>NC_087520.1:37987545-39426920 GCF_963921805.1 Phalacrocorax carbo | reverse complement strand
GAAGAACAGTTTGGGGAATGATGCAGGAACATAATTTTTCTGGAACAGATAGGAGAAGCCTCAGCTGATGACCCTCCACAATCCCTGGTTAGTTCTCCACATCCCATCCTCCTGCAGTCCCCCCATCCCTGCCTTCTCTGTGCCAGGCCGCTCTCTCCACCAAACACAGGTGTTACCTGCACCAGCTTCAGGAAAACCGTAAGACAAGCAGGGTGGGAAGGCAACAAGGCGTCCTGGCCACCGTGAAACCTGATGTCACAGTGTCCCCAGCAGCTGGGAGAAGTAATTACAGGAGAAATCCTGCTCGGTCTCTACAGCGGTCGGGGATGCAGGAACAGGTACCTACAGGTGCCCAGCCTGAGCCACCGGGCTGGCCGCAAAAGTGAATCCAGGGCAGGAGAGAGAGGAGGTGAGGCTCAGCTCCTGCCCTGCCCTGCGCTGCTGCCGTGGGATGCACAGTGGAGGGCAGGCCACATCTGAGACGCTTCCCAGGCATCATCACTGACAAGAGTTTCATGTTTCTGATACCAGCTCTCCGGCTGAAGTCTCAAGCTGTCAAAAGTCCCACAGCTAAGGAATGCTAAACTAGCAAACCCCATCTTTAGTTTAAGGAACTGTTTAAGGATTCCTCCTTTGTACCATGTAGGAGGAACTGCAGACCTGATTTATTTAGCTGAAAACAAGCCAGTGCGGACAACATTTAAGCTCTTTGCTTCCCAGCCCTTATGGCATGTCTAAGGAAAATGGGACGAGGCGATGTATCACCGGCATTGCCAGACTTGCCAACATGGTCAGGCCTGAAAAGGGTAGATTCATCGTCATTTGTGCTTTGGAGCCTCTGCTTACATGGCTGGTGAGCACAGGTGGAAAAAAAGTTCCTGCATTTCAGGATGCTTGGGTGAGGCAGATCACTGCCCAAAGCAGTAATGGAGTAGGTTACCGCTTTAAAAAAACAGCCACCTACAAGAACTGGTGGGTCTGCCCTGCCAGCTCTGCAGCTAAAAGCCATGAGGGATGTCTTAAAAGCTCATGAGATTGATGCCAAATAAATAACATTTAAAAAATGAATAAAAGTCAACTGGTTTGAGATCTAAACTTCTCTAACCCCATGTTTAAAGTGCCCAGGTGACTATTTTGCTATTAACTCTCTGAAGCTGAGCAGGATGGTTTTGACCTGCTCAGAGAGTATGGGATGGGACGGGAATGCCGTGGCCAGAGATGGGTCTGACTGGCTGGGCCTCCTCCTCAGCACTGGCGCTGCAGTTCACAGGAGGATCGATGCCCTAGCAAGAAATGCATCCCATGTGACTGCCTTCAGGTCTCTCTAATCAATTATTCACAAAGAAATTACATGAGTTCTCAACAAAAGGTAAGGCCATCTCCTGCTGCTTATATGGCCTCCAGGGCCATGGATGTCCAGGCAGCACTTCAAGGAGTCCTGCCACCACCCGGTCTTGTTAAGGCTGAGCTGGAGACTTGCTGAAGGGTCAGGGAGTTGTAAAGTTGGGACAAGAACATTTTTGCATTTCTCTCCCACTTCTGGAGGCAGGCCAGAGACTTGGAAACAGCTTGACTGGGACAACACCATCTTAGTGACAGGTTTGATTAACACAGAAGTCGGTGTTGAAGTGGTTGCATTGGGAAGAGATTTGAGCTCCTTCTCAGGCTGCAGAGCAGTGCAGAGCAGCTGGCCGGGAAGCAGGCGCTGCCCATCCTCTGTGTCAGCGGTGGCCAGCAGGAGCCCTTTGGAGCGGGGAAGAGGGTTGCTGTCTCGGGGTAGGGGAATTAGAAATGGTCTGTATACCAAGTGCTGACAACACGGGACAGAAGCATCTCTTCTCTCAGCACACAGACACCTGAGGTGAGCTTCCCAGAGACGTAATGTCTGTGAAAGGAAATAGATCCCAGGCCCACACAGAGCAGGAAAGAAATTTTGGATTTGGTCCATGGCAAATTGCTGTATAATACTACTTCTTCTGGTCCCCTTTGTTATTGCTCACTAAAATTATTCTGTGAAATTCATCATCAGCTTTGAAATACATGGAAATCTGCTCGGTGAGCAGATAGGAACAAGACAGAGAGAAAGAAAATTCACAGATTATTTCCCTATGTAAGTGGTCAACTCCCTCTTACTCAGCTTGATTAACCTGAGATGTGCACCACCACAGCCCTTGGAAGAGAAACCTCACAAATCTCTTTTCTCACAAAACAAAGGCTGCTCACTGAAGTGTTCAGGTACTCAGTTACATTCAACACAAGCTAATTCACTTATCTTCAACAAGTGGGCTATTGATTTTTGCCTGATTTCTAAGCTGCCTGGGGCTTTCTGAACTACAACAATAGCATCCTGCACTAAAAAAAAAAAAAAAAAAAAAAAAGGAGGAAATTCAGTGCAAAATATCCCTTTGCTCATCAGTAATTAGGATGACTTCATGTTTGCTTAGTTCTGTCAGTGTATTCAGCATGGCCATGGTTTAGGAAACTTTCACAATCCTGTTTCACTTGCCTCTGCCAGATAACTTGATACCATAAGCTGCATTCAACTTATTTCTGGGCTGAAAATATTGCAGATAATTTTTCTCCATCAAGAGAAATTGTCCAACTGCTAGGAATCATTTGCTAATTGTGCTACCCGCGTCCTTGCAGAGTCATGGAGCCAGACTCTCATGGCTTTCATGGTTATCACACACAGTCAAGAATGAAATGGCATGTGACTCATGCAATTGTGGTAAAAATATTAAAATTTAAAAATAGATTTAAACCCATAAGTCTTATCTCCTTTGTGATACAAGCATATCACCTGCACTACATTTGATAATTCAGCCTTTTAGAAGTTTATATAAGAAAGGTGTATCACTGCTTTTGCCCCTGTCGGTACATAGAAAGGCTGAAATGCATATTCACGATTTCAGGATTTAGATACAAATGATCCATAGGAAAACTCATAGTTTTTGAATATGTCAAATGATCTTTGTTCATTTGCAAGACGAAATATGCTTGTGTATTTTTTTACCTTTTGCATCTGAGCTTTAAAATACATTTAACCTATGTTCTAGTAAGCTCTTGCCAGCGCAGGTCATGTACTGTTATTATAAAGCCTGTAACAGAAATAGAACTTAATTTACAGAATAAAGCCTTGACAAAGATGGCTGGATATTGTATTGCTGAAAAAAGATTTATAGGTAAAATTGGTCTAGTAAGCCAATATACTGTAATTAAAGTAATTTTCCTTTGAGAAAGGATAATCTTAACAGTAGATTGTAGTTTTGAGGGATGGGTTCCTACACAGGTGAAAGAAAGTCCTAATTTTACATACTAAAAGGGAAATCACAATCATAACCCTTGGTCCTAAAGCACAGTGGACTACCAGGTAACTAAATAGAAGTGTCAGGAATCTTCCAGGCCAGGCTTTTCCTCACGCTTTCTCACTGAGGGAATATCTTATTTGCTCCAATTTCTTTTCCCTTTTGTCTGCTAACAAGTACAATAGTATATCTATGTACAGATGGGGCCCCACATTTATCTACTGGATAGATTTCCCACACACACCCCCCCATTTTTTTATTTCTAGCTATCTGGTGCCAGTCTCCAAATTTGGAATCTCATGGTCTTTTTGCTTTACCTCATGCTTCTAAATTGCAACTGAGAAAAAAAACATTTCCCTTCCTGGCATGTCTTAGCAGAGAGGGATGGCGCTGCATTTTGTTTGACAAAGACAACGACAGTGGCAGCTTTAGAAAGCCTGACATGCAGAAGCTCCGACCTGCAAGAGCTCTGCCGGTATCACACAGAGATCTCTCCACTGAAGAAGTCCACATTCCACGTGGGCTGTTCCCAGTGATCTCTCCCAAAGTACTCAGAGGTTTCTGCAGTAGGAAGGGGGATTCAAAGAGCACATTCAAATCTGCTTCTTCCTACCAATCATCTATCCTCGCCAGTTTGTTAGCTCAGCTCTGCTTCCAGCTCTTTCCAATGCCTCCTAAGATGCACATTTTCCAAATAAGAAACACAAACTTGAAGTGTATATCCCCAGCTGGTCCATGGGAGAAGATGACGCACTCACACACCAGTAATGCCACAGCAAAGCCAAGACTGTAGCTGAAGCAATGCAAGACCCTCCACACGCTCAGTCAATACCTGCAGGTGGGGGGACGAATCTGTCAGCTGTAATGCAGTTCTAGCAAAGATACCTCCTCTGGTCTCTTTGTCAAATTGACGCACACAGGTATTTCAATCTATACTTCGTGGGTAAAACTGATCCTAGTGAGAGGATACGTGGCTTGCTCAAACTTGTGTTGGACTGAATCAAACAGGATTGATGACAAAAAATATCTGCTTTAAAAAAGGAGGAAGTTTTTCTTGTGATAACAGGGAGTTGAAGTCTCAGTGGGGGACAGACTGGCCAAAAAAAGCTCTAACATGACCAGTTCAGCATAAATAAGCCAAATATCACTAAAGTCAGGTAATACATTACAAAAATAAAAATTATATCTCTCCATATTTAATTCTGTGGTGTTGAAAATGGTGACCTTTTACACTGTGTTTAAAAACTCTGTATTTTCAATTCTTGCCCTACTGTGCCAACTGTTAACTCACAGCTCTGGGCCTATGGAGGGGCGTGAGAGTGTGTGTGCGCGCGTGTGGGTCTTTTCAGACCTAACAAGCTCTGCTCATTTAGGATAAAGTCCTAAAATAAATAGAACCATAAGCACAATAGAGTTTTTGGGATGATGATCCAAAACAATTGTGATTTGACAGCATTTATCAGAGACAGAAAGGTAAAATTCAATATCATATAAATACAATTACAGAAGAATTGTATTTTGTTTAAAGTTAACACAGAAAAATGATGGGTTTTATTTATCCCTGTGTAGTCATAAGGTAATGTTAACTGGATCATAGTTTTCACATTATAAAGGATCTAACCGGACAACTAGCATGTTATTAGCTTGGCAAACAATCTCAAATTCAGTGAATATTTCAGAGCCAAGATTCATATGCACCTGCTAGCAAAGACTTAGCTCCCCAAAAACCTTTCTGGGTACGAGGTCACATCTTTATATTATTGTACATCTGAGCTTTAAAAGATAAGTTTAAGAATATATTCTGTAACTAAGGTGTATTCTGAAAACAATTTGAATAATTGCCATAAGGGAAAACCAAGGTTGCCAATCCAGTTTCAATATTCTTTCTGTCATAAATTTGCTTGCTTCAGCTTCTTCTCCTACTAAACTGTACTTGGCTGCTGTTTGACGGTCATTTTGTATTTTCATGCCAAAGAAAACAATTAATTTAAATCATAAAAACCCCAAAATGCTGGTGTAAAAAATGTTGTTTCATATTGGTTCTGGAACCAGATTAAGATATGCTGGTTTGGGCTAAGATCCTGAAAGCAGCATATCGTTACAGCAGCACAGCAGGGATGTAGGAATCTCAGACTTATCCAGAGAAATGTGAAGAAGAACACGGAGAATATAATAAGGCTTCTGTAACAAATAACAGGACCAAATGGAAAACAAACAACAAACAAAAATACATATGATCATTCAGGTAACATACAAGTTTACTAGTAAATTTTGCACTAATGATAAAAATAACTACCTTGATCTACAGGTATCCTGAATCCCCTCCTTTGAAGATAAGGTTGGGATGCGCAACTACTGCTTAAAATCTGACATGACGAGAGCATTAGGACTAGTTCGCTGTCTCCAAATACACAGGGCTGGTGGCCCAGTAGTGACCAACTCCCCCTTCCCTTCAGTAGGATTACAGTTTTGCCTCTGTTTTCCTCCTGTAGTCTTAGAATCACTATCCCGTTTCAGTCAGAAAACAGATGAGCACACTAATATTTGCTATAAATACAAATGTTAAAAAGCAATTTATTATTTGTCCTTCCATAAGGATTTCTAGATAAGCACCCTTTAAGACCCAGTCCTAAAAGTTTCAGTCTATTAATCATCAGCAGGAGTTCTAATGATAGTTACAAAAATGTGAATTATAGGCATATGTCTAACCAGTATGGATTTTGGCAAAATAAAAAACCTGTAAGATGCTCTGCAATCCATTATTGCCCACAAATGCAGGAAAAGACAATACAATGCCAACATTTGCCAACCATATACCACAGTAACTTCCTGCAATATATATAGAAAAACTAGAGTAATCTGAGATTCTAATCTCCAGAACCCATTGAGAAATGCAGTTTTATTAAGAGTATCTATAGTGTACCTAAAAAGGATTTAAAAATGGAGAGGAAACAATGACCCTTGAAGGGCTAAAAATGTTACGACAGAGTTAGTTTAGGTAATCATTTAAGACCATATAGTAAAACTCAGTGAGGAACCTTAGCACACCTAATGTGTCATTCAAAAAACCCTGTCAAAACAATCTCATGCAAGAATATTTACTCCTGTTACGTATGCAATCAAATGAATCAGGTTTCAACATTAGGCAGGTAAATTGTATGTGCAATTTAGCTGAGCAAATAATATTTTAGTTTTGGAAATCTAGAACAAAGCGTCCCTGTTCTCCCTCCTTGCTGTTCCCCTGGGGCCAAATGCAAGCCCAGGCTAAGAAAGTGCTGTTAGAAAAATGTGCAACTCAGAAGCACGTATCTCCTTTTCAAAAGTGACTCAGGCAGCTGGAAGTGTGAATACCGCTGAAATTTGCTAAGATTTGGGAACTTAATTTTTAAATTCAGAATTAGGCTTTCAAGACGCTTGGGCTTTAGGCATCACTGACGGTGTTTTCAAAGGAGTTTAGAAACTTGGAAAGGAAGCTATGGGCCTACTGGAATTTTCAAAAGCATGCGCACAGTGCCGTGGCTTACCTTCCTCGGCTGCTTGGATTTTGTTTTGAAAATCATGAGGTGCTTCTCTGTAGCTCCAAGTGCCTAACCATTTATTTGATAGCCTAGTATCTAATAATTTAGGTATACCTGCTCCTTCTGTTTTCCAAAGAACACTGAAAGCACCACAAAGAAGTCAAAGACTAGCAGACGACTACTTTCTCAGCTTTCCACTTTAGCTGACGGAACTATCAAATAGACCTTCACACCCTTCCAGCTATGCTAACGTGTTATTTGGACAAATTTTAGAAACGGGTTATCAAGTTAATAACAAGTTTTAGAAAACAGCACCAACTTTCATGGTACAATGTAAAACTAAAACTCTAAATTTCCCAGTGGCTGAAAGACAGCCTCCTAATAGGCTCTCTCTCTGTCTTAACTGATGTTTGGCTGATGCTGCACATTTATATAGCAAAACGAAACATAGAATGTTTTTTCTAAGAAAACTACTGAATGACATAGCAAAGCAGAGCATGGCATTTTAAACACAGCAGTGTACTCAAAAGCTGAGATCTGCATAGTCTAATACTCCTGCTATTAATCTCATCTGTCTCTACTTTTCCACAGAGAAAATAAACAGGTAATGAAACCATGATTATACAGATACCTCAATCTTTTGTTCTTTCCAAAGAAAGAACCAGTGCTAATTGTTATTCCAATCTCCAAATTTCAACACAACTTTTTCAACCTATTCTTATTGGTGTATTAATACCCTCCCCTGCTTTACATTAAACCCTTACACACTCCTGCATTACGAGGTCTGTGAATTGAGGATTTCGGTTTACTGCTCTACTTTTCCCTGCTTCCTGGTTACACAGATGTCAAGGAAGGGCCTGTACCACAACCTTTGGACCGGCTGATTCCAGGCTGCAGAGTACAGGGAAATGGTAGAACAAGAGGATGGGGTTTGGTCTGTCATTCGCGGAGGACGTACATGCAGTGTAACTCATTCCACCAACAGCAAACTTTTTCCAGACAGCCTGTTCAATGTAGATGCTTCATCGCTAAAGTAAATTTCAGGGGTGCCTGTTCCCCAGCCCTGGTCATCACAGCTGCAAGCTATGGAAAGACTCTTCCACAACCTGGGGCTTGCTGGCAGTTTTCTACCACCGTTCTGACGGTCACCAGCCAGGGCTAACACTGATTGCTACTATCCTGCTTATCGTTCTGCTTGACTTTATAGGGAATACAGAAGGATACAAGTTGGTGTTCAACATTCGGCATAATTTATATTCAGCTATAGGTCTCATTTTCCTTTTAGGGATGCTGTTGTGGTGCTGAAAAAGAGCACAAAGCTCTTGTGTGATGTTGTATATTGCTCCAATCTAAAGAATTACCAATGTAGTCAATAGCCTGCAAATCAGAGACATAGATTTCTATGTTTCCTGGGATTGCCCTCAACTACATAATGTGTGGTTGAGAATCAGTTTTACCAGAGATAATATATTCAATATTTTGGGAAAGAAAAACATAAAAGCCAGCATTTAGACTTTTTTCCTAGGTACATGTATCACATGGGTAGCTGTTGTGGTTTAACCCCAGTCAGCAACCAACCCCCACCCAGCCACTCGCTCACTCCCCACCGCTGGGATGGGGGATTGAATCGGAAGAGTAAAATTGAGAAAACTCGTGGGTTGAGATAAAGACAGTTTATGAGGTAAAGCAAAAGCCGCGCACGCAAGCAAAGCAAAACAAGGAATCCATTCCCTCCTTCCCACAGGCAAGCAGGTGCTCAGCCATCCCCAGGGCAGCAGGGCTCCATCACATGTAACAGGGACTTGGGAAGACAAACACCATCACTCCAAACATGCCCCCCTTCCTCCTTCTCCCCCCAGCTCTATGTGCTGAGCCTGACACCATGTGGTGTGGGACACCCCTGGGTCAGTTGAGGTCACTGTCCCAGCTGTGTCCCCTCCCAATGGGTGGGGTGAGGGGCAGAAATGCCTTGGCTCTGTGTAAGCCCTGCTCGGCAGAAACTAAAACATCCCTGTATTGTCAACACTGTTTCCAGCACAAATCCAAACCACAGCTCCACACTAGCTACTCTGAGGAAAATTAACTCTACCTCAGCCAAAACCAGCACAGTAGTGGAGATGAATATATGTGTATGTGCGCATGTACATGCAATAGGTATTACATGCAGAAAATAATACTACACACATGGCTGCCTCACAGGATGGAAAAAATTTTTCCCTTCCAAGAAACAATAAATATTTTAAAAACTACAAGCAAACAAAAGCAATGTCAGCATGTCATGTTACTTATGATTTACCAAAAGCAGGAAAAATACTGTGAACGCACTGACATATCCTCTCCCCTCCATCTCAAAACATGTCTGTCTTGGGGGAAGGGGACAGGGATGATGGGATTCATTATACAGGGCCATCTCCTTCAGGCATAAAGATTCCCATCTGCATCCAGATAAGTTACAATTGTCCTTTAATTCTTCAATGACTAAACATCACTTTATTAATTCTTAGTATAATTTCAGTAGTAACTACAAGGTGCTAGACACTATCAACACTCATTAGTATAGACCCATGCCATAAAAAGTGGAAAGGGTACCTTCTTATTTACTCTGTAAGTAATTGCTCTGCAAGAAATATATCCACTATAGGACTGTGTAACAGTGCTGCATTTTCCTAAGACACGGGTTACACATTATGCTCTAGGAGAGATCTGTGAAAACACTGCAAAGTTTGACTTACATAGTCCTACTAGTCTTTTCTATAAAAAAGTCACTGACTGAACTAATACTGCCTTGATAGCCCCCTTTCTCTTAAAAAAAAAAATCAATATTAAAGTCAAGCTATGTAGTATACCAACAGGTGACATTTCCCAGTGAGGTGAATGTTGTTTACAGTTCTCTCAAGCCTGAGTGATTGCTTACAGGTCTCCCTCAAGATGACTAGCTCATGAATCATCTTTGAGCCACAAAAATCAAGATGATGAGTCTTGACGAGAAACAAAAGATAATTAAGGCCGCGAGTGGACACCTAGGGGTCAGACTGGATGGCATTATGAATGTATATTTTTCTGTATGACTTTCTTTAACTCGGACCTGGCCTTCAGAGAAAATGAAAGCAGCAGGCCAGAATTTAAACTCTGTTAAATGTTCCAACTTGCAACACCTCTACTTTCCCCGTGTCAGACCTCACACCAGCAGGATCTGCTGCGCACGAACGGTACACAGGTAAAGCAGACGAACGCCCATCAGTGAGCAGGTTAATGCTGCTGAACTGATTCAACTTTAGTGTGGCTTGTTTTTTAACCCACACTTCGGGAGGTGTCTACGTGGTATCTAATATGTATGAGCCTCTATACACTATACAGCACTTACAGCACATTTTAAAAAGCTACTCCTTTTATAAGTTTAAACATACAGTACATTTTTAACCAGTTCTTGAGTATTCTAAAAGGAAATGTTTTCTGTTTCCGAGCCAGAACTGGTCATTTCTTCTACAGAATATGGTGTTTGAAAATCAGTTCTTCCTATTATAGATTTCTCCCTCAGCTTGTAGAAAATCCATGATTCCCTAAACATTGGTCTTTGAAAGCACATTGACTAAAATCTTCATGCCTAATTCATGAAGTGTAGTCTGGAGATTAGTGGAGCTGGACATAGACCAGGAATACTTTATCATATTCTAATAAGCAGAGGCTGAAAATTGCATTTCTAAAGCTACAGTATTAAAGGGCACACTGCAAAACATGACCCAAACATAACTCAGTAGTTCTACGCTGTCTGTAAAGGCTTTGATATGATAAAGTATGCTGACGAGGGGAATAAACACAAGTAGAAATTTCTGTATTTAAGAAGAGGGGGGAAACCAGCAAACACTCCATGTATACATCAAAGCATATATTGTATATTAGAAACTCATATAATGTGATCCCAATGGAACAACCCTTGTACTGTTATCGATTATTTGAACACACCATGGAACATCATTGCAATAACATAAAATTAGGCTTATGTAGCAAATGTGACAGTAAAAAAGCCTAGTGAAAATAGTTTGTAAGGCTAATGTAATCATTACCATAAAATTCTTAATGACGTCTTGCCATGCAATACACCAGAAAAATGTGAAAATTAAAATTACTAGAGGAGAAACATAAATATTTTTGACTTATGGTTTTTGTGTTATTTGAAAAGTAAATTGCTCACCACTCCTTTTTTGTTTGGTTGTGGTTTTTTTTTGTTACAACACAACTAGATTAAAAAAGGAATGACACACATCAAGGTTTCTAATTCCCCCACAGCAGGATCTGTGGGTAGCAGAAGACCTTGGAAAAGGATCTTTGCATAAGACAGATTTTTCTCTCCATGTAGAAGGCTGAAGATAGACATCTCTCCCATCTCTTCTCTCCATGGGAGCGTATTATAACGTCAGGATCTGTTTTAGGAAGAAGACAGACACGGAACAGCCCTGGGTCAGGGAAGTACCACAAAAGAAAGACAGACAAAACCATAGAGCACTGTACTATTTCCATATATCTTTTCCACCTCTGCAAGTGCATAGACAGGAGAGCATTTCCAGGAAAGGTGCCTCAGCAAGAGGCAGGTGAGAAAACAGGGCTGCCGCAGAGGCCGGGGGGGGCACCCACAGCGATTCCCACTCACCCAAGCATACACACATCTCCTGCACATTACTGTGGTATCCATGCCTGAAAACTTGTAATGTTTCTTGTCCCTATGCCTCTTCCCTGTTTCTTCACATCTTACAACCTCCGTAGACATCCAGCCCTATTTACAGGCTAAGCGCTGTCTCTAGATTTGGCATCTTGGTCTGGGCCTGGGAAATTTATAAATTAAGTAGAATCAAAATGTTGCTAACCTGGAGAACTGGTGCCATGTTCTATAACTTGTGCTGGCTGCTCATTACACAGGTAATCGGATTGGATGAAGCATGAAAAATAGCTCACATATTACATATAAACAAAAAATAAGTAGTATAAATTGAGAAAACACTAAAATTAACAGGACCTACATTCACAGGAGTCATCTGTTGTTACTGACACCTAATATCTGATTACCTCTTGCTTTGCCTGTATGTTTAAGACAGGATTTCATCAAGCGACTCATCAAATTTTCCCAGGAATGAAGATCAACTCTTTTAAAAACGTGTGTCCCTCTAGAGTCTAAGGAATTGCCACAAGGCTTTTATTTTCCACTTTAGCAGCGGTCACGGCGCACACAAAACTTGAAGAGGCAAGGATGTTGTATTAAGAAAAAATGAACAGAAAGAACAAAGGACTATTTGGTCAGAGCTGGAAGACTCGGAATGAGTGAAACCCATCGGTCACAGTGACCAACAGACTTTAGCAGTATAAACAAGGTAGAAATGATAGTCAATAAAATCACAATTAGGTACACTGAGTGTCAGCGTTCCTGTGGGCTCACAATCAAGGGAATCAATAACACACACTGAAAATTCTCCACTACTTGCTTTCGTTTTATATTTTCCACTTATTTTTTTATTTGGCTTCCCCAGCTGATTCCAACAAGAGTATCTTTAATAAAAAGCAGCTCCATTTACTGGCTGTGGTGCAACAGGAACCAGGTGCAAGAGAACTAGGGAGGCCTACTGGTTACCATTGAAATTAAAGTGGAGGGAGTAAAGCCAGCAGGTTTACCAACAAGTTAAGAGGTTGGACACTATTCTTCATGCCCAGTCAATTCATAGAAAGGATGTTGTATAAGCTAGCAGCTTTTGCTTCTCCAAAGCTCCTTGCCACAGAAGAGTCCTTAGTGTTAGAAACCTAGAGAGAACTAATCTACCTGCTAAGAAGTTGGAAGTGGGATGTCTCATGAGACAAGACAACAGAAATTCACAGTAAAGACAACAACTGTTGCTACTTCCAGGAAACCCTTTCTCACTTGGCTTACTGCAGGCAGCATACCACATCTTTCTGAGTACTTTCTAACCACGCATATATCCAAAGGAATCCAAGCATCTCTGCAGTTTGCCAGGAATGCGTACAACTGCATTGGGGAGTTTACTGAAAAACGGCTTTTTCAATAGTTCTTTGGTATTACCTCTGGGAATTTTCATATACAACTACACCCGAATCACACTGATGATTTACTCAGGGTAACAGTTTGCCAACAAAAACAAGCTTCCTTAGTGTATCTTCCAATTTTACTGGTTTCACTCCTGTAGTGATATAGAGCACGAACTTCTTTAGGTCTCCTTATTCTGAACATCCATCATTCAGAGGCACATCAAAGAACCCTTCTCCAAGCGTACAAAGGTTTAAGCGTTGAAAGCGATGGCTGTAGAATGGACCCTTCATTACCAAAGGAGTGAAAAATCTAAGCTGCTTTAACCCTTCCTCAGGTGTATTTTTATTAACAGCGTGTGTGCATCACCCACCTATAAAAACTGGTTCATATATTTTGGAAATAGTAATTTCTAGTCAGGAATTCTAGCTTATTTAAGATATGCATGTAAATGCACATATAAGAAAGAAACTTAATGATTTTAGTGGCTCCTGATGGCAGTGAGTTCCTATATTTTGGAATATTTTACACTGGTATGAAAAAGGCTTTGGCAGATGTTTTGTAACGCAGCACAGACCAAGAAGTGCCCTGCCTTTTGCATGAATATAAAATCCTTAATCTTAAGCTGTGTTAGCACAAGATATCACCCACGATAAATGCCCTTCTCTATCTGTGACGTTTTCCATACATAATAGGAACAAATCACACAATATATGAAAAAAAAAAAAGAAGCATTTTGCCTGATCAGTGTCTGTTTACAGTAATCAGAGAGAAAAAGTGAATGACTCTTATAATGACATTTTATAACTTGCTTCCAATCAATAAGACAGTTATTCTGAAAGATTCACACAAGTTTAGAATCAGTTATGAATGGAAAGGAAAATGAAAAGAAAAAAAAAAAAAGGGGAATATTACTGGCTTGAGATTTGCTCATTTGAGAGTTGTATTTTTTCCATCTTGCCAGAGTCTTGTAAATGATGCGGCGTGGTTGAGCTCTGCAATAAATGCTTCTACAGAATTATTCACCATTCTCAGGAATCAGTCTGGTGACTTAAAATTGAGAATATTTATTTCTAAAACACATCTACTGCATTTTCCGTGAATACTAGATGTTAAGGATATTATTTTTAAACTACTTTATACACTATATTACTGTGAAATACAGCTCTTGCTACAAGGAACTTTTTTCTTTTATTTTATGCTCCTGAAAAATATATCATTGAAACATTTAGCACACACAGATAAAAAAGGGAAAAGTACTGAAAAAGATAATAACTGAAACTCAAAACTACAACCACAATAAAGAAATCTTCATTTTAAAAGCGTGTCTTTATTCTGTGAGCGAACTGTGGTAGCGGAGGAGGGGGACAAGGAGCTCACACCGCAGTGAGTGTAAATGAAATGAGATGTCATTAAAAGTTTTCTAAATGGCAAAACGTCCTTGGGGTCGCTGAGGGGAGAGAGACGAAGGGAGACAGTGAGTCACTTTATGTGGTTGTTCTCAGCTCTTGTGTTCTGACTTTAAAGCCAGCTCTTGTTCCTTTCTAAAACAAGGGAGGAAAAGCAGGTATAAAGTGGATACAAATCAAACCATAGCGAAGCAAGGCTCCTCCTTAAGTTGAGACAATTCTTTTGTAATAAATACCCCACACAAGCCTCCTACCAACTGTGGTTACCATTTGGCCCCACAGCTCATGTTTTCTTATAATTAAAGCAGAATTAACTATAACATTGCTGGTACCCTTTTTGACACACTAAATAATATTTCTAAGTTTAAAACACTCCTTTCACCAACTTCGGATATTTTATCATTTCAAACAGGAGAAGGTTCTACGTTTCACAGTCCTGAGAGTTGTCTTTCTTCAGCCTCCAGTGCCCCCAGAATGTAAGAAATTATCTCTCCAAGTAAACGTCCAAATAGATAATGCTTACGGGAATTAGCCTTTTTTTTTTCTTTTTTTTTTTTTTTCCCCTCATGTAACAATAGCAAAATTTTGATTCAAATTTATAATTATTTTGCATCTCCCACAAAATATGTAAGTATTTTATAGATGGAAAATATAGCTAACACCCTAGTAAGTTTTGCTTTAACAAAATGCACACTAAAGTCTTACGGAGTACCAGTAACGAAGGAAAATATGCAAATTAAAGGATGAAATGACAACGCCTTCATCTGTCAATACACTTAGAAATACAACTGAAAAAATACAAACCAGAGTGTAAAACCTCCATCTCTCTTCTGAACCCTTTGTTTTTGAATACCGTGCCTGAGCCCTCTACCTGCCCAAGATGCTATTGGCATTCACAGGTGGGAGGGCCTTTATTTGCAACGAGAATTGCCCCTGCCTGCATGGCTACAGGGGCTGCTGTCTAATAAAAATATCAGGTATCGCAATACCCATAATGCAGCTGTAAGACAGCAAAATCAGTCATAAAACTTCGTCTGTTCACAGACATTTGAACACATTGTTTATGCTCAGACTTCTTCCTCTGCACAATTCTTTTCAACCCCAGAGATAGATTGTGATAGAAAATTTCTGGCAGTTTAGTCTCCCAATACATGTCTTTTCACTAAACCCTCTCCGTATGCCTCTTAAAGGAACATATGATCTATAATTCTAGTCTGAGCGGAAACATTTCTCTATTTTACTGTGAGGATTTATATCACATTAACAACACAAACATGCAATATTTATTGCTTTCCTGATTCCTTTTTGTGCAACTTCTCATAATCCTTTAGCTGCTTTGGCATTAACTACCAAAATGCTAGAATGACAACCATGCCGTGGAGCAACTGGGATGAAGTAGAATTTATCCTATAATGTGCAAATGCATCCCTGACAGAATTTCCAGTGTGAACTGACACCTCAAAGGACTTTCAACAATGTCAAAAGAGCACTTGTGTGGAGAAGACACACAGCACCTCCCTGTTTGGTGATGAGACACTAACCAGCTTTAGTTCTGATAAGATGCTTTACCTGAGGTATTCAATTACATCCCTACCAGACTGTGCTGAAGGAATATTTAAAGTCTGCTTTGCCCTTGACTCTTGATTCTGCATGTCAAAAACACTTAACTCAAACCCTTTTGGATTACCAATACTGCATTAAGTTCATTGACTCCTGTACCAGATTATCCAGGACCAGATGAACTAATATCACACATAGAGATATTGATGCTGTTTTAATATTAGACAAAACTAGCACAGCTTTATAAACATTTTAAGCCTGGGAGGAGGGTGGGTGGGCTGGGAGAGAATAAACAGCTCTCACACAACCTGCAGACAAGTATTTTATGGAACCCTCCCTTGAAATTACTGTGAAAATTCAGAAATTTAGTAAAACAGATCCTCAAGAAAAATGCTGTTATTTGAGAATTTCTGGTTTATGAAGCCACAGAACTGTCCACACTAATCTACAGCTCCCCTTGCTGGGTCAGCTGCTGAACTGCATTCAAGCAGTAGCGAACAAACAAAGTATCTGAAACATTTAGACTTACAAAATCTGCCTCATACACGTGTGCTGTTGTGCACAATAAGCCTCTGGGCTGTACACGTTGCTTAGGGATGGAGCTTCACCAGTGCAAGACAAATTTCAGACCACACTTTGGTGCTGAAACTGAAGAGACAACTTAATCAAAAACCAAAAATGTATACCGATTTCCCTCTGCCTTCTAGGTTTCTGCAGACTTCCTTGGTTATCACAGGGCATCCTCACTTTTCTTCCCTATCTCTCCCACTCTGAAAGATGTCAATGAACAGCCTGTTATTCGGAATGGTGATGAATGAGGCCCCAAATCTGACAGCTTTACTCAAAAGCATAACCAGTCCTTGCTCGCTTACTAGAAATGAGTATGCCACAGCACATTTTGTTCAGGCCACCTGCAGGGTTAGCGTTTTGTGCTCTTTCATAGAACTAGGTACTGCTACTGTCTGCCAACTCTGTGGGCTCTTTTACTTTAACAAAATTTAAGTATCTCAGTAAATCTGATTTTTTTGTGTGTGTGAAGTACATTGTATCTGTCATCAGTTATTCAGATATACCCACAACACACTGCCAAGGATTTTCTTTCTTGAAATGTCTTGATAGTTTTCATAACAAAGAGTAAAATACACTCTATATCTCAGTCAACCGATCTCTAATGCAGCACCAATTGCTTAGACAAATGACTCAACGTAATTTCTCATTCCAAACACAAGGTACTCAGGTAGCAGCATCCAACGACGTTTGGATAGAATTCCATCTACAGAAATACTTTCTTTTCCCTTGACCTTTCTAGACGTAATTTGCATTTTCAGGTAATTCAGAGTGTCTCTCATGCTTTTGTCTGGACAAGTTTATCTTCATTAGTTATTTCGACATCACTGTGGCGATGTAACAGATAATATGGTGGGAGTGCACATGATACTGCAGTGGTTTTGACACAAATGTGAGACTCTTGTATTGGGTTGGATACGAACACAGACACAGGTGTACAATAAACAGTGCTGTAGAAATTTGTATTTAAAAAAAATCCTATCCAGGGAAAATAATAACGTAGGTAACTATATCTTCTAATGACAATTTTTACCTGAACCTAGTGAAAATTTGGAAGAATGATACATTTTTCTGGTTAAAACCAGTGCATACAAACAAAGTGTAATTATGGTCATTTGTTTGGATAAGAAGTAATCCTATAGCTCTTTCTCCTCAGTGACTTTGAGTTCCTGTCATTAAAATAATTGTTTCAACTAACTTGAAAAAAAAAATAGAAAGGCAAAAAGAAAGCAAGCATATTTAAGTCAACAAACATGCAAATAAAATCTATAGATCTATTTTTTATACGCCTCTGACACCCTTTTGACCATGTATTGACCATTTGTGACCATTTTGCTCACACTAAACCAATCAATAAGTTGCTCATCCAGAATGTAAAACTGAATTTTTTTACTCTTACAAAATTGATAATTCAGAATAAGATGAGAAGATTACATATTGCTATAAACTCACAGTATGGATATCAACAAAGCAGTAAGACCAAATCACACTGGAACGATAACTACTAACTTAAGAATTACTACTGCTTCTAGCAAATGAAATATTTTTAAAATGTTTTGATAGTCAAAGGTAAATTTGACATATTTGTCAATTTTCAACAGAGTCTGGAGTGATTAGATTTAGGGGTCAGTCACTTTAAGGTCATTGTGAGACCACAGATTTTACTTTCAAATTAAGAACAAGAAAAATAATAACCAAAACTTCACACACACACAAAAGCAACCAGTTGGTATAGGGATTTGTGAAGTTAGTCTGTCACCCACTGAAATGAATCCCACTTATCAGACATAATTTTTCTGACAAATAACCTTGATAGGTAAAGGTAAACCACACAGACAATTTACTGCTATTACAAAGTTCTTCAAACTGTGTGCCAACACTCATCCTCTTCAAAATAAACCAGGGAGCACTAGGTCTCATGTTACAAAGTATCTACAATTACAGAACACTTTCCAAAATGCTAACAATAAATCTAAAACAAAAATCAATACTATTAATTTGTGAGATGGATGCTAAAAAAATCAAAGCTGCCACCATCAAAAGTGCTAAAACATAAACGCAATGGAAATCATAAATGTGCTTTAAAACTCAATTTAAAAATACCAGTTACAAGTTTTTCTAATCTAAATTTAAGACCCATGTTGCTTATTTATTCCGAAGAAGAAGGATATAGCAGATGAATTGTGAATTATGTTAACAGACACATTCCCAGCCACAGAAATTGTTGGCTTAATGCCCAAGGAATACAATAGCCACATGTTCGCAATCTTTAATTATCCAATTAACGTAGTGTCGGTTTAGCAATTAGTTCAGATGACCATATGTAACTTTTTACAAATAGCTCTTTCTTACTCTGACCAGAATGTCAAACGTATCAGGATGTGTTGATATTAAATGCCCACCTTGAACATTAGAAGGACCTCCATAATTATCTATGTTTAACATACTGTGACTTTTGCTATTAGACTCTTTCTAAATTTGATATACTTTCTTAAGTACGGTTGATTTTTGCAGACTTCTTTTGAACCTGCAATCCAAATTCCATATTTTATCTCATGTAATGGTAAAACAACATGGTTGTGATAAGGTCAGAGCAGAGCTGCCAAAACCCAGTTTGGGTTCCACCTCAATATGAGAATAAACCCCTTCCCTGTGCGGGTGCCAGAGCAGGGGCACAGGCTGCCCAGGGAGGCTGTGGGGTCCCTTCCCTGGGGACATTCACCCCCCGCCTGGACGCGGCCCTGTGCCCCTGCTCTGGGGGTGCCTGCTCAGGCAGGGGGGTCGGATGAGGTGATCTCCAGAGGTCCCTTCCCAACCCCCACCAGTCTGTGATTCTGTGGTACAGTTTTGGTGGTTTCTCCAGACAAAAACTGAAAACCAGCCTGACATAACGTCTGCGTAGACACCGCAAAACCTTCGTCCCCACCCTTCTCTCAGAGCTCTGCAGACTACCTGCGTTAGCCAGCGTGCCGCGAGGGCGGTGTGCGTGGGACGGGGGAGGGAATGGCGCCTCCGCGTTTTGCGGTATTGCAACAAAACCCCAACGCACTGCGCGCCCGCGCTTGGTTCAGGGCCAGCGGGCTGCTGCCTGTCAGTGCCAGGTGGCTGCCAGGTCAGCTCTGCAAAGGCAATGAGCCGAGTCAAAGCCAGAGCATCGTGTCCCTTCATCGACCCGGAGCGGGCTGCAGGAGACAGGGGTAGGATCTCACCAGCACAGAGGAACCTTGAGAGACACCATGTCTCCTTCCTGTAAAGCGATTATGCTTATCGAACACGGTTTAGTTCAGCAGACCCAGTTCTCATACTTCATGTTATTGCATGCTTTACAGCTTAAGTTACACTCTAGAAGAAACGAAGACAAGGATGTAGATTACATTACACTCTCCTTTTTTGAGGCATATGGCATTGGCCATGGTTGGAGGGAAGAAACTGGCTTAGGTGGAACCTACATGAAAATTAGCTTCCCTAGAAAGTTTAAAGTCAACACGTAAAAGCTTTTATTTCTTTTATAAGGAATATTCCCATATTCTTTCCTGTAAGAAGTTCTCCCTGTTCTCACTGATTTAGGATCTGGTCCCAAATACAACTTCTAGTTGCTCCAGTGATACAAACAATATAAAAATACTGACAAAGAATAGAGACTGGCAGAACTGATTCCTCAGTTCAGTACAATGGAATACAATAGAAGGCTGAAGATGAAAGCAGAATATCTGCTTGAAATTAATACAAAATACTTTGTTTATTACCTGGCCATCACTGTATTAGGCATTAAACAAATTCAGATAAAACTATTTTCTGTCACAGTATTCCTCTGCAGCAAAAAGATTAGTTATTTCCTCCTTAGGATACTCAAATGATAATCACTAGCGTACAGGTAATTGTTGAAGAAGGGAAAAGAAACAGCAAGTGGTGCATAAATACCTTGAATTTCTGTTGTTTACACAACTGCATTTAGATGAAGGTATATGTACAGAAAGACACACAGGTCTTTATTTCTCCTTAATTGGCTTCATTTCTCTCTAAGGACTCTTTTAATATATAAAAACTGTAAGCATCTTAATGTAAAATTCGTATTAACCTAAATGAATAGGTTAGCATTACATTTTTTCTGTCACTATAATTTACGAATACCAGAAATGTTGACTCTGTTGTTGATCATTTTATTTGCAATAAAGACATTATTTTTGCATCTTTTGTTCTGTCCTTCGCTTTGACTACCTGTCCACATTTCACAGGGCCTGTTTTACACCAGGGTTTTTAGGAAAACAAGTGCAACTGGCTGACCTCTGGTCTCTGATACAAACTACAGCTTCCAAGACATGTTTCATACCAGCCACAAATCTGCTGTAATAGCTGGACATGCTATTTAACATTTGTTGAGGATCCTTCCGATTATGCACCTACAGACTTGAAATACTGGAAGAGGACAGCTACCTCAGTAGCTCTTAAGATAATTTCCTCTGAAAACAAGGGAAGTTACACTCAACTGCAAAAAGAAAAAAGATAGTTCTATCATGAGGGATAGAAACTTTTGGGGGGTAAAGCAGCTTTTTAACTTGACTCCCACCACACATTCTCAGACAAAAAGTAATAAACCCTTTAAAGGCTGGACCCATTCACCACCAGATTCACACTCTGATTAAAATCCAGCCCTCTGTACTGATTATGTTAGAGTAATGCCCTTAGGAGAATGAAAAAGCACTAGAAATGAGTGAGTCGGTGTTTTGGCCACAGCAATGAACTCTTGCATGCAGATACATCCTGGGACAAGTGAAAAACACCTGGACGTTTCCCTTGATGTTAAAATTTGTTACAGCCTGGTCTTTTCTGCAGAAGTTTGTCTGAAGAACGAGGGGATGGAGGAGATGCATTTATAAGATCCTTCAAGATTACTCTGATTACTTCCTCCCTTTCAAACGCAGAGTATATTGAAGCCTCTTTAAAAAATTCATACAGTAGAATCATTCTGTGCAACTGCAAGAAGAAAACTGTCAGACAACATTCCCAATTCAATATTACATTGTGCTTCAAGAAAAGATTTCCATATATTCTAGATTAAAAAAAGTCTCATAAATAAATGATAATCCATGGCTTGCACTGAAAAATGAAAAATAATTTTCTGTTTGCATTTCACTCTGCAGAGTAAAATTTAATCTCTCTTTTAATATATTCTTTGTATATACAGAGAAGTAAAAAGATGTAACCTTATGAAAATTGATTTTTTTTACACGGTTAAAAATATTTCTATCGGTGTTTATCTAGAAATCTTACTTTCATGAGTGCTGGAATATATCACATATTGATAACTTAAACACATTATTTCAAACAAATTATGATAATGCGCTTGTTTTTTAAAAAGGGGAGAAAACCTAGATTTTTAACACTAAGCAGCATAGAGACAATGATGAAGAAAAGGGACACTCCTAAGAGGTTGCCACATCTGGCCACAGTTCAACAGAAATCTGTTAGTAATTTTGTAGATTTTATTGTAACAAGACTTCTATATATTGTCCATAAATCTAAAATAATATAAACATATATGATATGTGTGTGCATATTTACAAATACATTTACATTTTAAGTAATGTGATGTGTTAGTGTTGCACAGAATATAAATTATACAGTACAAACTACCTACACCTAAATTCACTGGCAAGATTAGAAGCATACTGAGTTTGTTTTAGCTGATTCAAGATAATCAAATAAAATGTTGGTTCTCATAAAACAACTTTTTTAAAACCCTCGATTTTTTTGATGTTTGATGATGAAATAGATTTCCCTGATAGTGTTTAATTTGTTAGAAAAAAGCCTCGACATAATTCGTAACAAAACGTTGTGGCTGGGGCTCTTGTACGGAAGAGCAGCAGAAAACAAGGTTAGATTCACAATTCTGTCGGATGCGTCTTCCTCTTGCTTGTGTTGTGGGAGTAACCTGGTTTAATTCCCTTCTCTGCCGGGGGGATTGGAGCGCATCGCCTATCGCTGGTTGATAGCTATGCAGAGGCTGAGGGCCGCTCGCTTCTCTCCTTCATACAATTCCACTTTCTGCAAGTAATTAAAGTTTCACTGAAGCAGGTACTGAAACCCCAGTGGCCCACTTCCCAGGTAAAAGCCACAATCACCAGCCAAAAGGGTCATTCTCACTTACTTTATTTCTCAATTAGTAGTCACTCCATACCAGATAAAACAGGGGGAAATGCAGTCCGATTGCTAAAAACTCTATTTTGGCACAGCCATTTAGAGACTTTCCTGGGAGAGGTAGGCTGCAAGACAGAAATTGTGAACTCGAGATAGCAGCTAAGATGTCATTTTGTATTCAGTTTTGTAGGGAATAACTGAACAGTCAGCGTGACAAGAGAATGAAAGCGATTCCCTGCCCTGCCAGTAACCTGGGAGTATTTATCTGACAACCTACCTCTGATGTGTGAACAGTTCTGGGGTCGCTGAAAATACGGTGGTACCTGCCATGCTGGAATAATTTACTCTCTTTCTTCAAATATATTCACTTGCTGTAAAAGCCTTGCCATCAGTTACTTCTACCGCTGGCAAAGGAAAGGGCTGCGCTGTCCTGCCGCCGCTCTGCGGGAGCCCGCACTGACGCTCGTTCTAGCCAAAACAAGGACAGGCTGAGGAAGCTGCAAAGAGGTCCCCAAAACTTAGAGACTGTTAGTCTAAGATTTGGCCTTTAGATGACTGCCAGTAAAATATGCAGACAGGTATGTGCATCTTTCAAACTGCGATGGTATTACGTCAGCGTTTATCTAACCTGGAACCACATCAGGAACATATGAAAAAACCCACGTAATTAACTCCTAACAGGATGCTGTCAGTATGCAAATGTAACAGCAATGGACTTTTAGGCAACTTCCATATAGCTATGAGAGTATTTTCAAAAGTGTGAAAATTATTTCTAAACTGGCCCAGAAGTACCACATTTTAAATGGGAATTCTCACTCATGGAATTACTCTCATCACTGCAGGAAGTGCTAATTTTCCCGCTGGCTGGAAGCTTAATAAAAATGCTGTATTTTGTCCCTAATTGTGATTAATCAGTGTGGCACTGTGAATGGCAGCAATTCCTTTTCAAACATGGCAATTTTCAAAATTTGGCAAAGTGTACACGTTATGCAAATTACTTCATAATTGTACTGCGTGCTGAAGGAAAGGAACAGAACTCCAGGCAGAAAAAAACCGAGCTGTTCTGCAGAAGTAGCATCCCGGCCAGTGCCACACAACTGCACGCAGCAGCAGCCAGCTGAGGACACCAAAACCTTCCTTCTGCCACTGATTTGCAGCACTCAAAAGCCAGCCACCACCGCTGCTGGCACTGCACGAGGACACATGGGACAGAGGATCCCGGTGAAGCGATGGTGGATCCACTGGGCAGAGCGACCTGGGGGCGGTCCCAGCACACCTCTGTTACCAATAGCTCCTCTCCCACCCCATCCCGGATCAGCAGGAGCAAGCAAGCCCAGCACTCTGCAAGTCTCGCCCCAGCCCAAGCCCTCTTTGTACCTGTCCTTCACAGAAGAAGAGGGGCTTGCAGCCTTGTTTTTTTGCGTGCACCGCTGGGAAGCCTTGAGCAGGCTCTAACCAAACCTAAATGACTTTGGGAACATTTGAGAAGCACTGCTGCAATGTCTACACACAGCTAATTCTTTACAAAACTTTTATTAACACATACCTGGCTGATAAACAGAGTCTGCTGTAAAATACAAGGCAAAAAACCAGAGAAAAATCATTGCTTACATAATGAATATACCAAAGGCAAGTATTTCCACTACTTCTAATAAACACACCATATTTCTCTTTAATGTCATGAATTTCCAAAGCTGCACGAGTCAAAAAAGCTGCAATGTCACTGTGTTATCAATAAATAATAATAAAAATATCCTTATAACCTCATTATTTTTACAATATAAGATATTATTCAGAGATGTGATAAATGTTCCGACTAACAGAAGCATCATTTTGCAGTGGTTTTCATCCCTAGCGAAGCTGAATCTGTACAAAGATCCCGGTCAGTATAATGGGCCATACATGCTGAAAATAAGGCGCAAGAATCTCACCACAATGGTATCTACTAAATGATGGTATCATCACATGGTCCAACTTGGATTACTCATCCGTCCCTGAAAGTTAGGATATTTGCTAACAGGAGTAACAGCTTTCCTTTTTTTTTTTTTTTGCCTCTAGCTAACAGAGAATGACATTAACTAGTTCTCAAGTGTAAACACAATATTGTTTTTGCCAGAGCTTATTTGAAACTGGCCCTTAAATTTAAGAAATAAAAGTAATAGAGAAAGTTTATGATATACTTATTGAAACCAGTATCTGACAGTAATACCATTTACCCATTCATTTTGTACCTTCTGTTTCTGAGAACCTGAAAGCTCTCTCTCACAAGTGTGGAAGCATTCATTTTGGGGTGCACTAAAACGTGGTATCAAGCAACTCTTCTTATTTTGTACGTTTTATAACAGTAAATTCCCAAGGACTGTAGCGTGTGCTGCCAGTGTTTCTCAAAAGAGGGTTTCTGATCATTACTTCAGGTTAAAATGACTTACCATGCAGCCATCTGGTCGCATGCATTAGCACACACTTCAGAAATCCACGAGCATTTTATAACTGCACTCTCCACTGTGCTCTAAGTGCAGTGATGGCAGCGAGCACCCAAGTACAGTATGTAAATAAGACAAAGACTAATAATGCCCTCAATCCTTCGAGCGCAAAGGCTGCTGTAGTATGTAACATAGCAACACATTTTCCATTACACCCTAAGATTAATAAGCCTCATGGAGACCTGGAAAATCTGACAGAAAACAAGGGCAATACGATGTTCATTTCTGTTTCATTAAACACAGGATGAGCTGATGGATCTCTCCACACTTTGTCACTCCGCACCGTTAATGGCTCTTTGACATTATTATTCACCATGGGTGAGATTGTGTAACCTCTGCTCACATTGGTGAGCATTTACAAAAGTAGTCCCACTGGCAACTGCTTTAAAGAGGTTACCTCAAGCATATGGTGCTTCTCAGCTCAACTAAGAGCGGCTGAATCTGACCATAAAAAAGTGTGAAGGATTTTAGTAATGTGCAGATAGTTGGTGAAGGGCACTTCAGTGGATACAAAGGTTTAATGCAGCAGTTAACAACTCCGTTTTCTAGCAGGCTAAATAGTTGAGTGATACTTCTTCATTCTCTTTGTCTGCATATTTTTACCTCTGATGTAAGTTTTGCAATGTTACTTTTTCAAAGCAAGCAAATAAAATACCTGGAACAGGGACACCGTGAGGAATGGGATCACAACACAGGCAGCCCAGCCACCGCCCTGCAGATAGGATGCATAATGTGAAAAGCCCTGGGAGAGACAAAGTAATTTCAACACAAGAAAGTTTATTATTTTTTCTTAATTATGTGATCAGGGTTTTACTTGTTGCGGTGTAGTTATAGAACACGGTCATATGTTGCATTACCTTTCTTTTAGAACCGAGTATGTCATACTGAATTGGAAAATAAACAGCCGTGCTGAACACAACCGCGAATGTCACTGAAACGAACCAGGAATGAGCCTTTTTATTTGTGTACCTTCCCTATTTTCATTTGAAATTCCTCTGATGAACGATAATTCTTCCCTTTTACTCAGTGCGCTCTCCTTTGTGACACTCAGAGAGTTACAGAAATATGAGTAAATGTTACTGTCCTTCCTTTTACAAACAGTCCAAATAGGCACAAAGATACAAAACACCTTTTAGAAGAGACATGCTGGACAGGTCTTTCCCTTTAACAAATCAAATTCTATTTCCAGCTCACCTTAAGTTTATACAGACTTTTTCCATTTGAAAATTTGACTTGTGCACAATTCACCCCGAACCAAATCTAACTCAGCCAAAGACGCAAACAAAAATATTTCTGATTGCATATGTTCGAAGTGGCACTTGTACAAAGCAGCTCACTGTCCTTTCTATTCTTGCCTGTGACCTCCCTCTTGCACCTTTTCAATATTTCTTCCGCTGCTACATAACCCCCACGCTGAGCTGCTAGCCATCTTCCCGCACCAACCTACCTACTTTTATGGTCAATACACACTGATTTTTTATTTCTTTTATTTTCATTTGGCAATTAATGAAGAAAAATACCAATACAGTCCTTAAAAACAAAACACTGTGGAGGGGAACATTGCAGTCATACAGAAATTATAGAACTTCGTAGTAGCACAAGTGAGTAGCAATGCCCAACTGGTCCTCGCAGAGAGTTTGCATGTGCAAACCCTCGTGTTTGCATTCAGGTGGTCACGTGGCTTTTCTGTCCAACTGTTAGTGAACAGCAAAGGCTGAGAATTTCATATAATAGAGATCAATACATAAGTTACAAAACAATAACAAAGGACATCCATCCAATAAATATAATTAATGAACCGGCTTGAGAAAATGACTATCTGCCTCTAGACATTACACAAATAGGAAAATGGAACATTATGTAAACATAAATCACTGCGGATTATGTGTTCAGCTACAGTTTCAGGTTAAAAAAGCAAAATTAAGATCACCGATCGTTTCAACTTGTATCAGAAAACGGATTTTAAAGAAAGTGTTGGCAAAGTGATGTATAAATAGTGTGTTCAAAACTATAAATTAGATTTCCCCAGACAATCATGGTGATTCCACAAATAGTTTCAGAAATAACTCTGGGTAAGTGATTAGCTTTCTAAAGACTTACCAGACAACTTGAAAACAGGAATTTTTATAAACAATACAATTCATTACATGAGGACTGCTGCATGAGTGGCAATAAAAATTCTCTTCTGTGTTGAGCAGAATCCAAAACTAAAGTGGCCACTATAATCATTGTGGGAGGTAAAAATGCTAGGCTTTTTGCTACAGCACAGAGATGTTTTTTTAAAAAGCTGAGATGGAAGCAAAGCCTCAAAGGTTGAACTAAGTCAGATGATTGTAACCCAGAACATGAATGGCAGCATGCCAGGAAATCAAAGTTACTAAAGTAAAAATATGTCAATTCTGTGTAGCAGAAGATGCCTGGGATTCCTCAGAATCATCTAAACCAATTTGATTTTAGTGAGGAACAGTATTAATCAAAGCATAAAAAAGACTTTGGTCCATTGGACGGAGTTGTCGGGAAGCAAACGCAATGTGCCTAAACACCCGGTTTGGAAACGTTTAGTCTTCCCTACCACTGTTCTAGGAGATAAATATACCTGCCGAGGACTGATACAGAAGGGGTAAGCAGTCAGATACATCAGAAATCCAAAACACATAAGCAAAGGCCTAATAAGCAATCAGTTCAAGAAATACAGAATCTCCAGTCCAGAGTTTTCAGCCATGAGACAAATTCCCACAATGAAAATGCAAAAAGGGGAAGATTTTCCTTACATGTGAGTCCTGAGCACAAACAGCGGTTGATAAGCAAATTCGGTGCCAGTCTAAGCTTTGACACTGTATTTCAGATATATGTAACCAACACATGTAAAAGACAGTCCATTAAAGATAACTGAGCTAGCTCCAGAATTTTTATGTCTGCAGAGCAATACTAGCTCTGTTCCTGAAAACAGAATAGTAAAATAATTACAAGCCTTCAGTGTGGAAGGGTTTGGTTAAAAACCTACGAAGTTGGGGGAAAAAGCGATTACAAATGAATTAATAACTGGTTTTTTCCACTATAAAGAATACGAAAGGGACAATGCTGAAAGTAAAACCTGTGAGTAGAACAAGAGACAGAATGATACAAGGAGGAGATATCTGTTCTGTTCACATGTAGGCAAAATGCTTCATCACATCATATTGTCAGAGAAGAAAAGTGTGATACAAGCCCACCTCTCTTCTCTCTGTGTATGTATTAAACCACTTTACAGACCTGCACTCACACATCTATCTTTGTCTCCTGTCTTTGCAAACTAATTCCCTACTGAATATGAACAAGACTGCTCGTGTACCATAATTTCCCAGAGAAAGAAAAAAAACCCATCTTTTACAAGTGTCTTTGTTACTAATGCTACTTAAAGAAACATTCATTTCAATGTCACTAATTTCACTGAAGCGCCACAATAGCAAACTTCTGAACACAGAACAATATAAAAAATGTAGACTCAAGTGACAGCTGAAGAATTGGGGTGATCTGCAAGAAACAGCACAAACTGAGCACAGAGAAAAGCAGGTGGATTAGTATCGCGTTCCTGTATGCTTGGGGTCACTAAGATGAATGTGCATGAGATTCTTTTGTCCGTTTGTGCTATAATTTCACACACTAAGAACAAAATTGTGTTCTCTGATATGCTCATAGAAGTCCCTCTGGAATCAGTGAGAATTACACGCCTGCATCTAAGGGCAGAATTTGGCCCTAAGTCATTAGTTAGAACTCTCTGCTGAAACCCTACAGAGATTAGGGGGTTTCAGAGGACGATGAGGATCAAACTGATGCAGCACACTCAGAGATTTACTCTCACAGGAGACCATCAAATACTCAGACACTCCAAAATGCCCCATCTGTAAAGATAAAAATCTTTACAACTAACACACCATATTTGTAGAGACTGCTTTCAGTTAAAATAGACTTAAGCAGCATTAAAAACAGTGGCAATGTAATCAAATTGAAGCTTAGAGGAGAAAAATAGCCCAAGATTTCAGACCTATGTAGAATAGCATGCCAACCACTAACAATCACTCCTCATGAAAAGACCAACTTGGTGAAAGAAGAATAACTTCAGTTCAGCTATTGCATGTATGGTGCACACGTCCATAAGCGGCCTTACATCTGTCGAAGGAGAACTGTTCTGTCCTCAGCTAAAGGATAAGCTAGTGAAGTTATTTTACCAAAATTTCCTTCTACTTTGGAAGAGTTTTGAGTTGTGTGCACATATATATATCTTTGTGTCTTTAAACATATGTGTGTATATATATATTTTAGTGTTACTCCCTACTTTCTGCTCTGAAGAACTGCCTATGCATTAATGAATGTCGCTGTAGCTGTTTATATTAAGATCTCATACCTATTATTACTTTGATCTTTAAGCGAGCAGTTCACGCAAAAATAATTACAAACAGTATTTTACATCAAATGCTTTTACATTTTTAACAGTAGTATTTAGCAATTTTATTTGTTTTATAGTTGTCCGGTCCTACCTTCAGACAAATTATTCACTTCTATGGTACGTACAGACTGTTTTATCTTAGATATTTCCTGGGCACTCGCAGTACTCTGACCCTAAAAAACAAATCTGTGCTTCTCATTAACTGTAGTAATAAAATTTTTCTTTTGTTTTGACCAAGGACTGACAATACTCCAATTCATACCGGCTGCAAAGTAACAGTCTTAAAAAAAAAATCCACACTATTTAATTCTAAACTCCACTGTATCTGCTGCAGGATAGGTTGGCATTTGCTGTTAAAGCAGAAAATTACAAGAAGGGCCTAATTGACCCTCTTGTGTCTTTGAAAAATCCTGTCTGTTGTCTCTAATTGACCCTCTAGATACCTTTATGGAACAATGAATGAATCCTCAGTAAATAATGGACGGTGATGATTAATAGCTGTGGTTTGGCTGGACCTCTCGCTCATGGAGTTGTGCTGCTAAACATTTTTTTTTTTGTTTTTTGTTTGTTTGGTGTTTTTACCATCACAGTTCTCTGTACTTCGTAAACAAACTATTTCAAGATAACAAATATCCTGTTGTAAATAACATTAAAAGTTAAATAAAATTAAATGCTCCCTCATATAATGGCTTGAAAAATAGAATTATTGGTGTTATTCTAAATGGCTTTCCATCACCACCTTTTTCATGTTTCAGTTGAAGATACAGTAACATGTTGTCATATATTCATATGCTTGATTTAGAAAGAAAAAAAGTTTACCATAATGGATCCCCCTCAGAAGACATAATTTATTTCTTTACTATGCATTGTAGTCAACGATAACAATGTCATATTTCTTCCTCTTGACTTTTCATTGCAATAAAAATCTATGATGCTAAGATACTTCTAGGTTTGGTTTCATTATAATGCTGTCAGAAAACATTATGAAAACGTCTCCAAATGCCTCTTCTCTTATTTAATAACTCTAATGCCTAATGTTTTCAGGCTTGTCAAATTATAAACACAAATATGTTAAGTTACACCATTACTGTGAAATACCACAAAGAAGTCTTCCTGTGTTTTGAAAATAATATTTACAACTTAGTAAAACAACTGGCTCAATTCCAGTCCAAGAAATCACATGCAGCAATGAATGTTCGCATGCATCATCTTTCTTACAGTACAATGACATTTGGTGATGCCATTGAAAATCACTTTCTAAAATTCAGCATCACAGGCTGAATATGTCAAGAAAATAAAGGACAAATTAACATGTTCTTGCATTGCACGTACAGGAAGTTCAAGCAAATTCACTTCTCTGGGTTTAAGAAATATAACAAAGATGAGCCCTCTTCTTTAAATGTGAAAATTATGAGCATGGAGTGTGTAAGTGTCAGGATCAGCTATCTGAATAAAAAGTAGTTTAAGCTCCACCATTCAAAACCAACTAACTAGGAAAGTTCCACAAGATCTCAAACAAAAAGAAGTGTTCCAGGTCTCCCAGTGAAGAAATGGATCACATTTATCTAGTTTTTTACATCCTAAACTCTCTTGGATACAAGCTGGGACTTGTTGGCCTATTTATGAACCTTTTATAACACTGAAGATAAATGTAGGACCTGAGGTTCATTAAGCAGCTTTGAACTGTCCTTAACAACACTCAGAGAACTTAAGTAAATATCGCCATAATTTTATCACGGGAAAACTGACTTGACCAAGGTCACAGAGAATATCTGTAAATTTTAGCCTTTAGCTAACCCCAGATTATCTAAAAAAGATGGGTATTTTAAATCCAATAGCAACAGTTTTCACAGTAGATACCTCAATTCATTGCAACTAAATTGAAATATGAGAAATGTTCCTTTTAAGGCTAATATTAACATAATACATATTTAATCATGAAACAACTTTGTGCTTACCGCAATCTGCCCTTCTCTTTAATGCAGTTTAGATTCTTCCAGGCATTTACCCTGATCTCCCAGGAGCAGATGTCTCTCGCTGCTGATTCACTGGCAGTTGCCCCCAGTAAAAATGTGAAAGCTCTTAGAAAGACTGTACAATTTGGGCAAGTAAGGGTCGATGACAACTGTACTAAACTGCCTGCAAATAAGCAATAACTATGGGGAGAGGTTAACTGGGAAGCAAGAATGTTTCGTAGGGTCATTGATTTAGTGTAGCTGCAGCATCCTTCAGAGAACAATCTAAGTAGGCAGTTGAAGTCAACCTATTATTGGTGTTGCAACAGGCAGCAATATGATACAGTATTTAGCACGTTTCTGGGTGTTATATATATACACACCACTTTACAAATTTCACAGAGTCACAGAACAGCTGAGATTGGAAGAGACTTCTGGAGATCATCTAGTCCGCAGTGCTCAGAGCAGGCTCGCTGGAGCAGGTTGCTCAGGACTATGTCCAGTTTGGTTTTGAGAATCTGCAAGGATGGAGATTCCACAACCCGCCCAGACAATCTGTCCCAATGTTTTACCACCGTCAGAGTTAAAAGCTGGGTTTTTTAATGTTTAAGTGAAATTTTGTGTTATTTCATTTTGCACCCATTTCCTCTTCTCCTGTCTCTAAACACCACTGAGAAGAGTCAGGCTCTGTCTTCTTTACTAATGTCATCAGACTTTTTACCCAGTTTAAATTTCATCCAGTAGAAACCTAAGCATAAGTTAAAGGTGTATATATGGCCTCATATCCAAATGAAAGTAACTTATACACACACAACTGTCCAGTTTACATGTTTACGTGCAGTAGTCACTAATGCAAAGTAAATGTACGGTCTTCACGTGCAAATCTGAGATGAACTTACTTCAACCCCTGAAACCTATGTCCCAAAACACCCTGCACAGGCCCAGTAACGTGGAGCGCAAACAGCCACATGTGACTGCGTGTGTTCGGTATATAACTGCAGACACAAATACTACGTTTGCGTGTGCCGCCAGTATAAATTACGCTCACTACCCGCCACCAGCAGGTGTGCTGTGTAACTGTGCTGCGTACGCTGTGCGCCTGGAACACTAGGCCTACCCGTTGCTTTTGCGGTTACTATTAATGGTATAAAAACTAAGCTGAGAAGCTAATTTTCTTGCTTGACTAATAGTAAATATCTGATGTGAATTTATGCAACAATAAACTTTATCAAAATATAAATATAATTATACAAATGTATCTACAACTACTTTAAAAGTTCCTGTTTATTATGATTGAGATACAGTGGAAGATATACATTCTCTAGGGGAACCTTTATGAGAGAAGGTAGATTCATATAAATCATAACACAATTTACAGTAGGAAGTTGTTTGTCTAAATAGTAGAAAAAAGTAACCTTTGTACAACTGGGGTTAAACTAATTCTGCTTTAATGAAAAGCAAAATTTACATACAGCTTTGTTACCTCAATAAATAGGGGTCTTAGTCTCTTTCACAGTCATTCCCATTGTGCCTCCATAGCCTCATCTGCTTCCACTAAAACCATGGTATAAGGTACATTTTTCTTTTAATATGAGGGAGAATACAGCAATTCAGCCATTAGGTCTGTTTCGGTGCATAAAGATCACAGAGTATAATAGATGCTTATACTTCAAGTAAGTTTTTGTTCTCAACAGTTTATACTGAGCCCAAGCATTAGATACTTGATTCAATTAGAAACCTGACTGCTAAAATACCACATATTGTTTTAGTTATAAGCCTGAACACAGAAATGAAAACTGATTATTTCTCTTCAGCTTTTAAAAATATATATTTAGCTCCAACTACTCTCTCAGAAAAAGAGCATGGCAGACGCACAAATGTTTTCATAGTTGGTAATCCCGAACAGCCATAAATGGGTTTCCAGGACCGAAGAGTCAATAGCATAATTTTTATCCATCTCTTAAATTAAAAGTTGTTACTTATGGTGTTGACGGTGAAATAGTCTCTAGTTCAGGAAGTCTGACACTTCGCATTTCAAGGCTTCAGCGCAGTTGCTCATTACTTTAGCAAGCTCTAATTGTTCTCACTGAAGTTTCCTATTACAGATGTCTGTGTGAGGCACAACTTATGTGGGAAAGTTCAGCAAACGTGCTTTCATAATTTCCAAAAAGCCAACAAGGGAAAAATACATTATTTTCAGAAGTTTCAAAAAATACTTACAAGTGTTTTCTGGGAAACCTCCAAGCCCCTAAGGCAGAGCGGGACCTCATAAGTCACCAATTCCAGTCCAGCATTGCAGGAACAGAACACCTAGCTACTTTTAAGATGCAGTTTGCTGAAGTGACTGCATAGCCGGTGTGGGAAAGCCAGAAGCTCTCTCCCACTACTCTAATATTAAATGCAGGAAATTAGAGCTGTAGCTAAGCCAAGAAAGAGGTAGAGTAAAAGAAAACCAGAACAAAAAGTTTGGAACAAAATGTGTAAAGCATTGAAGCTGAAAGAGATAACTTGGGATGGGAAAGACAGAAAGAAGGAGCTGAGAGAAGACAGGACAAAAGAAAGAAAGGTCGAAGTGGGTCTAGGAAAAAGAAATCAGACTCTTGGGGAACAAGCAGTAAAAAGGGATAGGGAACATCACTTTATTTCAAAAACTGGATAGAATACACAATTCAGTTTCTGCACTGTTCTAATTTCACAAATATTTTAAAAATAAATTTAAGTATGTCACTAATCACTTTTGGTGACTTGCTGCAAAACAAGCAACCACTTATTACAGCTAAAAGTGGTCAGTTCAGTTCAAAGGACTGTGTCAGTACTACAAAGGGAAGAATCCAACACATACTTAATAACTCTGTAAGGTTTTCAACCCTTCTCTCCACCTCCCTACTATCCACTGAATATTAAAATAATGAAGGAATAAAACAAAACCCTTAAACTTCAGAAAATACAAAATTTCAATTGTTTATGAAACCTAAATTCAGTCCCTTGGTGTACGCAGATTGGTAGAAAATTCTTAATTACAAGAGAATACTTGACTACGTCATTTTGCCTCATGGTTTTTTTTTTTTATTAGCCCAGGTGTTTTTAGCTAATTATTCTACTAAACATATGTCATCATTCAATATACTTATCCACTCCTACGTTTCCAGTGGAAACACTACGAGGATCATATTTAGTGATTATGCTAATATTTTTATCACTTTCTTTTCAGCATGTCACACATTACATAAATCCATACATACTGTAGCAGGAAATAAGTTTAATAAATAAGGCCTCTTCAGTCAAACATCCTGGACTACCCCCATATCTCTGCTGCTTCCAAGTGACTGATTTAAGAGATGGACAAAAGTAGACACACAAAAGTACAGATACTTTGATTAATGGATGATCCAAATTCCCCTGAACTGCATATCATGACTTAATGTGAAACACTGAAGAGATTAAAGGCAGGAATTACATTATCATGAATAATATAAAAAAGTGATATTCTGTTTAAAAGCTTTTGAGTGCAAGTGAGTTGAACAAATACATTAACACAGCTTCCAAAGATTCAATCAGGTTGACTGTTACCCAGAATTTATTTCGAAATACGCTTTATATATCTCGTATCTGAAGTACAAGTCTATTTGTGATTGGCACTAAAGCTATTAGCATGTAGATTTTAATTCTTTCTTCAGTTATATAGAGCTTACGCTGTCTGCATTGTCCTTCTTTTAAAAATGGAAACTTCTCCAAATTACATATGAAGTACATCTCAACACTGCAGGTACGAGACACAGAGATATAGAAACATATATAGCTAGATCATCATTCTTTCCTTTTATTATAATTTGAAAAACTGTCTCCTTGTTAGATTGGCACATTAATGTGGCTGTTGTGTCTTATTTCTCAGCGTTGAATTCATAAACAGGGTTTTGGAGGGCATATAGGGTTTCTTATTATTTCAATCATATCAGTTCAAAATATGTATTGAAATTATTCAGGCAGTATGTAAAGCCCTTCTATAAAAGATAGCTGTACATTAACTTACAATTAAATGATGGTTTTAATGAAATTATAGTGTGTGACAGGTTAACGGGCTGATGCTGAAAGGCAAATGTCGAAATGAAGCCAAGACGTTTATTTTCAAACTGACAAATCTTAACTCAACCATAACATATAGTTCCATTAACATTATAGTTATTACACAAAATAATTTGGCTGAAAAAAAATACGTAATAGACCAAGCTGCCAGACTGTCAGTGGAGACCCTAACCTCACCGTGTTCCATGAAAGGCAAACCAAACCAATGTCTAAGTGACACACACACTTGGTTATAGACTTGGAGAAAGGGCTACAAACCTCGAACCAACCAGTCAAACACCTGCTTCCTCCTGAACAATGTTTTTAATCTTTACATTTATTTGCTATTCTCAGCACTAAGGTCAAGCCAGCAGCCTCATCATTGCTTAAACACATCAAAAACTGTTAATGGGGTCCCGAGTCCCAACCTCTGCTTATTTTTCCCAACTTCTATGGCACAAAGTGGCAGAAACCTGTTGACATTCAACAGAGGGATTTCTCTTTTGGAACAGCACCTCTGGATGGCAGTGAAGACATCATTCCTGCAGCTTCCAGCGCGTTAATATTTTAGACTGTCAAGATACGATCTCGCTGCTACATACAATTTCACATAAGGGAGGGAAATGTTTCAAGTGCTTCCCTCTGAAAAAGGTCTTTTCTCCAAACTGTTTAAGCATGGGCTAAATATCAGCAAACCAGAAAATGTGCCAGAATGACCAGCAGGGCATGCAGAGGTGAAATGGAGGATCTTTTTCTTGAAACAAATAATGGTCCAGGAATAAGTTGATGTACTGATTTTCAGCATGGCCAGGAAAACATGAAGAAAGAAATGAGGTGAGAAGAATACACCTGTAGCAATATGAGTTTTTCAGCAACTGGAAACACAATGGACAACTGTAAGGAGAGGTGAAATGCTGAAAGACCGCCTAAACACATTTAATAATGATGACGATAATGATAATAATAATAATGATGATGAAGGCAACAGCTCATGGAAGCAGCCCTGGGACAGAGACCACCTCCGTCATGTTACTAGCTTGAATACACTACGAGTGGCCAGCGACCAAAAGTGATTATCCCACAGCAGATGTAATGCTGCCGCTGTGAAATGAGCTATGGTCTCAGCCCAGCTCCGACCGGACAGCTTTTCACACCACAGAAACCAGGCAGCCTCAGGCTGTTGGGGAGGTGGGGAATGGGTCTGGAGGCTTTACCCTTTCACCCCTTCAGGTCAGAATGAAATTGCAGTGCTGGGAAGCCTGCACTATGCTTCTAAAATTTATAGCTGTTAAGGCCAAAAGGGGCTTTTTGCGACCATCTAATGTGACCTGCTGCTTAACTCGGATCATAGAATTTCAGCTAGCTACCCCTATCCATATTGCACTGCCTTTTCTCCTCTCTCTACGTCTCTTTCTCAGTCTTTTTTTCTGTTTTGTTTGTGTGCTCGTTTTTTAAGTACAAGGAAGCTTCAAAATCCCCAGCTGCCAGTTTGCCTTTTTTTTTTTTAATTACTTTGCTTTCTAAAATCAAAACAAAAGCTTGAAAGGAAGCAGTACATGCATTTGCCTTGTTGCCCATCTTGTTATCACATCAATGTCATAGACTGGGTAAAAGTAATAGAGATTATATGATCCAAAGCACACTTTAAGTGTCTTAGTGTATGTAAGGCATTAAACACTAAAATACAATTTATTTTACAGATTACCTTGAAGTAATTTTCAGCCTACTGCCACCTGAGCTCCAAGAGCTTCCTACACCTGTAACAACTACAGACACACAGGCTCTCGGTAGAGTCACCCAGAGGTGCGTTTTCTGGGTTACTAATTGTCCATATATTGCTCAAAGGAAAGTTTGCCATTGCTCACTGTCCTGCTGAAAAAGTCTGTGAATATTTCTATTGGATATGCAGATGAACCTACCCATTTGTCCAAGTCATGTCAGTAATAGATGAGCCATTTGATTAAAAAACAAAAACAAAACCACAGAAGCTGCATTAGATGTTTGGGATACTTGTTTTGGAGGAAAGAACTCCATGTATGTAACCACTTTTTTTTTTTTTTTTTTTTTCCATTGAAAGCAAGAAGGCAAGTATGTCAACAGCTGTCCCCAGCAATGAAGAAAATGAAGGAATGCCAAGTGGTCAGGGAAGGAGCCAAGAAATCAGATCCCCTAATCCAAATCTCTGGTACTGCACAGTCTAAAAAGTGGGTCATATTCACCCCACTTTTTTTCACATGCTTAACTAAGGTTTGTGAATCACAGATGTGCTGAATTGTCTTTTAGAGACCAAATAACCACAGAGGAGGACAAAGCCTTTAACTAAGGCACCTCAGTTAAATTTCTAAAAATACATGGAGTAAATCATCACCGCAGTTCCCATAGTGGACACCAGTAATTCTCTCGCTCAGGAACGTTTTGAGGGCAAGCGCATCAGAGGCCACGGGGTGGCACTGCCAAAGGGTGTTGCAGAAGAATACTTGAGAAAAAATGTATTTGTACTTTTTACTCATAGCCTTTTCCCTGTCCTGATGCTGAACCTTCTGCAAGGGAATTTGAAGAGAGTTTCCATGTAATTGTCACACCAGCAGTTACGGCTCTTTAGGTGCTGGATTTCTTTCCTTTTTTACAAGACATTAAGAAGACATATCATCTTTTAGTGAGCAGTCACAAATGAAATCACGAAATAACAAGGAGCAACTCTGTGCAACTCTGCTACAGGGTGGAATGTGCATGGCAGAACCGATGCATTCCTGGCTAAAGGAGAGACATTTTCTTCGTGTTCTTTCCAAGTGCTTCCAACTCTGCCTTTGCTCTAAACCCAGCATATCCTTTGAGGGAGTTGCTTAATCTTTTGCAAGTTAGGACAGGACCCGTATTAGCTCCTCTGCACTCCCTTCCAGCCATGTGTTGTTTCATAAGACCAAGGAGACTGTGGCTTGCAAGAACAAAGTGAAACCATAAATATATAATGTAGCATAATTCCAAAATGTACGAAGTATAATGATCCATATAACGTTAAAATGTTAGTAATGTCTCTTGATATTATTTCATCACATGCTAGCTGCTATTTCCTGAAAACTCTTTGAAGGATTAAATAAAAACATACGCTATGAACACCCACTGTGTGCTGTAACAAATCAAAACTAACTTCTTAGTTTGATGAAAGTTTGCACAGTGCTCAGTACTGTAAATTAATGTCACAGTGGTAAACTGCTTTGGAAACAGTGAATGCTGCCTTGATGCCAGTTAGTTTCATATTAGCAATATGAGAAGTCTCTACAGTATTTAGAACTGAAATGTAAGTGTCTTCTAAACCTAAATTTTAAGGAACACAGTCATAAAATGCTATCATCAGCTGGGTTGACGGAAAAGTGCAGTAAGACAATTAACAAGTTTATATATCCAAAATAAACATATCATTTGCCCTGGTATAAACAAGCAAAACCAGAGATGCACAGGACTTCTCAAAAGGATTTAACCAGTCAGCGGTCTGCTATGAAACAAACAGTATTTTCTCTGAAAACGGCTAGTTCTGGAAGCAGTATTCAGCTAAGGGACTATTTTTCAAATGGAAGTTTTAATAAATATTTTGCATTATTTGGTGTATTTTTTGTATCAATATTAATTTATTTATGAATTTACTAAATGCTTGGACTTATATATGGCCCTGGACAAGCAGACAGATCTTTTGAGCTTTTTTTTTCTTTTAAAAGTTTTAAATCTGTATTTCTCCATTTCCATTAGGGATAGAAATACAGATGAAAGATTTCAAATTCTAGCCTTTCCACCACTGTTTTGAAAATCAGCCTATCAGCTGCTTCACAGATAAGCAATCTGACCATTTGCAGTCCTTCTTTGTACAATAACATCTCCTCTTCCATAAGTGTTCTACTGGTTTGGTATATTCACTTCTCCTTTGCACTGTAAACCTACTCTTATTAAGCACCGGCAAAAATTTATGATCATTTAAAAATGAAGTATCTAACATATCAGCAAGTAATATCTTTCTCTGCCTTAACAGAGCATCAAATAGGCAGGGAGACAAAGTACAAAGTGCCACAGTCTTCAGCTCATTGGAAGTACTGGCCTAGAACGAAGGCTGAAATGGCTCCTAATATACATGGGCCACTTTCTAATCCTCACCTCGTCAGAGTTCATTTGTTCTCTGCCTCGTGCCCTCCTTCCACAGCTGCCAATGCTGATTTCCTACAGCAATCCTATACCTTGCTGTTGTTTCTAAGAACTACGCATATATACATCCGCATAAATATGTTATGAAAACTATAATCTTCTTCATGATGTGAAGTTTAACAAATTATATTTAAAAGTTTTTGGGGTGGTTTGGGTGGCATTGAAGCTATCAATTAATAAATAAAAGACTAAACCAGAAGAAAATAAGGAAAATAAAGGTCTAATACTGTTGAAATTTTTCCAAAGGTTTCACTAGAGACGGAGTTAGAGAAGGGCTTTTGAGAGCCTCACCCTTTACACGTGATACTAGCTGACATGAACTACATCTGAATGAAAAAATAAAAATTTGAAATGCCTAGAGTAGAATGTGGGGGCTTATGACACGGGGATGAAGAATTACATCTCACCGTTCTCAGTGTCAGAGTTCAAGACATTGATGGAGTTTAGGGGTGGAGGGATCATAAAAGAGGTCAAGGAACTCCTCAAGATTTTTCATCTTGTATAACCAGTCTGACAATTCTGAACCTTTTGGAGAAAGAGGCTAAAGATGTTTATTTGTTAAAGAAATAAATGTGCGTGGCTTACATACAAGCACTATAGTTAAGTAATACTCATTTTCAGCCTTAACCATGCCTCAGGTATTATGCTATCTGCATATTACAAACTGGCTTCAACCACCGAACTTGCTGATATGCACCATATTACTATTCATGGTATTTTGAGGATTTTGACACCACTAACGTAATACATAACAGCTTGATAATTCTCAGGATATCAGAAATTATATTCTATTTTCTAAACTTATCACACAGTTTTTAGTATCCAATAATTAATTTTCTTGAAAAAACTTCTTTAAAATAATTAAACAACAAATATTACCTGCTACATTGGTACTAGACAACAAAAAGTTCCAAGGCACTCTCAAAAATACGTGGGGTTTTGTCTCCCTCCTTTCATTTTTACTATAAGCTATTAACTGGTTAATAAAAAGTACGGAAGTTGTTAGGAGCAGTACCTTCTAATAAAGAAAGCAAAAGCTAAGATGTGACTAAGACACCATAACACTTTTCTGCAAGTGGTAAGTAGTTTTTTCCTATTTCCCTTCCCAATGGAACAAGAAAAATACACATTATTCTAGAGTATATTCACTGATACACCGCTTAACTGATGATGCACTGCTTTGGGTCATTTTCAGGAGCTGCTATTTAGATAGAAAGGAAGAAATAGTAATATGGGAAAAACATGACAAAACAACTTTTCAAGTGTACCTCTTAGGTACGATTCACTTCAAAATGAGCAGAAATAAATAATTCCAGCAATACAGAACCTTACGGTGTAGAGGTTTTTTCCATTCTTGCAGATTGGAGAGTAACAAATAAAGAAACCCCTCTAAATTAGGGCTTTAAAAATCCAAGGCTCCTATAAAGAAACAAGATTAACTTAATCCCCTAACAATCCAATTTATGACTAGTAAAGGGTTATGAAAAATTCCATCTAGATGTCAAATATAAGGAAACACAGAGTCTTTGGAGACACATAATGATAAACTGCAGATTGAGCAATAAGCTCAGTGAACAGAATGAACAGTTCAAGAGTTCAGAACATGTTCATTTGAAAGGTGTTCAGTTAAAGAGAAGGGCATGGTATAGACAAAGGCACAGAAAGGTCATCATTACAGTCATTTCATCTTCATTACAATGGTGCAGTCATAGCATTGGTGCGCACACTTAAGTTCACACTTGCATGTCAATGCGCTGCTTTGGAGACGAAACAAAAAATATTTTTAATAGATTCATGAATCCTGGGAGCTGTAAGCAGGTAAGAACTTGTGTTTTATTAATTCAGTTCTGAAAAATAAATAGGACATGAAATATCTCTACTTCCTCATCATGTGATATTGATTAAAAATTAGTCTATCGAGAATGGTCCCATTCTTCATCACACGTCTCCTGAATGGAGTGCTTCTACCTGCCAGACTGTAGCCCAGAACTCACTTTTTCAAGCCTGTTGTTTTCTCAAATGTAGTAGTCTATAATGAGCAGAAGTAAGTAGATGTTTAAAAGATTTCAACCACATGATGAACTCTGGCTCTTGAAATCAAGATTATATACTCCTAATGAAAATTCAGTGAAAAAAATTGGTAGGTTACATTGAATGAACCAAAATAAGATTTTGGCTAGAATGTAGAGCAGACAGCCCTACTCTTAACAATAGGCGAGTAATAACCGATGCAGGAAGCCAAAATCCTGGTTTTATATCAGACCTCATGCAGCACCTAGCATTATGTCTGGATAAAATCACTTTAACAACAAGCAATAGGCGTTCAAGTCTTCACGGGAGGTCTCCAGACCAAGTCCTGACCCAATCAACCTTGTCACAACCATAGGCAGTTCAGTTTCAGCCTAGGGACAAAGACATTAAAGCTTTTTTTGCTTTAGTATTTTCACAGTACTTTTCATAAATAATTAACAGGAACTGGAAGCCCTGGCACCATCTCATCTCTGACTTCTAATTCTCTAGAATGCAAACAGACAGGATTTTTTTCACAAGACCATAAGATGAATATAAATCAGAATATTTTAGAATTTATATTTACCTACATAAAACAATCTAAGATCCTCTTCCACCAATATATATGCATAATAGACAGACACATTTACAAAAAAAATTAATCCACCTCAGACAGAATCTCAATTTTAGACAGCAGCACTGGGGCAGGAGGGTCATTCTGTCCAATAACGGTGTTAGAATTGGGCCCACAGTAACCCAGAAGATAGTTCGCAGCTTCCAAGAGCAGTTCCAGAACATTTTGCAATTAAGCATAACTCCCACAGATTTTTGGTATCAATTATAGATGATCTGCACTTTTCAAAACCTAGGCCAAGTTCAGTATGACAAAAATCTGCTGTTTAGACGATCCCAAGAAGTATAGTCGTTATGCCAGATTGATGCCCAATCTCTAACTCACACACACGTACTCTGGGCGCCTCTTGGATGCGTGTGCAAATCCTAAGAGTACACACTTCCAACAAAAGCTATGAAAGTAATATTTAAAATATCATTTATTTGATCTTATTTACAATACGTAAGGATTTGGTAAGAAAGCAAATATCTATGTATTTCCTTGTAAATAACATTCTATTGCAAAGGAATAGAGGATCTAAAAACTCTTAAAAGAAAAGGAGGAAGTGTCTGCAACATACTCCACAAATATCACAGGAAGCCCTGACAGTCGTCGGTGATAATCTGGTGTGTAGCCCCACAGGGTAGTGTAATTACAACTCAAAAAACACACCAATTAATTACAACTAATCAATTCTCTCTCGTAACAATGAAAAGTATAATTCTTTTCCCATCTATTGTTCTTGTTAATTCTCCTTACAGTAATTGTGACAAACATAATAGCAAAGGTGTAGTAAAATGAAAAAATAAAGGATTCTGTTTGAAAGCAGCACAAACATTAAACTCATGAATTATCTTGACTAATTTTCTTCATCATACCCAGTTCACGGCTGCAAGAGATCACATTATTTTTAAATATATAAATAATCCCAAAACTAAATCTAGACTTATCTAGATTACGGCACACTAGGGAGAAAACAGAGGAGGTCATGGAATTGGAGACTGCTGTTTCTTCTCATAATGTAATTACACTTTTGGCTAATGAAATTACTGCATTCTCAGAGTAAGGGCTTGCAAGTCAGAGCTCTCACATGTTTGTGAGAGATGGGGTAAAGAAATACTGTTTACCATTTATATCCGAGGGATGCACACTAATCCCCAAGATCCAAGCACAACTCATTTTGTTTCTGAACTCTGAGCAAGACTGAATTTGTGATCAAAGCCCTTTTCTAATTACTACAATAAAGGGAAAATTAGCTTCAGAGGGAGGAAGGTCTGGTAGAGAGAGAAAGAGCACATCAGTCTGCACTGCTGGTACCCTCCAAACAGCTGAAAACAAACACAGCTTAGCTCAGTGAAGAGAAGCAGCAACAGAGCAAAGCAATATAGAAGGATGGCTAAGCACTCAAGGCCTCTGTTCGTACCACTTAGGTATTCACAGCCCTACTCCAGTTGGCACAAACGCTCTTACCCAGAGTCAGGGGAGTCCTGCGGGTAGAGATCTCTAAGCTTGTACGGGACACGCAGTTTAGGGTCTCGGTGGAAGAAAGTGGAGGAAGCAGTGCATTCTGGTCAGAATTACAAACCCCTGTTCTTGATTCCTTTTTGAGGTTCTGCGCTACCATCCTCCTTACGGCCCCCCTCGGCAGTGGCTAATGCTTTCCTCCACACCAAGTGTGCCAGCAAGTTGTTTTTCCTTTCAGGCAAATTAAGAGTGGCAAGGTGAAGATTTTGACCTACGACTGCTCACCATTCAGGTGCACCTGTATAATACAAAGTATGATTCACCCAGGGGAAATGAATGGAAAACCAAGATTTCTCACTTGGATAAAACTGTCATCCTCTCATTTTCTATTAACAGTTAGTGGAAGGGAAAATATATTATCTAGTTACTGTTAGCTGCCACTGGAATAACAGCTTCTAGCTCTTGGCAGCCAACAGCACACAGCTGGCAAATTCCAGAGGCCAGAAAGAAACTCTGCTGACTGCATCTGAACTAGGCAGCAGTAAGGTGTATGGGGTAACTGAATGATTTCTGTCTTTGGCTAAATATTTAGGGGGGAAAAAATATTCTAAGAAGCCATAAAGATTCATGTGTTATTTTTTAGAATAATTTGAATTAAAGACATTAAAGAGATCAACCGGATTCATAGTCAGCAAAATACTCTGTTGATTCGTAGCCTCATTTCCTGCTTCAAACCCAGTTTTAGGAGACCAGCTGATATCTGAGCTCACACACGTAGTCTGGACCATACCTGACTCTTGGCTTGTAAGCAGTGAAGTCATACGATGATTAACCTAATACGCTTGTGTCTGAATCAAACTTACATCCCACTGGAATACAGAACACATGGAAGAACATGAAAAACAAACCCTTTCTGCTTTTTGCTCAAGTTCTTCTCCAAAGCTTTCAGTGTGAATGTTAACCCAACGAGCTTACAGAAATGAGACCAACTTAGAAGCAACGAGGCCATTATCACCCATCACATTAAATGAACCCATTTTATTTTCAAATCTAGTTGCAAAATTAGTTCTTGCCTATTAAACAATTCTCAAGAAATTAATGGCAGAAGGTTTTGCTCTGACTGTCATAAGGATCACCAAAACCACTTGTGTTTAAGATGCTAATTACAGAGGCTCAATGCCAAAAAAATAATTCTGGTAAATTAAATCCCATGATTAATTCATAACGTCCATTTTAGCATTAATCCTAGCATTAAGATACAGAGTAGTCCCCATACACACACACACATACACACATCTCTCTCACTTTGGGGAATAAAGTAATAGTAATTCCTAGTGGTTTTTTAATAACTCTTCATATTTTATGTACGTTACTTAATTAATATAACTAGATAGTTAATCCATTACTTTGTATTTCTTTTATTGCAATCTCTGTTAAGGCCTTTAGATTTTAAAAACTCAAAACAAGTAAGTTCTCGTGCATCGTTTAGGCAGAAGTGTTCATGAAACCATAAAGACTAATGGATTTACTGTTGTGCATCATACTCCCCTACTGTTCTGGGGACAGCTTAAATTCTCACTGGGTTATAATTTAAGCTTTAAAAGCAACACCTGATTATAAATACCCAAAGGACTGCACCAATAGCATATAAAGACAGTAACCTCACACACCTGGAAATTTCCTATTGGGTTTCGAAATAAAATAATTACCGGATGACAGAGATTTTAAATCAGTACACCAACATCATAACTCTACCGCTAGCATTCTCTAGAATATACTTTCCAATAAGAGTTATAAAGGCTTATAGTCTTGTTGGAGAAATGGGAAGAAACAGTGAATCTTAGATGTCCAAGACATCTTTTTCTTGTGTCTTCACTTCACTCACCTTGATGTAATACAATTCATCACAGGCACATGTGTGTCTTCCTAAGCATTTTGATCAATACAATTTTTATGACCCAATGATGTGACAGGGCTTCCCAAATTTAGCTTTCCCATTCATGAAAAAGTGACCCAGAAAAATACAGTAAAATGAAATAAAACATTAAATGAAGACTTTTCTGCCTGAGCCAGCAAAACAGACAGGTATGCCAAGAGGTTTGTCAAGTGCATTATTTACTGAAAAGACAACCGCTCATACCACTAACAGTTTCCTTAAGCTCATAATACCTAACTCTAGACTAGCTATTAAGCATTTAAAATGCTAGTTGTAAATATTTGTTGATAGTATAATGACTGATGTTTCCAACTAGCAGATGAAAAAGCCTTTAAACAATTTCTTTATTTAACAACTATCAGTTTTCACTGTCTATTGTATGTGGTTTTCACTGACTTTCTTTAAAATTTATTTAAAGTCAATGGATCAATCACTTCTGCGAAAATATATTCTGAACACCAATTTGAACAAGATACACTTTTACCATGTTTTTGACAACCTATTGCTAATCATGACATTATTACTATTCGTTTTCTGCTGATATTGTTACTGATTGTTCACTGTAGACAGCACCTTCTGGGGCTTTCTTCCATTTAGTATCTTAAGTCATATCTAAAGCTGTTCTTTTACAGCCTCTACATACGGCTTTTTCAAAGTAGCAGGGGCATCTCATCTGCTCAATTACTTATTAGTGTTGCTAAAGAATACCATTTCCTCTCGTGGCTGATAAAATATTAATCAAAAACAGGAACAGAGTGATTTCCCAGTGTGGATGTCTTCTAATGGTAATACATGGAGTCTAAGAGAGATCTGGAGGTCATGTAATAGCTCTTGAAGGCAGGGAGGGGCTCAAAGATAGTAATGACATTGTATACTGAGTAATGAGGCTGCATTCAAAGAGCACTGGATAGCTTAATTATTGCTGTTCTGTAGAAAAAAAATCACAAGTGTGATTACAAGGATGCACGCAAAGATTTATTGGGGATAACAGCACGTAACTGAAAAAAACCTTTTGTAAACATTTTTAATCCTTGTTACTGCTCACTACCCAATGTAGAGTCATACAGAAGTGAACTTTCCAAATTATTACTGTGCTTCGACTCCATGTATCAGTTATTCATAGTAATAAAACAGTAAATAATAACCTGTTGATTCTGCCAGTTATTAAACATACATCCAATCCTGTCTTTAGGTATTTTTGTTCCTATTTTTTTCATAGGATTTGGAAGATGGGGAGGAATTAGAATGAAGAACAGAGGGGCAATTGAAAGATACATGGGAAAGCTGTGACAGCTTGGAAAAGAACCTGAATACCCTTAAGTATAATATTATATCACCATGTTTCCTTCTAAAGTTTTGATGCAAATACTCTTGACTGACTTGGAAAAAACAGTTATCCTAAATAACTTCTGAAAAATAAATACTGCAAAATCATGATCTTTGGTGGTGGGTGGAAATGTCTCAACCTGGATCAACCAGTAAACCAGTTTTTAACCCAACAAAGCTACCAATGACTGGAACCACCTTCTAGAAACCGTGCCATCAAACAAATACTGTTCAGCTGTGTCTGATGGCAGGAAAACCTACTCAGTTCTCAAAATGTCAAATTTCATCAATCTATGAGCACTAACCAAGTCTGGTGGCAAGCATATGTTCTAGCTTCCCTGGAACTGCCGGACCACTTCCCCTGTCACAGTTTTGAACAAGAAAGGAGGACAATGACATATACAAAAATAAGGGTACTTTTACCTCTAATAAATATAGATCATATTAGTATCATCCTTTTGTCTCACAATACAGTGAATTCTAAAAGTGCTGTAATGCTGGACGAGATGAAATATGGCTTGCATCCAAGCTCAAGAACAAATGTAATCTCTTGGCCCTTGTGTTTTGTAATTCTTTGAAAGCAAGGAGGCATAAAACCGTCCTGTCAGCAGCCAAAAAAAAACAACGCCCCAAGCTGGATTTCATAACAGTGTATCTACTAGTTTACCTGACAAAACTTTGTGCCTTGAAAAAAAATTAATATCACTATCTAAACGGTGAATATTGTGGACAAGCATTTAGAACAAGCAGGCAGGACTGATCGCTAAAAAAAACCAGTTAAAACTTCATATTTAATAGTAGTATTAAGCACACAGCACTTTTCAGCTACGAATCTTAAAACATTCTATAAAATATAAAAGTGCAATTGACATGCTCTCCAGTCATGTATAGGTAAAACTGAGAAACGAAGATACAAATTCATTTGTATGAAGCCACTCAAACAGGTCACAGCCTGGGTCAGGAACAGAATGAAGGCCACTTGACATTACTCCAATTCACAATCCATTTTTCTTCTATGTTGCATGGCACACACGATAATTCATGATCCAGAGAAAAGGCTAAGAACACATATGCAGGAGAAGTATACAGGCTGAAGTAACAGCAAAGTTATTTCAAAATATGCAAAAGTCCCTTTTACTTACATTTTTTCTATTATATGTAGGAAACTATTTTTGTATGGGAGTTGTTTAGTGTTCATTTAAAGTAATTTTCCTCCAAGAAAATTTAAAGAATAATTTTCTTCCTTAAATATTCAGTGTCGTCTCTCTGCAATTTTTGCACTAATCATTTGGGATCCAGTTCTGTTACAAGCACGACGTCTCCGCCAAGGTTTCTGAGAACCCGCACTTAACATCAGCAAGAGTTGAGTCTGCTCAGCATCCTGAAGCAATAGTCCTTAATGAGAAGAGGAGTGTGGGTGGTGAGCTGGTTTTGATAAGTAGTAATAGGATGAGCAAAAAGTAATATACCAATGGTTGATATATTACTTGACATGTCAATTGCTGGAGAGTTGCTGTATTGAATTTGTACCTACAGCAAACACAATACACAAGATTCTAATATACTGCGGTGTTTGCTACATATTTTCCAAGTGATTGTATTGACTTTGTAAACAAAGATTATATGAAAAAATAAAGACTCCTGTACCATATAATATTTACCAAGCGAACAAATCTATCATAGCTGGAAATAAAAACACAATTTCACCAGTGTCAGGAAAGGAGGAAATAAATTGACCATTTGAAATGAGATCAGATACTTCAGTTTGGATCTCAGGCACCTAAGAGAGTCTCCTTCTACTGCAGTAGTTGATTATTATTTTAGTTTTAAATATTGCAGGGAGGAGAAGAAGAAGAGATAAAATGGAGTATCACATGCTTAGAGTGAACAGTTCAGGTATTTCAAAATGAAGTAAAATCATAAGTGTAAACTATCCAGGCCTAATTTCCCCCATAACGATGCGAGTTCATTTCTCATAGAAGTAGCACCGAAAGACCTCCAGCTAAGTCCAAATTCACTTTGTCTTGTAAAATGTTGTGTCATTTAGATATAGAGAAATATTGAGGTGAGATCAATGTTTAAGTTATATTAAACAACATTTTGTACCACTTGAGTATTTATCCACATACTAGCACAATAATGAGGTGAAAAGAAAGGACAGAAGAGCCTGTTACAAAAATTAGTGAAGTCCTGTGGCAATTCAAATAGATACGACCTAAGCCAGGAGGTCGTGATAAGCCTTCACTTAATTCTCCCACAGGTGGAAGATCAACAGCCCTCAGGAGCCACACTTATTCTACTATATTTCTCCCTCTCACTTCTTTCCCACTGGTTGTCCCACTCTCATTTTCCCTTTCTTATCACTTCAGTGGAGAGTGCCATTACCAGGGAGTTAAGGAAAAAAACATTCAAAACTGATGCTCATGCCTGCATTACTGCGACTGCTGTGTTTGCATCTATGTAGGTGTACCAGAGCCCAAAGCAGCTTAGGCAATTCAGCACGATGGAGCTCCACAGGGCCTGCCATACCCACCCAACGGGCTCGTCCCAGTCGTTCTGGATACCCTCTCTAAGCGCCCTGCTTCTCTGGCTGCACTGTGGGCAGCTCATGAACTTAAATGCATCCTGCAGTGTTGGATGATCTGTTTTTGAAGAATGAAAATATAAGGAAAGGCTTTAAGTTAATATTGGGACCTTAACAACATGCAAAAATGCTTTTTTTAAAAAAGAATCACAATTACTTCTGGAATAATATTGATGAAACAAAGTAGTGTTCCTGAAACACAGAACACATTTCAAATAAATAACCTTTTTCTTTATTTTGTGGACTTAGTATTTTGTAAAATACTTTAAAATAACCAGTTCTCATAATGAGATTTTTCAAATACCTACTAGAGCAGAAGATCACTGCTAAGAACAGATCTGTGAAAATAAAGGTCTATCCTGCACTTAAGATTCTAACTTGACAGCAGAAAAGGAATTTTGTATTTGCTCCAAGGCCTTTCTCTATAAATGAAACTAGCTGGGGGGGGGGAGAAAAAAAAAAGTTTTCTTTTAAATAGAGATTACTTTACATGGAATTTCCTTCCAACACCATCACTGACATAAATTTTACCTATTACCTTATCCGACGACTCTTCTTTGTGCAGCTCAGCTTAATCTTGGGAATATTTATAGAATTCAGAAGTTTAGAAGCTGAATGTTTAGGTCTGAGGCTAGTATTGTAAGTCTGCTCTTTAGTGTGCCACAATATTTGTAAGCAGCGTATTTACTTAAGTAAAATAGAGCGGTACCACCCTAAACATTCCCCACACAATAAAATGTATATAAAAAGGAACATGTTAGCAGTAAGCAAACTGTCATAAGCAGAGCACTGTATTCAATATTCAGATCAAGGCATCTCTGTCTCATCCCAGCAAACCCTTTTGACAAAAGCCATCCAATGTCTGCCAGCAGTATTGAGTCCAGCTGAGGACAAATTTCAAGATGAACCTGAAATCAATTTGCCATCAAATTTTCATGCTTCTCCCAGACTATCTGTGGCATTTTAATTACAAGCACCCTAGGCGGGGGGTACTACAGATATTGACACTTAGCTCCTACAATAAACTTTATTGGCAACCTCTGTCTGAATGTAGTACTCAACTAGAATAACAAGAAATACATGAGGATATCTAGGCAATAAGGTGGCATAATCACTTCGGAGTGGTTTTGTTCCAAATGGTGGACATCTCTACTAAAGAAACTTCTCCAGATTAAAAGAAACATCTCTTTGATAGAAAATTCACTTTTGTAATGAACATGTACAAGATCCCAAGCCCTTCAAGAAGATAAGCAACATTTAGTTTCTTCCCCTTCCGATCTAGTTTGGCAGTAGTCTTATCTAACATTTTTAAATTTCTGAAGTAGTCCCTGTTAGCAATCGGGTTCAAATTACATCAGTGACAAGCCACAGAAACAAGGAATGTCTTTATATCTATTTCAGTTCCTACTCCTCAACATTTCTCTGCACAATTTACAAGAACTACATATCTTAGCAATTAAGGATCTAAACTGGAAATGAACCACTGATTTGCAAGTTCTGCAATATGCGATTTGGAGCTTTTTTAGTAAAGATATTCAGAAGCAGCATGCATACATGCAGTGTCTTATTGAGCACAGTGAGGGCAAGGTTGCTTGCAAGCCAATTTTCCTCACTACGAAGCGTTTAGGAGAATGAAAGATTTATAAAAGAGACATTTAGAGAGGTTACCATGCCAATACGAGGCTGGTTTGCTATACACGGTTAGGGGAGATGTAGAGAGAAGGAAAAAAAGACGCGGTCACTCCAGACCGATTACAAATTTGAAACTTATAAATGCAGCCTGTAGTTGCAACAAGATGGTAAATACAAAAAATCCACATAAGAAGAAAGAAAATAAAACATTATCATACAATGTTACACCCTAATACAAGAAGAGAGGACTTGTGTAGTTAAGTGTAAAAGGCTGTGACAGCTGAAAAAGATTCAGTAATTAAAAACTGTAGGATGCTTTATTCAGGTGTGGTTTGATATTTCCTAAGCTGCCAGGTAGGAGATGTCAGCAGCAAACAACCTGATTTATAGGAGATATCAGGGGGTCTGGATTATTGGTTATGCTGGAACCCCAACACAAAAAGCACAAAGCTGAAAAATGAAGGAAATTTTATATGAGGAAATTTTACAAATTAAAGAACAGGACACATTAGTCTTTCAGAGCCCACTTATTCAACTGAAGTAGTATCCTCTATTTGTGTCCATTGTTCATATATGAAATTCAGGGTCTAACTGAAACCGATGAATTTGAAATGCAGAGTGACACCTATATCACTGGTGTTCCAACAGCCAACAAAAAAATACAAATTAGGTTTCATCGGAGATGTTGCTTGCAAATCTAAAACTCAGTTATGTTCTTTGCTATTGAGCAGAAAATAAAATATTGAAAAACAAACAAAAAATTAAATTCTACATAAATATTGACCAAAACATTTACTTTTACAATTTGCAGTGAAAAAGGCAATCTCTTACAATGATTAGTCATTTTTCAGAGCTCTCAAATGGGTTTAAAACATTCTGCCTAAGAGACAAGTACTGCTATTAAAGCCAAGTGCGTATCACCTTTCTTAACCCTAGCACAATCTCCAGCGTGAGAGAAGTTTGCAGTGAGAGCAGCAAAGGCAGCAGTCAGAAATCTGGGTGCATCCCCAGACAGCAGGCAAATCCCTTGCCCCCTCCACCTCAGCACAGTACTACAGCCTGCGTCAGTGGGAAGTTGGGCAAGTCTAAATGATAACAAAGATGTCTATCTTTGAGAATCTCATTTTAAAGGTGCCATGTGAAGCACTATCCGGGTTTTTTGGTTTGGTTTGTTGTGTTTTGGTTTTTTTTTTTACTGTGAAGATTTAGAGTCTGTTACACTCCTGTAAATACTGAAGTCAATACAAGGTTTTCCTCAAAAACCCGAACAAACGCAATTGCCCCAACGCTTACAGTATTTTCAACATAGTGTTACCTATACGTAATTACATCTATCATCTCATGATATGCCTCCACCTACAATATGCATTAAAAGAAACATTCAAGTTAAAGGAAAAGATTCTGCGTACTACTGTCAACTATATCTACCCAGCAGGGTTCATTTGCTTGTTAGTAAATGAACACCCAGAGCCAAAGCCCTCTCTCTGCACCCGTCGGCCGGAGCGTCCCGCTGGGGTGCCCAGCCCTCCCCAGCCCCGCGCTGGGAGCGGCCCCCGAGCCAAGCTGCCCCTCGCGGCCACCAGCACCCGCGGGATGAGCCACCCCAAATCCCCGCCACACCCCGATATTAAGTGTCTGCACGTCTTTCACAAAAAAGCGATACGGTGGATGCCAAATAACATCCATGTGCAGAGCTGTGTCAGCGCACACTATCCATCAGGTGTGTGCATACATGTCATTTGGGGGGAACTACCTATTTCTACATGCATTCTCACAAAACCAATTTAGTTTTTATTACTGTACATAGGAAAGCATGTCATATGGAGGTCATTTTTTATTCCTCTCCTGGCAGTTGATATGAAGACTGAAATACTTCATTCATGTAACCTGATAACAAACATATGAACAAAAGTCAAAGTTGGCTGCCAACTCCCCTACAGTTACACACCAAAAAATAGTACATTAATTACTCTATTTTAAATACATGGTGCCCATCCGGAATCCAATCTTTTTAGGCAAATTCTGAAAATCAGATAAGTGAAAGAAAAGCTGTATAAATTTAACCTTTGTTAACTATTTTTCTGCTAATAACATACGGCATAAACTGGTCTAACGGCTTAAAAACTAGACTGTGAATCTGACTATGCATCAGATGTTTGTTGAGGGTATCCTGCCGTGTCTTAAATGAAGCACCAGCTTGACCCACAAAGAATAAACAAAGATTCTCAGGGATATACACCCCTTCAATAACCGAACTAATAGATTTCAAATGCGAACACGGTTTCGCCAACATATTCTTTCAATTAGTTTTATTTTAGTATAAATATGCCAGCAATATGGAATCTAATGTCACATCGGGAATTTCCTGAAATGGGGCACTACTGCTATTAAAGTTATCTGATTCAGGCTTTTAGACAGAGCTCCCCACGCAGAGCCGTGTATTCCCATTTGGAAGTGACTGCAGTTATCGGTAGCCAAGAACAATATGTTGTTTAAGCCACTCCCTGAGGCATAAAAAGCTCCCACACCTTAAAAAACTGGTGTGCGATAGATAATTCACCCATACAGCGTTTTACACACCCATACATATTACATAACGAAAGCAAGTTAATATTTGTGCTGTGCTTTGAGGATGTAAGGTGTGAATGCTTTTATTACTAATAAACTCTATTTTTCATAGATCAGCACTGAAACTTTAATGAACCTCTGGATATTGAAATACATGTAACAAATCATTTAGTGATACTGGTTTTAACTTAGGCTCCTACATGAGGAAAGAAGGATTTAAGTTTACGCTCATTTTAGGGTGCCACGTTGAAAAACCTGTCTTGTTTGAGCGTTTATTTCAGGTACTTCAGGCATACATTAAGCTGACATATAATGGGAATATACGTACATGTATTACATTGACTACAGAGTGCATTGCTAACACATAGATTTGTGCACTGGGAAAATCTGATGACTCAAGGAAAGCCATTAGCGAGCTGTGGGTCAGCTTCCCCTGCTGAGTAAGCCGGTACAAACTTTAGCATTTTAGGCCCAAAATAAACTAAATGCAACAGAGCTGGAATAAATAGCTCTTTAGGATAAAGCAGGTAAATTGCAGAAGCCTTGCAAATTCTACAAAACACTATAAGAAGGCAAAAATGCTGGGTTTATGTATCTGAAAAAAATCAGGGAACACCAACAAGGAACTTGGTGACAACACTTCTGCTCTTTCTGGCTTTTCTTCCACAAAGTATGCAATTTAATAAACTGCTCTGTCATAAGCGCTTCAGCTATATAATTTGATAAATAATGAAATAGCTTGAAATACTATGTTCCCTCAAGTTTTTGAAAATATTACTTTCTCAACATGTTGTACAACATACACGTTTTGTACATTCAGTAAAGACTAAAATGAATTTTGCATGCAAGGCTATGCATTTTCATTGTCATCCAGAAAAGTTAATTACTGAATAAATTGCAAGTTTGGAAATACAATGCATTAGGACAGAATCTATCCTTTTTGTCTGAAGAACCTATTAAACTTCATCTCTTTGTTAGCAGACTAAAAATCTTAATTAGCATTTTGTTTTGGACAAACCCATGCCAAGCCTGCACTGTCTCTTGCAAATATAAAAGGAGAGAGACTCAGCAGATCAGGGTTCACATGTGACACAGCATCATTTTTGAGTATTCCATAAAATCTGACGCTATAATCTCCGACTCAAGAAACCAGCAACTGTGAGCAGTTTTTCTGCTTGCCTGTATTCTACTCCGCTCTGAATTCCTTTTCATTTATCAGCCAATGAGCTGTTAAAAAGTTACATACAGTTAAAATTTTATAACTATACAGTTAACTGTACAACCTGAGTTCCTACCAACAACAACAAAAAAAGGCATTTTTGGTCTTTGCTTTGATTGCAAATTTGATGCACGATCCCATCCCATCGTCATAGATTTCCTGTATAACTGTCACCAAACATGCAGAAGACAAGATTGGAAACAATCCAACAACTAATCAAAATTTAACATTTAACTTGATCATTTTCAAGCGAGTTTGTCTTTTAGGTTTCGGTTTGTTTTCTTCTTCAGTGAAAGAAGCAAACACAACACTTCGGCAAAGACACAGATTAGGAAAAAAGGTACATCATGATTTCACTTAGCATTTCCAAAGAACTGTTACTTTCCAGGTTTTGGGAATCAGCTTTTTCAAAAGATTATTACAACATAGGAGGAGCTGTGCGTCGACAATCCCGCTAACCGTCCTGTTAAGACTAACAAGATCACACCCCTTTGGCACTCAGCTACTCTTGTTCACCTGCTCCCCAGTCAGTCCCAACCTCCTGCACGGCTTCTGCCCGGACGTATCGTGTCCATTTCTACAGATACATGGACATGTGTTGGTCTGCCACAGACTTCTGGATCTGAGGAAGTTTTGGCAAAGGCATACCTCCTCCTAAGCAGTAAGTGTTGCCAGCCGAAGTCCTCCCCTATCTACAACATATAGCAGAAATAAGAGTAAGACTCTCTCTCACACACACACCGCCCCACTCCCCTGAAACAGTGCAGCAGCAGAGGAAAAGGGTCCCAATGAGAGTAATGTATAAACATCACAGCATTTTACAGAAACAGAGGGACAGAATTAGCCTGGCCAAAACAGCTGTCTGCCAAATAGAAAAGGGTGAAAACTGAAAATATTTTATTAACACCATTTGTCTCCTGGTTTTGCCTACTTAAGCCTGGCAAAGGAACAGGCAGTTCCTCCCTCCTAGCCCTCCAGGGACACACAGCATCTGAGAGAACACTAAAGGATCTTTTTACCAGCTCCCCCCCGAAACAAGGGGTAGAAAGCATAGCAGGTAGAAAAGATGTACAGCACATTCATTTCTTCAAGATGTCCACTGAACTACTGCAGACACTCAAGAGACAGCGTATTTCAAGTGAAAGTACAGAAAAGGCTTGGAAAGAACATTAAAAACCAGCATAACTTTCAAAGACAAAATGAATAACTAAATACTCGTGCCACCCAGAGCGCATACAAACACCGTACAAAGCCGCGCATCAGCACAGAAAAGGATCTCACTGATCTCACTGCCTGATTTTACTCCATTTGTCACATAGGCACAGAGTAGGAGTAGGTCGGATGAGCCCAGGTCCTTATCTCAGCAAAGACAAACTGACAAGAATGACTAAACGTCCTCCTCCTCCTTTGCCGAGCAGACAGGATCTAAAGGGGGCAGGAAAAAAGGCCATCCAGGATTAAAAAAAAAAAAAAAATAATCAAGCCAACACCCAGCAGAAGTACCTTTCATTTAAGTCCAACTGAGCATTTCTCTTGTCATGTGTAATGAGTGTGGGTATGCCGGACAAGGCAACAGCCCGACCTGAGGAGGAAGGTTTCTTTCTGACCAAGAAATGGGAATGGATTTGGTGTGGGAGAAGGCGAGGAAGCATGAGACTTTTTTTTTTTTTTTTTTTTTTAAACCTCAAAGCTGGAGTTGGAAAAAATCTGACTTTCAAACCATTTTCCACTTCTTGATAAGAAACACTCAAAAACCATTCAAGTACATGATTGGATCTTTTTGCACTACGTTCTTCAGTGAAAAAGCCGCCGCCTTTTCTTTGCTTTTGTATTTTCCATTTTTGAATGGGTTTCAAGGTAGAACAGGTAAAACTAACTAAAAAATACCGTGGAAGGGCAACTGCAGAGTTCTCAGAGTCAATACACCACCATAACATTTTTAACCCTAAATCATTTCAGAATCCAAGATGAGGGCACGAAGGGAGTGCAGCGTGAAACGAGACAGGTTACACAAAACATTGCAAAAAACCAAGCAAGGAGTCTTTAGTAGGCTAAAAAGCAACAGAAAGGCCAAAGAATGAATGCAGTCTGAGAGAGCAATTGAAGATGTTCTAAAAACATTTTGAAGGTGTAAAAGGAGCAGAAGCTAATTTCAGCGCAGGTAAGGTTGACTTCTTGAGAAGTAGCCGATTTCTGACCTTGGTAAGAAATAAGAAAGAGAAGTTTAGTAAAAGAACACTTTAAAAAAAAAAAATAATTACAGTGTTCAGCAGCATAGTTAAGACTTCCAGTCGCCAGAAGGGTTAGGGTTGGGGGGGCAGTTGATTTTAATGCATTCTTATCCCCAGGGTCCCTCTGCATGGGCAAATGAAAGCTGTAATGACCCACTGCATAAATTAAATCTCTCAAAGACAAAATACAATAGAAGATTGATGCATAAAGACAAAACTGCACATAAAATCGCGGGATAACTGCAAGGCCGTAACCACATCTTGATATGAGATTATAGACTTGAGGAGCTTAACATCTTGTTTTGAAGATATTGGTCAAGGAAAGACTTTTAAAACTGTATATTAAAACTAATGAGCTAAATAGGCCATGCATTAAAAAACTAAAATCTGGTGTCATTCTTGGAACAGTGAAGACAAGCACGATCATTTTTTGCTCCCCTGAATGTTGAATTACAGTGATTAGATTCCTCTACAAGCTGCATTAATTTGTTATTTGCATGGAGACAGTGTAATAGGAAAACATTTTCCACATTAGTGCAACAGACAGCTTTTATGCCTGAGCTCTATAAAGAATAAATTTGCAATTTTCCAGAAAGAAAGAAGGTAATGAATAACTGGAATTCCAGTGTGGGAATACTACTTCTCTGTACAGTAGCCATTTCAATTAAATATACAAGATTTGAGACTACATCATTTTCACTGCTGTATCCTAAGAGGCGTTGGTTTGCTTGAGCCATGCAGTCAGATATTTTCAAATCATGTAAGAAAAAGTTAAATTTTAATCATCAGTAAAGACAGTGAGGTCCCAAAAGAAGACTTAGTAAAAACACACTGACATACAGAAATATGTTAAAATAGGCATAAATGACTCATGATTCATATTACAGATTCTTAAACATGTTCAGACCCAAACTGTGTATATAATATTTTCTTCTTGTAATCCAGCAGTACTTTTCCCATTTTTATTTAGCAAGAGCATTAATAAGGACTCTTTTTTCCTACTGCAAAAATCTCACTATATTCCATACAATCCAGGCAATGACAGAGGTATCTAAAAGCCAAAATTAAGGATAATGGCTCAAAGTCTAATATCGTATTTTATCAACTTCAGTGGGTGCTGAACTTCACACAATTTTTTCCATCCTGTAAGCAAATAAATAGGCAGGCAACTGCTGTTTCCTGCTGCCAGGAAGACTGCTGAACTGTTTACACTTAGTTATTTAGCGTTATCTGCTGCTACAGTAGGTGATTAAATCCAAAACATATACTCAGGTTTTTTCTTCAGATTTCCTTAGATGGCAGGCATCACTCTGTTTATTCCAATTCGCTTTGTAGAAACTTCTGATTTTTTTAAATTCATTTTTAATAACTTTAACATAAAACAGTACTTAGATAATGGTGTAGCATAATGGTTCAACATGGAGTTACAAAGAGCTTTCCACAAACACAGATGTCCTACATCTTTAACCTATTGTAGCTGAAGACAACCACGCCACCCAGCTGCAGGACTGTCTCTCTTTTTCAGTTAACATCAATGGCCTATAGTTAGTATTTTTATTGTTTCAGTTCAGATGCTTATTCTGAACGTAGAATTGTACACTAAGTGCAAAACTGTGCTAAAAAGAAAAAAAAAAAAAACTTGAACAGGTTACTGTACATCAAGATAAAGAGAAATAGAAATAGCTTCTAGAAAGCTAATATTTGTATCCCTATAGTGTTAATTGTGCCCTGGATTTTAAGGAGATTTTAAATTGCCTCTTTCAACAGATGTTCTCTTAAAAGAATGGCTTATTTGGGAAATGATAGGTCTTTGTCAAAGCTTACCCAGTGGAATACAAAAATTAGTCCCAACTAACTATAGCCCCAAGTATTACAAACTCTTTATTCTCGACAACAATATGCCACCCCTGTTAGCAGCTCGCTTACTAATTACATGTAAGATATCTTGAGCCGCTATAAAGAAACAGCTGATTCAGCCCCACTAGCTGATATGCTTCCCCCTTCAGAGCTGTCAGTAGTGAAATCAGTCATACCTATGGACAGTGGTTTGATGACAAAAAAATTTAAAAACCTACACAAAACTCATCCAACCCCCAGAAGAGACTCTGGAACCTGCCCCAGGCCGCCTCTTCCCTTCCTTCATCTTCCAAACAAGAGGGCAGTTTACAAAGAGTGATCAAAGATCAATATACTTCTGAGAGCTATGGATATTTATTTCAGAGAAATAAAGCCTCAATAGAAAAAAAGAATTTAAACTCTTTATGATTGTTTTAATGCAATGATATATTTTGGATGTTTTAAGCACTAATACAAAAAATCCCTTAGAGCAGATTTCAGACAAGCAGATGTGAATATTCTCAACAAAATCCTGATTCCTAGAGCTAGACTCAGGAACGAGAAATTTACTATTCTGGCGTAAATCAAACTTAATCAAAACAACGAGAATCATGGATATTAATTTTCACAACTCATTTCTCACATTGTGGATTAAATCCAGAATTATTCTACCAGATAAATTTGAACAGTCTTTTCTAGTTTCTACATGAAGTAACCCACCTAGAATTAATCCAAGTTGCTATTGCTATGGAGTGCTGCTCCTTGTGCCTTTAGTCGGTCACCAGATACCCATTAAAAAAGAAACTATGTACGAAGAAAACTGTAACATCACAGGAGGATGAAGTACCTTCTCCATAAATAGCCTAGGAATTCTCTGTATAGTAGTCCAAACTGTAAACAGTAGAATGGGAAACCAAATGGACCTTGTATTAAAATGCACACTTTTTGGCAAAATTATTTTGATAATAATTGAGATCTTAACTGAACTGCAGTTTCGAAAAGGTATATATCTGGTGTCCTGCCATGCCAGTAGCAGAACTCCCTTGACCTTAAAAGGGCCAGGACTTCAGCCCATACTTACCTGGAATGCTTCTGGGTTATTCTGCTGAACTATATCAGTGGGATTTTTCTGCTTCTTTTTTAATAACACCAGTTACTTCCTACCTATTTGGCACTCGTCCTTAGAATATAATAGGTTTGGTACTGCCTTTTTCATTTTCGAATTCATGGTTGCTTGGTGGTCTTAATTTTCTCAGAGTATTCAAAGATGACAGATTAATAGGTGGTTCTTTGCAACTATGTGGGCAGATCTTTAATGGAGCTCATTAGTTTATATTAGTGAATAGCGCACAGAGATGTGGAGGCTGTTCCTAGAGGACAACACTTCTACTGCTAAATAAAAAAAAATAAAGGTAACAAAAATTTGAATCCTCACTTCTGTGATTAAAGAAATACAACTTAGATCAATTTATGTGAAGAAGACACAAAATAAATTATTCATTCAGTATTTTGGTGTTACAGTGGGGTTTTTGCTACAAAATTCAGCTTTCCTTAATACCAGCAAAAGGGAATCTTTTGAGATTTACCAAGCATACCTTGTACATCTGTTTATTGTCTAGGACACTTAGTGGTATAACAGGCTGCTGCTCAACCCAGCAGAGAATTCGGTGGGATCTCCTATCATAATAAGCCTTGAGCTAGGAATGGATTATGAAAAAAATAATAATCACAGCATTAAATGCAAGTCAAGCTTGGCACTCAACCAGAAAACCCTGGACATTTATATTAACGTGGCACACATAAAAGGATTTCATTTTACACAAAACATTTTTTATTTGACTTTATTGGACTTTTTTCCAGCACCTGCTTAGGTTTCCAGGTAACCATGAAGTTTAATAAACCTGTACAATGATAATTAAACACTGTAAATAATTTATCTGCTTAATCTTCCTAACTGGCCTTTTATTCCTTTGTAGAAAAGGGATCCTTGCTGACATTCTGAATAAGGTTGGCAAAATAAGTGCAGTGAGGAGTGGTAGCATAAAGTGGATTTGCTCTCAATAATGTATGAAGCCACATGCTGGGTAGAGGAATCCTCACAAAAGCGGTACCACAGCAATCTGTTCCTTTCATCTGCAGCCAGCATTTAAAGTGAAGGTGCTGCTCCGAATCAAAAGCACAATCATTCATTTGTGAGCAGATGTCCTTCACACGGCAGGCAGCACTTTTTCAAAACAGAGCTGAATAAATGCACTGCTGTGAGACAAGTTCCCCTACCCATTAAAGAAAGAACACAGTATATATTAATTTAGCAGGTTGTTGAATGTTTTAAAGTAGAATTTATGAAGCAGAAAAAGCATGTGGTGAAACAAAATGGCTTTCAAACTAAAATATGAAAAAGCTCCCCTAGTTATTCGTTTGCAAAATGCAAGAGTCCAAGGCTCATCACAATAGTTTATGCAGGAAATAAGCTGAAATGTGAGGTGTGTGATTTCCCACACTACATTCAGATTATTAACTAAAAGAGGCCATTAATTTGAGAATATGTGTGTGACGGCAAGATCGCATGTCTGTGTTCACATTTGCTCATAGAATTTAGGATTAAATCAAAGTGAAAGTTGTTTAAAGCCTTTGGGACTCCGCACCATTTAGGACAGAAAACCTGAGAGCCCCTAAGAAAGTGAGTTCTGACACTTCTGATTAAATAGATCTTTTCTCGTTCCCTCTGCACGCACAAACTTTTTTTGGAGAGTATTTCTTTTTCTAATAAAAACTTTTGGATGTGGTCCATGCACACCGTGGTAGGCAGAAAGACTCACACTGACTCCTGTGTGAGCCAGACTGGGATCTTTGTTATGAAAATTACGGTGGTTGCTCTTTCAATTTTTGGAGCACATTCCTATTATACACATTAAAATATATATTATAAAATAACATACGAAACCTTTACTCCTTACTCATAATAATTTGAAGCTCCAAATTCCACCACCCCCACCACCACCCCCCAGTTACAGCAGCTGTATATGCTATGGGTATATTGATAGCAACGCAGACCTTTCAAAGGCAAGGTGTTATCAAATGAAGGCGTGCAAGTCAAAGCCTTCTGCAATGACTACGAGGAAGAGGCAGCTGCATCCCTTTACGTGTATTGTTTCATATATATCCATTGGTTAGGTAGTTCTACTGGCTCCTTTCCATAGTCGTCTTCTAAGAAGCGGAAGCCAGCTATGAGATCCGCACCGCAACATTAGCCACTGCTTCTAGCGTCTGTCCCGCCACCCAGTCCCGCCTGCCGTCGCAGGCAGGCTGCGTAACGCCCCCCTACCCATCCCATCCCGCGTGCACTGGTGGCCTAAACGTTTCCTGCAGGCTCTGCCCAGCTCGCTCAGGACCTGGTCACACCCAAGCACGCATCAAACCGCAAGAGCTATCTGCCTTTGCCAACAAAGGCCACATCTTTTCTGTCCTTCTTTCCTCTCTCCCATAGCATGGCTTATAAGCGCATCAATATTTACAATTACTTTATCCACATTAAATAAACACACTGAGTTCTGCTGCCCACACAGAAAAAGGTTGATTCCTTCTTGCAGAAACATGCTATTACTAGCAATATAATTATTATAAGGCGTACTGCAATTTAAACCTGAATCTCTGTTTATATATGCATGATTATTATACCAGGACTCATTTGTGGAGAGCGCACAGATAAAAATGCAGCTAATAACTCTTACTGTAATGATTAATCAATTTATGAATATATTATTTAAACTAATAGTTCAGGTAGGGTATCTTAAACAAGTTACAGAGTACATCGACCAATTCAAATACCAGCTACTAGATCAATAAGAAACTCTAAGTAACTCTAGGGAATAGGTACACTTTCATAAGAAACTGTGAATTTTTAAAATCCCTCTATTGGGAGAACAACCTCATCAAAAATAATTGCTTTAGGCCATTATGTTTGGATTTTGGTAAACTGTATGGTAAACTAGAAATTGAAATAAGAATTTTACACTGTATAACAAACTACTTTTATACTATTGTTATATATTAAAAAAAAATTTAAACTAGTCAAAGGAAAAACAATACCCAATACTTCTGTTTAGTTTTTCAACTCGTTAGTATTTAAATTACAACCTGGTTTATGTAACATGTGAATAGACTGCCAAGACTATGTATGCCCTAGACTCAATATGAATGAAATATACTTAAACATAAAATATTTTTCTCCTACAATTTACAAGAGACCAAAAAAAAGAACTTTAAACCAAGTATTTTTAAGGCAAATTGATAAAAAACAAACCAGCAAACCAGAAGGAAAACCTTATTTTCTCATAATGCATTTCAGAAATTGTTAATCCTAGTACAAAAGGAATTTGTGTAGTAGTAATAGGTAGTAATAAACAGACATTTATCTAAACGTCACCAAAAATAAGTTCTTTATATGCATGTTCTCAGTGTAAACATACATAGCGAAAAGTCGAACTGGGCCCGCAGACGGTGCGCACGGTACCGTAGGCACCCAGTTAAACCTGGCAATTTAGCTTGTTGGCAACCACCATGAAAAGGTCTCTGTACTTGATTTAGTACTTTTTAAAATCTGAATGTATAACTTTAATCTTTCAAAGTAGGATTTTTAATTAAAGGTACCAAGTGCAAATTCACAAAGAAAGCCACTGCCCTCCACTCACTGATGCTGAAGCTGTGCTTTCTCTCTGTTTCAAGTGATACTGCATTTTAAAAATTAATTAGTAGCTTGCAAGAACAGCCACACATTATTGAGTAAGTAACAGCATTTAAGTGAAACAGATGAAATATTGGTAAGCAATGCAGACCACAGTATAAGTATGTGAAGGGGGTCATAGGCTAATCCCTATTGATTTTCCAAGTATGCGTACAGCACCGCTGGGAAAGGCCAGTTCTGTTGGCAATCAGCTAGCACAAATACATTATAAATCTTACTGTCCACCTTCACTGATCAGTGTCACTTACTTCCTCCGCTAAAGACCATGAGGAAACTACAACAAATCCACAGACAAACAACCAGGAAAAAATTCTAAAACCTTTTTCCTAAAGCATAATTTCAGAACGCTTGTGATGTACATACGGTCGAACAGGAACAGGTTTCAAGGAGCAACGTGATACTTGTAATAACTGTTCAAAGAAATAATCCACAAGAAAACTGCTGGACCATATAGACGAACACAAGTTATGATGAATGAGTAATTCACATTAATCTTACAAACTAACATGAAAATTTGGAGTAAATACTTTGCTTTGGCCCCGTGTTCGCCTGTTGGTGGAGGGAACTGAAACACATTAATTTCCCTGCGCCGAAGACAACATTGCCTTGGCAGAGATGGAGCGAGCAGACGGCTCTCTAGAACTAGGCACGCTGACCACCTTTTAGTGCAAAATCCACAACACTGCAGAAGAAGCAAGCAGGTCTGCTGCAGCTGCGATTGCGCTCCCTTGCTCCTGAATCACTCCAGGTACCTTATCCAGCAGAGTCCCGGTCACTCACGGGCAAGCTAAGGGCGACCAGCCCAGCGTCCTGCTCATTTATTAATAAGGCTCTAGGTCAGCATAGCTTTTCTGAGTAACTTCCACATTTGCTGCAGGAATTGCCCCTGTGAAGAAGGATATTCCTGGGCACTTTCAGCCACCAGCGCAAGGCCAGGAACGCTGCGCCACAGATGAGGAGCCCAGCGTTTTACGTATTCAAACTCAAAGATCCAAAGCCATGAGTCTACTTCCACAAGGCACAGGACAACACAGCACAATCCCTTCCCTTGATCCACAATCTATGTGCTTCATCTCCTTTCTTTGCTGCCCTGCGATGAAATTTCTTGTATAGGAATGGGAACAGTACTGCAAAACAGCCAGAGAAGCATCCACGTCTTCATTTGTGAAGATGTGAAAAATGCTTGTACAGACTGGGTTTCTTCTCAGACACCTAGTAGGAACAATTTACCCTGGTAATAACACATCTTTCTTATGGTGGTTTTTTTTTTCTATACATTTCACAGGATTCACTATAAATACCTATGCAATATCACAAATTGCACAGATCCAGGAATTCTAGCATTTTAGGGGGTTTTCTTTTATTGTTTTGTTTTGAAGAAGTACTCTATAACGTTACATGCTGAATGACATTAAAATGAGCCATGAGTCCAGTCTGGTCCCAGCAGTAGCAAAGAGCTCCAGTGGCCATAAGGTAACTCCTATGTGGAGCACAATAAAAGTTCAAGGCTTAACTGCCTGACTTAGCAGGGGGAACCAGGACAGCACCAAAAGCACGAAAGAAGGTACTGAAAGAAGAGTAAAACGCAACTAATTTCATGTTATTGTTATCATCTCAGTGGGTATATGAAACGAGACTGATAGGCTGATTTTGAAATAATTAGTGCTTACGTAAAAGCAATATAGGAGATTTAAAGGACACGCATAACAGAGTTAAGCAGCTAATATGGTTAAACACAATTTGGTTAGGTTCAGAGCAGCGAGAAAGTAGCATTTAAACTGGTTCCGTATTAACTAAAGAAAGTGCAAAACTGAGGCTGTGGTAATTGCTCTGTGACATTCTGAAACAAACGCTTCCACTGCGGAGCGAGGTTGTGCTGTGACTGACAGCTCCAGCCTAGCTGCACGCCATGTATCACAGGCAATACAACAGGCAATTCACCACTTAAACATAACAGACTTAGTGTTCCTCCCTGCTGAAAGTGGAAAAAACCACTAGCTCCCCCTACAAACCCGGAACACTCCAGAATATACGTTCTGTGGTACCAGCTTCTGCTGGAAACCCAGTTTACATTCACTTTCAGTACAGCATGTGTTTGTAGAAAGCAGCACGTAAAAAGAGCTCCAAATTTCCATTTAAAAATATCATTTAATGGAATTTTAAACTGTCTAAGAAGATGGATACACTGTGTTTATTTTCTACATTAATGATCTATAAAAAGAATGGAATAGACCATAAATACAGAATTTTTTTGCAACAGCCTTTACTAAAAATGCTACTACTTGTGTTTATCATTTATATCCTCATACGCAACCTCAAAATTGATTACACTTTAAACCATACATAACTTGTAGTGTTTTTCATTTTGAGTCATATTGCAAACATTTTTATAACTCTGTTAATATATTTCATACTTTGTATTCTTATTGATTATGAATATTTCCTTAGGAGATTTTATTGCTTTTCAAATTAAAAATGTTAGGCATTTTGAAAAAAACAGAAAATAGTAATGCAACTTATATACGTTTGTTCCTCATGACATTTCTAATATAAAAATTGTTAGCATGACTATTTGCAGACTATCATTTTTCACATTTTAAATTCAAGAAACAAAATGGAAACAGCTATTAATATAAGGTACTGCATAGGTTCCAGATTTTTTTTTCGCCTCAAATCTCTATTTAAGCTGTTGGGCTGAATCCATAATCGTTCTGAACACTTAAAAAAATTAATATACCAAAGGAGTGTCCATATGAAACATCATGGTTTTATATCAGGTATACATTATCTTTCCTAATTACTACTGCAGTTTGCAGGCTGAAATACAATTTATATTTAGGATATGATTTTGCTATTAATTATCAAATTGAAAAAAAAATAAAATCTTGCATTATAAACTCTCTCTTGGAAATTAATGTTATTCTTTTTTTCCATAATCCTATCACACAAGCAATAAGTGCATTGCAGCATGAACACTTTAATTTTTCCAGTTAGTTTTGAGCAAGCCCAGAGGTGAGGTTTAATAAGGATCAATGGCACTTTATCTGGGACAGGGCCACTTCACAGCATGCAAATTACACAGTAACACTTAAAAAAAGAAATAGATTTAATTAAAAAAAAAAGTAGAACCACAGGCTCTGGAAATTCAATTAAAGGATTTATGCAAAGGTTTGCTAGGTTTTTATATGCAGTTACTGCTTATATAATGAGCTTTTCATATTAAAAATCAATAGGTAATCTAGAGTAGAAGATCATCCCCTTAAATACATTTTTGAAATCAATTTGAAAAATAGTCCATCAACTGCTGTGACTACTCTTGCTGCTTCGATTAGACTAAGAGCAATATTTAGATTGTAAGACGTGCTATGGAATATCTATGCTTGGATTTTGCTTTCAAGTGTTCTTATACTTTTAAGTGCCCAAGCTAATCATACAGTAATTCAAGACTGTGTACAATGGATAAATAATTAATTTAATTACTAGCAAGGGCATAAAAGTCCTGAAATATGTGAAAAACCTGGGCAACTAATAGCACAATCTGACAATGTTTTGAATATATGCAAAAACCTACACCTACGAATGTCTTTGCTACCTTTCTTCTCAGCCTACCAGCCACTTAGCACACCGAGATAAATATTTCTGTTTATAACTTATTAAAGTCACCAGCTAAGGAAGCAATTAGCCTCACGCTTGTCTGAAGTGCAACTTTCACACATCATGAATTTAAAGATGGATCAGGTCCTATGTCCTTCAGGTTTAATCTAATTTGCCAAGATGCTGTGGTGATATAGGATCATTATATTAAAGTCCAAATATCCTAGTTAATATTCAGCACTTATCACAACTTCACATCTCGTGCAAGCAACTACGCCTTCGAAATGAATGGAGATGGACCCATTACATCCGCGCTTATTTTGCATCCGTCTAACCAATTGCACAGAGTTTGTAAATATTCTGAGGTGAACATTACAAAGCGGTCACTCAACTGTACTTTTTGCTCAACAAAAAACCCCAGAGCCCTGAGAGCTATCAAATATGAAGAATCCAAGGGATTCACTCACAGCACAGGCTGCTGCTGCTGTTATTGCAGCACGATAGTCTCCACACAACAGAGGATAAACACAAGACTCCTTCCTTGCTCAAGTAGACTTTTCGCGTAGCTTTCCATCCATTCATAGGTCTTTCCATCTGACTCCTTAATTTAGCACCAGGCTGTTGAACATACATTTTAGTCACTGAGAAATTGTTGGACTAGAACATTCTTCTGCTACATGCTTGCATGTAATGCCCAGGCACGGTGCTCTGGTGGTTTTGGATGCTCATGCAATGTAGAAACTAAATAATAGATTCTAAATAATGAAATAATGAAATGAAATGAAATGAAATAATAAATAAGGAGAGGGAAAACCAGCACTCACTTATTATATCCCCTCAAATGTTCCTATGATAGGGAGGAAGAAATCTTTATTTCTGTTGTTGGTTGTACGATTGTATATGCATTCACATACATGATTTGTTAAGTCAATAGTTTAGAAGAAACATAATTCCGTTATAAAAGGTTCAAAAAATGGTTCTGGCATATAGCTTCTATACATGAAACAAAGCAAACTGACAACCATGAGAGTCAGGGATTAGACAAAATTTTCTCTATCTGTAACACGCTCTGCCTAGCAAAGCATTTCAGCTATGAAATATCCTCAGAGGCAAACACATGATACGAAAGTTTCAGAGTAAGAAGAAAAATAAATAGTAGCTGAAAAGTAAGTTTTCACTTAAAATGACGATCTTTAACAACAAAACTACACTGTTCGGGAATTGAATTTACCAATGACTTGCCTGTTAGAAGTTTATATTGTTTAAACCTGTCTCACCAATGATACCCAAAATTTCTGCTTCGGTACTTCACACCCATTCTGCATCTATCACTCCAGAACACCATGGAGCTGAAGTAAAGTACAGACTGCAGGAACAAATACCCTTGCTGTCATTTCTCTATTAAGTCAGTTGAACATCTTCATAAGCATTCTCTGAAGCGCATTTCTTTATTGGATTTCAATTGTTTCTTAAAAGAAAAATCTCAAAGGAATCAAAGAAAAATGTTTGCTTACTCTCATTTCAAAAGAAACGTGGCTACAGACTAATGCTATCTTTTTCAATAGGTTTGAAACAAAGACGTTAATGAACAGTAGCTTTATTTTAATCTTTCTTCCTACTAACTGAATTTCTCATGCACACCATATTCTACACTTTTGCATTTTAAACACAGTGTAAGTACATGAGGGGATCAAAGAGTTTCAGATGAATCTGAAGAGTTATAGCAAGGGTAACGAGGGTCCTTAGTTTCTAATGACAGAAGCATATGCTCTCAACTTTCTAAACTGCATCCAACTGAGCCATTTATCAAGGCCTGAAACTTTTTCATTATTTAAAGCACTACGACAGCTTTCCACTTGATGCCTTGGAAGTACACAATAATAGAGACTCTATAGTCATTAATTATAATATCAGCTGGTTGATGAAGTTACTGTACTTGCTGCTTGGTGATTTCATTTTTAATTGCAGCAGGTGGTGTGGAAATAAAGCGATGTACTGACACACACGGTCACCTCAATAGTATTTTCTTTTTTATGTATAGATAAATGCAACTTGGTTTTTTGAAAATTCCTTCTGTTCTATATCCCACTGCATACAGTAGCTGCAAGGAGAAACGAGCACACACAACACACTGAAAATTAGGTGCTTAGAAATGCACTGGTAGAAGACACATTGTTCCCTTTTCTTTTCCTTTCAAAATATTTAAGATACTGCATTTTTTCCCCATGTAAAGATTCACAGTTTCCAAACACAACTGTCTCAAATAGCAGTCATAGCTACATATAATGTACAAGTTTTTTGTTCTAATTTTTGGTCTTACAAATGTATTTGCATAAGTAGCCAGTTCTGACCTCTACAAATCTGAAAATATAGAGTAGTTAGGCAAAATTAAGCTTCAACTGTATTACATTCCATGACCATTCTAAAAATGAGTATGTGATATTCGAAATGGTGTGTCCTTTTTTTTTTTTCTAGTTTGGAATTAGTCTTACATGCTCCATTGCTCTAGTAATTTACTAACCCATATATCCACATAGGTTTTTGCAATTTAAAACCCATAAGCAAACTGAAAGCAAAAAATGGATTAAGACAACAATTGTGTGTACTGATTTATCCTTTTGATGTTTTTAGACTGCTGTTGTATATGCTTTCTAATAGGCTGTATTGTTCTTCCAATACTTCCCCCTCTTAAAAGTGTATTTTCCTCCTCTGTAATGTTATAATTTAATTAATCTCTTATTTAACAGATTAGATAACTATTACAGGAGATTTCGCTGCCATAGGTTTTCCATGAGATTGATAGGTAATAAAAACTGGTGTTTCCTAATGGCCACAGACATCCATCTTCTACATAAATCAGCAAACTCCCTTAAGAATTCCTTATATCCAAGTCATAGATCAATTGTACTCAAGCCTCATTACAACACACACACAATCAGTTCCCTGAAATAAGGCTGTGCTACCTTAGCTCAAAACTACATTAAATGTAATTAATACAGCTGTGATGTAAATGGACACAGCATTAAGATGTATATCCCCACGGGAGAATGGGTTGTGAAAGTAGCTCTGTGCACTGTCATGCATGGCACACATGACTAGGGAACATTTTAGCACTCTTACTTAGGATTTATAGTAGTTACACCATAAAATTAAGAGGGTGCAGTACCAGAAGCGGGAAGCCAGCTTCGCCTCAGCAGCACAGCCCTACGGCGCAGCAGCAGCTGAGTAGCGGCCGGAGACCAGGCCTTTCCCAGAGATGGGTGTTGTAGTCTTGCAAATCCTCTCTAACATGACGTTAACTTCTATCATCAAAAAAAGCTACACAAACGTCGTTAGAACTCCAAAACTGAAACAGACAGGACATTTACTGTAAATAGTGAATGTAGGGAAAAGTCTGAGGTGATGTGAATTGTTTGGCTGTGCATTAGGGAAAAGGTAGGTGGCTTCTAACAATATAGCACACTGTTGGCGTACACAGTTAGTTCATTTGGAAGAGAACGCTGTAGAAAGAGGGAATCAACTGAGCAAAAAGGAGGGTGTGGAAGCGCCACAAGGTGTCCAAACCAGGCAAACAAAAATAAAGCTGCTCCTCTACAGACATATATTCAGCGTTCCCTTGATGACAGCACTGTGCACTTTAGGAGAGAGTTTGTCTAAAAAACCAACAGGGCAGTACTGCCAGCTTTCATGAATGTGCTGTTTCGCACAGAAAGCAGCTTCCGAGTCTGAGCATCGCCCAGCTACGAACAGGGCTATATCAGCATACTCCGGGTCTTGCTTCAGGCCCAAAAGCATGCTATGCTGCCTGAACTCTCTGTGATTTGCTGACCCTTCTCCTCTTAAGAGGTCCCCTCAGGTCCCTTGTTGCTACACATAGTAGGTAACAAGGAGTTAGATCTCATAACAAGGCAGCTCAAGTGGTTTTGGAGAAGGGAATACAGGCAGTAATATCTCTTTTTCAAGTAGTTCTCAGACAAATGCTGAATTTGTTACATATAATATTTTATCTATTGCACTGGTTTCCAGAATGGGCTTGTATGACTGCCGGAAAACAAATAATAGAATTGGGGCTCATAATCAGAGGCATTAAAACCACAAAGGAGGCTGGAATCATTGCCATGAGGTATTTATTATCTGACATACATAACCATTAAGTAATTTTTCTTGAAGTGTTATAATTTTGCTGACCTCACCTTCTTAGGAAGATGCATCCACCTTCTAATTCACTTTTCATATTATTACTATAGTGGCCTTTCTGTATGTACAAGGCAGGAAACCAGGTTTGGGTTGGTTAATAATATAACCGAAGCATTCAAATACGCAAACAAACCCCTTGAGCCAAACTCTGCTCTCATGCATGTCAAGATTTGTAGCACTGAAAAGTGAACAAAGTTTGGCACCTTTTGCTCAGCAGCACTGAGGACAGAAGTAGGTTATCTAATTTCAAGGGCTTAAGCTCTCTGCATCCTGGTGCCCATTGTTTTCTAGTACAAGTATATTCAAATCTACAAAACGCAGAGCAACCACATTTCTTGCATTGTAGGACCACCCTATGTTATTTCCTAATACAACATAAAGGCACAAATAATTACAATAAAAAGCTTGGAATTTGGCCACATTAATTCTTTCATCATTTGGCTTCATTGTTCACTTCTCTCCCCTTGTAGTTTTGACTTCTTTCTGGTTTTGGGGAATCTTAGCCCCTTACATGCCCGTAGTGCAACTATGCAATGCAACCCAAACAGCAACATCCATATGCATAATAAACATGAAAATTTCAACAGTCTCCACATTAACTGCTTAATCTAATAAGTAGGATTACATGTTATATAAATTTTACCAGCTAATTCGTTGCTTTCTTTCTCCTGGCTTACTTTTCTGTCAGCTTCTCTAAAAGAACTAAGATGTTTCTACAAGGGTACCAGAGGTATACTGTATTACATTTTCAAAGGCTGCACAGCCTCATTCGCTGTTGTACATTGCACAGATGTAAGAATTATTAACAATGAGCTGAGACCCACAATGTCATATGATCCAAATGCAAGTCCTCGATGACATTTATTTCCTTCATTTCAGTGGGTAACTGAGCCTCTAAACCACCCACAAAGATTGCACTTGTAAAAACAGTTAACTATTTGTGCCATAAAAATACTTATACTCAAAAAAATTTTTTTGCATCGATGAATATGAAAACTAGTAAGATAGTCTACATAATGGAACTGTTGTACTGCCAACTCCAAAATGTAGTTGTCCACGCTGAAGTGAAGTAAATGAAAACTACAAATGAACCCATAAATAAGTAACATTAGCACCAGCCTCAAAATTAATACAAAGGGTAGCTTTTTTATTCATCCCGGCATTAAAGAAGACATCCTTTTCAGTGTCTCATTTTTGCACTGGATATAAAATTCCTAATATGAGTATCATAGTTGAAAGGCAATAAAAATAAATCTAGCCTACAAAAGCTTTCCTGCTCTGTCCCTAGCCATGACTGGAAGCAAGGGGAAACAAGTGCAGCGTTGGTTTTCCTTTTGAAGACTGACAATCTCCTTTAAAGCTGAAACAAGGTTAGGCAGTTAAAGAAAACATGCAATACACATTTGTCATGAAAAAACTCTGGAAGCTCAGCTATCACATTAAAAGAAGCTGTTGGGCTTTTTAAAAACATAAAAAGGTCTTGCAAACAACTTCTGCAGACTGCAAGTCAGAATCTTTTGTTCCCCAGTAAGAGCCAAAGAGATTGCCCAATATTTGCACATGCCGCCCTGGCAGAAATACACAGAATGGGAAGGGCGTGTATCATAAACTTACCACCACACCTATTACCCGCCACCCTCGGAGCAACAAATAATTGATGTCTACTATAAACCCATGTCAGAAGTTGCTAAAACTAAGATCATATTATACCATAAGTACAGAAAAGTGAGGAGCCAACCAAAAATAAGGATATATCTCAAATGATACTGGCAAGAAATTAACCAAAAGAAGGCAATTAACTCATCTATATTATAGCATATGTTTCTACTGTCGCTAAGCATTTAGCTTGCCATACCTACAGCTTCTGAGAAAAGATGGAAGGCACTTCATGAAACCAAGGAAAATTCCCTTTCCGTTTAAAAGTGCCATGAACTGAGTCTCACAGAGCCACGTCCAAAAGAGGTACTATTGGTAGGGGGAAGGTCAAGGTAGTCCTATTTCTCAAGCGCATTTTTAAACCTCAAAATATTGGGGAGAATGGCCACTACTCCCCAGAGAAATCTGTGCCAAGGACCTTGTTTTAATTATTCAGCATAGCTTTCCTAATCTATCCATTTACCTCCATACATTTATGATCTTTATTGTCATTATTAATATAGGTATTAACATAATCCAAATACATGAAGTCATCAGGGATTGGTAAGGAAAATAACCAAAAAACCCAGAGATATTTGGGAACAGAATGAGAGAGAAAGTCTCTAAATTACCATTCCCAACATTGCCAAAAGTGTATGCTTTAGTTTAGAATTAATAAAACTTGAATAAGCTTTTGGGGTTTGATTTTTCTTTTGTTTCCTAAAATAGCTAGTATACACAAGACAACATCCTGATTAACTGATTAACAAATATACACAGAGAACTCCCATTACTGTACTTCTCCAGAAAACTAAGACTTTCAGTTTAGCAATGTCTACTTCAAGCTTTTACCAGCACTAATTTCAATGAAAAAAATGGTCGTAAAATTCAGAACAGAGGGAAAACAGTCCTTAATTAAGCAAAGCGTTATCTCTTTCTATTATAATGAAAGCAAAGTTACAGTTATATTTTTACCAAGATTTTTCCCCACTTAATGAAGACATTATCCGTGAGTTTTCAAAGTCACTTTACAAAAGAGCATTCAAGAGACATTAAAGTCAGCTTAAACTAAAAAGTCTTTTTGAAGTCAATAAACAATAAAAAGAACAATGAAAAGACAGCCTTTGATCTCTTCTTACTCTAAAGTCTTTAATTTCTGTTTTAATCTACTAGATGCATTAAGTCTTGTTTTCAAATATTTTTCATCTGCAAAGTACAGTAAGCTTGCCTTGATTTTTTTTATTCATATATATTCTTACTGTATTAATGTACACTTCTCATTACCAAGGATGGGTGTCATCTGGAACTTCTCCCACCAAAATAAACAGAAAAAAGTTTTAAAATTATTTTTCATTCTGTTCTCTTTTAAAATTTCTTTAAATGAAAGAAAAAATTTAAAAGGAAAAAGAAAATAGCATCTTCAGCTTTGAAATTTGTGAGAAGATCAAAGACTATAATGCACATAGATTTTTCAAAGGATAAATTATTAACAACATAGGCGAACGCATACTGGTCAATAACATGGTCAAAGAATGGTAAGTTAAGAGCCTATATCTACAGCCAATTACAGTTAACCTGACTTTATTGTTTGCAAGAAATTCCAAGTCATTCACTAGATTTTAATATAGCTTTTAAAAACCCTTTTTAGCAAAGCTGCGGATTGTGACAAGCTCCCGGCCAGGTTCAGCAGCTTGCCATTTTAACATTTCTTAACTTCTGGTGATCCTTTCCTCAGCAGCACCGGCCACGGATGTAAACAGGAAAATACAAAACTGCAGTGCACGAAAGCGTGCGGGAAGTCTGAAGGCAGGGGCAGCCATTCCTTGCCACTGGCCACCAGTTTCCTCCAGGTATCTAGTATAACCCCTGTTCACCCTTGACGCACGTATAAGCCTGCTGAATTTCTTCTGTATAAACAAGGGTATCCTTCTGGTATTTGCACACCTTCAGGAACAGAGGCTCATCCACAGGGTAAGAGAGAAAGGAGAACCTTCCAGACCCAGATTACTATAGCAACCTGCCGATTCACTCTTTAGAGATGTCACAGAATTTCAGAATGAGAGAAAACATAACACGGCCAGTGTAGCGAAGGCCGGGCTGGGCAGACGTAGTAACACGCCGTACAGCCGGTTCTCTACAACAGCACTGATCTTGCCTCGTGCTTGCAAAGATACCGTTGCAGACGTGAGGGACAGATAAAAGCCGTACCCTCCAGAGAAGCAACCCTCCCCTTCCTCTGCTACGCACAGTTAACATAGAAACCTGATCACACATTAAGTGCTATTATTGCCTGAGTTTCTCTTGTTTCACAGATCAGCCTTTAACTTAAACACACAGTGTTCGTAGGCTCAAAGGTGAATCCTGGGCCTTCGCTGACCTAGATTAAAATGCCACTGCTTTTTTTGGTATCTAATCATCCATTCTGACTTCAACATTTTTATTTCACAGTTCTCCCAAATAAAACATTCTCCACCTCCGTTTGTTGCTGAAGTTGTCAATTTTTGGTGATGATTTTTGTAAGAGAATAGGTCTAGAAGTATTCATTTCACAGAGACCATTGAATAACTGACAAATGGAGATCTTAGTCGTTCATTTCCAGAGTGGGATATGAATGGGAACACCAAACCATTGGGCTCTGAATTTTGCTGATGTAAGAATTTTACCATTTTTTGTACCGTACATTTAATTTTGATTCAAATGAAACTAAATTTTATGGGACAAATCTTGTCTGAGAGAGAAAATAACCATGTAGAAATTTAAGCAAAGTATTTTTCTTTTATCAAGTTAAGCAAAAAGACTAAAATTTTCACTTTGCTCGTGGCAGATATACTTAATAAAAAGAATCAGACTGAGAGCACTTTAGTACGTTCAGACTAGCCTTTTATTGATTTGGATGTGCTATGAACCACATTATCTAATCTACAATAAGCCATTTACCAAGTGCAATGATCTATGGGCTAAAAGGCTTAGATTTTTAGTTCCATTGTAGACTTTTTGATGAAATGGTAGATCAGCAGAGAATAATAAGATTGTGAGGGACAGAAGTGTCAATATTAGGAAATTAGAAAGTTTGGCTTACTGTTTTAAATCCTCTTGCTGTTCATTTAAAAGCCCAATATCTCTTTTTCTAGACTAATTGCATCTGTATATTTAACAGAGGTCCCAGGTGACATCCCACAGAGTGTCAAGTTCACAGGGGTTCAAGGGCTCATCCACCTGAAAATATTTTTATTTTGCAAAAACAAAATCATCCATCTGAGCACATGACAACTATTTGGTGATGCACGTGCTGTAATTACATGAGGATACAAGTTATCATGATACTGTCTCTTCTTGCTATGGCTGCTTGACATGATCCAAGTTTTATCTGCTGCACTGGAGATTTTAGCAGTTTCCCTTAAAGCAGATTTGATGCATTTTGCATCAGAAACTTTTCTTTACCTGTATGCACAGAGCCTGGAGGCTGAGGCTGAGATCCTAGTTAGGCTTGTGACTTACACATAAACAAATTTGGACTAATGCTCCCACAATATCGTCTCCAGTTGCCTCCCCTCTACCAGCTTTGACCACTTTTGCACATGGGTATTCTCCAGCTGCCACCAGGAAATGCCATAGAAATCTCAAGACAATTCACTTACCTACTGTTCTGTGTTAATCTAGGAAAGAACCATACATACAAGATCAGTTTCCTTCTTTTTCAATATTGCTTTTTGATTGAATCAGGTAACACTGAACTTCCGGGCAATGTATACCATAACTTCCTTCTCAAATTATCAACCCATTCATGCACAGGTAACTTCTTCCTGAAAATAGCTTCTTTTGGCTAACTTGGACCCAGAGGTCTGTGAAAAATGTAACAGTGCAAAACAGATTTGCAGCACCATAGGCATCATCAGAATAACATCTCATGTTAGCACAGAGAGAACAAAAATTCAGTGGCCTTCAGTAGACAGAAGTAAAAACCGCTACTTAGGGCTAATTAAGTGAAAACCAAAGCATATTTATAAGATTGTTTTATCTATAGTTCTATGGCAAATTTTACTGCATCATTTCTGAGTAAGACTGACAGGTTACATGCCGAAGTAAATGTACTGAAGACATTAATGTCACTTTAAAGCAACTCAAGTTTCGATGATCTTATATTTTTGTCGTACTGCAACTATTAGGATGCATTGCCTCATGTTTTGAAAATGAAAAAAGGAAGTGTAACTAGTTCAGGCGACCATGTAACTTTACAACAACTGACAGTAACTATAATATATGCCAGTTTGTATTAAGATGTTATTGCACCTTTCCAGTTCTAATCGCCAATTATGACTCTATTAGTCCTACTTGGCAGTTCATCTGCTCCTGCATCAGCTAAGGGGGACTTGGAGACGGACCTCTGATCTTCATGTTTCCGCTTCAGTGAGTGCTCAGCACAGCGGCTGTCATCTTGAGACATTGAGGAGGTAAGGCATTGCCTTTTCTAAGATAACTACACCTGACCTTACAACAATTTACTAAGGAAATACCTGCCTAATGGCAGTGTGAGTGCAGTTTCTTTTACACTCACAACGGCACTGCAAATTAGAGACAACAGGATAAATCTATGACCAGCTCACTAGACACTTCATTAAATCACTGTTCCCTCGCCTTGTAGAGCACTAATAGAATCACAGCCCTCGTTAGCTACTGAATAAAAGATCAATCACATTCTTTGAGAGCTCTTGCTACCAGCTTCCAGAGGAAACAAGGAAAAAAAGACGTATTTAGGATCATCAGTAAGATTCTGAATGGCCTCACTGCAAGTTGGTTAAATTACCTTTTCCACAACTGACTCCGACTGTAATACTCTGAGGAACTTGTTAAGTCTGCTTTCAAAAGCTGCTATCTAATATATGACTACCAGGCCCTGGTCAAAAGTTCATAATGTGCATATGTAAAAAGGTACTAAATTGCCTGAGGGCTAAAACCAGAGGAGTTTAATTGCAGCAAAATGCTGAAAATGGTCTGTTGAGGGTCTTTCTATTGGGATACTGCTGGCACTAGCTGATTGAAGTACAGCACATAAAAGCCTTACAACAATATTTCCTTAAATGCAGCTGAAACTGCTAGCACTTGCTAGTGCATATATGGTGTGCCAAGAGGAAAAAAAAAAGAGAAAAAGAACCTTCTCTAAAGCAAACAAAGATTTAAGGATTGATATAATTCATAATTCAAAAGCATGTGGATAAAAGGAAGAATTAAAAAACGGTGCATATCTGTCAGTATAAGTCATGTTACAGGCTCCACGTGTTGTTATGGTGGGAAATATAAGTATATATGTAAACATATTTAATTGGCACCCATTAAGATTCGCTGCAATGAAAACTGGAATACAGCTTCCACCACACTTGGAAATTTTGGAGTCAGTCACCTATGAGACTGAAGATTCCTACACTTAGCCTGAAAGCTAAGGACTTGTTTGTACTAATTTGAGAATCATTCCTCCAGTTATTTACACAGTGAAGGGGAAAATAAAGGGCAGGAAGGAAAAAGCAAACATTTTTCTCTGAAACCATTCAAAATATACTTTCCCTATTAAAAACGAAAATCCCAACAATATAAATGTTTAGGAAAAATAGTCATCACATGAAAATTAGGAAGAAGCAGCAAATTCTTCACTTGATTATATTACATTATATTATCTCAAATACAAGTACTATTTTATCTAAACAGAAACTGCAAACATTTTAAGGCTTCCTACAGCGAACACAAACAGAATATTTTTCCTTCCGTGTGGGCATTTATGAACATGTTCTCTGAGAATTTGGATTTTGACCATAAACAGTCATCAAAAAATAAAAGTTACCATCTTCAAATTTTGCTTTTTTTCTAGAAAACGTTCTGATTTATGCCTCAATATACTACTTAATATTTTAGCCAAAACATATAGTTATAAATATTTAAAATGGCTATGGTGAAACATTTCTCTTTAACTTCTTTATTTTTACTTTTTGAAAACCACATTCACATGGAATATTATCCCACATGCCATAGATACTAATCTGAAAATTTAAGTGAAACTTTATTTCTTCTCTGCTAGATTTTCTTTAGCTCAAGCAGGGCTTCTTGAGGCATGTACTGGGCAGGAAATGACATTAGCTCAGTGTAACAATCCCTCCATACATATTGCAGTAGGAATTTTCCACACCCAAGTATTTTTTCCCAGTCATGTGTCTGTTGGAGACTATGCTACAAACTGCAATAATGAATGAATCCAAGTTAAAGCCTTCCTGAAAGCAGAACACAACTCTGCCCTGAGACTGAGGTCTGAGAAAGTACAGAAAAAATAGAAATGGAGGCAACAGGGGAAAAGCCATCAAAAGTACCATCTGTAAGGTTTTGAATGGCAAATGTTCACCTATGTATGGATGATCTGTTGCCACTACTTTCTAGACTGACAGGCAAAAATGTTACCTACAGCACGCATTTTGTTCATCTATAGCATGTGTTTTCTTCAGGCATATCACAGCTGAGAAAATTATCAACAGATTTGCATGAAGGCTTTAGTTTAAATACCTATAGAAGGTTTTAAAATACCTGATCTAATATTCTGAGAGTCAATGAGAAAGGTCTAGGCCGTTTTTTTATTTGTACTTGAATGAATACAATATAGAGGATAAAATAGCCTTTAGCCAACCATTACCCGGTAAAGTGGGAAGTAAGAACACTATTGATAGCCCTGACTTTGCCATTTTCAGGTGGTATTAGTTAACATACAGTGAAGTAACAGTCTTGGACAGAAACCATAGACAAGGTAACAGGAACACGGTCAAAGCATGAGAATCAGTGAGGAGTTCGTATCAGTTCAAGAGACCTCCACTTTCAACCTTCGAAAGTCCACAAGCCAACATTCTGCAGTAGCTTTACAGGCTGTCTCCATGGGAAGACTTTATCACCTCTGTCTTCTGATACAACAGTTAGTATCATTATCAACCAAGTCTTGTTTTGCAGCTTAGAAAATACCCACGCCACTACAAAGTCTAAAAAGTAAATTCATCTTAGTGGATAACAAAGAAAACTGGTAATTCGTTTACCTCACCTCAACAGATCAATTCAGAGAACTTTAAAAAATCATGGTTGTTAATACTGACAGCATTTACCGTAACCAGTAAACCTTGTGGAAATGACAAATTGACAGTGTCTGACAACAAATCAAGAGTATGGAACAAGCTTTGACTTGTTTACTCGTGACATTCAGTGCTGACACTTACACAGTTAGGAAGTCATTCAAATGGGTTTAAAATATATGCTTGGGAAGAAGTTACAAAAACCCACCAAAACAGAGAGGGACAACAGACTACAAACATCTCAGTAGACAAAATGTTTAAAGCAAACAGACTGACTTCATTCCAGGTTTCTAAGTCTCTATTTCAGGTCTGGACAACCCTTTCTTTCCAGCTTCTGAGCACTACAATATAGTTAATTAATGGCTGTATCTGCCAGCAGAAGGGAACAGGGAACGGAAGCAGGAGAACTAAAGTTTTTTTCTGATTATGACAGTGAACATGAATGACCACATAATTTGGCCAGCCACATTTCATTACCAATTATAAACATTATTTTAGAGGAATAGATTAGCAATTAGATTGCATTTACAGGAATCTTTGCTGCAGACAGTGACAAAGTTTTCCAATGAGTCTTCTGTCCCTTCCTAACAGCAGAAAAAGCATTGATCTGTGTATTCAGCTTTGCAGGCCTTCAGTATGCACACACAGTATTTGATTTTCCAAGACAAGCAATGGTCTGGATTGCGTTCTGAAGAGTATAATTGGCCTTAGCTGAAGGCCATTTAAAATGCCACATTACTGTCTATTGAATAAGCATACATGTAATGCTTAATATCATATTAATAAATGATGAATTTCACCTTGCCACCAAAAATAAGGTCAGATACTGTTTTGATAAAAAGTCATTTTATATGAAAACATCTCCTTTAGAAACAGAAAGCCAAAAGGAGACAAAAAAATATTATGCCACAAGTGGAACTGCCATCTTTGTTGATACTTTCTGCTGTAATTCCTTTAAAAGTTGGAAATTCACATACATTTCTCATCAAAGGAATGGAAGAACTCAGTCGCAATATTTTCTCACAAAGTCACCACTTTTGGTGCAAAAGCTGAGAGAGAAGCTCGCTTTATACATATACGTTCAACAAACAGAATCAGTGTAGCTCTAAGACCGTTCAGGTCAGGATAATACCTTGATTCTGGGCAGAACTAGTCAGCTCTTGCCCAGAAAATCTTTATTTTACTGTTGTTAATTATGCAGAAATTAATGCTAGTTTTTACATTTATGCCATAAATGTATAAGAATTGTAACACGTGTGCCCGGTCCACAAGAGGAAATATGGAAGGACTTTTCAGACACCCAATCACTCCAAGACCGTGCCTACCTGCCCAAGCGTGCTGATACCTGGGGCCTTTGCCTAGGGGAACTGCAATGGAGAAATTCCTTTCCTACCTGGCACAACAGTGGTCTGCAGTAGAAAGCGGTCTCTTCAGTACTGGGGCACCCAGTATCCCTTTGCAGATCGCGCCTCTGCTCCAAAATTAACACCATTAGATCAACAGGACTATTTGGGGTGGGATGAACCATTCGACATGAGTAGACAGATTCTAAATGACACTTTTACAAAGTCATTATCATAACAAATTGCCAAGACGGTTGTTTTATTTGAAGTGCTAAATTAGTTTTCTTGTACTGGTAGTATTCATCATAATGTAAGTTTGACATTTCAGGACAACATTTCAATAGTAATGCTGTTCAGTGGAAAGAAATAGTGTTTCCAATCTTCCAGTAAAAATGAAAAAATCCTAATTACATTCATTAATAGAGTACGGTGACAGACAAGGTAACCCTAAGAAAAATAACTACATTCGAGAGTGTTGAATTTAAGTTAAAACTTTAATCCTACTATTTCCAAATATTCTTATGCTCTAGCTTGTAAACTTGAAGTGTTCTTCAATGTTTTTTTGCGTAACGGTGAGTATAGCATTCAAACAGAAATCAGTAGCAATGTGCCAGTTCAGCACAAGGATTTTGAAATCTGTTCCTTTTTATACAAAGTTTGGTACTCAAGTGTTGAGTAAATACTTTCATAACCAGTCAGGCATCTCACCAGCCATTTGTATATGCACGGTCATCTACTGGAAACAAAAGAAACTAGCAATGGTGTGATCAAACATTAAAAATAAGCTCACAGTAAGTTTCAACTCCTATTCCTGCTTAACATTATTCTGAATTAATAGCAATCTTAAATGCATTAAAGTTAACGTACCACCCACAGAAGCAGCACATGGATGAGAGCTCCGTTTTGGAAACGTTAACTCTTAAGACAGTACTGCTATAAGAGATGGAAATCCACAGCACTAGCAAATCAGTCCTGCATATTCGGGACAAGTAGATCTTGTTTTTCAAGGCAAACAATTCTCTCCAGATCTCAAAAATTACTTTACTTTTACGTAAGATACGTCATCCACCATTGCTATCTTTATCTCAGTTCCATGTCATGCTTTTGCAATGAATAAAATTTCTCAAATACCTTCTGTAGATTTTTCTGGCATGCATAGGAGACTGTGCTACATCCATAGTGATATTTAATAACTGCAAAAACGTGTTATTAAAATAATGGATGGAATTTGACTATGATGTTTATATCCACTGTCATCCTCCTTGCTAAAAAAGGATCGATGTTACTACTCTAACAACTTCCTAGAAACAGCAAAATAAAGAGAATGGAAAATCCAAATGACTCAAGTCTCAAAGGAAACTTTAAAAGCCAAGTAAATTCAGAAATTCTCTGATTACAAATCCTCATACAGATTACTGCAAAACTAATAAGTACTGCATCATTTGCTGTGCATTTTTGCACTGAACTAAGCACGATAAATTCAGTATTATGTTCACTTTCCCCCCCTGAAGAGAATGAGTACATTCTGCCACTTCATCACAAGTAAATCAGACAAACTCAGGCCATATAACACATAACAAAACATGGAACCATTTTAATATTTCAACTGGCAAATAGATTCAAGCAAGTTCTTCTTTGCCAAATCTTCCTCCTCTATTCTTAAATATAATTCTTGAATCATATAAACATTCAAAACAACTGTTCAAGACATTACCTTCAAGGTATTTAACATACAATCGTACATTTGTGCTTTCTTCCCTTTTTTGAGGAAGGTGAGAAAGCACAGACCTAAGGACTGAGACAGTAGGTTAAGAGAAGGAAGAGGAGAGGCAGAAGGGCGCATCATCTCGTGCTGATACTGGCAGTAAAACCTCCATAAATATAAGGACAACATTTTGGTTTCATTAATTTTTCTGGAACATATATTCCTTCTTTCTTCCCTTTCTTTAGAAACACGTACACTCTTACCTAGGAAGAAGGCACAGGAACAGTAGAAAAATTAGGACTACAGTAGAAAGGCTAACTCTAGCTTTTTCAATAACTCTTAGAGAGTGACATACAATGGAAGCTACTGAACTTCAAAACACTAGTGAAAATCCAGTGGAAAAACTAAACACACTCCCTAAGACAGTCTCATCAACCACAGACCTATTTCCCTCCACATGGGAATTTAGCCAGTGCTACAAGCTGGCCAAGATACATCCTGAGTTTGAGTCTTGCCTTTAGAAAAAAAGAAAATTACCACACTCATATCCGTAACACCAAAAAAAAACCCCCAAAACCAACAAACCCAACCCGGTAAGTTCCCTCACATTTTCTTCAGGATAGAAAATGATACCTATATACACAGTAAACTTTGGAATAAAGAACTGACAAGAACTAGAAACACTATTAGTATGGCAGTGGGATACCTCCCAAAAACCTAGAAATATGAATTTTCTATACATACACGTACATATTCAGTAGCTTTCCTGGAAGGAAGTTTTAGGAATGTTAATTCAGTTATGCAGTTGTCATGTCCAGGGAATGCCAACATGATGATGAATGACATGTCACACGCAAAAAACAAACAGATGAACCACTTCTTTCATGAAAACAGACTCTTATGGTGTTCAATATTCCTATCCAGGAATATTACATTTATTAAACATGCAAGTAATCTTTCATTTACATATACATAGATAGATAGATAGATATATAGATAGGAACATACACACACATATATATGTAAAAATAGTGAGAATACTGAAAAAACATTATGTAGTACTCCGTGTTTGATATACTGTATTATTTTTGGACCTTGCAAATACACTTTTTTTAATGACTTTGCTCTAAAAGAAGGGACTTTCTAGTTCAGATTACTTGGACACTCTTACTGTTTACTCTTCCATCTTTTTGGTAAAGTCAGAAGAGATTTCCCTGAGAACTTCAAATAAATAAGATATCCAGCTGCACAAACACTATACATTCTGTTAGATTACTTTGGCTTCCTAAGGAATATTTTACTTTCTCTGAATGTAAATGATTAAAGAGAATCCATCATATGAAACTGATTGGTGAACTGTTTAAAGTGGTATGGCACCTCTTCAAAGATGATGTAGAGAGAAATGAAAAGCCCGTGTTATGATAAAGCATCTCAGATATCCAAGGAGTTCTAGGGAAATGTTAATGTAACTAAGCACGCATCCACCAATTAAGAAATAGTATTTAAATGATAGTTTCATAAAATAGGATCTACACTGCATTCTTTTTTTTAAACAGTTTGGTATTTCGTCTATTCTAAATAAGGCCAATAAAAACTTGGGGTTTCCTGAACATCTGTCCGTTCATAAACAGCAACTTCAAAAAAATGTAAGGAAAGATAAACCATGCTCTAGAATCCACAAAATTTATATTGCTCTGTGAGTTACGCTCACAAAATGACATGGGCTAACAATGTTCAATTATGTAATTTCATTATTTTTACCATTTACCATTTTAAATTTGGGCATAGAATTTTAACTTCTAGAGGTCAAAGAAACAAAAACTAAACTTTGTCCAAAACCCTTGCTTTTGCTGAACTTTAGAAGTGTGGATCAGCAGCTCTATTTCCTAAAGAGCTATCAAGAAGGCTTAGTATCAGCAGGTACGTACGTGCATAGAAAAGACAAGGAAGAAAGAACTGCGAGGAAACAGAAGACGCACTATTGCCTTATTGCCACGTCAAGTGACGTGGACAAGAAGGCCTCAGTTCAAAGTTTAGTGATACAGGAGGAGTTTGAATTTGATTCCTCCTCATTTAAGGGATAAACAGCAGATTTACATTTTTTTAAAAAATCACAGCAAAAAATGGTTCAGTTCTTGGGCTCTAAACTCAGTAAGATACTTGACTTAAGAGAAGAAAATTGAGAAAGTGAAAAACACACTAATGAAGCACAATTACTTCTTACAGCCATTCCTTCATAACCCCCCACTCCTCCACCATTTAGGTCGTCTCACAGCTTCTAAAATTTGGCACATGGCAACAGCTTGAAGTGGAACCCATCTTAACCCACATGGGGTTTGTTTTTTTGCATTTCATATCACTCATAGCACCATAATTTCAATAGCTGAAAATATCTGGTTCAGTTGAATTGCCTTGTATAATCTGTGTTTGGCTATGCTTAATTTACTTGCCAGCTGTACAGCACACTAGCTATGTCTGTCCAAAAAGTTAAAAATCATTAATTAAAAAGAGTTTTTAGGGACTACTTTTCTACAAAAAGTGATTAGAAACTCATTGCTAGCTAAAAACTCAAGTTTAACCACTATGAAGATTTGAGACTATCTTTCTAGAATGCTAGCAACAAATCATCGGATCATTATATATGAACCACAGCACATTGACTCTGCTTTTGATTATAGTTATCATCTCATTCATAAAAATGTTATCTCTATTACTCTCTTGTTATTTAAGAAAATGAATAATCCTGTGATTTATGTGCCAGCTGGTAACTAAGGAGGTCTGGATCCTACTGTGTTATTTACAACAAACTAAGTGACCTTGCTCAGGCACAGAAATGAGAAGCTGTGGGGTCACAGGCAGGGTTGAGTCGCCTCAGCTGGCGTAACTGTACCGGAGGGCTCTGGGAGGCAGCGAGGGGCAGCCGGAGGCCTCTGAAGCAAAGCAAGAGGCAATGGAGGACTTTGGGGCACACTTGCATTTGGTCTTCACCAATGCGTGGTAATTTCAGCCAGCAATTTTCACTGCTAGCTAGGCTACAAAGTCATCAATGATTAAACCCTTATTAGGCAAGAAGTCGAGAATTATTTCTACAAAAACCCCTTTTGTTTACCAAACATCCTTAAAATTATTAATATAACAATATACCAGCATAAAGTGAAGACTGCAAGAGTGGGTGAAGGAAGACCAGTAGCAAAGGTAAGGATCACGACCTTAGTTGAGAGATACATTAAGACCTAGGCCAGCACACATCATAAAACTGTTTTAGACCATGGCCGCCATTTTCCTAAGTTAACACCACATATTTGCATTAGCACCAAATAAATGCATGAAAAAAAGTAGAGGCTATCTGTTTCAGTTTTTAAAAAGATATTCAAGACATTTAAGTTCACGTGCCTATTCATACAGGAAATCACTAATTTTTAACCTAGATTATTCCAAGCAAAAGTTACTGTTGCTAGCTAAAGACAGAATATGAACATGCAAATGTACTTTTTGGTTTATACAACTCAAGTACGTGATACATTCAGAAAAGTTCCTCACTGTGTATTTTCCCTTACATGCTCTTTTCCAATCTATTATTTTTAACAAAGCTATATGATAAATACTTTGCTGTTGTCTTAGCAACGCTTGTCAAAAAATATTAGATTTATGTAAACTACACAAGAAGTCTGGTTTTTTGTGTGGCCACAAAACCAGAAGTGTCACAAACCTGTCCATAACCAGATTTTAACATTATATCTATGTAGCAAAGTAGCGTATACCCACTTTTGAGAGAGAAAAACTTTCTAATCAGTCAGGAGAAGGAAGGGAGGCCAAGAGGTTGTACCTATAAATCCAGAATATTATCAAGTGTTATTAGCTATTTTCTTCCCTGACAAAAGAGAATAGAAACACAGAAATAATTTTTCACAGAGCACTGTGAAAATACAGACTCCCATAAGGAGAAACCTTTTTTCCCCCCCAAACTAAATTTTCATCCTACTTCCACATTTCTTTGTAATACTTGACTTTGAAACAAAGAATACCTGTACAACAATATGCAAAATAAATGCAAACACAAAAATCAAAAAACCCTCAGAACCTCAGAATTTCAAGCATTTTGAAAGTACTGAATTTCACTACTTAAGCACATAAAGCAATCTTTTTATACAGTCTCTTCAAACTCACAGTTCGAAATTTTAGTCATCTTTGCCCATGGAAAATCGATACCTTACTTGTTTTCAGTTATTGCAGTAGATAATCCATTTTTGCAGCAAATAAAACAAATGATGATGTTCCAGTATGAGAAAGGTCTCAAGAGCACTACCACCAGCATGAGGCAAATTCCTAATAGCGAGTATGGTAATGACATAAAAAACAAAGGTGAAGGGACAAAAAGAGGCTAAATATCCCGTTCAGGTGTTTCTGTCAGACTGTAACATCTCGCCTGTCACCCAAGCACCCCAACGCTTGTCATACAACAGAAATCTCCTTCCTCGTGGATTCTCAAATACATTCTGAGCAGATCAACGCTGCGTAACCCCTCCGAGACACCATGGCACTTCAGCTGCTGTTTAGCTCCGCAAGTGATGGTGAGTAAAAGAGAAGGAATAAGAAGGAGGAAAAAACAGGAAGTTGAAATCTTTGGAGGACTGCGAAAGAACACAGGGAAAAAAGTACAGTGAAGGGAAGCCTGGGACTTTCAGACAAGAAAGAAAACACGGATGCATCATACCAGAGTAAAAAAATAAAAAAGAATTAATTTTAAAACCTTTTGTTAAGCACTCGTTATTTTATTTGTAATGCAGCTTATACCCACAAATCCGATACCCCCATTATTCAATAAGAAGGTCTGTTTCTAGACAGTGTAACAATCTGAACCAAGAAATGAAACTAACTGAATGCAAGGCTGACTTTGCACAAGTTTCAGAAAGCGACATTCTACTCTCTGCTATTAACTACCTGTGAGGCCAATCTTTTTCAGATTTCAAGCAGGAGACAATAAGGTAGCAGACAGGGCTGGATGTGAGGTTGCACCCAAGATTAGCATTTGTGGGCTATTCAGGCCTGTACGCAGACATTCCACGTGGTGTATATATAGCTTTCTAATCCAAGAAAGCTTTCTCAGGCTGAAAAATAGGGAAATATACTTTTTAATTTAAAATTCTAATTTAATTACATGTAATATAAAACATTATGGACCAAATATTTCCCTGCCTTCAGCCCACATACTTGGCAGGGCATTCTGAAATTCTACAAGGATCTAAGGGGAGAGGAAGAAATTCCCTACTTCCTCCCCAAAACTATAGGACATAACAGAGCTGCTGCACAAACATTTATGGGGGTGTGCTGGACACAGCAAATTCCATGGCCATTGCTCCACCCCAGCACCGCTCTGCATGCTGAGATCCTGTTTGGCACATGGATAGGTTTTCATAACGACTTTCCATTCCTGTGGTGGAGGTTATGGGGGACAGATTTAATTTGCCCTCATATTTCATGGGACGTTTATTTTAGCAGGAAGTTAAAATATGTATCAGTTAAGTGTAAGTTTGATAATAAACTAGCTTATATTACATTTTATTACTCAATAGGACACAAATTCTAAATACAGAGAAGAATTTTTGCACCATCCTTCCAAAATGATTAATAACTACTTTGGAGGCATTTCTTTACCATCCTGTTACAACCAGTCAAACTATTCTTCCACGTATGCCTCCTCTCCTTTTACCCAATTCAGTGAATCTTAAATAACAGTATTCTGCAAGGAAGCGTATGCTGTCAGGGTTCAATAAAGTAACTGTCCTTCCATGTTACTAGAGGTACAGTCCACAAACCTGTCTGTTAAAAAAGAGAGCTGTTGCTCAGCATCGCTTTCACAGCCACACTTTAGGCATCAATCCATAAAACAGGAGAATTGCATATGTGATTTATACACTCTCTACAGCTGCTAATATCCAGTAGATACTTGGTCCCTTTTACTTGCCCTTCCTCTTTCACTTCCTGCTCAAAACTCAATTTGAGAAAAGAAACTGCCATTTTGATCAACTCTAAACCATGAGGCTCTTTTCAAAAGAACTGCCTGTTGCTTTTCAAGAAACCCCAGTGCATTTTCAGGAATGTCTTAGGGAGGAAATACAAGCCAAATTCTAGACTGAAACACGCACATACCCACCCTGCCCATGACTGCTCTTGGACTTGAACATGCACAGCTGAGGGCAGAATTTGGCCTGAACTGTGAATTCAGTAATGGAAGCCAACATCAACTCAACGCAGCCCACACAGATCTTTGGACAGCAAAAAATGTTTATTTAAGGAGGGAATACTATCCCTAGCTCTAAGGGTTATTCCAGCTTCTTTAGCAAAGAACAGGGGAGAAAGAGAAGAGATTATGAGACTGCAGGGCCTCTTCTGGGCTTCTGTCAAAAGCAAACAGATGTGATCATTAGGTAGAATCAAGTCGCTCCTACAGACGCAGATTCATTTCTCGCCAGAATAGCAACTCTGAGTTGATGCTAGGTGTGAGCGCAAATCATCACATGAAATTTAAATGTAGACAATTCCAACATACGGCAAAAGTAAAACCAGTGAAGCACTTGTAGGCACAGGGGCTTCCTCCTGCTCATACGAGCATTGCAACACACGCCAGCTGCCTACAACACTCCGCAAATAGTATCAGAATCACAAGAATTCATTGTTTTATGTGAAAGTAAGACATGCAGAAGACTTTGGGGCTCTTAAAGATATTCCTTATAATTCTCAATAGCAATTACTTTAAATACAAAATCCAATTCTGAAAAGCTACTGTCTTTGGGGGACGAGGCAGAAATCAAAGAGCAGTTCAAGTATCAGTCTCTTACGCAGTGAAAAATTAGGGGCAGAATGGTCTTACTGCAGCTAATTGGCTGTTTAAAGTTGACAGGTTGAGCTCTTCTAGTTTTAATTTATATCTCAGCAACAGGACCAATGTTTTATTCCCAACCATTAAAAGGGAGTAACACATCTGCTAAAACTCGAGCACAATGGCTGGCTTTGCGCTGCAACAGGAAATGTAACCCAATAGTCTCAGAACTTCTACAAACCCTAGCCATTTCTTAATGTAAAAGGATTTGAAAATTCAGTTCACTGAAACATCTGTTAAGCTCTTGCTACTCTAACACATGATATTCTTTCTGCTCTGTTACCTGCCAACAAAAATATTTGGTTCTATGCAAGACTATCAAAAGTGTGTGATAATGGCACTCTGCTTCTAATTTTCTATGCCATTGTACACTCACAAAATCAGCCGGGGGTGACACTAGATAACATACTCAGTTTAAGCTCATAACTTACAATAAATGTATTTAATTTTAGTCTTGTATGTAAATAGTAACAAATCAGATGGGTTCTGAATGACTAGTATTAAAACAAAGAAACAACTTAGTCAAACTGTTCTTGAGCCAACTTTCAAGAAGAGAGAGGAGTGGGGGGAGATGGAGAAGGTGGAAATGAGAGAGAAAGAGCATGGGGAGGAGAAAAAAAGCCCAAGGAAACAAAACCCTAAAGCCTTAGATCAAAGCAGCTAAGCACATGCATGGCCTACACAGTTACTTTCAGAGCTTCTCTTCCAATCTGTTATTTACAGTGGCCACTTGTTTCAATTTACATTTAATTATACTATAAGCTTCTCCAATTTACTGAGTAACTATAAAGTGGTAAGTAAAAGAGAGGCCCTTTGAACATTAGTAGAGCTACAGTTACTACAATAATAGAATGGTAATTTATTTGCAACTATCACTTTCTAAAAAAAAAACTTATTCTCCATTTCTGTCTAGCAAATCCTTGTAAATCTCAGAACTTGAAAAGAGGTGGGTGGGATAAAATGAATAGTCTTTCAGTTTCCATTGCGCTACTTACCAAAAGTACTTACTGTATACCAATAACCACCAGTGATTTAAATATTGTGTTCTGTTTCAAAAGCGGACCAGACAACTCTCTGTGATCCAACAGAAGGGTTCACTACAACCAGCATAAGCATACCATAATTTTTATGTTGCGCTCACTCATAAAGCAGGTTTGGAAAATGTGAAGCTGCATTTCTTCCTGCCGTAAGGTATGACCATTTACAGAACCACTAAAATTATGACTTTAAAAGCCTCACGCTTGAAAGACAGACAAACCCTATCTAAATATGTTTGTTCGTTTAGGAAAACCAGATTCAAAGTGATCTGCAAACTTTTTATTTAAGCAGAAACTTAAAATAGCCTGACTTCATAAAGAGTCCTAATTACTGAAATTAAGTCACTGTAGTCGCAGCCAGTAACCGCAAACAGGTAAATAAGAGTGTGATATTAGAATACTGATTCTCAGTGCTTCAGGGAATCAGCTCAAACTGAACAGCTACCAGCAGTGTTTCCTAAGGTAAATTCTGTCATGCTGAACATCCCAAGTGCCACACACCAAAGGCTGCATGACCTCTCCCCAAAGTGACAATTCCCAGTATGCAACAACAAAAATATTACATCCTCATCAACCAAAGTGGAGCTATTCGACATTCAAGAACTGAACAGCTACATTAAAAAATACATTTGAGATACACAATGTATATTTCCTCATTGTTGGAAACAAAACAAAATAATTACTGAACTGGTATGATTAAGTAAACTTTAAATAGACGATTTTATAAGTTAGCACCACAGAAAACAATGACAGTTAAGTCAAAGGCGTGAAGATTAATTTCTTAGTAGCAACTTGCAGCTAGGACAGAATGTAAGAATTATATTGTTCGGGAAACAACTAGTAGGGAAACAAATGTATTTTCTAATTCTCTCCTGCATCTAGCTTCAGAGTTTCCAAAAGAGCTGAAACTGAGTGTTATTCTGAGCTATCCACCACTCTCAGAACATCTAGTAAGTAGATCTTTGTGAAATACAAATTAAGGATGCAATTATTTTTTATATTTGTATATAAATAGTACGAAATACTAATTTCGTATAGTACGTAAAGGCCCCAGTTAGAAGCAGGTATGTGCAGCTGCAGAGTGTGCGTGAGTGTGTGCGTGCACACGCGTGTGCATATACGTGCATGTATCTGTACAGACTCCAGGAGCCTCTACAGTTAAAAAAGGTAGTGAAGACCTTTAAACTGGCTCCAGAAGAACGAGGCTTTCCACATACTACAATGCTGCAGCAGTTAAAGCTACTGCCTCAGAGATCAAAACTGGTACAGGCGTATCTGCGTGGCACCTTGCCTGAACCGATCAACCTTACCTCTCTCCACACAACCTTGTCACGGATCTCTCAACTCCAGCTATGGACCCAGCTCAGCTGCAACTACTTTAAATGCTGCTGCATCATGCTGCATTGTGCAATGCAGACATCCTTGCAACACACAGGAATGTATGGTTCACAACCTTGGGACTGCAGCTTTAAGCTCTAAAGGCACATGCCCAGTATTCTGGCCAAAATACCCATCTAAACTCCGGCGTGAGCTGCCACAGAAATCCTGAGAGGAAGCCGACAAAAAGATCTCAAGAGAAATCTATTCTGGGTTTGTGACAGCACAATCCCTCACAAAGGAGAAGCAGCAGATCATTTGCTCCCTACCAATCTTAAAATAGAAAAACTCTTAATGCTGATGATGTTGAGAATTTCAGCGCGGCTTGCGTGCATACCCAGCGAGGGGCACTTTTCTAGTTTTACTGGCAATCAAACAGTGGTAAGGTTCGGGGGAACGTAACGATTCATAGCAGAATGGGAGTTATAAAACTGATGCTTACCCTCAACTCACACCCTCCATCATAACATTCAAATAACCTCAGTGAAATACATACAAACCTGAAGGACTTAGTGAAGTGATTCGGCTTGGACTAGAGTACACTTCATTCAGTGCTGATATTTTTTTCTACTACATTTTGTATTCTTTTCTATGTACCATCCATAAATAGATAGATACTATAAAAAAACAAATCTACCAACTGTTTTAAAGAATTCAGAATGAACTTCAGTGTTTTATTTTGCTCCTAAGAGGATGAGATTATCGAGGAAACAAACACAAAAGGTTCCTTTCTGAAAATATGTCAGCGCAAATAAAACTAACAATTCATAAAAGTTCCACAGACTGGATCCTTTTCATGGGACACTGATAACGTTCACTTATCCATTCTCAGGAGAACTTCAATAATTTGTTTTACAAACCCTCCCTAACACAGCGAAGACAGGGTTTTAAAGGTTCTGGTCAAAAAACGTGCTGTTGAAAGATATTATTACTTGTCCCAAGGTGCCAGAATGCTCACTTAACGATCCCATGGACATAAATAGGTTCTGCACATGTACAGGCTGCAAGTTGCAGGCAGAGGTTAGAGGTGTGAAGACTCTCCTGACTGACACGTAGTCAGTGCTCCACACTAGAATATTTGTGTTTTGTTCCACAAAAGAAGAACCAGTATTGTTGAAGAAGCTGTTACTTTTTGGACATGTAAGCAGAGCTTTAAACATTTTAAGATGTGTTTTCCACTTACATTAACCCAATATAAACCAAGATTAATGTCATTATCTCAACAATAATGAAATGTACAAGCAAACTTTTTTTGCAGCTATACATACAAATTCAACCACTGATTTTCTCAGCTACTCTAGGTTATGCAGGAGATTAAGCTACTTAAGGATGAATCCCTCTGCTTCAACAATTCCTTCTCTGTTCTTTTTCAAATAAAACCAATTATTTTGGTCTGCATCACTAGCTTAGGGAGACAATAAGATACGTTACACCACAACCACTCTTGTCAGTTGTGAAATCTTCTGTAAAAGGGACCTGGTTTGGGCTTGAACAAATTGCCATGGCTAGATGAGTTCTGGAGAGGTAGGAATCTTTTCATTCCCCTGATTCGTAGCTGCAAATGTTCAAGGGAGACTTCCTCTCCCTGCTCCCCTTTTGAGAATACCCTTCTTTGCCAGTGAATAAGGAATGAGAAACAGTCAATAAGGTTAAAGGAAGCCCAGTTCTCCGTGAAGTGAAAGTCATCCTCTGCCTAAAAAAAGACTTCAGACTCCTTATAAATAACCTGGGTCAGAGGTTCGAGGGATAAAAGTAACCCCTCCAAGCACTGGAGATGCTGCAAATTCTTATATAATGAAGCCTCACAACGTTGGCTATGAAAGAACTGCCTAGCCTCTCATTATGTCATGGTCCCAGTCCAAAGTACAATGGAGACAAAGGGAAAACACCCATTGCCTTCAGTGCTTTGTAGGAACCAAGAATATTGTTGGGTGTTGGGATTTTTTTTAAATATGAATGAAGGTGCTTTTACCACTGAAAGCACTTTCCCTCAGCCATTAATAATGTCTGTAGTATCTTCTAACTAGGGCATCTGTTTACATAAAAAATGCAGTCAAGCATATCCCACTTAAAAACCAAAGCAATTTTTTTGATGTTTTACGTATTCTGAGCACAGAAATAACTCTAAACTATCCCACACCTAAGATGTACAACTACTTTGATCTTGGTGAAAATCATATATTCAAACAAGGGAGTCATGCACTCCATCTAACAAGGTAACTTTACTGAAAATTGACAAAGTTAATCTAAAATGGTCGAAGAATCCCCTTCTAGAGCACTATATTGGCACAGTGTTTGTCATTAAAATCAGGGTGGTAGTTATAAAAGACAATAGATCAAAGCAGGTAAATACATCTGGATTTTTATAACTTTACTCCCCTGATTTGAAAAATGAAGATGTGTAATATACTATAAGGCATTGACTTACCATGGATTTGGTGAAAGGTCGAGCCAAGGTAAACAGCAGGGTATACACCCACCAGTTACGATGAATGGAGGAGTAAATCATATTTCCAGGATGGACTGCATTAGACGTCACCCCGTGGGGAGAAAGGCGTCGGTTCAGCTCGTTGGAGAAGAGTATATTGCAAAGCTTGGAACGGTTGTAGGCCAACATAGCCCAATACTCCTTCTTAGATGGAGAAAGCAGGCTGAAATCAAGTTTTCCAGAGGAGTCTTTAATTTCTGTAAATCTAAAAAACAGTAAATATGCCTTAGATACCCCAGAGTTAATTTCACTCTCATTAAGAACAACATAAAATGTAGACAACAGAGTAGAACTTGGCCAGAACCAACATAAAACAACAGCTTATTTAGCAGTTCAAAGCATCTACTGGCAATTGCCTGAGACCCAAGAAATAGTCCCATATAATATGGCTGTAAAATTACTGAATAATGAGAGAAAACAAATGATAAATAAAAACAAGTCAAAAAAGGCTTTAATGCTTTAAAGGCATCATATGTACCTTACGAATCACTTTATTTCAAATCCAAAAAAAATATTTTGCCATAGATCCATGAAAGCACAATCAACTTGTAGGAAGAAATGTTGGATAAAATAACTCTGCATTAGAAGCAGAGAAAACCAGACCAGCATCCTTTCATTTCCTCTTCTTCCTTTCCCCTGGTTATTTCATCCAGTGTTCACATAGTGCACACTTTCATTTAAGTGTTCAAGTAACTATGGATGAGTCTCACTGCCTCTTAGACTCCTTTTTAGATTAAAAATTGATGAATATAAAGGGGTTATAACCTTGGTAACTTGCCATCAATAGACTTATATGTTTAAAAGATAAATGTAAACAAAGCCAAAATGAGTTCTGGCAGAGTATAATGTTTTTAAGTATACCCATGGCATGGCTGAACACAAATCAAAGTAACTAGTTGATGTTTTTTAATTGGGTCTGACAGAGTCATTAAACACCAGCTGTTTGTTTCTTTCCTTTTTTTTTTTTCTCTTTTTTTTTTTTAATAATGAAGTAGTGAATGTTCTAAAGACATTTCCATGAAGAAAAGGAAGTTTCCATATAGCATGTTCCCCCACAACTCTTACAATTTGATTTCTCAGTTTACTGATACATCTTAATATTAGAAAATAATACTACATTTAGCTACAGATCTATGTTTCATTCAGAAGAGCTACTAAAAATAAAAAGGATTTAGCAAGCTCTTTTTAATACTCAGAGTTTTCAGAATCAGCTGGGGAGAACAGGGATAAACATAATTATAGTACACACTAGAAAAATGTTTTAAAATATCTTTACTAATTTTGCATCTCGTGCCCAGAAATGAAGAGATCAGCTGGAATTTCTGCATTCATTCTGTGAGCAGAATATAATGCACTCAGAGAAAAGCAACTACAGTATTTGAACTCAAGAGGAATCCAGGATATTCTGTATCTTGCAGAATTAGCCCTTCAATTTCAACAACAACATTTCTCTTTCATAATTTTCAGTTAGATAAAATACATTTCTGAAATCAACAGGACTATTCTGGGAGGAATTTCCTATATTCATTCCTCAAGTAATCATTTATGACACCAAAAATAATCTATAAATAAAACACTCTGTGTACACTGTATAACAGAAACATGGTGCCATTTTTTGAGTCCAGTCCTGAAAGTGTGCTTATGTGAGTCAATCTTACTTATGTCGGCAATCTCATTGAATTCAGTAGGATAAGGGCTGTACAATCAAATTAACAACACAGAAATAAAGACAGAAGGGAAGTCATCCTACTTATTATTCTGGTTTTAATATGATGTGCTTAAAGTACCCAAAAGCTTAATTTAAACAGAATTCATTTGTGCTGAATCCAGAGAAGTAACTAGAAGCGAACAAAGAACCAGAGAGGCAAATAAATATTTTGCCTCGGAGCAGTCTAGTATAATATTTTCTGCAAACACGGGACTTTATTTTTCCCCTAACAGGGGGTCTTGACTCCAGTGAAAAGATCCAGCCAAGGTTTATGGAAGTAATTAGACACCAACACTTCTGTTTTACAACATAGTTTAAGGCTCAGAGTTCTCAAGTAGGTCAGAAAGTACTGCTACCCAATAATGCCTAATGTCTAAACTAACTCCTTACATCAACTTCTTGCCATTAAACAGAATGAGGGGGAAAAGCACAGTTATTTACCATGACCAGTTTAAGTGTTAAGATACGCCATAATACATGAATCTGACCCCTTAGAAAAAGGGGAATTTACTAGTTTCAATTATTATTTTATTCAAACATAGACTGTAACTTACTTTTTGATGGGCTTCTATAAACCTTGGCTGATGTCACTAGGTTAGCAATGGGCACTTTAAAAAATGTTTTCAAAAACACAGATGAAGACGTCCAGAGATGTGAGCTCTAGTTACACATCGCACTTAATACAGTGAAACACAAAGATGTCATTTAAAATCCTATCAGAGACACAAACTTACAAAGGGGAACAAGCAGCTGACAATTCAACATAATCTCCCATTAAATAACAGCTCATTTATACGTATCCCGTTGTGCCCTCCACATCTGGCAAGTGATTGGAGTTGGCAGATTTATTTCTAGAGCTATCTTGCCTGCCCCGCAGTAGCCTCCCTCACGCCTAACAGGACTTTGCTACTTGCTTTCACAAACCTGGTGTGATTTGCAAAGATAAGGATGTCCAGCTTTTGTTACCACCTAATTACTAGACATTTCATGTCTTTTAACACCGGGGAGGATTATTACTGGCATTTTCTATTGCTTCCTTTCATTTCAGCCATCATAAATTTAAAATGGCAAAAGTAAATCTTTCTGCAGTGTGTCATTTATACCATAAGCCCCTGTGTTTGGAAGTGATAAAGGTTTCAGGCCGACCCTTGGCTGGTCTCTCTCTACCAGGTCCCTGGGGTTACATTTTATGGAAACATGATTAAAAAAATAAGCTTCATTCTGGGTCACTAAAACATTTCAGAAATATGAAGTCAGGGGGAAAAAGAAAGCACTCGCATATTCTTCCTTTTGGTTTGCTGGAGCTGTTACACACGATCAAAAGTGAAATAGAAAGAAACAGTAATGTTTAAAGCTGGACAGTAAAGGTCTAATCCTGCAGTCCCTACACTAAATCAGAAGGCAGTAAGTGGTTCGTGCTCACCAAAATTCAGGATTGGGGCATGCATTTTGCACAAGGAACTTTATTTAGATCAAATCCATCTTTTCAGTTATTAATACAAACAGCACAAGCATGTCTGAAAGAAGGAAAACCTCATCAACATCTTTTTTGCCAACTGTACTTCTCCTGGCAGTAGAAAAGACGAGCATCTAACATTTTAATTAAAAAATTCACCAAAAGACGCATGGCCAGATTTCTAATATGTATTAACTACACTACTTCCCATTTTACAATTATACAGCTAATGTCTGCATTGAATTCCCTAATTTCTCATTATAAAACAATTGGATTTCATCTAGCAGTTTTTAATTGCATTGTTTCTCCTGCTAAAATAACTGCACATTCTTCTTGGTAAGATGTTGAAGTTGTTGAATGACAAATCAATATAGGTCATGCCATTCAGATTTAATCAATTATTATTCCATCTCCTCGCAAAATCAATGAGTGGTCTGAAATGCTGCAAAAATCTGCATTCATACAAAGAATGATCAAAAAATACCTACATACGGTTATAAAAGTAGAACACACTTTATCCAGCAGCAGAGCCAAATCCAGTGACATCCACAGGCATTAGTAAGTAAAGCTTTTATTTTTAAAAAGATTATTCAAACACAAACGCATTAGAGCAAGGCCTTTCATTTTCAAAAACTTTTGCAGTTCTGCCATTACTGTTTGATGCGCTAAGGATTGCAGATTTCAGCTAAATCAAAGGTAACATCCACCAACCTGTGTGATTCAGAAGACAGCACCACAACCCTAGCAGGAGACGACTGGCGTAAGACGTCTTCCAGAAGCTGGACAAGATAGAAATGTCCCAGATGGTTCACCTGGAAGGTGGACTCCAGGCCATCCTCTGTCAAGCACCAGGGAGCACCAAACACGGCAGCATTGCAGATCAGTATGTGAAGAGGCCTGAATAATCAGAAGGATTGAATAAAATTGAATCAGTGAAATACATGTAATTACATCCCTGTGTGAACTGGGCCAAGGCATGCCTTGGGCACAGGGGTGATGGCTCTGGCAGCGGTGCAGCTGCAGGGCGGCTTCTCCAGGCACTGGCGCAGGGATTTCCCTGCAGCCCGGGGAGAGCCCATGCTGGGCAAGGTGCATCCTGAAGGGCTGCAGCCCGTGGAGAGGACCCAATGCTGCAACAGAGGGAAAGGTGCGAGGAGGAAGGAGCAGCAGAGAGGAGCTGTTGTGTACTGACCACAACTGCCCATCCTCCCGCGCCGCTCAGGATGAGGGGAGGTGGAGCAGTTGGGACGAAGGAGTGAAGTTGAGCCCAGGGAAAGGGTGGGGGGCAGCGGGGAACAGGGAGGCGGGAGAAGAAGGTGTTGTTTTAGCTTTTCTTTTTATAGAATCATAGAATCACTTAAGTTGAAAAAGACCTCTAGGATCATGAACTCCAACCATCAACCTAGCACTGCCAAGTCCACCACTAAACCACGTCCCTAAGCACCACATCTACACGTCTTTTAAATACCCCCAGGGATGGTGACTCTACCACTTCCCTGGGCAGCCTGTTCCAATGCCTGACAACCCTTTCAGCTAAGAATTTTTAACTAATACCCAATCTAAACCCACCCTAATGCAGCTTGAGGCCATTCCTTCCCATCCTATCACTAGTAAACTGGGAGAAGAGACTGACACCCACCTTGCTACAACCTCCTTTCAGGTAGTTGTAGAGAGGGATAAGGTCTCCCCTCAGCCTCCTTTTCTCCAGGCTAAACAACCCCAGTTCCCTCAGCCGCTCCTCATAAGACCTGCTCTCCAGACCCTTCACCAGCTTTGCGGCTGTACTCTGGACACACTTCAGCACCTCAATGACCCTCTTGTACTGACGGGTCCTAAACTGAACCGAGGATTCAAGGGGCAGCCTCACCCACGCCCAGTACAGAAGCACGATCCCTGCCCTGCTCCTGCTGGCCACGCTATCCCTGATACAAGCCAGGATGCTGTTGGCCTCCCTGCCCACCTGGGCACACTGCTGGCTCATGTTCAGCCGGCTGTCAACCAACACCCCCCAGGTCCTTCTCCGCCGGGCAGCTCTCCAGCCACTCCTCCCCAAGCCTGTAGCGTTGCATGGGGTTGTTGTGACCCAAGTGCAGGACCCGGCACTTGGCCTCGTTAAACCTCATACAATTGACCTCCGCCCATCAAACCAGCCTGTCCGGGTCCCTCTGCAGAGCCTTCCTGCCCTTGAGAAGATCAATACTCCCACCCAACTGGGTGTCATCTCCAAGCCTACTGAGGGTGCACTCGATCCCCTTGTCCAGATCATTGATAAAGATATTAAACAAGACTGGCCCCAACACTCAGCCCTGGGGAACCCCACTTGTGACTGGCCACCAACTGGATTTTGCTCCATTCACCACCACTCTCTGAGATAGGCCATCCAGCCAGTTTTTTACCCAGTGAAGAGTCCACCCACCCAAGCCATGAGTCACCAGCTTCTCTAGGAGGATGTTGTGTGAGACAGTATCAAAGGTTTTACTAAAGTCCAGGCAGACAACATCCACAGCCCTTCCCTCATCCACCAGGCGGGTCACCCTGTCGTAGAAGGAGATCAGGTTGGTCAGGCAGGACCTGCCTTTCATTAGCCCGTGATGGCTGGGCCTGATCCCCTGGTTGTCCTGCACTTGCCTGGTGAGCTCACTCAAGATGTATCACTCCATAACCTCCCTGGTATCGTGGTCAGGCTGACAGGCCTGTAGTTCTCCAGATCCTCCTTCTTGCCTTTCTTGTAGATGGGCGTCACGTTTGCTAATCTCCCGTCAACTGGGAGCTCCCCAGTTAGCCAGGGCTGCTGCTGAATGACGGAGAGTGGCTTGGTGAGCACTTTTGCCAGCTCCCTCAGTACCCTTGGGTGGATCCCATCTGGCCCCATAGACTTGTGTGTGTCTAGGTGGTGTAGCAGGTCACTAACCATTTCCCCCTGGGTTATGGGGGCTCCATTGTGCTCCCCATACACACCTCCCAGCTCAGGGGGCTGGGTATCCAGAGAACAACTGGTCTTACTATTAAAGACTGAGGCAACGAAGGCATCAAGTACCTCAGCCTTTTCCTCATCCTTTATCACTATGTTTCCCCATGCATCCATTAAAGGATGGAGATTCTCCTTAGCCCTTCCTTTGCTGTTAATGTATTTATAGAAACTTTTTTTTTTTTTTTTTTTTTTGCGGCAGTAGCCAGATTAAGTTCTGGCTGGGATTTGGCCCTTCTAATTTTCTCCCTGTATAACCTCACTACATCCTTGTAGTCCTCCTGATTTGCCTGTCCCTTCTTCCAAAGGTAATAAACTCTCAATTTTTTCCTGAGTTCCAGCCAAAGTGCTCTGTTCAGGTCTTCTTCCCTGCTGACTCATCTTTCAGCAAATGGGGACAGCCTGCTCCTGCACCTTTAAGACGTCCTCCTTGAAGAATGCCCATCCTTGCTGGACTCCTTTGCCCTTCAGGGCTGCCTCCCGGGGGACTCTGTCATCCAGGCTCCTAAATAGGCCAAAGTCTGCCCTCTGGAAGTCCAAGGTGGTAGTTCTTCTGACCCTCCTCCTTATGTCTCTGAGAATCAAAAACTCTATCATTTCATGATCAGTATACCCAAGACCCTCCAACCACCACATCATCCACAAGTCCTTCTCTGTTTGTAAACATCAGGTCCAGGGGGGCACCAATTTTTGTTTCTTGCTCTCCATATCTACTTTAATAAACTAGCCCACCACAACGTGTCATCTCCAGATGCCTACCAGCGCAAGACTACTACAGCAATACAACAATACCACAATACAGCAATACAACAACAGTGATCAGCGGATGGATGGCTGACATTATGGGCAGGTCACCAGAAATACCTCAACACTATCACTGTTCCCCCAACTGCTAATCGAGAAACAGTCTCCTTCTGGAGCATTTAAAAAAGAAATTTTTCCTAGTGGAGGAGCAACTCCTATCACTTTCTTATGTGGGGTAGACATCTATCCATGACCTCTGCACAAGTGGTAGGGGAAAAGAGATTAAGAAATAAAGCCATGATGCAACAAGGCATATGCCCACATGGTTTATACTTCTGTAGCTTGTGATGTATGCTGTTAAAAAATACAAGTTGATAAAGTCTGAGTTGGAAAATAAAAACATCCTCCAGAAGCTGCAATCTTCAGTGGAAGAACTGCACACAGTACATATGAGATCCTGAAGACAGAATCCCTCCTCACTGAACTCAGCTAATCCATTTGAAATAGAAATGCCACAATGAAGGAACTTGAAATGAAGCGTTCCCAATTTGCTTTATAAAGGGTAAGATTCTACCAAACTGAGCTAGAAGACAACATAGCCTGTCACGTACCTCTCTCATTCCAAAATCAGGTCCAGAAAACTTTAAATTCCTTGACATCTCACTGTCATCTCAGGATGCTACACACCTTGCAGCCTTCCCAACCCCTACAGCAAGATCAAGGACAAACACCCTTTCTGTTCTTTCTTGTCTTTTTTCAAATCCATATGAAACACAGCAAAGACTCTGGTTCTTGGACCTCAGATGAATCTACATTTGCTAGATTGTTTCATCTCTAAGGAAACCTTGGCACCGATAGTGTATTCTTGTCCTTGAGCCACAGTCTGACGCAGCAGACCTCGGCAAGCGTACCTGAGCTGAACACCTCAGACTTGAGAGTCTGCATCTGGCATCCCTGGCCCTGATATAATTAAATTGGAAAGGTCGCACAAAATAATGACCGTCAAACAAATACTTTCCATTCCTGCTCTAATCATGCACTAATACCTGTGATGTTCTAACACCACCATACTAAGATGTCACATTTGTTTGTTTAGCCTGTTCCAGCCTGTTATGCCTTTTATGCAATTGGCCAAATCCCATGATACAAAATCAACCCTGCAACATAAACTCTAATTCTGAAGATAATAAATGAAGCACATCTAGGGAAAATAGCTGCTTGCCCTCTGTTCTTTTCCTCGCAGCCCTACACACAAAAGATGACAGGAGAGCCAGAGTCAGATCATTTTTCTATGTGGTTGAAGGACACATATACTGCAACTCTGAGCATCTGCAAAAGGAATTCTGGAAAAGAATGTGAAACATGAAGCCCCAGGTTGTCAAACAAAGCTAAGTAATTAGACTCCTTCAGGCATGTTTGAAAACCCCAGATTTTGATAGCCCAGTTTTCAGAAAAACATTTCTGGGGGAATCAAATGCACCTTAGCTGAATACTGAAAGAGCTGCATAAGCATCTACATAAACAGTAGGCTGTATTTCATTATTGAAATAAATTTCAACTTCAAGCCCACTGGGAGGTTACCAGTGTAGTCTGCTTTAATAAGTAGTTAACGATCTAATATCTGTACCTGTACCAACCTGGAAAATTTTAACAAAAAGCTTCAGAAGCAGTATGAAGCATCTGTGTACTTTGGGAAGCTCATTTTCTGAAGTACTGAATTTCTGATTTGCCTTTTGGTCAGTGGCACTTATACGCGTAATATCTTCACATATATACTACACCCGCAAAAGAAATTGAAGATAAAGGGGGACTGTCCTTTTAAAGGCAACCTTCTCTCTCTCTGTTCAAACCAACTTGCAAAAAAGGCAGTTTTTTTCATCTTTGCAGCCTCACTCAACACAGCACAACCAGGCTATTTACTAATATATGCAGGATCATATTTTTTAAAAGGTACCCAACCTTTTGAGGCATATTTTATCGAAGTGTTTTAAACCCGAGTTCATTTTGCCTGTTTGAGATGCACCTGCCAAGAGGAAAACAAAGCCTCATAAAGATTGAGAGTGCATGTGTGGAAACTTTGGATGATTCATCATCTCTTCTGAACGTTTATGAAAAGCACTAGCAAGAATTAATTTACAGATTTGTAAATCTGCTGGGGAAAAGGAACAAGTTTCTTCAACACAGATGCTATTTTTGCTGTAAGACCCTCCTGTATGAGGACTGAGGCACATGAATACCACAGCAATACAAAAATACCATCACCATTCCCTGTGAAAGCAAATACGGCACTTTTAAAAAAGATAGTAATGCTTCTGATAACTGTCATAGGAACTATGAAGTAACAGACCACAGTAAGACAGAAAGGACTCACATGTGAACCAAAACTGTATTCCACCTCTCCAAACTGTAGTCTCCTTCATTAATAGTAATTCCACAACAATTACCAGAGGCAAAGCGTGCACTCTATACCTAAACCTGTCAGCTCAATTAATTAAAAAGATTATTCTAGAATTATAAAATTATAAAATGTAGTCACTTTTAAATTGTCAGGGTATTTAATTGGGTTTTATAAAAGAAATAAAATTATGCTTCAGTCCTTTTCATGAGATTTGTATTTTTCAACCAGCATTTTGTTCTAAGTTTTAAAGAAAAGCAATTAAAAGACACTGTAAAAAGTTAAAAGTACAATAATCCATTAGAAAAATCTGTGAAGGTTTTTATTTATCTAGTTATAATACTAATATATAATTTAAAATATATATAATATAATGTATAATATAATATAATATATAGAATTATAACTGAAAATAATAGATTTTTTTATATATATTATATAAATAAAAAATCTTTATTTATTATAGCGGAGACATTTTAAACTAATATCATACTGAAAAGGTAATCCCAGATTCCCTTTCAGAATTCCTTTATTTTTAATTAGCGTTAGTCATTTTACGTGGTTAAAAGCTGATTTCTCCAGGTAACACCACAGAAAAGAAACCTAAAGGGTCGTGCCAATAGATACTGCTGTTGTGCTTCATTTCAGCTCAGAAAGAACCACCTCTCTGATTGGGATCCATGTCCATTAAGCTATCGGTGTCTCTCGTCAGACTGCTAACAAAGGTCCAATTACTGAAAATTGTCATCTAAGTTTGTGTGACCTGGACAGTTACACACCAGGAAATGAATGAGATTACCTGTGTAACAGCCCCCGTATAGTTATGAATTTCAGCCACAGAAGACAGCTTCTAATCTCAGTGGTGCAGAGCTCTGTATCACTGAACGTATCATTATGCAGGAACAAAATTTTTAAGATACATGACAATTCACACCACACATCTGGCACTACAGCTTTGCTTTATGACAGGAGTATTTTTAAGTGATAGCAGAACTATGACCTTGATTTCACAAGTTCATTAAAAACATTGCTGCAATCTACATTAGGCTTCCTCCTGAGACCAAGGGGGGAAAAAATCCCCCCTCAGTATAAAATAGTTTGTATTTCTACATCAAAGGCACATCTAAGGCCAACAAGAAAAGTCAGCAGCAAAGGAAAATTTTCTTTAGTGTTTACTCCTGGTATCGACATTTCCAAGCTGCTGCCTCTAACCATGACGCCTATTTGATATTGCTGGAAACACTGTACAGTTAAAACCTTGCAGAGTGTTTTGAAAATTTACCCTTATGTCTCCTTAAAATGTCTTCAGTCAGTGACTTACATCACACCAAGTGAGCTAACGTGGTCTACCATTACAGTTTAAGTACGCGCTGGGACTTGAACATAAGCTGTTCCATCATAGCAGGTAGTCACTGTTGCTTATCCTTCACAGCATGACTGGGTCTTAAGAATATGCTGCCTGAACTGCAAGCTATTCAGCAATTCTAGAAAACTCTCACCGTGCTGGTAAGTGTAGCTACAATTTAGTGAAAGTTAAAAAGCACATATAATTAACAAGGACATTCTTAATTGTGAATATCGCGGCTGAAAACCACCTAATATCTCGTGCACTTCACAAGTCTGTGATACATCACTAACCCTTGCACTGGGCAAGTCATTCGCATCATATATGCTGTGCTCAATTCACCATTAGAAGCAACAAAGCAATCCAGTTGCTCTGCGCTATTCGAAAATCCAGTAAGTGAATACATTAGAGAGATACAGAAATTAAGTTGTTGCTATAAATCAGTTAGTTATGAAATTTAATAATCAATTTGTTAGCACCTGATGTAAAACTACGATCTGTCAGCAGCCTCCCAAGCTGGCCGTGTGCAGCAGTAGGTATTTCCAAGGGAATTAATTACTGATGATTTGCAAAGGTAAGAATAATATTTTTCAACGAATGTAGCTTGTGCACTAGGAGGTTAAACAAACACCACCAAAATGTCAACAGAGTTCTTGGCTTTGGTGTTCTCCCATTTCAAATGTAATGAAATAGTTAACCAGAAATTATGCAAAGGGAATACTTTCAAATCTTCCCATGAAGCAGAATGTCACACCATCTGGGGCACTTCTCAAGTGATTTGAAAAGTTCACACTGTTTGGAATTACACAGAAATTCAACAGAAAAGGCCTCGCCATATCCCCAAAGTCCCATAAGCAACTGTAGACCTATGTCACGGCCAGTAAAGAAGGCAGAGAGTTGTGACTTCTCTTCCATAAAGAAGCAAAGTCACAGCCCACCGAACTTTTCCATCCCATAACTCTGAACACCCATGTTGCTTTCTCTCAAAGCCAGAAAATGGTACTTCCTTCTCTGAGGGAATGCCTATAATCACAAAGGAAATAACCGCCACGCAGGCTAGGCTCACGGCTCTCCAAAATCCCTCTCAGTTTTACAAGCAGCCCTGATGGGAAACTGAGCAACAAGAAAATCACTAGCAGTCAGACAGCAGCAGGAAGTCTCAGAACCATGTATAATCTAACACCGACCCAAAGATATTTACTTGTTTGATGAAAACAAATAAACAACAAAAAAACCAAACAACAAAAAACCAAAACCAAGTACTGCTTAACTCAATTATTTTTGGAAACAAATGCTTCATGTCTAACTTCCCTTCTTCTTCTGCCCCACTTCCAAGAGATTAATGGGAATGGACTGAAACTGTTCTGCTTCTTCCTTCATATCACATACAAGGGAATTATTATGAGCAGAGGCCCCTATGTCTTCATAATATAGCATCTGCATACTGCCATACAGGTCAACATCTCTCAATCATTATTCATTAGCTCTATAAAATCTTCAGTGTACAATTTCATAAAAGTTTGAAGAAAGAACAGAGGTCTCAACAGATTTAGAACTAAACACAAAACATCCATTAGTCCTGGTTTTCCCTTCATTAGCTTTTCTTATACATAAAGGGGGGGGAAACCCAACCAAAAAAATCCTACATCAATTTACACACCCAGAAATTAGTATGTTATCTTCCTTTGATGAAAAATTCTGTCATTTTAGCTCTAGGGGGACAGAGGAGTTTGAGAGGCCTCTTAATGGGGTGCAGAAGCCATTTCAACATTGTAAAAATTTTAAAGTTGAACTTCTGAAGAGAAATTCAGACCCAATATTAAATAACAAATCATTTAAACACTGAAAGTTTTTAACCGTTTAACATTAACACTTTAAACATTTGTAATGTTGCCCCCAAACTGACCTCAGTAAAACCTGCACTGCCCAAAGCACCTTCCCTCAGGAATGATCCAAGCTGAGATTTCTTCTTCCACTCTAGTATGAGTTTCACAGAGACTACACGCAAAATAAGAAAAACAGGGATGAGGTTTAATTTGTTGACGTGATCTGTCTCCCACACTTGGCTAATTTATACACTGCAAGTATGGTATGTGATACTAGAAATCTGAGAAATTAGGAACTTTTTCATCTACATTTTCTTATTTGGTATCATTACATCAGTAAAGCACTTTCTTGTGATAACAAATTATTGCTTAAAAGTGAAGGTCAAGATTAGTATTTGTACTTGCTTTCTAACTTATAACTACAAGGGAGGATGGGTAAGGAGGAAGGATCATTTTTCACAAGCATGTGGTGGGTTTCTTCCTTCCCTTAGGTTCATACCAGGGACCCTCTCACCTTTTGGGGGCCCACTATCCACAGCTCACAATTTCCTTTTGCATAGCTATAATCTAACCCTAATTTTCCTCTGACTGACAGCATACAGTACGCTCAGGGTATTGATAGTCACAACAGGAGTTAGTGCTGCTGTTCTCTCACCTCAATGCCTCCTCAGGACCTCATTTCAAACCAAAATCCATCCAAGAAGCCACATTTTCCTTTGTCAGTGTGTTGCATCTTTGCTCCTTCTGTATCCCTGGGGACCCAAAATACCTCCATACGTATGGATTTTGAAAGGCCTGGGGCCAGCCTGGGGTAGAAAAGGGCTAGGATAGGGCTCTGCAACTTAATTTTTATATCCATTCTGCATCCTCTTCCTTTTCTCAAGCCCTGGCACAATATGGGGAGCACTTTGTTTCAGTCCTTGTCATGCCTCACAAAGATACTTTGGTTTGGTTTGGTTTAAAGCTCCCTGATGCTTAGGAGACAGCAACAATTAAAATATCCAGAACCGGGTAATTTCCATTCAGCAGCTCACCTTAGGACATTCCCTACCTCAAAGTGGACACATACCTCTTTTTCAAAATCCCAATAGCAAACCATTATTTACTCATATATAGAGGGAGTTACGAATAAGCATAAGCCAGCTGTAAAGGGACATTCATTTTAGCAAACCACGGAATGATTTGTTGTTTCTGCACCTACTTCTAAATATGTGAATTTCATTTGCACACAGTAAGTACTTGTTAGAAAAAAGAAAGCTAGAACTCACAAGGAAGGTCAGTCACTACTTTTGTTACATATTCCTGATATTTCCCATTGAAAACAGCTAACTCCTTGGAAAATGTTTTCAGGACTACGGCTGATCATTTGAACAATAAAACACTTCATGCATTTTGAACATTTCACTTGCCAATGACAACTCCTTCCTCTGTTTTGCCTAGAGATATATAGAGCTGTAATAGAGTTCAGAAAGCCCCTAGCAGCTGCGTGCTGCCATTCAGACCTGAAAGATTCCATGTTGTGATAAAAATTAATGTACTTTGACATCCTCTGGGATTTTTGGTGCCTTGGGAACAGCTAATGAAGAAATACAACCTTTTCAGACTGTAACGCAAATTTTTGGATCCTAAGATTAAGACACATGTGGTATATGCACGGCCTGCCTAATGTCAGCAGCAAGGCTCCCATACTGAAGTGCCAGAAGACTCTGCCTTCATGTATTTTAATTATCTCCCATAGAAAGCCTTTAACTAAATAGACTAAATACATTTTAATGTGTATGTAATTAAATAGCTACTCTTGCCTTATATTTCAGAATTTTTAAAAGACAACATCAATTAAAAACACAGATCTTCTTAAAGCCCATTAAGCTCTAACGCTGCAAAATCCTCATTTTATTTGCAACAGAGTACATTTTAATCAGGCATATTAAGTCATACATATTTCACTTCCTTAGATACTCAAAACAGCCTCCACAGCTGGTGCATCTTGTGGAAATTTTTTAGGATGGCAGGGCCCCAAGACTTTTATGAGCCATCTTAGACTCAGCTTAGACTTAGGCATAGACACCTGGCTCAGAATGGGAACCAGAACAACCAGTGTGCTAGGCAGAAAGCCACTGGAGGGTTATCAAGGTTCTTCATTAGGTTACAGTGAAAAGAGTGCAACGTGTTGAAAGACAAGGAGCAAGTTTGCAAATTTTCAACAGCACAGTTACACTCATAAAACTATGTAACAAGCACCTAACAAAATCTTTCTCTTAGTAATATGTAAAAACACTTAATATTTTTGCAGATGCAACTATATTAAATCTATGGTGAACTGTCCATCCTCTTTGTCTTAATATGGACTTCTACTTTAAAAAAAAAAAAGTCCTGAGGCAGGAGATATTTCCACGATCAGCAGATGAAATGAAAGGGGATCTGGTGAAAACGTCATGATCTCTGCCTCCAGTAAAAGGGGTTAAGCTTGACAGATTTTTAATTTAAAAAATACTGGAAACAGTTTTTTGGATCCACATGACTTGACACATGCTACCACAATGGGGTAATTGTGTACGGGAGCTTAAAAACAGAAGAAAGAAGGGAAAAAAAAAAACCAACCCACCAAAGAAAAATATTTATGCAGAAAGCCAATCCCTAGGCTTTAATAAGGCACAGTACCACCACAAAGAGAAAAAAAAAAGCTTCAGCCTAATATTACTATGTATATTTCAAATGCAGTCAGCCTTTGATCTTATTTAAATTTAAGATACATGCTGTCTGCAACAGTAGCTTGTGAACTGTGCATGTTTCAATACTTAATTCAATGTGGGTATTTTTTGATATCTCAAAATGTACAATGTTATCCAGAAGTTTGTGCCTCAGTGGCACTGTCAGAATGCCAAGCTGAGAAGACAAATATAATATCTCAACTGTTACTAGTGTTAATTCACAAAAAATACTTCTATGAATGCCAAAAAGTTAACAGATTTGTACAGTGTTAGAAAATATATTCCAATTTTGAAAGACAATACACTGTGGCAACGCTAATCTCTGACAAAGATACATCTATTACAGAACTGTTAAGCATATTGGCATCACTAATAATTCGTTCAAATCATATATTCAGTTTTATAGATCTTTTAAGTCATCTATGCAACAACTTGCTAAACAGATCTCATTTTTACACATGTATTTATTATATGTATGAATAGAATTTATCCTACAATGTCTATGATTTAATTGTGGTTAAATCAAAACAACTAAAAAAACCAACTTAACACACATGCAATATGTCAGTTATAATACATGAAAACGTAGGAAGATAGTATTCCAAAGTGAATTTTCAGAAAGCTCTGGATTCATAATTTCACCCGCAAGGTTTCAGAGCGCTTCTCCTTGCAGCATGAAAAATGAATGTACTCATAGAATTTGAGGCCTCGGTTAAGGAAGCCAGCTGAAAATCTGGCCCTCTCCATTTTGGGTCTGGTTAGGGAAATAAGAAGAGACTGAAGTTCCAAATGGAGAATCATAATTCATACCTGCTGTCTTTTCCATATTTCTACATAGAGCATAAGTGAATAAACTGTTAGCATGTGCCAATTCTTACCACAAATAATTCCTGTTTTGAAGTATAGGAAAGTAACTGCAGTGAAAATCTACATATGGAAGTCCTGCATAATTGTGAATTCCTGTTACCAATTCAGAAAATTCTAAGTAATAGCTGTTGGCAAACACTATTTTATATCTTTGAAGCAATTCAAGATTTTTCAGGATAATTTCAGTTTTTTTCCTCGAACATTGAGAACATTAAATTGATGTCTTACTGTTTGGCTGAAGATAACTTTAGTTCAAACCAAGTGGCACTATGCACCACTCAAAACTAAAGATGCACATAAAATGTCATCTGTAGCTTTACTGCTCACTTCTGCCTGCTAACAGTTTTGATCATGGGAGTGTTTGCATGCCGAGGATAACGCACACACCGTGATAACATGATTGTCAATATTGACAACAGGTAGCTATTTTGGAAATTTTAGAACTGAAACATTAGTGCTATCCGCCAATTCAAGTACGCAGGTTTTAGTCAAATATGTGATGATTAAATGAGGAAATAAATGCCAAAGTATCACATCCACACCCCTACACAAATACCAAATCCTACAGACCCTGAACTATCAAACACTGATGCTGACTAAATGTAAATGCTACGTTGCATACAATCACAGGAGGGCAGTCATTTTGTCTATAAAGTGGATTAATACCAACCATAATTCCTCACATTGTGCCCACTCAATGAAGAGGAGATTCAATTCAGTGTTTTTTAGTTCCAAAAGCCTAATATGAAAGATTGGTTGGCCTGCCTCTTCCAACTGCATGAAAATCAGCTAATGCCAAACCCATCTTAGCCCACAACATTATTATAAACAGATCATTTATTTGATTTTCCATAACAGAGACATTCAATCAACTGCCTGAGCTGGAAACTAGCGTAGGGGAAAGACTAGATACAGATAAAAGAACTAACTTGAACAAGTCTAGCCATTTAAGTGCAGAGACCTCTTTTCCTACTCTCATCCTAATCCTAGCACATGGAAGGAAGGTGGCAGTCATTCACTCCTGGTGGAAATATCCAGTGGGGAATGTATCTCCAGACGACAACCCAGGAATACTAAAAGACAGCCAGAAATCACAGGGTTTTTTTTTTTAAAAAATCATCACAGAAATGACAACATTGCATTTCAAACTACAAGGGAGCCTAAAATTAGTCACCATTACTGTAACATAATGACCTGGCTTTCTCTAAAGAATTTGCTCTGTAAATCTTTCAGCCCTATCTTTTCCCAAGTCAGATTTCCATTTTCCGTATCAGCCACGCCGTGTTCAGCTTGTACTACAATGAAGTAAGAGGTAGATCAAATATTGAACAGCGATATTGTTTTATTCTGTCTTCTCCCAAAGACAACTTTGGGAGATCCAACAAGTTCCTGTGTTTAGCTTATTCTGCCCACAGAATCTTTGTAACTGTGAGAGCAAGAAAAACTGGTGAGCACTGTTCTGCTATAAGGAAAGTATACATTCTGCTGTGATCACAGAACTGCAGGATCTAAAATAATCTGAAAAACCCTTCTCCCCCAAAGCTTTATTTGAAACTGCATAGATAAAAAAGTCTCAGAAAAAGGAACAGCTGTATCAACTCAAGAGTATAGATAATGCTAAAAAAAATTATTTTGTTCTGTGAGGATGAAGGATTTTCAAGAATATTTTTATACAAATACAGCATATTTTACCACTGTTTTTATACTCTGAGCCCAAATTTCATCTGTGGACAAGGCTGCAACCCCTAACAAATCCAAACAGGAATAAAAAACTGCTACCAAATCTTTTAGGATTATGATAACTTGAAGATGAATCATCTGATTTTTACTGTCAAACAGGGAAGCCTTAGCTCTTAAGTACAACTCCAATATTTATTAAATGTTTCTTCCCGGAGTCACTTTTTCCTCCCGTTCATTTTTTTTCCTCAATTTTCCCCGTTGCATAATTTGTTTTCTGTATGCAACCAGCCCCTGTTGAATTCCTGCTGAGCAGAGGATGAAATTTCTTCATTCTTAGTTTCCAGAATCTCTTAGAATCTCAAGTACCTTCAAGAAGGCATTATTTTTCCCCTACAAGTTATTTGATTGAGGCAGGAGACTTACAATCTCAGAACTTTCCCTCTGTTCCCTGCAATCCCACCACCACCACCTTCCCCAGCTGCAGTAGGTTTTGATGATTTAACTCAAGGAAATTTAGGGATCCATTTTCTGAATTAGTTCCATTTTAGTTTTCTCGTCCAGGAAGTGATCTGGGAAGCACAGTCCCTGAAGACACTTTTCCAATAGCTATCAACCAGGAAAGAACAGGCTCCCAGTTTGTGATGTGACTATGAGTACACCCTTATATCTGCTGACAAAAAATAGTACCTAAAGCCACAAAGCGTCCCAGAAGAGCACAATTTCAAAAGACAAGCCAATCTATTCTCTATTTTATAAATTTTCCGTTATTAGGTCAGATGTCACCAAGACCACAGGTCTGTAGAATACCAAAGTGTCCCAGAAAGAAAGAGTGGACTGGAGAAATTAAAATTATAATAAACCTCTCTGCACCCAGAAGTTTAAGATATTCACCACTGAATACTAAAGGCCTCTTCACAGACCACATTGTGGGAAATAAAAATACAAATCTTTATTAAAATGTGTATGTTCCCATAAAATTTCTCCCTTACACTTTAAAATTATTGTAGTTTTCTCCCAGAAACCAAGATCTATACAATTCAGAACTCAAATTATAGTTTTGTTTAGAAAAACAAAACCCCAAACATCTAATTTGCTTTTCCTACTACCTGATTGTTAAGGAATTTGTGAGAGATTTTGTAACAAAGAAAACTCTATGCTCGTTATGTATTTCTTATGTTCATTAATAGGACGTACAGCTACCTCGTGGGAACTGGGGAGAGTGGCGCAGTGTGCCCTCTCCTAGACATGCATGAAATCAGGGATATCGAAGCCTCTTAAGAAAGTAAGGCTACCAGCCGACAGACTTGCCAAAGCATAAAGAACAAGACTCAGTCTGTCACCAAAGCCTGTAAGATTTCTTTCAGTTGCTCATAAAGCTACTAATGCAAAGGAATCGCTGATCTGACAAAAGCCTCTGGACACTACGCAAAACAAATAAATTAAGAGACAAAAGTAGTTAGTGTACATTAGGGCTGGAAAACACATAGGGTTAGCATTGTAGTAACATGATGCTACTGCCATATAATTGCTTTTCTGACCATATCCAGACATAGTTAAATCACAAAAAATCAGAGCCAGAAAGACCTAGTAGGTCTTCCTGTCCATTTTCCTGCCAGTGCAGATGACTGTAAGGTAACTCTTCTGTATCAGATAAAAGACCTACTGCTACAGGCAGTGTGTGGGGTCTGGTTTCCATCCAGCCTCAGACTTTAAACAAAATATAACTGGAAATTCATTTTCGTCAAAACCCCACAAGTCTCACAACAGATGCAGACCTTAGACTTTCCTATAATGCTTGGAGTAGTCCTGCCAGACACACACACATCTGAGCACGGATTCGAGACAGAAATATCTGCAGGCAAGGCAGAGGCTGTAAATGCTGTCTGTTACTAAAATTTTTCCAAGTAAAATGAGAGTGAAACATTAGTAAAACCTGTCCATCACTGACAATGCAGCTTAACAGGTCTATGCTGGTAAAACAATGTATGCCAACACAAGTAAAATATGTTTTACTGATTCTGTATCTTTACCGATTCTATACCTTCTCATTTCCTAAGTTCTCTGGCAAAAATTGATTTAAGCATATTCACTTCTAAGGATCTCTAAACATGCATACCAAATGGACTAGCTAGGATGACCGTGTTATGATCTGCAACACACAAATTAACTTAAGAGCTGCATTTGGAAGAAGGGTGGTTTTAACTTTTCACTGTAACATATAATTTTTAAATAAATGTAGCCTATTAAAAGCATGAAGAAGCTAAATTAAAACACTTACTGTTCTTATGTTATGAAACCAAGTTAGTATTAAAGCAGCAATACTGCAAGGATTTGTCTTTCTATTTCAAGAAAGTTTTAATATATGAAAATGTTATATGATAAGCAAATCTTGTTACCAAGGATTTTGGCAGTAAAGGAACTTGGGGTAGAAGTCAGTTTTGACAATTCTTTGAATCTAAAAGACCAATAAGTACTAAAATGTCATCTGTCTATCCATGTGAGATTTAGCTTTGGCAGTATTTCAAAAGTGAAAAAACACAATTTTTAATATATTTTCCCTACAACAATATATTTTCAAAGCTGCCTAAGAGGCCATATTCCTTTGACAAGTACAGTAAGATGTATATGTGTTACAGAAATATTTGCAGAAAAAAGGTAAGTTTGAATAGTCACAACAATCAATGGGTCAAACTGTAGATAAAAGCACAAAGTGTGGAATTTATTGTCAAGAGTTGACACTTAAAGATTTCAAATCATTTCTTCAATTTACAGATTCATTGTTCTGTTCAAGCTAAATTAAACAAACCATTTGGAAGCTAACCTGATTATCTCCATATAAATTGGTCTATTGTTAAGTGATGTCATTATCATCCCCTCTCCCCCTTTTTATTTTTTTCTTTTAATTATGGGCTATTCCAGATACAGATCTGGAAAATGGAGCTATCTGGCTCATAGGGCTATTTTTTAAAAATGCTTTAAAAATAATAAGAGAGAGAGAGAAGGTTAGAAAAGAAAGCAAGACAAGGAGCGCACTAATTGCTCATCCCTGACCTCTTCCAAACCACTGCAAAACTGATAAATTTGCCTGAGCTGTTTTTTATGCAGCTCAGCTTTGGCCTTTTTCAATACCCACAGGGGTATCAATGCCCCCTTTAAAGCTGAGGCTACACATGGAATAATAAGAGATCTGTAATTTTTTTTATTTTTTAATATGAAAACAAATGATCTTTAATTTATATTTAAAAAGTCCTGTGAAGAGATTATTCACTAACTGTAGTTGCTGATCAGTCCAACTATGGTGAGTTCTGCCAACTGTGCTCAGCTGATAAAGACATTAAAATAACAAGAAATTATTACATGTGATTTTCTGAGTACTTACACATTCTTGGATTTGAATGCTTCAGCAAAGTGCTGCACACTCTGAAGAGAAGCAAGGTCTAAGGTCATTGCTTCTACCTTGGCTTTATGCTGGAACAAGAGAAAACATAACAAAAGATAAATAACAGCAAGTTTAGTTCACAGTATCATGTTACAGTAAATGTGTTATGAAACTTGACCGATTCCCTTGTTTAACATTATAACCCCAAAGTGAATACAAATCATCAAAAAGAATGGACGAGCCCAACACTTAGTGCCAAAAGTAGCATTGCAATTTTGTGGTTCTGCTAAAAACATACACTATGTAATACACAGCTTTATGTAATACAATGAATCGACACAAGATAGTGTTAAGGTTAATGTGGGATCTTTTTTCTTCCATTTAGCTGGTGAAACTTATGTAACTCATGAAATAAGGAGTAGAATAAGCATTATTCTTAACACATGGTATTTTTTACATACCATACCAATAGAAAAATACTGAGTAAATGCTCTATAAAACCCAGCTAAATTCAAACTTGTACATATTAATCCAAAACAATCTATGGTTCACAGCAGGTGACATAAAAGACAGTATAAAATGACTATAGAAAACAACTGATCAGCCTACACAGTTTTTCATCCAGTAAGAGTTTACCAGTGCATAGTATCTTCTAAAGAAATTGAGTATGTATATAAAACCAACTTTTCACCTAGAGGAGGACGCGCAGTCCCATAAGATGACAGGTTAACCTGAAGGTGCTAACCTCAGGCACGACCAGAACGACGCTTCTCCATATTTTCAGCTTTAAGATCCCTGTTCTTAGCACTTTTGAAATGCTTACACTCCAGATCTCAGAACAAAATGAACCAGAAGTCTATTTTCATTGCAACCACTAAGGTGAAAGCCATCACAGAATCAAGTGGAGCGTGGCTCTTTCAAGCCACAGTTCTGAATTAGCTTCCACATCCAACATTCGTCTCTAGTTCTTCCCCAAGCGCTATACTTTAAGATGTCTATCATCCTCTGCAAAATACCAACCACCATCACATATAAGTCACGTAGATCCCCTAAGGACTAACGAACACATGTATTTGTGCTCACCTTCGCTTGTAGACTCACTGCTGCCCAACACCACATACACTCTCTGGGACATAAAAGAAAGCCAGCAAAAGCCCTGTACTCTCCCCAAACCTAAACACCTCAACTTTCAGTCCACCCTGCTTAGCTTATTCAGGGAGAAAGAAATTAGAGGGACACTTCATGTAATTCCAACATGCTACGTACACCTACATAAACGGTCATGGTTCAGACTGGAGATTAGCACTGCTAAAAGAAAGAGTAAGAAAAAGATGGAGCAGATACAGTGGTACTATGTAATCAAAGGCACCATTTGAGTGGAGAGGCAATAGGAACTTTGTTAGCACCATGGTGCAACAGGGGATCTACTGTGATTACAAGGTTATACAACGAGCATTTCTGGAGGAACAAAAAGGAAGCAGCACACACGTCAGCGCAGAAGGAAGCCAAGAAGAGTGCTCCCATTGTCTCCCAAGCTCAAGCAATTCATCTGATCTCCGTGTTTCATTACATGTGGTACTTTTCTCCCTACATCTGCTTTCTCTTTTGCTAGCACCCATTCTGCCCACTACAATTACCTTACAGGTTGGGTTTAAACAGAATGTCACTCAAGTTCCCTTTGTTCCACTCCAGCCAGGCTGATCGGGACAGCAAAATAAATACAAGCAAAATTTCGGTACGTTCAGTTCCCATCAGGAAGTATCAATTCATGGAGCCTGAACATGCTACACCCGACTTTGTTACTAAGAGTTGTTTTACCCTCACAAGATGCACATCATTCTGGGATTCATTTTGCCCCACTGGATAAATATTTTCTTCCGTTTGATGGTCAGGGACTTGAGAAAGACAATGCTGCCTTGCATAATTCAACAGAGCTCCGTGACAACTTCTCTTCAGCTTTGCAGTTCAAAGCTGTTTACTTAATAGAGAAGTAGTGTGCATAGTTGGTTTTATTTTGCTTCTGCTTTCCTCAGTTGAAACATTCTCATGTCTCTCCCAAGGGTAAAAGGACAAGAATGCTACAAATACAGGAACATGGGGGGGGGGGGTGGGGGGGGGGGAATAATAATCAAGTGGTTCAACAGACTATACCGCAAACTCTTAGTTACCGTCCTCTTGGGGACACAGATTCAAGTCCGCATGCTATTACTCAGGTAATGCTTTTCCTCTTGGTGCCACATGTTAGGCTTCTGCTACTGATTCCAAGAACAGAAGAGAGGTGCCTGCATATTTAAAGTCCAAAATAACAAAAAAAAGTACGACGCCTCCAAAATACTTTCAGAAACAGAAATTAACCAGACTAATATTGGCCTGGATTTGTCAATGAATATAGTGAAAACGTAAAAATCTGAGATTTGGAAAATCATAAATAAATTATTGAAAGTGATAAATGGTTGACTGTTAGACAGCAAATGCAAACTATAATTATGTTTCTTCTGTACTAGTTCCATCAATGAAATAAGACCACCTTCTATCCATACTGCATTTTCTTCAGCCAGTAAGATAATTTATTTCAAACAATTTAACACTACTTCATCTTTTTTCTTTTAGCTTTGATACACATACCATTACCGGGGGGGAGGGGGGGGATCAAAACAAAGAAAACATCTGTTAAGAAAGTCAAGAAACTGTACCTAAAATGACCTGAAAAAGGAAAATTGGAGAAGGAAAAAAAAGGATAGTTTTAGTAATTTTTTCCATTGAATAGGTCAGCAAAGACCAACGGCAAAATAAAATTTTTTTTCAACTTTCTCCCTGCTTTTGTTTTTTAAAAACCTGATGCTAACCACCTGTACTGCCTTCGTATTCACACTAGGTACACACTGAGCGCAGGGACACCCATTTGCTCTGTTTTCCTCATAGAAGAAACCGGAGCGCATGACATCCAACGCACTCAGACCAGAACTTGCCACCTCAGCTTCTGAAGGCATGCAAAAAGCCAAGTGTCAGGATCTTCTCCAAAGAGGGGAAGGAATCAGTTTACACACCTCAGACAAGTTCCCCAACTTTTCTGTTTCAGATTCTCCCTTGCCAACTGATATTCAAGCACCTCTCACTGCACAGAGATATTTTGTAGACCACCAGTTTTAACTATAGTTTGAGAACATGAAATGCTAAGCCTTTAGTATCAACTCTTTTTGATTCCGTATTTTCCCACTCTTCCTTTTATGTTACAATTTCTTTTTTAAAAAAGCTATGAATAAGGCAATATACTTCCAATGTATGTTCTCAGTAGTGTAAGAATATCTCCAGTCAATGACAAGTAGAAGGCTTTTTATTTGTTTTCTTACAGTAGGTCAGTATTACCTTTGTTATAATGTTTTCTTTCATTCCCTGTAAGCCTAGGTAGCACATATTGTGGTATTTATGGAAAAAGAGAACGTGGTTTTTTTAATAAGAAATAAAACCAAAAAACATTTTTGCTAAAAGGCATTGTAACTGTAATTGTAATCCACAGTCAGAACTGATTGTTAATGGTATGCTGAAAATCGTGATCTAATGTGTCATAATTGTATTATGCTGATGTCTCTCACCATTTCGCTTCACATATTTTCAGTACTGAATTATGCCTCTTTTTATGTTGTGAAATCTTAAATGGGACTTGTCACTTTCCCAAATACAGAAGACATTCTTAAAACTGACATCATAAAATCAACACGCTAAGGCAGAAAACTCCAAAATTTTTAAAACAAAATCGACAAAACATACTAATGCTCCCTCTACTACTTTATTTGCAATGACATCATGCAAGGGGAAACTAAATAGCAGAATGAGTGCAGAATAATTTAAAGAGCTCACTTCTAAATCACAGGATCATCACTACGTGGCACCGTTGAAAGCCTGTGCAAAATGAGCTGGAGCAGATCCCCAGGACAAACATCCCAGCTGTGTCCAAAACCACTTTCACAACTAGACTCAGACCGGCTTCGCAAACTGGCCAAAAGGAGAAGAGTCACAAGAGGCGGACACGCTTCTGCTGTCTGCTGAACCTTGTGAACAGGTCAGCTAGAACCAACTGAAACGGGGCTTTTGGGACGGGGAGTATTTGCATTTCACGAAGGCCAAAGAGCGGTCCAAGGCTAACAATGTCTAGGCACCAACATCCTGCCTTTGAAGAAACAGCTGAAAGTGGATCATTCTACGGTTCCTAGCCAGTCCTCTTTTAAACAAAACACAATAACATTTAGAAAAGTGCAAAGAAAAAATTTTATCTTACATTTGACAATTTTATGCCCAGTTCTAAAAGCGTTTTATCAATATCTCCAGGTAAGCGTCATTACTCTAAGTAACACCAGAAAACACAGTTTATTTAGTTTTGTATGTAAGCTGATCCCTATTGGAGCAAAAATATTAAAAATGCTTAAGTGCAATTGGTTATATTTTGCACTCACGCTAGAAAAATGCTTATTGAGCCAGAAACTAACAAGAAAGTGAAAACATCCAGAAAGCAAGCAATTTCACTATATGCAATGTATTCACTTTACAGCTTAAAACTGTTTAAAAATGAACGCTGCATGGTAGAGTAGTTTGGCAGTAAACATGATTGTGCATTTGTGTCTTGGTATTGAAGAAGGAGCCTTTTTTCATAGTGAATTTTTCATTCAAATCTAAGTGATGATTTACGTTAAATATAGGTAAAGCATAGCTACATTTTCCTGAAGGATTGCAAGGAAGTGAAGAGCAGTACAATAAGTTGAAGCATAAAAGCTTTCTCTGTCATAATATTTATTATAATGGCATATAAAATAGCTGAAATAAATAATAGATGACTAAAAGTAAATTCATATGATAAAGAATCTTTCAGCAGACACCATTACTTCTGACTGCTCCAGTTTCATACAGAGTTGAAGAGTCTTAATACATATGCTGTAGCCCCTGTATCCTATGTAAGTACAAGTCATTTTGTAAGGGCCTACTTAAAAGGTAACATAGTGGACACTAGATAATTTACGGTAGAATTTTACTGTCAAAAATATTGTGTATCTTTGATATTTAAAAGCCCTTAACTGAAAACTGAATACATAGCGCAACAACAAAAATATCTGACTTTGAGGGACTGAAGATACAATAAATTGGTAGAAAGCAGTTTAATTTGATAAAGAAAAATTTTGATGACAACATCTTGGAATGCAAACAGTTCTTATATACAGTGTGAGAAACAGAAAATCTTCCAAAAACAAGAATTTGACATCGAACTGATGAAAAGTCTGTGGAATTATCTTAAAATAGATAAACGAATAACCAAAACTCAGCATATGACAAGCAATGTCCAAACAAACCCCTGTTTCCACATTGAGGACAAAGTAGAGGATGCTTTAGAAGCACATCTGACAATTTGACACATGGCTTATGACAGTCAATAGCCAGTGCCATGCACTATTTATGGAGGTACATAATAGGGAAAAAGGCTTTCACTCAGGATTAAGACTGTAAATATTATTGTCCCTAATGTAGTCAACATTCGGTACTTCATGCAAAACTGTATTTATGTAATGCCAGCTTCATGTTGTTGTATGCTTTGAATGCTGTGCAGCTAATTCTCATGGACCTGATTGGGACAGACGAATCATACTGCCTTAAGAGCAATCCAATATACACGGTAGATGCTTTAATAATATGTTCTTCCTCTAAGGTATTTGATATACCTTAACAAAGTCCATTAGAAGACATCATGGTGGAAGAATTTTACACTTATTTTTCTAGTTTTTCCTCCCACTCCCCAACATCAGCAGCTTCTGAACCGTAGTTTCAGAATTTCACTAACTTTATACAAGATAGTACACGACACAAACCAATCTCCTAAATATTAATGACTTTATTAACCCTCGTGTGTGATGTACAATGAAATAGCTGGGACTGACCCTGATTCTTCATGAGAATCAGAGATGAAAAGGTTTTTCTATCTTTCATTAGAAAGAAAATTTATGCAGTAATACTTGGCTTCACTATTTCCCAACCTATCTGTTCTACCTGTATTTTGGTTGTAATTTACTGGTGTATATTTTTCCACTACTCATCTTGCTCAATCCTGCCAAACATTTTCACGTTGTATGTAAGCTCTCCCAAAACCTCATTTTGTAAAGCCTGGTTCTTCCTGCTTAAGTAACTAGATCTTCATGTTCTTCACAAAAGTAGAATTCCTGCAGGGGTTGCCGTCATCCAAGTCAAGTGAATAGCACATATATAAAGACCTAATGGGTCAGTATGAGCCAGCAAATTACTAGGATTACTCATCATCCTGGGAGCTACATTTTATCATGGAGAGTTAATTATCATCATCATCATCCTTGTCTCGATGCCTTCTCCAGAACATTTATGGATGTTTGGCAGAGATGTTTTTGCATCATCTACAACTTAGGGCGGTGAGAGGCCTCTTCAGGAAAACCTGAAGCCCACAAGCTGCCATGGGATTGGACTGCGAATTAATGTCTTAAAGTTGCAGTGGCAGATCCCCACACAAGATAGTCTTGAACAAGCACCTGAACTGGAGATGTAACTGTTGAACTCAACTGGGTTATAAAAGCCACAGAGAAGTCTGGAACCTCCTTTGTCTAGAGATTAAATATAAAGGTAACAAACAAGCCATTGAAATTCTGAGACGAGAGACATGGAAGAGCGATAAGGACAACCTGAAATGACGACGTCGGTTTCTGAGGATGCCATATGCCAATCCGTCATCTGGTCCTCACATTTAAACAAATCACTGTTCACAGCAATATTTTTCCTTCTTCCAAATACTTAATTTACCTATAATTTAAAATCTTTGTCACAAATACAATAAAGTGACTAAAGTCTCTCAGTATAGTTTGTATATTTAAGTTGGATGTGAAAGGCCTTTCTTGGTCATGCAATAATTCCCCAATAATATTAAAACTGTATCTCTTTCGATTAGTATATATCTACACATAAAAAGAAATGCAAAATACACTTATTCATTTCTCTGTGGTTGCTTAATTTTTCAGATTTTAATTTTTTAATGTCTTCTGCAATAAATACCACTACAATAAGCGATAATGTTATTTCACAGCCTTTACATTAGTCAACTCTTAGATCAATATCTCTGTAAATTTGGCCTTTTATACCTTTTGAAGATAATTATAAAGGAAAAAAGGAAAAACATCTGCATTCCTTTCTGAAATTAATCTCTTCAGAGAAGTAAACTATGCCACAGCGATCCTAAATCATGCTTAAAAAGAGTAAGAGAAGTCAGTCTCCTAAGGACATTTTAAGAAGTATTTATTCCTTAACCAGAGAGAACAAAAAAACCACACGCAAAGATTACTAGGCTATAATTTCAGAATACTTCAGTTTGTAGGCTCCAAACGTCCCCGGTTTTTCCTGGATGCACATGGTTCCATTGCAGGCAGTACACATCTGCTTCAATAACAAGAAATTACATGCATTTGAAAAAAAAAAAAAAATCTACCATAGGTTTTGGCAATAGGAATTTGTTTAGCTCTTAATGCACATGAACTGTGGGTATTTACTTGGGAGCCCACTTTTAGCTGGATTTTTCTCCTTCCCTGGATATAGATCATTTCTTTCCCTCTCCAAACGCCCATTCCCGTAAAGCTCATTTGAATTTATCTCAGGGAATCTCAAATAATCTTGGCAATATATTACATGTATATGGTTTACTATTCTAATAAACATATCTTCTTGTTTACAGAATAATTGAGGGAGCCTGGGAACATGTAACAGAATCTCAACTGCGGAGAGCCTCCTGTTCAGATGCTTTCAATTCTTTTCATTCTGCAAGATTTGAAGTGATAGCAGAATATATTTTCAAAAACAGCAACAAGGCAAACAGCATTGGGATAATTTAGAAGTTATGGACTTTGCTTCCGTTTAAGAACTTGCTTTTAAAAACTTCAATTTTAAGTTTTTAAGATTAAATAAACCCAGTTTATGGGTTGCTGAGAAAAATGCAATATAGGTGGCAAATAGGGTAATGGATTTGTTGGAAATGGCAGGAAGAACAGTGTTCCTGAACAGATTAAACCAGTAACATCCCGACTGCAATGCAATATTATTGTTGTTAATTATCCATAAAATTAAAGAAGTATTATCTAACATGTACAGCTATACCCACAGTGATTTATAAAACTTACAGCAGGATTTCACATGCAGATTTTACACAGAGAGGCAAGTTAGCATCCCTACTACAGATGACAAACAAGACGAGAAAAGCATGATGGTCAAAAGGGCAACAATGTTTAAGTAAATACAAAATGAACCCTTTTTCCCTGTTCTCTCATGATCCATAATCATAAGCTATGTTGTTGCCTGAAAGTGCAGACATGCACTGTGCAGTGCATTAATCCTTCAAACACTAACAGATGCTGGCAGGGATTTAGGCTGGAATGTATTTACAAAGTGACAAATTATGTTCCGTATTATACAGAGAGAGAAAGAGCACCCACAAATAGGCTGATAAATGTCAGCTGCAGTCACGACAAACAGTTTATTTTTATTATACTGTAACCACAAATGTTTTTTGCAGGGAGGCCCAAAGATTTATTTGTTGCAGGAAAAAACAAGATTATATATGACACAAAGTAATAACTGTGAGATCACTGATGTTCTGGGCAGCTTGCCCTCCTGGAAGCTATGTTCGGACTGAAAAATGTTGCTTAAAAATGGTATGTTATATGACACAAAATAAATAGTTCATAAATCTGTATTGAAACAACAATAACTAATAATTAAAGACAGTCTTAGGACATGGCTTATACAAGTTAAAAGGAAAGCATGCTATTTCCTTTAGTGGAATGTTGAAAACAAAGTAACAATATTAAAATAAATCTGATGAAATTGTTTTAGATTAAAAACAAAGTGCTATAATTGCTAGATGGAAGCAACATATATTTCAAATGTGGTCGTAGCGCTATATGAACATTTAGGGTAGCACAATTAATTGGCAGAACAGTGACGTCTGCAGGTTTAAAAATGCATTGCAGCTATTTTGAAGCACGTCAAAGCTTGCCAATGGATTTAGGGTATAGTTCTTTCCCCCACGCTTAATACAAGGAAAATATAAATATGCATACGGTTAAAACTCATCACTTCTTTAATCCTCAATAATTTCAGGATGCTTCAACATAAGTAGAAATAAATACATGAGACAAACAAAGAAATGAAAGAACTGAATAATTAGCTATTTAATACATTTTAATTGGCAGTTCATGGTTATAATCTCCTAGCTTTAAACAACATAAAATAGGTATCTTACAGAACAGTATCCTCAAAAAAATAAACGCATATACAAATTCTTTTGTTTCCACAACTGTTCACATCCCCTAGCTAAGAGGTGCATTGAAAACGGTCACATTGTTATGTATGCAATTTTAGAAAGTGAAGTAAAAGGACCGAATCGCATTAGTAAAGATTTCTTGTACAAATAAAGGTTGGCAGGATCAGGTTCTTAATATACGCTCAATATACACAATACAGACTTGGAGAAAAATATTAAGTCTTTCTGTATGCACAAGAAAACATCAGGCATATCTAAACAGTACTACAATATGGAAACCTGGCATTATGGCACCGATCTGTGATCACAAAAGGAAGAAGTTTTTATGTACTTTCTAAAGAAATAAAGATTGTGTGACAAAGAAAAAATGAACAAAATAAACACAAAGGCTGGAATTAAATTTCTGTGAAAATGTGGCCCGTCTCAGGGATCATTTTGGTCTAGCTGTAATCAGCAATATAGATATAGAACCAAACACATCATTAAAAACTGAATGTAATTCCAGGGTTGTCTAAAAATCTGAGATCAAAGCCTAGGCCGTGTATTTTATAGACGATGCCATTCAGACACAGACAGGAGGGGTCATAAGGCCATGTCCCATTGTTCAAATAATTAAGGAAGTTTAAAATGGCTTTAGTGTAAATGTGAATTAAGTCCAAAATGAAGCACCTCATTTTGAAGCACTGTCAACATGGAAAGGTCTGAAATTTTCCTTTACTAAATGCAGATGAATTTTCTGATAAAATTTTACAGTCTCTACATAACAAAAGTACTCCAGAAAATAAATATCTCACGCAGCACTATAGTGGGGGAGTTGACGGTCACCTACCATTACACTTACTAGAATACTTATTTCCTAAATACAAGTCACAAGGGTGGAGAATAGGCCTTAAAAATAAAATTCTTACGAGTATTTGTAAATGCAAAACAAGGAAGTGCTGCCATTACAGAAAGTAAAGCAGGAAGCAAAGCATAACAACCACCTACTTTTAACTTTAAATATCTGCCTGAAGACTAGGTGTGCAAGACTGATTTAAATGCTTTACAGATAAGAGGAAGGGGGAGGCAAGGAAGAAAAGAAACAACCACCGCTGCCTTTACCCTTCATAAAGGAAGCAAAACTGAACACAAAGAACTGAACGTGAAGAGAAGCACCATGCTAAGTTTGTGACTAATTCTCCACTGGACAGAAAGACTTTTCGATGCCTTCTGCAGTTCTGCAACCATAAGTGTTAATGCCACACTTTAACGTAGTCATTCAATCATTTAATTGTTTTTAAATTAACAGACATTGTTAAATAGCTAAATAACTGGCACATATTCTACCTTAAAATTTTTGCTTTTTAAGCAAGTAGCTTAGGCTTTTCCCAAATTTTAAGGTGAATACTGGCCGTACCTGCCTGCACACCTGAAAAAATAGCAGCTACTGTGTATCTTACCCATATGCCACATGCAAAAATGTAAAACATATTAAAAAAATTTCAAAACGAAAATTTCCAAGCAGATGTTTATAAACAGAAGGTAACGGATAAAAACCCAAACACAATGCTGCATTATGTTACATGATTCACTGATGAACCCATTGGAACTACAGCAAAAAGCCCTTCTGGAAAACTTCCAGAAATTAAAAGGTGCAAACAAGCTGCCTAATACCCTTGCGTAGACTGAATTCTTATGAAGAAAATAAAGTTTATTGTCTGGAAACAGAGAAAGCATGAGGAAAGCACTAAAGCAATGGAGGTGAACAATTAGACAGATGTTCACTTAAGGAAATAAAGAGAACAGAAGAAGCCATCACTGAGGAATTTTACGAGAATACTGACAACTCTGCACCTCATCAAGGGCACTGGTAAAGTTAAAGCCACTGAAGCCATTTCTGCTCAACTCCAGTATAACTGCTGACCTTGCAGAAGTCTGCATTTAGCAAATGTGGCTTAGGAAAATAGCATTATACTTTTCATTTTACTATTTTTTCCCAAACTCCATCCATATATTCTACTGCATATTTCAAGAAAATTACCTTTATTTCCTTGTATATTATTACATATACATATACTCAGAATTTTTTTCCTAACTATGCTCGGGTATCAGGAAAACTTATATTTAAAAAGCTTTTGTCATTTAAGCAAAATTAAATACTATCAATTACATCTGATCTTCATAAAAGTGTATACGTGAATAGCTGGAACGGCTTTTGCTTAATATGATTATATATGCTTCTAAAGCAGTCAGGAGTTTGCGTAAGACAAAATACGGCAATCTGGACATATTTTAGAATGTACAACTTTTGGCGTTTAACTACTGAAAGAATAATGGATAAAAAGCATATTTTGTTGATAACCTGTCTTGTAGAGCAAGAAAAAATCCCAATGGACATACATGCCAGCAAAAGGAGAAGGATTTAATAACAAGAGGTAAGATTTTTTTTTTGGCAAGGACGAAAGCCTTACTTTTCTGTGCTCACGCAGGCTGAGGTACAAATGTAATTTGTTCCATAAACATACATCTATTGTTTAAAATATCATTTAAAAACCCTGTTTGGTTCATGATAATACTTCCCTTGTAGGTTTTCATTAAAAAAGGTCCTCAAACTCTCAAGCGCATTACTGATTTCTTCTTTCCTTTTATCTACTCATACATTTGCGAAAACGACTCTCAAAGTAACCAGAAACTGTAGCGCAGTATCACTAACACCACTTTCATCACTTTTTTGTATGCAGTGGGCGACCTCCCACAGCATTCATGAATTGTTTCTGAACTGTAAATACAGACATGGTCCGCATCACCTTCGTCACACAGGACAGGGTGCACAGCTATCAGAAGTGAACTCTCCCGTCATCCATTTGCCAAAGAGCTCCCACCGGCGCTGGAAACCGGACACGTCCAACTTGCTCTGTGATATCATGAGCATAAACAATTTGGGATCAGGTTGTAGAGATAGGGAGGAAACAGTAGTTAAAAGCTATGTCCTTTATCTAAATATTACTTATACTCAAAGAAAAAATAATCCTATGAAGTAGATTTTGATAAAGCACTCCTGGCCTTTAACAGCAGCAGGCTACCTTTTTTGAGCATCAGCCACCGGTTGCACTTACAAAACGGGACAGCTCGTGCATTCCCAACGGTTTTGCAGCGTTTGCAATACAAGCAGTAGCTCACCCAGGTCTGCAGGGGACAGCCTGCATATTTCCCACACACTAATGTTTGAAAGTTCTCAGTAACTCAGGAGGAATGCACAAGAAAATGTCATCGTTCACATTTTAAATAATATAAAAGATGTGGAACGTGATTGATTTCACACTAGAGAGAATTGAAATTACAGTTATGGGATAGGTTTTTTCATGTACTGTAAGGTCAAGTAATAGTAAATAATTAATGAATTATGAAACAATTTTTCTATAAGGCAACACATAAATTCTATTCAATAAGATCTAAAAGTGTAGTTATACCAAAAAGCCATATAATATATCACAAAATGAAGAAAATGCATGATGCTGAGAAATAAAGAGGGGGTTTGCCATTATATTGAAATAACCATTGCTCTTACGGAATATAAATAACATCTTTCCATACATGCACATCATTTTCATAAGTTTTACATCTCATAATCTGCAAGAAAAAGAAAAGAAAGGATTTTAGAATTTTTTTTCTGCTGCTTCTTGTAGTAAGATCTGTTTCCTCATCTCTCCAGCAGTTAGAGAGGTTCTCACACATCGGAGAGTGGGATGATCAAGTGGATCATGGCCTGGACAAAATCACAGGGCTCCTTCTCTGTTCTTACTGCTGATTTGGTTTTAGCTAAAGTCTAAGGATTGCTTATCCTTATTCACTCTTTACCAGTATAAATTTTACATTCTTTGATGCTGAGGCTCTCAGAAGTTAGTAGCGTCCATGATACAATGTCATAGTGATCTTGGTTAGACTTCTGTGGGCCACTGACACACAATTAATACCATGAATGTAAGTCAAGAAGTCAAAATGGAAACCCCAAAACCACCAGAAGTCACCCAATATTATTTTTTTTTTTGTCTTGATACCTTAAAATTAGTTGAATTTGGAGCTTTCTGGATTAGTAGATGGGAAATCTGCTTTTTCAACTGCATAAAACCCATGTTTTGATTATCTTCTCAATGGTGAAATATTACATACAGAAAAGGAAAAAGGGGAGGGGGAAATATAAGCAACTTTTGAAGAATGTATTTCTCACTTATGGTGGCTGCTTAAAGTCACTCAGTCATTTGAAATTGTCCCGGGGGCTAATAAATCAGAAAAGAATAGATTTGGCAAAGTTCCTGCCAAATTTTTGTATCAAATACAGACAATTTATCACATCTATTTCCTAAACAGTCTGGACTAAAACCCTTGAAATAAATGCAAGTCAGATGTTGGGCCTCCAACAGCAACTGCCTCACTCTATAATGTACTCGTTTTGGGTCACAGTAATTGCAGATAAGGACATAGCCAGTGACAGCACGTACAGTCAAAATAGAGAATAAGTTTTGAGAGAATTTACAAACGCCATCATTTGTATAGCTATAAATTTAAGTCAATAACCTGCAGTAGGATGTATAAGGAGTTTGAACCCAGTCCTACCAAAATACACGAAGTTTCATTTAGGTATAATTACTGATCCATGAACACCCCATGGCAACAGCGCGTGTTCTCCTACCAGACTGAAGAACAAAATACAAAATCAGAAATGGAGGCTTGTAATTTTTTTACTCTTCTGATGGTATAAACTCATTCATCTTGCCACTTTTGAAGACATACGCAAATACAGCTGTCAAGGGAATCTGGAACAAATTTCAACCTTTTGCTTGAGAAGAAATGTTAACTTCCAAAAAGTTATAGCAGTTGCCTTTCGAAGACGCTTATGTTAATGGCATCTTAAATAATGCAGTTATCAAAAAAGTCAGTTGCAAAGACTCAGTCAAAATGAAAAGGCAAATTCGTTCTCTAGAAATTAAAAACGAAAGTTAATTTTTGATGAAGCAAGCTGGTTTTATACCTTTATAATAACTACGATCATTTTATGCAAAGTAATGCTTAAAGCAGTCAGGATTATGCAGTTTTTCATAGGAAACCCATGGTTCCTATGCTGTGCTCCACAGAATATACAGTTCACAGAATCCTGTTGCTCTTACATTTTCATAGCTATGATGTACCTTATAAAAAGTTTTCAGAACTGAATGTGATACACATGGCTGTGAACTTTGGAATTAGATAATTTTTCTCACGTACACGTAGCTTGAAAAGCCCATGAAAACTGCCAAATTCTATTTTTAACTACATGGCTGACACAGTTAAGTGAAAATAGCCCTTTTCTCTCCTCCCATGGAACCACACAATTTTTAAGACACTTCTTTCTTTTACTTCATTCTGTCTTCTCCAATCTAGACAGCAGATTTGACCAGTTAAAGGACACTGTGAATTGCACGAGGTACAACAGAGGATTTTGAGGCATGACTCACTCATTCTCTCAGGCCCGTGTGAAAGGATATGCCAAGATGATAAGGAAGAAAAGGTTTATATTTATAAGACTTTGATTAAGTAGGCAATTTTAGGAGGAGAGAGACACGTTAAAAGAAAATGAAAAGTCTCCAGAAGTACTGAATTTTGTTTAAAAAAATCAACATCATCCCTCCAATCAACTGAATCCATGGATTAGTTAAGAAATTAAATTATCCAGCAATGAAAAGTATATTAGGTAATGAGCATATGTAAGCCAACCATTTAGATGCCTTTTCGCACTCGCAGGCATTTGTTTTCAATTTAGTTTTTCAAACTAAAAAAAGATCCAGGACCTATTTAAAAAAAAAAAATAGAAACTGACAAGACAAAAATCTGAGCTGGTTCTCAGAACTCCATAACAGCTGTACAAAGATTTTTCTAAAGGTGTTAAGTTTTAACCTTTTTTTGTTTGCTCCTGAAGAACAGGGTGACTGTACACCTAAAAAAATGTTTCATCAAATAACAGCCAGCACTGCAAAACTACATGGTACCATTACAGATCTGGCTCCTGATTTCCCAAGCTTGATCCAGTAATTTAGCAAGCTTAAGCAAGTACCTGTTTGCATTTTTAAAAGTAAACACCTTGGCATACCTGACCCCTGTAAACTTTTGAAAGGTTTTTTTAGCATACTCAGTTCCCATTAAAATTGACAGCAACCAGAGCACACTGAAAATTTCATCTTTCCTTTAAAACTATTTTTTTGAAGTTAAGAAGTTAAATTACGTGCTTTAAATAAGTCAATATATTCAAGATTTAAATATTGTATCAAGAGCAGCAGAAGGATGACAGCCAAAGTAAAGGCCCGAATTGAATCACTTTCAGCAGACCATTTTTCCGTTTCAGTTTGCTGACATTTGTTTCCAAGCCACACGATGTCATTTCGAAGGTGCCACGAGCTGCAGGTCCCCGTGCTGACCAGACCACATGAAACTACTTTAACTTAGGCTCCAAAGATAGAAGTGTTAATTCATCATCCTGTCAAAATAATGACATTCATTCATAAGTACCATCCAATCTCCTCCACACCTGGCTGAGTCTTCTGTTCAGCCTAGTGAAACACACTAATTACACACTTTCTCCGCCTGTCCTCTGGACAGTGTACCTCACCATATTTGAAAAGAGTAATGACATAGAACTAAAAACTGGGCAAACACCCTTAAACTTGACAGAAGAACAGACAGGCCGGAGAACCTAGGTATGTTAGGTGCCATACTCAGTCCATCAGAGTCCAAGCACACCTCTTGGAGAACCTTGTTCTAAGACTCTTCCACAAAGCCTTTTAGCTATCTTGCCCATGCAAAATTTATTTATTATGGGGCTGTTGATGATCTCAGAGCATTTGGCTTGTATCCAGGACCCTCATCAAAAGTCCAGCGTCAAACTATGGTCGGTGCTTGTAGACTCTCACTTGGGCAAATGAAAAGGACACAAGAAACAAGATTTCCTTTCCGAGTCCCGTGTGGTAACTAACCTACTACAGCTGCACTCTTATGCTTCTTGCAAAAAATAAGAAGCAAATCCTAGAACACCCCAAATGAGCGGCATCATCTTTTCTGTCTCCAGTTGAGTGACTACTCAGACATTTTAGACAAAGGAATAGAGAAGGTCCCTTCAGATACAATTACGTTCTACTCTGAATATTCACCTCTAAAACTGAGGATGCTAATTCAAATCCTTTTAAGCACACACACAGAAAAAAAAAAAAAAAAAGATATAGATCTCCCATTAAGCATTATGATTAAAAACAGGAGGAGGTACAACCACAGTATCTCCCGGAGCATCCCAATCCACTAGGCAATATCTAAGAGCATTCACCAAGCAAGACTCAGATAAACAAAACACACCTAGCATGCAGCTCAGTAAGGCTTATATATTCAGAAACATTAGGACTAAATGAATTCTAAAGATGGGCAAAACCAAGCATGTAAGTTACCATGGAAATTTCTTTGCAAAAGTTTAGGTGCTTCAGATTTTTAGGTTCTTCCAGAGTCTAATGAAAGATTTTGAGGATCCACATCCTGAAATGCAGTGCTTGGTGAAGCAGTAATGCAAAATTTAGGTCCCAGTATTTTAAACGGAAGCAGCCCAAAGCATGGAGGCCAGCCTCTTTCTGCAGCATTTCTTCACGAGCATGTGCATTCTGTTGAACTCACAAAGGGCATAAAAACTTATTACTGTGTGCGCCAACCTGCCACGTGTTGTGTGGGCTGCAGAAACTGTCACCTCTTTCTATAGAGTGACAGCCAGCCTGACCTATCAAGTCCAGGTTTTAGATGATACTCAAATACTCTTCCCTCCTTTCTGCTGAATTTTATTTGCTTACCAACCTTTAAAAGACCTGTGCTTCTCTGTTACCACCTTTGCTGTGTCCTGGTAACACTGGGGCAGCTGCAATCAGGCAGTTAAATGGCTTCACTCTGAAATGACCCATCTGCAGCCAAAGCCGTTTGTTAAGCTGTAATTCTGAACAGATTCCTGAATTTTAAAGCATTAAGACCCTTAAGTACGATCAAGTCTCCACTGTGCTGTGCGCTGTGCAAACAGACAGAACATCCCCAAAATAAACAAGGTATCTCACCTAAGGGTGAGGACAAAAGCAGACTTACAAAATGATTTCTCAAGGTTACATGGCAGATCAGAGACAGAATCTAACCAAAGTCATCCACATGTAACAATAAACGTTGAAATCTTCACGGCATCGGCTTTCACGAATGCCCCTCTTAATAAGGTGCAGAAAAAAAGAAAATTTAGAACCAACTTGTAAAAAATATTCTTGTTATACTTTTCAAGCACTGTGCTGATGAGGAGGAAATGTTTTTCTGAACAAGTATACTGTACCTTTAACGGTTCATTTGTAGTTCAGAATAAAATCTGAACTATTTGTTGTTCATTGTTGTTATATTCTGTTCCAAGGTTCATAATTTGAAAATTGACTTTGGGGACTTTTTGCTTGGTCTATTAAAATGATTCATGTTGCATTCAACATAAATTGTGCATACACAGAGGAGGTTTAGCACACGTATTCACAGTATAATAACTAAAGTGAATTTTGTACAAGCTGCAGTTTGTGGCAAGGATGCCGTATCATTTGTCTTAATTTTTCTTCAGCATTACATTAGGCTAGTGCATTTACATTTTCAGGTATGGCTAAACACTTTAAAACTTTCTTTTTACAGCATGAGTAAAGAGAGAATCAAATCTACATGTTTATATAATGTAACAAAGTAATGCCTTTTTACTGTCTAAAGTACACATGGATTTACTTTCCATTTACCTTCCCGCACAAAGGCAACTGCAAAGTGCATGAAATATTCACCACCTATGAATCATGTAGTGTTCCTATTAAAAAGATGATAATGTTCTGTTTCACCTTTCAAACCACGATACAGTAACAGTCACGGTGTCTAAGTGCCTTTGTCACTCAAAAGTACCAATGCAATATACAGTAAGGTATGAGTGTGGTTAGTGTCTTATAAACTTGAGCACAATTTAGTGTCAATTAACTAAATAATTAAGAGCTGAGATATGATTTCAGGTCCTAAGTTCAGAAAGGCTTATTTTGCAGAACTTGAGAAAGTGGATTTCCCAGGGAAGAGTGTGAGTCACACTAAATACGTGGAGGGGGAGGATGAGGAACCAAGACTGTAATCTAATTGCCACTCTGTCTTCACTGAGTCTCAGAAAAAGTTCATCTGTTCTACGTGTTTATTTTAAAAACTAGTTTAATATTTCTAACATGGAAGTTTTTGAGAAGATATTTCAACTTTCACCTGCACTGAGCATGATCTTTCACTATGGTTATAGTCTGGTCTTCGCTTTCACAGAGCAATTTTCCACTCACACAGATTTTTAGTACACGAGTAGCAATGCCTGAGGCTCAAAAACATTCAGAAATTCATATCTATGGACAAAATGTGTGGGCAGACAGTCTGGACAAACAGGTTTTGTGTAAAATAATTCTTGTGTTTTATAAGAATAGAATGACCCGTGTATTTAGGAACTGATCAATCCCTAGAAGTTAATGTTAGTTTGATATCAACAGCCACAACAAAAATGAGAACTCTAAAAGCAAACAACTTTATTTATATAAGTCAAATAATCCGGAATGGATTTTGCACAAAAAGAGATAAGAAGCCATTATGCACTTAATATTGCATTAGGAAGGAGCCACGCTCATGTGGGAATTTTAGCCAACACATTATTTTGTCTTCAGGATACAGAGAAACCAAACTTTTCCTTTTTTCTTTGTCTTTGATGGTTATGGCAGTCCAGAATGATTTCTGAGATGTGATATAGACTTCTCTAATCTTTCATATAATCTGAAAAGCATTTAAATTTGCAATATACTTAACACTGAACATACTCTGACCATCAAAGCGGGCCAAGGTGAACCCCACCTTCAGTAGAACAATAAACCTTCACGCCTGAATACCAAGAGTTTCTTGCTGTTCTGAATGGGCCCAACGAAGATAGAAACATAAATGCACACCTCAAAAGTGTTTTCAGTCTTGACTTCAGTTGCTCTGCTGGGCCCTCTGTCATCTAAATATTTTATTCTCTAGGGGGTGATCAGTTAATAAGCCTGCCTCCACCACCCTGGCACTAAATGAGCCTGACATCCACCGTAGAAGAGCTAGTAACTCCCATACAGACCACTAGGGCCAGATTTTCAGCAGCTGACTGCTACTTTTCCTTTTTTCCTAAGTAAAACAAACAAACAAACAAAAACAAACTACCGAATTTTTCTAATTCTTCTATCAGTATCACATAAAAGCACATGAACAAGACTGTTTAACTAATTAAATGTGCCCTGTTAGGCTCTACTAACAAAGACTGAGAATAAGCAGCTCCTATTGCAAGCTGGGTAAGAACCACCTAAATATTAAGGGTATGTGTTTTCCCTTATACACATTTGTGTTTTACCTCTGTTTATATTTCTGTCAGCATGCCGTAAGAACAACGCCAGAATGAAGGTCACCTTTTTCCACTGAAGCTTTCTTCCCCACAGCCGGCTCAGGCTACAGCACCCGAGCAGCGAGGCACACGCGTGGAGCAAACCGCAGCCCCGCGCCCGCGCACAGTGAGCAGGCTGTGCGTCTCAAGGGTGAAAAACGGGTGGACTGTGCAATGGAAAGCAGGCCTGGGCAAGGCTGATAAATGCCACCTGAACCCGTCCAAGGGTAAATTTGCAAAAGCTGCGGCACAGCAAACTCACTTTTTGGAGCTTACAACTTTTTAGGACTGGAACTGTTTTATTTGCAATGGGCCAGCACGTGTACACATCCAAGGTTTGAGAAAAAGCAGTCTTACACGGGAATAAAAGGGAAAGAGCTCACATGCTATCAGAGAGTTTACAGCTACTTGGTATGTCTTCCCTTCACAGGCAGGGATGAAGAGAGATAATCCTAACAGATCACATTCCATACAGTATTCTAAGACCATATATCTGCAAAGACCATCTCAGACCAAAAGAAAAATTAAAAAACCTTCACAACATTTGTTTCAGTTCCATTAAGCAGAATTTTCTCATAAACTTGTTTAATCATTTCTATTTTAACTATAAGGAGTAAAATTGATATTCTGAAAGACTAGCAGCAAAACAACTAGACAACAACAGATTTTATTAAGACATAAAAAAGAGAAGCACAAAGGAATATATATTCTTGAATTAAATATGGCACAGAAAACAGGAGCCAAACCACATCTTTCCCTAGCTTTTATATAAAATAATATTTGAACTGTAGGACTTGTAATTTATTTTTACTACCTCTGCTTTCATAAGGAACATCAGTTTCCCATCACATTTTGAAATTACATAAACACACATTAGTATCTTGGAAATATATAAAGACCTTTATTGACTATATTAATTAAAATTAAGGAAATTCAAGGTAAAAATGCAGGGCAGAAAATGAAGAACAGAAATCCATGTAGAAGCACTTTAAGTCCAAAATGCATTCAAAATCATAGAGATGCAGGTACTGTATGTGTTAAATCATACTGGGTAAAAAAAATAAAATAAAATTAAATTTAAAAAAAATCTATATTTTAATCTTTTTGGGTGGAAACAAATTATCTTATTTACTACATGAATGGTTTCCTCAATTTGACGCCAATCTTTGAGGCAACTTCAACCTGTCTGAATTAAACAGTCTGCAAGAGAAAAGACTAGATTATTTATATTACAGAATACTGTTAAAAAATAAAATTGAAAGATTGCTTTACCATACATTGAAAATAAGAACATGCACATTACTCCAGCTTACAAAAATCTAATTTTGCTTTTTCTGTTCTGAGAGAAGTTTGATAAGTAGGAGACATGTTTATATAGACACACACATATATATGTATGTATAAATTCCCCCCAAAAGGACAGCACCTAGAAAAAGGAGAAATTCACAATTTTGTCTTGCGTCTATGTACTGTGATTATAAATGTTGCAATCAGAGGATCCTTTGGTATCTGCAATAACTGCACTGTATATATAGAGATAAACTTTATATTTCATTCTATACCTCATAAATAAGTCTTGGCTTACACTTTCTAGTGACGTCATATTTCTTCTTAATACATACAAGCACATTGGAAAACAATTAGAATCGTAACAACTTGAATATAATTCACTGAAAACCTGATAGTGGCCAGATGAAAATATCTCAGATAGATGAACATTTCCTAACGCCTAGTTTTCAGAGATGTGGGTGAAACAAATGAACCGTTTTAACTAAAGTCAAACTCGCATTGTCCACTCGTGTAATTTTACAGTTCACCGATATACAAATTTTAATAAGTCAAGGCCTAATTACACAAATACCCACAACAGACAGTAATACTTCTTCATAGATATAAGTTTACCATGTATCATATAGTTTAGTATACATGACCTCCTGCACTGAACGCTTACACAAGCAGCTCTCATGTACCAAAAAAAATTGACAGAATAGACAAACCTAACTGCATTTCACAGAAACTCAGTCTGCTTCGCTACTTGTTGTAAACTCCATTGCAAAAGGCTCAGCAGCCCCAGACAAATTCTGAGAAAGAAATATGTTCCTGCTGTGAAAGAAAGCAGGAGGACAAACTCCATGGGAAAATACCCGAGGCAGCCTGCGCTGCCCTAGCCAAGCCTCCTGGCTGGCCAAGGAGGTCCCGTGTCCACCTGAGAAACCTTCCCACCTTCCACCACCTGCTGCCTGGCAACAAGATCTCCCAGGTGATTTCATGAACAGCAACTTAAATTTGTTCCGTGATTTGCCTAAGAATTTTCTTAATTCGCTTCCTATTTTGATAGCAGCAACTACCGAACTACTGAAATTGTAACTCACTTGAAGAAGAAAGAAGAAAACTTTACAAAAAAGGGGCAAGAAAGAAACAAAGGAGAAAGGGTGGTTTTCCTTTGATTACTGTGTATGCATGGGGTGGGGGGGGGGACAACATTCAAGAATTGTTTTACCCCTTATTAACCACAAGACCTCATAGTTTGACAACCATTCACATACAATGAGACGTACCATCCACAGATAGGATGCCCTAGTGCTTATATATTCTTCTTACAAACATTAAACTAGCATAATAATAGTAATAATAATAATAATAATATTCTTTAGTAAGGGCTGTGATCCCTGTTTAACAGATGGGAAGATGAAGGCACAGAGAGGTCACATCCCCAGATGACGTCCCATAACGTTTCCGTGGCAAAGCTGGAAACACAACCACATGAATGCCCATTCCTTGTGCTAAGCGGGCATCCAAACTCTCTCTTAAAAAGACATCCATCCAACTGCCTGGGACGCAATGGTGTTCAGCAGCCAGAGAGGTATGTGTCATACCTAATGGGGCATAGAAAATGGGCCACATTCATTGCTGGTGTAACTCAAAGGGCTTGTACCAGTGATGAATTTAGGCCAATATTTCAGGACATGTGCTAGATCATACTACCCAAATATTCTTTTATTCGGCTGACTGGAAGAGCTAGTCTATTCAGCTTGTTGCTCAGAAGTCTCTGTAGCCCTGTAGCAAAAAAACAGTCTTACATCATCAGTAGAATAACATCATTTCATGTCCTAGTTGACCCAAAGTATTGGAAACATTTTAATGAGACAATTCTGACTATCCCTTAAATGACTGCTGCAAAGACTGCATGAGAAAGAAAACTCACAGACAATGTTACCCTCACCAAAGCCAAAAACAGAAGTTGCATGAGTACCTTGAGCATAAAGAGAGATAACCCAGACCTAGCTACGTCTTGGATATCATGCAACTGTTGCTGTCACATATGCTAGCAAGAGAATGTCATATTAAATTAGCATCTACTGCTCCTCTACTGCCATGTGACTTTACATAGAGTAACTGAATTTATATCAAAACTGAAAACATAGTAATTTATTCAAGTATTGGCAGAGTAAAACTGATCAGTGCACAAGTAAACAAACCTCAGGAAAAGGTTGAGAAAATGCTACTGGCATTTCAGTTGTGTAGAAAAACTATTTAAAAACAGATAAATTATTAATGAGAATAAACTAAACAGGGATGTAACACTGAACTCATAGTTTGCATGGAGCTACAGCCACACAGGTTTGTGACTACCGTTATGAAGTAGCTCATTACTCCTTGAAGCAAAACTTTCTACACAAGTGGTAAGAAAGGGAAAGGGCCAGGAAAGAATGCCTGAAGTACGCATAAAAAGCTACATGTGTCATATACAAGAAGATGTTGTGGGAAAAGCACCTTCACTGCAACTTCATATTCTTGGGTCATTCTTTCCCTCCCTTTCCTTCAACTGAAATATAATGCACCTCAAAAAGATATAAGCTGCATTGCATCCGAGTACTATGTCCAGCCATTTACTTTTTCTTCTTTAAAACAATACACATAGAAGCGTCAAGGATTGTTTTTTCAAAAAAAATTTCCTTTTCAGAACTATCAATGCATGCTTGTACTAAAGATCAAATCTGAACCATTCACAAACCTTCAGTTCCAAGTGGATGAACATTCTTGGATACAAAAAAAGGCTAATATAAGCAGTCACTTCGACTAGACTCCCATGAAAAACACTGGGTGACAAAAGCCCCTTACAGCAATCTGCAAGAAGGAGAAATAAATTAATCAAACTGCCAAACTAAGAAGGCTGGGTTTGACCTCCTTCTGATCTCATTACTTCTCTATTACCCTTTTGAAAAACATCCTCTTACAAAGATCACTAATTGAAGATTATGTGGAGGGGAATCGCACCTCTCCATCACCGTGGTAACTTTGACTCATTTGTCATTCTAATAATTCACTTCTTTTCTTTTCTGAACAGACAGAGACACTAATAGACTATCATCAGTTAAAAAGGCAATTTTTCCATTTAATTGCACTCATTAAATACTGCACTAGAACAATTGGAAAAGCAATACTCTCAATATTTAATCATACAATAGCAAGAATGAAACGCTACTTCAAAATAAATGTGGCAACATGTAGGATGACATAAAGTGCATGTAGTAACTTCTGGAGCATCAACATATTTTCTGGTAACGATATTTGAACCTTTTTTCCTTACTTTTTTTGGCAATTGGGTATGTGAAAGGAGTGGACTAACAGCATCGACTACAGCTACGCGCTAGAGAGAAACCTGTGGGCAAGCTCCTTCCTAATTACCTCATCTCTGTGACCACTGAACCACAACGATAGAAAGGATTTCATAACCCAAAACAGCGAGTCAGTGTATTTGTGGGAAACATTGAACAAGACTGGATTTGCACACTATTTTACTGGAACAAATTGTATCACTTGGGAATGTAATTGAAGATAAAAAGGTTAATCGCACTGGTAGAGTGACTGCAACGGGCACAGCCGTCAGGTGTCTATTTGCCTGGGATATCTTATTTTCTATCTTCTACAGAAATCGTACATCTGTCTTCAGTGTAACTGCATTCCCATTACAGAAAGTTCACTATAGTTTAACTATACTAACATAACATAGTAGGAGCTATAATAAAACCTTTGTGTTGAGGAGATGTGCAGAAAACTTAGAAGTGCCTGTTTCAATTTCAGATGTCACAGTACACAACGGCTGTCAAAAAATGTTTCTATTTTTACTGCAATTCTATCTATAAGCATAAATAGACTAAAACCAGTCAAGCAGCCAGGCTACCTTCACTGGGACTATTCCTGTCAATAGATACCACTTTATCTGTCATTTTCTATCTAGCTTTCCTATAGCACCAAATTATTTAAATATTTAATTTAGAATTTGGTGAGTGCAGCAATCAAAGTTGGTGACTGAGATCCAAGCATGCTTTGCCATTCTAGATTACAGCTTTTAAAACTGAGCAGGTTAAAATTTTTAGAAGGGAAAAACAGACGAAAATACTAGAAAGCTGTTTGGTTTGAACTACATATTTGCAGGTTTCCCACTTCTCCCAGTCGTTGCACACAGTGAGTAGTATCATCACTTTACATATTCCAGCTCAAATCAGCCAGGCCATCCGGTAGATACAATGCTCCGGTTGTTCAGCGGAAGACGTGAGGGGTAATCAGCAAAAGGAAAGAACAAAAGTTTGTAAAAAACAGTTATCTGGGCTACCTTTGCTAGGAAAAGATGCACCAAGTGTAGCATCTCCTTAATCAATTATTTATTCAACACTTGCATGTGAGTAACCTTATTGATTCCACTGAGACTAAGTGCTAGACCAATATGAAAGAAAATGACAGCAGGACAGGAAGTCAAGAAGCATCATGCAAGGCCAGGTCAGAAAGGCTAAGGAATGTAAGATAGTGGCATATTCAGTTTAGGAAAAATTGTAATTTAGTTTAATTCTTCTAGATACAAATCTTAATATCATAAAGTTTTCAATAACAGAACTTTATGTGTAACACTTCGCAGTCAGGGAACGGTCCCTGAATGACTACAGTATATGAATTAACTACACAGGGATAGCAAGGATCTTATTTATACATAGCTTTTATTATAGTTATTTATATGTTATTATAACCTATACAACTTATAACTTGTTATATAAATTCTAACTTACATTATGTTTAGCCATTACTCTTTTTAAACAGAATTTCACATCCATTTAAAATAAAAATTAACTACTGTTAAACTAGCAGCTGTAGTCTACATCAGGAGTTGATGGACATCACACCAGAGCATGTGGCAAGAAAAAGCAATTAGGGAGAGCCGACAATGGGGCAGCTGGGGTAAACACATCCCCCATCATTCTACTCTTCTGAAATGCTCCATCATTTACAACATTCAAGAGCAGAAGCTTCATGGATTCTGTGACAGAAAGAGCTTGAAAAAACTTGTCTTTCATTCACCACAAAATCTCTTTAGCCAGCCAGTTAAACAATATAAGCACTACAAGATATATTCTAACAGAGTAAGTTAGTAAAGCAACGTGAGAAGTTTAAATCATTCACAGGACCCATACATGTGTGCCAGAAACGCCTGGAATCCCTGCTGACTTAGTATAAAAAAAATTATGCCTGACGTTAGACAAAAGCAGAGAGCAAGGCTAGACGAGGCTACCTAGACACACCTCATGATTTCACAGACAGAAGTTTAATCAGTGTTCTCCTCAGAGTTGTGAGGTATGTTTTTCATAACCTTTAATGTTTGGTTATCAAGTTGAACATCTAGACATAATGAGTCAGGAATGGCTTGTGTGAAGAGTTAGTAGTTATAATATACAAATGAATGAAACATAATGACTATATAGTAAAAAAAAGGACTGTCTTTTGGAGGGGGGCAGTAAAAAAGGAGAAAGATCTTGCAGAAAATAGAAGTCTAACAAAATGCCATAGTTTGATACTTAAAGTGCAAGTAAAGAATCCCCCATAAAGCCACAAAATACCATTATGCTCATTTAAAAAGAAAAGAAGTGTTCATTTTCATTCAGGTTCAGATGTAAACCTGCCTGTAAGCACAACACTTGAACGCGTGCTTTTTCCTTTAGAACATGTTCTTGCACAAATTCCAGCTGTGAGGATACAATCAGACTTTTGGAGGGGCACAGGGAGGAGCAAGGAATGTCTCCCCTTGCACGTGTGCTTTCCAGATTCATCTGTGTAACTGGCTTCTGCCTAATTCTCAGCATGAACATAAGCTGTATGCCAAGGCTATCTCGTGGTTAAGAAAATGCAACCTGTTCCGCTCCACTATCTAAACAGGTTTGAAAGTGGTTTTCTGACACATGCACCCCCATTCTCCATATATTTTTACATACATTAGAAGTAAAACTGGTTTTTCAATCTGTAATAGGTTAACTGCAATAATCTAGGCTGTTGTGCAGGCCGTGTCAAGTCCTGTTACTAAAAAGAATAGCCAGTATTAAAACAAGGAAATTATTCTCAGCAATGCAGTGGAGCATTATAAAACCTTCTTTGCTTATATGCGATTATTCTTAATGATACAGCAGTAATCTTTCATCTTAAGTGAATTCAACTTGTTTATCCACAGTGATTGCTTGTTTGCTGTTGAGGTATGAAAATTTCAAGAAAAAATTACATTATTAGCAGCAGACCTGCTGTATCAACATCCCCGTCTTCATTCTCGGGTGTTCCTTGTTTCAAGCCAGCAGATGGTAATAAAAATGCCCTGTGTTGGCAGATCTACACATTCTCACCATGAGCAAGCCAAGACACAAAAGGAGTGACAATCACCAGGCTTTTTATCCTCAGAAAGGACTCAGTAAGAAAGAGATAAAGCACAAATGGACTATTTTCTTTACCCACCCATTCTAACACTGTGTCAGGCTCTTTTTACCCAATATAAGAGAGCAAAACTCCATCGGGAAAGCAAAACTATAAGCAGGTTGAAAATGAGAACTAACAAGTTTACATAAGATGAGTCCACCGGTGCATAATAAACTCTTTAAGTGGGTGCAGCCTCCAGCTCTGAAAGTGCCCAAACTGCTAATTGCCAAAGACCAGAAGTGTATATCAAGGGAAAAATAATTCTGTACATATTCTGTTATTTAGTCTCCCTCTTTAACCATCTGCTATTGACCATCATTTGAGACAGGGCACAGGACCTGATGAATTTTCAATCTGACTCAAAGGCTGTACTTAGATTTTTAATATTAAATCTCAAATCATAAAAAGCAGATAAATGGCTTTATACCAGCCATTGTAAGAATTTTATTCTAATGGTTTAGCTTCAATCACCTTAAGTTTTGCATAGGCAGACCAGAGAAATTGAGTCAATATACCTGTATGCACATAACATGATTTATTGTCTTCTCACTAGAGACATCAAGTGTAACCTTAGGTTGATGCTTTATTGATTCAATATCTATCATATAAAATCGGTTTCCTGCTTTTAAGACCAGTAGTCCACAAATGTACAAACTTCCTTTCCAGCACTTGAACCACGTATTGTGGCCACAATGTGAGCAATGACAAGCAGTAGGGTCGGGTAGTTTTAACTCAGAAATTAAAATCCTGATCCAAGCATTCAGATACGTGGACATTAATAGTTTGGGCATAGAAATTTTACCCATTCAAAGAAACTTAAGGAAAAAGAAGACTAAAATCAAGCCTACTCTTCACTACCCAGTTATCACTGTGAATATGGCACATGGCATACACCAAATGCATCTACAAATATTTCTCCTTTATCTAGTTACTTGCTTCAAAAGATTTCAACATTTAAAGAAATCTAGGCAGAACATCTAAACACCAACAATCTATGCTCATTAGGCATTTCAAAAGCAGCAAAGCCATGGCAGAGACGAATGAAATAACTTCATCAAAAGCTAAAGTAGCAGCACATACAGGAATAAAACCTGCCTCCAAGAAGCCATAAATCCAGTCCCGATTCCTGTGTTCTCACCCCTCTTTATGTTTATTTGGCTAGAAGGAAGAAAAAAATTAAAACCTAATTTTTCAAAAGGACTAGTAGCAAACCTCAATACCAGCAGAAAAAATAGGGTAATTTATAGAGTTGAAAGAAAATGCAAACTAGGTCACTCATGGTATAAACTAAGCAAATGCTACTATACGCAAAAAGTAGATCATATAATTTAAATAAATAAATAGAGCGCAACTCTACTTTTAAAGCATTGCTTTAAAAACCAACTATGGGGGAAAATACCAAGGCCTTGCATTGTTAAATGTTACAAGTGATAAGACTTCAAACAAGTCATCTGTGCTCATAAACAGGCAGCCACCCTTCAGCCCTGCTGGTGGTATTATTCCTTCTGAGGTACAGGCAGGAAATAATGCAAGGAAGAATAAAACCTAAAATATATCATAGGAAGAATAAACAAAGTAGGCAAAGAACGTGTACACTCTGTGCAAAAACATTCACTAGTTAGCTGATAAAACACATTTTTCTTCTTACTCTAAAAGTGCTAGGAAGTTCTGCATGGAAACACTGAGAAAACATGGCAATAAATACTAGAGAAATCTACAGACTATGCACCAACTGTTTTCAAGCATAGTAAGAAAAATATTTATTGTTCTCCCCTCCATTTCAAGTCTGCTCAAGGAAATGGGCACTGACATTCAGTTAAGTACATATTTAACTGTGTGCTATAGGAGCCCTTCTATTTCTGGGTATTTCCAGACATCTCACTTGTGAGGCGTGTAAAATATTCCACTTGTGTGACCAGTCATTGCAAAAGGAATTACATGGAAAACTGCTCTTTTACTGGCATAAAAAGGGAGGCAACATGGAAGATGAATTCTCCATGTTCCTATAGATTAGTGAAACTACTGGGCAAAAGTGAAAGGGAAAGCTAATTATTGGGGCCAGCTTAGCCCCTTCATCCCAGGGACCAGCTCAGTAGATAGGAAACTGCTTTACTACATATTGAAGAGATCAACCAGTTCTCAGAACAGGAAAACCACTGCCAGAGCAACAGATTTTCTAAGTCAATGGCCAAGGACTATGTAAAAAGGAAGTGACTATCACATTTAGATTAAATGAGACAGTGCATGCAACAGTTTTCCAGTTGAAAGCACGGATTAGTAGAATTACAACAAAATTTGTAAGCAATTATCTTTAAAAAAAGAAGATAACAGACCACATTTTTCAGTCTCTTTAAGACCATAGAAATATCAAGAAAAGAATGCTACTTGTACTTCTTTAGCCTTTCCAATAAAAACATATTTAGTTGCTTTACAAACATTTACAAACATTAACTCTCAAAAAATTCACTGAAATTAAAACAATAAATGAAGTAGAGCAAAATAAGTAATACAAGTAACTATATAAATCAGCACAAAGTTAAAAAACAAAGCCTGAAACTCTCCAAGCTTTTGGTCTACGTTAATTCCCAATGTGCATGCCTGGAGTAGGATGCTCATTGCAACTTCATGGCCTTTAATAAGGACTTGGGGTCTGGCATAACTAGAATCTCCAAAAGAGACTATCCTTCTCTCAATTTACTATTACAGAAACAAAATAAAAATATTAAAAGATCTCATCTCATAAGATGCTGAATTCTTAGTGACTTTTAAATAAACTGCTAAGGGAATTCAGCTTTCTTTACAAACAAGACCTAAGAGGTTGCTTAAGGTCACAATCTCATTTAGTGACAGAAAAAAGAGCTAAAATTCTGGAAATCCTGGTTTCCAGTCCTATGCTAAGCTTGTATGCAAGGCTTAGCTTAGCTTAGATTTTACAATATAGACAAATACCTTTATCACATGGAAGAACAAAAAAGCAAGTTCAGTATTCAGACAAACTGTATTGAGCTGATAAATAAATCAATTTTGAGGTTTTTAGCTCCTTTATCAATAGCACTCTTTCAGATCAAGAACTTTCTAACAAGAAGCTTTGACTGCTGACTATAAAATTTTAACATTTTTTTTTCCAAGAGCGTGCCAGATTATGCTTACTGGTATAAAAACAGCATAGATTCACTTCCTCTGGATTTACACTGGCATAGCTAAAATCCGTTTCTTAAGTCAATAAAACAGGTTTAATGAAAAATAAAATTTAAAAGTCACAATAAAAAGAAATGATTTTCCCATAAAAATGTGGTGATACATGTCAAAGTACTATAACTGAGGGTTCAGACAGAAAAGAAGTATTGTTCTGAAATCAGAGAGAGTAACTGGAATAATATTCTATTAAAGGCAAGTTAGTATATTGGAATTTATCCCTGCTATGAAGCTAGACATCTCAAAATTACTTTTTACTGGCAACTTCTTTTTCTAGGTCATCAGTGATCTGGGACTATCTAGCTGCCACAGTCTTCAGTACCCTGTGCAGCCTCCCCGGCGACCTCTACCCATGCACCCTCTTCTCTGTGGTCCAGGAGCTCCATCCATGCTCCTGAAGGTTTGGCCCTTTTGTCCTTCCCTGAGCTATATCGTAGGTGTACCTGTCTCAAGCCCTGTCTTCTAGATGGACCTTGGACCTCTGTTGAGGCTCCATCTCCAGTCCTCTCTCTCGACCCACCTTCTGCTGCTCCTTCCGGATGCCCTGGATGGATCCTGGGCCCGAGTCACCCTCTTGCCTTTTCTGGGACTATCTGGGGAACTTCTTATCACCACCCTGTTCAGGAGATACTGTAAGACTGAGTCCTGGTAGGTGCCCTTGGCTTCTGGCTCACCCTCCCTCATGAAGCAGCCCTGCTCTTGCTGCGCCCTGGCAGTAGCATTGGTATAGTTTCCAAACATTAACATAATACACCACCAATGTTGCTCTTGCTCAGCAAACACCTTCTATGGATCTTAGTGTTCTTTTCCGGCTGTTGTATTCTTTCACCATTTTTCAAGAATTCCCAGTTCTTCTAGGAGTCAGATTTCTGATATAATTCATTCTATCATCCCAACATGAAATAAAAACACATCTTCATTTCCATCCACACTGAGACCAATTCAGATTTATTAAGGCTTCCTTGATATTCAGTGATGTCTTATAAGCACTAAATCATCATGAAAGCTACATAAGCGAGAGCCTGCAATCCTAAAAAAACCCCAAAACCCAATCAAACAAGAAGTCCTCTGAGAAGTATACATCTCCTATAAAGCACAAAGCTTTCTAGAGTTCCCCAGAATAAGCACTGTACATCTACTGCTCCTCCTCTCCTCTTTGGGTGATCAATCACATCCAGCAACAAGAAGAAATGGAAACATATTCTGATCTCTGGGCTTCTGGGATGGCTAGAAAACCCACAGAGCCCCTCCTCTCATGTGAAAGCAAAACAGCTTTTGATTTTGATTTGAAAATGAGCTTCAGCTTCGTAAACTTTTAAGATCCTCACCCTTTAAGTGCTGGCCTTAACTTGTCCTTGGACTCTTTACATGCTATCGCTATACAACATGCTCCATAACCAGCAAGAGACATGGAGTATCACTACATTTAAAGACAAAACACAGGCATAGGTATATTTTTATTCAGTATTCAACAGCATATTAAGAAATTAAGTGCTGGAATGCCTTCTTTGGTCCTCTCAGGAAAAGGGTCAAACTTCATTACTTCTATTCTTCATACCCGAGATTTTAAGAAACTGTGCAATTTCGCTGAAAATATTAAATATAAAGGGCAAAGAGGGTATTCACTGTCTCAGTGCAACTGTCACCAAAGACACCTGAGAGATGTTTGTGTTTGTAGAGGGTTTATCATACAGACTAACGGGAGGTTAAAAAGGCAAAAAGAACAGCAAAAAGAAAAGCAAAAAGCAGAGTGTGCTTGTGTTCTCAAAACTTGGGCCCAGACAGAGGATAGCTACGCCTGTCAATCCCACGAGATTCGGGGGAATTCTAAGCCCTGCAAACCAGGCTGAACTTGTTCTGAAAAGAACTCTTGGCAAAGCAGATAGCCTACCCCATGTCACACATCCATAAGCCTACTTAGCAGAGACGGAATCACTTTGCATAGCCTCTGTGCCTGATTCCTCTGGCAATGTAGCAGTTTACTGAGGGTTTTACTTATCTCCTTTACAGTAGGAATACTTGAAGGATAACTGTGGAATAATCGCTGGAAGTGACTTAGAAATTAAACTGATGTTTTTAGAAAAGGTACAGCATTGAAGAAGCTGTCAGGGTGAAGTGCAGCTGCTGTGTGAGGAATCCATTCCACAGAAGCTCCCTAGTAACCACAGATGTCGGCAAGGCCAGGAGAACTTGGCGTACTGACTCTGAGAGGAGTTGTCCGGAGGGTGGAGTGGTTGGAGGCATCATGGCCAGGCTCTGTGATAAATGGGAACTCGAGGTACCACGGAGCTGGTACGCTGCATATTTGCAGCCTACAGTCCGTCACACTTTTGACAAAATGCTGTCCTTTTGGTGAACTTTGCTCACTATAATATCATTATAATACCAAAATACACCTCCACCCCAAAAGTTACCCGCCTCTAAGGTGCGACCATCCCTCACTGGGGATGCGCTTTGAATTTCTTCTACTCTTTGCTTTTAAAAGTAAAGTGAGGAAATTCTACACCAATCATAATAAAGGTATGTATGACTAGAGCCACTCAAGCTCCACCTGAAGGATAAAAAATAGGATAAAATGTGTGAAGAGAAGGAGCGTGTTGGGGAAGATACCATTGTGTACCACTCTGACTTCTGGGACCAGTCGACAGGCTGAGCCTCCTTCCCCCGCGCTGGGACGCCTTTGGGTAAGATCAAAATATCTGTACCAACTGTTTCCCCAGGAGAACTTAGAAACCTCTCTATAGCTTCACTTTAAATCTCCAATGCTTCATATTTGCTTAATGCATTTGTAGCCTAGCAGTGTTACTCATCGTCTTAGTATTTGTGTGTGTCTTGTAACCAGCAATTGTATCACCGGTAATCCAAAGAACCTGTGTGACAGTTGCTTTAATAAATCGTACCATTCATTAATCTAGCCGTGATCGTTCTCATTGAACGCCACCGGCTGGGGCATCTGGCAAATTAGTTACTAACAACAAATACTCTGATGAGTGGTTACTTCTACAACCCTTAGAAAATAAACGGTTGACCAAGTCTGAGACTAAGACTGGATTTAGCTGCACCTAGACTCCTCTCGGAGAAGAAGTTTAGAAAGCAAGGGGGTCCTGTCTGAACCTCGTGACTCAACAGTAGGGTCTCTCCCCAGCCACTCCTCAGGCTCCTACCATTAACGCAACAATAACATGGCAAGCGATGAACAGAGGACATAAAGAGATACCAGTTCCAGCACATGCAACACTCATTTTTGCAGAACTTCAGATGCTCCAGTGACCTTTTGATAAATCAACAACACAAGGGCATTACTACTGAACAGTACTTTCTACAATACTTACTCCCCTCCAGTGTAAAAACCTGTATTTAATCTTCCCTGTGAGACGGTTCAAAGTATTGGACACATTTTACTTTTTTTTTTTGTACTTAAGAGGACAATCCTTTCAAACCTTCACTGCAAGGAAGTGGAATTAGTTCCTGCTGTATCACAGAACTTAGAAGCTATTTTAAAGGATACTTTCATCACACCAGAATCAGTCGCAAGCACTCAAAAGCCTTCTAAGCATAAGACACTTTTTGAAAATTGCTAATAGATTTTGTGCTTTGTCGTATAATTAACACAGGATGTCAAATTGCCAAAATATCAGAAAGAGAGGGTCAGATATATTTTAAGTACTTCAGGAGGCATCCCAGTAAAGCTGTTGCTCCATTAAAAGATCAAACTGATGCTGAAAGCATCCTCCAGTTTACACAACTGTAAATCAAAGGCATGAGCCATACAACAAACACAATCTAGATAGTAGATAATGACTCTGATTTGGAGCAAAAAAGCATTGATAACTCTGCACTAGATAAAAGTGAAAGCTCTTGGAAAACATACCTAGAAAGAGTCTAAGGAAATTTGATATTTAGCAGTCTTCGTCCAACCTGATCTGCCATAACTAAACTTACGCTGAAAATGGGATGCTTTTGCAAATCAACGTTCCAAAGAGAAATCTTGTCCTTGCTAATTTTTCCCCACACCAAATGATCAAGTATACTCTCTATAACTGAGAGGAAAGCCATTCAAAGAGATTCTGGAGTTTAATGAATGGCAAAAAGAGGGGATCGGTCAAATTTTAATCTGTTTGACCATGCAAACTGCATTGAATCGGATAATGTTCATGAGAGGTCTACTGAGGGACTTGCATCCTGTATGAATTATACCCAAGGCTCTTAAATTCATCTGAATGCATTAACTCCTAACCTAAATCACAGAAAAGTAATACACTGTTATTGTATTTTCAAATGTATACTATAGCGCAATGCACAAACAGAAGAGTAGTCCATTTATATCATGTAGATTCATTAAAAATAAAATCACTTCCTAAGTCTGCGTGTGTTGATTTTTGAGTCGCAAACATTCATATTTCCCATGTGTAGGAAAGGAATAATTTTATACTTAGGTGTATTCAAGGCTTTGAACTTGAGATACATGTAATATTAGAGAAGGAAAATAAAAATATAATGAAAGATTCTCCATTTCATGTGTTAGAAAACAATATGTTTTCCTCATTAAACCCTCAGATATAAATTCTATAAACCATGAAATTACCTTTGAGCCCTTACGGAAATAACCAGTTCACAAATAAATGATCCATGAGGAAGAAAAGCGAAGATTAAAATAATAAGAGAAAGTTATATTTTTATATCAGCACTCAAAACACAGAAAAAAATCCCAAAGAACAATTACTAGAATAGACTTAGGTGATAGAGATTCTACTTGAACAGGTAATCCTGAATGATTTAATTCAGCTATATTCTGAGATGGCTATTAGTCATATTTTCCAATATTATGAGGAATTAACTCTCACAAGAAATGAAGGCTAATTCAGTCAAAGGAAATGCTTGCATAGCTTTTGTTCCATCAGTGTTCTACCAACAGACATGTTTTTCCATCCTGTTGCAGAATCGGTGCCTGAACAATTAAACACTGCTATTTGAGTTAACCATTCATTCTGCCTCCATGAGCATCCTCCCCGATTGTCCATTTCAGTTCTGCAAAAGAGGCTCAGTTTTTGCTTTGGAGAGCAAAAAGTTAAGAGGAGAGTTACAAGGTTGACTTCCCCAAAGACTGTCAGGCCAATTTTCCAAAAAGTAGCTAGCTCATGAGCACCTAATGCCATTAAGATCGATCCTACCCAAACAGAGGCAGATTTGGTTATTTGGGAAAGAGCCAGCCCGTGGGATATGGTGGCCTCCATCATAGCTCACCATCAACAGCTTTCCCCTCAAAACCACTTACTATTCCCAGGGATCTCACTCCACAAGAATTGCTCTCCATTTCTATCACAACCCTCACCAGTCCTGGCTCAGTTTTCTCAGTCTCACTCCATCACAAGGTGTGGATTTTCCTCACAAGTCCCTCACATCAACAAAGCGGCCACAACTTGGTTCTTTTTCTGGTGCCTTTACATGGCATTTTGCTCCTTTGGGCACTTTGTTGCAGTTGGGTACTGTTTCGTTGGGCTCAGGGGGCTTCCCAGGTGTGCAGCCTCCACTCGGTAAGATGATCTTGAACCCTTTTGCCCAGCAAAAGCAAGCGCCTGCCTTCCCAATGCAAACACATCTTGCTGTGAAACCACAGGGACTGGAGAGCAGAAGTCCAGATCTGAGGAGACCTCAGTCAACCTATAGAAAACTGAGAACAACCCAGCATTTATTCAATATGCAGTTAAATGGGGTTTTAGGGGGTTGCTTCCTTTTTTCTTGACGTATCTTTCAAAGCAATTTACCAGTGCCATGAGCAAAAGCAGATTTATTTTAGAGATATGGAAACTCAGGAACAGAAAGATGAAATTACTGCAATTAATTAATTTGGTTTTCAAGGGACAAACTGCAGGCTTTCTGGTGATAGAAACACAAACCATAACCCTAAATATCTTCAAATCTAAGTTAAAAAAAATACAAGCAAAAAATAAGAAAATGTTTAGAATGTGAACTTATAAATAGAGACATCTTTGTAACATGATACACAAAGAGGAAGGGGAACTACCAGCGCAGAAAAACGTAACAAGGAAAGGAGCGGCGAAAGCCGAAGTTGGAGCGCAACGCCAGCCGGTATGAGGGACGAAATACTGGAAGTGAACAGAAAGCAGGCTGATGGCATCATCGGCGACAGAGCTGGCACTGCTTCTTGCTTCCTGCTGTGCCAGCTTCAGCCTCTGGCTGACCCCTCCATTCAGCTACTTTCCCCAAAAAAACATGTGCTTGGGGAAGGCTATGCTGCAGGCCCCTGGGGAGCCTCTCATGCGCAGCTTTGAGTCCATGGAGCATTATAGAAGAGAAGTCATTATGCTTCACTCAATTAAAACAAGGGGCTGCAAGCATAATTGCCTCTATTTTTTAGAGCTGCAGGGTATCATCCGCACAAAACAATGGTGATTCTTCAGGTAATCGAGTGCTAATGCTTTTAAGTCAAAACCAGCACTATTTACCTACCCTACAATAATAACATCTAACAACTCTTGAGCAAGACTAGATTGTGACTTCTGCTTGGAAGTTTAAAAAGAAAAATAAAACAAAAACAAAGCAAACAAAAGTAGGAAATGATGTACCAAAAATCCATCGGACTGCACCCCTAATTCCATTAGCACTCTGAGAATTTAATGTCTAACAACTTCTACGTTCACTACATAATCAACCTATTGCCATTCCCTCAGCGTGCTGTAGCAAATGTTTTGGACACAAAACATGAAAAATGGAAAACTTCCGATTCTTTATTTCATTTGGAAGTCTCTGATAGGAAGGCAAACCAGTATTCCTGAAAATTTGTTTAGCAAAAAGAATACTGACTCCTAATTCTTTTCAGTAATACTGAAAGTTTAGATACCTCATTTCAAGATGACAGGAAATTTTAAGACTGAATTATAAGTCCCTAAAAACAAAGGTCTATATACTGAACAGAGTAGCAAACTCTTAGACTGCTGCTATTAGATATGCTTTAATACATCTGCCTTTTAAACTTTGCACAGATACTTCCAATAAAACCAGCTACAAGCTAGCTCCAGTCATAAAGACAGAAATTTAAGTTAGCACATATTAGCAGCCTGCAGTGGGCAAATGTTCAAACACATTACGGTTTTAATATAATTATAATTGTTGAACATGTTCAACCAATTAACCACAAATATTCTGTTTATCTGAGATGCTGCCAAAAATTGTGAGCTGCAGTCAAAATAACATGACACTGTAGTCCTTCTGCAAAGAACAGCATTAAATCAAAAGAAAAAAAACATGGAAAAAGCCAAAGCAAATATCTTATCTGATATTTTATAAATTGACAAATATCACATTTAAAAAATTCTACTTGTACAGGTACAAACTGCCACATATATTTATTTGATAAATTCACATTTTAAAAGTTCGCGTCACCTACTAAAAACAAGGGCTTCAGAATAACTTTCTGTATATGTTTCTTTTTTGGCCGGCCCTCAGGTTCCACAAAGTGCAAACATAATGCACATAACTGGGAAACACCAGCTACAAGCTGCCGTGCCTTTAGCATTAAGGACAAAATTATCTTGTTGCCTGCTTTTTTTCCCTCTGCTGCACAAATACAAAAGTATTTTAAACAACCAGATGAGCTCCATCATAGGAGGAAAAAAATAAACCACTACAATTTGCCTTTAAGAAAGAATTATTAAAAACCCCTGTTGTACAACTCCTGTTTAGACAATATGCAATGCTGCAAAAGCACTTTTTTCAACGGTGCCCCCTAAATAATTAAGCTGTTCCTTTTACCATACTTCCTATATTACACAAGTCATTTACCTACAACAAATCAATAACTCATTCCTTATGTCAGTCATTTTTCTCCATTTAAATGAATGGACTTAAGTCCAACACTGAAAGTTAGATTACCTTTGAATTATGTGTGTGATTTAAAATTCAAAGTACTACACTAAGGAGCTTTTTAGAGGGGCCACTCTACAGCCTCTTCATATAGACAATCCCTTACAGACCTTCCCAACAGATTTAAAGCAGAACAGCAACCCTGAAACAGTTAAAAATGTGAACATTAACAGGAAACGGCCATCACAGACCAGAGCCAACACTTTCCTTTATTTAGGGAATTAAAAAGCCAAGCAACCTGCAACACTTACAATAACATCTCCCAATACCCCCCATTCTTTCAGATTAAGTAATAATTGCATCCGATGGTTTAATTTAATCATACAGGTCAAGCAGCTTCAAGCAACCTTCTTCTGCAGATGCTATCAATTAAAAATTCAGTGCCTCTATTGAAATATTTGAAAACTCTGCTTATTTCTTAAATAATTGAATCAAAACTAAAAGCAAAGAAAATTAAATACTAAAATATCAATTTCTCCACATTTTGATGAGCATGTAATAGAATATCTTAGCATCAGCATGTAGCTTAATCACAGGTTAAGGGAAATACCAGTATATTTCACATAAATTTATAGCATAAAATTGTGTTCTCACTAGAAATAAATCACTGACAAGAGAATCACCAATATAGACAAGAAAAAAGATAATACACAGAAAATGCCCTAATAAAAATGTTCATAGTTCATGCAAATTGTAATAAATTTGATAATATTAAGTAAAAAAAAATCTGGAGGCAATCTTCAAACAGTGCAAGCCTGGGAAGCTTGTATCAATTTAATTAACTGTCCCTTCCCAAAAGGATGAAACAATTCAATCCATCCTTCTATATTAAAAGTATGGATTTGGTCACATTGTTTTATCACCCGTTATCTGTCTATTAACTTAAAGCACAAGTTGTTGTGACATGTGTATTCTCCAGAAGTAACAGCCATAATTTCACTAACGCAGCCACGCTCCATTTTAAGCTTTTCATAAAGAAACCTTCATAGCTGGTTTCCTACCTCTGACGTTTCGCACCAGTAACTAACGCAGCTGGGCACCCCCTATCGTCAGGCACTGCCTAGAGTTGTCAATGGTGAAAATTTTTGGTTTGAAAAAACTCATGGTTTTTTTTAAAAAAAAAAAAAAAAAAAACAACTCAGCTTTATTTTATTGTTAGGCTTGAGTTCCCACTCCCTCCCCTGGAATTAGCTGTAGATATGCACTTTGTGCCAAGACCTCTGATCTGGGGAGATGTACAGACAGTCGAATCAGAATTATTTTTCACGCTGGCATACCCTTACAATAACTCACTGATTTCTAAGATGATATAACTGTGAAAATGGCAAAACCATATTTTTTTAAATGCAGAAATTCTCATTTTTCATCCTTAGCATCATCCCACCAGACTCTGAACCTCAGCATTACCTGAAGCAATTAGGAGAAACCGAAGTGGCAAAGTAGTGTTAGGTAATGCTTCATCTTCAGCATTCTGGAAGCTCAGCAAGGCTTCCACTCAAAGCTGCTCTCCACTCCATTTCGGCTCAGCACCCTGAATCTGTTCTTTACCAGCTGCTGATGTTCCTTGTATTAAACTGAAAATTTGTGAGAAAAGCAAAACTTCCCGCTGTGTGCTAGCTTTGCACGAGAGCACTCGATCCTAAGTCGTGATACATTTTGGATGCATTCTTGTAAATGTTTTTCATTTCAGGTAAACCTGGGAGAGGTTGGGGGGAGAAAAATCTATAGATTAAGTACTCATTACAATTTTTACAACACTTACTTAAAAGCAAAATGAATACACCGTACAGTTTTTCTAACATAACATTATTTGCAGGAATGTTTTACTGAAGGGACCACATATCAACTACTTAACTTTGATTTTTTTAAATAAGGAAATAGAAATGAAAACAGCATGACAAGTTAAAATTAATTAGTTAATTTTGTTGTAATTTTTTTTTGATAGGGGAAATCCTTTTTACAAAACTTATGCACTTGTACTGATACCTTAAATCAATCAACTTGATTAAACAAGATTTTAACCTCTCTTGGCTGAATTATAAACAAACTATAGGGTCCGTTCTTTATACAGCAGGACTGTAATTCTTCTGCAAGTAGAGTTTTCATGTGATCAAAATATTATTTAGCTTTAAATCAAAAGATCTGTTATTTTAGTTAAGTCTAACAATACTAGAAAGTAAAATTCCTCATCTGGGGCTGTAATATTTGCTGAAAAAAAACTACTTCAAAACATTAATCAAATTTTTCGCCTACTGGGCAGCCATATGGTAAAGCAGCATGTGAATCTCACAAACTTGCTGATCTTCTGTAACTGGGTGCTATTAATTACGCTTGCTGCATCCATCTCTTAGATTTTCGCTTTGTGAAAAAAGTATTTATTGCAACAGCTTTTACAAAACAAGGGAATGAAAATCACAATTGATTAATGAGCTGAATGGAAATATTTCCGTTAGCAGGTTTTTAAAATGAATAAGGATTAATACCATGGGTAAAAATGAACCTTACTTGTGTTCCCCACGCACTTTTTGTTTGGGGGGGGGGAGCTGAATTAGCGGGAGGAGGGTCTAATATGCATTATTCACTGCATCGGCTTTGGGTGACAAACAATAAGGTTTAAACTAAATAGCTTAATACTATAAAGGCTGAGGACTTTATGTGTTTCAGTGCTAAAATCCTTACTATGAAATCGAATTGTTTCACAACTGCAAATCATATTTGGGGTTGTTTTTATTTTTCAAATATATCTAAGAGTTTTCCTGAAATCTGGAGAGCAAACAATTCAGAATGATAGTCTCCATTTTGTCTTTAATTCCTCAGGCCACAGTACTGAGGCTGTTTTGGGATCTCAGCCATAAATCTAGTTAATCATAAATTATAGCTAGAATATAATCCTTGACTCTACAGCCTCATGTGCCAGGGAAACAGACTCTCAGGAATTACTGAAAGAAGATTGTAGGGGTTGGCCGGAAAAGCTAGCAAATAAGTTAAAATTGCGTTAGTTCACATACGAAAATCCCAGCCTGGGGAAAGGCAATGCGATACAATTAGCCGCTGTACATGTCCGGAGTAGCAGAAGTCATGGCACACCTGTGCAGATTTGCCATATCATATCTTCAGGTTAGAAAGGATGATTTTTCTTGCTCTAATCTTCACGTTAGTCTCCTCTACAAAACTAGCTTATTTCAACAGTTTGGCAGAGTGTGTGAACTTCATCCTAGGTAAGAAGGGCAACAGTTAGAAGAAAAAGGTGAGGATTAGTTCTTGAGAGGGACCGATGATGCTATCAAAGCGTAAAAACGAGACTCACTTCTTGTTTTCACCTACTGTACAAGAAAGAGACAGACTGTAGAAACAAAGCAGCTCTAACCCAAAACACTCTGCATATGTGATTCATCTCGGACTCAAGAAAAAACAACTGGGAAGTGAAATACCAAGAATACTCAAATAATTTTAAGAAATAATTATTATTCCAAGTAGTTTCCCCTCAAATAACTATACTGGCAGCTTACTGTGGCTGGAAGAAAGGGAAACCAGGCTCCTGAATGTAGATCTAGGACCTGCTGGAGTTATGCTTTATTAGAAAGAACCCACTCAAATGCAGCAACTTCATGAGGAAGGAGACAAAGAAACTTTTGCAATAAGACAGATTGCTGAGTGATTTAAAATATTACATATTTCACAGACTCTCAGAACACAATACTCAGATATGCAAAGGAATCAGTTCTGTCCTGCCAAGTCACCTTCTTGAACTATGGTGTAAATTCCCTAGTCTCCCTAAAGTCTTTATGCTTCTTAGCTTACAGAAATTTAAGCAGGTAATAACGAAAATGGTAAAATATTTAATTACCAGCTACTTCAAATTACATGGCCACCCACTGGATGACATTTCATTCATCCTAATATATATATATATATCTGTATGTATGAATAAAGAAGGGGGGCGGGGAATCAAGTAACTTCAAGTGCTAAACCAGCAAGAGAAGTTTTTCATTAAGAACAAAATTCAAATAGAAGGAAACTATATTTTTTTAAAAAACCAAACATATGCTACTCTGAGCATGATTCTTGTTATAGGATAGGAACTACAGAAATTACATCATTTTCTGTGTCTTATCGCTCCTTTTCTTTTCATCACAGCTCTAACACAAATTACTACCTTTATAAGCAATGAAGAATAATAAGACAATACAATTTTGAGATTAAAACGCTTGCAAGCTCTAAACCTTTAGAATGAAAAAGCATTTTAAAAATTAGTATGAAACCTTTTAAACAAGTTTTAATTTGTGAACCAAAATGTATACCATAACTTTTCATCACCTCTTGGGCGATCTCTAAACCTCTCCCGCATACATTGACTGTCTGCTTAAAAGTTTAAAGAGCTAACAAAATGTTTTAACGAGATACAAATCTCAGAGATCATTAATCAATATGTTCAATGTTATTTGTGATAATTCATCATGACATGATATTAATGGGTTACTGTACCCTTCAGAGGTGAGATTAATGCAAATGAGCAGCCACAATTAACTTTACTGCTCCCAACTCACAGGAATGGACAGATGATTATAAATGACAACTATATGTCAATTACAATATCCAATAAACTGAAGCTTAGAGGGCAATCTATCTACTTTTATAGTTCTTGCCTGACATAGCTGAATTTAGCTCAACCCACTGTTGTCACAGTGTAACCACTGCTTTGAAGGAGGGGTCAAATTTTGAATTTTCTATTTCTTCAGAAGTAATTCAAATTGTGCATCTAAATGCGTTGTCTGAAGAAGGAAAGCTGCAGGAAACTAAGAGCAGATGTTGCTTTCTTCATCAGCTGAAGAAAATTGTATCTGTTCTCAAATTGCAACAGCAAGGCCACAAAGAAAATAATCTGTCCTGCTGTGTAATATATTTATTCAATTAAAAAAAGACCCAAGATATTAATACAGCAATCGGAAGGAATTTACATTTGGTAAACTGCTTTGTCACATGCAGGATGCTACGTCCGCTCAGGTTAAAGATGCTGAGTGAGGTGTAGACTGGTATGTGCATTTTTGTATACAAACAGATACCGTATGATCACCTCTCCAGCACTAATGCTTCTGTGGTGAAGAGATAAGACTTCACAGGAAAAAAAGCAAAATTTCTAGTGACATCAAAGGAGCTAGAAACAAAGACTTTAGATGTTCACAAATCAAACAGCTGGCCGGATCGAGGAAATTCTGAAAACACGACAGGTACAAAATCATAAGATACTTTTGTAAATAATATATTTACAAAAAATGGGGAAATCAGCTCTGATAAGAATCCCAGGTTCTAGGCTTACTTCCCTCCACCCAAAAAAAATAAAAAAAAGCTTCAGTAATGATAACAAGAGAAACACTGGCCAAAGCATTGTAGGAAGCCACAGAGATAAACACCATAAAACAGATATTTCCTGTAATTTTCAAAACTTTTCTTTGTAGCGCCTTTCCTATGCCTTACGGCCAATTAGCCATCACAATGCACTTAGCTCCTGTGCCCGGGGGGCAGAGACGGGCCCTATTGTTAAGGATGGGCCTCAGTCCAGCAACAAATATTACTGCTGTTTTACATTTAGTCAATAAGCTTTTCCAATGGGCCACCTGAAGGTGTGTCTTTAGCTCTTCAACACATCTGTAAACTTCAGCACATACTAAGTTTCTATAAAACAGATACATATGGTTTCCAGAATAAGTTAAACCTGCAAGGTGTTTTGGGATAAATCAAGAGTGCTTGACACAACAGTAGGACAACTTATCCCAGTTGCACAAGGTCCCCACTGAGCTCCCAATTTTTTTTGAGCAAAATAACTTACAGGAAGCCTCTTGCCTTCTATTTCACTTCCTCAGCATAAAGCATTTGAAATGTATTTTAGCTATAGTTAAAAGAAAAATATTGAAAAGTTATCTGTGGGGTTTTTTTAATCATCTTCTCTTTCCTTCTATCTGAAAAGAGCCCCATCTGGAAGAAAAAGTGCTAGCTTTTGTGGCTTCTGCTTTGCTTTAAGTAGCACATAATTCTACAGCACAAGTCAGACACAGGCATTGCAGCCTACAGACACCTACTGAACTCAAGGAAGGAGCCGGTGGAGGGGAAGTATGGAAGTATCCCACAACGTGCATCCGCAGCGCCACTTGGAAAATATTCAATAAGTCAGTGCCAGTTTCGGCAAAGTAATCTTTTTAGGCTCCATTCGGCAAGTTATATTAGCGCATCACTAAATTTTTATCATGCAGGTAACAAGATCACGTAAGTATGTTCATACCTCAATACCTTGCTGACGGACAGCAGGAGAGTTCCCGGTTTTCTTTAGAGCAATGTTTTCCAAAGCATCACTCTCCCCCACCCCATTTTGTTTAATCTAATCATCAAGAAAAATGGGTTTCAACTGAATAGAAGTGCTGACACCATTATCAGCATTTTCAATGTGGGAAAATAGGAGAAATTCTTTACTGCTTCCAATATGGATGATAATACACATTTTTGTGACAATATTTTGTTGAAGTCCTGACACATTCTGAAAAAACGTGCTTTTGAGAAGAAACAGTTTCCATGCCGACTTCTAAAAAACCTGAAGTCTATAACTACCCCTTAAAATAATTTTATGAGAGACAATTAGCCTCAGAGCTAATATTTTAACTAAAAGCACTATGCCCTGTGCATCCCCTGCAATCCCAAATTCATCAGCAGAAAGGAAGTTTATTCTGTAAAAATAACACGCTACTTTGGGCATGGACAAATACCAGATACATTCATAATTTAAACTATGTTCATAAAAGCATTTAATTTCAGGTTTTTTGGTTTTAGCTAATTAATCAACAAATTTGAGTTGGTTAAATAAAACCTCTTCCAACGCCTCCTATTTAATTGCAGTTTGGCACCAACAAATATATATCAAAATTATAGTATCTCCCTTGACAGGAAGCTCCTTGCTTCCACACACAGTTATGGCTCTCTGCAGAGTAACCAAGAACTGCTGACAACCTTGAACACTGCTACAACAATATTACTATACTTGGCAAAGAAGTACCCTTGCGGCAAGAGAAAAGCTGTAATTTTGACTGTCACTTCACATTACACCAGATATTATTTCACTGTATACACACACACTCTCACAAACTCTTAATAGACTACAGTTTTCTCACTGCCCAGCTCTTCTATTATAAATGACAATATAATTGTGTTGACCTACTGGTAGGATCGCTAATAAAGCTAACATTTAACATCACTGAAAATTTTCTTTTAAAATACAGCCATCATAAATTGTCCTGTCCTAGTCATCTCAAACTGCTAAAGTAGCTTAAAGTTATTTAATCTATTTTATTATTCATTTCAAAAGAAAGAAAATATTTGAAAACAAAGAGGAATTATAATTGAGTTGGAATTTGATAATATGCTCTTAAATCTTCTAATAATTGCTGGTATTGTAAACATAAATACCTTCACCCATGAGCTGCTTTGGTAAGAAAGTGATTAGTGTACTCAAAAAAACCCTGACAAAACCCTTTTTCTAGATTTCCAGCAATAACATAAGTACAAAGGTAACAATGGGTGGTAAATAACCGGCAGTCAGAAGTATAGTTAACTTGCACACTTCCTCTCTGGGCCCATTTCTAACTAGGAAAATGAGTATGGAAACATTTATTTGAAAAATCTTAACTGAGCACATAAGTCCACGGAGCAAAGCCCTGACTTTAAAATTTTAAGCAGTACAAAATGTCCTGCTTTGAAGATAAGTATCTTTTTGACCCGATGAAAAGGATATTTCGTTCTTTTAAATCAGATCCAGTTCAAGGACACTAAAAGAGTTCACACAAAACTTTACCTCTTTAGTTTTTATTTTATAGGCTGCATATGTTCAATACATGGACTGCCTACTGATTTCCAAAAGATTTTACATGTACATATTCGGAATTTGCACAGTAGCACTGCACATAAACAAAAGAACCTCAGTGAAATATGGCTACAATCAGTTACTATAGGTAAACCTAACTTGCTAGATATCAAGTTATGTTTTGAAATATGTTCACATCAATTCACTGCAAGCAACTCCCATGCTTTTGTTAAAAGTAAAAAAATATTTAATTAAGCAAACTACATTTAAATAGACCCAAACAGCACTTGGAAACAGCCATTAACAAAAAGCATCATTCTGATTTTACTGTTGTTCAGGCATATTTTGCTTCAACCCTTGTGCGGATAGTGTGTTTCAAATGCATTTATAAAGACACCATCTCACTTGTGTTGTTTAGATAAGGAAGCATCACTGAACCTCTCTGCCCTTCTCCAATAAAATGTATCAAAAATTTCACTCCTGTCTGCTGACCGCACCACATTTAACAAGATTCGCAAATGAACCCAGAGTAAGTTTCCCACTGTGACACATTAATAATAAGTTCCTTATCCCATCTATCCCAAGCCATGAATATGTAATGTTATAAAATGAGTCCTTTTCACACAACAGAACCTCAGACGTGAATAAATAAAAACTATCCATCACAAGCCTGTGAAAAATTAATGAGAGTTCTGAGACATAAGAAAAAATTGGTTACTGAGATGATACAGTCCAGTATGTAAAAGCTATGTTCCTCCCCAGCTGTAAATTTATTTTAAAACTTTACAAAAAGAGTTCAAACAAACAAAAAAAATCTTTCTATAGCACGCTTACCGTAAGAAACAGAAAAGCGAAAAAAGCTTTAATGGTGAGACATACATCGAAGTGATCCAGACAGCGTTCAGAATCAGCAAGTGGATCAAATACTGCCATAACAGGGAGTTACATTTCCAGTTGCAGCAAAGTTGTAACCTTCGATATTTAGAAACAGAGTTCCTATTCCATTCCTTCTCCCTTCGGAATGGAAATTCCTGATGAAATAAGGCCATATATCTCCCTAAACTTCATTTACTCGGATAAAAGAAGAATTCTTAGAAATAAATTATTTTCATTCATGTGAATGTCTCTTTACTGTGCCAGTGAAGGCTTTAATCTCTCGATATGCAGTAATCTGTTTTGCAATATGAAGAGAAGTAAGAAAATCCCCACATTTTTCAAGAGTCGAGCTGCCACTATGTTTATTAATACATTTCCCTAATCTTGCCCAAAAGACCACGCTGATGTCTGACGAGTACAAGCGCTGTGCCAGGCCTGCTCAAACTGCATCACCAACAAATACCAGAACTTGGTCTTTAGCCAGGGAGATGAGCACACAAGAAACAAGTCCTCGAAAGACTTTGCCCAAGACAGACAGCACTTCTTAAACTATTCTACCAATGGACTTCAGAAAAGATTGTATGATCTACAGTCAATTTTGTGAAGCATTAGTTACTGAAATGCTTAGCAACTAAAATGAAAATGATGCCTTGTGATACCAAACTATGTTGCTTATTTTTTTCCCAAAACCTGCCTCTGCTCACTCAGCTCTCTCCCATTAACTAAGTTTCTCTCTTTTATATCCTCCCATCATTCCCACACCTAGAATCTATGAGGTCCTCCAGGTTTGGCCTCCCAAACCATTAACTCTTTTTTCTTTGTTTCTTAATTCTGATAAATAAGAAAGTGTTTAAATCCTCTCTGCTTACTTCAGTGACCATTTTCTGTTAACATATCCCATGCTACACTGGGCATATGTGAACATGCTGGGTAAACATAAGGTTTCTCCTTTCCCAGCTGGTGCTGGTGGATGAAACGATGAGATCGGCAAGCATGTTACTGACCCTTTCCTCAGTTAACAGGACAAGAAACCATAATGAAAAAAGACAGCAGCAGAGCCCTCCTCCCTCCCCAGCGTACTGATTAGATTTCTCTATCAAGGAGTGGCTTCATCACATAAAAACCCGATCGAGCAGGATGTTTTAGTCTTGGTTTCTTGAAAGAGGTTGTGTCTGAAAGGATGGCCTCCAGAGTGCTGTCAGGGGCGTCTATCTGCAAAATAAATTACCTTTTGAAGTGAGAGTGATTGAGTGACTGTGAAGAATTATTTATTAGCCTTAAAATGCCAGTGGATACAGTTAAGGAACTATTTTTTCTACAAAACTATTGTGGTCTCAAAGAAGAAAGGGAAATACTCTACAATCTTCCTAGAATAATCAGACTGCTGGTTTTGAGGGATGAGTGGGTCCTCTCTACAAGGCTCTACCAGAGCTCAGTCCCTGTTCAAAACTCATATCTTCTGGGGTGCTTTTGGTCACCTTTGTCATGGCCATTTGTCTTTCCTCCATTTAATATTACAAATGCAGTAACACTCTCCAGAGGGGTTATCAGTTTAAGAAAAAAAAAAAAAAAAAAAAAAAAAGAGAGAAAACCCAACCAAAACCCCAGCACAGTCCCATTCTCACAAAGCTCTTCTTACCATGATTAAAAAAAAAAAAGCACCCAGATCATTTCTACTGCAGCCTTGCTTATTTGTGTACTGGCTTTGGGAGCAACACCTAACATACATTAGTTAACTCCCTTTTTTAGAATATCTCACATTTAAGTCCTTTGGTTCACATTCAGAACTAAGGATTCTCCCACATTCCCAGGAAATGTTCTTATTAAGGTTTTCTCTCCCCTTTTTACTCATGAAATTTCAGTCTCTCAGATATGTTCGCCCGACTACTTGTAAGACCTTGCTACTTAAACAGGTATTAGATTTCCAACTGTGCCAATGCAGTTGAAGATTTCTTTCTTAAATACCTTATTGCAGGCTGACCTTTCCTGACTTGATATACATATTTTGCAGGGGAAGAGCCTTCAGGTCCATAATCAGTCCAGTCGTATACCCACCATATCTATATAGGCACGCATGGCAAAAGCCTGCTAAATATGTTTGACATATTATTACTACACCTCTAGGTCAACTTACGTATCAATTCCAGGGAAGAACGGCCAACTGAGGTTGATTAATTTTCATTTTCATATTAATTTTCATATTTTATCCCTTACAATATCCATCACCATGTATGAGCAAAAGACATCAAAATATGTTTTTTATACTGGGGGGGGGGGGGAACCAACAACCCAACAGACACTGCTGTTTATTCTTGGGTTCTCTAAGTCACAACGGACAGCAGCGAAGGACGACCAGAAAGAACTCAATATGCTATTTCCATCTCAAGAGCAGCAGCCCCCGTAATGCACTTCCTGTGCTGCTGCAGCATCAACGTTGCTCTGTATTTTTATGCAATCTATATTTTCACTTGTTTGGCACCACAGTGGTTGCAATTGGCAGTGCAATAGATGAGTGGGCAAAGTATGAAATTAAAAGATATTCTTCCTGCATAATGCTGACTCTGCAAAATCTCCGCCAATAAACATCCAAACCTCAGAACGTTTATTTTTAAACTAGGGCAATATACCATTAGTTCTCAAGTTTAATTCAATTGATTTTCAAGCAAATAACAACAAAATTAACCTACAGATAGGAAAACCTTTGGGTGATGGATGAGACTGCTACAGCGGACACCAAACCTCACGCAATGAACTCCCTGCCGTCAGACGAGAGCCCCACTGGACAGCCAGGTAGATCTGGACAGAAGCGATTCTGGGGCCAAAAGGAGTTCCCCGCTTCCTCACCTCAGCAGAGATGGATTCCACGACCTTCTGAGAAAAGCCTATATATAAAGTTTTTGCTGAATAGGCCCCCTCAGTTAACAGCAGAATCCAATTTGTAATTTAGCCTTAAATGCACACTCCACAAAAAGCTATCAGGTAAGAAAAAAAACCTGACATGTAGATAAAAATGCTTTTTGACATACGTAAGTAAAAACTAATACTATGGCATTTCTCAAATTAGCCATTTGAAGTGCACATACACTGAAAAAGTTTCAGAGTATAAGCATTTATTTTGTTTTTACATTTTTGGGGCCAAGAAAATATTTATGAAAAGAATAATAAATAATTAATTTTACTGGCTGCAAGCTGGGATTCTTTCCTGGTTAAACTATATGCAGTGAAATGGCATTTAAATTATATGAGAGAATTGATTCAAATGGCTTCCATTAGCAATTTGGCAGGCTGCTGTGAATTGCTCCTAATCAATTTTAAATAATGCTATCCTATCTGGAATGGAGGCATCCTCACGTTAAACATGTCCACGCTGCAGAACTGTAAATCAGTGGCTAAAATACAAATTTCTTCATATCTTCTTATAACTCATTGTGTTTAACAATGTGCCATCAGTGAAAGTAATGCAGAATAAAATAACCGCATGTGTCCTCAGAGAAGTGTTCTGGGCCCTAAAGGTTTTCTCTTTTATCTTACGTTAATGAATATTTCAAACTAATGTTGTTCTAGGCCATTTTATAGTACAATCATATCTTAATTTTGCTCGAGATTTTATCAATCAAGAGTAGTTAGATACATTGGAGGTGTAAATACTCAGCACACATGTAGCATAACCATTTGAAGCAGGTGTGGTTGTATTATAAGAATTCTTATTAAAGATAATGAAAGCAGCAAAAATGTCAGCAAACATTCAGAATTTTCTGCTTGTTGTCTCTGGCTGCAGTTTAGAGGAGACATTTACAACTTCAGACCAAACTTTTTTGCCTGCAAAATCTTTGTACAGCACAAGAGAACAAACCCTAACATCTCCTTTAAGTAGCACAAAGGACACACTTTTGTGATGGGCACAAGATGACAGATACAGGAATTAAGCCACAGCAGTTTCCATTAATCTAGGCACACTGTTCAAATAAACCTGTAAACAGATTTATAAAAATATTGTGTGAGCTATCTTTAATTGGCACTGAAACCCAACCCATCATTTCAACATAATTTTTCAGTTTGACTTGATGTGCCACACAAAGATCCTTGGCTGGTTTAGGTGCTGCAAAATTAGGAGATGTCAACTCAATAACGCAGTTCCAGATGGGCACAATCTTCATTGGTTTGTTATGTCTGGCAAAGTAGGTACTAATACGTGAGCCATTTAGTGTGTGTGTCTATTCCTCTTGGAACAGAATCACAAAAAAGCGTGTCCTCATGGTTTCAATGATTCCGGTATTCAGAAAGTCTCTTTCCTTAATCTGATGTCCTTGCAGCGTCCAACTCTTAATGGATCATATTTGATCCATAAGTCTTTTAAAGAAAAAAAGAGAGTTCATCTTATACACAGATGACTGAGCCTTGGTTCAGAAAGCTTTTTAAATACAAGAAACAATTAACATACTAATGGTAGAAAGACATTACTATGAGACAAAACTAAAAATAAAATGGAATCAGTTCAGAAAGCACTGTTTAAACGTGATCTATTTATATTTGAAATCACCTTCCTCATAATGGAAAAAGGATATAATAAACTGTCATAAACCAGTGAAAAAGCAGATTCAAAAACAGACATGGAATTCACATTTGTGGCTGGGGAGACCTGGGGAGAGAGAACATGAAGTGCTTCTTGAACATGAACAAAACAGTTCTTAACAGACTGTGACTGCTGAAGTAAATCAAAGATTTACTTTACAAAGCAGTAAACATGGCGACGAGGAACTGCTTCCAAAAGACCATAAAGCAAAGTGCAGTTAGTAAATAAAGCCATCCCACACGCTTCCACTGTTTAGTTTCGAACATTAAAGCGTGGCTTTCAAGAATCAGAAATGTTAGCATGAGTTATTGCACAGGATGCCTTTGCTTATTTATACTCCACCACGCCACTCCCTGACTCTTCCAAAAGAAAGTGTGGGAACAGAGGATGAACAGGTGGATGGAGCTATAAGGGGAACACTTGATACTGCGGAACGCTTAATTCTGCTATGTTCCACTTCTAACTGAATACAGAATCTGGTCAGTGAAGAGATGCTATTGTGTACTGAGGTTTGGGAACATCTATTATATGCTTATAATGCTCAAATTCCACAGCACCTACACAAGAGAACTCGATGGCTTCCCAGATAACTGCAACTGTGCATGCCCGTGAATGACAACGGCACCCCCTTCCAAGCCCAAGGCTGAAAAGATACAGCTATTATAGCACACCAGAAGTCTGGAGATGAAAGGGGCTATAGGTAGATAGGGCTATCTCCTCTGAGGTCTAAACAATGCCACCCCTCATGTACTGCTAAACCTGACTTGAAGTCAGAAGGTAGGTATTACTATACTGTATTATTTTAATGAGATAAGCTCATCCCCAAATCATGCATAAAATACTCAGGCAATAAGGGATCTGTGCTCGTTTCTCTCCTCTACCTGAAGGGACTAATATAACTTGCACAACTCACAGGAATCTCTCCCGACCACTCAGCTATCGGTCATTCTGTATGTGCTAATACTTCAGCTCTTGCTGAAGTTTAGCTAATGTGGGGGGAAAGAAAAGAAATAAATTTTTTAAAGTACAGCTGAAAGACATTACACATGAAGCAGCTTATTTCCAAAGCTACTTTGCTCTGACCCTGCAATGAGCAGCAACGGCCGTTCCTAGCTTTCTGTCAGGGCTTGACATGTACAGGGCACGGTGTCCACCTCTGTGGGCAGAGTTCACTCAGCGCGTGGAAGCGGATGCTGCTAACAACAGTGACACCACACGTGCCACTGCTGATGTCCAAATGAAAGCTGAGGAGTCTGTGCCTTTCTGCTCAATGGGAGTCCTGAAAAATTCCTCGTTGGTATCACAAGCGTTTCCAGATTTTGCTTAAACCAGACAGCAGATAAAATAGTCTAGCCACTTACAAAAAGGAGACGCCCATCACTGCTTCCTCTGGATTCAGTTGGGAAAAAAAATTTAAAATTTCTTCATCCTTTCAGTTTGTAGAGCATATTCCTGAGCGAGCTTTAACCTAGTTTTCAAATCAATAACTACAGAGCCTCAGCACATCAATGCAGCAAGCTGGATACCCAGACTTTCCAGGGTCCCGTGCAAGTTCTGCAGCCTCCACAGGACCCCACGCTGCTATGCATACTGACGTAAGCCCCTCTTCAATTCAATTTAAAACTAGCTGAAGTATGTCCCCATTGCATGCACTCACGCTTTGTACCGCATACAGAAGCTCAACGATGGAATCTGCGGAGCCACGACAGCCACTACACGCTGCTGGGTTGGAGCCACAGGCAGGTTTGGTTTATCTTTTAAAATATGCCACCCCTGAAATACTTTTCCCTCTCGTTTGTTCACAGTTTACACTTCAGTTCTACTGGACACATACTAATTGTACCCAATTGTTATATGAATCCATAGCTATCACCTACTCTCAAAAATCTTTTTAGCTGACAGCAAGGATGATACTGTATCATCTTCCTGTAAATTAAGATGACAGTTTCTGAGTTAGCATAGCGTGAATATACAAGATGGTACCACTTGCTTTAATAAGTAAGTTTAATCCAGATGCAATTATACTGAACAGAATATTCACCTAAAACTGCAGTACATTTTCAAAAGCATTCATATTCTTGATATAGTAAAATAACCTCAATACCAAGAACATCTAGATCGTATCAGCAAGTGCCAACTTTAAAATATATACCTCTCTCTTTCTATGATGAAAGCAAAGACGCTGAAAAAAGCCTGCCTCTCTCTTGCTTTCCTCTTGAAATCTACTTGAACCATTACCTACCCAAACCAGAAGCTGAAAATGCTTTCTGATGTGAGAAACTCAATATCAAATTTTGTCTTGCAAAAGACTTTTGTGGTATGTTAATTACTTCAAAATGCAGGTCTATGGAGGAAATATTAATACAACCAACCGAGGAAACAATTAACACAACCTTAACGCTAAACAATCTTTGAACTCAGCATATTTGGACACAACTACTTATCAAAAATGTACTGTTCTTATTTCTGATGGTTGCTAAACAAGGTAATACAGTAATACTCACCACAACAGTATTATGCAATGATCCAGTTTTAATGCACACCAGCATTCAAGAAATTAGATATAGAGAAAATCTCTCATGACTACTTAAATTTTAATCACTTTTTTATTGTTATATTGCAGGAGTCAAGAGTAGAGTAAACAACACTCTTAACCCCGCTGGGCCTTAAGCAGGTACTCCTCACAGAAAAGCAAAGATGTTAGCAATTTGTACTGTTCAGAGATGCTAAAAAAGTCTGCCATCATCCAGTACCCCCTTGTATCATTAAAAGATTCTTACACAGCTCATTCACTGTCAGTTCGGATACCTTAAATCCATCAATAGTATTGGAAAAAAAATAACTAGATTATCAAAACAGCATTTAAAAAAGATTCTGTTCAAAGATTTTTCACAAACCTGTACAAGACAAAAAAAAAAACCACAAACCCCAAACATACAAAATCACATTGCCTAAGCTTGCCAGTCTAGGATTTCTATTGAAAATGAGTGCTATAGAAATAAATAGTGTTACTTGGCTGGCTGAGTAGGACAGCTGGCAAATTAAATCTTCCATGTCTCTTCAAACATATTTTTTGAACAGGTTTGTATCTATCCCAGAAATAAAATCCTGAAGGTTCCAAATCACAGTTTTCTACACTAGTTAGGGCCACGCGTTTGACCAATTTCCTCCTCAAACACAAAATCATACACATGTGCATTGAACTATTAATGTTTATATAAACTGCAGATTTAAGCCATGGCTCCTCTTGGACACATCAGCTTTGCAGTGCTGATGCATGCAAGGTCACTCAGACGTAACCCAAATCTGGTGCTGGACCCACTACTGCTTCTAATGGACAAGTGTTTTCTCAGCATTGTTACACGACAGATTAAGAAAAAAATCCTAGAATGTCTTAGTACAAAGAGAGCACAAACAGGCAGAAGTAGGTGTAATGATGAGAGAGGACACTGTATCCAAAGGAAGATAAGCCAGCGCTCAGGGTCAGCCACTATTCGAGCTTGATAGCAGCAGGCATGCCTCAGAAGTGCTCTCTGGGCCAAGTTACTGAAGATGATAGAGCTACAACGTTTCTAACAGTCCTGGAATATATTTAATATCTTATTTAGAAGGCAAATAAAATCTATACAAACTTCTTTTATACTGTCTCTTCATACCGTGTCCTATTGACAGGATTCAGACAGCTCCCCACAGCACCTGATTCAGCTATTGCAAGTCCCCCTAACTTAGAGCGGTTTTCCATCACCAACCTGTACCACCTATCAGCCATCCTTATGGCACTTTGAACGAACTATGTAAACAAACACTATGAAAAGTTTTGGACCTTCACTACCTGTATTTTTCTATCCTGACCTCCCCTATCACTGGTACTGCATTCATCGTCTAGAAAGCAAAGACGACACAAGTACAAAAGCAAGACCTTTTCTGTTCTTAAAGTGTCTGATAAATATAAATATCAGCTTTACATACACAGCTCATGACATCTTATGACATTTTAAAGTGTATTTAATAGCTTAAAAAAAAAAACCTCTAAATGGCTTTAGTCATTTACTGTAAATGTCCACTGCAGGTCACATGCTCAGAGTACATTTAGCATGTATTTATGGGCTTGCTGTTGCTTTTCAAAACAAAAAGATATAAATCTTAATAGTCTCAGTTCTAATGTATGGATACAAGCCATTAATCACTCTGACAAACACATGTAGGCTGTAACCCTGTATATGCTTTAAGAATAGAAAGTAGACAACTACGGCTTACACCTTCTGGTACATCTGTACTCTCCCTAACCCCCATCGTTTGAAATTTGGTATAAAAGTTATGAGATGTACTCTTCTTTCTGTAAATATCATCGATCAAATTAGATAGCCACCTGCAGGCCACCACCTTTAAGGATTTTTGTTTTTCTCTGATTTTTGAATGAGCCAAAGCAGACAGCGAATGTTCCACCATGAGCTGTCAAACCCCTCACACAGATTCAAGAAGTCGTCAGCTTCTGTTTTTGCTTAACATTACAAACAGAAAAGGGCATTTAAAAGAACAGCACATCAGCACCAGTTTTAGAGATCCCAATTCTGTTTCTACTAGTGTCACTGCCAAACTCCCACTGATCTCAGCAATCACAAAAGAGCCATTTCCTAAACTACTACCTCATATTTTATCGGTTTGGCTTTCTTCTCTGATCCTGCTTCTAGAAACTATTCCTCTTCTAAGAAAATGCAACAGACAGTTTTAACGCATTTAAATATCATTGAAAGAAAGTCTCCCATGTCCTGCACATCCATTTTCAGACAAGAGCGTTGCATAAGAGCCTGCTAAAAGAATGACCACGGCACATCGCTACTTCAGACTTCAGTAGTGGAAGAGAGTAAGAATATTTGATGGGTTAGTTGAAAAAAGTTTGTAAGCAGTCGAAAGGAACTGCCTGATGATAAGAGGATAAAATTAAATTGCAACCACTATCTTGCTAACTTTAACAAAACAGGATGCAAAAAATAATTGCTAATATTGACAGGTGTTATTTCTACCAGGAACGCTCACAATACATTATCTCAGTGACAGCATTCACCAGAGAAGCCAATGCTCCCCGTACAGATCTGAGGTTAGGCTAAAAACTTTAAATTAGTTAGCTAAAACTTTACAATCCTGGAAATGGGGTAAGCAGCAGAAACTAAAACCAATCAGATTGTAAGAGAAAGGGATGGGCAGATGTCAAAGATTTTTTGCCTCCTGAAGGCAGGGAAAGGAGGGAGAATCAATAGAAAGAAAAATACGTCCTCAAATATCACATCCAAGTTTTCTTTACACATGGAAAATGGACAATCTTCCCATTCCTGCCTGTTCTGCTCTAATCCTGCTAACACAGCCTCTCTTTACATCTTTCAGTGTATTTTTCCTATTCCATGATGGTTTTTTGCTTCCTCACACCTGACTCTCTGTACTCTTTCATGTCAACCTCTACTCTTCCAATAGTTTCTTATTCATTCTCCTTCTTTAAATACCTTTTTAAGTTCCACTTCTTTCACGAAGCCTCCCAAGTTGGTATCCCTACAGGCAAAGCCCTGCACCCCCTAGCATTTACCCGCTAAGATTGCAAGTTTGGACGAGGGCCCTGTCTTTTCATCACCTTGTGAAACAACATGGCCAAAAGATCTGAAACGTCTGCCTCATGTTGAGCTGTTGTGTTTATATTAAACATTTACATAAACTGCTGACTTCCAAAGTTACCGAGCAACCAAACTTTCCAATAATTACCAAAGTACTCAATGATTCTATTATGGATTTTGTTGCCAGAGACTCAGCATATTTTAATATGAAAATCTCTTTGTTCCTCTTCTCATTTATCGTTGTCTACTTCACAATGCCTGTAGTTTTATACTCTCGCAGTATTCAGTGTGTCAGATAGGGAGGACAAGGGAAAAAGCAAATAAGAAATATTTGCCAGATAAAGAGATCAAAAAAACCAAAGGAGATAAAGATGAGCTCTGTCAGGAAAGACTATCGAGAGAGGAGAAACTGCATGGAAAGACGGATCAGATTGAGACAAGAGCCAAGCCAGGCAGCCATCGATGGAGTGCATTTTGCACTGTCTCCAAGGAGTGGAGCAATTTGCTGCAACGCAAGAGTAAGGTTATTTCACCTTGAAGGCCAGATTTTAATCTGCAATACAACTTATATTGTCAGGTATCTTAAGGTTTGCTGTTATCTATAGTATGCCTTTATGGCTCAGGTAGAAGAGATGCTGAATTAAGAGGGAGGAAGAGATATCTACACTAATAATAATAATAAAAAAAACCTAAGATGCTAGGAAAGGAAACAGAAAAAAATTTTAGAGTACATTGGGTACAAGCATTATGTTTTTTAAACTTGATCTATAGCTACAACTTTGAAACAAATTATGAAATTAAGGTTTCTGAAACCCATTTGCTTGGAGATGATGACACACAAGACACTAAAAAACAATTTGTCTGCATTCCCATAGAAAATATAAGCAACATCAAGAGCCTTTGTACATTTAAAAACAAAACCCATCTTCTCTTAAAAGTCATAAATAGTACCATGTAGAATTCTTACTAATATTGCAACTACCCATATTGCCCTAGTTCATACGGGTAGTACCAATAAAATATTCTCCTCTGAGTCAAACTTTTCCAAAGGTATTCACTTAAAGAATCATCTACGTTAGAACCATAAACCACGGTGCTCAGCACAGTTGCAATTCCGACCCAGCCAATGACTTTAGAGATTAAAATGTTTATCTCTGAAAATAACACAGCATGTTCTGCAGAGGAATTTTATATTATAAGGAAAATGTATTTGTAAAGATTTTTTATTTCACTGATATTGGGGGCGGGGGGGGAGGGGAGGGGAAAGGTTTTCCATAAGCATACCACAAACATGATGAGCTAGATTACTTTAAGAGTTTAGAACCTTTTGCTTCGAAAAAGAACAATATGATGTTCACCACAATAAAGAACAGAATTCAAAGGAATGTTTCATGCTAAACACTTTGCGTACAAATCGATTTGTGCTCTATTTTTACGGGACCTTTTTAGTGTTTTGTGAAACCACTAATAAAAATGTTCATTACAGCTTAGGAAATGTGTGGAAAGAGATGTCTTTAACCAAAGCAAGCCTTGGTCCATGTTAGCCGGATATCTATTTAGACCACACACAGTGGTTAATATTTGCCTATGAATGCAGCTTTTTACAGCAACCAGGTCAAAAAGACAGTATATCAACTTTCAATTAAGTTAAAAATAACGCAAAAATGTTTAAGCTATATCTCCAAGACCTCATCAGCTTTTAATTTAAATGGCTGCTGAGAGCAGTATACCAAATCATACTTTATGAAGTTTTGAAATCTAGGGTCATCTTTCATAACAAAAAACCCAACAAAACTGAAGTTAACCTCTGAATGATTAATTTCAACTACAATAAAGCAAAAGGTAGCTTACAGACACAAGCTAAATGTACTGAAACTTTGAACAGCTTTGAAACTTAACCAGCAGATTTACAAAAGAACTGGGTCTCATCCATCTAACTGCTGTCTAACCAGCCACAAGAAGCTATCAGATTTTCATCACTGAAGTTGGAGCAATTATTGGGCCCCCATTCTAACTACAGAAGAGTTGCTCTGTTTTGCACCCCCAATGTCTTTCAGCACAAAAAGCAGCCAACTCAGATTAGTACTCCCAGGATGAGAAGGTTTCTTGGTTTTGTTTTGGCTTTTTTTTTAATACTTTATTCTCCACAGACCCACACTTGTTATCGCTCTGCACAACTATTACTACAATATACCGATAGACACACACATTTTCTGAAAAACACTAATATTATTTGAAGTGCTTAGTATATTTTTATGAAGGTTTGAAAGCTTTCTGCCATTCAGGAGGAATATTTCTTAGCCTGCACTATCCCATGATCGTCTTAGAAGAAAAGAACCACAGGAGAAAAAGAAAATTAAATTTGTTTTAAACAAGTGCTTTCTTTTAAAGTTTTTCTTTTTAATGTGATTAGAACTTTAATTAAATTAAAAATCTGAATCAGAAAAAAATTCAGAACAATCTGGGATTCTCCAAAAGAAAACCAATTCTCTTAACACCACCTTTGCAGGTTAAATTCATGAGGGAGAAAGAAAATTAGGTTGCAATAGAGAAACAAGTTAAATGTTCAAATGGAAGGGAGTAAGATGAGCACTAGCTGGACCACACATAGTCACCCATTCCGCTACTAACATCTTCTCTGCCATGACACAGGCTGCCATGATGTCCCTCAAATTTTCAATTCCTGCCTGCACAAGCTATGACAGAGATCCTGAGGCAAAAATAAATATATCATATATAATTAAAGCCTATACCCATATATTCACAGCAGCAGAGTTCTCAATCTCTAATGCCTAAGGAAGAATACAAAAATATGACACTGCCTTGGGATATTCTCCTACTCTCTAACAAGTTTTAAGATCAGGACATCCAGAGTCAAAGATAGTACCTTGGTGTCTAACTATTTTTTTTAATTAAATTTCCTTTCATTAATCTGACTAATTGCTCTTGGATCCACATAAACATCAGCAGCCATGAGGTCCAGACGGTTTCAGTTTTGCTATTTCCTTCTGCAGAAGTGTTCAAATACAACTTTGAATGATAAGATTAATTTGAACTGGTTTTATAAGTGAAAGAAAAAGCACTCTGATAAGGTAATCCAAAAAAAAAAAAAAAAAAAGGCATGGGAAGATCAGAGTTGCACCATGAAGATGATCACCTTTATTCAGTTGAAGTACAGAAGCCTAAGTCTTCAGAGCGTGAAGTTCTATCAACTTAAATAGAAAATTCAACAAAAACATTTCACAAATCTGAGCAGAAGTTTTAGGATTTGACTCATTACTGCTATTCATTCTCAATTCTCAAATATTTCTCAAGTATTCGTATACTAACAAACAGATCTTCACCACAACTGATCTTATTTGCAGATTCAAAAATTTAAGCGCAGCTGCACAAGACAGTACACTTTTTTTAAACAGAGGAGCAAAACAAAACACACCTCATGAGTAACTCTTAATCTGCCAGCAAATCAATTATAGAGAGCTTCTGTAAAAAGCATCTGAAAATCTGCTTCCAGTCAACACAACTTCGCCATCTGGTTCCCACAGATATCTGCCAGGAATGGGTTGCAAAACCAGATTAACACTGATTACACAAAAATATTCAAAATTTAATTTAAGCTTGCCAATCACTTTTATAGTCCTTCACATGCATGTGGAAAGAATCCTCCACTCACCTCTTTGAAGTTACTGACATGTTTAATCCCCCCGAGAAAAATGGCTACAGCTACATTTAGCAGATTTGTTTTAAATTAGCTTTGACAACGTCACCACAAAGCGTTTGAAAGGACACACCAACTACGTGGTCTTGACATGTTGTCCAGTTAAACATAAAGGCTACTTTCCTTCAGTAATTATTTTTGTAGTAATTTAACTTGCTTTAAAACAGAGTGATAGCTCTACTTCAACTGTTTCATTAATGCTGGATGAATACAACTTTGGACAACATCAGAGGTGTCAGTTTACCTACTTAATATGCTTCTGTTCACCAACTGTTCCATCACATTTGTTGCCAGTAGCCCAAGTCTATTCTAGATGCTATATGTGCAACCAACTATTATAATACCCCTTCTCATTTTTTTTCCAGTATCCCAAAAAGCCAGTTAGTAAAAATTCACACTGTTTGATGACCACCAATAAAAAGTTAATCTTGCAAGGCGTCACTCATCATCTGGTCCTTTTTCAGCAAGCACAATGAAGGATGCTGATAACCACAGAAGAGACACTAACCTTAGATAGATGTGGAAATAAGCCTTTCACATGGGGATAGTGCTGTAATTTTATCCAGCTATATTTTTAAACCAGGACAAAGTGTTCAGAAAAATCCCAGAAACAGGTTTATATTTCTTATTGGAAGACTTACAGTGAATTGCAGTACCAGGTGTAAATACTTCTCTTTCTAAAATTATCAGATAGTGTCTTTCATTCTATGCCTTAAAAAAAGGCTAATAAAGATTAAGGGAAGAAATGAGAAGTACCTAGATTCCTCAGCAGCCAAAGTCTGATCATCCCAGTAACAGCAAATTCCTTTACTTTCTGTTGCAATCTTGTAACCAAAGTATATCATTCTATATGTAGCTTGAAATACAGGCATTTATTTATTGAAATACAGGCATTACTTCTGTTATCAGAACCAGATTTCAAGGTGCTTTAGAGACAACATTTTTATTAAATTTACTAGTGCTTTTTAAAAAAAATAAAAAAGGAAAGTTTTTTCTCATGGTTTTTGATTTAAACAATAATGTTTAAAAGAATTTAAGTAAATTACTTGGACCCCATTTAAAGATATAGTAAAATCTAAGTGTTATCTTTAATACGAGAGGAAAATACACATGTAAAATATCCTAGCATATTAAGAAGCCATATAATCGCAAAATTGTATTAATCTTTCTAAATTTCAGTTGTGATCAAAGTAAAACATGAGCACTCCTGTAATGCAAATCAATAATTCCATACCCAAAAACAGCGTAAACTAAAGCACGGAAAGCTATGACGCTCTAATCGCACTTAAGAATGGATGTTAATTTACTTTTGTGACACTGGCTTCAAAAAATAAAGATGACGTGGATAAATCCAAGCAGAGTCCAGGATGACTACACAGAAGTGGGGTTTAGTTTGTCTCCATTTTAAACCTCTCCCACAGGATGTCACTATTGCTCCAGACGGGCATTGGGTAGTTGAGTCCTCTACTCTCCGCAAGGCAATGCGACACAGACCTTTAGGTATCTTCTATTTTTGTAAATAAGACTATAACAAAGACTTATCCCTCTCAGCTGCCACGTTACAAGCACAAATATTTGCTGGCCTTTAAAGGAGTTAAAACCTGTTACAGCCCTTCCAGTTTGGAAAACTAAAACACTAACAAACCTGGAAATAGTGACGCCAGTGCCAGGACATTGTGCATATTTAAGTAGCACATCCTCCAGCTGAAGACGTTAAAGAATTCTCTTCCTTAACTTCTTACATTTTCACCCTTTAGGGCTATATAATTTATTTTTCCAGATATTCATGCCATTGGATAGACTTTTTTCTAACAAAACAGTGACATCTCGTGGTGACACTCAGAAATCTTAGCTCAAGCACATCACATTTTTTTATGCATGAAATAGATAACAAACCTTCCACTCTTTAAAAGTTACAGTCCAAACCCTGCTTCTGGTGCTGCAGTTACATATCATCTCTTACAGAGATGGCATTTGACAGAGATTCTGTATCGATCCAGACGTTACAGTCATCCCTTTAGAGATGAGAGGTCTCCACATTTCCCTGCCTCTAGCCAACCAGCCAACCTCCCCACCACTATTTTGTTTGGCAGTCAAACATGTAAGTTGGAGCTTTGGAAGTAACTTCTCAGAATCACACATTTCTAGCAAAACTCTTTGCAAGAAAAAGAAAATCAATGAGAATAAAGATTTTTCTAAAATACATTGGGCCAAATTAGCCTTCGCATACTCAGACATGGAAGTGAACTAATCAGCATACCTCTAATTATACTTTCAACGCTAACATTTTTAAAAGTGGGTTTTTCAGCACTTCTCTTCTGTTCAGTCAGTACCTGATTCAGATGGATACAATTATTCAAAGGTTTTCTTAGAATTTGTTTGTTTATGCTTTGTTATCGCAAATATATTTGCCTCAGTAAGGTAAACAAGAATGTTCATATTGTTGACAGTTCAGAAAAGTTAAAGTAGGGTGGCTTGGCTTCTTTGGGTTTTTTAGCATTTAATAGTAAATACTTTCTTGTTATGAAAATGATGTGAATTCTTTGTATGGTCCTTTTGCCTGTTAGTGCTGCTTAATGGCTACTGACACAATGAACAATGAATTCGTAAAGTGCTGTACCTGAAACACAGCGTCATCAGCAGAAATCAGAAAAGAAAATTTCCCATTCTGCCATTACCATATATGCAATGTAACAATAATGAAGACCAGGTGCACACATGTGTGAGTTATTTTATACAAGAACAGCAAAACTGTCACTGTGGTCAGCAGTCTGTGAAAAATCTAAACTAGAAAAATTACAATGTTGCAGAGGAAAACCCCCTAAAGTAATTACTGAAGTTTATTTAGCAGAATATGCACCTTTGCTACTCTTAAGGTATTAGTGGTACAGTTTGTGTTACCCAACGTTTTAAATAACCTGCCATCTTCAGCCTCTCAGTTTAAGCCAATTATGCTAGCTTTTATTCTGCTCAGAAACTGAATTAAAGCCAACAGGAAAATGTCCCATGTCAACAATCCACTGATCCCAGATATCATACCTCAGTCGTTCTGCTCTGCATGTTCCAAAATAGCCACTCAAAATGATACACGATGGTCCAGCACCCTAAGATACAGAAATCAATTTCCATTCACAAAATGATGGATGTAATAATGCATCTGCAACTTTTCTGAGAAAACTCTGAATCTTGCAATATTTAATGATTTTTCATGGTTGCAAGGCAGAGGTTAAAACTGCCTTAAATCAAAAATCAAAATCCATAAGGCAAATGATTACACCTTTCTTTTAAAAAGCCCCAAGATATTAAAGACTATCTGATAATTTTTTGGCATGTGACTCTTGGCACGGACAGCTCTTTTGCTTAAGCTCTGCGAGGAGCTATGTAACGAGGAAGACTAGAAATACTGACGAGCTCAACAACCCAAAACATGCTGTTGTCACAGAGTAATATATTCTGAGATTTGGCCAAGAGCTCTATCAACAACAAAATTTAATTCCTTTTTTTTGCTGGAATAATCCTCTTTCTTCAAGAATAAATAACCTTTATTGTTTCTTTAACTGCTTTCTAGATATTGTTAAAACTGCTGCTATACTGTAATGCCAGTAAAACACTGTGAAACTGCTACTGGAAATAAGCTTTCTGAACTCCTGGCACACTTCAAATGACTGAGGGGTTTAGCTTGTTGCCCTACGGTTTTCCACATGTTTTCACAAACCTTGCTATGGGTTAATCATCACTAACAATCAAAAATTCATATTCAGTCTAATGAGTCTAAAAACAACCAGATCTGGAGTTTTTAAAGAGCCTCGGGAATTTTTAAGGCCAAGCCTCTTTGAGGTGCCTGAGGAATCAGCCAACCTCCTTAGCAATAAAGGAAAAATAAAGACATAGATGTAGACTTATGAACTTATGATGTCAGTGTCTGAAATCAAAGGAAAATGTGACAAAAACAGCTGTAAAAATAGTTGCAAAAAGAAGAGTGGTCATGCAGGAGTTAAAAAAACCTACACAAATTATATAGCATATATTATGGCTTCTCATTTCAGGCATGATACCACAAATCTTAATCATGCAAAGAACTGCTTTGTTTCCTCATCAAAAGATAGGGAACTAGAGGGAAGTTTTAGCTCATTTAACTCATTGTTAATGACAGTGCAAGAATTCTTTCATCAAAATAATTTCAAGTAATGTATTCATTCCTTTATATCTAATTAAAAATATCCTGGAGGGCAAATCCAGATAAACCCACAGTCACCTTGGTAAAGATGGGTTAGGTTAGGTCTCAAAACGCAAAGCCCATAGGCTGCTGAATACAGGATAAGAGATGGGATGGAGAAAGTCTGTGCACAAGAATCTGCACCAACTCGCCACAGAAAACAGCTCTGCCAAGGCTGTTAATTGTGTGGGACTTGGCAATAAGAGTAAAGGTGGAAATCACAACTAGTCAAATTCCCTGACCACTTCCCTTCTCTAGAAGTTGGCATGGAAAGAGAATGAAAGAAAAATTGTAATTCCAGTGCTGTTCACCACTGGAAGAAAAAGAAATCCCTTCCAACTCCATATAGGACTTTGCGAGTCCAATCCAGTGACTGAGTAACTGAACTGGACGGGATTTGAACCAGACTCCAAAGACACAGCTGAAGTACTTGAAAAGCAATGTTGGTTCTCCCCCTTTTTATATACTGAACGGTCCTTTAACAAACCAGCAATATGAACAGAACAGGTGATGCTTAAATAAAGCAGAAGTCAGAGAAAAAAAAAGCCAATTAAATACTAAATTGTTTAATTTCTCAAACAAATCAAATACAATGGAACATTAAATATTTACTTTTTCTTAAAAAATTAGTGATCCTGAAAAATCATTCTCCAGATGGCAAAGTTTTTGCTAATGACTTGACCATATTGACAAGACAACCACCTTCCTGGTGGCTCTGAGCTGTTAATTAAGTTTAGATGTACTGTGAAATAATACCTTTATGAGTAGGTTGTGCAAACTAAACTAGAGGAAGGATTGGAAAGCAGGATTGAAATCATCACCACCACCATCAGGTATACTCCAAGATGTAGATCACAAAATAATAAGTTTTGTGTTCAAGCAATGAAAGCATCAAATAAAATGCTTGGTTACTACACCTTACGGAAAGGATAATATTAGATATCTTAAATTGCTAATCTGTTTTCATCTGGTTTATGTTCTATTGTACTGTTCAAAAAAATTTGACATGTTAATACAATTGTCATTCCACTTTTTTCCTCCAGCACTCCCAGAGCTTTATTATGTTTAATCAAGGCAGCTGAAATGTTCCTAAGGACTACAATATTCACCTCACTGCTTTCTCCTTCAAGAAAGATTATCTATTGTGCCTATTACCTGTCCTGCATATTGTCCATCATTTTATGGATTAAATCCACAGCCTTCTGAAACCCTGATTGTTCAACCCTGGCATAAGTCAGGCACAATCTCATAAGTACAACACACTATGATGCATCACTGATATAAAACGCAGCTACTACATTTCAAAGGCTTTTATTTCTTTTTATTTCCAGCTGATATCAACCAATCACTGCGCCTTCCCATGGGTATAATTTTCTGCTTTTCGGAGTAGCAATACAGAAATAAATAACAGATTTCTAGAATTTGTATTACAAAACTGACCACAGGACATTTCGTCTTATACATGACCATTTTTTCTGCACATAGATCTAGAAGACAACCCCAGAAGCAGTTATATGTATTATAAAGTATTGCTTTAAATATATCATTCTTCAGACTGCATACATTTTAAAAGGTAAATGAAAATTTATATACTTGTGTACTAGAAAAATACCAAGAGAAAGCTAGACAAAAATAAGGCTTATCAAAAAAATATAATTTTTAAAAACTTACTTGATTTTGAAAGTTACAAACCAGTTCTTGGTTTTCTGACTCTATTCTAAACAAAAACTGTGGCCAGTATCCAATGAAGTGTTTTGACCTTCTTATCTGTCCTTTCCACATTACTCAGGACATCTGCCACCTCGTCCATCTTCCTCCACTTCTTTCAGCTCCAGACACTATTACTTGCCCGCACTCCTGACTGCGAACGCCTCATTCCCCGCCATTTGGGGCGATACAGCCCCTGTATTTACCTGGCACTGTACTGTTCCAGTAGCCCAGAGCTTGAGAGCTGGAGTAACTTGGAGGAGGAGGATAAAAGAAAGTATCCTCGAGTAAAGGAGCTGTGCTCCTTTCCCACTTGGTAAGTGGGTCTGTTAACTTACAATTTACTATCAGTTACCTAAATTATAACCGGAAACCCAAATGTCAATCTACAGCCACAGCTTCAGATACAACCATGGAATAACAATAAAAAATGCTGTAATTTTATCCTTCATATGTTCTCTCTGCAAAATATTATATCAATCGGGAACACACATTGTTTCAGTTCATTATTATACTTGAAGTGACTTGTTTCGCATTAAACTTTCTCAGGAACCCTAATAGAGGATTTTTGTTTGTTTGCTTAAGGTAGTGCATAACAGATACCCTACTTCAATAAAACCCCCACACACACTGAACCGATTTTCAAGACACAAAGAACCTTAAGCAGATTTAAAACGCTTTAACAAAGGTATTTTGAGAGGGGGGAAGGTTACCTAAGGTTTTTCTGCTCTTAATTCTGTGTTAATTTACCACTAAATTCACTAGATAAGTATAAACCAGCACTGAATACAGTGCCTTATCCACCAGATTACTTCGGTATCATTCAGATAAAAAACAGGTCCGTGTTGCTGACCGGGATCACTATCAGGAATATTATTTTTTGCAGTATTAGAGTTCCATTGCTTTTGCATCAATGAAACTCACCCTCTTAAAACATAAACAAACTGCTCATTCGCAAAGTGAGATTCACCGACTTAAAAAATTAAGTTGTACAGATCAGAAATGTAATCACGGGAGACAAGCTCTGAGAGTTTTTCAATCACTGTGGGGCTGCATCAATTTAAAGTCATGTTACATTAAAGAGAAAAACGTCTGGGAAAGTCTCCCAGTTGTCACTTTAGATTAGATTTGTTGTTGTTATCAGACTGTGCATTTTGTAGGCTTTTTTACATTTTAAAGATATTGCCTCACGCAGCTACACAGTGCATAAAGAAACATGTAACATACAATTCTTTAATCAGATTACCTAGAGATTGGGAGTTTGCACAAATTAACTGGTAGTCTAGAAAAATGCACGCACATCGTCTTGAAGCCTGTTAAGATTCAAACTTTAAAGCGTAAGTACCTTAGAGTCACAGGGAAGCCACCCAACCTAACTATTCTTCAGAGAAAGGTCAACAGAAGTCTTCAGTTCTTCTAACAATAAAACGGCACACCTTACAGAGACCTGATGTCGCTGGTCATCTCAATTGCATTTTTTTTTGCCTAAGTAAATTTTCAACTACGTTAATGGACTTACTCGTGCAGCCTATGCTATTTCTGTTGCAATCATTCTGGGAATTAGGCCCTCACACCAGACAACTGCACGCTATGCAGGAGATAAAAGATTTTCCTACATAAAAATAAAACTGAAGAATTTTAGTTCATTTCTGCATGATTTCAGGCTGACCTCTGATTTATTGCATTTACCAGAGCTTCAGACAATTATCTTTATTACTCTGATTGTCAAGCTGTCATGTAAAGGATTCTTAAACATTACTGCGTGTATTCACACTGTCAAATACTGTCTCAGACAAGTGTAGCAACATTACTCAATATCTTGCTAGATGTTACTGTTTCAAGCAAATATTCAAAATAATATTCATACAGCATAATCATTTTGACTTGAATTGCATGAAAACATTTTAGATATTAAAATTATAGCTTCTAATATGAAGTAGGCTTTTTCTTATACATCTTTTAAGCATATTTCAGTAATCATTAATCATAATCCTTCTGAAAAATTAAGTTAGTAGCACACAAGTCTAAGTTCAAATATTTACAGGATCCTCTTTAAATCAAATACACACCTTTGAGCTAGACCTTAACCTTTTGAAATTGGGAAGACAAAATACCAGAGTGTTCATAATATGCAGCATCTCCCTTCTTGCAATTTTCCACACGGTAAGAAACACTCAAAGACTTTACTAAGAGGACACAAATAAAAAAAACTAAATAAGCAACATCCACACTGACTTCAGCAACATCAGCCTACCAGGGTCAGCAGCCACAGGATGAAATCCGTTTAAATACCTTTCACCTTCCTAGACAGCTGTCACGTCTGTAGAAAGTTTGGCCGTAGAACCCCAGATTAACGAAGCAAATCAGGTACTTCCACATAGCAGATTTTGCTCTTCTATTTTGTTTTTGGAATCAGACGACTTTTACCGTTTTGGTAAGACTTGGGTATCATGGAGAAATTAAGTCATTTGAAGCCATCCATGTTTTCACACTAGTGAAAACTGCCTTCCTGCATACAACTGGAACGAAGCTCTCTTCTACTATGCACTTTTTGGGTGTTGGCAAAAAAAGCCACTCCCAGTCTTCTCGGATGCCACAGAGGTACCAAGACGGGCCAGACTACACCCAACCTCTAAGAAAGACCTTTCTGCTCCAAGAGAAGACAATGCACCAGTAACATATGGCATTTTAAGTTTACCGTCTACTTGAGACCTACCACACTTACGGAAAAGAAGTTCAGATGTCCCAGAGACCGACATCTAAGAAGAGTTAACAAGTTCCAGGCTCACTGTGGTTTTTCTGAAGGTGGACTTTAAGCCTTGTAAGGACCACCAAAAGTAAGAAGAATCTTATCCCAAAGCTTGACAGCTGTAACAAGCTATGTCTTAGAACAGTACATCTTTAATCTAACACTATAGCCCTAAATCTGTTCTGGTTCTACAAATGCCTCTAGTTATTTCATTTTTATCAGTGAAGAAAATGAAATAAAAAGTATTTTATACTTAACACCAAACAGACCATGTTATCCCAGAAGACGTGCTTAAATAATTTAGCTGTTAAAAGAATCTTTAACTATAAATGTACTAAATTCCAGCACAAAAGATTAAGTACAAAAGAAATTAACACTGCCTTAGGAAAGAGAGATAACATTTTTCTAAAGCATTTCTAAAGCTTTTTGATATGCTATTTTTTAGAATTATATCTGGAGAGAACTAATATTTTTAAATGAGACTTTCAGAGCTGCTCAAATTGCAAAGTAACATTTATGCAAGTTCAAGAATTCTGTGGAACTTGTTTTGCTCCCGTAAAAAAAAATCAGTATGCAGTCTTTACGCTTTTAAAGAATACATACCTAGCAAAAAGAATTTATCAGTAAGAAGATATTAAAATAATAGTCATCTAAAAATGTTGCTCCTGGTTCTATCAACAGCTTTGTCACAACATATCAAAGCAAAATAACATTTTCTCTCCTCAACAACTTAAAAGTTTCTAGGGCTTTATCGCCAGTCGAAGCAGTCTGTTTGCATTCTCCAATACAAACTGACAATCTAGTGATACAGTACATTAAAAATTCTCTGTAGTATTGACTGCCTGAAGCTGATGCTCCCTTGTTAAATGCAGTGCAGTTCAATTAACAGCTCTTCAATATACAATTTAATTTTTCTTTCATCTTGATCCACAGCCGAGCTTGAAATGAGGAATGCTGGAATAGATGTACTTTAAATATTGAAGCAAGTCTTTATAAATAAATCTATCAAACTTGTAATGATTTCTGTCATAACAGGACCAAACAGATGAACCTGAATGACTGGGACTTTCAGGTTTGTGCATTGTTTTTCTCAGCCTTACAGGGCTGTGAATTGCTGGGGCTGGGGGCGGAATGGGACGGACACAACATGACTCTAAAAACTCCCCCAAGTTGTGATAGAGCTTTTCCCTTACTGCACCATTCTTAGGGAGCAAAGGAACAATTTTCTGCTGCTGCTTTATAAAGTAAAGCCTTCGCATGTAAAAATCCAACTTCTCACTAATGTCAACAGAACGTTTTCAATTTTTAATATTTCTCTCATTATTTAAAAAGGCAACCAAATAGAGAAGTGCATGGCACCAGTTTCCATCACCAAATCTGCACTCAACTGGGAGGCAACCAATTCTGGGTTGAAACAGTAAATATTTAATGCATAAATACTACCCTGGATACCTTTTTTTTTTTTCCACGGCAATGTGAACATACATAGTACCTTCAAATCTTCTCTAGGTAGTCATGACATTTCACAGGAAAATGTAAGGTTAATTTAACCAGGACAGAATGAAATATTGCATTTCAAAGTTACTCTAAGTGGGACACTGCTGAAGGAAGCTATTAATATCTCTTACAGTGTGCATGCTCAAGGAAACACATTGAATCAGCTCATTTCTCATAGGTATGCTACACAGCCTTCAAAATGGTAGGATTTACTACTGTTCATCAGAAAGGAAAACACTCTCCTCTAAGCTGGAGGCATTTTCTACTCTTTAAACATATTCACAAAAACAAACTTGACAACACTTACTGCCTTAGGTAGGAGAGAAGCACTACTGACATGGAAGGCTACCGATCAGCGTGAGATGAGTTACAAAGCAAGAGCGGCTTCACCAAGTGAACATAAGGAGCGTTAGAAGAACAGTAATCCGTTTCAGATTAATTCGTTCAAACTGCCTTTTCTCAATTTATACATCAATGCATAGTGAAATATATAGGTTTACCTCGCTTGTGTCCACGTTTATAATGGTATTAGTTCAGATGCTGAGGTTTTATTCTTAATTGTTATACCTTTTTCTTCTTCATGGATTTTTAATCTTCTTATCTACATAATCACTTTGAATGCTGCAAAAAAATCTTTATAACATTAACCAGTCTCATTATTGTCACCATTTCCTTTTTCTTTATTTCTAGTCCTAAATTAAAATTAAAAAAGTATCTCTGTACTGTATTTTAAATTGTCACAGAAATAACATTCAGCATTTACAGTAATTAACTCATCATTACTTCGAATAACTACACTAATTGGTATGCTCTACAAACCTGCAACACTGCAGAATTAAAAATAAACATAACAAAGATATAATTTACAACTAATCCATACTTACAATTAAAGTTAGTTTCAAGATTTATTTCATTCTATTATTTTTTATTAGCTACAGCAGACAGTAAATGGGGTGTACCACGTTCTGCTTTGCAAACACCCAGATTATAAAACATAATTACACAAATTAATTAGAAATGAGTACATACATTCATGTCTTTGTTTGTAACCATAACATGTTAAACACGACTACATTAATGAACAGGTCCTAAAAATTACAAGATAGTATAACCAAGTAAAATTTTAAAGCTCCCTGACCACACAAGGTATAAACATCACCCTAGCACAGAGAGGGTCACCACCACTTAAATCCTCCTGATGTCCTATTTTGAGGTTGCAGGTAGTATGCACGTCATTCCTCTACACAGCAGATCAGCAGTTGTGAGAACTCTCAAACACCCAACGTACCACGGCAGAATACAAGTCGAGACCAAAATTCTCCTAACTGGGTCCTGCGCTCTTTCCTACCTATTCTCAAGGGTTCTCTGATGTCTAAGGCCTTGACGTTCCTTCAGTTCTGCCCACTGATTGCACACTTACGCTTTCATAAAGCTCAATGCTTAGAGGAATCTAATTATCCTAAGGATCTTTATCCTTCCTTAAAATTTGTTTCTAAACTCTCTATGGGACCAGAAGTCACTGGACAAGGAAGGTCAGATACAGTGACTGAGCACGCCTTGGTTCCCTAGGAAATCAGACTAGAGATGACTCTCCAGAAAGCAAGGAAACAAAGTCATTTGTATGTTTTCTTTTAAAACCAAACAAAAAGAGTGTTTATTTATTTGCTGAGACCAGATCTGTAGCTGCTGCGCTTCCCTAGCAGTGTCTGTAGTTACAACTACACTGCTATAGCATTTCAAGTATGCACAAAGCTTGCATCAGCAAGATGCATTTACTTCAGTTCCACTTTGGCAAAAAAACAGGGATATTAGCCATAAGCTTTTTTTAGCAATTTAAATGCATCTTCATAACGAGTGTCTATCAGTACAACTAAGCTGGATCACGTACACCTCACCAGTCTACCACGCTATCAAAAATCTGTAGTGTAAAACTCCTCTAAGATCTCCTTTGAAGGTGCCTACCCTGGTGTGTTTAGGACATTTAAGTACAAACAGCTCTTTGTCATCACAACCAACAACTATTCAAGGCCTAAGAGAACTAAAGACGCTTCAGTTAAAACCCATCTACAGGTCACAAAGTGTCCCTTACAAGAATTAGGGAATACCAAAAGACCAGAACAACCCTAGAAATTACATAGCTGGCATCTGTATCTTGGTAAGGATTTAGAGGACCTGAAAGAGGCATCTGCAACTACAAGTCTAAGGTAAAGACATCCTGGTTTCTTTTCCTACTCAAAATTAAAACAGCAACAGTTTTGATAAACACACTTATGAAAATACAAAGTATTTAGTTACATATTTTATGCTAATTTTCCCTTTATTCTTTATAGGCTAGGATCAGCTATTCAAGATTCATTTAGGTGGTTGAAGGCTTGTTTTGTATGTCTCCACCAAAAACAAACTAACAAAAACTACCCCAAACATTCATTACATTAATTCCATACTTCTATTTGATAAGCAAAGTTTATTGTTGAAGTTAATGCTGTATATCTCAGTTACCTCAAGTGAAATACAGGAAAGAACAAGTTCAGCACACTGTTGCTTATTTTTATATACTAAGCAATAAAGCTGCTTCTGCAAAACGATACACTGAGTATCTTTATTGGGACCAAATTAATAGCAGTTTAGTGCGAAAAAATCAGAACATTTAGGTTGTGTTTTCAATGTCATTTCTCATCCTCTCATCAACAGAGTCCTACTATTAAAGGAACAAGAGTCACTGCTTAGAAAACACAAAGAAAGCGTTTAGCTGCTCACTGCAGGGGTAGCATTATATCCAATTAACTCTGGTTCCAAGTTCTCACATGGCAAGTCACAAGTAAAAATCAAAATGAATTTTTAACAGGACAAATTGCATTCAGAAGTAATGCACGCTTTCCCCTCTAGCACAATTGGGAAAGCACATACATGAAGTGCTTCCTTCCAAGACATAAAACAGAAAGGAACAAAATAAAGATTTTTAAATTACCTCGCTTCATAATGAAAGGGTAGCTATATCTTCTGTGTACTCCCTCAACACAGCTCTAATAAATCTCAGTAACACAGTTCCACATTTTAAAAAAAAAAAAAAAAAAAAGAAAGACACAAGCACAGGAGAGTACAATCACCTTTCCATGTTTGACATTAAATAACACAAATTATGGCAGATATTGGCAGATATCTCAGCGCTTGCAAATTAAGTGTGGACAAATGGCTGCAGACACATAGCTAAAGTTCTGCCCCTTAAAAACAATCTTCGTGCATATGGATATTTAGGGCCTGATCCAAAACTCTTCAAGGCACAGAAGAATTAGTATTTTCAGTGGCCTTTGGAAAAAGACCTTTTAATAAGTAAGACAAATATACATTCTTTTGAATAGCAGCACGTAGATATACCTTTACAGACTCTTATTAAATTAAGCATCATACATATTATCAGCACAATAGTATCATGTCTATTTACCCTAATGCCTTAACCAACTAAGTTAAATAAGCAGATTTCAAATCATCTTATTCATACAAAAATAAGCATGGCTGGGACAGATGAAAGGTTTCTATTATTAGTTTGTGAAATCACCTAAAGAACCATGACCATTTTGCACCCCACTTGGACCACTTTCTCCTTGGACACATGATAATAGTTCTTATCACGCACTGCTAAAATAGAGATTTTTTTTAAAAAGCATTGTAATTTCTTGCAGCTGGCACTGAATATCACAAACTGAGATAAAAGATAAAGTAGCAGGCTATTAAAGAAAAGTCCAGGGGATTAAGCAGAGTCTAGTACTCTTCGGTCCCCAACTCACCCCCGCCAAAGAAAATTATCAGGATGAAAGGGAACCAAAGGATGAGGAATTAGAAAGGACCGTAAAATAAGCAAAAAATAAGATGCTTTGGCTGTATAGGAATAAAAGATTTAGAAATATCATTGACAAGCAAATAAATTAATAGAGCATTTTGAGCACTCTACTTCACAAGTCTACTTTCTATACGTCTTCTGTATTCCTGTTGAACTCCACCTCTATGGTTGTTTTATGTCATTTACACAGCTCTGTAGTCATATAAGCCAGATAATTATCTTCAGTTTTATAAGCTATTGTGGATCATGAACCAAGGCAGTGCTTCTTTTGATACCATCAACATTAGTCCCTTGCCACTGTACAAAACTATTAGCAATCCAGCAATGAACACCTTTCTTCTTTTTTTTCTTTTTTTTTTTTTTTCAACATATAACAATTATGCAGAGTTGTACTACACCGTGCTGGAGTTGCTATTTTCCTACTTTACTATATTCACTGTTACAGTAGAACTGATACAGACCTTAACATTTTTGTCTTCATCAGCAAGTATTCTTTAAACATTATCACACTGTCACAGCACTGCAGATACATGCGGTACAGTTTCAGAAGCAGGAAGAAAATCTCTGTACATTTTCTTCCCTATATTAAGCTCAACCAAGAAAAGTTCCCCCACTTCAAAAGACTCATTTAACATATTGACAGACTGGTTACAAGCCTAAAAACCAAATAAATCTTAAAGAACCAATTTTTCGCATTGCAGACTGTGTGACCCATCAAACTAGACTCTTTGGGATCTGAAAACATTTGTAACTCCAAAAGCATGAATGCTGAGACATCCCTGGTTTGGTTTTAATTTCTGAGCAATTTTTAGAGTCAAGGTCCATTTCACAATCGTAAGTAACAAAGAAAACCAAGAAAAGAGCACAACACACGCTAGGTTCGCAACAGGTGTGCATTTCACTTAACAAATAAGACTACATTTTACTGTGAAGCATTCAGTCTCTTCAAAGTGTTGAAAGACCTACGGCCGTTGAGTTATTGTCAGCTAACATACTGTTTATAAATAATACTAACAGATACTCCATCCTGTTCACTTCTGATAATGAAGTAAGCTAATAAAGTTGGTTTTTTACTGTGAAAAATCAATTACATGGTAATCTATGAGATCTTGAACACAGGCATTAGGGGTTTTGTTTACTTTTTATAAAATTAAAGCTAAGAAGCAATTTGGGGACAAAAATGACCCACCGGATTTCACCACGACTTTCATAAAAAATCATCACAGTACATATTAAATCATTAGCGAGACACAGTGCTGCCTGTTAGTTTTAAAATGCAGAGAATGAAACTCATTGCAGAAGCAAAAGAGGGCCAATAATATAATTACAACACGGTGCCTGTGCAGTCTGAGTTAATGCCGTTATTTGACATTGCAAGGCTATGCCTTCTCCCATGAGCCCCACTGGAGACAAGGTTCACTCTAATTGGTTCCAAAGCACAACCTACCAACAGCAGCCTTCCTCCGGCCCAGGAATGGTAATTTCCACATGACTGTAAATAGTGTTTGCAAACAATACAAACACGGTAATAAGAGGCTAGGTGGGTAATTAATGTGGTTACAAAGCAGCTTATTTGCATTTTTATTTAAAACTGCCTTCTTTAAAAAGCAGCTCAGATTTCTTTTTGCAAAAGGAGCCTTGGTTAAGGAATAGAGCAGTAATTACTCTCTTTAGGGGTTCTTTTATACATCCTTTAGGGAATTAGAATGAAAAGATAAGCAGAATTATAAAGGGAATCATGTAAAATATGAAATGCACTATAAACACTTAGTACTGTATTTACCCTAAGCTAAGCTTGTCTTCTTCATTAAAGGAATATATTACAAGCTTACGTTACAATCAGATTAATTGTGAAGATGGTTTAAAAAAAAAAAAAATTATAACCAGCCACTCTAATTCCCCCTCTCCTCTCCTAGAACTGACAACCAGAAATCCAGCAATAGGAGAACTCAGTTTATGTAAGGACACATCTACCTGGACTATAGTAGGTAAGTTTTCAATATCGACAACACTAGTTTTAGAAGGTAGATTCTGAGCGAGCAGGTTCGGAAGAAGATCAAAGCCAAGTTACACTATTATATGTCAAGTACCAGCGAAACGCAAATTTCTCTGCACCCTATAAACTAAACTCAAGTCAACATACAAAGGCTATTACTTCTTTTAAAGATAGACATCTACAGACGGGTTTTTAATATTGTTGAGCAAACAGTATTTCCTAGTGCCATTCAGTTGAAGACTGAGCACGAAGTGCAGTTTAAAAGGGGCTATTCTGGGTTTTGTTTCTGTTTGGGGGGCGCGTCTTAAAATTTTCTGTTAAAAAGCTCATACAATATTGAAGTAGTAGTATTACAAAGCTTTACACATGGTAGGGGTTTTGTGACTCACATTTCCAGATTAAGAACAGCAGGGCTGTGCTAAAGAAACAAATCACCAAAAAGATCACCTCAACATTTCTATGTATAAAATTCTGCTGACTGGAGGAAAAAATTAAGGAATGGTAAGATACTGTGACTTCTTTCAAAATTACATTTTAGACTTTTTTCTTTAATATGTGTAGCAGATGTGGGAAGGTGAACAGAATTATGAGAGCAGAAGTAATTTAGTCAACTCAAAAGACAACTTCGTCTTTACTGGAGGAAATCATGCAAATTCACTAACTATGTTAAAAACCTTGCAATCTCACAGCTACGAGAGTGCTCTGTTGGTTTCTATCAGCTGTCTACAGCATTATGAATTCATACGTTAGCACAAAATTCCAATCCAGGCTAGAAATACAAAATTAAAGACAGAACGTAGGGTAAACCGTACGTTCCAGACCATTTATTCACCACCTTATTCAAGCATATTTTCAGGAATAACGAATCTCTTGTATAAGGCACAAAACCAAAAGAAGATAAAGTGACTAGACCATTGCAAAAAGAATTCTTCTTTAATTGATTCCCCCCTCAAAAATGAAAAATACTCTGGTTCTATTCCTCCATAGTTCATACTCTGGCCATTCTGAAGGAAAGAACATCTGCAGACTAAATAATAGTCACCATCATGACAAAAAGTCTGTAACAGGCAAGTTACAGCAGGGTCTTGCAGAATTCAAATCTCTGAAAGTTTGTGCCCCTGCGGGATTTCCCCCTGCCCCTTTCCCCCTGCCCCCCCCCCCCCCCCCCCTTTTTTTTTCTTTTCCTAAATAGTCATCATGTGCTTCTTGCAGTAAAGAAACCCTTTCTTTCTCTGGCATCTTGGCTTGCCCTAGGGATGGATGAAACAGGCAGTGACAACCACAGCAGCTCTTCCAAGATTTGATGAGGCTACAGCGAACTGCAAGATCAGAATGGCTTACATACAGCCACGCACACCGCACTCGAAGGATATCACAGCCTTTTTCCTAGTACTGACAGGAAAAAAATCTTCACTTTTCTATTCTTCTGAAGTACCATCATCCCTCCTAGCTATAAAGCTAAGCTGTTGAACTATTCTTCCCCTTCACCAGCATCCAGTGTTTCATTATTAGTAGAAATCTTTCTGCTTGCCTTATCTCTGTTTGTAAAGAAGTCCCAATTTATTTCAACATGCCTCATTATACGGGTTTGTTTTCCTCATATCTGAGAAGATGATGAAGGAAAACAAATACTTCTGCCTTTTACAGAGTAGTTCCTTCATTCCTACCACTAGACTTTTTAAAAATGTTATTTCCTACATGTGTGAAAATTCCACAGTGCTTCAAATTCCCTCCCACCTTGCTGGACATCACTAAACTCTCTCCTGCATTTATTACTTATATTATCATCATTAAAAAGTATTCTCTACTTAAAGATGTGCCAACAACATAAACCAGAAGCTTAACAACAAAATAAAAAACCAGCACTACAAAATGTTTATGTCTATTTCCTTAATCCTCATTTATTAAGAACTGAGTTCCCAGAACACTTAGCGTTAAATTCTTTGCTCGCTGCACTGCCACGGCAGGCGATGATACTTTCTGCTGGTTACCCTGCATCGTCACATGAAAAGTAAATCTCTGCAGAGTCCAGAACTGAAATGCTTTGGGCAGGGACACCAGCTATTTTTACCATGCATTCCTCCTGTAAATTATCACATACTTAAAAGGAATTAATATTAATGATCTTTGCTTTATGTAACTAAAATTCTGTATTTCACTGAGTACTGTACAGCAAAGATCAAAAACTGACTTACTGTATTTATAAGTCCTTTTCAAGTAGATAAAAGCTAAAATATAGCCACATTAAGAAGTATTTTGCTTTTTATCCACTTTCACATTTAGTTTTCACTTTAGTTTGAATCCCAGCCATCAATTGAACCAAAGTAAAAATATTTTTGAGAGGATCATATTGAGAAATAAAACATACATCAGATTAATTGAACATTTGAATTTCTCCCTGTTTACTGGAAATATAAGCCATGCAAGGACCTAAATGCTTGGAAAATGCCCACTAAATCCATTAAAGCCTCCTGCACTCACTCAAACTGACTGGCTTTATATTTCATAAATGTAATTACTTTAAAATATCAATGTATTTATCTTGATAATAAAACTCTAGCTTTAGTACAGTAACAGTGCAGAGCTAACTACAGACGAAGACGTAGGTATGAAACAGTTCAGCTGTAGCCAGTATATCAACTCTCTAACTAAGCGGTATCAGTATTCAGAAGGATGCCCAACCCTGAAGGTTAGGGGCTTAACACATCTGCTATATAATTCAGACTCTGTTTTACAGTGGTTTCATTACTAACCATAAAAACTGTAACAGTGGAACTGTATAAACAAACTGAACAGTGTTTTTACTGTAAAACATGAATGTAATATAAATATTTGCCTTTCCCTTTTCTCAGCATCTGTAATGAGAGCAAATTCATGCCATATGTTTATAGTGTACAAAAAATAGATCTCAACAATTCATCCATGTAAATGTTGGTTAAACTGTTCAATATTTTTAACCTTGGGGGGGGGGGGAGGTTTAAAGCACAAATTTCCTCGCAGTTCATTAAAAAGTCTCTTGCTCTTGTCAGTGTCTACAGTCACTGATTCCCAGCTGGTTTTAGAGATGAATCTGGCTGAAGAACCTGAAGACCACAGATTTCTCACTGATAACAAGATCAATAGCTCTGACAGGTTGAGCCGTGTCCACGTGGATGGTTATGTCCCAGTCTACAAGCCTGCAAACTGGAAGAAACTGCCACCTCGGAACGTGTCAGAAACCTTCAAAATACAAAAGCAACTGCTTTCCCGCTTCTTATATTAACAGAGCATGTGAGCAGACTGCATTACATTTAGTTTTCCTTAGTGCTGTGTATCCATGCTACTGCTGCTTAAAAATGGTATCTACCATTATTTAACAATCCACTGTCCACCTGTATTTGGAAAATAACTTTATAGCACACACCACCCTATTAAGGTGTCCCGGCTGAGCAGGCTACACAGAGGAACCTACTGAATTCTTGAACATTATCGCCAAAGTCTGCTCATCCTTTCATGCTGTTCTCAGTCAGCTGCTTCTAGCACCAGTACTGGTTAAGGCTTATACTATCAGTTCTCCCCTAGTAACACAAGGTCCAATTCCATTGCAGTTACAGTTGATTAAAAGATTCCTTCATCTCAGAAAGATCTGAATCGCACCCTTAAAAAGAAAAAAAAGCCTTCTACTCAGCAGTGGCAATAATGCTTTAGTTTGAGGTCTGCGGCTGCAAGTGAGACAAGTTGACACATGATTTTTTTTTATAGCATTACCAGTTAGCTTAATAAAAGATACTGCGTCTTCCTGCAAGGCCTTTTCCCCGTAGCAAGGTTTGGATAACTACTTTTATCTTGATTCTTCAGCACGGTCACCATTCAGAGCACTGGAAGATGAAATATGTCTATACATTGCAGGCTTTTATGACTGTATATTACTCAGTGATGGTATGTGAGCCAATAATACATAGTTTTAGAATATCATGCTTTGAAACAATACAATTCTTTATTACAAAACGTATTATTGGAACTAATATTTTCACAGAAATACATGTGCTCGACCAGTATCATATTCTGAAATATTTCCTATTTTGAAGAGATTACTTTTTAAGAGCTTTTATTTAGTACCACTTTGAAACTCTTTACTTCCACATTAACAGACTGTGGCTTTGTTCAGTATTTACTACATCTCCAAAGCTATCTTTTACGCATTCTTCAGGTTTTTTCCATAAATGAAAATCTGCCACTAATCATGATGAGATGTCCTCCCTGAATCATTCACGTAAGTTAATTCCAAGAACAATTTATTGTGTTGGTTCTAATGTAGTCTTACATAGTCCTGGTATGGAAATCCTGTATTAATAGCCTGTCTGATTTATAGAAAAAGCTTACAAAATTAACATCCAATAGATAGAAAAGGAATTTTTATCTTCTCTATGAAGATTAGCATCCATTAGTATCAAGAAACTAAGAATATTTACAGAGCTATTCTGTATCCCACACACGTACACAAAAACTCATAAACCAAGGACACGGTGGAGACAAAACACAACATAGGAAACCAGTCCCTCTTCCTTGGGGAGGAAACACCCATAGCTGACACACGAAAACTCTTGCCTGTGTTCTGTGAAAATGTGCCCAGTTTGCTTCTCGTCTTCTCTGTGCTTTGCTAGATTACAACTGGAGTACAAAGACTCACTTATCAGGTTTTAATTTCATTCAGTTACTTGATCAGCAAGAATATAAATTACTCCTTAGGTGGAGAATACTTTGGGGGAAAGGAATACAGCAAGGAGTCATGTTTATTTTGTTGGTTTTCTTCATAGCCATTCGCTCTTCTCGTCACATCTCTACCTTATAACTTTCTACACATAAAGGAAACTCAAATTTTCTTTTTACAGTTTAATCTAATATTTGATGTAGCTGTAGGCTTAACACTGAGGAATAATTACAAAAGAAACATCATACTTTTTATGAAATATTAAACTTACAATTTATCTTTTAATATCTACTTCAAAGACTATTTGACAGGAATAAATAAATGAGAGCTTCTTGGCAAGAAAAGCTGTGATTTATGAAATATTTTATTCATTCATATTCGTAAGTATTTTCTTGAGAATACCACTAACATCTGGAGCTACGCAGTCTTATCCAAACATTCTGCTCATACTCAATTAGAAAATTATATCAATAATAATGTAAAATAAATTACCTAGCTTCTCTTCCTGGAGCATAGATTTCAATGTTCGTCAGAGCAACTATGTGTACAAACAGCACTGTAGTGTTTTTCATTAAGCCTTAAAGTCAATTAAGCTACGAATTGGAACAATCATTCCTCCTTTGCAAAGTATTGATATTTTTTCTTGGCTGCTTTCAGGCCTTTTCACTACTCAAGGAGAGATTTATGTTTGACAATTTCTTTCTGATTAAAATGAATCATAACTCTAGAATTCTAATTTCCTCTTCTCTGAGCAAGAAATTATCAAACAGTTTTAAACTGATATTGAATGTCATCGTGCGTGAACAACATTCATTTTCAAGATATCAAATGTAAAGCTGTACTGATCTTTTTATCTGCTGCTTCTACATACTTTCTCTTCCTTTCTTTCTCTCTATACACATGTATGTACGTATGTAAAACATTAAATTGTACCAATATAATCCACTATACCTCTCTAAAAATTATATTTAACAGACTAGCTAGACCAGTCACGTTAAAACTTGCCACAACGCTTAACATAAGGCAATTGCCCTCTATTTGCAATATCAGCAAAACTCTGCTGTAGCAAACAACTGGAATACTGCAGGTTGCAAGCAAATGTCAGTTATCTAAAGTAATTAGCAAGTTTATGTATGGGTAGTCCCTGCTCAAACGGCTCAAACTCTATAAAACAGCTCTTTAGACATAAATTGTTAAAAACAAAGTTTTCTAGATTTGCCTCCAACAGCCAATTAAGATCAGTTTGAATGTGTTTTTTAAACATAATGGCAGCTAATCTGAACAAGACTTATTTTCTCCCATTATTCTACTGTTTTCTCTAAATCTTAACAATTGGATTTTTTCAAGCCATTTAGCTGTCCCATTTTCTCTTTATAAACCTGATTTTCAGCTTTCACTAAATGCAGATTGAAACTGGGGGTTTTGACTAACAACTTATTTAAAAATACAACAGGCCCAAAGAAGAGCTGTCTTTCTGCAGATACTCAGTTTATGGCATTCCAGACAAGGATGTCGCAAATAAGCTCACTAAGGGAACGAGCTGGGTGGTTTTCTCAAGTACTGTTACATACGCTGTGCTTTATTTTTAAATGCTGCGTTATAGTAGGTTTGATTAGGGTTTGGGTTTTTTTGTTCTGTTGTGGTTTGGCGGTGGTGGTTGGGGTTGGGTTTTAAGAATTACATTTTTTCCCATATATATTTCAGGTTTTAGTTAATACAGACCATCAATTAGATAATTGTATCAAAACTTGAAATAATAACAGTTGTTTCTTTATAGATTTTTAATTACTTTGTCTTCTTGCAAAATAAGCAGAACCCTCTTTTGCATAAGTCAGCAAAAAGAATGAAAAAGGAAATATTCTGTGCCCAACATTTAAACCTTGAGTACTAAAGCATACTGTGCCACAGAAAAGCCAGCGTAGGATACACATTAATTTTGGTATTATACATGTAATTACAGAAGTACCTATTTTATGACCAACATGGTACACTTATGACATGTAAGCACACTATAATTGAAAATGTCAAAGGTTTTTTTAGTTATAGAAGTACAGTTCATGCAAATCAGATGCAAATAGCATTTGGACATTCAGTTGAAGAACAAGAATATCTTTACCAAATTTCCACTGCTCCAAATGTTGGAGGAAGACAGGATTTGCAGTGCAGCTCAGAGACTTAATCTCAAAAATTTACAAGAAAACATAAAACAAGTAGGAGGCACTGTTGTTGCTAAAAATACTACCTGAGTAACACAAACATCAGGCTTTGCAAGGCTGCACCCTAAACAGCTGCATTAAAAAAAAAAAACCTGATTCTAAATTGAAAAGCAAACCTATTTCCTTTCAATAATTTTGCTTTCCCTAGAACAAGGGAGGCAAAATACTGTGGATTCTTTTCAGGTCTTCATAGCAGGACAGTTGCAGCTACATATTGAGAATTCATCTGAACCATATGCAGATGTTGTTGACATTTTTCTTAAACTCTTTCATTTTAGGAAAGAATTTTCAGTTAACAACTTCCTGCTCCTTAGTTACACCTATAAGCTAAAAATTAATATTTTACATCAATATTTTAATATTAGAACCAATCAATCAAATTAATCTTTGTCTCTGTTTTTAGTAACTGACTTTGGGGCAGGTTTTTGTGTTTGTTTTCCTCAAGATTGCTTACAATTTGATGTAAATTTTAAGCATCTTGTAATTCATCAACTAATTCTCTCCTGGTTACACACTCCAAGTAATTAAAGTTCACTAATAACTTATTCTTTCTGCTCCAGCACCTGCATTTCATTTGTTTATTTTCCCAGAGTCATAAATCTGAGGGACTGTCAAAGTGCCATAATATTAGTGCAATAATCAAAGTTAATTAGTCCCTCTCAATAAACAACAACAAAGCCATTACAAAGATGCATTGAAGGTTTTCCAGCTACCCAGTTTACAGATGAGATTCTTTTCTGAACAATTAGAATTTGAAAACTGTTAGTAAATAAATGTAGTGTTTCTGGAGGAATTTGACCTTCGATGGTCTTCATTCAATTAACAATTCATTAAATTTTGGTGAGATAATACAGGTATTAAGACAAGTACTCCTGAACTCCCATTGCCTTCAAAGTGCTCAGAGATATGCTTAGATTTAAGGAGGTAAGGGGATATTTTTAAAATGAAATGTACTCAGTACTGTCTGATTTTAGTTACATAAAAAAAAACATATACATAGCCGTATTTAGCTGGCCTGGGACTACTAAATTCAAAGGACAGAATATCACCAAATCCAGTTCTTTTGAAAGAGAATGGACAGATGAACTTTAAGCAACAGACACTACACTTGCCCCTATTGGAATTCTCATGGGTTTCCATGCTATTGAAATAAAAAACAGAGTTTTAATGTGAAGTATTGAAGGGGAAGGGATGATTTTTTCCCCTCACAATCCTTTACTGTAAATCATTAATATCATCTTGGCAAGAGAAAGAGGCCTAAATCCAGAGATTTCTTGAAGAAACTTGTGGTCACAAAAATTAGCAATACTACAAGCATCGCTTACTTGGAAATATTTACTTGTAAATAAGCACTGTTTGTTTTGCACTAATAAATATTAGAATTATCTGTAGACTACTTACGTGTAAATATTAGTACTAGTGAGCGCTCTTCCGTATCATGTGGGAGCAGCTGAAATATTTTCAGAGTTGGGAAATAAAGCTTAAACACCCACCACTAATTTTAGCAGGAAAGAAATAAAATTCCGAGAATCTCATTCTACAGTTTATTATTCAAGTTAAGTGTATAGGACTGTGTCAACAGATTATCTCCTGGAAGTCAGCAGTCATGGCAAGCTCAGACAAAAGTAGCCTGCAATCCTTACTAGCAAGTAATTGATTGTGGGAGGAATAAATTAAGATCATTGAATAAACTTTAATAAGGGCCTGAGAAGATCCAAAAAAATAAAAAAAAAAGAAAGGGAGAAGGGAGAAGTTAGGAATCAAAGAGAAACAAGGGAATAGAGTACTGAAGAGCTTATATTTGCATGACAAAATGGAAGCAAAATGAAAAAGAGGGAAGAAATGGGAAGGAAAAAATATGTTGAGACAGACTGCCTGGCAGCAATGCTGTTAGGCCTGATGGACTAGGAAAGAAAACGAGGGAAACATTCTTGGCTTTGAAAAGTGTGAGAATGATCCACCACAATCTCTCATAGTACAAAAACTATGGGCAAAATAGTGGCTGTCTCTAATATCTGTGTGTAAATTCTCCTTCACTTAATTATACATTTTGGTTAGAATAATAGAAAGTCCTAACCTGGAAGGGACTTACAAGGATCATCGAGTCCAACTCCTGTCCCTGCACAGGACAAGCCCAAATTCACACCAGGTCTCTGAGGGCACTGTCCAAGTGCTCTTGAATATCGCCAGCCTTGGTGCCGTGATGCCTCCCTGGAGAGCCTGTTCCAGGGCTCCACCACCCTCTGGGTGGAGAATCTTTTTCTAGTACCCAACCTAACCCTCCCCTGGCACATCTTCCTGCCATTCCCTTGGGTCCTGTTGTTGGTCACCAGAGAGAAGAGGTGAGCACCTGCCCCTCCTCCTCCCCACCTAGTGAGGAAGCTGCAGGCTGTGATGAGGGCTGCCCTCAGCCTCCTCTTCTCCAGGCTGAACAAACTAAGTGACTTCAGCCACTCTTCATACGGTGTCTCCTCTAAACCCTTCCCCACCTCCGTGGCCCTCCTCTGGACACTGTCTAGTAGCTTTATATCCTCAGTGTCCTGTGGTGCCCAACACTGCCCACAGCACTCGAGGTGAGGCCGCCCCAGCACAGAGCAGAGCAGGACAATCCCCTCCCTCGCCCGGCTGCGATGCAGGGCTTGATGCACCCCAGGGCATGGTTGGCCCTCTTGGCTGCCAGGACACGCTGTTGGCTCATGTTCAACTTGCCGTCAGCCAGAAGCCCGAGGTCCCTCTCTGCAGGGCTGCTCTCCAGCCTCTTGTTCACCAGGCTGTCTGTACATCCAGGGTTGTCGTGCCCCAGGTGCGAAATCCTGGCCTTGGAAATGTCCTCTGCTATGAACTATGAAACATGCCTCAGTTTTGCCCTTACACAGCATCTGTACATAACATGGATAACAGCACCTCAGGCCTTGCAGTCCAATACAGTCATCTGAAATGAAAAATCTCTACCACTAATGTACCAGTGACTGAACAAGATATTACAAAATAAGACAAATGCCTTCTTCCTTAGATTCTTGCATGGCAATGTAATATCCATTTAACTGCTTGTACTGCACAAAAGACTTCACGCCTTGAAAAACATAGCTTAGTGTTGGGCACTATATACATCCACTTACCCATTCCACAAGAATGCGTTGTACAGCATCATTGCCTCTTGACATATTTCTGCAGGCCAGGATAACGTATGCCCCGTGCAGTGCAAGAGACTTTGCAGTTTCAAAACCTATGAGAAAACATTTTCCTAGTCAGAAACAGATCTCGTAACAAAACAGAGCTATAAAATTACCTGAAAAGGTGAGCCACACATTTAAGTATGCTAACGCTACCTGCAGCCTGAGTACCTGTTTAGTAGTCATCTGGACCCAGCTTATAAGAGCACATATGAAAAAAAGGCAGACACCTCAATTTGAGCAGGTCTTTAGGACAATAATGGTATATATTTCGTGCAAAATAGGCTTGGGATCTTCAAAAAGCAGAATCAATTTCTCTGCTGTGGTGTCTTCAGCTGTTAAGAGCAGGATTATACTTCCACTCCTTCCTTGTTTGACTGTGAAGAACAAGCCGTAAGGCAAGACTGCAAAACTATTATGCCTGGCAACATCACACTGAAAGTGATAGAGTATTCTAAAACTGAGCTCTGGGCTATTTAGATGCACAGTTAGTCTTTGATTCATCAATCTGAGGACCACCTGTGACGGGGGATCATCCAATAGGATACGTCAGGGAATAAGAATCAAAAATCATGTGGAGATAACCGCTCCCTTTCCTGATACGAACATCACCCCATCTGTAGCACACTGCTGCACAAAAACAGGGACCAGAGAACTATCCAAGTGTTAAACCATTCCTAGGAGAGGGTTGTCAAGCTTACTCTTAGAAAACAAGTCTCTACCTAAGGAAAAAGGAAATCTGTAATCTACATGTATGTTTTATTATCCATGCAGTTCAAAACCTTTTGAATTCTCTGCGTAAAATCAACTCGTTTTTGTCCCATCATCAACTGACATACAGAGGACAATTTTTCACAATTGTTTTCATTATGAATAATCAGATGAAATATGATGCAGCTTCAATATATTGGTTATAGTATCAAGGGGCTACACAGGTCACTGGATGTACCAGATGATACAGAGGAAAAAACAATCAATGAAAAATTCCCTCTTTTGCCTAACTCACTGACATGACTTAATCTGCAAGCACATTCTTTCTAAATCTGAATCAAGTGGACGGACAATTCACAGTTTGCTGCAATTAAAGTGCAACAGGAATCTATATCCCCAGGGTTTTTTTGCTTTCATCCATAGAATGAAGTTTCACAGTGAATTTCTAAATGACCATACACAACATTTTTTTTTTTTTGCAATACTGTTAATCATTCCTTCCCCATTCTGAATTTGGGCATTTCATTTCCCCTTTCTAAAAGGAGACTTCAAACTTCAGATTAATTTCAGTTTGTTAATTTGGGACTGTACTGCCATTTAGTGAGATCAGTTCAAATTATGAAACTGTCCACCAAGGGCCACAACTCTTTCCACTTTGGCATCATCTGCAAGCTTTGTAGGCGTACTCTGTTTCACTGTTCAATCCATTAATGAAAAGCTGCCTAGAAGTTCATCCAAGGTAAACTTCATTTAATTGGAAAAAATCAGTGACAATTTTACACCAGGAGACGATGAGTTCTCGGGAGTGCAAGTGCCCATGAAGTGCAGAGAACTGAGCCAGAAACGGGGTTTCTATCAGGGGTGAGCTACTATGTATTTGTGATGTGTGCAATAGTATCACTGGGTGCCCGTCACCATGGGGAACTGTAACGATGACAGAAATGTCCAACTAGCTGAAAGAGGCATAATGTAGCTTAATGAGTTCCAATTAGACAAGCTTAAACTAGAAAATGAAGACTCAAACTGAAATGCCCAGCAATTTGAGTATGTGAATAAGTCAAAGAGAAGAGGTATTTGTTTTAGCTTTTTGACATTTAAAGCATGTTCATGTTTTCCTTTTAAAAATTGTTTACCAGAAAACCTATTAAGATGGGCTGCCTCACTTCCAAAACACCCCGGAGCAACAAAATTCAGTTACAGCACAAGACATAGCTTACATTATAGAAACAACAGGCTCCAAGACGAATTTATACCATTTTCTGCAATTACATACTTACGGTATTTAAGTCCAAGCAATTTTCTTGTATCTCTTTTAGAGCCATTCATTGTACCAAGCAACTTTAATTACCTGGTTAATTCATTGCATGCACAGGAATTCAGCTACAACATATGCAAAGATTTCCCCTGTTCCTAATTCCACTTTAAGCGTATTTAACTAGAATTTTTCATGTAAGTAATGTAAGACATCTTGTACCGGAGCACTATTAACTAGCTGTATGCTTCTTGTTTTGCACAAAAAGTACACTTATTTTGACCAGCTTACTGTAATACTAAAAACTAGTTAGAATGCCTGGGAATACAGTTTTTCCTACTGCTACACAGATATAGAGCTGACAGCCAGTTTAATTAGCTAAGCGTGATGATGTTTTGCTAACTCTAAGCCATATCACGCTGTGCAAAATAATAAATTCCATGCCATTCTTCGTTACAGTTATTACCTTGATTCTCACTATAAACTAACCTGAGAAAGATTAAAATTTAACCAAGTAAGTTACATGCTGCAAATTCAGGTAATTTTAATACCACCTTGATTTTGCCCCTGCAAAATTGGAGATGAGTGTTAAACACTCCTCTTTAGGACATACTTGTTCTCTTCTGGGCTACCAGAGGATGACTCTCCACCCTTAGGCAGACATGTTCTGAGTCTTCCCATGAAAGTTTATCCTTCTATTCAAAATACTGCCACAGGTCAAGGGCTGATGTATCTCCCCATCGGACATATTTTAAGCTACTAACTCATTCACGAACACCCTTGCACTGTGTTTAGGACAGCTAAATTTATACAAAAGGAAGAAGACAAATCCAGGTACCACAAACCCAATAAAGGTTTCAATTCAACTACTGAATTACTGGCTATAGGGTAGGGATTGTATATAACTCTCACTACTTGGTCTATCGCTTCGCGTGGAGCATAATTCATTAGGCATCTTTTCAAACCATCTACCAAATATATCAAGAAGAGGTAACACAATGTCTGCTTCACAGAGCTCATTGGGTTTTAAGTCTGACCTACCTACCAACTTGCTCACTCTCCAGTCTGCAGCATTTTTAGATATGTCCCTAAAATAAACCTTCATAGACCTGAAAATCCTCATTAAGCAGTACAATTAAGTACCTTTACAGTTTAAGAAGCAACTATGCAGGAGCTTAAAAGAATGCAGGAGTTTGGAAGCACATCAGTAGTCAAGTCCTTTTACGGCTTAAGCTTTTTGTTTCTCCTGCAAAAATTAAGGCTTCTTCCATACCCCAGTGCCACATAGCTTGAACAGGTGGGGAAAAGCTTCTAGCATCGTGGAAAGCTTTTATTCTCTTAACAGACTCATTGCGTTAAACTAAGTTTGCCAAGAATATTTGTCTTTCAGCAAAATGTAGCCATATTTTCAGTACACAGTAAATTTTAAAATCTCAGCCTAACACAGGGATTGAGTACCAAACTATTTAAACTCTGTAAAGAAAAACCTTCCCTATCTATAAAAGCTACATTGAATCAAAATCCACACTGAGTGTGGTTTCATACACCAAAATTAAACCACGATCATCATTAAATGCCCAAACAACAGTAAAACCTCAAAAAAGAAAAATCACAGTAGGGTTAAATAGAAAGAGAAATCTAAATAATGATGTTAAGGATGTGCATAATTAAGGAACCAGAACCACCTTAATTCTGCCCACAAAAGCAACTCTGTGGTCTTCAAAAGAACAAAACATTTCTTTAAAACTTCAGTTAATCCAAGGCTGCAGCTACTAATATGCCTCTTACAGCGTCACAGCCCTTTCGCAATGTAGGAATGTTAATAGCCATGATACCAGAATATTTTCCAGGAAACAAACCGCATTCCCCAGTGGTGAATCTTCCCTGTACCATAGTGCTGGGGTACTGCAGCCACAAAGCCTTTTAACCCAGGTAAAACAGCTAGCACAGCCTACTGCTGACAAGAACTATTGCCGTTTACATCCTGCCTAGCTGCAACAGCTGGTGAAGGGTGTCCATGGCTGAAGGGAGCCATGCCCATCCTCAATGTATTATTGCTCTGTGCTTCAGTTTTCAGATTTCAAAATAGGCAGTTCAAAAAAGCTGCAAAACTTGAAGATCTTCTTACAGAAAATCACACATTAGATACTAGTCATGGGATGGGGCTTTTTTAGAGTAGGAACAACCACATTAGAAAAACAGCATAGGATAATATGCTTGAGCATCAAGGACAGCCAATTACAAAGCATAAGACAGCTACTTCCCCCAGATACGACAGAAGAATAGCATGCTTAAATAACGTACACTTTGGAAAAGCAGTCGTAGTGTATTTAAATACCCTGTACAATACAATGTTGAGCAAATGTTTTATAAAATTAGGATAAATTTCAAGTGATTGCCCTGGAAATCTCATGAGACAAGACTATCCTGACACCACCTACTCTTACTGCTGTTGCTTTAGCTGCATGAGCCCTCATCTGACACTCAAAAGTGACAATCTTGTTTAAGGATAAGACATACATGAGGATAAACGTTATGGCACAGCCTTCTACATCAGCAGCTAACCTAAAGGGCTGGTAGCAGAACTAACAGGAGAGCTACAAGTGCATGGGATTTGCTACAGGCATTTAAAACCCTTCAGCCCTTTACTCACAGCACGCTTTTCATAAAGACTCAGACTTAGCACTCAATTTCATTCTTCATCTTCTGTGATGATTGTTCAGTTCAATACTCGCACATTCTTTTCTATCTGCAGTCGACTATCACCGGTGAATTTTGGGACAGATTTTCAGCTAACAGTCTCAATTAACAAGCAGTTTGCATCGCTCAATTAATGCCAACTACATTGTGTCAACATAACCAGATGAGTATACGGCTCTGTCAAACAGTGCCACCTCCTCTATGAAACAGAGAAAGGGATTCACTGACTGGAAGAGTAATTCAGCGATTTCTTGTTTAAATAAAGTAGACAGCATATAGGCCATTCATCATTAGAGGACATTTTGTAAAGAATGTGCATCAGGCATTTACATGTTTTAAAACATACTTTTATTCCAAATAAAAACAAGTTTGAATACACAAGAGGAAATGCAAAAAACATTTCAGACAATGGCAAGTTTTCTTCAGCTTCTCTACCTTTCTCCCAAACACTCCAGGACGCTTTGGTTCTGGCATTTACAACACACTTGAAAAGCAGCAGTGCTATCTTTCTTCGCAACAGCTTAGTCCTCAGTTTAAAAGCCTACAGGCTTTTGCATTTATTTTCTTCAAAATCATTTCTTCCTTTCTCACCACCGACAGAAGAGCTCTGGAGGCCCCAAGATTCTAAACCATCTTCACATGCACTTGAGTAATGATTTAAAGCTGTCATGAGTCCAGGCTTCCTCGAGCCCTATGGCACAGGCAGTTTGAATATAAACTAAAAGGGAGTCCAGAAGAAAACCTCCTTCATCCCTTCCACTACAGTAAACACAGCAAGATCAAGTAAGTGAACAAAAGTGCTCTGTGGAATGGGAAGTGAAAAGCATTAGCCTGCTTGTGTTACATATTTCTGGCCTTGCATACCCTGACGGATTACTTACGGGCTGTAAAACAGCAGAAACCAACCCAGATTCTGCAAGCACGAACATACTGTATCACTAAAAGTGTGTATTACTTTCACAGCTGTGTTCAGGTTTTTCTTCTTCCCCCACTACATTGTTCTCAAACTTCCATGTCCCTTTCTGAATTGCAGCAAACATCTATTAGGTTCTTAAAAAACAGACAGATGCCCCATTTGCAGAGTGAAGTGAGTTAATTCTCAGAATAGATCTGGAGGTTTTTTGAAATATTTCTATTTTCTTTTAACATAACTGGGTAAGAGACTCGTACAAAATCATTCCTTGATAAAACAGTTACTGGAAATTGCTGGAAAAGCCATTTCTTTTCCATATATGGTTGTTATTATCATAGTGCAAGTAAAAATCCAACTTCCAGTAAATAGGAAGTTTCATATTTGTACAATTTGGTTCTTCTTGGGAAGGATCAATAATTTTGTATAACCTTCATAAAGTGAAAGCAACAGCTTTCTAAATTAATTATGCGATCCAGAAAACATGAAACCTTAATTAAAACATTCTTGGCACTAAACATAAATGAAAAAAAAAAAAAGTACTTTCTGGCCTCTTTCACTCAAGGGCAGCATAGACACTAGTTCAGGAGTTTGCATTCAAACCCTGATAGTGTATAAAGCGTAGAAGAGAACTCCTTCCTCCGGGCAGATGTGATACAAAGGAGAACGTAGGAAGAAGGATGCGATCATCTTGGCTTTTTGGCCTCCTTGCTCCGAGTTCTTTCCAGAAAAAAATAACTTCTCTGACACTTCCTCTTGAACTAAGCACGGGCCAATATATAGCATTCCAATCTTTCTTCGGTTTAAGATCTTTGGGAAAAGAAAGGTATTATCACTTTTGGTCAGTGTGTTTCTACAAGACAAATCCAGCGTCTTACTTAGAAAACCTGTGGCGTGCACAGAACCAGCGGAGTCGTTGCAGTTTCAAGCCATCAAACAAAGGCCAGTACATATGCATCTTTTTAAACCCATAACATTCTGGTAAGACAAAACAATTTTTACTCAACCATCAGAAAGTTCACCCGCAACATTCAGTCATCATCCAAATCCTACTTGGTTTTATTTTTAATGCAGAAGTAAAAAAAGTCTCACAAAAGTATTTTTCCAGATAGAAGATGTTACTCCCTTCAAACTCCCCTTTGCTTTGAAAACAAAACTACATTCTTCCTGGATCAAGAGTAAACTTGAGTTTTAGCTAAAAAGGAAGGAAATGAGAAAAACCTTAAGAGCAGAACCCTGTCACAATATACTGTACTAATACTTTTTTTTTTAATGGAACATGTAATCTACATGAAATGTGATTTAAGTCCAGTTTTACTACAGAGGAGAGTTGTGAAAAGGTTAAACACTCAAGGACTTGCAACAAATCATCCCTATAATCCAGAATAGACTCTCATCCCAACTGCTGCATCTCAGCAAACAGCCTAGGTGGTTTTTGATTTTTGGGACCCCAGAGAACTACATATAAATGCAAGAGAGACTTGTCTCCTAGACGTCACTAGATTTATTTCAACTTGGAAGACCTAAACGCCAGCAACAGTGAATCAGTTCTTATTCATCACTTCCTCAGAAAAGGAGTAAAGCAGATTCAAGTGTGCTAAAGTGACAAAGGATTTGGAGTTACATGAGCTTTTCAGGTTGAAATACTGCAACAGCGATGTGTGATTTAGGGAAGAATCTTCTGCAACTAAAGACTGGTGTTGCTTGTGCTGGTGGTTTAAGGGTACAACATCCAAGGGATCTTTCACATGGAGCTACGGCAGCCATATGCAAAATGTAACATCACTGACAAACTCATACTTTTCACAGCCCAAAAAGCACCACGAATTCTGTATCAGGATTGGCCACAGTCACCCTTCTTCAATATGGGTATTTAGGATAAAATCTTAGAGATGTATAATTTAAGTAGCTCCAAATGCAAGTTTTCAAGCAAATAAAGCACCATGATATTTTTAAGAGACTAAATTTAAAATGAGCGATTTGCATGAAATACTAACGCTCCCTTTGTTTCTGTGTGTTTGCAGGCACATGGTAATGACACATACTGATATTTCTCATTGAAAAGTTTGAAGTTATATGAAAGATACGTGCTGCCTCTCCCTTTGTGTGTAAATTCGACAAAGGTGTTTTTCTTGGAGCCATGAACCACAGAAAAAGCCAACAAAAATGAAACAGGATGACTAATGCATTGGTTCTGTTTTCCATCTAACCAACTTAAAAACATGCACTCGTTATGCGTTACACTTCTTTGCAATATACTGTTCTGGGTAAGGCATAGTTAATCTTAAGAATAACTAAGCGCCTTTCCATTGTCACTGCCAAAACTCAAAATATTTTGTTTCATCTGAAGGGAGCACAACACTAAACAAGTATGAAAAAAAATCCTTACGTTGATGGGATTATAAAGATCTGTGACTCACTGCTCTTGTAAAAATTAAAAGTGCATCATCTGACGCAAAGAAAGCTAAATTCATAACTGAAGATCTGCAAGAAAACAAAAATATAGAACAGTGACTATGTCGGGCACACACATTACAAATAAGCTACAACTAAGCCACAAAGTTGTGGTCAGATATGATATCTACTCTAGTTGTACCGCCCAAAGATACCCAGCAACTGACATTAAAATGCAATTACACAAGATATGAACAAAGCCTGGACTTCAGTCCTTTCAGCTCTGTTACAACCTAACACTGATAATTATCTCAGCTACCCATAGGCCCAGTCTAGCAACAGATTCAAGCCTACGTTTCCTATCCTTTATGTTTTGGAAGTGCTACTATCCAATATAAATATTGCAATGACAGCCAAGCGTTCCAGACTGGAATGAACCCCATTGTGAGAGGCAGCATATGAAATACAGAGCCAAGCTACTTAACATGTCCTACAATGAGACCTTGTTTTAGTTGTATAAAGGCAATTCCCACCAACCATTAGATGTCTGCCCCTAAAATACATGGAGATGACTACCCCAAAAAACTGTGGTTTTGAAGTAAGTTAGATATTCTTAAAGAAGCTTAATTAAAACATGGGGGGGGACAGAACCAAAACTGAAATTTAATACTAAACTGCACAATCATCCCAGTCAAGGGGTGTTTTCTCAGTTGCTGGGTGGTGTAAATACAAACAGGTCCTATTAGGTGCCTGAACAGACTAACAGTGGCCAGGGATTAGAGCAAAGGGAAGAGAAGGAGGATTGGAAATAAGAACTGAGTTTTCAGTGAAATCCCAGTTTTATGTTTCATATCTACTCCTGGCATTAGGTGTCTATCAGTGACCAAAAATCCCAGTCAGAAAGGATTCAGACATGCATCTTCCATTTCAAGTAATCCCAAAGGTCTGTTCAAATAATATACACTCCTTTAAAAGTAAAAAGTCTGAGCCTTCATGTTTCTTCTTGCCTTTCTTCATCTATTAAATGATAGGATCATGCTCCTACCAAATGCCAAACAATTTTTTCTGAGTATTTTTTTTAAAGTCTATCGTATCAGTCCAATGAACATTATTAGAGTGGCATTTTACCAATACTAAAATCACTTGCCAAAATTAACAAAACTAGTCATACTTTAGCATCATATCTGCAACTGAAGATTCCTCTCTTTGAACTTTTTATGCTCAATGTTTCTTCAAGCATAGAAAAATCCGTGTTTTCTTTTGATTGTCTTTAAAAAAAGACAGTGTGGCTTCTTGCAAGCAAGTCAGCCAGTTTTCCTAACACAAAACAATTACTGTATTTTAAAACAGGTGTCAGAATTTAGCATCTGTCTTTTAGTTCAATGTTTAAGGAGAATTTACCAGGGAGTTTATTTTTCTGTTTGCATGTCATTTTTCCCTTTGTAACAGATAACATCACAGAGGAAGACAGGCAACCTGGCACACACCTTCACATTTTCTAAACAAAAATAACCTTTCCCCCCGAAAGTGTGGAATACAATACATGTATTATTACCAACAAGTCAAAAAGAGTTATATACATTTTAAAAGAAACCTGAGCTAGCAACTTCATCTCAAAATGAGCAGAACTCATTTTACTGTGACTCATATTCCAAATTTTAGTAGAAAACCCAAATTATTCAGAATTACATACATTTATATTGATAAGGGATAAAAAAATATTTTCATAGAATCCTAAAATCATTAAGGTTGGAGAAGTCCTCCAAGATCAAGTCCAACCATCAACCCAATACTACCATGTCTCCTAAACCATGTCCCAAAGTGCCACATCTACACATTTTTTTGAACACCTCCAGGGATGGTGACTGCACCACCTCTCTGGGCAGCCTGTTCCAATGCCTGACCACTCTCTCAGTGAAGAAATTTTTCCTAATACCCAATCTAAACCTCCCCTGATGCAGCTTGAGGCCATTTCCTCTTGTCCCATCACTAGTGACCTGGGAGAAGAGACCAACACCCACCCCACCACAACCTCCTTTCAGGCAGTTGTAGAGAGGGATAAGGTCCCCCCTCAGCCTCCTCTTCTCCAGACTAAACAACCCCAGTTCCTTCAGCCACTCCTCATAAGACCTGCTCTCCAGACCCTTCACCGGCTTTGTTGCCCTTCTCTGGACATGCTCCAGCACCTCAATGTCCTTCTTGCGCTGAGGGGCCCAAAACTGAACCCAGGATTCAAGGGGCGGCCTCACCAGTGCCCAGTACAGAAGCACGATCCCTGCCCTGCTCCTGCTGGCCATGCTATCCCTGATACAAGCCAGGATGCTGTTGGCCTCCCTGCCCACCTGGGCACACTGCTGGCTCATGTTCAGCCGGCTGTCAACCAACACCCCCCAGGTCCTTCTCTGCTGGGCAGCTCTCCAGCCACTCCTCCCCAAGCCTGTAGCGTTGCATGGGGTTGTTGTGACCCAAGTGCAGGACCCAGCACTTGGCCTTGTTAAACCTCATACAATTGACCTCCGCCCATCGAACCAGCCTGTCCGGGTCCCTCTGCAGAGCCTTCCTGCCCTTGAGAAGATCAACACTCCCACCCAACTTGGTGTCATCTCCAAGCCTACTGAGGGTGCACTCGATCCCCTTGTCCAGGTCATTGATAAAGATATTAAACAAGACTGGCCCCAACACTCAGCCCTGGGGAACCCTGCTTGTGACCGGCTGCCAACTGGATTTAGCTCCATTCACCACTACTCTCTGAGATAGGCCATCCAGCCAGTTTTTTACCCAGTGAAGAGTCCACCCACCCAAGCCATGAGCCACCAGCTTCTCTAGGAGAATGTTGTGTGAGACAGTATCAAAGGCTTTACTAAAGTCCAAGCAGACAACATCCACAGCCCTTCCCTCCTCCACCAGGTGGGTCACCCCGTCATAGAAGGAGATCAGGTTGGTCAGGCAGGACCTGCCTTTCAGGAGCCCATGATTGCTGCGCCTGATCCCCTGGTTGTCCTGCACATGCTTGGTGACTCAAGATGTATCACTCCATAACCTTCCCCAGTACTGAGGTCAGGCTGACAGGCCTGTAGTTCCCTAGATCCTCCTTCTGACCCTTCTTGTAGATGGGTGTCACATCGGCAAGCCTCCAGTTGTCTGGGACCTCCCCTGTTAACCAGGACTGCTGGTACATGATGGCGAGTGGCTTGGTGAGCACTTCTGCCAGCTCCTTCAGTACCCTCCGGTGGATCCCACCTGGCCCCATAGACTTGTGAGTGTCCAGTTGGCTCAGCAGGTCATAAATTGCTTCTTCCTGGATTATGTGGGGGTTTATTCTGTTCTCTGTCCCTGTCTTCAGCTCAGGGGGCAGAATACCCTGGGATAACTGGCCTGAACTGTTAGGCTACAGTTAAATTAATATACTATTTATATTTTTATTGCAAAATTAACATTTAACTGAAGTCTAGAGCAGCAGAAAAGACACCTGCCCACAATCTACGTCAACGTCAGAATGAACGAACCTCACTGAAATCTAGATCAGACCTGAGTAGTCAAATCTGACATGACATTTAGTGCACATTATTTCCCAGTAAGTAATCATTCCTGAATGTTTAGTCACTATGGGATAAGTGACCAGGTTTTTGTTTATTTGTTTAAATAAAGCCAGTCTATTTATAAGTACCATTACTTGAATACATTATTAAGAAAACAAATAACATTTTTGTGCATGCTACTGTAGTTTCATCACTATTTTATAGCAAAGCTGAGGCAAGCTATAGAGAAGCGGTGGCAACAAAACTTACGTCACACAAAAAAATCATTAAGGATTTACCTAACATCAGTAGCCAAGTATCAAAGGCCAACGATAAAGAGACTCCAGTTTCTAGCTAATCCACACATCCTTGAAGAGTTTGTGTTCTGGAAAAGTGCCAGTGTAAGAGCATTCATTACTAGGTTTATAAAAGTCTGATCAGTTATTCAGCATTAACTAGGTTTTGAAAGCTGTTTTGAGAGGCATATGGTTTCTTCAACTCACCCCCAAAACTCTGGGGCTTCCCCCCCTCCCCTTATTGTTGCTGTTTTTAAACACACCCTCTTAGACAAGCTTACTCAAGTGACCAGAAGAAAACCCAGAGAATTTAAATTTTATCTTTGATTGTCTGTCTCAGGCTTTTTTTTTAAATCAGATATTTTTTTAAAAAGTTCCAAGTTCAGAGAAATGGGGTTGGCAAACTCGCTTTCTCTCAAGCTGCTCTTTGCATCAGCAGTAGCTTTAGGCAACACAACAGCTTTTCCCACCAAAGCAAAAACGGAGGAAAAAAAGCCAGAAGTTGCCTGGTTTCTTTTCAAGTGCACTTCTGTTCTTCTGTAAGCCAACAGTATCATAGGTTTCTGTACTGCTGAGCTGAGCCCTAATTAAACATAACAAAAAAATTAGTTGCATGTTAATGAAAGAAGTAAATTTAATAAAGAGAAATACTTCATCCAAGGCAGAATAATTAGAAGACATACTGTGCTGTCAGCTAAAGTGCTAGATCCTCCAGCCTTAATCTGTAAGTTATTTCATGAGAAATGCTCAGTGTTTTGTAAAGATACCAAGAGAGTACTACAACTACATAAATTGGACCAATTTTTTTCTTAAAACAAACTTGATATTTATTTATATTAATTACACAAACAAGTGAAAGATTTTAAAATTTTAAAAAGATTTTAAAAGATTTTAAAAAACTAGACATTTTACAGACAAATAATCAAACAAGGTTCTGTCCTAAACAGCTCACAACTCAGGTTACAAAAAATATGTCTTAGAGGATCAAACATACACAGCGAGGTTATGTTCTAAAGAGCTCACAGTTTGAGTCATGGGGGAAAGGAATAGGTAAGCAGAGAGAAAATTAAAACACTACTTGATTTCTGGCAGTCACTACCCACCTCTGTCTTTGGGCAACATCAGATAAGACAATTTTTTAGTTAGGCAGCAGAGCAATATTTTAATGCAAGAGTCATTTCAGGATCCTGTGAAAAGAACTGAATACGGGGAAAATGCAGTTCATTGTTCTGTCTAGTGCAAGCAAATAAAAACAGCAGTAAGAGACAGCTAGCAAAGGGCAAGATAACACGACATGGAGGTTTGGGAATTTATACAGTCCTGGGTTACCTCCTTAAACACTAGTTTTTCTGGAATAGATGATATTCAGGATGGGTACCAACCTCCCAAGGTTCAAAACTGGCAAACCTTTTGGGTGTACTTTAAACTATGAAGGAAAGAGGGAGATGGGAAGCTGTTATGTAACTCAAATGATCCATCATGTGGTTCCGACATACAAAGTAAGGCAGGAGATGGAGTTCTGAAACAAAAGATGAAGAATAAGAACAGTATTAACAAAAAAGCCTCTACAAACAAAAGCAAGGAGAATGGAAAATAAGCAAGAATTCTAAGTCATTAAATTATAATGTAAGGCTACGGGGAAAAAAAAAAAAAAACAAAACACAAAAACCCACAGCCAAAGACCTCTTTGCTGCACTTTCAAGAAGGACACAGAAACATATCATGCATCTTCTTACACCACAACTGATGTTTATTCTTTTAGATGACATTTAAGTTCTACCCTGCTAACAGCTGGAACACCAGCAACCCACCCAACAGCTCAATGTCAACAATCTCCTAAAGCAAACAACCAACTACAGCTGCATGTTCTATACCTTTTTTTTTTCCAACTTCCAAGAAGTTAGACCTTGTCATTTTGGGGAAGGGTATGTTAAATCCAAAAATATATATGCCTACAAAACTTTACATGTGTAAAATAGGAAAAATTGCTAGGTGAACAAGCATACTAACCATTTTCTAAAACCTACTGGTTTTGTGATGATATTGTACTCTAAAATCTTGCATTACAATTTTACCTATTTCACAATAATGTTGCAAGAGTATTACTTCAACAGATAGTTGGAATCTAGTGTTGAATAGTTCACTCCAGATCACACAGAAATCAGGCTGTATAATATTCTCATATTCAGTCTGCCTTATCCATGACAAGTTCACCAGTTAAATGACCAAACCTTAGTTTGTGCATATGAAGTCTAGCAAGTGATATTTATTCATCAAATTATATCGTATACCATTATGAAGCATATCTCTGCCTTACATTCTAGATACATAACTTTGTTTTGCAAGAGACAGGTGTTTAAAGTACCGGATACAAAAACATAATCAGGAAGTCTAGGTCTCTATTCCTTTGACCACAGATTAGATTCAGAAACAGATACAGTAAGATACCTTCTCACAGATCACAATCTTCATTCACTCAGGACGCCAAAAGTGTGCTGCCAAGTAGGTCATGCACCCTTTATGTCCTCTTCATCGCCTACCTTAGTAAAGCACAAAATAGTCCAAATTTACCTTCAGAGGTAAAAATGCCTCAACAAGAGTAAGATTTATACCCCTCAGCAACTGCTCACAGCTGGACACAGACCCAAACTAATAAAGCAGTTCTTGGAAAGGCTTTCTTTACGCATTTCTAGGAGCCATATTTTCTACTCTTAAAATATCTGAATTACTCCTTCTGCTAAAGAATTAGAAGAACTTTCAGAGCGTATACTTTTTATCCCATAACAGAACAATCCAGCTCCCACTTTAAATTGGAATATGGACATGGACATAATCTGTAACCCCAGGTCAGTTACTGTAGCCATATGTAAAATGAGACTAATCACACTCAAAATCTTAAATAGCACAGTTAATATCTGTAAAGTACAAATGTATAGAAGCAAGAAATGCTGCTCATGCTTGCCAACGGCAGAAGAGGAACGTAACCAGAACCTCTCCCTGTTCCTGGATCTCTGAACACACAATATAATATCGTTTTCTTCAATTTGGTTGTGTCAGAGGAGAATTAGAGATCCTCCTCACAAACCTTTAAACAGTGAATTTTTGCAGAAAGGCAGCTTTTTGACTAATCATCACAAGAGGAAAATGCCCCACAAGTTTTGTGAACCGGAGTTTAGATATCAAAAATAAAGGAAACCCAATTAGAGAATGTGCTGATAATGCTGCTTGGATAAAGAATTTTAAAATGCAAATTAATTTCTTTAAAATAAAGTAATTAAAATAACTATTTTTAAAAAAAAAGGAGGCGGCAAATGCACCTCTTAGGAAGAAAACAACCTGGAAAAAAATGAAAAATTAAGCAACAGTCATTTTTCTGAACCTCAAGTCACACTGCATTCCACAGATTTAAAGAAATATATCTGAAACTGAACTGGGACAGTTCCTTGTTCACACAGATATTATTACTATCAATAAAGTATAACAACAACCAGAAAACCTAACTTCAATAGTCTTTTAGTAGAAAGGAGACACTAACTAAGAATAGGAACATCAAAACAGTGAAGGAGAGGAAACGTAAAGGATATTACTACAAGACTATTCAGGTTTGAAGACAGCTGGTTTGTAGGGAGCTTTCTGAAGCAACAGATAAAGTACTAAACACCACCACGCAGAAGTACAGCCAGAAATCCAAACCAGGTAGATTTCACAGGAACAGAAAAACTGAGGCCATGTAGCTGAACAGAAGGCTACAAAATATCTCACATATTCAAGAGAAAAGCCTTTAGAAGAAATAGAAAAAGAAGAAACAAAAAAAAATTTCATTCACAGAAGTAAAATAAAACCAGGAAGGCAAAAGACAGTGTGTAGTCAATAACAGAACTAAGAACTGCAAATATTGTTAATTTTAAAAAGAAAAAAACCCCACACCATCACAGAAGCCAAACCTACATTTTTCATGCTCTTCCCTTGAGATTTATTAAAAGAATGTGACATTTGATGTGTTTGTTTTCCTAAGTCACAGAACATCTTTTAGAAAGGTTTGCATATCATAGGCTTTAGGATAAATATAAGATCAATTTCTTTCTCACAGTACTATCCCTATTCTGTAATTCAGGCAAAGTTCTGGCCTCACTAATTCTGAAGTCAGCACTGAGACTCCTGTTAATCAGGTAAGGATTTCGACCTTTATCTGAAGTCCTTACCTGCCTCCTTTCATTTCCTTCTTGGTAGGGTTTTACTGTTTCAGAATTGAGTTTCAAAACCTTATAGATCCTTGACACAATCAAACATGAGAAGCTTGAAAGGGACACAAGATACTGAAATCCCTTCTTCTTGTGACCCTACGGCTTAGCATAGGTAGAGTCACTAAGAAATTTTCTGCTGGTAAGTCAAAAACATCATGTCCATTAACGTATTATCTTTAGGCTATAACTAGTGGTGACAGTCTCTAGAGAAGTCCCTAGATGTCTCAGAAGATACTGTCATTAGAAAACAGTATGCATTTATCAACCTCTTCTGTCCCCACCATCTAACAAGCATTCCAAACAGATACAAACATCCAGCTGAAATTATTTGAATAACTCCTGCTGCACAATTAGCTTTCAGAACAAAGACACAAGGTGTTGCAGCGAGATAGATTGAATCATGCAAAAGGTCTTTTCATCTCTGGACTATCAGACATGCATAAAATAATGAGAAAAACCTTTGTGAAAATAAGTATTTCAGAAGACAGAAAAGCGATCAAGTTATGTTGCGGCCCACTGAAGTGTCTTTTTAACTCTTAGATAACAGACAAAGTACCACATATGAAGGCTCCTGTCCTATAAATCTGTTATTCCCTGTAAAGGGCTACTAGAAAATACAACACAGGCAAACAGCTCAATCCCATCCTTTGTGAAAAGATTCCATTACAAGTAGTAATCATTACTGAACCTTTTCGCCCAGATGTAATTTCTTACATGTTACAACAAGTTTCACATGCATTGTGAATTTCAGCCAAGGTTGATGAAGTTCAATAACTTGGCTAACCAACCATGTGTACTACTCATTACAGAAGTAATAAATAGATTCATCAAAATGGACATGAAAAAGCAGTATGAACATCTGACACCATTTTCAGCTTACTCAATAAGAAAAATAAATTACAGAAGTCCAGGAGGACCTTTTAATATTTACAATATGTAACAAGTAGACAGCTGGAGCCTTACGTAGAGCAGTATTAGCATCCCACAATATTAAGCCAGAGTTAAAACAGAACGATGGCACTCATGGAAAACTCAGTCACTATGACCTACCCTAAGTTTTCAGAATACAGCACTGTAAACTAAAAAGAACCCTCCTCTATTAACGTTATTCAAAGTTTGTAAAGAATAGCTTTTAGTAGTTTTTTAATTGTTCAAAATATGTCAGTACTAATCCCTGACTGACAGCTACTAACATCCTGCAACAGAAAGAGTTGAAAGTTCCACCCCACAGGCACATTCCCCTCCATAAACTGTGCTTCTCTACACCAATTACCCAGATAACATACTCTGGCCAAAAATATACCTCCTGCATGACCCACGCTCTCCTGGAAAAGCACTGTACTCCCATTCCCCAAAAACAACAGTACAAATAATTCACGCCTACTACAAAGTTTTGGACCTCCACAAAGAAAATACCTAAAAAAATTTTAGCCAGGTGTTAGCTTATTTTTTAAGGCGTGTTTAAGTAAGAAGCAAACAAGGAAACTTCTATACAGACACCAACATTTTTATGGTAGGGCTACTCATGTGGTTTAAGATAACCCACGCCAAGTTTGGTCCACAAGTGGATCATGGAACTTAAAAAATTCAGTCTTTAATTTTTCAGCATTACTTTTCCCATTAATTCTTCATTAAGCAAGCAGTGCTTCCACAAGAGAATAAGTAAGTCTGTTGAGGCCAGAGTAACAACATGAAACTAAAATACATAACTGCATATACAATACCAAACTGTACTAGGCTGAAGGATGATTATTTTTTCCCCTCACCTTGCCCACCCAACCACATTTTAAAAGGGCTTAAAACCAAACCCTCACTGCCTCCATTAGCCAGTGAAGGATGGCAAGAAAACAGTCCCTAAACAACACGACTGTGCTGGCAGAAGACCCTGCTGTAAAGCTGGATCTGCAAAATGTTTTTATCAGGTAACTTATTTTTCTCATGAGAGGTTATTTTATTCTACCAGGGCAAAGCATACACACACTGGCTGCACCCAGGCCAGCCATGCTTTTCTGTTAATACACTGTGCTGCTTGCAACAGTGAAACATGTGATACATGGAGCCTAGAATTAAAAAAAAAAAATTCAAAATATACGTCAAGGAACAACTCTTTCATGCTTTTAAAAGCCCAATAAATACAAAAGTATCTCAGGAACAGCTAGGACTTGGCCAAGAAAAATAATCCAAGGTTATATATTGCTGATCTTTCTGCCTGCCTCACAATAAGCTTTGAGCCCAAACCTCCATAAATAACACCCACTTCGGTTCTCCGCATGTGAAACACTTCCAGCATGAAAACATACAACTGTCCAAAGGCTGTAATACTTCATTCACCACAAGTTTTGCTTGTTTAGTGAGAACGTAAGATGCATCTCTTTAGCAAAACCCCAGCATGTCCCTTCGCTCTGCACCAGAGCTATAACAGAATTACATACAGAAATTCTTCATAATAAAAACAGGCAGAAGTTTCAATTTAATTAATCAACAGGAATTCATGCATTTATGAAAGCTAATTTTGATCCAGATGACAAACTCTTTTCACTAAATTGAGAAAAATATCTACATAGTAGGAAAAGACCGTTCAAGAAGCATTGTCACAAGCTTGCTCCCACATGTTGCACCCCCTTTTTCTGCTCTCATAAGAAAAAGGGATGCAAATAATAGACAATTACTGGAAAGAAAACACTTTGCTGTTTATTCAGCATAATAAAACATACAAGAAAGAAGTTTACACTTGGAAATCTTCATGAAAAGTTATTAATGGAATTGAGAAAAACAACAATACAGACCAAAACCAGACAGATGTATTTTCTCTTAAAGATTGTTTTTTTCCAAAACAAACTATGCAACAAAACCAGGCTTTTTTCAAGTCTGACAAAATTCAGGTCTTACAGCCTAAGAAAAACTACAAAACCATAGAAGAAATCATAAAGTGAATCTGAAACAGAGGACTATCTAAGGCAGTTCCTTTGCAGACGTCCTGACAATTGTATAACCTTTAAAAACTATTTCATCTTGAAACAGACAAGAGAAATTAGAAAATAAACTTTGTGCTTTCAAAGAAAAATGTGTACATTTTTCAAGGAAAATTTGCAATCTAGCTCAAAAACAGAACTGAAAAACTCCTTACTGACAGATTCAGACAAACATCTGTGGGCTTAGACCACCAAACTCCATGCAATACAGTGAAAGACAATGAACATATTTAAGAGAGTCAGACTAATACTATTAAAATGAGAGTCCTCAATGGTATTTGTAAGGGTCTGTTTTATTCCTCCCATATGATCCGAGTTTGACTTAAATGAGACCATTCACTCCTCTAATTAGGATTCAGCAAATGTTACCTTCTTTGTGAAGGCCAATAAAGCCAGCCTCAGTAAAAATGCTATGTCACCCACAAATAATCTCAGTAACTTCTGCAACTAGAATAGTTCCCCATATTCACAAAATTCTCTTCTCTCCAGGTAGAGAGCAATTTTTGATTTCTTAAGAAATAAAGGTGTCCTTTTTCATCATACTTTTCACATGTCTCCACTGCCAATAGATGTGAAATAGTGGTGAAAGCTAGCCAGCATCTATTAAAGACCTTAAATGATCTTCATGAGAAATTCAGAGAAGTTTTAAAAGTTTAATTTTGCTCCTCTTATGGGTAGTACCCATTACTCGATCAGCTATTACTCAACTGGCATAAGAAATACAAAAGAGGTTGACCACACCTGCCTCTGTCAAGGCTCTGAAGGTAGATTCTGCTTTTTAACTACAAGATTGATTCAGAACAGTACAACTACAAGAAGTGCTCAAACACTACTACACGACATACAGAAACCATAGCTCAGAAATCAGGAATTCAGAAATTCTGAAGCTATACGATACATCACTCCCCCAATAAAACAAACTTCCATTAGCTTCTGCCAGGATGAAGTACAAAAGCACACAGTCAAAGCACAGCAGTCCAGCCATGGGTGTTGTATTGTTTATGTACAAGTTCACTTATTTTTTATACTCCTTTGATAAACAAAAAAGTAAAAAGCTACTGAATATAACTTTTTTAAATACAATAAAATTATGACAGAAAAACAAGTATCTTGGGATCTTTCTGAATGAATGTAAGCATACAGTGCTTACTGAAAAGAAAGATCCCTAGCTTTCCAATAGTTTAAAGTTCTGTTTCCACTCTGACAGTACCAGATCTTAGGTGTGTTCAGTCCCAGAAGTAACACAGCTACTCCCACGTCCCAGACCACTGAAACTTTATTCGTTTTTCCCAGTACGGGAGACAGAAGAGTTTCTAGTATTTTAGGAGCAGAACAATTTAAGAGGAGTAGCCATTCTGCATTGCTCTCAGATGGAAAGTATTCAAATAATGTCCCATATGAGAGAGATTTCTGAATTAGGTGCAGGTGATACAGTGAAAGGCACATGATAAATTCCAGAGCTACCTAATTTGTATTTATCACAAAAGCACCACTGTGTGTGAACACAATCTAATCATCTACATGTTACTATGATTAATATTAAGTAAATTACCAAGTTACCCATTGTCAGAATGTTACTTTCTACAGTTTCACAACATTCAGTTATGTTTGCGTACATATACAAACCCTCACTGCAATTAACTATGACATTTGATGCTGGGAATACAGCTCATTAAATACATAACGCATTTCAAAAGCTGCATAGGCTCTATTCTGATAGCTGAGCTCAAAACAGAGTTTTAGCACTAAGTCTCTTCCCCGATTTCATATACCTGATCCTGAAGTATTGGCTACATTTGTTTAACAGGATGCAAATCAGCCACAGGTGTAGCATAAATCAATTTTAAAAGAATGAAAGGAGATAGCTGCTAACTGTATTTTAGTAGTTAATAGGAAAAAAACAAGTTGCTTTATATTTCCTGTGTTCGTAAAAACACATTTTAATAAAACACGTCATCTTCCACTAAAATTTACTAATCATTTTTAGCTGTAATGTAATCAGACTTAAGAGTTTAAAAACCTGAGTGATATGCTACAATCTTACTTGCACAAGTTTTGCATTAACCTTTTTTTATTAACTACGTCAAGCTAGCTGTCCACACTGAAAACCTAATACACCAATAGAGTCACCAGCAGAAAAAAAAAAGCTATGAGAGAAAGGACTAAAATGGAAAAAACTTCTGCTTATCATTTATAAATTAAAGGGCCAGTTACTTAAAACAACTTTTTAAATTAAAAAGCAGATTTTCAATTGCAATAAATTATAAGCACGTTTCCCAACCTTTTGCATCAGTATGACAAAAGTTGCTAATACTGAAGTTCCGTACAAGAAATAAAAGAAATACAGTAGCTTCTCACACCAAAAGTATATGCAGACCAAAAGCTGACTGGAGCAGTGACTCATCTTTTTTAAGTACTGACTATTAGTACCTAAGACACAACTTTTCTCCTGGCTAAGGCCGCTCCACTGCACAGCAAGAAAAGTGCCAGAAAAGAAGAGAATTCCATTTAATCAAATGTTAACCAACAATTATTTTGAAGAAATAATCTAAAACATTTCCACAATTACAAAATTACACCGTTTACTCTAGTAAAACATAATCAAGAAAAGCAATATAGCAAGCCACATTATGACCAAAGCTTCTGGATGTTCTTCAGTATTTGAAAAAAAATTAAGCTGCTCAAAGCCAAAAGTGATTTTCATTTTCTTGAGATAATTTGTGCTTGTTCTGGGCATCCCTTATAAAAGCAATTAACAGATTTCTTTTGACCTTCATATAGCAGGAAAATTAGAACTGCAGTTTGAGCAACGGTTTGGTGGCAATTATCAACACAGGTTTGTGACAGAATCTTGGAACAGCATTAAGAAAAATCCTACTTTGTGGAATCTGCCTTACTGCACAGAACATACACCTTTTGCCCTTCCATAATACACTGCAACACTGCTAGAGTATGCATGAGTAGCAAAACGTAAGTAGTCACAATAGCTTAGACGCAACTGCACCCAATACAGAAAACAGAACGTGTAGTTTCAAGGTCACATAGCTATATGAATCTTAAAAGCAGATAGCAATATTTATACAAGTCATAGAAAAATCACATTAGCTACACAACTGACTCCCTGATATTAAAACCAAGTAATATTCTTTTTTAAAAAATTGTTTGATTTGATGAGATTGCTTACAGATGCAGTTGAAAATACCACATCTTTTTATGAAATTAAAGCTAGATGAACAGCTGACATGCTTTTTAAAATTTTGGATTCTAGCCCTAATAATTAAGAACACAAACAACAAAATTACAGGAGCATTTACCAAAACCAGGAAAAAGCACCAGACCTCTTTTGTTTCGTGTTTCCAAAGAGCAACACCGCCCTCTAGTGGAAAAATTACAAAGTATGACTTTAGTCATACAAGAAGCATGCCAGGGAAGTATTTTCTCTGTAATCTAACTGATGTTGAGACCTTTGAAAGAAAAAAACAACACACACACAAAATTGCATGCTATCTTTAATTCCTCACAGTGAAGTAAGTCTTACGGACTTCAAGAGAACAAACTGACAATTTACACTACTCACGTTTAAATGTACATAGAACAATAAGCTTTTAAAACCAGGATTGACACAAGACTAAACTGTTCAGTAAGTCAGTCTTAGTTCTTTTTACTACAGCAGCTTTACCGTGACCAAAAGTTACCTACCTTAACTTCTAATGTGATACTCACGCTAAAATGTTGATTCGGCTTAAAAAAATAGGTGAGAAAAAAATCCAAAGAATATTTGGACTGCACTGTCTGAGCAAAAAGCTTCCAAAATAAAAAATAAGAAAACATTTTACTAGTAACTCTTTATCTGCTATGATCTCTTTGTAGTGTAAGAAGAGAATAATTCATTAACCTTTACCAAGTTGCTAATGAAAACTAATGAAGTGTTTATAAATCTAATTTTTTAGCACTTTTTTCCCCACACTTTTTGCAGCAATTTTAAGGACTAAGTTAAGGAAGTGGGTATGTAATATAGGAAATTCTTACAGTCCATATTCCTAATCAGTAATGAAAAGAACCACAGAGCAGATAGTCTCCCCATTTCACAGACACATTAAGAAAATTTAATGGCAATGAGGTAACATTTGAGAAGCCAGTACGTGGGATACCACCAAAACTCTACCCCCACTGAAGTGATCCAAAGTACTCCCTCAATAGTTAAGCAAACGTCTGTTTTTCAGATGAGAAGGTTTTTCAACTGGGGGGGGGGGGGGGGGGGGGGAGAATGTTCCTGGCAAGCTGCACTGGATTCCCTGTATTAGATTTACAAATAAACTCAATTAACCTATCATTCCATCTTTGTTGATCTGTTCTTAACTTTGCTACCTTAAAGCAGTGTATGCGGATGAATAAAAAAAAATTCTGTGTTCATCCATCTTTCAGGGCATTCTCAGTATTTTCCAATTTTTATCATGATCATCCAGCAATGCAGTAATTGAAAATGCATTTTTCTGCATTTTGATAGACTGTAGTCTGCCAACTTACACCTTGATCTTTGTTCTACCCATCTTGAAACTAAAAATTTCTCATGTACAGATAGCACAAAGTTAATTTCAAATATAGCATTGAAACTAATTTTGACAACAGCAAAGGGTCCGAGTGAATTTTTTTTCCTTACGTTATTAAGTACAAATGCTCAAAAAGTAATACATTCTTTTTCAATCACTTTCTGCTTAACGGACAGCGATATTTCCTTGGAAATATTTACACTTACCTCTAAGAAACCATGTTAGTGTTCTGAAAACACAGTAATTGTTTACTGATCAAAATACTCAGGGAGGAAAATACTAGCTTCAAAATACAGAGTTTAAAAGGAGTATCTGCAACACAAAGTGGAGCACAGCACTGAAATCCTAAACTAACTGGGGAACAAGAGCCAAAACTGGTTAAGATTCCGCTTGAGCTAGCTAATCAGTATTTCCACATGGAGCCCCGAAGAATTGTGTAGACATACTAAAGCTCACAGGGATCTCTACATGGCAATCCATTATGTGACACTGACACATTCAAAGCAATTTGCTAAGAGTCACAAGGCATGCCTAAGAGTTAAGCGAAGACTGATAAATTTTAAAGACCAAGACAACAGAGTTTCAAGGAAACTTCAAATTCTGCCAATTATGTCCAAATTAATTGGACAAGAACACTATTAGCCAATCCCAAAGGGGGACCGTTCCCTTCATACAACACCAAGGAGTCTGAACCTTGTTTTTCTCCATCAAACAGGTCAACCAGTCATAATCAGCACAAGCCCAGCTCAGATTACGTCCTCTCTCAGAAGCCCTTAGCGCTAGGAAAAAATAACATAGGTTACATAAGAAGCATAAACCCTAGAACTGCTTTCTCCTTAATCCATGCTCCATGGCAGTTGGTAAACAGTATCAGACACTAAGCCTAAGACTACAGCAGTATTAAATGCAACATGGTATGCAAGAGTTTTGTGTTATACAGGCCATAACGCCACCTTAATCACATATTTGCTACATCACCTTCATAAGTTTTGGGCCCCTTATGTCCTAACCTCACATAGCAGCACAAGCCCAAGGCTTATTTCACTAATGCTCCCACTCTTGGTATGCTTCTGACCAGGGCTGATATCCTGCCCTCACCTAAGAACAGAAATCAAGAAAATATATATAGATGTGTGTATGTGTATACATGTCTGTGCATATATGTCACAAGCAAAGACGACGTCATGCAAGGATATCCTTGCTTACTTGTGATCAATCCAGATTATAAACTAAGGGAGAAAGAGAAAAAAAAAATCTTGACAAAATCATGTATCTCGGATTAATCTTTTGCCATATATGAAACACTTTCAGCTCATTCAGCGAGTCTGAACAGTAGCTCTTCTCCTGCTGAAGGCAAACCATTTCAGTCCCAGTAATTCTTAAATGTTCTGAGACTGCACAGCTGCATACAAAGCAAATTCTACTGCTTGATGCAATATAAAGACATGCTGTACCAAGAATCTGGAATGCAAACCGTACTAGAAAACACAGATTCCTCACTGAGACAGATAAGTACAACAGTTACTGCCCTAATTGCAATACCAGTCTGCAGTAGCGTATCATGCAGTGACAGCAGGACCTGTGCTGGTAACGCCTAAATTGCAAGCCACCATAAAACTTTAAATTCTTCATCCGACTCCTGTAGGATAACACTCCCTGAAACAATTAAGAGGTAAAGACCAAGAGAATTCAGCGTACTAAGTCCTGCCTTTAACCCATTTTCCAGAACATCTCCAACATTTTCTAGTGTCCTCGTAAATGCATTTATGTCAAGATCCTGCACTAAAAGAAGACGCCCAACAATTTGTATAAGGACCCTTTCAATATTGATGTAATCCCACCATAATGAAAAATGCAAACCACAAAGGGAACAAGAGATTTACAAAGGTTCAACTCTAACACCAAACCACACCAATATTTTAATATTTGTGGCTCATCCACAAATTTAAGTCACAGAAAAAGACATACCCTGTGCAGGTTGCTGAGTGAAACTTCAAACAGCCTAGCAAATTAAGTTGAAAAAGAAATCGTGTCTTCTGAGAAGAAAGGCAAAGCCCCTAAGCACCAATGCTTCATTATAAAATGAAACAAAAGCAGCTAATTAGAATCTCTCAAATACTCACCCACTATAGAAGTAACAGTATGTAACAGATAGCTAAACAAGCTCAGTGTCTAAAAGGATTTATGAACCTGCTAGAAAATACAACTAACAGGGATTTCAAAAGGTCATAGACATACTTTTTTTTGCCCTAAAGGAGCATTAAATATGACATTCTGACACAAGTTCATCATCAGGTTGACTTGAAAATACCTTCAGAGATAAAAATTCCACAGCCTCCTTGGAAAAATCTTTACCCGAGTTTACTTGCTGCCATTAGAAAGTTTTTCTATATACTTTATGTAAACCCCCTGGCAGCCACACAAACCTTACTCCCTGTCCTAGCCACTAAGATCATAAAAAGGAACTTCCCTTTAACAGTCATCCTCTGTATATTTACATAATGTAAAAATGCCTCCATCAATATTTTTCTAGACAAAAATCAACTGTTTCAGAACTTGACATCTTCCCTGTAGCTCTCCTCTAAGCTCCAAATTCCCCACACTTCTTCAAAAAGCAGTACACAAACCTGAACAAAGTTTTCTAACTAGAGGTTGCATATGGAAATAATGCAAACCAAGTCTGAATACCAAAAGTACAGATGTTTAAACAACAACTTGATGTTCAAAGGAGCCTGTAAGATCAAGACTGTTATATTTTACCTTATGAGTAATTTTAACCTACCTATTCCTGAATTTGCTCCCGTGATTATAACCACTTTTCCACTCAAGTCAAGGCCCTGGAGTATTTCCATTGCAGTACTGTTTCCATCATACTTTTGTCTAGTAGTAGGTTTTACTGGATTATCTTCAACTGTAAAGGCCAGTCTTGGGTCAAGGTAGGTAGTCCTTTTGTTTATGTGGCTACAAGAGAACACAAAAATTCAACTGCTTTGACCCTTCCGTACTCTGCATTTACATTTTAAATTTATTTCAAGCACTGTTGTGTACAATTCCAGTGGATTATTTATATTCCCCAAAATCAAATTATTTTTTCAGTTTTGTTAAAATGATCCCAATTATTTTTTTATCAACCTTTTTTCCAGTTGTGACAGTGTCCATTATTAATTGTATTCACTTACTTCACAGTGCCATTACGAACTTCACGTAAACCCGACACAGAAAGCAGAATTTTGTCAAAGGGAAAAACGCATTCTATTAAGGAAGACTGCCTTCTCTTAGGAGCTCTATAAAAGGGGCCTACGCTACTCCCTTGAAACAATATACCAATGAGAAATGTAGCTCAGTACTTTCTTTCCTCAAACAACTGAAAACAAATCATCTCAGCAAACAGCATGACTCAGGTCAGGCTCACCTTTCTAGAATGGAATTTTAGTTTTCTTTAGACAATATCGGAAAAAGGCACTAAGCAACAACTTTCAGTCTTCAACCCTTCATTCCATGACAGAGAGGCTACACTTAATATTTTGGTCTGTGAATATTCTTCATTCTGGCAAGTAAATTTAAGATAACTAGCCTATTTTGACCGTGCCATTAAAAAGATACGGAAGGAAATGTGCCCAGAAGTCTCCTTCTGCTTCTGTGAACTTCCTCCTCCCTTACCTTTCTAAAAGTCTTTGCTAGTTCAAGCCCTGTCCTCTTTTCTTTCTGTGCTTTACATGGCAAGTGAGTCAGAGCTGACGCAATTTTGTTTTCATCTTTTATGTTTAAAGCACTACCGCAATGTTAACAATCAGCCCTGAAGTTCTGGATACGTTTTTGAAGTTATACATACAGAGTTTATCCATGAAGGTATACAAACAAAACAAGCCTACACAATCATTGCCTGAGGGTCAGCTCACACTGAGACGTGGCTACACAAGCCGCTTCGATCTGCCACCCAAGTAGGTATTTCTGTGCTCGTAGAAGAATTTAGAAAACCACAAATGGGTGTTTAGACACTGCTACAACTGTAATATCTGCATATGGACCCTGACACTGTACTTATGAATTTCTTTGACAACATCAGCTGGAAAGACAAGTATTGTGACTCAGAAAGGCTACCCAACATGAAACACAGTTGCCCTACTTGTCCATATTCTATATATTGATATACTTACTCTACAAAATAGACTTGTCCATTTTCATCAGTCTCCTGCTCCCATCCATATGGCAGGCCTAGGAAACACATAAAACATTATCTTTTTGCAGGCATTACAGCGCACTCAGATTTGAAGTTCAAGTGATTTCTCGGTCAGATGTGGCAAAATTTTGCATTATTTCTGTAGGTAATGCAGCTACCTGCTGCACTTCAATATTGGAACATGGAAGGAGGATTGCTTTCCCTAATCACACGCAACTGCTCTCTAATAAGAGTACAATACACAGGAGATCTGCTACCACTGTAATGACCATTGAGCATTGAGCATAATCTAAAAATTCTTTATAAAAAGATTATTTCACGTTATAGCACAAACTGGCAAAATGCAACCATGCATCCTAGTACATACACACCTATACTAAACACAGTTTCATATTCATCCCTGATAAAAGCAGATAGCAAAAACATTGAACTAAATGTAGGAAGAGTTACATGTAACACATACCAAAAGCTGGAAGATCATAACCCTCAAGTGGGTATGGGGTATGCTAAATCAAAGTTGGAAGGACAGATAAAAACAAAAACGATAAATCTTTACAAAATAAATTCTCATATAGAAGACCCTACAGAAGTACCTAAGAGACAGTATTCCCAGTATTTCTAATCCTGGCTGAAAAGTATTCAATTATAATTCATTCAGCTCGAAATCTACTGACACATTGCCAATGCCAAAAGAAATACGGCTTGCCAACAGTATAGTACCTGTAGGTATGCCATATAGAAGCTTCTGGGAAGATCTAATTTAAGGCAATGATCCAAGGTCCTTAAGAAGTCATACCTTTGGAAGTGTCCTGCAACATTGGCTGTCTTCTGTTCTGGCACAACCATTCAATTGTATTAGAGAAAACAAGCAAAATTAAAACTAACGGGACTTCCCTTTGTGCCAGGGATATTCTTTGATCAAATATATTCTTTGAAGAATGTAATCCAACTATAAATATTATCTGATGGACACCAGGGTATCAGAACCCAATCAGAGAATTCCAGCCTTTGACTATATTTTTTACAAGCCACAGTAAAACAATCCCTTTATCCTGGAATTAGTACTTTGGCTTTATGGAGCAAAACAAGCCATAAAACTGCAAAGTGATCACTCTGCAACAGACACATAGGTACAACCACACTGAAATCAGCTCTATTTTGCAGGCTCGGTTTGCCTAGGTGATTAGTATCAACTAGAAGATCAAAATGAGATATAGTTCATGCACAAAATCCAAATGATGCTTGTAACATAATTTCAGTTCATTTCAAAAGCTTAATACAAACCTCCTGCAACACGTTTCCTCTTGCCAGACTTCGGATGTTCCCACTGTGTTTTTTCTTCCAGGTGGCTGTAGGAAAAGAAAAGTTTAAGATTTTTTAAAATTGTTTAGTAATTTTTCTGATGTAATCCATTTCTTTTTTTTATATACAGTAAATACAGTTTAACTATTTTTAAAATTTTTTTTTTTAATATTTTTTAAAAATACAGTTCAGGAAATGGCTTGTCTTCCACAAAAAAATCCCAAACATGTCAATCCCTTGTTGAAGAAAGGTCAAAACTGCTGTTAGAAGTTATTAGGCTTCCATATTGCCACCGTTCTGAAGGAAAAGTAACTAACCAGAGAGCACAGGAGTCCATAAAAATTCTAATAAATATTTGACTTTCAATCTCAGTTTTGTTGCTTATGATGTGAAGAAAGAAAATGTTATTCTTTAACAACTTTTGGATTAACAGACTCAGAAAACTTCTCAAAAAGATGGTAAACCTTGGCAGGAAAAAGTAATAAAGAAGCAAGAAAATAGTTTATCAGAAACTAGTAAGAATAATATTAGAAAGTTTTCAAATAACAAAAGCACCCTTCTAAAACTGTTGTCTAATAATATTGATTTGCAAGCTCTTAGGTAAATATGTCTGGATTTCTACATGAGCAACTGCAGCTTTGAACAGGTAAGTTTATCCAAAGGCCTTGACTAACAGACTATTTATTTAATATGGGTGATAATGGTTTCACATCTCTTCTTCCAATTCAGAGATTTTATTCACTTAAATAACTGTAAGAGAATTAGTATACTCTATCATAAGGGTTTCTGCACTACAGACTAATAAGCAAAGTGATGTACACATAAACAACATCTTACAATACCCAAAGTGCTAGAATCAGGTTGGATATTAAAATCTTATCTTTCATTAAAGTAATAACCAAGCTTATATATAAAGAGTCAGGCACGGATTACTTGAAAGAGTGTCGAAATTGATAGATGCTCAAGGATGACATGAAGACCGACGGCATTATTGAATAACATACACAAATAATCACTAAACTATAGATCTAGTACCAATAGCAACTTAGACATCACATAAGCAACTTTTCCTTCCTGTAACAACCACGCAGTTAGCCCACAGCGACAGCATACTGTATTACAAGAATCACGGCTGGGGGTCTGAGACTGACTAAGCACATCTGTGTGACCTGCAATAGCACTTGAACTTCAGGACACTTGCACACTAAATCTATAAGACCCTGAGGTACTCCAGTCTGATGCGAGGTATGCTACCAAATTACCATAGCTCAACAAACAAACGCGTGCCCACCAAGCTTCAGTAACTGACTGTGTTCATACCCAACTCATCACAGAGACCTTTAAAGGTCTTAAACCAAAGTAACTCTATTCCTGTTAAGTCTAAAGTTCATATTGTTGATAAAGTTTAAAAACAAATTTCCAGAAGATGCAGAGGTCTCACAGATACAGAGCTTATGTTAAAGGTAGCAGTAACGTAACACCTCTTCATGTCAAGTATTTTTAGACACACCGGGCAAGATTTTCAGCTGGTAAAGACATATTAATGTCATGTCATTAAATTAAATGGATTTAGTTCAGTTTCACAACAGTTAAAAAACAGAACTGTTCAATGAATTGTTTGTGTAAAAACTACTCTCAGTAATATCTCACTATTTTGTAGGTTTGTTACTTTCACCAGGTGATTCCTCTTTAAAAGAGCTTTTGAAGTCAAAGCAAATATAAGGATACTTGACCTAAGAAAAACAAACACCTAGAGAGAATTTCTAGTGTTTATAAACCAAGTTCAGATAAACTAAAGCATAGCGTCCAGTGTTCTTAAAGCAGAACTTGGGACGAAGATGCCAACTCACCACAGGTGAGAATGCACAATGCTTTTCCCCCCTTTTATGTAAGGGAATAAATCTTGCCGCTTTAAACAGCCTGAAACAGATTTTTTCCAAGATCAGCAGGTTACAGAAAACACAAGAGACGAGAAAATATATAAATATATATTCTACTGAGTGAGTTAGCTCGGTAGCACATCCCCTTTTGTAACAGTAATCATTTGCAGAGTGGCACAAGCAGATGGTGCCAAATGCAAATTTTTAGTTCTTGTCAAAGCAGTGGCATACGGAAGGGCCGAGGGAGAGCATTTACAACTTCTAACTTCCAAGGTACCTCTTTACTCTCGATTCCTACAGGGAGGAAAACTAAGAGAACTACGATATTGTGTAGGCTCGCTGCCCGGGCGCATGGAGACTCCCCACAGAACCACGAGGCGTGCTGCAACAGCCACAGCCGTGTGACAGCTCCCCCCCGCACCCCGGAGCGCCCCGAGCTGCCCCAGCGCCGCTCCCAGCGGCGGCGGGAGGCTGAGCGCTGCCGGGGGCGGCCAGCACCGCACGGGCCGGCCCGCCCGCTCCCGGCGGGGCTCGGCGCGGCGAGGGCGGGCCCAGCTCACGCCCGACGCCCCCGCGAGTGCCGAGGGCACCGCACACGGAAGCCGAGTCACACGGACAGCGCTCCCGACACCAAGCCCCGCTCCCGCCCCGGCCTCTGTGGTGAAGGGCGGGAAATGGCGGCTCCTGCGCCTCCCACCCTCCCGTGCGCTGAGGGGCACCGGCAGCCCCACGGACGCTGCCCCGGGGCGAAGCGGCGGGTGGTAAGAGGGCTCCAGGCGCGCTCGCCCCCCTCCCTTACTTAGCGTAGTAAACCCAGCCGTCCTTGGTGGTGCGCTCCTCCCAGCCCGGCGGCAGCTCCTCCTCGCTGTCCGTGTCCTCCAGCCCCGCGTACTTCAGCGCCGCCATTGGGACGGGCGCCACGCGCAGCCCCGCACCGCCGCCAGCCAGCGGGACCGCGCCACACCGCCCCTTCCGGCCGGCCCAGCCAATGGGACGGCGGGGCGGCCCCGGAGCACCATGGGAAGCGTAGTCCGGCCGTGAGGGGAGCGCTCACCTCGCGGGTTTTACGCCTGTCACGGAGTTTTTAACCCCAAAGGAGCCCCGGGCTGAGTTGAAATCGTCACGGGTGGCATAAGAATCTCAGATTTTGGGGGTATTAAGCGTTTTCAGCCTTCTGTTTTCAGAGACGGGTGTGAATACAACGAGGCCCTTAAAAGTGACAAAATAAAAGAACTTTAAGCTTTTTTGACATTAGTTATCATCTCCTGATCTCTGGGACGAGACTCTCCGTTGTAGCCGCGTTAGGCACAGCTCCTCCACGTTGCTTTGCTTGGTGAGGAAGTCCTGGCTGGAGAGAAACACCTCTCCACACCGAGCACCCACCCAGGGGGCTGCAGACTGCCTCACCAGCCCTTCCCCAGGCCGGTGTCACCTGGCGACATAAATACACTCAGCTGCAAAGACTGAAGCACTACAGGTCAGTGAATTGACATTAACCTACAGTAACTCCTGTCCTGGCAGCTGGAGCTGTGGTCCTTCGTGGCTGTGACGGATGAAATACCACCCTCTCTGTCACCATCCCTCAGCTGACGTGGCATACGCCCCCTGGCCTGCCTCAGTGCTTTTGAACCCGTACCTATATGCTGGCACAGTCGTATCTATTTATATAACCAGCCCTAGCCGTCAGCATTTGTAACAGTATCTTCCCACTGTAGTCCTTTGGCAGGTGTTTTCAGCAAAAAAGCCAAACCTCGTGTTGGACAGAGGCTGTGATTACTGAGGACTGCACCAGGTGGCAGCGCAACCCCACAAATGCAGGAGAGTGCGCTGACTCCTGCGGGTAACGTTTTTATGCACTGACACCGACTATATGGCTCACTCACCCCCCACTAATGGCAGGCATATCTGTCTAGAAAAAGCAGCCTGAACTTTCTTCTGCCCTGCTGCTCCCTCACTTTGCAGGTTCTCCTGAGGAATTATTTCCTCTTGCTAGAAGTAAAATCTCATGCATCATCAAGAGGCAGTTTTCATGTATTACTGGGAGTATTAGAAATGGTTGTGACCATACTCTCTTGAGTAAACATATGGGAAGGGAAACTTCAGTGACATGCTCACTTCTGGCCCAGGAAACAGCAGAAATATTCCACAGATAACTGAGTGGAGAGGTGTGCCAGGTCTCAAGAGAATAGATTATTTAATTAATAATTGAAATAGACAAAAAGAGTATTAATCTAGCAGTAGTACTGTAGGAAAAGGTAGTTGTTAGTTTTCTTCCTGGTGCACTCGGTTAGTAGTCAGCATCCAGCGTTCCATGACTTCTGTTCAGTGGGAATGTGGAAATCCTTTTTGACAGTTAACCTACCCCAACCACCTGTATTGCATAAGTATGCATTATGTCCTAAATGTAAACCGCAGAGTTGCAGTATTTGAATGCTAAGTGTGTACAGTGACTTTAGAAAGAGAAATAGAATCTCAAAATTATGTGTATACATGTATATATATACATGATTACCTACATATCTTACCAACATAATCCAAATTACACCAAGAAACTTCATGCACACATACGAGATATAAGTATGATTTCAGTGGGGATCCATGCAAGTTCAGGTTTTTGTCCGTTTGTATTAAATTGCAGAACGAGTTCTGTTCATTTTCTCAAATGCCAGAAAGCAATGGCCATGATTTCAGTAAGAGCAGGACTGTACCTTCAGGACACATTGACATCTGTAACAGTTTTACTACAAACTAAGACACTTTTTCGAATCTTAAAATGATAGAAGTAATGCAGCCTTCCTGCTTATCACTTCTTCTCCGTCAGCTCTGTGTTAGGAAAGCAAGAAATTGTATATAAATTGATTGAGTGTACGCACTTATCTTTGAGGTATACAGTATGTGCATTGTTCTAGTGGGGTTTTGGGTTTTGTTTGGGTTTTTTTTTAATACAGGTTGTGTAAAGCTACTATCCATTTTCTTGCACTGCAGAAAAAGAATGGGTCTCTTATTACAGTGATGTCAGTCATCATATTCATTGAGGCAGGGTAGTAAACAATCCATTCTACTTAAAATCTTATGACACTTGCTTTCAAAGTCATATTTTAGCAAACACGGTTTCAAAGATTTCATTGTGATCCATTGCTGCAGCAATCCTGTAAATTAATTCTTCTGATGATTCTAAGCGTCACAGACCAAGATTAATTCCACAGCCTGCCAGAAAGTGGTTAAATTAAAACAAGAAGACATTTAGAAATGGTTGTTGATTTCACAATAACACAAAAGTCAATTAGAATATTAATCTCATTTTCTGTTGGCTGTACTTTAAACCATCAAAATCAAATGTGTTTGTCTAGCTTCTCCATGAGAAACATTGATAAAAATTTGGTCATATAATTACACTGGCAAGCCTAAGGCAGCAAAAACTTAACATTTCTTTGATGTTATTCACAGGCTTATGTGCTTTGCTGAATCATGGCCATTGTCTGTCAAAGATCTGAGTACTGATTTTTCTGACAAGGATTTGGACACTGACAGTTGTCTGGACAAGAGAAAAATAATTGTGGCATATTTCAAAAGCATCCAGATGACACAGCAAAAGGTTGATTCATCCCTTTGATTGAGAGTGTGTCTATTAGTTAGAAATCATGATTCAGGAATATGACAAAAATGTGAACAGCCCTCAGATCAAAATTTTTCAGCAGCTGCCAAAACATGTTTTCATAGGTTACAGCTGTTTCTTTTCAGGTGAAAATTCTGTCTCTGTGACTCATGCCTTTCTTACCTCAGCAGTAGACTAAAGCCGGGCAGTCTGCATAAGGCTATGATTTTAATACACTGGGACACGATAAATGACTATTTGTGTTACTGCATAGTGTGAATGTGCCACGTCCTTCAAGTGAACATTTTGGTTTTTTGGTGGAGTTAAACTCAGCTTTCCACAAAAATGTTTACAAGGTCACTCTGGACTTTCTTTCAAGTTATGAAAACTGTTTAAACTTTTTAAATCCCTGAGTTTTTACCCAAGTTTATTTTTAGAAATGTCAAGAATTTTATCCTCCTTCCTTACAAATAATGTCATTTTCAACATAATTTCAAAGTTAACAGGATTAAAAAAGGCTTTGTTGTTGATGTTATTCCAGTTTCCTCTGAAAACAACATAAACAACGTTTTGCATATGGAATCTGTCTACGAAAACTCTGTGGAAACTCCAGTGCTGGAATCCCAGTCATAAGAGTTTCTGTGTCCATTTTTTTAAAATAAAATTTCCAGAGAAAACAAAATACTAATGGGATGCAGAAAACAGTGGAATACAATTGTTCCTTGATACACTTGTGGCATCAGTAACCTCCTTCAGGTGGTATTTGAATATTGTAAAGTCTAGCTTTTATATTTAATTTAATAATTTAATATTCAGTCATTAAGAACATGCACAGTGTGGAAATTAATGTGCAGGGTCATATTAGATGTCCTTACCTTCAAATTCTGATATGTTATGATAAAAATATTAAACTCGTTCAACTTAATTAACAAAATAATGGTAGGAAGTTATATTTAACAGTTTTGGTATAAATGCTAAAAAGGACAATATTTTATCCTTTTATTCATCATTCAGGCAAGAACTTTCTGTCACTCTCCAGGAGCGAACTTTACCCACTGCAGAAAAGTATAAGTCAAATAATTCAAAAGATGAGGCGGTGTTCAGCCAAACCTTCAGCCTATATAATATGTTATTTCAAGAGCTTATAAGTTTTTGCTTTATACACTAGTAATTTTTCATGCTATTTGTTTCTTTCTGAGCTTTAAGTATCCTTAGCCTTGGGTGCTCTGGTTCCACTAGTAGTTGGGCAAACACACTGATAATAAAGCGTTTCCTTTCTTCCATTTTGCATGATTCAGAAGTTTCCTTTTTTCCTTAGCTATATATGTACATCAGCATGCATAAAAGCCTGTAAGATAAATTCCAAACTTACCAGTGTCAAAATTCATCATTCTGGGAACTTCTTCTGCAATGACACTGAGCCCCTCATTGAAGGCAGTTGTCAACCTTCTGTGAGGCACCGTATCTGTTAGTCTCCTGCTATGTCGGATGTGACTCAAAGTCAGTTCATTCACCCTGGATTCTATATCCATATTGGATGCACTGAAAGATTGATGGACTGTTCTTCATGAGCTGGTTAAATAAAAGAACAGACAATAGTCAAGCCTCCCTAGGTACAAAACCTGTATTTGAATATAACAGAGAAGTATTTACTCACACCTACTAAGTAATTATTCATCTTCCAGGCTGCAAAATTGGACACTGATAAGCTAGAAGAAAAAAAAAGTGGAATTCGGGTATCTAAACTCTTTTAAGCATTTCGCTTTAATTGCTTTGCACAGACAAGAAAGCAAGAGGTAAATAAAATTAATTAGTGAAAGAACACGTTTATGGTAAAGTTCTTGCACCTCAGTGTGATGAACACTTATATTCACTTTTGGTATTGCAGCGTCTCCCTGAGGTCAGGGATGCTACTCACACATCTAAACTTAAACATGGAAATGTTTGCACCATCAGACCTGGAGGGTATAGGAGAATATCTGGTTCGTCTTTCATTATTAGCCCAGCTCCCACCAGAGAAAACAATGAGAAAACTAGAATAAGCATGTGCAACATTACTGGCAATGGAAGAAGATAGGGAATTACCAGTATATTCTAAAATGAAGGTAAGAGTTGATATTTTACCACAGACATGAAAAAGATGAAGTTTTCATTCTGAGAGATTTAAAAGTATTCAGATTATTTGTTTATAATTATTCAGGAGAAATCAAAGAGATGGAGCATAATGAAAAGAAAACAGAAAAATCATTATAACTGTTTATAAATATTAATCACCAGTACCCTTTCTTAATCAAATTAGCTATCACTCCTGATTAATCTCATCTTTAATGAGCTTCTTCACACCATAAAGATGGATGCAGTCCATGCACAATCAATACAATTCAAACACAGTTGTTGTTTAGGTTAAACTCCAGCATTTTTCTTAGAAAAATTGTTCTTCCCTAAAAATTATTCCCTCCTAAAATGATTTCAGCACAAAAGCCCATTGTAACAAAGTAACTGCACGCAGGTCCTTTCCTTGATCTAGCAGGTTAGTGACCAGGACTGCCTTATTTATGAAAGCAACTCATTAGAATAGGTATTGAGCACTGATGATATGCAATTGCTTTACAGCACCATGGAAGAAAAGGTATTATCGAGATACAGGATCAAATGGAAAAGACTTCATCCATGCTAAACAAAGCATTCTACTCCATATAAAACTTCCAGAAAAAAAGAGAACTGCCACAAAGAGAAACAGTATTTCTGATAAATTTTCCAAAAATATTGTAGTGGACATTTTTTTTTTCATAGGCTGGCTGCTGAATTATGTCGAGGGAAAACAGGACTAATATGTCAGAGATGTTAGTGCAGTATGGACTGCCGTTAACTTATTTTGGAAATACTCTGAAAAATCTTGAGCTGATTCTGGTCTTGCTTATTGATAACTGACACAGTGACTTTCCACTTGTGAGAGATTTAAATCCAGCCTGTATTTTAAAGGAACTTTAGTGTGTAATACATTCACATAAAGAAGTATCATACGTCCTTCTACACCCCCCTCTCAGTTACCTTTGGATGACCTACACTGTTTATCTGTTTAAAAATCTTGCTCTTGTTTCCGTCTCTCTCTGAATCTCTAATGGTCATCCCAGCGAAGCACATCACATCTGGTTTGCGGTAATAACTTTATTTCCTTGGTAAGACTCTGGGAATTCTTCCTTGATGCATGTTACATAAACCCTGTAACAGCATTTCAAGGTGTCTGATAGAACTTGATTTTAAAGATGCTTCATCAAGTCGTTCAGGATATCCATATGCTTAGTGTGAGTGATACTGTACCTCTTAGAAAAACATCCACGAATGCATGGGAAAGGATCCAACTATCTAAATTCAGCTGTGTTTCATTCATATTGCACATGACCTTCTGCAAAAAGTATCAAGCAAATCTTGGTGTAAGGCCACCTATAACAACAAAATCATGGCAAAACAGCTCTTAAGGCATGTGTGGGTTATGACAGGCTAGCCCGTAGGTTTTGACACAATAGAAAAGGGCTCCTCAGATAAGGCTTAGTGAGTGTAGAAGGGATAGAGAGGAGCCTGGCAGCACAGACTAGTGACAAACACCTTGTTTTTGTAAAATTTGTATGTCAATCATTAGTCTTGTTTCTTTGTTTGAAGTTAAATGGTCTACAGTCTTGCAGAGCTGAAAATGTGTCCTGCAGAGTCAGCCTTGTCATCTAAATAAAATAAATTAAATAGTGTGAGGCCTAATGCATGTCCCTGAGGCATTTCACTGGGTACTTCTCAGTGGTCTATTATCTCCTGTTTATGGTCCTTCAGCCGATTTTTGTTCTGCCTGAAAGTCAATTTGAATTCAGTAAAAGGCTAGCAGTACATTCATTTACATTCCTGACATCTACTGATGCTGTAATTCAGTAACAAAAAAGCAGTCACAGTTACTTAATCTACTAACTTAGTGTTACGATGATCTAATGACAACAAAAGCATTTATGGAGGTGCAAATTAGTGGATACATTGGATTTAATTTCAAATGTTACATAACGACCTGGAAAACACCGTGCATTTCACTCAATGGTAAGTCCCTATAGGAGGAAAAATTTCAAATGGCCAAAATCTCATGCTGGCACCGAGTAGCTGGATTTTTCAAAGGGACTTAAGTTATTGAGTGTTGAATGCTGTTGAACCTTGGGTCTCAAGTCTGAATGCACTCTTAAAAAGCTGGTCATGAGTTCCCTTGAAAGTCTAGCTTTTATTGTACAAGATGTTTGAATTAAGGTGTTCACCTTTCCTTACTGAATGAGAATATATGTTCTGTGGTTTTGAAGAGGGACCAAAGGGAAAGTTACTTCCAAAAATAGTTTGTGCTTGTGCAGCTTTTAAAAATGAAAAATAGATCTTTAAAGAGTAATGGTTAACAATGTGCCCTCATTACTCATGTTTAAATTGCTTTTCTTGGCACGAAACATTTCTATGCTGGAACCTCTATGCCGTAGTTGGAGAGAATCCAGCTTTTTAAATCTCAGATCAAACTCACAAAACTCTTCACAATTACTTTGTCTTCGGTGGTAAAATGAAACCCTCAAAACGTGTTAATAAAAATCTTCAAACACACACTTTTGTATCCATAAGCCAGACACAAGGCTCTAATGGGGATCTTCTGCTACAAATCTTCAACAAGTGTTTGGAACACTCAAATGTAGCATATGACACTGTTAAAAAGCAGATCTCAGTCCTCTCAGCTAAAGATCACATTCCAGAATCTTTTTCACATTATTCATTAGCTTCTAATAACAAGCATGATTCCTTTGGGAGCAGAGCTTGATAACATACTATTTAACTTTTTTCTCAATAAAAGTCAACTGTGTCTTGATCTTACAGAATAATGTGAGGAGCCATCCTAGTTCCTGACACAAGAGGGGGAGCAGATGCCCACGTAGTTTACATACCACTGTCGAGCAAGAAGGTGGGAAGAAGCACAAGAGAAACAGAGGTTCTTACCTTACCAAGATATTTCCAGCAAAGTTTGCTTTATCATGACAAAAAAGTAGTATAAAAAGTCAGCTTTTAATACTACCTGGTTGACATGGCAGCTAAGAAAGACTTGTGAAACAGCCACAGATTATGGCAGTTGGGATGCTCTCGCTTTCTCAGGATTGAGTTTAAAGGCAAAAGAGGCAGATAGTTGTTGTCAGTAGAGCTTCTCAACTCCATCCTTAGTGATTTCATAGCTTCCAGAAAGGAAACTCATGTCTAGCTGTCTCAGGACATGTAACTTAAAGGATCTGACACTGTGGACATACCCTCTTCATTCTATCCTGAAAAGTATCTGTTCTCATCAGCTGTTTTGGAGAGGATAGCTTGTCCAATTGCTACCAGGCAAGGCTGATCAGAAATCAGCTTGTCTTTTTTTGTTGTCCCTCTCTCCCTATCCCCCTTCCCTGCATGCAATCTCTCTTTCATCTTCCCTCCAAGAAAATAAAATTTTAATAAAGCCTCAAAATTTTCTGCTTAGTTTGATCATTTTTCCCCTCCTGTTTTTTTGGTTTGACCACAAAACCAGACAACCCATTATTCACGCAGTTCTACTAATGAGCTCCTTTCTCAGAGTTTTTGTACCCTGCATAATGAAGAACATCTGCATCTTGTGTAAAGCTTGACATTTCCCTGCCTATTCACCAGTGGCCTTTTTCTCTTTTCTTTCAATGACTGAATGGATTAACGCTGCAATACTACTAATGCAATGCATGGGAAAGGAAACTGGCAGAGTCTCCAGAACATTCTATTCTTATCAACTTCCCTTAATATTTCAGTAGAATTACCCAATTCATATGGTAATCATTTACTTCTAATCAATGTTTCATATGTAACCTTGCTTATTCACTCCTATTTATTCCTCCTTGCCAAGAAAGTTGAATGAGACTACTGGGGGTATCTGTCTTTCATGATATTAGGAACAGATTAATAATGCTGGCAGCATGCTAGCAAAAAGGTGTTTTTCATTAATTAACACTTATAAATAATTTGTTAAAGGTTACAGAATGCTTAATGTGTGCCTTAATAAACAGCTATTACATGGACCAGCCAACCAATAAATTGCTTATAATTGTAAAAGCTCTTCTGATGTGCTTAGAGTACTTCCCAACCTTTCCAGAAACAAACGGCCACCTACTGTCCTGAGAAAAATGCTGCCTGCCTAGTCCTGTAGAAACAGACTATTTTGTGCATCACTGCCATAATGTGTTTCATATGAACATACTGTGTTTTATTATTCATATAAACATATGCCTTTTTATTTTGCCTTGATGCTTTGGTCAGGTGCAGAGGATTGTTTGTGAGACCATTTTTTTGGAAGGGAGAGACCATTTTGCCGGCTACCCTGTGATGTCTGGCAAACCACCAGTGGCCCAGGTTGAGGCACAGTGATGTATGGAACACACCGCTCACGTAAGATGCTGTCAGCAGTTTCCTTATTAACTCTTACTAGAAGAGTACTCGTGGACTTAGATTCCAGTCATTACATTATGGAACCACTGCATACACACACACAAGCATGCAGATACAGTTTATATTTCCCAAGAAACCATCTGTTTTTAATTCAACACTAGTAGAATCTCAAGTTTCAGTAGGGCATCTAAGGAAGAATGAAAAATCTGGATTTAAAAATTTGAAAAAAGTTTGTCTCCTGGTGGGTAAGGACTACATTAAGTCTCCTAGTGTCCCTGCTATGTCACCAAGACCCTGTGGACATTACTTAATGACCATATATTGCTAAAAATACTGTAGAAAAAATTGTAGTGCTGTGCAGACGAAAGTTTGGGAAGATTCACATGCTTATAAAATCCCCATGAGCACATTGTCTTCCATTTACCACAGTGTCTCTATAGCTGAGTATGCAAAAGAAAGCTGAAGCTGTTTTCTTTGTTACCTGTCTCTGATCTCAAAAGCCGCCTTTGCTCCATTACCATTCCCAGATTCCACAATGTGATCTGGGCTGATCCCAAGAACTGAACTAGATTCTACACAAGATCCATCCGCTACCACAGGGTTTTTTTGGCCAGTCTCAAGATAAATGCTTCCTTTCAGAATCAGCTGAAAAATAATTTTTAAAAAAGGAGATTAGTATGTGATTATTTTACATTTGCTAGGGAAAATGCATGAAGTAGTTCATATTCTTTACTACATGTATACCAGCAAAACGACCTATGAAAATCTAGTCCTATATCAGTTAAACTCATTATGAACAAGTTACAAGAAATCATAAACCAAAACGTTACACCTCATTTGAAAGATCCCTTGTCCAGGCTAAACACACCTGCCAATTCTTTAGAAAGATCTCAAAGTACCACAGCAGTATTAGTAAAATTTTGCACCTGATAACACTTTGAGCTAGTTATGTATGTTCCATTTTATAGACATGGGATGCAGCCTAGGCAATTAAGCAGTTAGGATTTAATTGCATTTAAAGCAGTGGAGAAATTCCACTGAGGTCTTTGCCTAGAATAAGTACCAAAGTTTTCATGAACTGGAGACTAAGCAATGTTCACATAATTGTCTTTACACACAGATTTTATGAAATGTAGGATTTATGGTGGCCGAAGGGCTTCTTACCAATGCCTTTTAACTACCTTTTACAATGTTCCAGAATGGTTACAGTGATTCTTAGTAAGCATTAATCTCAGCAAATGTTGTGTTTTAATCAGCAAAAGAACATACTAGATGGTTGCAGGTAATATGTATGATGATTAACAATAAGAGTGGGTTGATAATGTCAATAACTCCAGAGCCAAGATAAAATTAGGCATGAGTAAACATCTTTGAAGATAATGTCTGAACCTCTCACCTTGGTGCTTGGAACAGAGGAAGCTGTTTCTCATCTAGCGTACCGACACAATTATGCCTACAGACTACAGACCACACAGTCTGAAATCTTTGCATTAGCCATATTTTCATAGGAAAAAGTTTAACTTCATGTAGCATGTATGAAATATATTTGCAATAAGAACAGAAGTAGTTTTCTCTTCTTTCCATTCCTCTAACCAATTAAAGTTCAAGCATTATAAAAATACAATACATATCTGAACCAAGACAAATATCTCCATCTTTAGTGGGCTACAGTGAAATTAACTGAAATAGAGCCTTCTCAAACTTGGACAGTTTTCCTAAAATAAATTCGCCTGCAGTATCCATGTTTGCAATTCACCGTATTGTTCTCTGCTTAATTAGATAGTAGCCACAGTTTGTTTCATGCTTTTAATCTTGATATTTTTCACATTGCTTTAGCTAGCCTAGACTGATTGCTTAGCTAAATATAGAAGATGATAATTAGTTTAACAGCATGTTAGATTTATAGAGCAGTTCAACAGCAACTCATTATGGGCTACACTAATCACGTAGCGCACACTAATATAATTACTCTAGACGTACTGGAGTAAATATGAAATATAATGTTTATCAGCTGAACGTTTGGCATAGCATTACTTGACTCAAGAATCAAAAATAAGTTAATTTTACAAGGGCTTTTTCATAGGAGGAAAATTCAGGGTCACTGTCAGAGGACAGGGTAGTTCTGGCAGGAACAGCCCTTGCCCTCCTCACTCTCCCAGCTGCTGTCTTTGTTACCCGGCACTCAGACCCTTCAGCCTGGCCAGCCCCTGTGCTGCTCCCACACATGTACACTCAACTGCTGCACACGGGTGCAGGTGATAATGCTTCACACACCTCAGGTCTGACTCTTGGGAAAGAAAGGTAACCTGGTGGCTGTGATACTGGGTCCAGAAGATTTCATTTTCTTTTTCTTGCTCGATGATGTTTTATTTCAATCCTTAATTTCTTAATGCTTCGTCTTCCCCTTTGTAAAATGGGGATAACAATCTTCCTTTGGTCTATCTGGACTATAAACGTTTTGGAACAGACACTTTGTTTTACCATCTACACAAGAAGTCCCTGAACATGGGACATACTAAGTCCCATGGGACATTTTAAGTTAGAGTAAGTAACTCTGATTATATACAGGGAAAAATTAAACATATCAGTCATCTTTTGAAAGGGCTAGTTCTGCAGCTCTCCTGTTCCTCTCCCTCTCCCTCACCTCCGCGGTGCTCGACTCGGCGGAGAAGCGGGCCGGAGCCGGTGGGCTCTGTGCGGGGCCGGGGGCTGCGTCCGGGACCGGGACTCCGCCAGGGTCCGGGGGTTGCGCCTCTCCCCCACCGGCAGCTTCAGCACCGGGGAGGCGGACAGCTCCCCGCCCCGCGCCGCCCCGGCGCTCCCGCACGGCCACCCCTCGGGTCACGCCGGCCTCGGGGGGCAAAAGATCATCTCAAAAAGATAAAAAAAAGCCCAGCCAGTCGCGGGCTGGCCATTGCAGAGCTCTGGGTGTCCAGGGCGGGCAGCTCCTGGGTGCGGCTCAGAGCCCCGGAGCCGCCGTCGGGCGGGCGGTGAGTGCGGGCTGCGCGCACGGGGGGAGCGCGGCAGCGGCGTGGAAACAGGTCCTCAAGCACGCAGCGGCTTCCCCCGAAAATGCCCTTGCTCTCGCCCACCAACCTCTCCCTCTGGGTCCTAGCGAAGTATTCAGGAGAGCTGCTCTCACGGCGGAGGTTTCTGAGCAGGGCCCGTCGAGGGACAGCGGTGATGGCATCGGTATTTAGGGCAGCCAGCACTCACAGGCACTGCTGTGCCAGAAGACGAAGCCTCTTGCTGCTGAGATACCCCCTTATCCCACTGAGGATTCACACCTCTTTTGGGCTGGGAAATCATTGGGAAAATATCAGGGTTTTCTCTGCTTTTTTCCTTCTCAAGCTGATGTCTGCATTTACTAGTTTAAACACCTCCAGAAATGAAACCAGAGTGATAGACAGCAAAAATAGAGGACTAACAAGTTCCTGTTTTGACCCAAAGTCTGTTGAAGTAAATGGAAAAACAGTCCTTTTCTTTCAATAGTTTGCAGATCAGGCCTTTGCACCCTGAATGGACTGAAGGAGTTTACTAGTGAATACATCTCCAAAGCAAATGCCACTTAGAACTAGTTCTGCTTCTGTGTTTCCTTCACTGGGAAGGAAAAATTCACTGCTATTGATGGAGGAATGAGTCTTTTCATTTACTGTTGAATTTTCTGAAAAAAGCAAAGGACCAGGAGCACCATCTTTTGAACAGCCATCTTCTCCAGGAGCACTTGAGAATGCCTGCCTTAAAGCAGACTGTGCTTCAACATCAGTGTATTAAGAGTTTGGGATAATCTGGTGGAAACCCCCTTGAATTCAACAGAAGCCTTCCCATTCGCTTTGAAGAACTTTGGGTCATGCCCTAATAATGCAACATTAGGAGGTTTCTGCTCCATTTTCCCTAAGGATGTACATTTTATTCTACAAAATGATTACCACTACCTAGGCAAATAGTGTAGTACTTCAGTAGAACAAAGAACTCTGCTACTGAGGGGGCTGAATATCCCTGGAAAAGCTATTTTTCATTATGTTTGTTTAAATTAAGGAGAGAGAGATTACTCTAATTTGGAAGGGTTTATTAATTGCTAGCAGGTCTCATAGCTGTGATATTGTACAGAGAAAAGACAGCTCATTTAAAAGTACATAATTTACTTTAAGTTTAGAGTCTTGGTCCTGCTGTGCTGCTGCTTTTCTTTAGAACTACACCTGTATTCATCACTGCTGCCCTGACAGAAGGGGTCTATGTTTGTGGAATTTTCCACATTGTTTCTGCAGAAGCATAGAAAAGCAAATCATGGTGCTTTAGTACGTGTACCATGTTGCCATGTTTTAGGTCTGAATATATCTATCTTATAGGCAGCCTGTGTAATTAAATGTGCCATCCGCTGGCATCTGGCCATACTGTATCAGTAACAGGCTTTATTCACTACCAAAAAAAAAATTTTAAACTTCTTTCCTGCTTAGTTGACTGCAAGTATGAGCCAAAGTAATACCCTGAATGCCACAGGGTGATTTTCTCAAGAAAAACTGCAAGTGTTACAAGTTTGGTTAAACTAAGTTTTACACTGAAACCCCTTTACTATAAATTCTCCTTCTTTTCTGCACAGGCAGTGCAAATAAGCAACACTCTGCACGCACACCAGCCTCTGGGCTATTGCTCCCTAGCAAGTGCAAGTTTGGCCATCAGTACCCTCATTTTAGGTGCTGCTGCAGGAGGAGAAGGGGCTGTCTGGCACAGCTCAATACTGTCCCTCTATTTGTCTGAGCCTATAGACAGCTGCAGCTGGAGAGAGCGAAGGTATCTTTAAAATACTCTCAAGGCATCCCCTCCTGCCTAAAACTTGGCTGGAGGGAGGAATGCTGTATCGAGACCATCACTCCAAGGAAGTTATCTTTTGTTTAGACAGCATAAAGTGAGATTGGTGTTATATTTATCTGTGCAATAAACTGTTTCTAAGGTACTCATAATTTAGTTTCCAAGATCTAGTACAGCTTTTATCCTTCTCTAACGTGATCCACAAGACAGAATTTAACAAGAGAAGAGAAGCTATGGAGGCTTTGTAGGAGAAAGTCTATAAAAAACTCCTATATAGTAAATAGAAAAACAATACAGAAGGAAATATTTCCAAACTTTGAGGAGTAATGGCAGGCCAAAGAAGGGAAGAAATAAATGGAAAAAGAAGTAGAGTTCCTTTAAAGAAGAAAGTATGCATAGTTTAACCTTACTCTTTTTTCCCCCCCCAAGAAAATAGTGCTGGAACTGTTAGAGGTTTAGCAAAGCCTACACGGGCCAAATTCTGCCTCAATTTGTAAGCATTCATCCAGCTGTTAGGAAAAATACAAACAATATAAGATTGTGAATCGTATTTTTATTTTAAAATGTGATCTTTGACTTGGTCACCAGAAAGGCTAGTCTGATTAATGGCAGAAGTTCCTTTTTCATGTGTTCATACGATCAGTAAGTAGGTCTGGGACTCCTTAAAGGAGATTGTTTGCCTCCTTCCAAAGGTGGAGGGACACAGCTTGTACTAATGAGAAAATTCTTGTGCAGTTCAAATAAGGCACAGCAAAACCGCTGGAGTACTTCTGTTCTGCATAGTGCTTTTCTGCTCAGAGAGGTTGCAAGGCAGGAAGCTACACACCTGATGCCAGTAAACAGGCTTTTTGTATACAGGTGGTGGCTGTGTGCGTAATCCCCACCTGTGTCCTGTGCTCAGCAGCCTCCTGCTCCCAGTGAGCTAATACAGCTCTTACTGAAGGTTTTGAGCTCACCTGGTCTGCTGAGCACAGAATGGTGCTTCCAGCTGGGATGTAGAAATTTTATCTGGGATTACATCCTCCAAACCCCTATCTTGGAGCCTGGTACAAGAGGACATTCTCCTTTTATATACACCCCTACAGTGGAAGGAACACATCTTTCCTCATAGCACAGGCATCTCTGTAGTGTGTAGAGCTGGCTTAATCCCAGAAGAAGGCTTAAATTGGAGATTAAGACCAAGCAAGCTGAAATTTGAAGTCATTTCCCAATATTTTAATGGATTTCCAGTTAGTTTTAGTTAGTAAACATTTTACTATTTTCCATTTTTAAAGCTTCTGCTGCTGAAATCCACATCACATTAATCCATCAGACAACCTGTGCCTTATGCACAGCTGAGAACATTTCACTGCAAGCCAAGCATTCAAGTGGGAATGAGCGATGTACGCTAACAAGCTTGGGCTGAGCTTAAATATGAGCAGACGTTCCAAATGATGCTCTTTGCTCCTACAGAGGAATCCCCTTTGCTTGTTGCCATCAGAGATAAGGCTCTCTGAGGTTGTTTCATATTGTTCACAGGTATGGTTGCTGTCCTTCAGTAATTACCCAGGCTTAGGTTTAGGTTGTTGCAGTGAGTGATTCAGACAAATCATATGCCCCTGTGAGATAGCAACAGGTGAATTCATAACTGGACTGAGCTTCCTGGGAGAACATCAGTGCCTCAGAAACACTGAGTGCCCCACAAGGTACTAGGATGTTGCTGATGGATGGAAGGAATTTAGCAAGGTTGATTTTTGCTGGTAGTAAGAGGAGTACTCAAGAATAGATCTTTAAAGTTTTTTAAATTGTAGACCTGGCTACAAAAGCAAATTTCTATGCTCCTAGAAAATTGTCTTTCCCAGGGGGTTAATGTGTATGCATGAAGACTATGGAAAAGAACACATGGAGAAAAATAAATGGCAGGAATAAAAGTCAAGAGAGAAAGGTGAACAAGGGGAAAATACCAGTAAATAAGAGTACTGTGTTTACATTCTTGTGTGTAAGGCCAGCTCTGGGCTTAGCTTTAAATTGTAACTTCCTTCCACTCCAAACTGCTCTACTTCATGCTTTATACTCCCCACTAAGCTCTCCAGTGAAGGTCAGGGCAAATCAGCAAGCCTTGGACTCTGCTGTGCAGTTTGAAAAGCTTGGGAGATGCTCCTGAGCACCTCTCAGCTAGTATCAGAACTTTCCCTTCAGGAGCAGACCAAGGAGGGTAACTCTAGTACAGCGAAGCTCTCAGTTGGACACTGGTGCTGGCAGCTTCTCTTCCACTTCAGACTCCCCCCTTAGTGGCCAGCAGTGTCAGCAGGCTCACTGGAACGAAGACCAGCCTGGTTTAATATACGCAGGCAGGGCTGAGGTGGTCAAAAAGAGAAAGGAAGGAAAGAAGCGGAGTGAGTTGTTGAAAATCCTGTGAGATGTAGCACAACTGAAGCCAGACCAAACAATGCTGGGCATATACCATGTGTAATGGACAGGATGAAAGAGTTTCTCCTTCTGACAAGCTCTTGGAACTACCAGCTCTTATGCTAGAAACAAATTACTGCTAAAAGACGTAGTAAGGCAAAGAAGCAAAGAGATGTGAACACTGCAAGGGACAACCTCTTGCTCTAATAAGAGATGAGTTGTCCAGGGATGGAGGGGAGAACGGTGACCTAAGCCCGTGCCACCCTATATGGTATGTGACTGTGAACATCTTCTGTTATCAAGTCATAAGGGCCAGGGAGGGAACTCCCTCCCTCGGGTGCCCACAGCCAGCTTTGCGTTCCTTTAGGGCAGGAAGGTGGAGGAACGAGACCTCCTTTGGGGTGAGACAAAGGAGAAGGGAAATCCTTGGACACATCAGATGCAAGGTAGGAGGACAAAGTGTGAAATAAGTGGGGAGGAAAATCACAGATTATTTAACCTGTGGTAATGCTGCAACACAAAGGGTGGTTTTAGTTTTTTTTTTAATGTTGTCATTTCATATATTCAGGGCACCATTCCTGAGGTTTACCACAATGACTGCTTGGTCTGTCAAGATAGTGTCCATGAAAGAGTTTAAGTTTTTTTTAAAAAAATACTTATTTCTGCCTAAAATGAAAATTTTTGAATACTTGTCATAAAAATTAAGAAGAATATAGGTTTAGCAGCTGAATGTTAAGCACTTTTGAAAATTAGTAGAAAGTCTTTAAAAATTTGTCTTCTGTTTTCTTGCAAAGATGCGAGTAGATGTTTGGACGTGTTACCTCTGTCCTTTAGCAAGCAACTAGAAGCAGATTTTGTTACAGTAATCGCATTTAAGTAGCACTTCAACCTCTGTAAACCCTGCATTCTCGTGTTAAACCACTAGGTGTGAGTGTTGGAGCTTTTTCTGTTGTTGGGTTTACAGTAACGCGTATAAAAGATGCTATCGTGTGTCCTGTTGAATTCCCAGTCACCCAAGCAATTCCCAACTGAACTGTGATGACTACCCAGTGTGCAAGTGGGAAACCACTGAGTGCCCACTCCATGGTACCGCACCCAGCTGCAGAGCAGAATACCCCAGCTGCATGTGAAACTCTAGCTTTTCCATCCCTTTTGTCAGTTGTACGTGCACGTACTGTGGAGCAGGGGTCCCTGGTGCACAGTTTTGTGTGACTTTTGCAGAGATGAGGAACCCAGAGTTGGAATTTGAAGGGAAAACATCACTGAGAGACCTCGGAGGACTTCAGAAACTAAATGTGGGAGACTGGTGTAGAGAAGGGAGCCCAGTCTGCTTGAATGGAAAAGATGGGCAATACCACCTTTATCAGGAGAGAGGAAAGGTAGGGAGCAAAGGTCTGGGGACAAGAACTGGTGCAGCAGCGGGTCAGAGCAGACCCACCAGGCAGCAAATACTTATCCTCACTCTGAGCTCACTTTGCTTAGGCACATTCAGTCATTGAGGGGAAAGGTAGTGGCAGTTAATTTGACAGGACAAAGTTTGTCTCCCTGCTGTGTTTCTGCTTCATTTTCTGTCTTGCTCACATTGCAGGCACTTCTGGAGGAGTTTTTTACCCTCCTACCACCTCCTCTCCAACTCTACCCACCTGACCCTTCCTCCATAATTTTTCCTGTTTAATTTATGTCCTTTTGGAATTTCTTACCTAAGCGTTCTGCTGGGAATCTTCAAATTGATTACTGATTTCTGTGGGGTAGGTTTTGTCTTTGTGCAGTAAATCATCTCTAAAGAAATAGTTACTTCTGTCTCTGGTAGCTGTTCCACCGGTTGATGAACATCCACCAATAATATCTATAAAAGTTTTCAATTCCTGTGTACAACTTTAAAAGCTTGGTTGAAATAGATTGAATAGGACAAAAATTTATAAACTCCTCAAAGGTAACCAAGTTCTGGAATTTGTGGTGAATTTTCAATTTGACTGTAGCTGTAGGGATGTGCTGAGATACTGACCTGTTTCAGACAAGCCAGAGGTAAAGACGACATACAAAACTACTACAGACCTTTAATCATGTTAAAATACAGGTAAAAGGAATGTTGGTCACAACCTTAGCAAAGGTTGGTAGATTTGGAAATAAAATTGTAGATATTGGGGGTCTTTTTGCTCCTGTATTTTAACTCAGGGGCTAAGTGAGAGAATTCAGAATCAGGCCTATTTGTAAAATACATTGAGTGTCGGAAAATGAAATTAATTACAGCACGTTACAGCGGTGCATTGAAAAATTGCATCTCATGCAGCATTTAGGTGAGCAGGGATCCAAATTTTGTCCTATGGCATATATGGACACCAAAAGAAAAATGTATAGAAAAACGCCCCCAGAGACGGTACTCCTTTTGAATCCTCAAGAAAAGTCCTAGGAAAGAGTGGCCTTTGCATGGATGCATAAGCTCTCAAAAATATGACGACAGCTAAATACCAGTAATTGCAAATTTATTGCATAATTTAAGAGAATCTTGTACAACTATAAGATTAAAAAGTAGGAATTAGCTTCCAAGCAGCAATATATTTAAATATTTAAATGAAATTCCTTTACACAAGAGAGAAAATGCTGTTTATAACAGGAAGGCAAATCTCTACTGTGAGAATAAGAACCGCAAAAAAAAATATCAGCGCATTTTAATTAATTTTCAAATGTCAGTTGTTAAATTGGGAAAATTTATATGTGGCCAAATGAGCCGCGGTTTGGCCCCATTCTTTTATGCCAATGAGGCGTGCTGCCTGCCATGTGAAGAGAGGTGAATGAGCGGTGATGATGTGCCCAGAAAGGGGATCCTTCCTCTCCACTTGTTCTTTCAGGCAGTGTTACTGCCTGAATTATAAAGCCTCTTTCTGATCCTGCAGGAGAGAAGGCTTTTGCACACCTTAAGGCATTACATAGTAGAGGTATGATCTAGTCCCAGATTGGTTTCTTCTATGAGAATGTTCCAAATGACATCTAATATTTAACCATAATTGAGACATTTAGAAGCAAACATGCTTAGACTAACTGACGTTTTAGAACAGCTACTTCCCCCATTTTCTAGCAGTATCACTTTTAACTCCATGCAGTTTAAAAATTAACATCAGATTTTTCTGTTTCCTTTGGTTTTCTTAACCCATAGGTAAAACTTTTGGTGACAGATCCATCCTGTTAAACTCTATATGGATGAGGGCCATTTTTCACAGGAGCTCACATAATCCCAAAGTCCCTCTTAAGCGCTGGAACTGAAAGGATCCCTATGCCTTATATTGGCACGTTACCAGACAGCAATCTTTTGTAAACTTTCAATAAATTCACTAGAGTTCCGAGTTCAAATAAGTACTACCCTACCATGGAGAGATGAAGTACAGAAACAGGAGGTGAATTCCAGCAACCCGAACATCAGGCTGAAATAATATGCCAAAATATGATACAGTGTAGGTCAAAACATAATACATATTCCTGTACCTAATGAGAGAACTCACTAAACATAACATTTTTAGCATCTGAATAGAAAATAAATTAATAGAGAAAACTTCTGTTTTAGGATAGAGTAAGTACAATGCAGGAGACGGATATTTTTAACTCACCGCTGTCTAAGTGGGAGGGGTTACTAACAAGCAAAACTGCATGTTAATAACCCTAAACATGGTCATGGGCATTTGTAATGTAATTATGGGATCAGAAATTCACAAATATATCTTTTGGCAGTACGGCAGACTTCATCCACCCACTTGCCTTGTGATGACTGAGAAAAAAAGACACAGTTTTCACGCTTCCCCCCATTTGGTTGGGCACGATCCCAATTGAAGTACTGTAGAGCCATGCCATTGACATCAACAAATTTCCCTTCATTTATCATGTCGTTGACACCCAACCAAAACTCAGACACTCCAGGCATACTTTTCTTGCCATAATCTCGAAGAGTGTTTGTTTCATCGTTATTCCTTGGGATAGCCAGCGTCCCTCCCTTAGCTATGCAGTCTTCATTGGCATCATGAAAATATTTGGTGCCTTCTGATGTGAGGTAGCACTTCTTATGGGCCTTTGTCCCACGAAGACAGACTGTGAATAGATATTGGTTTGCATGTTCAGTAAAAGCTTGGGCTATAGCTTTGAATTATGTTTCCCAAAATGATAATTTTCTAAAGGTATGTTGGGAATTAAGCAGACAAGTCCCTCGGCAAGTGGGGGGAGCTCTTGCCTCCACAGAGTGGGCCTGAAAGTAGCAGTAAGGTCAGAGTTTCCTGCTATTCCTGCTGTTCGTGTAGGACCTTGTATGCAGCCAGCATGTTAGCATGCCTTTGGGAAGTCTGAACAGACTGCTCACAGGCGCTCTGCAAAGCACCTTGGACTGCAAAGGATGACCAAACGCAGACCATGCTTTTATAGCTGCTCCAGAGAAGAGGCACATAAAAGGAAGGACAGACATAGCTGTGATCTAAACACCATAAAGTGCTTTAGAGAATCTTTCCTGTGTTTATGCTGATAAACCTCAGGCGTGATCTTGAGCCCTAGATTCCCTCCAGCAATGTAATTCTCTAAATGTTTTTTCTTATTTTGCTGTTTCAAAATGCTAAAATATAACACAGGTCTGTTGTCAGTGTATCTAATGTCTTCTTTTAGCAAATAGTCCTACTTTCACACATTTTTACCTTATTTCACCAGTCTTAAAACTGATGGAATGGATGAGGCAGGGATGTTTATATTGTTGGCAGACGTGAGTCAGTCATCAGGAAATCTATACTTGGTTTTATAATAAAGAGACAAATCTAAAAGTCTTTTAATATTTATGACATTTCAGTGCCAAAGAAAAGTAAAGTTTTATGCATTAACTAAATAAGCGTAGTTCCTAGCAAAAAAAAGGCAGGTCAGAAAAGTGCTATTTTAAATGTGTCCTGCTCACCAGAAAAATATCAATTTGAAATTCATAATGCAAATCTCTGGATGATTGGTAGAAGTATATTTCCACCTGCAGGAGAGAGTATACATTTGCCTCTTTAGTTCTTAAATTCTGGTCTTTCCAGCAAAGTCTATCCCTTCAAACTGTAAATTCAAATAAGGTAAAGTGACTTAAATCTATAAATAATTCTAAAAAGTGTACACTTACTACTGAGCTTGCATGACAATCTGAACCAAGTAAACTAAACATTTGCATTTATAAATCTGTTTGCTTTTAGTTCTACTGGAATATATCAGGGAAATCTTGATGTAAAGTCCAAATGTACTAGAACATTAATTTGGCATGTGGTCTGTGACTGGAATTGCCCCGCAGAACCGCTGTCAGAGTTCTTCCAGCCCAAGGTCTGTGCAGGCGGGCTTGCAGGAGCGAATCCTTAAACTTTGCTTTCCAGCTCTCCCAATGCAGAGATCTGAAAAAACGATTATCGCAAGAAAAATACTTACAAGATGAGGGTTCTTCTCGAAGGAATGTTCCTTCTGAGTTTAGGAAGGTAGCAAAAGCCTTGAATAGACTCCGGTAACAATTATTTTTAGAATCCCGTGTGTGACTACTTCCAGATTATTTCATTTATTGCTTAAACTCATCTTGTACTTATATTAGAAATATGTTGTGAAACAATATGAACATCTTCTGTCCTGATGTTTTCTATAATCTGTTTCTAATTCCTGTCATCTGTTCTTGTAAAAAAGTAATTATGTATCTGATCAACAGGATATGGAAATCCACTTTGGACCATATCCTATATGTCTCAGTTTTTTAGTTATTTCCAGTTGTAGGATTCACTGCATTCTTTAGCTGCATTTTCAGGGTCACCATTTTATATTAGCTCTTATCCATCAGATTTTGCCTTTTTCCACTGCTAATGGCCAGAGAAAAGTAATGAACATATTTGCTAAATGTTGAGTTCTCTAACAAATTTATATTAACAGGAAAGGTCAGAGAGACCTTATCTACTTCAGCAATGCTGCAGTAATGATGGAAACTGGCCCTCTTTAGGGAGAAACTATGTGCTGCTAAATGGCATGTGGTATGATTTCACGGTATGTAGAAAGGAGTCTGAGGAAATTCAAACAAAAGAAGAAATCAGATTGTAATGTGTGTCTTGGAAATGCCCATAACCTAAAAAAGCAGCTCCTTTTTCAAGTATCATAAGGCCATTAATAAACGCACCCAGAGCTAGAGGGGTGATAGAGCTCTTTTTGCCAAATTTGGAATCCAGTTGAAGAGTGTGGGCTCTGAATTTAGAATATAGCTCAAAATAAGTTTTGAGGATAGAAAATCTCCTGGCTCTGGTTTCATTTCTAAGCCACGCCATGCTTACTCGCAAGCTTCTTCTGGAAGCAATACAAGAATTCCTTCTAAACAAGAGTTACTTGTCTAGCACAGGCTCCCTCTTTTAAGAAACTTCTAAAATCTTCTTATAAGAAATTTAAAATAAAAATATTTTGTAAAGCTCAAAAAGCTCTGTGTAACCCAAGATGTAAAACAGGACAACCTAGTTATTAGCATCCCTAAGGAAAATATGTTCTGTTTCATGTGAATGATGTAATTTCCTCTGTAGTGTCCTCTTGTACATGTTTAAGCCAAGTTTTGTGTCAACAGCTGTGAAAAAGCACAACTGTCTGGTAGGTGCATGTGTATTTAACCTTCTTATTTTGTTTGGAAATTTCCATCTGGCTATTTAAATACTTAAAGGACTATGCACATTGATACAGGATATTTGCGAACTCACAGTGGGTATTACTTTGAGGTTTTATGGCAACGTTCACATTTAAGTGTCACAAACTGCACACTGAGAAAAGTCTCGGTCCTTTTAGCTTCCTTTTTAGGGGTATTCTCAGCTTTTTCCATTAATATTTTTTGCCTTGATAGTTAGCCCATGTTCATACCAAAGCTGGGGATCTAATTCATTGACCATCTAAACTCTCAATCCCAGCAACACTCATTGTGTTGCCATTGTCTGATTATACCTAAAATCACAGCTTGGGGTTGTGCACAGCTAAGGCAAAAGTAGCTCTTGCTCCAGATTAATTCTTACTCTTAGTGAAGAATCATCACTTGTATGCCATTAGTTCAGACTTGATTTATTTGAATGCTTCCTTCAACATTTGTCTCACCATTACAGATGTGGCATACCACACCCTTAAGGACTTGTATTTCTCAGTCACAAATCCCCATTGAAGAGAAGGATGGGAGTGAAGGAGAGAGCAAAGGCAGCGACAACTCGTGGAAGACACTGACCAGTGTGAGCGGCTTTACCTGTCTGAAGCGCTTGCATTTCTTTCAGAGCATTTACTTCTCGCCACAATTTGTCAATTTGGGTCTTCAGGTCATCCTTTTCTTAAATAAAAGAAATATAGAGAAATTAACAGATACATGTGCAAAAAAAAAATTTAAAAATTACATGTTAAAAGCTGTTTCAAAATATCATGGGTTTTGCGTTGCTGAGATATGTTTTGATTTCTTTTAAAGATTTTCCCTTAATCAACAGATTCCTGTAGAGTTCCTATAAAAAACAGGAGGATCCCACCTTTACCTTTCACCCTCATAGTTTAAATCTCATTTTCAGTTGGACTGTACACTAGTAACTGTTTGAAAACCATGGATTGTTGCAGCTAATAGTTATTTAGAGTGTTGGTATCTAATTTACGGCAAGATTTGCCTATTTACTTTTGAACCTGTACACCATGGCGTACATATATGACATACAAATAATAGCAGGACACAAGTTTGTTTATTCAAAGAAATATTATTTCTGTGAGCGTGCAAGTTTCATACAAGACCTTTTTTAATGCAGTGAGGAACAACTAATACAAACTTCACAGTCTGAATGTATGCAGACAAACTTGCTGAGTGCAATTTCCCCTCTCCAGAAGGAGCCTTCCTCTCTCCCTGAGTACAGAGAGGGCCTAGTGGCTTGAATCACACAAATTCAGTCTGAATCACCATTTTGTAGCACTTACAAAAGCACCGAGAAGATGGTGGGACAAGAAAAGAAGCTAATTTGCACATAACTCCATTTTCATGTCCTCTTTTCCATTCTTTTTTCTTAATCGTTACAATATTCCACCACCATCAAAAAACTAGCAGGCATGTTTCCATTGCACAAGATGACAATTTCATTGCAGCAGTAACCAGACCTTCCAGAAGCCACACAAATGAACATGAGGAATAAATAAGCTCTTTCACGCGTAGCAGAACTAGCAAAACCACAGTTCCTACAGATCTGTGTTACATCACCTAATCCTCCAGCTGCACCCCAGAAAGCTCATCTCTTCTCCATATTCTCTGCTGCCTGTGGAGATAACCCCAGCTGTCCTTCAGGACTCCCTTGTTCCCCAAGGCAGGACTCCCAGTTCCTCAATCCATGCTCCTCCCTGTGATTCCCGGTTCACAGTAGCCTCCCCTTGTCCCCAGTCTGCTTCAAAAGAGGCAAAAAGCAGAACAAGCTGAGCTCCTGGTGCAACCTTTCCCTCGTGAGGCTCTAATGCAGATTCTCTCTCTTCTGTGGTTTTTTGTCTTGGTTTTTTTACCCTCATTCTGAATTTCATAAAATATTGGGAAACTTATCGTCATGAGCTCCATTCTTCTGCCAAACTGTTTCAAATTCAAAAGTAGCAGAAGGTTGACAGACAAATATGCTGGCAAAACAAATGCATAAGCAGCCTGTCCTTAGGACACCAGGCTAAAAACTATAGAGATTCAAAAGGAGAAGCAAGTTTATATAACTGCAGCCCCAGAGCAGTGTAGTCATGTTGTACGATGGCTTTATCAAAGCTGCGGTTTTTCAATGACTAGTTTAAATATTTGCCATTAGCGTAACCTCCATCCTACCCTCTTTTATTAGAAATACGTTTTTAAATTACACAGACATTTCCAGACAACACTCAGCATTTTCATTTGCTCTGTAAGCTTTGCTCTGGGAATTTATGCTTTACCTTTTTCTGCTAATTCTTTTTCATTAGTTTGACTTGCCATTTCACAGTACTTGTCACGCAAGTAAAGTAATATTCCACAAATATTAGACAGATATTCTGTTAAAGTTAGGAAATGGTACAAAAATCTGAACAATAACTCTTGGAGGCTGAGTATGTTGTTCTGCTCTTTTCCACCATATGTACATGAATTTCCATTCTTCTGATCTTAGTCAATACAACTACGTAACTAATGATGGGCTGGAGTCCTCTATCAGCTGTGCCTCTGAGTCCTAAATGTCGACGGAGGTGAATAGGCATAACAGGGCAATATATTTACAACCGTTATACAGCTCTATTTCCATAACTCATTCAGCCACCTTATTTTTAGCTTTGTTAACTCACATAAAAATATTTTGAAGACAGATATAACATAGACTCAACTGTCCTTTGTTAGCAAGCATTTGTATAATGTTAGTTTCTGGTTCATGCAATATTATTTAAGTACATAGTAAACTTGCATAGCCTGTAAGCTTCTATCCCTTCTCCCACTTAAAACCCAGTACCTTTCACTCTACGTTTGCTGTGCTTCCTGGCTTTGAGTTTGGAAGCATGGCTGATGGTCTGGTCCAGCAGTAGTATGCTTACGAGTAGAAAAATCCAAAGCCCAGTTTGTGCCATGTCTCTCCTAAAGCACGTTAGAAGGAGCTTCGAGAGATTCTCTTTAGCAGCTCTGAGAGAGTCGCATAGCCACGTCTCAGCAGGGACTGCCTGAGGTCAGTTTTATAAAAGTGTAGTGACAGGGTTGGCTCTGCTCCTTGCTTACGAAATGTGTTTAATACTTAAGCTGGCCGTAGCATAAGGCACCCCCTTGTTCTCACGTCTCTTCTGAAATTCCTATTTCCCTTTTGAGTTCAGCTGGGACAGGTTGCTCTTACAGAGGCTGTACCAGCACTGAACAGTGCACCGATCACCACTAATGAGCACCGTATCTCCTGTTTTAACTTTGAAGCCAACATGTGCAGAAAAGCAGATGGATGCTCAAAAACACCTTGTGCAATGCCAGCCTTATGGGGGGTAGCCAAAAGATTTCACAAATATGACAGGCTCACCCAGCATGGCTCTGACCCAAGCTGGCTAAGTCATGACAATGGCCATGGTCTTATTTACGCTGAAACAAAAAAAAGAATTTACCCCTGAGTAAATGCAGACATTGCAGCTACACACACGCGCATACGTACGTGGATACTAAGATCACATCGTGTGAGGAGTGCATTTATTAATTTATGAAGGGTTAATAAATACCTAAGATATGACTGCATTTCTGATGAAGAGCAACCGTACGTGCTATCAGCAGGGTCTGGTCAGGGGAACAAAAGAGAGCCATACTCTTCCACGGGTTCCCAAGTCCTGACTACAGGGTCAGAGGAAGGGATGCTGCTCTCAGTAAAGCACAAGATGCTCAAAGCGGGACAGTATCTCTCTGGACTCTGGAGAGCTCTCTGTATACAGATCTTTCATTTTCTCTTGGGCTCTGTTGAGCGTTTTGAGGCTGCCTTTTAATTGGGGTTGCTATAAGTAGTAGAACCTCTCACTGATTTTGGTGAACAAATGAAATTACCACAATAATGTGCCCATCCATCACGCTTTTTTGCTGTCCCCATGTCCCCCCCAACCCAAGCAAGAGAGGGTTTGTTTAAAATGTTGACACTGAAGTCATCATTGGGCAATGGGGTGCTGGCAGGTGCAGTTCTTGGCCTTCAGAGCTGTGGTTCCAGGCATCTCTTTGCCATCTCTGCCTTGGTTACATTCTGCTCATGTTGCCAGATTTTTTCAGAACTGTAACAGCAAGAGACTTATTACTTTATTAAATGAAAGCTGAGATTTAGGGATGTGTTGTTATACTACATGAACACATACTGGCTTTTTGCAACCCCCATACAGTCTAAAAGCACTTCAGTACTTAAAATGTAAAACACACCTACACCATCTGTTTTGGATACTTTTAAACAACTAGCTATATTCTGATAATCTGTAACTAGTAAGCACCTATTATTAATTAACAAACTTTCCATAATTGCACCCTGATATGATAAAACTTAGTGTCAGTGGTCCTGCTTCAAGATATTGAAGTATGTTACACTGCGTAGGGAAACCTCTGCATCAACAATGCTAAGTCCCCCCTGCTAATACAGAGCATAGCACACCAGGGGTGGTTACTACAGGGTCCCACCCACCCAGGAGTGCCTAACAAATCGCTCACACAGCTGCACGTTTCAGTACACAGTGAAGCGTGGAAAAGGCTCTCATACCAACCAGCACACCAGACACGGAATGTGAGCTGTCGGAGAGGAAAACAAGGAGCTTTGCAAGGGTCTAGTTCAAGATTTAATCAGTCATTTAGAACTAACCCTAAGTTCAGGGTTGATCCATATTTTATCCCAGCAATGTTGGGGCATCAATATAAGTTAACTAAGGGCAGACAGCTGAATCAATAACTGCCTCCGGTTAGTTTTTCACTTGGTCCCTTGTCAGAGGTTGTGGAATTGCACATGAAGCTGATCGGGAACCACTGCAGCTTGTAGCCTGACATTAAACTAGTGCTAATTTTGGTTTACCTCAGAAAGGGAGCTGTAAACCCCTGGAGCTGTTTCACATGGAGCTTAGCTGTCCCACATGCTCTCAGAGAGGCAGGACCAGCAGCTGGGGTCAGCAAGTATTTTAGTGTGTGTGTTTAAGAACTCAGTACCAGGATGTATTTGTTCCTGCTCCTTGGAACTTGAGTTTTCTAACACAGGCTTTCTTTTCTTTCTGTGGAAAGAGTCTGACAGGAAAAGATTTGTACTCTACTGGGGCAAGCACACAACTCACTAGAAATGGATGTATATGGAAAACACAGATTTGGTATTCTGAGAGTTGTTGGCCAAGAGCCTGAGTTAAAACCCGTGCTTTTTGGAGCGTGCGATGTTATGTCCTTTTAAGAACAGACTGAAACTCTGTTTTGAAAGCTTCACCCCCTCGTTCAGTAGTCTCTTTGAGCATTTTACCAATCTGCCAGTAGCTCAGCTGGACTTCACTCCTAAAACCTGAATCACAAAGCTGTCTTTGCAGCTGCTGTGAGACACCACTAGGGTACAGAGGCTTGTTTGTCTAGAATTTGCCTAGAGTACCCGAGAAATAGGTTTCACATTTATGACTAATCTATAGCAACTGAGGAAGCAGGTTTATCTTCTTGTATACAGTGTGTGGGCAGGAGAGTCAGAGAAAAGTCAAAATATGTTGCTGAGAAGACATAAACTCCCAGAGCTACTGTGAGGAAGCAGGAAACGGACCCACACAGGAGGTGCAGAGCCTCACTGAAGTGAGTACCTGGTCTGTGTATGGTCTTGAAACCAGTGTTACAATGTTATTTAGAGTTGTACTTTTTCTTTTATTAGCATAGTTATAGTAATATAATGCAGCCCGGAGAGTGATAATACAGCCCTATACACCTATGTATAGATGTAATTTTTCCAGGGAGAAATTATTCCTCTTTCCATATCAGAATGTGCTGTACAAGTACAAATAGACTCATATCTTTATAGCTGCATCCCGACTAAGATGGGATTGCACTTTATTTACAACAGTGCAGTGGAACTTTTGCATACAGACAAAATCGTAGTTTCTCTTGAAGTGCTTAGTTCACTTCAAAGCACACTTGAAGTGCTTTGCTTGATAAGAAACATCTTGCAAAAGCTATAGCTGCTGTACTGCACAGGCACCTGGTTTTATGTCTCCCATCTCCACAGCCCATTCTGTTTGCTTTCAGACAACTGAACCATTCAGAGCATAAACATCCTTTGGTAAAAGGTTTATTTCAGTTTCCCCACAGAGGCTTTTCAGGGTAAAAAGTCTATTCCCCTCAGAGACAGTTCTACCTTTATATGCTCCTGTGAACTGGCTCAGAAAAACTCTTCACACAGTTGTTTTTTCCTCTCCATTCTCAGCCATCACCGGGTTTGTGGAAAGAACATGCAATTGGGCACAGAGTATGAGAAGTCAGTGTGAGATGAGGACTGGATGCCGGGCCGAGATCCTGAAATAGGTCTGGCTGCAGAAGCCATTTCCCGTTGTGTGGAGTAAGATCCTATGTAGGGAGATCATGTCCTTTACTTATCTCCTGAGGTAGCAGAGCTACAAATAAAACACTACTTGTAAAAAAATATCTTTAAAGAAAATTAATACTTCAGTCTGTTGAAATGTGAACTGCTCACATATTGCTAGTGGACTGGCTATGTTTTACTGAGATCTACAGTCCCCTCCATGCTTCAGAGCTAATTGTGTTGTGGCATGTTTGACCAAATGGGACACTGATGGGCTGTATCTGCTACTGAAATCATGGCAAATTCTTTTTTTGTGGCACCATTTCAGTTGCGGAAAATTCAGCTCAGCACAGGATTTGGAAAAAAAGCTTGTATGTGCCTAACTATTTGCCCCATCTACTCAAGAGTATAAGGAGAAAATGAAAACTGCCCAGAGCTGTTGTCCAGCTAAGGTATTTCAAGTGAGGCAATCCAAAGCGCCAGTAAGACCAACAAAAGTAGATAACACACAGGTTAGTAAAAGATTGATCATCTCCCATGAATCAGTTTTTATGACTGTCTTGGTTGGTAAATGGGATCCACTGGTTGATTTTAATTTATTTCAATTAAATGTAACAATTTTGCAAATCCTGCTAGTCAAGGATTATGTCGTGCTTGGAAAATTACTGTGTGCCTGGTTTCTTTGGCCTTGAAAAGTCTTGCAAAGCCTTCTTAAGGATTTGATCTCAGTCCAACCAGGTATGAGGTGGAATTATGGCTGACATCCCAACACCAAAGTTATTTTGAGGAAATTTGTACAAACAAACAGTGTGTTTAGAAAAGGGAAGGGCTAACCTTATGGTATGTGAGGTTCTGTGAAGCTTATTAATGATGTTTTGGGGTTTTGCAAACAGTTCAAGCTTTTCCCCTGTCATGCTTAATTGCTCTTTTGAAAGGAAATTTTCTAGCTACAAGTGATCTGCTCTGTCTATTAGAATTAAAGGAGGTTCCAGGTTTCCTGCAAAACTGGGCTGCCCACCAGTGACCTGCACTGAAGGTCACTGAGTGTTGAAATGAGGGCATTCATGCCATCTTTAGATATGTGATGCTGCTATCCCAAATGCATGCCTCACCTTGGCACGATGGTGCTGATAATGGGACTGATCAATAAACAGGCTTCTTGAGGTGGTATTTTTCAGTGGAACTGTTTTTCAGTTCCAAACCTAGCTGTTATTACCTACAGGTCTGGTGTTTTTCACTTCCTATGCTGTAAATACAAGCTTCCAAAAAGTGAAGAAATTTTTTATATATATATATACACAAAATATATGTGTACTGAAAAAATGAATCAGGGCAGTATTTTGAGCTTTGGGAATAAGTGGTTTTTTTATCTCTTATTTAGGGTTTTTGTCACAACAGCATCTCACAGCTGGGTCTTGGCAAGCAAAGAGGGGGATAAGGAATTTGCAAGAGGAGCAAAAAGATGTCTTACATCTGTCACACATATTTAAGGCAAATATCATCATCTTGTCTATGGGACCAAACTATCTCACCTGTACTCTTTCATTCTCTTGTAATGGCAGTGAATATAGATTATGGGTTGTAAAGCTGAGAAAATACTGCTTATCAAAGTCAGAATAGATTCAGAAGTCAGAAGACTCACCCGATCTGCATGAAGCAATGTTAGCAAAGCCACTGAACTCTTTTTTTGGTTTCCTATCCAATGCCGCTCTGCACTGATAACCTTGCCTTCTTACAGGGTTCAGATATCTTAAAGGAATGGCACACTTGCTAAATCCTTTTTACTTCAGGCCTTTAGCTGCAAAAATAAGTAGGTGATGAGTGTTTTGCTGACTGTCATTGCCTATTTCTTTAGGCAGAAAGGACACCAAAGAAATAGCTACGTATTTAGGAATAAATGTTTTGATGGCTATGTGAAATGTGCAAGGGGAGCAAACCATAATCCCCCTCAAAACAGACTTTATTTTACAGATCAGCTGACTCTGTGTCATCTCTAAAGATAAGGGACTTTAGGAGAGAATTTAAAGCAGTTTCTTTGCATTCCAGGTGCAAATAGAAGAGTTGAATGGGGTCTATTTAAAAGGCTGCTCCTGCAGACTTGGCAAAGTTTCCATGTTGGGAATTACTGGCAGCAGCTCAGCTTGTTTAGCCCTTGGGATGTGTGTGAGAATGCGTGTCTCTCTCTGTTTTGTAAACACAAACTACCTGTTGTGCTAATTTTTCTCCTGTAATGTGTGCTGCCTTTTTTTCTTCCTGGAAACGATCTGAAAACATCCTAAGCATTTAATTTCTTCCTTTAAATATTTTATTTTTGATCATCAGACTCTCCCTAGTGTGAGGTTTTCCAGCTTCACGTTAACATGATCTCGATAGGTTCTGCTCATCCATACAAGTGCCAGACAAAACCATTTGGACAAAGCCTTGATTTAGGCGCTGTGAGGCTCTCCAGACAGTCTGAATTGCACATTCACAGGTTCATAGCAGGTTACCAACAGTGCAGCTTTGCGTACTGCCAGTAGGGCCGGCCAGAGTGAGGATTACATTTTGGCTTGTGTAGATGTTTGTAGGATTTTCCTATACCAGATGGAAAATCAGACCTTCTCAGGAGTGTGCTCATGTCTCCCTTTGGTGGCTGCACTTCGCTGAGGACTCGAAGGTTCTGCTCAAGGGCCAAGGCCTTCTGCTTTGCCAACCCAGAAACTCGAGTTCGCAGCTCGTGTACGGCCGTCTGGCCTTTGAGGTCCCTAACTCCTGTGCCATGGCCCTTCTACAGAGGTGCTCTCAGAGGCGCTCCCAGTGCTGCTGCCCCTGCCCAGCCGGTGTGGCTGCCCGCTGCCAAGGAGATGCTTCAGCGGGGGCTGCCAGCCTGGCTCGGGGCAAGAAGCCAAACCACGGCTCTGCAGTCCGAGGCTGTCACAGGATCTGCAAACAGCTGACCCTGCTGTACCGTGTCTTAGAAGAGCGCTACCCTCATGCACAGGCATAATCAGCTCGTGCACCAGGCCCCGGGGCTGGAAAACATGTGATGTGGGCCAAGTAAAGCACCGTTCTTTAAAATTTAAAGGAAGTTTTTAGCTGCCTGGTCAGGAAGGAAAAATAGCACCTAAATGTGAATGCTGGAGAGATGTCTGCTTGTCTGAGAAAGCAAACTGAAGCAGTGAGAAGTGGAAAGTGGCCCTGCCTTGCTGGAGGCTGGGGAAGGGGCAGCTGGGGGCAGCGCGTAGCTCCGACCTGGCAAGCCCTACCACCACACCCCACGCACATCCCTGACCCCACGGTGGGATAGAAGTGCAAATCACACATCGCCTACTGGATACTGAGGGTGGAAAAGAAAGAAAATAACCTGTATCGGTGCAATTTTCTTTTAACAGCCCAGTATGTCTGTTGAGAAATAACGTTCGTTTCTGGGAATGCTGCCCTCTTGTGAAAGGTCAACAGTATAACATCCCCTCTACCCTGAGCTCTCCTACCCTTAAGGCTGGGTTTTGATGATACACAGATGAGTTACATGCTCTTACTGTATTAGATGTCATTTCAGACACGGTCCCTGAAATTTTCCTGATTACAACACAGAAATCTGTGAGGGCTTTTTCGAAGTCTTGGTTACTTTTCGCTGCTGAATTCTAGCTCGGGCAGAAAGAACTATGATAAGGTAGCACAGCATCCACCTTTCCTGTTAGCTGCTGTCTCAAAGGATTTGAAATCTTAGTACATGTCTTGGGTGGGTACTGTAGCCAGACTGCAATGCCTGTAGTGAAAACTAGCAAAACACATACTTACCTATCTTTTCTGACATGTTCTGTAACTTGTTTGCTGAGAGCACTGCAGCTATTGGGTATAAAGCCGGCTTGTTAATATCTATAAAATACACTCACTGCACTGCCTTTGCAGATAGACCCTGGCTGAGATGCTGGCAATATTTAATGAGGAGAATTAGCCTGTTTCAGAAATTGTGGGATGTTCCAGCTCCTGCACTACGTGTTTGGTAGAACCCCAGTTTTTAATTAAAAGCTGAAGGGGTCAGCAAGAAGGTAGCTGCAGTTGTAGCTGAGAGAGTGCACTCATCTGACGTTCAGGGAGATTTCAGAAGCAGTGTTGTGGGTCTGGATATGCCATTGTTTGGGAGTCAGAACAGAAGGAATCCACGTTATAGCATTATAACTAGCTAAAAGTGGTTGTTGGTCATGAAAAGGGGGATACAAATCCTCATCTTTTCTTCCTGAAAAGTGAGATTCCTCTGGTAGAGTTGGGGGATGCTGTAAGACATGTATCTCTCTGTGCACTGCTCGGGCTATGTGTGAACCTCATGTCACACTCCTGGATCATCGCCCATCTGCCATGTATTTCCAGCCTGGTGCTGCATCCTCTCGCTGCACCATGACCCAACGAGCCAGGTGTCACCAGAGAACCTGAGCTGTGGGATTAAGCAGCTGAGGATCTGCAAGTGGCAGGGCCACACACCCTGACAAGATATACACTGCTCTGGGAAGCTCTTTAGAGAGGACTTGGAATCACATTATTATTTGCAAACAAGGCATTTGTAAGCAAGATCTGTAAGTAAAGGGAGAAAGAGATTTGTGTGATCCCCTGTAACCTACTACAAAGGCAGCTGATGCTCACGTCCACCCAAAGCCTGAAACCTGGCCTGTACTTTAGTGTCAGAGCTTCTTCCCGGCACATGTTGCTACATATTGTGCATGTATATCTGTTGTGTGACCTTACACACTAGGGAAGGAGTGAGTTCAAAGACTGCATTCGGACTTGAAGTTTTTGAGACAGGAATTTGATTCCTCTGTGGCAACTAGAACAGCAGGAATAAACAGGCTATTTATTCAAATATTTCCAAATAGTACTTTCAAATGGAAAATATTCTGGCATTGGCCAAGTAATTTAAACACTGTGTAAATGTAAGCTTCACAGATTTTTTCATTATTTCATTATTCATTCTGTCATGTACATTCTTACTGCAGTTTATTCTTGTTTCCAGCAGATGTCTTAAGTGCCCTAGGAATGATTAGGAGAGCTCTGATTTTATATTGCTTATCCATCAAAGCAGAAGTGAAAAGACCAGGCTCTTTTCTGTCTGCTTAATACTCAGGATAAATCCATTTTGTTGTATGGCCTTACACCAGTGTTACCCAGTACAGGATTGGGCTCAGTGTGGTTGTACAGTTTCTAGATACTTCATTACAGTAGGAAGAGCAGTTGCAGACAGACACTCGTCAGATCAAACATGTTTGTACAGTTGAAGTTCCAGAAGGAATGGGAGATTGTTTGTACTGGCTTTGTCAATATTGTTTCCTAAAATAATGCTATGGGCTTTGCCCAGATTAAATCAGCTTCATATGAAAAGGTGACATGATTTCACAACTTACATGGACATCTAACTGATTAATTGGCTGATTAATCTTCTAAAGACCTTTGAATCTCAGGATCATTTGTGTTTGACACCACTTCATTACAGTGTGAGAACAAACACGGTAGGCTTGCCTGGATTTGACATTCACTGCCCACGTTCACTCTCAGCGGCCTCTCCAGCCACGCGACAAATCTTTGCAGTTCTCATACCCCTCCCTGCAGGGCCAGGTTCCCCCTGACATGGAGGCCTGCAGATAACATGGACCTGCCAAGTCTCGTGCTTTACCTTGCTCGTCGCCCTGTGCTTCTCCCCCTGCAGCACTGGCAGCTGTACACAGCTGCAGCGCGGCGCTGGCAAGCGCAGGCTCAGGTTGCAGCCATGTGCCGTGGTTCCTTCCCTCTCGCATGCACTAGGCAATCAAGTAGTGGAGAGAGCTGCTATTTTATGTGCTCTCCCTTGCTCAACAGACTTGCACGTTACTGGAAGGCTCTCAGCCCGCAGAAATGGGGAAGTTCCTGTGAGTTAAATTCTTACTAAAGGCAATAGAGTTTTGCCTGCGTAAGGCCAACGGCCCCTGCTCCTTCTCTGGCAATTAATGGCAAAACAGTCAGGGACCGTCTCTCTATGCAGAGGAGAAGTGCTGCCAGGTCACCAAAGCTGGATGTGTACAAATGAGCCCGTAATAACTGTGCAGGACTAGGTCTAAGCTAGTCCAGCCTGCTGAGAAGGCGAGTCTGCCTCCAGATATGAGCTGGCAGGTTTGCAGAGAGCTACATGCTGGTACACAGACCTAACAGCTTGGGTCGTCGTTACTTTGAGGAACTTGGCACTGCACACTGCTGCTTGATATAGATGCTCCCCGGGTTCCAAGCAATGAATGGTCTCCATCAGGGCAGTCCCTTTGCAAGGGATCTAGTGTGACCACGAAACAGAACAGTGGTTTGGAAGAAAGGCTAGCAGATTCATCTCTCAATGCAGAACCTGTCAGACAAGTGCTTGCTTTATATATCCAAGCTTCTTATACTACCTGGCACTTGATGCAGGAGCTTGGCCGGCCTTTGCACGTTGCCTCTGGTAGAGCGGAGGGCCCTGAATCCCCTGGAGCGTCAGAAGCAGCACAGCTGCAAATGCAGAGGAGCAGCTGTAGTCTCTGTGCAAGGATTTTCCATTTTTCTACCTCACTTACTTGCTCCAGTGGCTCCATAAAACCAGTATAAACAAATACTGCATCCTCCAGAAAGATAACTTGGTTTGGAAATGCATATAATGTATTTTAATATGGAGAATTGAGTAAGGATTAAAAAAATCCTCTTTTTCTTCCCCCACCAAAAAAGTTATGAGATCGAAATAAATATTACCCCTTGAATTTTTAATACTGCAGCTATGACTAGGTTCATTTAGAGGACCGATCAACTTGATGCTGTCTGTATCAAAGCCAGTGGTAAAATTCTGTGAGACTCCAGTTTGAGCTGAATTTACCATGTTAATGGGAATAAGGTAGGAAGCTTGCAACAATTATTCTTTTATTATCCTGTTTTGTTGAATGACTAGCAAACAGAACACTGTGTAATAACTTTATACATTGCTGACATGTTGAACAAAATGCAGATCAGAAATCTCATATGAATCATATTATGTACGCTTTATTAAGTTAACCTACAATGCCAGGGAATGCGCTGCAAGACAGACGATATTGAAGTGAGACTAACAATTAATGTGTGAACTGTGAGAACTGGTTAGAGCAAGTGTCACGCAGCGTAGCCAATGGCATCTAACACGTTTAGGTGATCGGTTGCAGACTGATCATTCAGGTGAGGCCTTAAAGACAATTCCATCTGTAAACCTCCTGTCACATGCCTATGCCGAGTCTCTGAGTACTGCTTCTCTCCACACACTGCATAAACACACCACTGATGTACCGGTCCAACATCACTTGGCAATCAGACTTTATTATGGCACTCATTTTTACAGCCCAGTATGCAACACCATTTCCCATCTGAACCTTAGATGGAACAAGCCGGTTCCCCCATGAAGTGAGGATGAGCCAGAACGACAGGATCTGCAGTCTCGTCTGAATCCAGGCACTGCTTGTTGGAAAAGGTTGGGTTTGGGGATCGGGTTGCTCCTTTCCCTGTGATGCCTTGCCAGAGGCACTTACTCAGATGTATGTGGAGAGGATGATCAAGAAAATAGTAGAAAATGCTTATAATGGCCACATTCGGTGTTGGTTCAGGTTCTGAGCTATTGTATTTGATGAGAAAGCAAGGAAAATTTATACTGTTGTCTCAGCTGTGTATATTTCTGTGGGGCTTTGCTGACAGGGTCTCAGCTGGGTATTCAGCATCTCCTTCACTTTGGAGCAGGTATGATCTGAGGCACAGCTTTCAGTCATGGGGGCAAAGCTTCCAGCTCAGCTGCTAAGTTTGATCAGGATTCCTTCAGTAAGTGGAGAATTAAATGCCAGAGACCCATAAGTCCTTAAACCAAAGGGCAATAGTATTGCATTGGACAAGTCACTTAACTTCATTTTTCCTGTCTACAACAGAAATGGTCCAGGAACTCAAAGGGATGCTTTCACAGGACCAGTGAGATACTTGGTGAGTCACAGGAGACTTGCTTTGATTTTTTCTTTTTTTAACAGTGAGAAAATATTCCTAAGATAAAATGCAGACAGTAGAAGGAAAAAACAGCAGCAGAGAAACAGAAACATAATCTGCCAAAGCAAACTGACTTAGAAAAGAAAAACACTTCAGTTGTCAACATCTCTCTTCTGAGTTAGCAACAAAAGAAATGTTTTCTCCTGGAAGCCTCTGGAAAACATCACTGATCTGACACATCCTCCAGGCCACACGATGCCTGTATCACCAGAAGACACCCCCGTCACCATTTAGCTAACTTCACCCACCACCCTTCACAAATATCGTCTGGTTATTAGCTTATCACCTGGCCAGCCCACGGGCCAGCCATTTCAGGGAAAGCACAGAAATCCTTATTATAAATAATGCACCTAGCGTATCTGCCATCTCACTCCGTTCTTCTAGGGCAGCTAAGATGCTGCATCATTTACTGCTGCACTATATAGTGAAACACATCTCTCCATGTGGGAAATGTACTTACAAAGATTACCCAGGAGAAGAGCACAAAATGATTTGTACTGGAACCTGCAGCTTATCAAGAAAATGATGTTTGGCAGCTAACGTCTGGCAGAACGTAGCACATTTCCAGTTCTGGCGGTTGCAGAGGCAGAGCTGCTTCCAGCAGGGCTGCAGGTAGCAGGAGGCTGATTGATGGCAGCTGGGCCTCAGAAGTGGGACCGGCAGAGCCCCCGTGCCTGGTGGGCACCGCAGCTCGCAGGAGCTGTGCGCATGGGTGCTGCAAGTATGTCACAGCTGTAGCTCTGAGAGCAAACCTGCCCCCGGAGAAGCGCTCCCTCCTATTCCCCAGCCCCTCAGCCCTCACATAGATTTTCCTCTGCTATTTTTCCCAGTTCTTTTGGGCTAATTGTAGCATCTCAGCATGGTCACTAAGCAAGGGAAAAAAAAAAAAGAGCTCTTCCAGAGAGATCAAAGCCCTCCTAATCTCAGCAGGAAAACAAGCAGGCCCCCATCCCTGCAGCCCGCCCTCGGTCACAGACCCCATCGACCCAAACCACAGCCCTCTTCCCCTTTTTACAGCTGGCAGCTGCTGCTCCCAAACTAGCGCGTGCCAATGGCATCTCTTAGCCCACCCATTTAATCCCTGGCTGCCCAGTTTGCAGCGTTGTCTAGTGGAGTCTGTACCAAGCATTAAACATCATGAGGGTTCAGAAGCTGCCAGATTAAAGAGTCTTCATTTGTCTTTTTAGGTTACGTTTTAGTTCAGTCAGTTTTAAAGCCTTCACCGACTGTGAAGCCTGTTCCTTTCTAAATGAAAGCTGATCTTAGATGATGGCAGGTATTTGAGTTTTTAAGAGACATGACAATCACTATGAAGGCTGGCAATGCTTGTTCCTGGCTTTTTTTCTCATCTTGCCCCAAACCACCTGTGGAAGAGAAGAAAGGCCCCCATATGTGAAGGGTTAATCTACCTGTGTTAAATCCTCTAGGAGTTTGTATGTCACTCTCTGTGGGGGATGAAAGTGACTACGACCCAGTAGTCTTCAGGAGGTAAAAAATTATTTTTCTTGAAGGGCTACCAGAGAACAACGATGATTATTGAGTATTGCAGGGACTCTAGAAAGCCCACAGAGGTAGGCTGGGACCCCCCCCCATCAAGCCTGGTGAGAGGTGGGGGGCTGTTAGAGTAGCTCTAGGGAGGATACTGACTTCAGCAACAGCAGTGCCAGTGTCAGGCACCCCTTTAGAGAGTAAAAGGCTGCGCCTTTTGAACCTTCCCCTTTTCGGCTTTGCACAGCCCTGGCAGGCTGGGGTGCAGCTGCCCTGTTTACCTTTCAGCTCTGTGTCGATGGGCTGTTGTGCAGCCTGGTGAACATGCGTGGCTTCCTACAGAGAGACAGGAGCTAAACTGAACTCGGAGCACTGAGCACTCTCCCCAAAGTGAGTCAGGTTTCCAGTGATGTGGTCAAAAAGGAGCAAGACCAGAAAGCCTTAGAGGCTGCCACACAGGAGTGCAACAGTCTGGGCAGCGACTAAACCCCATGCCTGTAACAAACCACCCTGCAGCCTCCCTTTCAAGCATACAAATGAATCAACAGGTAACACGCGACAGCTTGTATTCACTTGTTACTCTTGGGCAGAGATATATATGATTCATTCCTCTTCATAGGTTCCTCCTCCAACTCCACCACCTTCCAGTTCCAGCGCAGCATTCTGGTGGCGAGGTGCCCAACACCGCGTTGTTACAAATGGCAAAGATTGAGGCGATGTTCAGAAATACACGACACGCTGCAGAGCTAGTTGACAGAGAGCGCTCAGGTAAACATGAAACGAATGGTTTGCTTGGGATCAACCGAGTGCAATCAATCAGCACGACAGCGCAGACGGAGGAGATAAAGCTACAGGTGCCTTTATGCTCTAACCTGTTCTCTCAAAGGACAACGCTAGGGTGTTTGCCTAGACGTTACAAATTACTTGGAAAAAAAGGTGCCTTGATGCAGTGTCCTGGTTTTGGCTGGGATAGAGTTAATTTTCTTCACTGTAGTTGGTCTAGTGCTGTGTTTTGGGTTTAGTATGAGAATAATGTTGAAAACACAGCGATGTTTTAGTTGTTGCTAAGCAGTGCTTACACTAATCAAGGACTTTTCCAGCTTCCCGTGCTCTGCCAACTGAGGAGGCTGGAGATATGCAAGAAGATGGGAGGAGGCACAGCCAGGACAGCTGACCCAAACGGGCCGAAGGGATATGCCACACCATAGGACATCTTGCTCAGTGTATATATATACATGTATAATCTAGGGGAAAGCTGACTGGGGGCTGCTGCTCGACCTGGGCATCAGGTTGTGAGCAATGGCATTATACATCACATTTTGTATACTCTTTTATCATTAGTTTCCCTTCATTTTCTGTCCTATTTAACCACCTTTACCTCAAAAAAAAAAAAAAAAAAAAAAAGGCTGGGGCAAGAAGAAAGAAAGGGGGACGTTTGGAGTGATGGCGTTTGTCTTCCCAAGTCACCGTTAGGCATGATGGAGCCCTGCTGCCCTGGGGATGGCTGAGCGCCCGCCTGCCCGTGGGGAGGAGGGAATGGATTCCTTGCTTTGCTTTGCTTGTGTGCGCGGCTTTTGCTTTACCTGTTAAACTGTGTTTATCTCAACCCACGAGTTTTCCCACTTCTACCCTTCTGATTCCTTCCCCCGTCCCAGCAGGGGGCAGCGAGCGAGCAGCTGTGCGGGGCTTTGCTGCGGCTGGGGTTACACCACAGCATGCAGACAGCAATTACTGTGTGTTGGTTGTTTTGGCTCTTTCTGCAGTGAAACAAAACACTAGCTCACACCAAGGGATTTAGGCGCTGGCAGGGGAAGAAACTCCTGCACGGCTGTCTAGGAGCTGGAGTTGTGCAGTGTGCTGGCAATCATGGCCATACCAGAAGAACCTTTCCTAACAAAAACCAACCAGGATTAATCACTAAGCTCACAGAAAGTGAGAGGGGAAGCTAAAAAGGAAGACGGGGTGAGACCCGGGGATACTCAGTATACTAGGATGTTTTTTGCACTTGATCTGGCCAGATGCCGGGCAAAGGCAGCCGGCTGCATCCCTGCTTGCCTGGTAGCAGCCTCTGTGTGTTAGACTGTATGACAGGCAAGTATAGATGGCCCAGTGGGAAAGCTGGTGAAAGGCAGAGCTTTATTAGTAATCGCAGAGAGTTTGCAAAAGGCTATGGCTGTTTGCTTTCAGCCTTATCCTGACCCGGTGATTAGGGATGTACTGATAATTATTTGCTTATTAAGACTTGAAAACAGGGCAGAAATTTCCTCTGCTCCTCTTCACAGTCGGCAAGTGTTCATATGAGCCTTTAGATTATAGAGCAGATGCAGTTAACTGCTGATTCAGAACATGTCCTGCATGACCAGAATGAATGAAAGCTAACATTTCATCTTGTTTAGATATTAAACTGAGGTTTATTGAACTATTCCATCTTTTCATGCAGGGAGACCTTTAAAGCCACGTACTCAAGTAGACTTGAAATGACCCGTAAGGTTTGGTAACCGTAATCCATTCTTTGAAAGGAAAGGTGTAAGCCTCCTTGCAGCCTTAAGACCAAGACCCAGGGAGAGTGGGGTTTTAGATTCTATCATGTCCTCCTGCTTTCTCTTAGCTAATTTGGTGGCGGCTGTTTTGGATCCTATTTTAAGATTATTCCCTTAGAGTATCTTCACTTTTGAAAGGAACCGTCTCTCTGAGGATAACTTGTGTGTCAACTCATCTCCCAGTGCAATCTGAGTGCTAAAATTCTGGAAACTAGTTTCTATCTGTATCAAAATACATTTCCCTGAACACATCATGAATGGTGCTTATATCATGTTTTGAATTTCTTAGACTATAACATTCAACATTTTATATCTAAATTGTTAATGCTCTGTAAAGCAGCACACTCAGCCATTTTAATAGCCTTGAGGTACTCTGTAATAATAAAAAAATTCTTTGTATATCCCTCAGTGACCAAAATGGAAAATAAGACCTCAGATTTTTCTCTTAACCAATTCCAAGTCAGTTCCCTAATGACCATAATATTAGAATAAAACATGTAAGCCAGGATAATGCTATGCTCAATATTTTATTTATATTTTTATGTAAACATAATTTGCTTTGTAGGCACAATATAACAAAAGCTCTAAAGCAACAAATACAATTAAACAGTGTTTCAGTTCATTTCAATCAGGCTTAAGTTAAATGAGAAGCTTTCACAGTTCCTTTAAGGCAAATTGAGAAATAATTTGTTTCACTTGAAGAAACCATCCAATTGTCTTAGAGTTGTTCAAACAACACTGTCAGTAGTAAGCACAAACCTTCATTTTTACTGCAGTAAGACTTGGTCAGTAACCAGCCTCAGCATGGTCATTTTGGATAGCATGCCCTCCACCACGGCAGGCGCCATACTACTGTTTGCGGTATTCTAAACGGTTCTTAGGGCTTGTGGGCCAAATTCTGCTAGCACAGATCCTGCTCCCAGAACAGATACCTGAAAAATTTCCCTTCATTTCAGTAGTAACCTTCATATACGCCATATTAATACCAGTAAAACACAGAGTTGAGTTTAGCTTGCTGATGGTAATACTCATCTGTGTTGCACTTGGGTAGACCCAGAAGTATTCCTTTGTACTCACTGCAATTACCCGGTATTCTCCTGATCAGAAAATGGCCCTAAAATTCGTATGAATTAGCATGAAGAGTATTTTTGCCTTGCTAACAAAACCAGAAAGAACTAGCCAAAATTATTTCATTTGATTGTTGTCCCCATGGTGTCTGTGGCCACAACCAAGATCACCCATCGTTATTTGTCTCAAAGGGTAATTTAACTGTAGAGCCAACCATACTGCGGTTTATAACAGAAGAACGGATTTGCTATTCTGCTTGCCCTACTAATTTAAGGCCTTGAGAATGCCACTTTACTGCCAGCTCGAAGGTCACCAGCAATATTGCTCACTTTGGCGTCAAATCAAAATTCCTAGTTATGTTAAGGTTTGTTGCAGGACAACATCATTACACTAACTGCAAAACAAAATCGGGCATGTTTCCTACGGTTGTCAGCTTATGAGTCGTGAAAACTTAACGGCCTTTCTTAAAAGCCCAATTGGCAAGCCCAGAACGCGGACAACTCTCACCGAATATATTGTTTTTCTGTGGATAAAGTCACTGTTTGGGCCTGATATGGCACTGGAAGTGTAGGCAAGTCCAGCTGGAAAAGAAAATCAACTACAGTGAAGTTCTGCATCTAGAGAAAACGGAAGTTCTGGTTCGATTAATATTTCAAAAGCTTTTTTGGCATTTTTCTCCACAGTTATTTCTTCTCATTATTTTTGAATTTGTTTAACCCAAGGGAAACTCCTTCAGAATGAACATTCTGCACAATTATCTGGTATTAGAACAGCAACTTCATAAGTACAGTGTAAAGAGATGGACATTAATACTCAGGCAGCAAGATGAAACAAAGAGAAAAAACAAGAGAGAATCTTCTAAAACCACACATAAAAGTCATCCAGACCCACAAGTCCTTTCACTCTGAGAAAAGCCCGAGAAGTCCTCCCTTGCCGCTCGTCTATGTAAGTTTTTAACTTCTATCACTATGGGATGCTTGTAGATTTAGGTGAACAGCTAGCCATGCCTGGGGAAATACTTTGTTTTGAAAAAAATACACTAATTCAAAGATACCTGGCATTATACAAGGTCTCAGACATTCCTTTAGCATTCCTACTGTAGGTGATTGCAGTTGTTTTAAAACAATTGTTTTAACAAGACAGTTGAAGACCTGAGTAGCTGCTGCTTGGACAGGTGAAAGACATGGACAAGATATTTATTTTTGTCATGTTTAGATATAGTTTCCACTAGTGGGAGGTAGATAAGACTAGCTGGTCTTTGAATACTTGATCCTCCAAATAATTACAAACATAACTGTACACACGGAGCAGAGCTTTTGACAGAACTTCTCACCTAGATAAAGTTATCCCTGTGCACAATTTCTGATGGGGTTAAGGCCTAAAACTCATTTTTAACAGGGTTAACTTCTGTAGGAGTTCAGCTCCAGCGTGATAGTTGATCAACATGGTAGCAATTTCCGAGCAGTAACTCCAGTAACAAATTTCTTTCCACATACTGATGAGTGATCCTTACCAATACAATTTTAAAAAGAAATATAAAATTGGTTTGGATTTTGGACACAGATGGGTCAATGTGTCCTCAGCAGACGTTGATCTGTCAATAACAACGCTAACTGCTACAGGCAGTTAAAGTTCCAGGTCTAAAAAGAGAGGCTCACTGACCTTTTTCTTCACCTGTAACGTACGGGGTGATAGTCAGACCAACAGGAAAGCATGACAATTGGCACTTTGAATGAAGTGTTTAATTACTGGTGCTGATGACTAATGTGATTACACAATACTAATCAAAGTCTCTCAATTAACGACTTCTGGAACAATTTCAGATTCCACCATTCTAAATGAGGTATTTTTGAAAATGAAGATAGGATTGCTTATAAAATGATAAAGCATGACTGAGGAAAACAGAAACTAATCTTTTTTGCAACTTTTATCTGTGGTTTATAAAAGGAAAACTATTTTAACACCGAAAATCCACAAAATTAAACTCCTCCCCCCAGTTACTAGAATCTTCCAGAAAGCAAATGGGGAATTTATTTTTGTTACTGTTTCCAACTTGCAAAAAAAGACCAAACCCCCCCAGTAACTTTATGCAAGATGTTGGAATTCGCATGAGAAAGATGCCCATCTAAAATTACACAGTAAGTTAATAAGGCTTTTAAACCGGAACAGAAAAATCCGTGGGACTCCTACGGGGAAATTGGGTATTACACAGGAATGTCATAATACTGCACTGGATGACAATGGCACTTGAGTTCAAAACAACAATGATCAACAGCTCATAGCTCAGCTGACTGCAGACAAATACAACACACACTGTACTACAGCATTTGTTCACTGATGCACAGAATAGATTTCCCAGTCTTGTTCCCTTCTACTTCATCAATCTTTCTGCTTCTGCCACCTCTGGCTGTTACTGGATGAATGGCATGCGCTCTTTATTCTCATTGTCCCCTTCATGGTCTTCTTCCTCTTCTCCAGCCTCACTTGTCTCTGTGCTGTCGTTGGCCATCTGTAGGATGAAAGATGAAGGACATCAGAGCACCTTTCATGTTGTTTTATTCATTCTTATTTCAGTCAGATTCATTGGATAAAGTGACTTTTAAAAATGAAAGACGACATGGTTGCAACACGAAGAGAAACATTCTGTCCGTGCAGAACTTTTGCTGGCACTACCCCGCTTCCAGCTGAAGTCGCAAGCTGTTCCCTCACGGCCTACAGCCGGATGATGCTACAGAAAGCTGCTTTGTAGGACAGCTGCACAAGCTGCCTCTGATCTCTGCACTTGTAGCAAACTGACACTAAGGCTCTCAGGAAACAGGACCGCGTAGGAAGGTTACAGAATGCGTGAGACCTCTGGTTTACAACAACTCCTGTATCTGCTCTTCCCAAAACAGGTAACGCTGTTCTTCAACGCCAGCCAAGGGGTGGGATCTGGCCCCACATGAGGCGTAGTGTCATGAACACTCACAGAGCAGTTCTTTTATATAAAAAACAATGAAACTTCATGGAGCAGTGGATATGTGGATACTGGCAGAATATACCCATGAGAGTGCAAATCTTGGATCATACAGGAGTGGGGAGAAACTGCAATTCCATGTTTTATTGAAGATGCCTGTACAGGTGGTGGGCAGTTGCAGAAACTTATAGTTCAGGAGAGCATTTAAGGAGCACATAATTTTTTTTCATGTGATAGTATTTATTACAAGCTGTGTAAAGGTGCAAGACCCTCCAGTACACCCTGGTGAGACCCTTGTCAGTTTGACACGTCTCTGGAGACACAAGAGTCTGGTTAACTGGTCAGGGGGTAGTGTTTAACAGCATATTTTAGCGTGACTATATTTTCTTATACACCAACATTACCTCTCTTAAGACAGAAGAAAATTATTGTATTAGCCTATAACTATTTCAAAACCAACTAAGGAAGGGACCCATTTACTTTTACAGAGGAATGCAGTGACATTATACCTTCCCCGCTGTATTATTAGCCTCTGCTAGAAATAAAAAGCTCAACACAAAGCAATGCTCTGAAGCTACCCATCTTTTTAAATTAACACCTGTTCGTGAAGGCGTATCAGATTTGTTCTCACCTTCTAACCAATGGCTAGTGTGAATATACAATATCGAGAGAAGAGACAGAATAAATGTATTAATGTTGTGTTAAGGATTCCTGTTTACAGTTTTAAAATGCAATTCAGCTACAAAATAATGCCCAGTTTCCATGTGTGAGGTCCCAAAAGCCTTCCTTTTTCCCGCAGCAGTTTTGTATGAGATTTGTATGAGATTTAGAGTAGGAGCCAGTAAGACCTTAAGTTAATTCCAAGTTCTTTTCTGTTCTTTCAAAACAGGACATATGTCAGGTCTGAAAGCAAACTTCATAGATCAGTATCAATTTGAAGTCAATTTTTAATTATCTTCTTTACTGCTCTGTCCTACATCATCAGTGAACGTTTAGGCAGGAGCCTGACTTTCATTTACCGCTGTTATCTGTCATGTTTCAGTATCACGTCGAGTGCTCCAAACCCAGTGGACCAGAGCTCCATCATAACCATCTTCCTTCAGAACATTTCTGGAAGGAAGTATTTCGATATTATACTTCATGTAATATAACAGGAGTAAAAGGAAGTCCTAGCAAAGGTATGCTCCGGCTTCTCTATGGGAATCGGAAAGCACTCCCGTGTTTGTACACTGAAGTAATAGCGACTGGGTCTTTTTCTGTTCAATCCACTTCTTACTAATACAGGAATTTTGTATTACATGAAAAGACTGTATGTTTTCCATCACAGGACAGAGATAGATGTGGCAGTTTTACCCTGATCTAAGAGTTGCAGACACATTTTTGGAGAGGCAGATAGCCATTCGGTATAGAAAACTAACTGCTGGGGATTACAGTTGCATTTCACTTTGGGTTAAAAACATAAGTTATGATTGTTGGTTCTATTCAGGTGCTATGGATCTACAAGAAAACAGTACAAAAAATCATAAGGGACATTTCTTCAAAGGTCACTACCATGCTTTACCTTGTGTGACTGTACACCGTGTATGTAGTGCTTTGCACTCACCAGGGGAGTGGGTGCTTTCTCCACATCCAGAATTAGTTTCCCTATATTTCCTCGGTCATGGATTCTCTGCATGGCCTCCTTCACCTGAAAGAAAGATAACCTATTGATGATAATTTTCAGGCACACACCAAGAGAAGCCTGAACTCCTTCCTTCCAAAACCAGCAACACATTTAAGGCATGCTACGTGCACGGTGATTCAAACATCTGCTTGAAACATAATTAAGAGTTAAACATTTTGAACGAATTTGTAAGGCCTGATTTTTTGCTTTGTGTTTGCAAAAATAGGACGTGAGTCTTGATTACAGTTTCTGAATAGCATAATACATACATAATGTTAATGTACTACAAAAGTAAAGGTTAGTGGAGGTGCAGAGAGAAACATAGGCTCAGGGAGTTAATCCTTACAGGTTCGTTAGATTTTCTCTTTATAGAACATTTATCAAGAAACCCGACTTTCACTGAAAGTACGAAATGTTTTTCTAATTGACCTTTGATATTTTTCAATTAATTTTGTGTTCCTGTAGAGGTAATGCCACATCCCGGCAGTGGCTGTGATTAGTGCAATACTGTCGTTCGCACTGCGTGACTGCTTCTTTCCTTCTTTTTTCCACTTTTTTTTTCTTTTTAAATTTTAAATAAGTAGTGTGCCACAGATACCACTAAGACTAGATGTTTAGCAGCTGGCTGCAACTAGCACATGTGAGAGAGGAACAAAACCCCCCTTCTAACTAGTGCACTGGAGCGGAGCTTATTTTGATGTATGAAGTTTCAGAACTTGTGAAAGCTCCATGTTGGTTAATTGAAGTTGTGTGTGTGTTGCACTGAATGTTCAACGTGCAGCATGCAGACCACTATTAAATCACTGAAAATTGGAAGGTGTCAAGACTTTCCTCACTTTCATTGTAGGAAACTTCAGGAACTGAAAATGTACTCACAAAGGCTGTTTCATATCCTCATCGCACTATTTTTTGCTGGCATAACAGGATATATTGAGTTTTATGTTAATAGAATCTACCATCTGTGACATAGTTTTATTGAATAATTTAAGAATAATGGCACAGAAGTTTGTAACAATATGCTGACTTGGGAACAGGTGGGTCCCACAGTACATTTAAATGCCTGAATTGGGGTCCAGGCACCTCAGACCATTACTGAATATCTAATACAGAAGGAGGTATGAGATTTTTAAAGATACTAAGTGAATACAGCTTTCAACTTCCAATTAAATTTAATGGATGCTGGGCACAAAATGTCTTTACCATCTGTCGGCCTTATTTTGAAAGCTGACTGCAGTAAACTCAGTATTACAACCTTAATTTTGCCAAGTGGTTCCCTCAATTAGTAAATAGCAGACTTAAAAAAATAATCTGTTAGAACAAAGGAAAAATTGCACTGCAAAGCACAATGGGGCATAACTGTAAAGTAACCTTGGAAAACACACTCTTATGAACCCCATTGGATAGGAGGTCGACCTCTAAATGTAGCCCACGGAACCACAATAACTTTTATGAAGTTACCTCACAGCATAAACAATACCTAACTATCCTATAAGATTTGTTCTGCACTATGGACAATAATCCTTTAAGAATATCCAAGAAAGACTTTGAAGAAGCAGCAGCTGTATTATTTTCTATGACTGTTGTTAGCCAAATCAAGCTTTTAGGAGTCTACAGCACAGCATAAATAACCAACACAGATGTGACAGAATTGGGAAAGTCAGCAAGCACACTTGCCCATCCATTGGAATTTATTACCAGCACATCATGTGGAAAGCAGGGCACGCAACATTTGTTTTAATTTGTACCATATCATATTTAGCAAGGTAACTTTGAGGAAATGTGCTTTCCCTGCATTTTTCACATGCACAGTATCAAATTTAAGACTCTGGAGTTCAGGAGTTGTTTCCAGGACACTTGTAAGTACCTTGCAAATGCAAACAGCAGGCAGAGGGAACAATAAAACTTATAACAATAATAATGACTATGGGATCCAGATGGAGCTATGAAAATATATAAAATATTTGAAAAAAAGCTTGAAGAGCTGATACAACATCTGTATATTTTAGTGTTATTTACAACTTACATACCCAGTTAGTCAAATTCTGTACTAGTGCAATGCCTTTCAGTACACTGTCTGAGTTAAGAGACCATGATCTATTTTATAAATGAGTAATTTTTATGTTTATGGCTGCTAATGGTCCACTTATTCAACCAAGACTGCAACTACTTGTTTCCCAAGGTGCCTGAATATTAAAACCATTCCCTCTTCTGCTATAGAGAGCATTAAAAACCTCCTTTGCTCTGCAAGTATGGCTAAGGCTTAAGTTGTTCTATGCAGACTAAATAAAACCATTTTACTTTTGTTCCAGTGGACATTTAAGTGCTGTGTATAGCCTGCCTTTCACAGAGTGCAGCATGGAGCTGATCCTAAGCCTGTGCCTGAGTGTGTGCACGTTACCAGTGAAGATGGCGAATTACCCCGTAGTTGGTTAAAATCAGACCCGGGCTTAACTGGTGGTACAGTGAGGCATGTGGAAATCTGGAATTTATTGGAGGTTCTCTGAAGTGGCTGAAGTTTGATTCAAAATAAATACCCTTTCCAGAAGCAAGGATCAAAAGGGTTTCCCTCTTCTTACGGAATTGTGTCCCTAAATTACCGTTCACCAGTTATTTTGCATTGATTGCTATTTGCATTTGTAAGCTCAAATGTAAAGCAAGTGGATCCTACGTCTTTTTTTTATACAGAGGAGCTAATTGAATTTCTTCTTGTGCAGTGTCATCATCAGCGGGCTCTTGGGTTGGAAACAGTTCAAGGGACTCTTTACTAATATAAAAAGTTTCCATTGGAATAAAGGACACAAATTCTGTTGGCCTTTGTTTGCTTTCAGTACGGCCCAGCCCTTAGAGGGTTTGTGTCTAAACTAATGCTGAACTACAGATTTTATCCTTGAGAGGCCCCAAATTGACACAAGATGTATCACAGAGCTCTGCGATGGAATCAGAACTATTTTTACACATCAGTGGACAATTGGAAAATGCTTCCACTTTCCCGTAAGGAAAGCTGGCAAACCAGTTACCGAAAAACAAGACAGACCCAGAACGCTGCACAGCCACGCACTGTCTGATGAATCCAGCGTGGGCCCGCCTCGGCAGCAGGAGAAGAAAATGATTAATAGCAAAGGACAAATAAAAGGATTCCCAAGTTTGCCTTTTCCCTCCAGCACGCTTGCATTAATTCACACTTTAGTTTGACATACTGTTTTTAAGCATACTCTAGAGCAGAATCACCCTCTCCTATCTGTTCAGTCTAGTGGAAAAATGGTAACAAACACAGGAAAAGAACCTTGCTAACCCAGTTTGAAACAATTTGCATTTGCTTTAGGGAATACATTTATAATTGGAAAAACAACTTTGAACAAGCGTATTTCTCCTATCCCCTTCAGCTCTACAAATGGTAGAGTCATGGATATGTTATCATACATTCAAGTGTTTTTCAGCAATGCCAGCGAGTCTGGAAATTAAGACGACCTATGCAAAAATGAGGTAATCTATAAAACAAGAGACATGGTCTAGAAAGACAAAACCAATGTACCTCAAGGTCCTTTACAAGCCTTGCTTACCATGCCCTGTGAGAAATATTCAAATTCTCATGTTCCATCATAACTCCCCAAGTGCCGCAGATTTTCTGAGCCTTCTACGAGCTCCCTCCTCATACCACTCTGCTGGACCCGAGCAGGGAGGCAAGGAATATAAAATGTGTAGAGCTTAATTGGGAACGTACAGAAGCATTGCTCTGTGTTAGCATTACAGGCAAAATTTAGCAGCTTTAACATTTCTTAGAATTTTCATCTATTAACACACACTTGTGCATTTAAAAAGGCGTTATGCTACCAATCCTAGCAACAGAATTCTTCAAAGAAGTCTTGATACAAATGTAGGATTAAAAAATAATAAAATCACAAAGCTGGCAGTGAAGGCCTGTTGTGAAAAAGCCTATTCGAGTATACTTTTCTGAGGGGATGTTATGGTTGGGATCTCAGAGCTTCTCTTGGATCAGAGCCATTTCTGTCCATCTGTATTGTGTATCATACTGAGAAGAGCAACAATTACTGTCAAAAGACCGTGGTAGGAGAGTAAGGGCAGAAACGCCTTCACGGTACTGGTCAGAGAATGTTCTAAAGGAGGTTTCAGGACAGCTGTGTTCTCTGGAAGCGTGAAGTCTGACAGCTGTACTGACGCCTCTCCAACACCACCGTGGTGTCTCTCTTGGGGTTCCCCTCAAAAGCATCAAGAACTTTGGATATGGTGTCCTCTTTAAAATTTATTATTCTGCTTCAAATAGGCTCTTCTTCTTCAGCCTCAAATCAAGCCAAGGCACTTATCTTAACAATGGTAATTTTCAGAGTACTGTTTATACTTTCACCTCCTACTAGACTAGATTTTCTCTGTTTTCAAAAATAAGCTGTAACGAGGCCTCCCTCTAGCAATTTTTATAGAGAGAAGTATTGCAAAAAGTTAGTGTTCTTAAAATTCTGCATACAAGTTCAAACAGAAGAGCAAGGAAGAAGCAGGCTGAGCAGGCACACTGGGTTCTAGATTCAAGGGGCAGGTATCTGCCTTGCCTTTCTGCTTTCAAACATCTGAGCACTACTGGCTTTCAAAGGCAATGCAGATAATGATATACACTAAAGAACAGGATTTTGGGAATTCTAACAACGGATAAGCCTGGAATTCCATGTGCATCTAACAGACTTTTAAAACCTGGATTGAGAAAGCTCAGTACCTGTTCCTCCCAATGAGAACTGCGACAATAACTGGCTGTGCAATACAAATTCAGAAAAGGCGCCATGCCCACTGTCGCGGCATGGAACGTGCTGTTCAACCTTCCTTTACCGACTGAAAAATTTAAAATATTGAATATTCTAATCCTGTCCTCTTCAGAAAAGAGCAACACAAAGAAAACAACAGGAAAATCTCAGCACATCTCAGGGCAATGCTTAGACTAGAGAGGTGTATGTGCTTTGGGGTATTCTCTTTTGTGTGTTTTGGGTGCGTGTTTACTCGTGCTTTGTGATGGGAAGAAGATTACTCTGGTCTTTACTTCTTTTTTTTTTTTTTTTTAAATATACTTTTCCAATGGAGGAGGTTGCTAAAATTATTCACTCAGTGTTGCTGATTCTATTGGACTTGGGGAATTTTATATCATTTTAGAGAGAAGGGTTATGTACCTTGAAATTACTGATACTTAGGTCTTGATGCTACCTATTACCAAAATAAGCCAAAAGAGAGACACAGAAGTTAAATAATTTTTAAAAGTTTCTCTGTGAAATTTTAAAATGGTATCTTTTTGTAACGAACTTAAGTTGTCACTGCAGCAAAGGGAATATTTTCAACTAGGCTGCAGTTCACAGAGATTTCTATGCAGCCTCAATTTAACGAAACAACTAATTTAGTAGTACCACATTAGCTCTAGAGATTGTTAAAGAGAAATAGCACGGTATTATAAACACAAAATGTTTCCTGTTCCTTGTAGCAATGATACGCTAAATTGATCCAGCATCTCTAAAAGAAAGACGGATTTCCATATTTCTTTAGCTAATACCTCATGGCAGACACTATGACTTGCAAAGCTTTCATTTCAACAAAAGCAAAAGAGAATACACTACAACCACAGCCATAAATTATTTTCCTCTACTGAATGCAACAGCAGTGCATGCACTGGAAACATGGTATGACTTTATTGTAGCCAGTCTGTCATTAGTGAGCTGATAGCAATTCTAATTCAAAATAAAGTACAAGCTTGCATTAAAAAAAATAGAGAAAACCCAAAATTTTTATTTTCTTAGTAGCATTTCTAAAATAGTAAAGTACTAAGAATAGCTGAGTCCTAATACTGCAACTAAGAAACCAGCTCTTTTAGGAATCACATTATATCCACAAACGACTTACATAAATTTAATGAAGTGCTCTGTCAGTGCTCCTGACTAATTCGCAATACATTTCTATGTGAGAAATATATGTTAAAAAAGCACAAAATTAAGCACGTTATTACCTATAGCCACTCAGACCAGAAAAAAACATCTTCATACTGAAATTCAAAATAGCAGCCACAATGCTTTTTTTACTCAAATAATTTCTGCAAATATAAAATCATTAAAAACAAGGTATATTCCGAACAGAGCAAGTAACATAATACGCTATCAGATTATGACATTGTATTTGGATATTTGCAGCTAGCTTCTGATTACATTGCTTTTTGACAGCTTTTGATGGGGGTGTGTAAAAACAGTCCATTTTAAATTGACTAAAAGACTTTTTACCTGAAATGCATCTCGTACATCTGCCTTAGTACTCGTTTTTTCCTGTGTTCTGCTTGGATTTTTCTTGTTTGCTATATTTTCCCCACCTGAAATTAGTAACTGGGACAGATTTCCTTGTCCAGCTTTTCATTTTAAGTCACTGATTTCAGGTCTCCACCTCTACTGTCCTAGTAGTCATGGCACTGATCCTTTGTTTGCTGAAGACTGCAACCAAAGCAAGGAGTGCAGTGCCTTACAGAGATATGATATAACCTTGGATCCTCACTGCAGAACCAGCTTGCAAATTGTACTGAGACCATGATTACTTTGGAAAGTCCTGAATAGAGATGTTTTCCCGGATGTAAGTCTGACCCTTTATAATTAGTACATGCCTGAAACAAACAGTTAACGCTTCAACTTCGTATTGCTATAGTCGAGCCTCCACTTATTTACCCATTTTAATTCAGACTAATCTGTTGGCTGTTCTGCGTTTGAAATCAAGAGCCAACAATCTCTACTGAGGTACTCATAAATGCTTGCTGACATTCAGTTTTCTCTGGAACTTCATTTTGTAGTTAGAATGTAGCAAAAGCAGTCTACAGCTTCATAAATATAGGAAAAGTTAAATGGAAAATGTACTACTAATTATCTGTTGCACCACTTCACAGCGTGAAAGATAAACGTAGCCTGCCTAAGAAACGGATGCTACTTTTCAAGCCTTTGGATATTATTTTAAACATAATGATCCATTTCTGTATTTGGCTCTTATAAGGAACCAACCTCAGGAGTAAAATAAGAGAGACTGCAAAGCTGGAACGCTAAACCGCTCACTATGCCAATATAACACACTGGGGTCTTTAGGCCCGTGCTGGTAATACGGATGCTGAGTAGAGAGAAACAATGAAGGCAACATGCCATGGAAAAACTTCCTAGTGTGAATGTCAAAACATAATGCTTTCAACATCCTACATGAAGCTGTTCAGCTCAGTAATATAATGAATTTTTATCTTTTTCTTTTTTTTAGTAGAGTTATACATTTACTTCAGGAAAAAAATCCTGAGAGACATTGGTGCAACAAGAGTGGATATTCTTTTAACTCCATAATGCTGAATGCAGTTTGTTGCACCAACTGCCAACTACAGATTACAGTTTCAAGCTTGCAGATGACTTCTTTACCCCCTCATTCTCAGCTAAGGCAGGTTTATTGGATGGTGGTGGTGGACTCTGTACTTTCTTTTCTTGGGCCTCGCTGGTGACAATGGGTTTCCCTGAGGTATAGGAAAGGATTTCTGCTTACGATAAAGCAATCCTTCATTCCCTAGTTTAGTAAATTAGGCCAAAGAGGCTGAAGAATCTTATGCCAAGGTTACAAATTTTAATCCAAGCCAGAAGAGAAATTAGTTCAGTTATCTCAGCGTAATCTGTCAAACTCGCCAATTGTTCTAAAGCTGTATCATCACGTGTTGTCAAAAAGGTGATCAGCACCCCAATGAAGGGAATGTCCCTCGCCTCCAGATGGGCACAATGGAACAGAGCATTAATTTAGTTTATGATCTACAACCATAATTTTTCCTTCTCATTAGTCTCATATTAGGTGCAATATTGCTGTTTATTTTCACACATCATCTCAAAGAATCACTTTTTCTCCTCTGTTTACACATTGAAAACATCCAAGCCTTCCAGCATGTCAAGACTGTTCCCCTCTAGCCCTGAAATAAACCCCTCATCCACTGAAACCTGTGCTGCAGAGATCACCCCAAAGTCTTACTTTTCCAGCTATGTCCCTTCCCTCGATATTTCAGACTAACAGTGACGACAGTAAGTAGCAACATTTACTCTCTGCATCAACCCAAGTCTTTTCTGCCCCCATCACCCGCTATGAGCACTTTTACCCAGTATTATTTTAAGCACTGCATGGTTTTAAACTGTGCTGCATTTACAGATAAAAAATAGTCCAACAAAGACATCTCCAGAGCTGGTGCTTTAGTGATTCTTTACAGTAATCCCCCAAATGGCAATGTCATTACACCTCAAATTCCTCCTAAGTCTCTTTTGGTGTGTATACGGGAGGCTGAAAACAGCTCATTATTTGAGAAGTAGCAGCCGTCGTCACGTAACAGTTACCCCATGCTCCCCCACTTACTGGCTCATACCATGTGATGCTCTTGGACAGTTTTGGGAGCAGGGACTGTGTCTTCTTAGGGGGTGTGTATATCATGTCAACAGAACCCCCAGCTGATCATAGCCAAGCCTGCTCATCACAGCTGTAGCACACAGAAATAGTAACAACACCTTTTAACCATCTGTCATTGTACAGCCGATTTCACATATTCATAACAGAGGTGGAACAGAGCATTTTGCAACAGCAAAATACCTTTATCCTGAGGCTCTCTTACTTCTGTTCTCCAAAGAACGTGGGGGGACAGGAGGGAGCACCCATTTAGCCTGCTTAACCATTAGAAACACAATCACATCTGTTCTCAAAAGTTTTCTTTTAACTATACTATTAATAAAAGAACTTTCAAGTACAGGAGGGAAAGCAATAGCAGCAGTGTAGAGGCCAAACAGAAGAAATGCAGAAACTACTGAAGGGATTTAGAAAGTTGTCTAAACATACAGGCATGTGCTACAACTTAAAATTAGAAGCCTTAGTGCAGAAATAGGTTGGAAAAGACAAAAGAAATATATATTATCTCATGGGATCTTTCTAACACTCAGCGTGGTCTTTGGTTTTGTATTGCTGTGAAGAACAGGTCCAAAATCTACTTCCTAGGTGTTGGAAAGCGCACAGCATGATAGCTACTTTTTGAGGATAGTTTGGAATATTCTGTACTTATATGAACAAATTTCACTCCCTGCTCCACTGGTGTAATTTCCCCGGCATCAGTGGGTTGCATGTGAATGAGAAGAGCAGGTACTGAGAGAAGATAAAAGTCTCAGTTGATAAAGGAATACTAGTAGTGTTCAATAGGCTTCAATTACTCTAACATGCATTCTGTAAATAAAAAGTCTCCTTCAAACATGGTTTTCACAGAGGTCAACACTTTCTGACCACTCCTCCAATCCTGGCAGAGCACGAACTTCCTAATAGGAGAACGCAGTATTTTCCTTACGAAAGCCGAGAGCGCTTCCTCCCATTACCCTTGCCCTAGTCCTCTATATGTAGCTAAAACAATAAGTTTAGCTTCTGCATTACTTCCGTGCAGGAGCTCTTCGACAGAGAGAAGGGCTGTCTGCAAGAGCATTCCTCACCAATAATTAATTCCTCTCTTGCTCACTGTCGTGTGTCTGAGAAGCCTGCAACTGCACCATGTCTGCAAAATCACATGGACAGGATCTCCATGGTGACAGTGTCATGCGGTACGCAAACATCAGCTGGCTAGTCAAGGTTACTTTGGCAACCCGAGTGTCACAGGTAATGATCCAAATCTTGTTCAGATTCATGAAAGAATTATCTGAATTAAAACTTGCCCGTTTTTCATTCCAGGGCTGGTTCTGTTCTGTTGCTGTTTATAACGGCAGAGCCTATTTCAATGAGCCTGGAGCTATCTCCATGAGAATTACAAACACTAATATCAATAATATTTATTTAAGCATCATTTGTATGCAGTAATGAAGAAAAAGATGCATACTGCAATCTATTCTAGCCGAGATACCACATAAGCAAAGCTTTAATACTACAGCTTTCATTAGTGCTATAAGGCAACACGAATTTTATTATCAGAGTCACTGCTGTGGTCTATTACAAAGATATGTTGTCTTTAATATGAATTGTGAGCTGCATTATAATTGCAGACACTCTTCTCAGACCCAGAGAAGGGTTTTCTTTCCTGCCATTGGCAGATCTGGCTTTTAAAACAGAGCACAGCACTCCATATGAGGAAGAATCACATAGTCTGTCTTCTGGTTTATGCCCGTTTAGCTTTGGTCTGGGGAAGGGAGGAAACTCAAGAAACCAAGGATAACAGTTTCTTAACTTGCTGGCAGCTCTGAGGGGAGTGAGCTGGTATCCTACTCCATGCCGATTTTGCCAGGGCATTCAGGCATGGGAAGTATGGAGCAAAAGGACGTCTCCCTTTCAGGCTGCATTTGTCAGAGCCCTATTAAGGTGGCTTGGGCCAAGGGAAGGGACAGGACATGGGCTCCCTGGCTATCCTGTGCCACACGCACGGTGAGCAGCCACTGGGCTCCTCTGCACTAATGACTCTGTCCTTCTGCTCCCAAAAGTGACATCTGCCAAAATTTAGTCCTACTGTTTTGCTGGCATATTTCCTCCTCACTAATGTTGAAATGGCTCCCTCACGTTTATGCAATATGATTGGGTGGAGTAATAGTTAACTGGGAAACATGCTGACTTTTTTTTTTCTACGAGTTTGCAATACTTCCCTTTCTCAGGCTAAGTCTTCTGTACAAGCTTTTGTAGAAAAAGTGTGATTACCGACAATCACCCTATCACACACAAAGTTATTTGGACAAAACCATCCTTTTGCTGGTAGGGACTATTTCCCTTGGGAACGATGGAATAACCTGTATTGACCACAACACACTTCCATGGGAATGATCTACATTCATGATAGGAATATTTTCCTCGCACCGTGTAGCAGAATAGCTAGCAGGAAAGTGCTTCTAGTAATTAATTGACTTAACCGCTGTGACAAAATCCTCCAGTTACCTGTTTGTGTGGGAGCTGGGTACATGGGAGGCTGGCAAACCCACACCTGCAACTGGTCTGCATTATCCTCTCTTCCCCAGGCTGATTCTCTTCTCTTACCTACACCACTAATTCTAAGGAGCCCTGTCAAACTTTGCTCTCCTAGAGCCTGAGGGTATACAGCAGCTTGCAAGACAGAAAAGCAGCATAATATTTTCAAGATTTTGTGTAGGCCCTGTTCCTGCCCATGGCGAATACAGCCAGCTCTCAACATGCAGAAATCAAGCACTGAGCATAAGCAAGCAGCCACATCAAACTCAGGGTATCTGGGGCCCAAATTTCATAAACTGATACAAAAGTGCATGGGGAAAACAGGGATGTCATCAGAATCAACTGCTAAAGTGTTAAAAAGTTAGTATCCTTAGCCATGATTTTGAGATGACTAGAGTATTTTAGATACAGGAGTAGGAAAGTAACTTGGGTCATGGAGTCTATTTCCTTGCTGTGAAGCCAACACATCGTGTCATCCTCCTAGTAGCCACCTGAAATCAAACATTATTTTGCCCAACTCACCTGCTTATGGTCCGTTACACTGAACTTTTGCACCAATGCTTTTGCCTGCATACATGCAAATAGAAAGTACTTTTTAAACCCTTTTCATTTCTCCATTGCTATTCACAGCTGCAAACAGCAGCTCTGGCCTTTATTCCCTTCTGCTGCCTGTCGGCAAGGAGAGACCTTTTCTCTGGAATACCTTTTAGCCTCACTGTATGTTGCCATGGCAGCAGGACTAAAACCAGACCCAAGATGAGAAAAATGTCAAAGGAATAAAAACTGACGCTACAGGCAAATTCTGACTCTGAGCCCTCCCTCAGCTACTGAAGACATCTATTAAGTTATACATCTTTTAGATGGAGGGCTAGAGCTGCAGAACTGTGCTGTTTTCACTCTTTCCTTATTCCTATAAGCTCTTGCTGACGTCAATGAGTATTTGTTTTGCCTCAGTAAAATTCAAAGAAAAAGAGATTTAAAGCCTTGTAATTAGAGAATAACTGCACCAAATCTTGCCAGCTTTAACTTAGGGAGTCAACAGGGATAAAGCAGAAGAAAGGCAAAACCGCCATCAAATTAAGTATTTAGAAGTACTGAACAGCAGTGCCTAGATTATCATTGTGGAGGGAGCCTTCCTGCGTGGTAAAAGAGAAAAGACCTTGAAATTCGATCCATCAACACAGAGAATTCCAGCAAGTTAGGACAGCTCAGGGGTATTCAGCGCTTGGACAGATAAAGACTAGTGTGTTGGTTGCAACTGAAGTGCTATAGAAAGAACACCTCTGTAAGACTACGTGGATTATCTTAGCAAAACCTGCACAGAATGAGAAGAAAAGCTTTTTTTTATTTAAACTGGCACAACACAGCTTTTCTCATTATCACTTGCTATTCACACAGGCTTGAAGGGGAAATTTTTTTGTGTTAATATGGGAAATAATTACCTTATTACTTTCAAAGTCAAGGGTTGTTTCTCAGGGGTAGATATTTCATGAAGAAATCCCTGGAATGCACTTGAGCAGAAAAGTCACATCTTGTGCATCAGGGAGAAGCTTTAAGGATCCTGTGCTGGAATTTCTTTTAGAGGAGCAATACCGCCGGATCTCTTGGACCCAAGCTTTCTGCAGCAGTCTGTCTAGTTGATAGCACAATACAATCCTATTGACTCTCTACTGAGGTTAACCAGTCTGAAGGCAAGCACAGCATTGTGTGGAAGGGATATGGAACTACCGTGATGAAGTTAAAACGTTCCTCAGATCCACTCAGTAAAGGGGAATCCCGCCTACATCACACTTCTGGTTGCCACCATATGCCTGAGAGCTGCTGCCTGACTCTGGGATTGCTGGTAGAAGTTATGATAGCATGGTCCTGATTTATACTAGGAAGGTGGCTTTCAGCATGTCAAAGCCACAAGTGGAGGAGCTCAGAACTGGTCACCTTTGCAGTACCTTTCTCCATTCTGAGCAGTAATGCATCTTATTATAAGTTGCAGCCAACTGTGCACACAGGGGTGCCCCAGACGCTCCTGAACCTTGGGGTATTCAAACATGTAGTGGTTCAGATTCCACTCTAGCGCTCTGCTTTGGTCCGCAGCAGCAGCTCTTACACTGGGGAAAATTCCTTTGGCTGCAAAGAAACAGGCGAAAGAAACATGTACTCTCTATTTGGTTAGGATGCAGCAGTCTCCTGCCTAAATTGAATTCATATATAAAGTTCAGTTTGGTGTATTCCATCACAATCCATCATAACAATTTATTGCAGGAAATAAAGTTTATTACATTCATCACTATGCAATAAAAAAAAAAAAAAGACATTTTATGTTGTTATTGACTATCAAGCTCCATGACATCAGTTTTTAAACTCTTGCCTCAGCAATGTTGCCTTGTGATGTCTGAAAAAGCCTTTGGAGAAAAACTGCACCACCCACAAGTACATATCATTTGCCCTCTTTCACGTAAGCATGCTCTAACAGCTAGAGGGCCAAAACCTGTCCCCCTCCTCCACCCCCAGAACATGCAGACCCCACTATAAGCGTACCGCTTTGCATAGCGTGTTGTTGTCTTTCCAATTACAATGCCTAGACCGGAGAAGGTGAATGTTGATCTCTGCACAGCCTTGCAGCAGCAACCCTGCCTGGTTACTTCTTGGCGGCAATCTGGCAAACAGAGATCCCTCTTCACACACAAGTGGAGGATCAGACAGCCCTTCTGGAACTGCACTGTTCCTCAGTCATACAAGAACTCAAGCCTGAAATACTTCCAGAACCACAGCTTTTCACACAGACCATCTAGACACTGGCAGGACACTATTTAAAGACAGAAGAATCTTTGACACAATATTTTGCATTGCCTCTGAGCTAACTAGCTTCAAAGTGTTCTGAGTCAATCCATGTCTTAACTCTGCCTCTGGGCAAATAGGCACAAACATTGCCACTTGGGGGAGGTGGGGGGTGCCCAGCAAATCGGCTTGTAAAATATTAGATGATTCCTGAACATGCATTTATCAAGAATCAATGCCAATTCTATCGTGTTTTTGTACATGCATGCAGTTACACCAGAGTATAAATGAAATACCAAAGACTCGGCTCTTTTCTGCAGGGACTCCATCTCATTTGAGCAACACCTGGGACTATGGCGCCCCGATTCCCAATGTTTCCAGGCACAGGAGACTTTACATTAATGGTAGAGTTAAACTCTCAGTGACAGGACCTGTGGATATTATTTGTGGATTTAACACTGCTTTGCTGTATGGCAGTGTGCAAGAGATTTGCGTTACATGCCTTGGTTTCTTTGTCTTTATGACAACACACAGTATTTACATGGTTCATAGGAATACTGCTGCGTGGCAGTGCAGCAGTCAGGCAGCCCTTTAAACCACAGCACAGCTTTAGTGTACAGGCCATTACAATTTTTAGTGTTCAGAGTCAAGTAATGTAAGGAGATTATTCCAGAAACTCAAAATGTGTGCTCTATATGCTGTTTCTTTTATTGTCTCTATAGCCAATAGCCCTTGTCATGTTAGAAGCTGAATATTGGTATAGATAAAACCCTGTTCTGACCTCATGTGGCCATTCATAAGCTCCAAATGCAATCAAATTAGGGATAATGCAACCCGAGCTCACCCAGGTACACGGAAGTTTGAGGCATGCATAAAGACAGACATTTAACTCCCACGCGTTGTTAGTGCCGGTTACTCTGCCTCATTCCAGGGTGCAGACCTACGCACACCATTCGGGTTTGTGCCCATATGCAAAAGATAATTTGTACTATCACTTTTTTGCTACTATAGTTAAAAGCCAGCTATTCTTTTTTACAGTTGTATATTTAGACCAGAAGCCCTTCTAAGTACCTTCTGGATACGACAAAGCCAAAAACCCACACGTGGCTACTTTCTTGCTCTTTCCCAAGCTTTTATCACTACCGCTTTATTCAAATTTCTGTTTATTGGGAACAAATCAGTTTATTTTATATAAAGGAGATATTTCTTTGTGTTTACTTCACTAGAGAGGATGTGCTTTGTTTTAGGAAACTGCAAAACTACAGAATACTTTCCAAAAGCAAGGTCCTTCACAATCTCACATTATTCGAGCAGCACTCTGCTGATGGCCTGTGTTACTCCCGCCTCCTTTGTCTTTCAGCCTTGTTCCAGTTCTCTGATCCACCAGAACCATCATACAATAACTGGATCTTCACAAAAACCTCATTTTTACAGCCTTGCTATTACAGATTTCTCCATAGCTTACCAGCACCACCCATTTTTTCAGTATTTCTCACCAACCCTTTTAAACCCAGACTTAAAAGCACCTGCGTGACAGTGGTTTCCCTTTTTTCTCCCTTAACCTTCCCTGTTGTGGCCTCTCTTCTTTATCTTACAGTAGCAGGGGTTCCTGACTAAGCCTTGCCTTCTTCTACTTGGACCTTGTAATAAGATCCTCATGAAATGATGTGCTTCTTCCTCTACCGTTCCCAAATAGCAGGTGATGGGGTTTTTTTTATTATTATTATTTTGGAAGTCAGACAAAACCTGTGACCAACATGACTTCTGCCACTGTAACTCTTCATCACGTTTTCTAAACAATTCAACTGAGTCAAATATTCTTACTCCCGAAGACATTCTATCATGCATTCCTCAGGCTCTCCTTGGGCTCTATTTTGAGTTATTCATTTCACAATATGGGATCTTAAAATCCGTAGTAAAAAATTAGAAATTCCTGTACTGCCTGTCTGCTTGTTCCAAGGAACTTTAGGTTTTGCTTTATTACTACTACTACGGAGAAGAAATTGTGCTCTGTTCCAGAACCACTACTCCAAACCACGGGAACTAAACTTACTGGTTACAAAATACAGTAAACATTGTCTTCCAGATAGTAAAGATGTAATCATTAAAAAGCCTTGACATCATAATTTCCAAAGTCTGAGAAGCTTCACAGCCAAATCCACCTACTAGGATCAGATTACAAGAGCACATTAATATTGGGTCTTTGGAAAAAATCTCCATGTTCTTTTGTAACAGTGGATTCTCTCCAATGAAATCCGTCCCTCATCAATAAACCAATTATGTAAGTTCTTGAAACTCATGAAGGTAAATCCCAAAGGTCTAGAAAGATCCAAATGAGAAAATACGTCTCTGTTGATTACGTCTCTATATATTTTTTTTTCAGACAGTAGTTCCGTGAGGACTGCAAATCTCATTATGAATAAGTCATCACTGTGTTTTTTGATTATTCAAAAAGGTCTGACATCCTACCATTGGGTGCCACTCCGTAACTTCATTAAAATTATACTTGAACAAAACCAAAATCCACCAATATATTAAACAGTGATACAGTTGTGATCTTAGAGAGTATGACTCATGCTCATCCTCAGTTTGAGCTGCATCAGTTTACAGTTTAAGACTGAAATTGTTCATCTAGGTAAGATGAAAGGTATTTAAATTTATCTTGTTTGCTGGTTGACACTTTTACCATCTATTTTGCAGTCCTATTTGCTTTATTACTTAAATGTTTCTCCTGGCACTGTTAAAAACCTTCTCATTCTAAGCCTATATTAAAGATTTTTAACTCCACATATGTATTGTACCAATGTGATTGCTATAAAAATGGATTTATTTTACAAGTTTAATGCTCATGTGTGAATACTCATTCAGCTTAGCATTACATTGCATCAACAGAAATCAAGCTGCTATGTAATCGGTAGCAGGGAGCCAAAGCAGAAGCGTTCACGTGACAGAACGTCACTGATTCAGCTGAGGTAGTTTCTTATCTAATCCAATTAAATCTGTGTGTGTAGATGCACCAAAAAAAGCAAACGGCGCGTACACAAGCTACAGTAATTCAGGAAAATAGGCAAGAATTTAAACACACATTTTGCTAGCTCTAGCCTAATATAGGCTTAACTGCAGGAACACTTAGAATTATGCTGGATGTTTCCTTCAAACTGAAGGAAAGATAGCGCATTGTGTTACTTCTGCTAAAGAATTCAAAGGTTATACCCTTTTTCCTCAGGAAGGCTTAAGATCTTTAAGATTTTACCCAGGACGTAACCATAGCATATAATAGAAAAACCCTCAGGTTCTTTCTCAAGGTTGCTGGTGTTTGGTGATGGTAGGGAATTCACTTTTACACGACCTTTACTCTACTAAACTGAATGCATTTAAATGAAGATTTGGAGCTGTAATGTGCGAGGATTTATTTCTTATAGATAAGGCCTACATTTTCAAAGGTCTGCACTTTAATCCCACATTCAAAGCCTGAACTTTGATATTCAAACTAGCATATTCAGTAAACTCAAAACAGTGGAAAATCAGTTGCTCATTTGAAAATCTTAAATTACATCACTTCCTTTTAGTATTCTTTTCTTTAAGTCAGTGTTTGTAACATACAGGTTTGTCCTACAAAATACCTTTGTGCTCAATCATTCACAGCAGGCTAATATATATAGGAACGTTTTAGTATCGACAATATACTTGCTTTGCTGCCTTGGTGTTAATTTATATCATTATCTGTAATGAGCAATAATATCATCACTAAACTGCAATACCACATTAAACTCAATTATCGCATTAAATTTGGATTATATTATGCTAAGAGATGTCTTTATGCCCAAGAGTAATTTTGCTTTTAAAACTTATCTGTGTTTAAAATGATTGAAAAGAATATATGAGCCATTTTCATTAGGTGAGAACATTTATCTTGATTAATGATTGTTATGCACTAAAATAAAGTGTTATTTTGGATAAAATCATTGTATTTTTTCAGGGTAAAACTACATAAACCAGAAAAAATAAACTTGCTTCCAACTAAAGTTCCCCACTACACTTAGAAAAGAGGAATTTAATCAGAGTACACATTAATGCTGTAAAATATTATAAAATCTTAAAGATTTAAGACTTAAAAGAAAAAATCATGACAGGGAATTTTGAATGATCAAAGAAAAATTCCAAATCAGAACAGCCTCATAATCGGGTGGCCTCAGAACAGAGCTGTACATAGTGCGTGCTTGGTGCTGCTGCTATTGAGTAAGTGCCCATGACCAACTTTCACAGCGTCTGGGGAAACAGCATGAGTATCTTGGTGAACCCCAAGTGTGGGAAGATGCAAGTTTCCACTGACTGGAATATTCATTCTCTTGCTCTCCTCAGTAATGAATCAGTCCATGTTGTGATGATCCAGTAATGAATCTCAGGGTGTGTAAGGTAGGACTCAAACAGTGGAATACAGAATCACACAGACGCACACAGAATGGCGGGGGTTGGAAGGAACCTCTGGAGATCATCCCATCCAACCCCCCTGCCTGAGCAGGCACACCCAGAGCAGGGGGCACAGGAACGCGTCCAGGCGGGGTGTGAATGTCCCCAGGGAAGGGACCCCACAGCCTCCCTGGGCAGCCTGTGCCGCTGCCCTGGCACCCGCACAGGGAAGGGGTTTATTCTCATATTGAGGTGGAACTTCCTGGGTTCCAATTTGTGCCCGTTGCCCCTTGTCCTGTCATTGGGACCTATTGAAAAGAGCCCAGTCCCACCATCCTGACACCCACCCTTTAGATATTTATAGGTATTGATGAGATCCACCCTCAGCCTTCTCTTCTCCAGGCTGAACAAACCCAGGTCTCTCAGCCTTTCCTCATAAGGGAGATGCTCCAGTCCCCTCATCATCTTGGTAGCTCTCTGCTGGACTTGCTCAAGCAGTTCCCTGTAATATACTGACTCAAAGTTGAACATTCAACTGTCCTTCCTAATTACAGTCAATACCAGCAATGGATCATCTGCTTAATATGTAGATTATCTAGAGAAAACTACAAAATTACCTTATCTACAAGTCTTGTAGATAAGACAGTAGTAAGTGCTTTTTTAGGGATATCGGCAAAGTTGTATGAAATAGAACACAAAAACTGTGCCTTCTTTGCAAAAAAGAGAATCTAGTAACCTAATTAGACTATTACTACGAAAATTTTAAAAAATTAAAAACAACAACCCAGGAGATTAATTTTGTGCTACTGCTCATGAGATTTCAAAAAATTCTAGCAGTCTGCCAAAACTAGTCATCAGCACAATTAGCTGCTGAGAGACAAGCTTGGTTTTGCTAGTGGAACCGCAACATCAGCTCTTGATCGATTTGATTAGCTACTGACCAGCTATATTAGTTGATGGAACTGCTAATAATTGGCTTTTCCTTTGGCTACTGTTACACAGACACACTGATAAGCAGATCCCAGAAGAATAGCTAGAACGTTCACTTTAGAAAGGTGTTTCTAAAACCAAACAGGCCCAATTGATTTCATTCACCAGAGTTCTACGTCTAACAACCAAGCATCCTTCTACTACAGCTAAAAGCTTATGTCTATGTTATCTCTTCAGAGGCCAAGCACCCAAAATCCCCAAATGCAGAAAAACATGAGCTAGAATATCCAGCAGAAATGCTGAAGGGGTAGTACCTACTGACGTTTCTCACCACAGAAATTTTGCAGTCCCCGAAAGCATCTCATTCCCTTCTGCTCTATTAACTCTTCTGCTCACTGTCAGTCATGGAAGATGGCCACGGGGACCAATGATGCCAACGTAGCGTCATTTAGACAAAAACGGACCTACCACATTTAAATATAGAGAGATATTTTCCTTATTCTTATCTTCCACTCCCTTTTGCTTCTTTTCAGTGACTCCTTAGATGGCTTTCTAGGCATTCATTGATTAATGCTGTACTAGACCCAGATTATAGCCAGAAAACAAACAAACAAACAAACAAAATAACTAGTCTGATTTTTTGCAAACCAGAGACCAAAACTTCATCTAAAATCACCAGGGATCTCTTCCCAGTCTGAAAATAGGAAGGTTTCAAAGGCAGGAGGAATCTGAATTATTTGTATTCTGTATTGTGCCAGACATACAAGGATGACATCTCTCAGCTCTCTCAACATCACCAAGCAGACTTCATTATTTCTATCTCCATTTTTTAAAGATCCTTAGCACCTGGGAAAATAGGCCTTTTGAAATTTGAACTGAGACCAAAAAAAGTTTCTGAGAGAACGAAAACAGTCACTGGGAATTGTTAACAGAAACCTCAGATTTCTCCTTCATGATACCCTGGGAGAAAAGCTGAATTTCTCACATTAGCAGTCCCTGCCAGTTCAACTTGAACAACCGAGAGCTTTCTTTCTGAACCAGTCAACTAATTAACAAAGAAGCGTGAGTGGAATTCTTTGACACAGAGGAAAATCCCAGGTTCCATTCACAGGCTCTGTGGCTTAAACTACACACACTAATAGTACCTAGCGCAAGAATGGAACGGCATCTCAGTGTGTCTTTGAAAACTTAGTTTCCAATATCTTCCCTTTAGTACCTGCTATTTATCTAGTATTTTTCATTTATGGCATCCAGTAGTTACTTCTGAGTGACGGAAAACACTCACTGTTCCAAATCTTACAAATTCCTTGCCAGTTAGTGGTACTGCCAACTCTGTGGAACAGGAGATAAGCAAACTTGCTGTCAGAATCCATTTAAAATTATTTCTGCTGGTGAATGTAATGTATCGACATACGTTTAATCAATCTGCATGCAAGACTGGGAGAAGACAGGCAGATGTTTCATTGCATTATCATGTAGAAATAAGAAGGAATGGATCGAAGCATGTTTGGATCAAGGGTATAAGAACAAGTAGCTTTTGTTCTTTAATACTTCACGAAGAGTCTAGAAATTGTTTTTGAACAGGGAAATGACTCAATGAAACCCTGTTTTCCTGACTCTTGAGAACAGCTTAAGTCGTATGATATCAACAGTAAAAATAAAGTGTAAACCAAACAAGTTAGAGTCAAACATTCAAGATAGAGTATTTCTTCTAGTTTATTTCCTGGAGTTATGTACACACACTAGTGTTTTTAAAGGTGCCCTTGATGCCTAAGGCATATCCCTTCTGCTTTGGTAAAGCTTTCCCTAGCTAGGTCTTGGGTTATTTTCTGCATGGTACAGGATCACCAGATCAGTTCAATACATCAGGAATGCGTGCCAATTTATTACTTAAAAGCCAGCTAATGTATTTCAGTAAGCAGACTACTGTAAAATACTGCTTCTTCACAGTAATTAATCAGCAGCTTGCTCCACATAACAGGTTTTGTTCTTATTTTTTCTAATATAAGACAAACCAGTTTTTCCCCCTATACAATCTCCTGTTGCTAATTTAATTAACTGGAGGCATGTGACTAGTTTATCTTTAATAGTGCACACTTTCTTGAGTGGAATCTGTCAATGCTTCTTATATTATTTTCCTGCCTATTTTCCCCTGCCCCTCACATTATCCATCAGGAACTAAGCCTACATGTCGCTTTCCTTTGGCGTGCAGTTACAGAAAGCTATTATCTCTGTGGCACACAAGGGCAAAGAGAAATGACAATCTGTCCTGACCCAGAAACACGCATCATGACTCACCACCACAATTCCAACTTCCAGTGTATCACGCCTTCTAGAAAAGTATTTTCTGCCTGTGTATCTCCATAACTAATTAATTCTTAGCAGAGTGCTTACTAAGTAGATTAGAGAAGTGCTGTAGCTGTGGGCTGTATTTATGTTAATTGAGAGAGGCTTAGTCTCACACTAGTCAGCTTCTAACCTTTGTAACAGCAACATTTGAACACAGAATCAGTGTTCATCAGAAATACTGCCAAAACACTTTTCCATGTCTGCTCCTTCATTCCAAAACATTAAGATACCATTCCCTTGAAATAAAACGGCTTACTGAAATTTGGTAGAACACACACCATTCTGAGATCAGAGCCCCCCATAAACGCATCGAATCACAAAGGCTCGAAGAGATGCTGAGACACAGCCCAGGGGCTTGGCTGTCAGAGGCCAGAACTGAAAATCAGAGACTTTCAGGCTGATCCATGATCTTTCCACTAACACGCTGCGTGGCATCAGGCAAGTGAAGATATCCAACTCCTCTTTTGTTATTTATCTATTAAATGAGTATTACAGCATGAATACTCCCAGCATGCACAGAGGAACATTCTGAAGACTCTAGATGGCAAAATTGTTTAAACACAGGTATTCAACTGGCAGGTTAGGCAAAACTAAAGCTAAGACAAGCTAAATTTCAGAAGCTGTAAAGAAAAGAAAAGAAAAGAAAGCGCAGAGCTGAAATAAATTACTTGTTTAATTAAATTCCAATCATGTAGCTTGATTTTCATGCAGTGTTTATGAATAATATATAGCAATTGAAAATAATTGACTTCTGCTTACATACTTAACAGACTTAACAAGTGAAGTCTAAGCTTCCTAAAACAGCTCATTTACCCAACCTGATTTTGTGGTAATCATAGCTAATGTCATGTATCTGAGGCCTTATTACAGAGCCACAGTGCCTTCATCTAAGTGTCATCTTAATTCTTTCTATCTCACTCTTTTAATAAAAATCATAACCACATTACACTGCCATCAACGGCATGTGAAGCCAAAAAGACCACTGGGTTATGCCATCACTTGCTGATGCAGTTAGGAAGGGCAGAATGAATTATGAAGTAATATGAAGTCCTGTTAAACAGAATTAAATGGGGAAGAAATGTAAATGAAGTTATATAGGCATTTAGTAGGAACTTAATAATTCATGTGAGAGCAGCAAGGATCCCATCATGAGGTATACACAATGTTTTAGACAGGAAAAAAAATTGCAAGACCTAATTAATCTCCAGTTTTATTCTGCTAAGCATATAGCGCTGAAATTAGTTGGAGTTTTAATTAATATTTACTTCAGATAAGCATCTTGGGAAAAATTATTTGCGAAGTATTTATTAAAAAATCACCTTACCTGTAGCTCAACTTTCATTCATTTAGAACTTGCGTTCATTATATTTAATGTTAGTGAGGTAAAATTCAAGTGGAATAGCTTTCCCCTTACTCTTCCCAAAATTTGAAAGATATTTTGGCCTATACCTGTGTATAATTTGATCATGAACTAGATAGAAGCAAGCTACCCTGAATTATTCAGGTTTTGCTTCTCAGCCTGCTTTCCCCACATCTCTATTCTGAAACCTGTTCCATCAGTAAGACATAGCTCCTTGCATTTTTGTATGCTTTAATACAAGCTTCCTGCAGATATCCAACTTGTGTTAGACTTGTTTGTACACAAAGCAGCAATGGTGATGTACAGATAAAACACTTACATTTACTTTGAACTACAGTTGTTTATTTTATACAGTGAAAGGGAACAGAATCTCACACGTAGGAAGAACAAAGAGCTCTAAGGCAGTATCACAGGACAGTATATATGCAGAGCTAATCCCTGTAAATCAGGAAAGCAGTTCATGAACAACTGCAAATGAAGTACTGTCAGAGAAACATCCGCAGCATCAAACAGGCAGACGCTGCACTGTAGTGCTAAAGGAGCAATCGTAGCAAAGGAAACAACGATGGGCTCATGGGAGTTTCCACAGAATAAGTTACAGTTCCCTCTTTCTACAATATAATACTGCAAAGTAAAATATTTTATGTTTATTAAAAAAAATTATTTTGTGTATTTCAGGGTGGGTTATTACTTTGGTTAGAAATGAACCTCCACTTCTATCATGCTTCTCCAGATTATTTTGCAAACCTTGAAGAACAAATACAGGTTCTAAATGCTGTGGAAGTCGCTTGACTTCAAAAAAAGTGTAGTTGGTTCAGCTGAATAATCTGTTCTCATCAAGCAGAAAAGAGAAAAACCTGCGCATGCCATTATTATTATATTATCACAAAAAAACCCCAAACCCTAAAAATAAATACAAGATGGCGTTTAGTATTCATAACAAGGTACCAGCCTGATCTGATATTATTAGATTGTCCTCTTACTATGTTAAAAGTAACTAATGGGTCAATTTTCTCTATGTCTTACTATTGTGATACATGAAAGGCTTTTTGCCCTAAAGCTAAGATCAGTGAAAGGTACGAATAGCTTTTGATGTAATTAAAGTCTCTCCTTTCGGGGGTTCACTGTTATTGTTCCGCTATCATGGGTTTGAGATTTCCCATCTCTCCACCCCCAACAACGTTGATATCCTTGATATCTAAAAGCGGGCACTGAGATAGTAATTTATACAAGAGGATGAGTTCAGTGGAAAAAAACAAACCCAACAATCCAGGTTTACAGTACCTGAATCCTTTGAAGCCACACAGAGCTGTGCTAAAACCAGACGTGTTGTGACGGCTTTGCCCTCCCCAAAACATGCTACAAATTCTGTATGGAAAGTGTTCCTTCATCCAGCTCTCACCACTGGACTGCAACTTGCTGAGGCTGTGATCTTAGATGTAAGGTTTCTACTGTTTTCCTTTGTGTGCTAATAACATCGAGAGCTAACGCAGAGAACAGGAAGCATGCGAGAACAGCAACACACAAGAAAATGTTTCTTTTAAAGGAAATTATAGTATCAGCAGGTATTCTATAACGTTATTATAATGTGACCATCTGCACTGCCCTTAGCAATTTACTATAGAGAAAAAGCTCTGGCTTCAAGACAAGGAAATCTCACTTACATAAAAACTGTATTTACAGCTAGACCTGCAACATCTCTCAATTTTTCAGCCTCAAAAAACAGTGACTGATAGTGCAGTGATCCTTACCAACTAAATTAAGGTGCAGAACTCTTTCCAGTCAAAAAAATTTTACGCACTGAGCACAAGGCAGTCATTAGAGTCCTCTGATACTGATATCAAGATCCACAGGGCTTGATCCATATGTGTATTTAAGTGCCGCAATTCCACTGATTTCAGTCACAACTGCATACCGCTGAATATTCCTGAATCTGAGCTACAATTGTTGTGTTACTATTTGCTAAGTAAGGAGTTGCTACAGACATTATTACATTACAACTACAAAACAATGATACAGGGTGATGTTCAGTGCCTACTGTAAGGTACTGGCCTGATCTTGTAATATTATCAGATTACCCTCTTACTTTTTAAGAGTAAGTAGCAGCTCCATTCCACAGGTTTCAGTATCTTCATCATCGTTACTGGCCCTAAAGCAGTACAGGTCTTTGATACCATTATTACTGTGTAACAGCACACTCCTTTATATCATTTGAGAGCCAGGAGCGCAGTGAATCCTTTGGTACACAACACACATCTGTCAGGATGTTTCTCCGTAGCCTCCCTGGTCACCTGTATGGACTAAAAAGCCCAGGGCTGAAAACCTGACATACCGAGAGTCCTTTTTGAAACAGGTAGTCTGGCATGAGGGAAAGGGGCCTATAGATATTTTCATGGCATCGAATATATTTTGTATTGTCACTTTCCTGGCTTGCAGTTCATGTGCAAGAATTTGTGAGCTTTGTTTTACATGCTATCAGTGCCACTTTTAACTGCTGTAAATCACCAAAGAAGGTACATATAACTCCTATGCCAGTAGCCCATTCTACCTTGAGTATGTATTTTCTTTTGCAATTATAAAAAGCTGAAGAAAACATAATTTTAACAGAAAAGTACAATGTGTACAGTTTTATTCAACGCACTAGATTTTTTTGAGAACCTTCACTTTTCATCCCACTTAACAGTCTAGAATCGTTTCCTGTGTAAAGCTGAAGATTCACAGACCCTCGGGAGAATGGTACTGCATAGATGCACACTAGAAATTAATCAGAACAAAGAAGAGTGACTAACTGCAAATTATAGCTTCGATAAGTAGTTACTAACAAAAAAACAACCACAGAGCTCAACAAATATTCACTGAATACTAATTCGGTTTGAAACTCTACTATGTGTAATGAAATGCAATCTTACCAGACAATCAGCTTTTTACTACAGAACAGTATTTTAAGTATGCACCATCTACAAATTATCTTGTCTTTTAAACACTTGAATGCATAAACAAATAGCTGCAAAATAGCAAGACATCTCAACAGCAGCTAATTTACTGTATGACTTCACTCATCTCATGATGAATAATTCCCCAGTCAGACTTCCATTTTAAAGCATCCATGGATTTTGTTACTCTCTCTCTTAGTTAAAGCTTTCTTACATTAACATCATAAAATGGCTGTAACGGCCTACTTGAGAACAGACTTGACTAGGATTTATGGATGTAAACTTGAGACAAAATTACACTTCCCAAGCCAACACCAACAGATAACACAGCAATACAAACGGTTTTGCTCCATAGCAGTAGTCAATAGTCTAGATCCTGATCTCCCTTGTGTCAGCAATAATCTGATCCACTGAAAAAAATGAAGTCACTTCTAAGTTTCCATCCATAATAAATTCTATCCCATTCTCTCTTCAGTCAACTGGTAAATTCATCTAAGCAGACTGTACTGAAGAGGCAGGGCAATCCTTATCCTGAAACAAAGGCCAGTGAAACTAGGAGTCCTTCCACTGACTTCCACAGCCTTTGGATGAGGCCCTGCAACAGAAATCGGAACACCAGGAGGGATTGTATCCTAATCAGAACGATCTCATTGACACTCAGACAAACCTTCATTGTCCAACGGGCATCAAGCTACGTCTGTCTAATAACTTCTGAACACTGTCTTGAACACTTTCGACAATCGACTAGACATCACTTACATACACTATGTGACAGACAAATAGGAGTCTAGTAACTTTCTCTAAACCCTGTATTACTGCCACTTGGAACACTTTGAAATGCAAAATCTCACTGCAGTTAAAATATTCTCTAATCCGTATATTCTTTCAAGTTCAAAAGTACACATCCTGTGTACTCCTGCAGAAAGTATTAAGAAATAAATGCTGTTCAAGGAATGATACCGGGCTTTTAGAACAATGACTTTTTTTTTTTCTTTCCCCAAACACAGTTCTCAGAGACCTATTAGAACAGACACAAGACCTTTCTCTGGGGCTGTTCTCACAAGCGCTAGAACATAAAGCCCTCAGTTTTGCAGTTATCATGCAAGGAAGCGGTCCTGTAGCAACCAGCCGTAAGCAGCAAAGGGAACACCACTGTAGATACAACTCTCTGTCTTCTAAAGACAGCAAAGATGCTTTTCAGCTCCAGTACACAGATGGCTATTGCAGCTGATACGGAATTCAAAAGGTAAGTATTTATACTGTAACACAGTTTTGGATGAAAACCAAGTGGCTCCCATGTTGGCTTTAGGGAATCTGCATTAATTTGTGAATTGATATTTGCACAAAGCAGGAATACATGAAAACAAATGCAGATGCAGAGCGAATAAAGCAGGCTGAATGGATATACTGGGGATATAGCTTTCATATACAGAGCAAAACTTTTATGTATGTGAAGACACATTCAGGTATTTAACATTAAACATTTGGAAAGGTGTCCCATGGTTAAGGTTCCCCTGAGATTTTTTTACTTAAAATATTTTCATTTTTAATGTCACTTACTGGATTCAAGCTCACCTCTGTGGCAGAATTACTAGTCAGAGGACAAATTGATTCTGCCGTGAGCCTCTGGAGAGGGTGATATTCTGCCATAGAGAACTATTCATCATGCATTTTCAAATGCCATACAGGGAGTCCACCTTTCTGCCACTCTGTAGTTAAACATATTTATTCTCAATGCTCTTATGGGTCATGGAATTTCCTCAGGAAGCATCAGGGTAAAAATTGGTCATATTGGTTCGCTCTCTAATGAACACTACTGAGGATGGTCAAATGGAAGTGGACATCTGGAGAAAAATCAGGCTGACTCAACAGGAAATGGAAAGCAATCAAATGTCAAACTCTGAAGGGGGGAGATGACAGACCTATGGAGTTAGAAAAAAGAAACCTCTGAAAAGAGAACAAAAATACATACCAGGCTTTCTTCAGTCTGGTGCCATTTAGTCCTTAGCTACGACACATTTTTCTGTGTATCATATTGAGAGTCAGCCCTAAGTTACTTTTATACCCACACAAATATATCCCCAAAATGAGAATGCCCATAAGCAGAGGTATTTCAGTAATACTTTACAATCGATTAAGGACACCTCTAGCACTGTTATATTCCTGAAGACACTAGACAGACATTTCCTTTGTGAGTTACCAGATAGCTCTTGGAAAGTGAGCAGGCGTGATAAATGAGCTGTAGTCTTCTAGACTGTGCTTTTTAAACAGATGTATTTACACATTTCACAACCTACCGGTAGGGATGGTGCATGTTACTACCAAATGTTAGATGAAATGTTATCAAACAGAAGTCTCCCAACAAATTCCCATTATGTTGACTATTAAGATCAGCCATCCATATATAATTTTTCATGTTATGTCCTTGATCAAGATTTTTTTAAGCTATTGTTACGATTTTAATTACTCTTTGCTTACTCACCAATACATTAAAAGTATATATTTGCATGAACAAAGAAATTGCAGAATGCCTAGCTAGAGACTTACACCACTTGAATGTTAAAATACTTTTGTAACCTTATTTAATAATTAAACAACCGACATAAAAAACCTAAATCTGACCCCATTTCTATTTTATATCGCTCTTCAAATGGCTCTCCCTTTCAGACAACAGCAGAGGATTCTCTCTTGTCTGAGCCAGCTGCTCTTTATAACAACACCTGATTTCCCCTACGCAGCTCCATGGTGAGAACTGGCCGCTCCCAAACCACTGGCCGGTAACACCCCGAGGCGTTACTGAGTTGCCATCGGTGACAGCGCGGCCTCAGGTAGATGTTTTAGGGAACAGAAGAGGTTCCTGGGGAAGCTGTCATTCCTCGCCGTTTTGCTGGAGAGGACCAAAGGGAGCCCATAGCGTGCTGGACGGTTTGCACCTGCTGCACCACATGAAGTGGCACGAGGGGGTACGCTGGGGCACATGCAGTGACAGCATGACGAGACATGTAGTTCCCACGCCAGCACAACCTAAGGCAGGACGTGCCTTGTCGTTACACGTGGCCCAGGCACGCACGAGCCCCAGTGAACAGGCAGCGCATCCTGCCCAAGCACTGTCACAGGCTGCGGGGTCCCCCCGCGCAACTCGGGACCTCTCCCCGCGTCCGTGACACTGGTGGCACTGTAACGCCGCCTGAACGATGAACAACACGCGGGGCTCAAACCCTGCCCCCTGGGAATTCAAAATCTCAATAAAGAACAGTATTACTAACACATTAAGTCTGATGGTCACCATTTCGTCACGGATGCATGGTAATACCAGCTAGTGTGTTCAGACCGACAGAGTTGCGTCGCAGCACCCTCTGAATAGCAGCCGTGCAATGATACAACCACAACCCACATTCGGCAGAGCTCGTGCAGATCATGCATCTTAAGTGACGTGTCAGGCTCAGTGCACTTCACAAACACGTAAAACACAAATACTGTTCTGGCAACACTACTACAGCTGTTTCTTCATATGTTAATCTCTGCTCACACCTCCAAAAATACTTATGTTCATTTATCAGTGTCTTAAGTATAAAGGTCTCAGAAACAGTGCTTTGGTCAAGGGGCTTACAGCTGTTCAGGCTATAATCAGATTAGTTTCTTTACATGTCTTTAAGGAAAAAAAAGAACCAAAAACCCCACACTCCACAAATGTAATTTACATTAAAAGTGATTTCTGATTTGACAGCCTGTGACACATTTTCAGTAAATTCCTGAAAACCCCAAGCTTCCCAGGTTTGCTAGCACAAATAGAACACTAAAACTAAAGCTTATGTATTACGTCTTTTCCTCAGAACAGATCTTAAGTTGTTTTCAATTATGATGTCTGCATTTCACGCTGCACTTTTAGTCACGTTTCATGCGTTTAGGAAACAAACTATTTTCTAAGATTAAACAACCATATTTATTTTTAGTATTTTCAAGAACTTTGCACAGAGCACTTGAAACTCCAGAAATATTTTTGAGAAATGTGTGGATAACACTGAATCACAGAGTTTCTGAATAGCAGGGGCTTTGGAGACAACTTGTGCACAAACTAAAAAGCAGAATACATTAATAACTAGAAAACATATTTAAATCTAAAATCTAAATCTACATCTAAAAGTGTACATATTTCAGAAATTTCAAAATGGGGACAGAAATTTTACTCCTACCTCTTCCAAGGCCCATAATGAATCAACCACAGGCTTGATCTTCTTATTGTTATAAAGATTTAGGAGTTTGTCCATCACACCCTTGATCAGGCCACCTCGATTCTGTTTGAAAAGTAGATTCAACAGGGAAAATCCAGCAATGACTTTGTTCTCCTCATACAGCTTGATAGGATTTACTTTCTCAACCTGCCACCACTGGAAAGCAATGAACAGCAACAGGGTTAGAAAAACATTTTTCAGGAAATATACCGGGAAGTTCACAAGAAAAGCGCCTGGGCAGATGTGATATACGACTCATCTGTCGGATCTGAAGCAACAGCCGAGAGAAGCAACAGGATTTTATTTAAGGAAGAGGCAAAAGACTATGCCAGCTGACTGACATGCGGAAATAAAACACAGGCTTGTGTTGCATGAGATTAGGGTGTTAGAAGAATGGTGAACAGATCTGGTTTTAGGACGTGGGTTGAGAAGTAAGGAATTTGGACCCCACTTTCTACTATCCTTTGTTATCTCAAGAGAGCCATGCAAGCTTCACAAACGTCCGCAAGCAACTCTTGACTGTTACTCTTCTCTCAAAAACAAGGAAACCACACACTGCTTCTCAGCTTCCCTTTACTTTTTGCCCATTACTGTGCTTGTGATATTTGAGCAAGCCTCATAATATCTAATGAAATTATTTTATCTCATTTAGCCCAAGAGCATCCTTGAGACTGAGATCCCACTTCCTCACAAGTTTTATTTGAATGGGTCAATTTTTAATTAAAAACTTCATATAATTTTGATGAGTTAATTTTGCAATATAATTACATAAAGGAACTAGTTATACTTTTATACAAAATTTGATATCCTATTTTTTTACTAATTCAACTTATTAATATTTGTTCAGTCAATAAATACCAGTACTACCTGAAAAACATTTCAGTTGAAATTGGTTTTGTTGGGCCAACCTCCCCTACAAATCATATGCATCTGGATATGTTTATGTTAACAGTAAAAAGGCTGCACAGTAAAGATTATCTTGTTTTAGTTCAGAAACACATGACAATAGCAAAGATTGTGTCATTACAACCATTAAGAAAATGGAGGAGGCAAAGAACAGCTTCTTGCTACAGTTTTTGATTTATCTTGTTTTCAACTACATTGAGACTTTTGAAGCTAATTTCTCCTGGGAAGGGGTTGTTGCTGGAAGCTGTAAATGAGCTCTTGGCAGAAAGATCGCATGACAGATCTTCTCCCTCTGTTTTTCTTGTCTGAAGGAATCACTTTCACTCCCGGTTAACTTATTTCTCACTAGCATTTTATTTGATATATTTGTCCCTTTTTTGATCTGTAGGATTTCTGAGCAGAATTTTGTTGTTGTAGTGAGCTGAAGGAAAAAAAATTGAACATTTCTGTTTTGTATTTGTTGACCTCATCAACGAGGGAATAAATGCATCATCATCATCTCTCTGTCACTTGAAACGAACAGGGAGAACTGAAAAATGCGTTTCTGTATGGAATTAACTTCTGGTTAGGTAGAATTGACTGGACACAAGCCCCATCTTAAGAGATATATATCCTTTAATATCTCCTTTTATTCACTCCACTGTCCTGACAGCGTTTTCAGATATGAGGAACCTACAGGGCACAGACACCCACACCCACGGATATTATATTCTACCATAAGTAAACAAATAACGCAGTCTAAACTTAGCTGTGTAAGAGAGGTATGTCTGATAGCTAACAAGTTAAATACGCACTGCACACAGATCCAATTCCCGTCTAGCTCTCCTACCAGAAGAAAACATGTCAGACCACATTGCAGTCAGAAAAATCCTCTCTCCAGCAACATCAGAAGTAACAACTTAGTAGAGATAAATGAGAACGATAAAGATGGAAACGCTATAGAAAACACTGAAGTCAGAGGAAAGAGCAGAATCGCGGCAGTGGGACACTTACTGATTTTGCAAAACTGAAGAAGCTTTTTGTCTCCCCAGTAACCATGTTAGATGAACCTGTAAAAGATGAGTACATTCACACACAACTTATTCAGGCTGACAAGCAGACCATTTATTTTATGTAAAATAATTTCCATGATCATATTTAAGAAAAAAAAATCTCCCGGTTTAAAAGGGAAACAAATAACAAAGAGGCCAAGGTGACAGAGCCCTACAAGTTTATAGGTATTCTGAGATGACAAAAACTACCTATCAAATCTTCCACAGGCAGGAACAGGTTCAGTGCTACTAGGCGTCCTGACATCAAAACTCTTCTACAGCTCTCTCCTCCTCTGCCGTAAAATGCCATTTGTCTCTGAAACACTATTTAGCAGCGATCACCACACAGGTACCCTTTCTCTGTACCTGTAAAGACACACTTATCTGACCGCTACGTGTGTGAGCATACATGCGCTGTACAGTACAGCCTGTTAATAAATGTAATGACGATTCACTGGCAGGGACTTCATTACAAACAGGCAACCAGGTTGGCTTGTACAGTCCAGGCAGATATCCGAGTGACAATGCGTTCGTTATTGCCACCCTGCTGGCTAGCCAAAAGCCCGAGGAAGCAGGTACGCTTATCCATGATGCCACCGCACCTTCCACTGCGATACAGAAATATTCTTCATTTCAAAAGTTTAGCAGTCCCTTCAGCTGCCCTCCTACAGAAGCTTGGCCTGCTTTACCAACACACAACATGGCAACCTGGCAGAACTGCAGGAAAGACGTGTTTACTCAGTATATGGAGCAGCCCGTGTACACGAATGGAAATTTGTGAACAGAAGCCTGGGCTTGAATTCCTCAAAGTCATGTCAAATAAAACCAATAGCATTCTTCCTGAAATCTTCCTCCAAGCTTCCCTCCCACAAGAACTATATTACAGTCTCCTTGGCCGCACTGTGATTCCTATGGCATGTAGAACAAGATCCAAGCTTTCTCCTACACTTCTCTTCTACCACCCAATAATGTGTAACAAATCTGAAACATACGTTCAGTTTCACTTTGGGATATTTTTTTAAATTTAAGATTTTCTTTGTATTACCGATTGTTTCTCAATAATTTAGGTCATGCTCAGCTCCACTAAAATCCTTGATTGGAAATGGTCAAATTGAGAAAGTATAACATGGTGGACTCCAGTTCTGGAAGGAGTGGCATGGGTGATTTTAAGAGATTTTAAGCTTTGCAAAACTTTAGTTTTGAAACATGTACCTGGATTCTTCCACTCACCATATAAAATATATGTCCCGAGTGGTTTGAGAAGACTGAGGCCTTTCCCAGTATTTTCTCCACAAAGACAGTCCAAAACAATATCTACTCCATCTGTCGAGATTCTGAAAAACAAGAAGGAAATCTCACTTTGCAAGAAGATCCACGGGACTGGCCAGCCAGCATGATACAGGCTGATTGCTAGTATAACACTAACATTTTTGAGGTACTTTAGAAATTACTCTAAATCTGAGGCTTTGACTACATGAAAACTTTCTCCTCTTCAAGAGACAATTGAAACTCATTCAGTGCTGGAATGTGAGTTCATTGGGCCAGCCAAGCCACCACCTTTCAGGCTTGGAAGAGTGGGAAACCATGTTGTTCCACCTTTTTGAGGGCTTTCAGTAAAATTACATTATCAAAACCAGGTGACAGATATATAGTTCTTTTTGAGTGAATGCAAATGTCAGAACACCTTTTTTCTGGTTAGTAAATGGCAAAGAAGAGAGACATTTTTGTCATTCACATCTCCGTATCTTATTTTTCTGAATTTGTAAGGAAACAGATCTTCTTATCCTAGTTCTCCTCAGACAAAATGATGTCCTTGTAAAGTTATTTAAAGAGTCCTGTTTCAGACTTTGTATCAACTAGACATCAAAAGGTTAAATCAAGCATAAAGAGATGTCACCAAGAGCTAGAAATCCAGCTTTAAGGACACAGTCAGGACGTATTATACAAAGCAGAAAGTATTTATACTGTTTCAATAAATAGTTTGCATATTTATAATTTTCCAACAAACAGCTTTGTGAATGCAATGTCAATATGATGCTGAAGAAAAAAATACGCCCAAATATCCTGATTTAGTTATTTTCTTCTGGCAAAACATCAGCCTGCAAAATCCTGCTGCTAGTTTGATCTAATATCCTACCCCCTAACCACGTAAACAGCCCAAGCAGTAGTAAATGCTTGATTAATACTCTTAAACAATTATGCAAATAACTGATGCAGACACTAAAAGAAAACTGCAATCTGAAGACTGTCAGAGGTTTAAGGGGCAGTCAGTAGCATCTAGTCCCCAGGAACATCAGTTAGCTCCTGACGATCACGCCTTCTGCAGTGGTACCGCCGCAATCAGCGCTCAGGAAAGAGGTAAAGCTTTACCGTTTGTAATGCACCTTTCTGTTTCCTCACAAAACAAAGGTGATAATCAGGCATCCACTGGTTACAACCAGCAACAAAACTGCTGCTGTATGGGGGGTAATAAATTGTTTCTATTCGGGCCACTGGATGAGCTTTCATTGTACATGAATAACGACTTCGCAATTCAACAGCTTTCAGCGGCTTCCACAGTTGAACCGATTCCTCATGCCGCAGGAACGTTTCCATGTTCCTGTTACCACTGGGGGGAGTGTTGGGGTGGTGGTGTTTGTTCATTTGTTGGGGGTTTTGGGGGCTTTGATTTTGGGCTTTGCTGCCTGATGAAAGCTCCTCCCTGGAATACCCCAGTCACCTGCAACAAAGCAGGTTCCTACCACAATCCTCTCTCAACCATGGGCCCACTCTTTCCTGCTCTCAAACTCTCAAATGAAGAGCTTTCCCCTTCCCTTAGGGCTCCCCCCGACCCAGTGTGCCGCAGGCAAATGCAGACTACCCGTCCCCCCTGCTGACCAGCCAAAGGTTTTAAGCAGAACATAGTTTACAGCTAATGGCCAGCAAAACAAACAACTACACCCTTCCCCCACTGCCTCTTTCAAAAGACAGTTTGTCTTTATAGCATTCTCAGGCTTACCACTGTACTTTTTAATTATTTTTTCAATACAAAGTGAAAATACAGGGATCTGAGCAACAAATCAGAGTATTGGCATATTCTACCGAGTGCCAGTTCTGACTTTTAATCAGGACTATCAATTGAGCTAATACTACGCACCTCTATACCAGGAAAGAAGCACAAACTAGCTTGTTGCACCTACATTTTATCTTTTGTACCCACCGGTTCTCTGCTTCATTGGTCTATTGCAAGGTGAAAAACGTGTGTGAAAATGCAGGATCACCAAAAGGGATTTTAACAGACTTAGACTTTCACCCCTTCATAACCAGGTCTCCTTTTGATTTCACTAGTGATGGTCTGTGAGAGTCAGGGGTGGTGTCAGTGACCTGTCCCAAAAAGAACTGTCCTGATGAAGGGCAGGAACAGCCAACATTATCTGCAATCATAAAGTTATCAGAAGTTAACAGGCCTTTATTCCTTTTTTTTAAGGACTGATTTCTGTTCTATTTGCTACCACATCACATACCCACTTAGATCAGATCTGCTGCTGCCCCTGCCAAGAGTTAGGATTAAGGTTGGTGCTTAACTCTGATTAATGTTTTCAAGTGTTCTTTCTTGCTGAACCAATGTTTGTAAAGTGGGGATTGCTAGAATTCAGTCTTCATCTCACTACAGCAATTTTCCAGGGGCAGCAAAACAGGTATGTACACTTCCCAAGAGAAAGGCTATCAAAGTGCTGAAGAAATGTGCTGCAATTCTTCTGAGCTGTAAGAAAATGGCAGGGGTGTCATCTGCTGGGCAAGGCCTATCTTTTTTTGGTGAAACTTCCCATATGGAAAAATTCTCCTTTGATATAAAACATCCTCTGTGATGGATCACTTCAAATGTTCTCTTAAGCCCTTGGGAGTGCTCCAGAAACAGGAGCAAGACACCCTGCTTTCTTCTCCAATGCCAGTCTGGATTGCTAACAGCTCAGACAAGTCTGCTACGGACTGAAGGGCCTCTCTGAGGGCTAGTAACCCTCGTACTAAGAGATCTTCTGCAACCTTGCACGTCACTCTGAGGAACGCATAAGTTTGTCAGGAAGCCTGCTGACTGTATTACCTTGGGGTGCACTTTGAGAAATTTCTTGTTACACCCAGCTACATAATCTCGTATTTTGACAGATGCAAGATGAAGGGAAAACATTATTCTTATCTGTCTGACAAGTAAAATAAAAAAGACATTTACTGAGATTTTCTTATCAATTCTAAAGTTTTGCCACCTGTATCAACATCAATATCTAAACACGGACAAACTGGAAAACAAACTATTTGAAGGCATGTAAATAGAAACACACATGATAACTTCAGAAGGCAACAGGATGATTCTAATCTGAACGCAAACAAACAAAATCTAAGGATCTGAAATTAAAACAGACATCATGTGCTCTGATAGCAATCCCTGGCAGAGGATAAAAACCCAGGCAGACAGAAACACACCGGAGAACTCCAAAACCTGGATAACTTAGAGATCCACTGAAAATATCTTACTCGGTGCATTACAGTGAGCTACAACATATGCAAATGCTATCAATGTACATCTTTCTGTTAAGGTCTTTATTCTTTTTCACTTAATTTACTTTATTCACAACAGATGTCCAAGCATGAACATGGACTAACAAAGCTTATGTTGCTTATAAAGAAATAGGGCGACGCTTGCTGTCTCGTCCCTTGCAGTGGACAGATGGAATATCTGGAATAAACCGCAGTTCCCAAACTCACAAATGTAATTTCTTCCCATAAATATGATCAGCCCGGTGTCTTTTATAGTATTTTGCCAAATACTATCCAACCCTTACCTCAGGAAAACAAAAGATTACCTTTTTACTTCTTGAACATAGTCTGCATTTCTGTCAAACAGGTGAGTTACTGAGTCTTTGATTGCTTCATGTTTGAAAGATGAGGCTGTTCCAAAAACAGTAACATTGGGAATAGTTGAACAGAGCTGAGCAACAGCTTGACCCTGCGAACACATTATTATGTTAGTTCACTGACATGGAAATTGGTTGACAGACTTTGCAGCTGCCAATTCACTCATGACACAGAAAAATCCAAGACCAATCATGTGCAAGGACTTCCCAAACTAATTTCTTGCCAGTGCAATGCAGTTAGCCACAGGAAAAAAAACTGACTTAAAATCAAAAGGATATTCTGAAGACAAAGAAACCGCAGGGATAAAAGTAATTTAATGTATTAAAATTTGTATTTGAAACGAGTTCTTCTTGGTCTTTTAACAAAGGCAGTGTAATTTAAAGGAAACGGCATTAATTTACACGGACCACCAAAAATGATTACTCAAAGACTGCTAGAGAAATATTTCTCATTTGCTACTTGGATCCTGCGTGCATTTCCCCTGGAGCCCCTTGAGTAACGTCAGCGGTCCTCTTTGCACTTTGTATCTCAGAAAAGCATTGACTGCTTCCACACACGAGTCAAACCCCCTCTGCTCACAGGGAAGGCCTCGCAGCACCTGATGCCAGAACAGAACTTCTGGCAGATAACGCAGTAAGTACTTGGCTCCTCTGGTGCTCAGACACAGCTCTTTGCAGTCCTAATACACAAGGTCTAGCGCAGCCAGTCCCAGGACAGCATGCAGTCTACCATTCCTAAGCAATCCTATTTTATGACGGTTTCAGTAGGAGACAGCAAGTTGGTATAACAAATACTGCAGAGTAAAACAAATCCAGTTTGCCTCTTATTAATAACAATAATTATCGCTGATTATTCAAAACGCAGGAATAGCCTTGAGTCACACTACCAGGTCTGCTCAGGCCAGCGCCCCAACCTCAAAGCTGATCAATAGCAAAGGGTATAAAATGGCCTAGAGCGTGTATAGGGAAACCATTCTCCCAGCGTGCCCGTCCTGCGCCTGGGCAGGAACCCAGTGGAGTCCGTCAGATGCTATGCCAGTGTTCAGGTAGGACCTGGGGCATTAGGGGAGTTGTACTTCGACTTTCCAGCTTCAGGCACTAGAAGGCTTTAACTTCTGTAAGTTTTAACCTCTAATTTCACGAGGCTGAGAGAGGAAGGGAAGCGCTGCACAAATGCTAGGTCATGTAGATTTCAAGAAGATCCTAACAGGCCATCTTTTTATAACCCTGGGTTTTGTTTTACTCTTAACACACTGACAAATGGAAGACAGACTTTTGGTAGCCACATCCTGCCTCTTGCTGTAACTGCATCATTCCACTGGAGCTCGCATGGTTACCCGGATATGCCCAGAAGCAAGAAATGGCACAGTCATTCTAAAAATAACTTCTGGTGGAATTCAGCAGATTCTTGCTTACATTTACAGCCAAAAGACTGTAATTTGTAAACTGTACGCATGACCAATAGTGTCATCCATGGATAAACACATTTCTGTTCATTCCAATCAGAAACCCTGATTATTAGTGTGTAAATACCAGTAATCAGTGCTTGGGTTTTATTTACAGTAGAATAATTAGATAAACCTGCACACCCTGGGGGTCTTGGCATCCATACATATAATGCTGAACATAATTGCTAGTGGCAATCCTCTGAGCTGAACGTCACAAGAGAGGACAATATTATTATTTGTATCTGGAGGCATCCAGGAGTTTCAGATTGGTTTCCTAATGGATTAGTCAGTAAACAGCTGCACAGCAAGGAACAGTTTGTGTCGTCCTTTGGACAGGTACCGACAGACATAGAGAAGAGCACAGGAGAAGGGATGCATTCTCATTCTTACTTTACAGATGAGAAACGGAACAGCACAGCAAACTGAACAACCTGTCCAACAGCTCAGAGAGACTTAAGCAGGACCCAGGTATGAATGCTGATTTGTAGCATGGTGATCCAATACCAGACATAAGTGACCTCTTTTTAAAATCATCTACCATTTTACTGGGTTGGAATCCCCAGTCTCTTAGAAGTCACAGGAAAACCCATTCCTGAGGGCCTCACCTCACAAGATGTAATGCCTTTGGGGAGCGGAAAACATTTCACCCTTCTCATACTTTGTTTCTCTGTTAACTTACCATCTCATTCTGAAGCCCAGGTTTAGGCCTCCACAAACATCATAACATAAAATTGCAAGAAAAAGAATTAACATGGATTTTGTATCCCTCCTTTTCTTAGTCATTTTCTCTAGCAATCCTCTTTTCGCATTGTGTCTCCCAGAAAACCATCACCCAGAGTGATTCAGATAAGTCAGTATTTTATAGCGTGTGCTAGCTGAGTGAAATTCTGCCATTATTGACCTATTCTCTAATTAGTTTTCTGCATTTTCAATCTAACTTGGGAAGACAAGGGATAACGAGCGTATCCTGAATCAAAACCACTGAATGTTTAGAAGGTCATATATTAGAGTAGAAAACATGTTGATTTTTATCCTGCAGAAGATGATTAACATTTAACAAACTGACAGTCAGATGAACAGGAGAAACGCACAACAAAAACCTAAGATGTGCACAACCTATTTTCCTCCTGACTCAAACTCGTCAGTTCACCTCTCCCTTCACCCGTAGAGATAAGCTTATCTAAAACCCTAGATCAGGATACTTTCCAGCTTTCTGGAGATAGTTAAAACCTAAAACTGACTCATATGACCAGTACTTTTATAATTGGATCAACAACATCACTGAAGCATTTTGAGGCAATTCCACAAAACATTCTTCTACAGCTTTCTGAAGATTTTACTTTGACACTGACTCGTAATTATATCTGTGCAAAGTACTCTTAGTATTCGTATTTCAGAAATCTTGGAATAAAGGCTGCTATTGGGCCTTTCATGCTTTTCCCACAAAAAATAGGAGAATTGAACTCAACCTATCAACTCAAACACTTCACTAATTTCTGTGGAATTTGACTAAGCTTCAAAACAGCACTGTGGCTATGCAAGTCACTCTTAAATCTTTTCTAATCCCTCGAGTCATCCAGCTACCCCTGGATTAGTAGCTCGCGTTTCGAAGGCCATACATTTTAATTGCAAGTACGTGAGGCCCCAGCGTTGAGGATGTCCATAGCTCACACATGAAGTACGCACAAAGGGTTTTGCAGCTGGAAGGAAGGACACCCTCTTCCCAGGGCCGTGGAGGGGCAGGCGAGGTATCCTCCTGCCCCCTGCACACTCTCACCAGGGAGCACCCTTTGATCACGGGGGCACACGAGCCCTGTCCTGGATTTTGGATTCCAAAACCATTCGCCTCCTAAAAACTGCTTTGTGGTAAGCAGAGCCAAGAGACAAAACCACGTCGTCTCTGCTACCACTTTTCACTGTGGAGACCACATAGATATGGAAGCAGGCACCATGTTATCAGAAACAGTGTATGAATACTAAAACCTTCTGAGAGGGTATCTAATTAGATAAGCATGATTGGAAAAAATGAAAATAAAGCTCTTCACACACCTAATTTTGTATATATGATGCAAATTTCTACATACAAGCACAGACTAGATTCTTGCTTCCTGAACCTGGGAAAATTAATAAGTGACAAAAAATAATTCTCACTTGGACAATTAATTTTACCTTTAATAGGCTTTAGCAATCTTCAGAAAAAACTGATCAACTGCTTTTCTGAAGGAATAGAATATTCCCTTAAAATGGAATTAATCTTAATATGTGTTTTATATACTACTTATCATGCAGAACACCACATGGTGAGTCCTCAAAGAAATTAATAACTTGGATTAAAGCATTCTGTGGAGATGAAGCATGCCTCCTAATACTGGATTTGGCATAGGAGGCTTGTGTCTCTTTAGCTTCAAAGTCTGTTTGATGGATTCCTTTTCAAGGTACCCTGTCAATTTACAAAACCTGTATGTTGAACCTAATCTACACATACGATTATTACAGAATGCATTATAAATAGACACGCTTATCGTAGCTTTAGATCCAGTAAAAAGATTGAGATTTCTTTACATTCCTCTGCTTTAAAACCCACCTTCAAACCTGCAGGACTGGAAACTTCTCATACTGAGATAATCACATAAAAGAACGGAAAAGCAGATTTTTAAGAAGTAAAAATCAGATAGACCGTTCTGTGCATTTTAATGCAAAATTGCTTAAACAATTTCAAACAAAAAAGAAATGTCATTGACATTTAAAAGTCAATACAGAAAGCATGAACAGAAGAAAAATTACTAATCTAATTAGCTTATTAATACTAACTTAACACTGGATGACATGTAAGTAAGGGGTATAAGTTAGTAGATTTCCAAAACGGTCTGACCTAATGGCACAAGTCAGACCTCAGTCTGATGTGCAAGCTGTGCACTGAATTACAGCAGCTGTAGGTCAGTATACTTTCAAGAAAGCATCTTTTTTTGCTATTGTGTAGGCTGAGCCCAGCTTTACAGCAGGAGAGAACAAACCATCTGAAAGATACCACCCTGCAAAACTACGTCTATTAGAACCAATAGCATCGATAAGAAATTATCATTTCTAGGATATATTTTTGCAGCCCAAAGGTGCTACAGCAGCTTAAAAAAAAATAAATCAGACTATCTTGCACAAAAAAACCTGCCTGGAACCAAACGTGAGGAGAATCCATGTTTCCAAAATGCTTTGATGCCACGTAACCATATCTAAAGGTGGTACAAAGTACACAAACGTAGTAAGAAAACAGCAAGAGAAGATATCTACTAATCTCCTGGCATTAAAGAAAACTTTTTCTGGTGTTTAGGAGAAGTCAGATAACAACACTCCATCTCCTGAAGGTGTCGTTTTTCCAATTACAGCAGAGGGAATTGGAAACCAAACGCTAAGGCGAACATTGCAGAGCGGACAAACTGAAATGTGATTCTTGAACAAGCGTAAGGCAGCATCTGCTGCGCTGAGCGCGCCACAACTGAGTTCTGGAGCAGAGGGAGGGGAAGAAAGAGTCACCAGGAGATAATGATCTCTCTTACCCTCAAAATACCTTCTTTTCTGCGACTATTACCAGGGTGTGTTTTTTCCTACCCCCATGCAAAATTGTCCAGATGAGGTGCATCTAAAACTCAGGGCTGAATCTCCATCTGGTATAAATCCTCTCCAGTTTAGTGGAGCTACAACAACATACCCCAGCCGAGATCGTCACCCAGAGGATATAAACTCTACCTGAAGAGGAGCAGCCAAGGAAGAGTTAAGCACTGCCCATTTGTGACATGACTCAGCAGGGATTCAGGGAAAGGACAAGTCCTTTGGGGACTGCAGGGCTGCGAGAGGCAAAAACGAAAGGCCTTCATAGACTGCACCTTGCTTTGGTCAGGGAGATCGCTTTTTGTGTATGACTCGCCAGGCTTTTGTGTTTGATTAACACATTACGCTCCGAGGCACTGTCTGGAAATAGACTCAGGCATGGCACTGGGACCCTCCTGAGCTGCTGAGGGAGCGCGTCCATCGCTTCAGAAGCATTCAGCAGCACAGGGCAGCTCAGGGGCCAGAGACCCTCTCTGGCTTCAAGTGAGATAGCTTGGGTACTTAAAGCAGCCTAGACTTGGTTACACAGAGCTCTGTGTGAGCTGATTTATTCCTTTCCTTGGCTGCTGGAGATGAAATAAGAGGAAAGCACTTCATCAAACGCAGAATGGCTATGAACTGCTAATACAAAAATCGCAAGTGCAGCCCTGAGAGGTACCAGGTAAAGATTTCAGCAAAGTGGGTAGTATTAATACCATTGTACTGTATGCTGGCCAGTCCATCAGAAGAGTGGAGTAAATTCTAATTATTCACATTCAAGAAGGACTGACTCAAATACAAGAGTGCTATTTAATGTGCTCCTACCTGCTAGGTGCAGACAGACATAAATTCAGTCTACCCATACAATGTTTAAAAAGGATCAGGGATGCTGTGAGACCTATTTTAAAAGGCTCTGGCTTTCACACCAGCTTACTGCTGCTTTGCTGCCAACCAGCTCAGGGCCCGGGAAATGTGTATGTATCTACCTGGACCAGAGTCTGTAGGATGGCCACGGAAACGGATAGCTGACCTTACAAAAATGGGGCATGAACAAACCAACCTGCTTTCAGCCTGAAAAATACAGGCCAAGGAGAGATTTGATTCTAAGTTTGTTCTAGCCATAAACACATATACATCCTACCAAAAAGATCTGAAAGAAGTGTCCCAAGAGGAAAGAATAGCTAATTTTGATCAGCAGAAGAACAAAGATACACTAACTGGCCACAAATAAAGTCTGGAAATTGAGAAAGATTTCTCACCCACCAAGACACAGTAGACAGCATTTGAGGGGGTAAACACCTAGGTATTTATTTTTTTAAGAAGTCTGGTAATTCTCTTGAAAGGGTTCCTATATGCTGCCTGTGACAGAGGGTGACTAGATTTACTAAGGAGTGCCAGTTCTTTGTCAGATAAAATATCACCACTTCAGTGATTCAGTTTGGAATACATCCTCAAATATTTGCAATTTATGCAGGGGAGACACAATAAAAAAGAGGGTTCCTGCCAAGCAGTAACCAATCCTGCCAGGATGACCTAAATCTGTTGCCAAGTCAGATTTACCCTTCAAATTCAAACATGAGAGCTGCATCTGTAACTTACTCCACCTGCACTTCCTCTGCTGCTGAGCCTGAAAGGGAAGGTCAGAGCACAGCTTCAAGATAGCAATTAATGCTCCTGTGTGAAAGGCAGCTTAAGTTTAGCATCTGTAAGACCAAAATGCTAAAGAATTGGCTAATAATTCTGCCTTGAATCTCAGGGGTTAAGTGATGAAGTTGAAGTGTTTACACAATCTTGGTAAACAACCAAAGTTTTGTGCTCTAAATATTCAGAATAGGAAGGACATAAAGAGCAAACAAATAAGCAAATGGGCATAATGGCTGTCTCTCTCAAACCTAAATCTCTGAAAGAATTCATTTTCCAGGTAGATATCATAGAGGCTGGATTTATTAAAGCTAGAGAGAAGAGCCTCACTTTGCCTTTTTTATTTTTTTGGGGGGAAGGGGAGGGGAGGGAAGAGTGTGTTGGATTGGTTTTGGGTTTTTTTAATACAACAGTCCTGTATTTATACTCATTTAACTAGTCCAGGAGACAGTTTACAACTTTACATTAATAATTTTAAGAGCAACTTTATAACCTTGTACAAGCCTGTGCTGCGACTTGCACTGAATGCGCTGACTTAAACAGTCTTCATTTTAAAGAACCAATTGCTTCATACGGCAGAGCACCCCGGCAGGGTGCGTGCTGCTGCTCAGTTTTCTGAGTGTATTTTCTTCAGTTACCACTTTGCTTCACTTGAACAAAAGACATGTCTTACAGTCATTTCAAATATTAATTACAGTGTTTTGCAGTTAGGATAGGCCGATATATGTCCTACAGTAAGTCACATGTTCTTGCCAACTCATATTTCTGAGCATTAATTTCTATGTACAGATAATAGGAAGTTTTTGAAGTTCAGTGTTAGCTGACTTTCTCCTTATTTTAGCAATCAGTTCAGAATGACACTTAAACATTTCCACAGCTTTAGGCATTTAAAGTTTATTTGTATTACATAATTGTATCTTTTGTTAATTATCAAACTGCACTGCTACTCAAAATAACTGTTTAAGCAGAAGTTTTAAGCATCCTGCCAAGCAGAGGCCTGAAAGGGAGTGTATGACAACCACTGTCCTTGTTAGATCTTTTGTCAGTAGCAGCTTGAGCAATAACAGAATGCTATGCAAGGTATTAATTTCTCGAAGTCTGATTGCATCATGCAGTGCAACTGTGAGCCTGTACCATGCTTTCCTAAAGGCCCCTGAAATTTCTCCAACCTACTTCACTGTCCAGGTTGAAGGCTGAAAGTCAGTCACTCTTAACTGCCCCTATCTCAAGAGGGTAAGTGAGACAGGAAAACCAAACCAACCCCAAAGCAGCCCCCTCTCCAAACAATCAAAATCAGCAACCCGTCCCTAGGAAACAAAGCAAATACAATCTCTCCTTTCAAACCCCCTCTCTAAGCACTGCAGCAGGTCCTCCTCTTCAGATGGAAGGCTACGATATACCAACAGCATCAGAAGCAAAGTTTGAGAGTGCCCACCTCTCTCCTTCTGGTTCAGAGAGGCAAGGGGCTTCCCCACAGCCAGCCCTTTCCTACCGTAAGAGGGAAGATCACATGATGCCCTGACCTTTCAGCCGAGTGGGCAGCAGGGAGGGTACTCATTTGGTGTATGGAATGGGATTCAAGTCTCTGTAACAGAGACACAGGTACGTGAGACTTTTTCAAGATAAGTTATCCTCACACGCTTCCTTTTTCTCAGCATCACCTTCTGATGTCCCCTGGAACTTCTAGAAATAAGCAAACTGACTTATCTAAAGTATCCTGTCAGGCTCTGAAGGACACCGTCACATACTAGTCATACACCAGGCACAGATGGGGAAACAACTGCTACAGTTGCCTCACTACCAAAAATACCTATAAACAAAAATAAGGCCACATGGGTAAACTGAGGCAATACTTAAGTAAAGGTCCTAGAGAACTTTCCCTGACTCAATTTATTGAAAATGCTGCAGGATCCTCCTGAAGGGGACTGGGGAGCCAGAACAAAAGAACCTCACAAACATTCCTGAAGCAACAAGTTCTTTTTCATAAACTGCCTGAAGCAGCTAAAATAATGATCTTGCATAATGAGAAAGGAACAATTAGAAACTTCTAGTCCCACAGGGAGCCTATTGTGTCATTAAAGTGTTCCGGAATTTCTGTGACATTTAGAAACAAACTGGACAGGTTTCCCACTTGCTGAAAGCGGGAATGGGCTTTCTATCTATTAAAGCAACAACACAAAAAAATACCTCTTCCCACAGCGATTTCAGTGCCAGTTTTCTGTTTTATTAACTAAGAACTTTGTGAGAGTGATTTGTTCGATGGAGGCTGTTAAATTTTTCAGAGGATTAACAGACAGACTATTAAAGTGGTTTAGAGTGACACAGACCCCTCTGAAATTTTTATGTCTAGTTAGCAGAAAGGAAAAAATTCCATGCATCTCCAGAGTGGTATTTTACCTGTAAGACCTATCGAGCAATGGGAAAAGCCTGTCCTTTCCAATTCTACTATACATGCTCTTCCCTTACAAGGAACAGGCAGCGTGAGGCATCCTCCCCGGTACCACAGCGATCAGCACCCTGCCTTGCAGGGCAGCCAGCCCCGTCTCCCTCATGCGCAGGGATTGCTTTTGGGTTTTGCGAATTGCGTATGCTCAGCCTGGGTCTGTATAGTGTCAGCTGGGCAAACAGCCTTACAGCTAAAGCTGAGCCTTCAATTCCTGTAGAATATACAGTCCCCCTGAATGCGTGGCCTCATGTTGCTTTAACAGTCCTAAATTCCACATGAAAAGATTTAATATTAAGGAACAATAAAGTCAGCCATAACGGTCTAGGTTGTACTGTGTCGAAGCATAATACGATTATAAATTCCATTCATTTAGCAAAGTATTCCAAGAGGACCATTTACTGCAAGTAGGATTATCGTTAGCTAGAAATACTTTGTACAGCAAACTTACGAATTTATTCCTTTGATTACAGCCTTCTTTTATTAGAACCTGAAAGAAGGTCTAAAGGCATAGAATTAGGGATAAGGTGTTTGGGGCTGCCCACCAGACAACAGTATATAAATTTTGCATAAATAAAGCATTAACAGGAAAACAGAAAAGGTACTCTGATTTGAAAGGCTGATGTCTGCTAATGTTCTCAGGACACAAAATCTGTCTTAGGGAAAACAACTGCATAATTTCAAATGTAAACAAACTCCCCTGTCAGTATCTTAATATTTTGCACAGCTTAAATATTTCCCAAAGGAGAGAGATTTTCCTAAAAGATAGTCCAAGGAACTGGTGACACAAAAATGCTGACTTTTTATTTCATTGAGTGGCCTGGCATTCCACCGAATTCATCCGACTGTTGCTTTGCCCATGCAATGCATCACCTCCTTACTAATGATCCAAACTATGACATGCAGCAGCCACCACTGACTCAAATTCGGCATTTATATGTTTTCCTCAGGGTTGACGTGATAATGCTTTTCATTGCTTTCAATCCCTCTACAACAAAGGGGGAAAATAAAAATAAAATTAAATAAACTGTCTTTCACAGAGAAAACATCACACACACTCGCACATGGTACTCACAGGAACATTCCAAGAGGACCATTTACTGCAAGGAGGATTATGGTTACCCACAAATACCTTGTGCAGGGAGCTGATTTATTTATTCCTTTCATTACAGCCTTCGTTTACACAGAAGTACAAGATGTGTAAGTTCAGGAATGCCATGCTTGGGACAACACTTGCTCCTTGATCTCTGACAACAAATTAGGGGGCTTTGGAAAGGTTTTTAAGTAGAATTTCTTGTCAGAACATTTGGCGAAATAAAAAAGCTCCTGCCAACCATTCGGATCAGTGTTTTGATGGGAAAACAGATGCAGTTCCTCCCACCGCAATCCCTCACACAGGGAAGTCTGATACCGAATCAAACTGCAGGGTCTGGCTCATTTCAGAAATTGAGATGCATCAGACCGCTTCAGCTACTTGATGACAAGAAAGTAAGAGAAGTTCCAACTTACCACCCCACCTCCTGCTGAGTGAACCAGCACAGACATGCCTTCTCGCAGGTTAGCAACTTCGAAGAGCATCATGTAGGCAGTTACAAAGTTCATGGGAAACGCAGCAGCTTCAGAAAAACTCATGTCATCCGGGATCTTGTAGACAAATTCTACTGGGGTACATACTACTTCAGCCCATGCGTTGTAGTTTACAAAAGCCATGACTCTGTCTCCAATCTACAAACAAGGAAGAAAACAACAGCTGCAATTGGGACTGCAGAGAGCAGCTCACAAAACCTCCAACTCTCCCTGTTCAAGCTGTGGGTCACTGACTTGACTGTGACGATACCGGTGCTTCACATCTGTGGCAAAATAGCAGTTAGCTTTGCTCAGCTTTGGGCTCCTACCATTTTAAAATTGCATTTATTTAAATAAGTTGAATTTAACAAAAATATCCAGACGAAGTTAAAGCCACCTCTTCTTTTTTGCTACTCTGCTTCTCTGATGGAGCAGTCTTCCATCATCAGGAATACAGATCACCTTTTGCTAGCAGAGCTCCTACATAACAAATGGGGCCGTACACAATGAAAAGAGCATTCTTACTAATAACCAGGAAATTTGCTTACAGAAAAAAGAAAAAACATTAGAATAATATTGAGGAGATGCACAGAATAAACAAAATTACACCTAAGATAATTCTCATTTTGCTTTCTCAGTCTTCACACCAATTTAGAGCTACCTTCCCTCTCTGCGGATTGAGAAGGGGAGGTCTTGTACTCTGGTACACAGAGCACATGAAAGGGTTCAGAAACCACCCATTTAGAAGATAACACCATCTGTATCCAGCCTCTATTTTTATTATCTTAATAAGGGATTCTACAAAAACATTTCCATGACTGTCATTTCTACAACCATGTGTCAGAGCAGAATTTGATCCTGCAACTTCAAATAAGCCACCTTAAACATGAAAAATGTACCTCTGGATTCTGAGTCACTACTAAGCCTACACAGCAAGTTTGACAGCATTTAAAAGGAGCAATGAAATATTCTCTTCAAATGCAATGTTTCTCTACTTGATGCTTTGGAAAATATATAGTAGTGAAAGGGTATTTCACTACGGCCAAGTAAAGATTTTATGTCAATATTAGATACAGTTGGTTGCTCCTAGGAACCTTTCAGAGGTCTAGACACATCAAGTTCACACATGATGCTACACAGATGGACAAGAATAATAACATGGCAACTGGAGCTCTGAGGCTCCTGCAGGGGTACAACCAGACTTGGAAAGCAACACCTGCATAAAAGTAGAAATTGGTCTACTGGGGCTACTAAGGAGAGCCACACTGAACAAACGTTTGGTCAATATATATTAAAACCTTCAAAGGCACAAACCTTACAAACTGTCTTGTCCCCAGCAGCCCCTGTCTTTCACCTTGTCTTTCACTCTTTGCCTTTCTATAATACCTCAACAAATATAGCATCCTTACCCATGAAAGGAGCTCTTCAGTGGAGCCACAGTATAAGTTATAAGGCAGGAATAGCATCAAACTTCAGGACTTCATGTTTCAAATAAAACTAACAGCAGCTGTCCCTCTAAAATAATTTTGCTTAGCTAACTAATATTCTCTGACATTCTACTAATACCCACTAATGCTTTAGAAATACTACAGGTTGTTCTTGAACTATTTCAACTACATTCCACAGCAACGGAGTAAAGCACAACTCTCTCACCTTCAGGCAAACATTTATAGCACAAGCACATGTTGGTCTCCCAAGTACTTGTCATCACTTTGGCTTTGGGATATTGTGGGTTTGCTGAAAGCCAAGGTACTGCTGACAGTTCTGAAGGGTTTGTCTCTTACAACAAGGATGCTGAAACAGAACTGTCATTCCAATTTCACCAAAATGCCTCGTCCTTTTGAAAAACACAAATTAACAATGCCTCACTGGTAACCACTCTGTGGTTTCCTTTTGCTGTTACAGAGGCATCTAAAACTTAAAAGACTGTTAGGATTAATTAGTGAAGATGTCAACATGTCCTATATCCTTGCAAGCAAACATAACTGATTACCAGAAAGAATGCAGAGAAGTCTCTCTTGTTGATTCCCAAGGCATTTCTTAGTGATAATACCATATTTTACCACAAACTCTACACAGACCCTAATCATCATGTCAGATTAGACCACAGCTCTTGAGAATCATCCCCACAACTAGAGATAGATCAGTCCTGATAACATTTGAGCTCAGTAGAAATCAGCTTTTCCTTTTAATGGGAAAAGTAATAGGCATTATGCCATTATTCAAATTCAATGTAAAATATGTTCTTACACATTACTGTCAGAATGGGCTGCCATTCAATGCTGTCATTTGTCATATGATAACACAATCACAGCAAATGAAGACAATAAATGGCTGCCAATACCTCAGGTAGCACAGACTAAGGGCCAGTAAGATACATTTTTCCAGAGCACGAAATGCCCACAGCTTTAACATGACTTGAACTGGAAGAGATCTACAAAGGGAGAGGAGGTCAGAAGATGTAGGGTGCAACGTTCGCTATTCCCACCATTGCTATGGGCAGTGGTAACAGCATATGTATGTCAAGGAGACAACAAGCATCTGGTGTACTCCTACCCTATGCAAGAAATCTACAAAGCCAACAGAATGTTCTTGCGTCTTCCTCATGGTATGTTCTCCTGTTGATGGGTTCATACCTGTACACAGCAGTTATCCTGAGCATCAACTCTTCTTCTAGACCAAGCACTACCATGGCTATGCTGATTGTATGCAAAAAAATAAAATACCACGGCTTGTTTCAATTTCAGGGAGCACACCAGAGCACAAACATGTTCTATAGGCAGAACAAAGATACAACTTTAAAAAAGACCCCGTATATTCAGTCCAGTGCAATGTCATTCAAACAAACACCATATGCTGTAGCCTCATGATGCCCTTTAAAAATAGCAAGAACTTTTAAACTGAGAATGCTGATCTAGAGCAGACTTTCTATACTCCCTTCATAGAATACTCTTCAATATGGAACGATAAAACACAGCTACCAGAACGGGAAAACTGAAGCAGCAGAGTTTTTGAAACAGCAAAGTTGGAAGATTATGATTTGTTTCAAGGCAGAGATGGGGCAGGAGGGGGAAGAAGGAGAAGTGTCCTAAGAAGAGCTCATCACTGAGACCCTACTAGAAACTAAATTGGCCATTATATTCACTCAACTGAGAAATTTTACAGCTCTTCTAGAAGAGCAAAAATGTTACCTTTAAATAAAAAATATTTTAGGTCATTGCTTTCTTAAGATCAAGACGCAATAATAATTCAGAAAATTACTTGATGACATGACTGACTCAGCAAAAAGCTAAGATAGAAAAATTTTGGAATAAAAACTGAGGTTTGACATGCATTAACTATCTACTTAGGAAATAAAGTGCCAGATTGGAGGGAATATAAATGTTTAACTTCAATAAAGGAATAGGAGGTAGAACAGAAGGCTGCTTATATGTAGTAAGAGATACCAGAGTACATAATGCCAACCAGTTATGAAAGCTTTATTAAATACATTAACTAATTGTCATTTATCCTACTCTGTTAGGTGAGATACATCTTTTTCCTGAGTGATCAGAGTAAGTCCTATACCGAGAACCAGGGTCCCAATTTTAGCTGCATCTCATGAATGCACATGGTTGTAAGAAGCAATACTTGTTCTAGACAGGGTCTTGTTAACTCAAGATCAAAAGTAGAAACTAGAATCAGCAGCACATGGGCTTTGAGGAACAGAGCAACGTTGACAGCAAACAGGACCAAGAAAAGAAACTTAACAAGTTAACTCAGTTTCTTTTACCTTCTTAAAGCACATCAGTCATGCTTTCCAGTTCCCATTTAAACCATCAGCCTATGCATGTGGCACAAGTGACTTTTCAGGAAGGATTTGAAGGAGATGACAGTGGTGGCTTTAGAAACTAATTCAAGAGGTCATTCTCATGCTTGGGAAGCAGCAAGGAAAAATTGTCCTTTCAAATCTCAACAGGGTGGTGAAGGCTTCTGTTGCTGGTAGACCAGAAGGGATTAGGGACAACATACCCAGTGAACTGGTGATTACTTAGTCTTGCTCTTCAAATAAAGAAAACATTACCTCAAATCCTTTCACACTATCTCCAAGAGCTTCTACAATTCCAGAGCATTCAAACCCAGGAACAAGCGGTGTCTTCGGAGGGTTGTCGATATTCCCCTGTCGCACCATCAAATCAATGAAGTTCAAACCACTGTAAAATACAGGAAAATAAAATAAAGACTATTACTGTAGATCAAAGCAGAGGAGGAAAACTCGACCCAAGCAACGGGACAGCCAGAAAACTTCAGGGCAGCATTAAGAAGCGGGGCACCACAGCATAAGAGGAACCCAGCAGACTTTCATACTCTTCATGTGCAGAACCGACCAACTTTACACCATGCTGGACACTTGGGCAGAAGAGTACACATGCAAGGCAGCCACATCTGTCACTGGTCCCAGAGCAGACAAGACTGTTTTCTGAGTCACACGTAGAAATTCACAACAGGCATTTACAAATTCAATACAGTGAAATGTTAGGATTTCTATGACTGCATTATGAGCTGGCAAGTGAACCCAGTTCAATTTAAGAAGAAACCCCTAAACCTCACACATTATAAGATGTTTTGAGCCACGAGCAACCTGATGTAACTGTCCTAACCTCTGATGTGACTCCAGGAATGAATCTTGTGTTTGTCCCAGGCAGGAGTCCAAACTTTGACATGAACTTATTAAGTATCAGATAGGCTGACGTTTTAAAACAGTTCCTTCTGGATCACTTTTGTAGAGTTTTGCAAAGGTTATTTAGGTCTTTGGAGCCCTCAGGGTTGCTGCTTGGAAAAAAGTACAGATCTTCCCCTGTAGTCTCAGTTTTGAAAGACCTTGAAGAGTATGTGCTTTGTCTTTTATGTGCTATCCAATTTTATTAAGTAAAATTTCGTGGTTTTCTAAGCAGCCACAAAAAAGAAAAAAAAAAAACAACACAAAAAAGGTACCATTTATCTACTATGTGCATATACTGATTACTGGCACAAATGCCATGCATAGCTAAAACTTCTAAAACTCCTAACTGGCTAAAATATGCTTCAGCATTAATCCATTGTTCCAAAACACAGCCCTGTATTTATTGTTAGCGGAAATTGCTGCACACTAACTCCCCCGACTCTATGAAGCTATGCACACAGCCAGTCCTACTCATGCATATGATACCAGCAACTGCTTGGATACATAAAATCACTGATGTGCACAAGTATTTATAAGATAGAGCTTTAGTCAGATACTAATCAAGACAGAAACAGATTGAACAGACCCAACAGACAAAAAGACAGAGTAGACACACAGCATAAGCTGGAAGACAAGACAGCATTCATGAGATGTAGGTCACTGGGGGGAGGGAAGAAAATTCCACCAAATGTAAATATTTGTAATTGTGGTGGAGGGCGTAAGAGCAGCCTGAACCCACAACTTTAACCTCTGTAAAGGCAGGATTATAGATTATTTTTGACAAATATGATTTTGACAATCTAGCTTGACAAACTTAGGAGGAAAAATTAAAAATACCAAACAAACCCCAGCATGCTCACACACAAAGCTCATAACATTAACCAAACGTAAGGTTAGGAGGGGTTTGGCACAATTAAGTTGGAGCTTTGAAATTATTTTGGAAAGGCCACTCCTTACTCAGTGGCAAAGACCACCTCCTACATCATCACTGTAATGCTGATAATGAAAGAGAAATTACAAGTAACAAAATGCCTGCAAGGCAGTCATCATTGGGGGGGGGGGGGAAACAAACCCAAAACCAAACTAACACCAATAAAACCCCACAAAACCAAAATCCCCACAGCATACTCAGAGGGAACCGTTGTCTGTGTGCATTAACTTCAATTCTGATCTTCTGAACACATCTTTCCACACTGTGAGCATTTTACAAAAAGTCACCTTTTTCTACATTCCTGCAAGAAAGGGCAGCTGGAGGCAGAACTGTGATCATAGAATCATAGAATGGTTTGGGTTGGAAGGGACCTTTAAAGGTCTTCTACTCCCACCCCGCAGTGGAAACTGGGAAACCTGGGTAGGAACACACCCCATGGCATCATAACCAAGTAGGCAACAAGCAGCCAGGTGAATATGGCAAAGACCATAGCTGTTTGATAATGCCATATGATTACACACACATTATAGCAGCCTTCTAGAAGCATTCATTCTTACAAAATAACTTGTCAGGTGATTTTTGAAAGGGCACATATCCAGTTTTGCATCTAACGACATAATACCAGCAATTCAGTTCTGTTCTGGTTCCATTTCTCTTTCATCTGTCTTTATCCAGCAATATTAAATAAAATAGAGAATTCATCTCTATTGCAACAAACTTACAAGACTTGATACTAGAACAGGTCTGATAAGGAGAGAACAGAAACACTATACAAGGTACATAATACCTAATTCACTATTTATCATTTTAATTACTAGTGGAACAGAGAGCGTTGATCAGCATTTCTAATAATTTCTAGTCACTTCCCAGAGAGTTTCTTCTTCATTCATTTCACCTTTAATCTCCTGTATGTCTGCATGTTGTCACATCCCTGTTACTCTCATCCATGCGTTAGTTTCCATTCTCCTCCACTTCCAAACACAGACAAAAATAAGTTGTTTTATTTTACCTGCCAGATTTGAACAAGCCTTACCATCACCAATAGACCTGAAAGCACAAGTACGTTGTATGGTAAAACCAGCAATTTTTTTTTTTTCCTCCTTTGAATAACCTGGAGGGCCCAAGGATGCATGGCTAGTTTAGTAACTACCACCATGACACCCAACCGAATCAAGTCCTTCATTGAGATTCAACCTAGAGCCAACAGGAAAAGGGGAGTTTAGCTGCACAGAACATCACAAAAAAAAAAAAAGTCTCTTCAAGAGTGATGGTTTTAGAGAATAAGCACAATTTATTTCTTGTATCAGTACAAACCAGCATAACCTGTTCTGGTGTGCAGCCAGAGAAAGCGACTCCTGAACTTCAAGTAAGGGCGAACCCTGAGGTAGACACGTAAGTGCAAAGTGATTCAGTGACAAGAAGTGGATAATTTCTTGCAGTTGTGTGTTTTTAATCCTAAAACAAAAGCTGGACACAAATGAAGATAGGGAAGGATATGAATTACCAAGATTGATACATCGACATAGGGGTTCTGCAAGAAGCTTTCTGTGAAAGAGCAGGGTTGTTAGTGTGAACTGCATAGACTGCATTACCTGCACATCTCTGGAGGCAGAGCTTATCAAACATGGAAGTATCTTTGAATCTGAGTTTTTAAGTCTGCAATGCTCTGCCTCAACACCAATTTTGAGAATCTTGAATATTATTTTCTACACTCGTGTTTTAGCTTTGCTACATTTTTAAAGTGTGGAAAGTCCTGCAGATAGAAGACCGTATTCTAGACTTTCACCATCAGACCAGCAATGGTCAACTTGGTTCTCCTTGCTCTGTCCCATGCACTCGAGGATGCTTAGGCATCCTTCCACTGCAAAATACTAAATCATGCAGACCATCCTTCACACTTTGTTTTGGAGAGGTGCTGCTTTTCATCTGTCTTATTTCACTGTAAGACTCCACTGAAATTAATTACTGAAGTTAATGAAATACAACAGGGCAAATAAAAGGACCACTGAGATTTACACTCTTAAAATCCTTCCCCTTACCCCTGGACAGCAAATTGCCTGACAATCTTTTAAAAAACTGGAAAGGTTTCAAAAGATCATATCCCATGCTTTTCACCCAGACACCCACAGTATATGAACAAGGCTGCCTTCAAGAACAAAACTCATACTGTCCGCTATTCTGCTATATTTAGGATTTCCTTTATTTTCTACCAGGTTTTTTACAGTGTTGTTATCTCACAGTCACAGAGTCAGAAGGGTCACTTCTGCCTCATTCCTCATGACACGTACGTATAGCCGCACAAGAAAGAATTATAACAGAGAAAAGGAAAATAAAGGGAGGTACTTACAGGACACCATTCCTTATTCACACCCCCCATCTGAAATACTGCTTTGGTTTGTACTAGCTACTTGTCTAATCTTTTAAACATTATGTATACTAGTGTTCTGCAGGCTGTAAATTTCATACAAACAAATACAGCAATTTCAACTGCTCTGTCATTATCAATCAAGAATTATTTCAGGAGATATGCAGAAGCTGTGACTCAGTTTGGACATCGATGGCTGTTCCGTTTCTTAGTCACTGAACGAGGCTAACACATGACTCATCTCAGCTGACACACTCTCAATTGGATTGCTGATATTCCAGACCTTCAAAAGAATTATTCATCTGGCTTAGTGCTAATAACAACATATCCGCCATCTCCTCCATTTATAGTACCATACTACAAAATGTATACATATGATTTAACAGGTGTATACATGTGATTCAACTGGTTTCATCCCCCAGTGAATGTAGAGAGAACGTAGGACTGCACTTTTCACTGATAAATAGTATATATCATGCATGCATACCTTCTTCTTAAAATAAAGATGATTATTTTTCTCCACAGGTTGATGGAGAAAAATAATCATCATCTATAATGATTGCCAACTGCAAAACTGATTCAACTGAAAACATAATTTGTCATCAATATGTTTTACTCGAGCAGCCCATCTTTGGGGTATTCAGCACTGCACACATTAACTCCCCAGGGCAAAGCCAGCAGATGTTTGTCTCACTCAGTCTCCCAGACTAGACTGCAAGTCCATCATCATCCTGATCAATCTTCTGTATTTACAGACTCGGGTCAAGAAGATCGGCAAATTGATTTTGCCTTGTTTGGAAGCACGCTTTGGTGACCTGATCGCATTTCAGCCCTACGGCCGCTTGCAGCCAGGAAGGACAGGCAGGCGCTACACAGCCTACAGGCTCCTCTGGCATGAGGGGAAGCTTCCAAAACACACGTGGTGTTGTGCAACCTGGCAGTAACTACAGAGCAGCTGAGCAGGTCTACTGATGTCAAACAGCAAGCGTGCAACTCGCCAGCTCACCAGTGCTAGTGCAAGCCTGGAAAGCAACTGTAGTTGTAGCAGAGCTGAGTATTTCTATTTTACAGCCATGTGTTCTTTTGCAGGAAACTTGCTATTTGTGATACACACATCTGCTGCTTTGATGAAAGTGGAATTCATACAGCTACTGCAGAGTGCTGTAAACTCCTCAGGTGTTCAAAGGAATATGTCCATGGGCTCACAGCATTTTAAGTTTTGCATGTTAACTTTTGTTAACTCAATGGCTGGGAAAAAAAAAAATCACTCAGAAAACAACACAGCCTATTCTCAAATGGAATTACAGCCCTGCTTGTTAGCAAAACGAGCTACCCAGCAGCTACTGTGCTACCGCTATTTCTTAGCGTGGAATTTCTTGCATTTCCCATTGTGCCTGGTAAGAAAAAAAATAAACAAATTAGAATAAAGAAAAAAATCTCTGCCCTTCATCTATTAGTCCTCATTCAGATTGATGGATATCACCGTTTTTCATGGGCAACACCTTGTGGCGGGGGGAAGAGGGAAATACTCACATAGGTCACAAACCTTACGCTGCCCATTAAGTACAGGACGGAAAGCCCAGTGCCCGAACAGGCCAAGACATTCAGCTACATTAACCTACTCGGATGTTCCAAGATCTGAAGCACATCCACTGGATACAGCTTTCAAAACAAGCTCACTGCCCCATACCAGCATGATTTTGAATTCAAGTTCCTTCTAAAATAAACAACTTGGCCTTCACCTTGGAATCTGTGTTCCAGAAGGACCATGTTTTCCACAGAGCAGAAGAGGACAACAAAAGATAAGTCCCTGCCTAGGTGGAATTAATTTGGTCCTTGGTGCACATCACTTTGTGCAATAAGATCCTATTGTTGCTTCTGTCACTTAAAAAATAATCCAATTTTCACGAAGGAGCATGTACTCTGAGAACCAGCTATCTAGGAAGAACAGCCTGCTCTAATTGTCTTGGAAAAAAAATTAGCCTTCTAGGAAAGCTCGTTTCGGGATGCTACCAGATTGCTAGGCGCTTGTCAGCTGGGCACGGGCATTAAACACGGGCAAGTTATCCCCAGCTCCAGCCCCAGGCACACTGGCTCCGAAGAACAGTTATGATGACTGAAGTCAGCGATTCCCGGCAGGAAAACAACAGCTCGTATCAGAAGGGAAAGGGACAGGTGCCGAGGAACGCACGCAAGCTGGCATCCGCACCTCTCAGAAAGCAAGCGACAAAACCCTGAACGCAGTCAGCCAGGGGCTTCCCCCCCATTTCTCCCGGCTGGTACGGTGAAAATTAACGACAATGGGTCTTTTTCCCCCCTTCGCAGCTGCTGCTGGCAGCGCACAAACCCCGGCTCCACCTGCACCGGGCGGCTCGGAGCTCGGCCCCGGCCCGGGCGGCCGGCGCTGCCGCGGGGCCCGGGGGTGCCGGGGCGGCCGGGGGTGCGGGGCAGGGGGCGGCGGGAAGCTGCCCGGGCGGCGCGGAGCGGGGCTCCCCACCGCGGGGAAGCCACAAGTGAGGGAAGTTCCTGCAACAGCCGCCCGCCCGCGCCGGGAGGGGAGACTGGGGGTTCCCACCCGCGCCCCCCGGGGCCAGCCGAGGTCCCCCCGCCGGGAGGCGGCTGTGCGCGTGTGGGGGGCCTCCCGGGGAGCCCCCCCCCCCCCCCCGACCTCCCGCCTGAGGGGGACCCGCGCCCCGCCCGCCCCCCGCGGGCCCCCGCCCGCCCCGGGGGAAGGGGAGGCCGAGAGGCGATACTGGACCAGGCTTTGACGCGGATCTTCAGCTCCCCCTCCTGCGGCTCCGGCATGGCTTTCTTGGACACGCGGAGCTTGTTGAGCCCCCCGAAGGCGGACAGCACCACGGCTCTCATCTCCTTCGCGTCCCCAGCCCGCAGGCTGCCGGCGCCGCTGCCCTCGCCGCCTTCCTTGCCGCCCTCCTTCTCGATCATCTGCTCCGTCTCCTCCGCTCGCTGCGCTCCCTCCTTGGCCATGGCGGGGCTGCGGCGGGTCCCGCCGGCTGCTCCCCTGCGAGGCGCGGTGCCGCCGTCTGGAATGGCCGCGGGCGCGGAGCGGCGCGGCGCGGAGCGGCGCGGCGCGGCGCGGCACGGCACGGCGGTCCGCCCGCCCGCCGCAATGCACCGACTAGCTGCGCAGCGCCACCCGCCGCCCCGGCGCGGCGGCAGGCGGCCCCGCGGCGCCCCCCGCGGGACTCCCGGTCCCCGCCCGGGTGCCCGGTCCCCGGCGTGGGAGGAGGGCGCCGCTGGCTTCGTGAGGGGTCGCCCGGGGCCGCCGCGCTGCCGAAAATCGCACCTGGCGGCCGGGCGGGACCGGCCGGGCGTTCCCCTGAGGCGGCTGCGGCCGGGCCCCGCGCTCGCCCCTGCGTGAGGCGCTGCCGAGGCAGGGGCCGGCGACCCCGCGCCTCCCCTCAGGGCCGGGCGCCCGAAGCGGCGCCCCGATGTCTCGCCCTCCCCACCCGGCAGCGTCCCGCCGCTGGAGGTGCTTCCGCACCCTGCGAGGCAAAGCGGAAACCTCCCCCCCGCCCCGATACCCCCATCCTAGGCCCGGGCACAGGCCGAAGCCCCCGAGTGCTCGGTGCGCCGGCTGGGGAAGGGTTCTCTAGTCAGAGCAGCCTTCTTCGACACCCTCGTCCCATCCGTGCCCTGCGCCTAATGATGTTGTGGCTTACATCTCCACTCTTGAGTGGAGGTCTTGATCAAGACCCCAGGCCTTGATCATCACTCGGGAACCCGGTGGGCAAAGTCACTTCTCACCCAGTGCTTGCCCTGGAGCTGTTTTCAGGGCCACTGAGCAAATACTTTTAGGATCAGGAAAATGGTGCGGGCGGTTGGCGCACGACTGACACACGCACTCGCAAACGAGGGGCCGGAGCGTGAAACTCTGCTGTAATGAACGTTTAAGACTTCATACAGCAGGTCCCTTCCTGGTGACTGATGCCAATGTCTGCTGGTTTGTGCAGGGAGCTCAGTCCTGCGAAGCGAGTGCAGGGTGTGCTGTAAGACACCCACCAGCTGGAGCTGCCTGGGACTGGCCTGCTTTGGGGGCCCTAATGAAGCCACTGAGCTCTGTGTTAACAAGGTAGGCACCTGCAGCTTCACCTCTGACAGCTGAGCGTGGATTTTGGGGGATGGCTAGTTGTGGTCCTGTGGAGGTCCCCGTTTTGTCTGTTGAGTTCAGTGTTGGATGCCTGCATCAGTTTGCTGATGGTCCCTTGTCCTGAATAAACCCACCTCTTAAATGCCTAAAATTATGCATGTGTTTATGGAGTTTCAAAATACATTGCAGTGTGCTGGGCGTACAGGGAGCATTCCTGCAGACCTCTCTGGGGACACAGTTCTTCCATCAGCCCCCCTGCAGCAACTGAGATCTTAAGAAGTTTCAGGACCTTTCTGACTCATGGTAGGGATTACCACCACCATCTCCTTGGGCTGTGGATTTGTCGTGGTCTGAGTTCATCAATATTCCTTAATTTCACAGTATGCCTTTATTTCCTCTTGGGTTATGTATTCAGTGTATTGTATTTAGAGGAAGCAAAAAGCTTGTAAATGTCTTAGCTATAATGAGGAACGGAGTGTTTGTTAACAGGTGAAGAAATTTGGCAGAAAATAAACCCCCTTTCAATCCAGCTGGTCCTCAGATGTCAGAGGGGCTGGGGGCGGCTGGGCTTAGATTCCGAGTCATACCCAGTTCAGCACCGTTAGTCCACGAGGGATTCGCTAACAGGACAGTCACTATTAGTCTAGTCGTGCCCAATAATGCCTCACCACCAGATTCACTAATAGTGCAGTTTATTGAAGCAACAGAAATACAGGTTCCTATTGGACTGCCAGGGATAAATTCACCGTCTGCAAAGCACGTGCAAGTATAAAGCACCAAAACACAAAGTAACAAGCTTGTTCTCTGAATTTCCCTGGGGAGATCACTTGGTATAACCAAGTGTTCGAATCTTACCCAATAGGCGTCCGAATGGGGGAGAAGAGAGCTTCGGCCCCTCAACTGATCCCAGTAGTCCACGATGGTATCTTCCCTTGTCCCTCTCTCTCGGTGTCATTTTTATACTACTTTATGTTTCAGGTGGGGCTTGAGTGACTCTAGACATACATACTTTTGTTATTGATTGGTGTAGAAATTCCTCGCTTCGATTTAAAGGTATAGGCTAAGAGAAATTCAGAAGACACGCTCAGTATGGGGTGGTTGTACCTTGGAGGCGGGTAACTTTGGGATGGAGATGTGTATTTTAGTATTATAGTGAGGTTATAATGAGCAAAGTTCACCCACAGGGCATGATGTCCGGGCATGGTTCCATGGTTCCATCCAGCCCCCATATCTGCAGTGATTTATGGACAAGTTTGGCCATGAAGCCTTTGCTTCACTCCCTCCTCTAGTTATTTCCCTTAGATTAGGACACTGAGCTCCCTCAGTGTTCCCATCTAAGAGTGCAGGTGGTGTTGCTCAGGGGACAGTCACTGAACCAATTTCCAGCATGCCAACCGCATTCCACTCTGGAAGTTAACTTTTATGAAATATGGACATAACTTTAGCCTCAATAATTTCAACCTCAATAATCTCACCCTCAGTAATCATCCCACATGGGGTAAACCATTTTCATTCATGTTAACACAGTGAGATAGTGGAGAAATGGACAGAGTTTTCATATTTCTTTGTACTTCGTGTGTAATACTTTTGGGTTTATTTCTGTCTAGTCTGTAAAAGGTTTTCAGGCAAAATATTTTTTAAAGCTAATTTCTGAGAATTTGTCATCTGAGCCTGTCATAAGTGAAGCAGTAAAAAAATACATGTAAGGAGCAAAGGAGGAGGAGTACTAGCCACAGGGAAGCTTCACGGGCTTCATTATCTCAAGAAGTTCACACATTTTTATCAGAAGTAAAGGCTGATGCCTCAAACACCTCTTATGTTGTCCTTAAGAAATGTTTTGGACAAAGATTCAAAACCAGCTCACTAACACCAACGAGAATTTTCTTTGTGAGGTATTAAAGTGATGCCGTCCGCTTCATTCTAAATAACAGCTTGTGGAGGGATCTAAGGGTTGTAAAGGTCAGGAAGCTTTATTTCCTCCATTGCTCCCCTGGTAGTACCATTAATATTCCCTTCCCTGTTCCCCACACTCGGCTAATTCAGTGCTGTAATAGGGAATACAAAGTTCTGTCACTTTAGATCTGGCCATTTGAATGCATGACCAGGCGGGCAGCAGCTGAATAAAAAATAACATGCGTTTGACTCCAAATGATTCACTCAGCGGGCATCTTATTACAGTTCTAACTCAAATGAATGATAAAGTGCAGAATGACTGGGGAAAGTAAAGCAGATAGCATATGTCAACTAAGTGACACCCAGAATAATGAAGAGGCTGTGGTGCAGCTCAGTCACGTCACTCCAGTGGTCTGAAACATCCAAAGTGAATCTGGACCTTAGACTGCATTTGTCTTGCATGGGTTTGTCTGCTGCTGTAGTCCTGTCTTATGCTGGTAACCTGGGAGTTTTCTGAATGACCCTACCCATAATGATTTAAAGCGATTTAAAGCTATTTCTCATTGATCCCGAACCAAAATTGATGTATCCTAAGTGATTTAACCGTGTACTGTTTGCAAGTCAAAATGATTGAAGGATGGCCACTTTGTAGAAACATGATGTCTTGCTTACGGCAGAACCAGTACTTGCACCCATCAGTTGTGGCAACGGAGGTAACGTAGCAGGTTTTTTTGCATAGTCCTGCTTCCATTATTTTGATTTAATTGATAACCACTTCTTTAAGAATATTCAGTACAGATGCCGTACAGAAGCTTACACTAAGATGTAAAAGCAGGATTTATTATGACAGTTGACTGTAAATTTAACCACTCTAGAAATAGGCTGTGGGATGGCCATTCATATCACTTAAGACTTCAGTAAAAACATTCTAATGGTGGCTTTCTGTTGACTTCACTGGCTGGTGGATTAGACCTGTAACAACGAAAACACAGGACTCGATTTGATGGGTGTAGCTGAGTAGTGACAGCATTAGTGATCATGCTGCGAGAACCTGAACAAAAGGGAATTAAGAGTTCTTTGATCACCGTCTTTATCTGCTGGTCAAGTTGGTGCGATCTATTCCTTGCAATAGTGATTTTTAAAAATGGTATCTAGAAAAGAAGGGAAATGGAACAGTGTATTTGTGGATAAAAGCTGGCACTTACAGTTAACTTCTCTTCCTGATTCCTTTACTTTCAGGACATAATAATTTATTCAGCAAAAGAACCTATGTCAGGGACAAACCAGTCATCTTTACAGATATTGTTTTGAGGGATTGTGCCTGAATTTCACGGAGGGGAGCAGCCATTCAGGTTAAATCTAATTGTATTACTGTACTTTGGGAGGAAGATAGCTGAAGAAATAGAACTGGAAACACATGCCCCATGGAAGGGTGTGTTCAGTTCAAAAACTGAAGTAGACGAGTTTAACGCAAGGTTTGATTCTCTGCAGAGGTGAATAAACCCAACCCAGCCAACCCTTGGACCTTTGTGGAACAGACCTAGCCTATATTAGATACCTGTTATGTACTTTGTGTCATGTTTTTTTGGAAGAACAATGAGATTTGTGTTCAAAAAGGACATGATGTCATTGTAACAGTTTCCCTTCTTAGCAGGAACAACATTTAAGACCGTGATTAGTGGCTAATTACTTTGCTCAAAGGAAGTAGCACATAGACGGCAAAACCAAACTCTCAGAATGGATAACACTGCATTTTTTTGTCTCAGTAGTTTTCTCTGGGGCATAAATCACATTCTGTCTTAAAAGTATTAAAAATATATTTAAGCTAAATGATGCCTTTTTTCTTATAGATAACATTAGTAAAATCATATTAATATATGTTCTGGCTGCTTTAATGCATAAACAGGGCAGCTTTTAATAGACTGTGTTCCAAAACATTGTTTTCTTTACAGTCCACTGTTATAAAATCCTGTGTAGTGCAAGGACAGAAGACAAATCCTCAGGACTCTCTTAACTTTTTAACCTTATTCAACGTCTTCTCCCTACAGCTTTGTGTGCCATAAAACGTCCACGTTGCTTGACAGAGGGTGCATCTTATGTTTTGAGAGCATGTTCAGAATACCCATTTCAGCTGTTGTTATAACCTATAGTCCACGCCATCTCTTATCAATAAGAAAATGTTTTTACTGACTTCTCCCCCCCTGTAACCATGAGTGGAATGTATTAACAAAGAAAGAAATTTCCAAAGGAATCTCTAAGAATACAGGATGCTACATTTATTTGCTTGGGTTTTTTAAAAACAAAAATGTCCTCTGTTTCCTAAGGTTAATTCACACTGAGATAGTTGTTTTATTTTACATTATCTTATCCAGGGGCTTTCTCTTACTGGTGGAGCTACGTATGAATCATAGAAGCAATGAAGCAATTCTCTGTTTATAGTCACTGAAAAGAACCGTACATTTCCCTACAGTAGAGAGAAGCAATTTAAAGCTCCTCAGAATCCTCAGGAGTAATGAAAACGTGTTGCCTTTTAAATTAAAGAGGAAAAGAAATCAAAGCATTCATGCAGGATTTGGCAAGGCCAATATATGCCAATATGACTTACCCTGTTGACTGCTCAGTTATTGTATTCCTTCATTATTTTACCATTTGTCATGTACAGAAATGGTGCTCAGGTAATTCCGTGATGGGTGCAACAGAAATTAAATAAAGGGATCACATTATTGTTGATCAAGAAATAATACGATTTAAGAAAATGTAAATAGATTGTGAAATCTTTACATCATGGTGATGATAGACGTCAATAAACACAGACAGACCAAAATAACCCCTTTTAACAAAGCTTCATTTATATATCTATTTTTAGAGCCATACTATCCATTTGTTTGGCTCACTGAATACATGGTATAATGAAAAAATCCTGTTCAGGATCTTCGCCTGCTGTCTGTACATTCTAACACTTCTGTTGTGTTTTCTGAAAGCTCCGACTATTATTTACACTGAAAAAAAGACTATAATATTATCTTTTATAGTAAAATTGAGGCTATATGTTTCCTTTTTAGACTCAACTCTGAGAAATAAGTTTAAAAAAAGGGCAGGAAGCAGTTATGGAGATGGATTGTAAATCACAGTAGGCAAAGTTACAGATGAGGACATCGGTACTGTCATTGCTTAAAAGCGTCACTCACGACATAAGCAGACTGGCTGTACTGTCCTGACTCCATCATTTCAACTACGACTTGTTTCCCACTTTGTAAAGGAGAGGTCACTCGTGTTTACGCCATATGAATAATGACTAGTAATATGCACTCACAGTTCACTTGTAGTACTGTGCAAGCACTAAGTACCCTTAGACTTTTTTAGGATATTACAATGCCATCCCTGAATTCCAGCAGGTTCAAGGCATTATTCATACCCTGTTCTTTAAGGTAATTCATAGCAAAAGTAAAAAATATTGCACATGTTAAATCTGCCATCAAAAGTACTGTGGCCAGTAACTGGACTGTTATGTATCTGGGGACGCACGCGATGCTTTATGTACTTATTCATTCTGTGTGACTCCAGGCATCAAGAAAGGGTAATCCTGCTTGGCATTTTGACTCAATTTGGTCTCAGTAATTATGGATCCAGAGCAACTTGTTAGCAGCTTGTGAAAATATGTATCTGAACTTTACAACAGAGCTGAAGCAGACAGAAGAATGAGAATTCAACTAATACTAAGTTTGAGAAGCATATCCAGTTGTTATACTGGATACATCCAGTTGTTATCCACTGTTACAATACAGTGCACAATATCATCAGGAACATCTGCCTGTGAATGTTATCTTCCAGACTGATTACATCTAATAAGGCATTGTATTTTTCATCAAAGTTACCTTCTACAAATGAGCAAGCTATTTTACCTTTTTGTGGCTCTTGTTTCTTTCTCGCTGAGTATTTATACAGAAAATACAGGTAGCTCCTGAATCTGCTCAAGGAAATGGAAGTGACCTTTTAGGTTTACTAAGCTGAGCTCTGCTTTGCATATTTCTGAAGTTGCAGTCCAAGAGCACTTGATATAGAGGTTGCTGCTCTGGAAGCAGTGATGCTTCTAGCTTCAATTTAAACTTGAAGGCATTATACTAATTTGCAGCTTTTGTGAGAGCTCTGTCACAGCACAGAATTTCCACAGGATTTACAATACAAAGAACTCTCCTTTTACCCCACAAACTCTTGATGCAGCTTTTGGTACCACTCCAGTTGTGCCCTCTGTGATGGACCTTTTGAAGAAAGGAACAGGATGCTCTTTAGCATAATTGTGTTTTCTGTGGAGTGTTTTATCATGGGCTATTAAGGGTCTCCTTTCCTCAGTTCCATAGCTAGTTACTGCTTTCTAACTTATTTGATTTTAATAAACCAGCTGACCGTGCTGCTGTATTCTCTTCTACCCTTCCTCTGGAGAAAAAAACCCACACCATAACAAAAACCATAAATGCCAGCTATTAGGAGATTGGTTTACTCTGAGCACCCTGAAGATGCTAATGGCACTGTTCATTACAAAGCTGCTAGGTAAGATCTCACTTGGGCTGGCAGAAATAGGGATTTTCGCTGAATAAAAGCATATGAGTTTGCAGGCAAGGTTTAGAACCTGTATTCTTTTTTTGCTGGGATGGAGTTAATTTTCTTCACAGCAGCTCATATGACGCTGTGTTTTGGGTTTGTGACCACAGCAGTGCTGATAACACACCAGTGTTTTAGCTATTGCTGAGCTGTGCTTACACAGCATCAAGGCCTCCTCTGTTTCTCACGCTGGTTCAGCAGCGAGTGGGCTGGGGGTGTCCAAGAAGTTGGGAGGGGACACAGTAGGACAGCTGACCCCAAACGATGGAGGGGGTATCCTATACCATAGGACATCGTGCTGAGCAATAAAAGCTGGGGGAAAGGAGGAGGGAGGGGGGACATTCGGGAGGCCCTGCTTTCCTGGAAACGGCTGAACACCTGCCTGCCTGGGAAGTAGTGGATAAATTCCTTATTTTGGTTTGCTTGTGCGTGAAGCTTTGCTTCACTTATTTATCCGTCTTTATCTCAACCCACAAGTTTTCTCAATTTTGCCCTTACAATTCTCTCCCCCGTCCCACTGCAGGGGAGGGAGCCAGCAGCTGTGTGGGGCTTATCTGCCTGTTGGAGTAACCCACAACACCGCCAAAAAGACAGCTGTCTTCTTTTTATAGTAATTTTAACAGGTAAACAGATAAATGAGGAAACAGGACTGAAAAATCCTAATGCCGTTTCCACCTAGAGAAGTAGTTCCTTAGACTACAGTTCAGCCACACTAGTGAAGTACTTCAGGTAAGCTTATACTGTTGATAGTGTCATTGTACCCAATATTTATAACAGCGCTAGAGTAAGTGTTCTAGTTTTAAGACTTATTTATTGCATCTGTAGCTGTATTTCACAGTCCTGGAAGGTAACTGAAAAACAAGTATTTGCTGACACCGTGTTATTACAGAAGAGCACTGACCGTGCCGTCCTGTTTCTTAGGGGCTTTCAAGGAGTATTGTCTTAATTTCCAATGTGGTTTTCAATAATATTCAGCTAAATATTAGATAAAGGTGATTCTGGACACAAAATTAATGTAAACCTTGCGTGGCAAACCTTCGTAGTTGAAACTGAGACAAAAGATTCTTCAGCGCTCCAGCCTTTTGAGAAGTCAGATCTGGTCCAATAGACTCCATGGTTTGTAAGTGCATTTGGAACTTTTGAGGGGAAGAAAGTCAGGAGTCGAGAGGCCACACAGCTTTCGCACACTTCTTTCACTGATGCCAAGTCTGCGTGGTAAGAGACAGCAGCGGGGCAGGACGTGGTTGTAGACTCAAGGTAGACAACATATCTTGTCACATAAGGGAAGCATTCATATATTTCTCCCTCTATAAACTGCGCACATGGATTCTAATTTTGATAACTTGTGAAATATCAGGAGTAAGTATTCAGAGAAAGTATCTGAACATGAATTGTAGAACTTGGCCACAATCGATGTTAGACCTTGAGGTCCCAGCTGGGACTTGGGATCTGTTGTGGGGTCTGCTTACTGCCATGGTGTAATCACATTGCACAATTGTGATCGCTGTGCATTTCAAAAATTTCTCTGAGACATTGTTAAAGGGCTTTGAAGTCCTGATGAAATGATCTTTTATGTGGAAGCTTTGGAACATACTAGCTATCTCCCTATGTGACCTAACACAGTTAGATATCCATGTAAACTATAATTTGCTTGATCTTTTGTCCAGTCTAAGAAAAACTGCAAGAAAATTTGGGCACTCTGGATAAATGTTTTTCTTTCAGGGTAAAAAGGAAGGGCCACAACTACTTCCTGAGCGTGCAGTTTGATTGCCCTTGCTTTGAGATAATTTTGTATCTAAAACCTAGCTGGTTGATATATCAGATAATTTAAATTAAAATTGGAAACCATTTTAGGCAAGAGTTTGGAATGCAGCCAGGAGTCACTTTGTGAAATCACAGTACAAGGTGGACTATACAGTGCTGGTATTTGCCTTAATCTGTCAAGAAATAATTCAAAATGCAGTCTACATCTACAGTTAAAAATAAAAGTCAAGAAGGGCTAACATGGAGAATGAAGTCAGGAAAAAGGAAATTGAGATTTCTACGGCAATAGGTATTTTGTGCTATACAAATAGAAAAGCTCTTCTTTTTCTGTTGTGTAAGAAAGAAAAACAGAAACTTTTCTGCTTGATATTTTAATCATGAGCTAAGCAATGTCCTTTCATGGTAGATAACCAGCCAGCATCTCTTTAAATGTGGAGATGCTGACTAGTATCTTGAATCTTGGGTAGAGGAGAAGGGGGATTGTGTTACTAAATCAGATCCAAATACCAATACTATCTTGGTTAAGCTGCAGCATCAGAATTATTTCTGCTGAATGTCACCAAAGTTTCCTCAGAGACCTTGAAATCAGTGGAGTTGTCAGGCCTGTGTAGTCGCAAAGATTATGAAAAAAATGAATTTTTCCAGTAAGAGGCCAGACCTCTATAGTCACCTCCTTAGTAGGAAGATGGAACAGGCCTAAACTACTTTCAAGTCTTTAGCTAAGGGTCTAATTTCTTCAGTTCAGAAAAGATAAAGCAGCTGTTGGGTTAATCAAGTTGAAAGAGAAGCAAGAACCTTTCCACAATTATTAGCTAGGTTCAGAAAAGATGAATAGTGTTCCAACATTGTAGGATTTTTCTCTTATTTCAATAAATTTTAACAAGGTGGTGGTGGTGGTGGTGTTGAACTTGCTGTATTCTGAGAGAGAAGTGTGGGTAGGAACCCGAAGGAATGCAGAGAGAAGGCAGTGCCCTGCAGACACACCTAAGCAAAAGAATCTGGCATCACTTCACGGGAAGCAAGCACATCAAAAGAGAAATCCATGTGAAGCTGTTCAAAAAAAGGTTCGTGAGTTACTTTTGAAAATGCATGCCCCATCCGGATAAAACATTCCTTTAAGACAGGCAAGAAATCTTTTCAATAGCAGGATGAGTGTTCAGTGGTCCGAGGTACTGCAGGGGAGAACCACCAGGGACACAGACAATACTTCTTTTAGTGATGCTCCAGCCTCACAGCTACCGAGACTGACCTCTGCAGGAGGCTTCAAAAGTTATGCAGAAATAATTGAACAGAACACTGACCAGCAAGCTTCCCGGATAAGCAGACAGCCGTGAATTTTGTGACCAAAGCCTTCCTCAAATAAACATACAGAGCAAAGTCTTGTCAAATTTTGGAGGGAACTGCCAAGAATTTTAGCAAAGATTCTGACGGACAGTTACGGTGATCACAGCCCATGCTGCTGGTGAGCAACGTCAGAAATGCAACAACTGAAGTTAAATGGAAAAGAGCATTTTAAACATTGAAATAAGAGGAAATTAAGAGGCCTTTAATTGGGAAACTGTGATACAGACACATCAATGTCAAAAACAGTGACAGTACCTTAGCCCCATCAGGCAGTACTGCTGCACAAGAGACAGAATGGCCCCAGAAGGAATAGGTCCCTGCCAGGCTCTGATTTTTCTGCTGGGTTTCTTTGCCAGAATGAAGAACAGGAGATTCCTTCATCAGAAAAGAGGCGGTGCTGAGAAGGTTTGTCCAGCCTAACAGCAGCATATCCTTATCCTGAACATACGTGCTCCTTGACAGAATTACAGGATACGCTTAATGAAATGTCCTGATAGTAACTCCCCTTTATCATTGCTTTCTCCTTTGAATTGTGCCATTTAAGAAGAAAGTGCTTGTCCAGTAGATCTTGTAATACACTATCCAGTGTGTTCAGGACGCCTGTATCACAACCTACATGACATGCATATGCTGCTAATCGGTGACAGAGCTTAAAACAACCCCTAAGTCACAACTTCCAGTCTTCCTCTTATTGATCTACGCCTGTGATCGATATCATACCTTGCTGAGTTACTTCATATCACCTGAGCTGCTGTAATAGATTTTGCACATCCACAGATCACCCAATCTGTGAGGTAAACCTCTTTTTCAAGCAGCCCAACACATTGTACCTCACAGCTGGGTAGGAGAAGAGCACACTATTGGTCCACAAAGAGTCAGGGAAGATTAGCTGTCAGGAACTAACTAACCAATGACAAACCACGCTGCAAATCACAAAGACAAAGTTTCCAGCAGTTTAGGGTATTCTCACTTATCCCTCATTCAGCTGCTCGCTGCTTATTCTGACAACCTGCTGCAAGGTGTTGCCTCCTCAGCTGGGCTGGTCCAGCTGCTTTTGTGGGCATGCTGTGAGACACACCAGGGAACTGCTGGGGCTTAAAATGCCCCAGCGTGTCAACTATGGGAAAATAAACATCCATGCAACACGAACTTAGAAGAACAGTTTCCGTATTTTTTCACTCAATGATCTCTTTCCCAGACCTTTTCATTTCCCATGTGGCACCACAGACCCTCTTCCATAAAATACGTCATGTTATGTGCCAAGATGAGGACAAGCAAAGGTACAGGATTCCTGCTGTTAAATATTTTCCCCCTCTCTGCAGTTACAAAGCTGCCCTTCAGCCAGGACCGGGCCTGGTGCTGCAGCTGCTCCTCTACCTTCTGGGCACTTTCCCATCACTCAATACTGGCATTTCAAACTCAAGAGGAAAAGCCTCAGTAAGGTGCACTCCCAAAGGCAAGGATAATCTAAAGTGAAAATCACTGCCATAACTTGTGCCACTTTGCTTCTGAGCTTTACAAGAGTAACATCCCCACGAGCACCCACTTTCACGTGCTCTCTAGCTCCTGACGCTAACTGCAGACGTGCCAGTTGTGCCAAGGAACATGGATTTCTAGCTGTGAATAATTGCCAGACTGTGCTAGGACAGGGATATTCCGGCTGCACCTTGTTCAGTGGTAAGCACTGTCACAACGAATCCTAGCTTCCTGTAAATGAAATAATATTCACTTCCTGTGAAAAATGATAGTATTTTTATTTCTTGACTCAAATATAAACTGCTCTTTTATTCAGATTACAGTGTATTTAACACTGAGCAGTCTGTCATCTACATTATATACTCAGAGGCTCTTCTGAGCATCATCAGTTTCTTATGATTCTTTATTGGCTTATTTTGTAGGTTCTGAACAACTCGCTGTTGTTTCATATTTTGTGGGTTACAAGATGAAATGCCAGCTCTTCTGGATGAGCCAGGAGAGTGCTTCCAGCCTGAAGCTGACCTCACTAAAATTAAGCTGTGGACACCTATATTAACAACTAAGTCCATTTTTTTCCCACTAAAACTACATTCTTTAACACTAGTTCTGAGTAGACCAGAGTTTGCTGATTATGTTGGAAAGTATAATGCTTCTGTGTAGAGTCATCGGGTGCCAATGACAACCTATACACTATAGCAGTTTTGATGAAGTAGTTGTCATGACAACTCAATTAACTAAACAAACATACCTGTATGCAGCAGCAGCTCACGTCCTCTGCATCATCTTTACCCCAGCACAAAGCATTTTGAGTATACGTGTGAGTGAATCTGTCCCCCACCCCTTTGCCTCTCCTCCTCCCCTCCCAACCAGGCAATGATGAAAACGAGGTACTGCCCAGCCCTGCTCACTTCTCCTGAGAACCTCAACCAGGATCTTTCCAGGAGTTTAGCTGCTTCTGACAGTGCAGAAATCAACGTCAAGCCCTTGTCATCTTCTTCCTCCTCTCACTCCTGTCCATTCTTCCCATGAGGTTGGCTGATTAGGTCACCTTTCCAGAATTGGCTTCTAGTTCTACTGTGGTTAAAGGAAAAAAGGACAGTTTGTGGGTAAATACACAGTAAACTACCTGCTTGCCAATGGATCTGTTTGTACATAAAGAACTAGCACAATCAAATATGACTGCTAGCCTGAGGTTGTCTTTAAATCACCAGGTTTTGGTGACACATGCTTTTATAGAAATATGTAGTATAGCAACTTAAGTTGCTCAAGTAGCTCCACTCATCAAAGATCTATGGGCTCTGGAATAATTGACATATCTAAGTGAATGCTCAGGTCACAAGTAAGTTTTAATTGCCTTCACTGCAAAAGGAATGTAATGTTCCTTCATAAAGGAATAACTGTGCCAGTATCTCCCTCAAAACGCAAAGCACCAAAGAAAAGAATAGATAAAAAAGGAAGGTTCCATGAAAGTTGTTGAGGTTACTGCAAGTTGAGGCCTTAAATGCAATAGAAAGAACAAATAGCATCCACCTGCAGTCATCTAGTGCCAATGGCTTTTGTTACATTTAAGGACATCAGTTTTAATGTTCCATTTTTTACCTACTGTGTATTTATCTGTCAGAAAATATTACTGTGAGGGACTTAAGAATAGCAATAGGTAGAGCCCAGGTAGGTAAGGCATAAATGAGAAGGAAGGCAGACAAGAAATAACAAAACAAAGCACAAAGGTACATGCCCTAGTCTTCACAGAGCACCTGATAGACTTTAGCTGTTAGCACCATCATCATTTTCATCCCTGTCACACCCTGGTAGCGCCCAGACTGATTTTTGATCCTAAACGAAGCATCAGCTCTATGACAAAGTCCTACTTAGCCCAGGGAAATGTTCAGTGAAACCACATTTGAATTTTAAGAGAGGCAAGTGGCCCTTGTCTGGTTTGCATTATTCTGTGCAGACCAGTTTACACTGAGGTGAATTTTATCCAATATTGAGCCTGACAGGAAAGTGGAAATTTTAAAGAATATAACATAGGGTCTCATTCAGGAAAACGTTTAAGCCACTTACTTTTGTCCTTCTTGGGTTTGGTGTTTTTCTAATGGGATGCAAGTTCATACCTAAAATTAAACACTGATTTTTTTTTTAACAGAGATTTTTTTCTGACTCAAGTGCCTAGTGATTAAACTAGTAAAGTTTTAAACCGGCTGGCTCTGTGAGCTTACCTGACATTGCTTTAATTGTAATCTTTAAAAAATTAGAAAAAGGAAATAATTCTACCTTTAATATTTTTCCTGCTTTAAAAACACATGAATAGAAAATAAGTGCCAACTCCTCCTCAAAACCCCAGCAACAGTCACCCCCAAAATGCCACATAAAGCTTAAATGGTATATTCTCAAAAGATAACATTTCAGTATCACATTTCTGGGCTGTCAGTCTCAAGCAGAGAACGATGGATGAACTAAGTCAGCATTTACTTACGATACAACCCTCACTTTAGGAGAACAGACATATGTTATGACTCATTTTGAGGTGCATCATCCCATTGTACTATTGTGAAAGCTCGAGGCCTAAGGATTCAGTGTGTTGTTCTCAGGCACATATACCTGAAAGTCAATAGAAAGTACCAAATCAAAGGAATTCAGTCCAGAAAAGGTTTAATTTTACAGAGTGGAAATAAAAGACCGATGATTATTCTGAAGAATTTCAGAAATGTTATAAGAAATTGTGAAAAGGATTAGTTTTGCTGCCCAGGCTGGTGTGAGGGAATTGGGTGTTCCTCTGCTTTGTCTGCCTTTGCCAGGTAGCCCAGGACTCTGAGTCCCTGATGGCTGAAAGACACTGACTTCTGTGCAAGTGTAAAAGGACTCATGCTGGCAGGCACCTGGGAGAAAATTTGGATTACCAGTACAGTAAGAGCTCTGGTCCTATTTATCTGATCAGTCTCACTGAAAGCAAGGAAAACTGCAAGCTTTTAAACAAAGCACGCTTTTTGTACTGAATAAAGCTAGAATTTACCATGCCTGCTTTTCTGATGGACAGCTCCGCACAGCAGACGAATCATCAGTATCCCTGGAACTGTACTAATTTCCACCAGCTGCAGATCTGACTCACGGTGCTTAAATGGGATTGAAATGTCTTTATATCCTGAGCTCCGCAATACGTCTCCTGGAACCATATGACTGCCCACCACACAAAACTGTGAACCATCTGTCTGTCCTGCTTAATAAGCCTTAATGTTTAATAAGTAAATGAAATATTTAATATTTACAGAAATCAGGCTGCAGGCCGTGCAGTTGCCAAGTGCAAAATGGGCAACAGAACATACACAGCTGCCTTTCTGCCTCTGTGGATGTAGCTGAGGAACTCCTCTGATGCCAGTCACTTTCTGAAGTTAACGTTTCTTGATGAGCAAGCTTCAAGAGAAGCAAGTTTTCCTGTGTTTTTGTTCAGCAGAAGGATGCTTATATCTTAAGCAGGGCTTTGGGACACGAATGTTGGTATTAATAAACAGGATCAATAGTTTAAGCAGCTAAGAAACTTTTTTCCCCTCTTTTTGATGTTCCCGTTCATCATCCTCTACCACCCTGTGCTTCTCTCATTGGATTCTAAATTAACTTCTTTTTCTTCATTTTCACAACATAAACTGGTAAAAATGCTCACCTAAAACTTTTCAGCTTAGACATCTGTGAATAACCAAATGTTCAAAAGATGCAACCTGGAGGACATCAAAAAAGCTTCCTTACTGACAGTTAAGACCCAAGGATGTATCTCAATGTGGCATTTTAGCAGTATTAGATACCAGCCCCCATCTGGGCTATCTGGGAAGACTAACTAACAACAGTATTCAATTAAGTTTTACTGGAGCATTTATTTTGACTGGTGCTCTTAAATTCAGAGTAATGTTTTATGTAGTATGTAAATTAATGTGGTAGTCAGTTATCTTTAGTCAAAACTAGAGTAAATACCACAGCAAATTCTGATAATTAAAATCAGGGTTATAGTTTTATATAACAGGAATATATTTGGAAGACTGTTCTCAGACCAAAGAGATTTTTTCCTTCTACATGAGAGAAATGTTTTTCCTAGAGAGTGCTCCTTCTTGTTCATTTCTAAGGCTTAAGAAAACCAATTATCAGTTTGCACGGCTTCACTAAACAGCCATATAATGGACTAGTACGACAGAGTGAACAGAGAGGTTAAAGGACGTTTGAGACCTGTTATGCATTCAGTCTTGAAGAAAAGCACGAATCCAGGGTTACAGTGTATCTTATGTTGCTCAGCCATTGATGTACAGTCAGTCTGAATGAACTGGAAGAATATCGTTATTTCTAGCATGTTAGAACAAATTTGAGGACAATTATTTAGTAAACCCATCGTTCCAGATGTCGTAATGTCAGCAAAACAGAAAGTTTATGTGGTCAATCATGTGACGCTGAGATCTACGAATATAGTCCCATTCTAAATAGCTATAAATGATGTTGTTTGGATAACGCTGCCTCTAGCTGCCCCACAGAACACAACAGCCAGCCTCAGGTAGCTCTAACCAGCGGCTGCCGAGGGTTGCCTGCGCTGGCCTGGAGGCTGAACCAGGCTTGCTCAGCAGCACCTGGGAGGCGGCACCCTCTCGTGGCGGTACGCTGAGATGCCGGCTGCCCATCCCTTCTCTCCAGATACCCATCCCTTCCTTCACATCGGGCCCCTTTCTACCTCTTTCATCTTTTCCCCTTACTGGAAGGGAGATCTAACCATAACCCGGGCTAGAGCAACGCCTTGGTGCTTCCCCTCAGCAGATAGATTCTGATTCTTAATCACAGAACTCCTGTGCTCTTACATCCAAATCATCTCTTTTTTTTTCTCAGTCTTTTTTTTGCAGCCTTCTAGAGCTCTGTCCCACTTAATAGGCTCTCATAAAGCACTCAATCAGATCAGCTGCCTTTTAGCCCTTTTCAGCCTGCTGATTGTAGAGAATTTGCTCCATCCACTGCACACACCTTTCTTGTTTTCCTCAAGTAAGGAACAATTTGATGCCAGATGTATAACATCAGCTTCTTTTCCATTAACAGCATTCCCAGTTCGCCAAGCATTGGTGGGCCTTTGTTTATGTGTTATTAACTCATCAGCTACTGCATTTCTAATTTAATAGTTAATAGCTAAAATCCACAAATAATGGATTCCGTGTGACTTCCATTTTTAGCAATGAAACCTGCCAATGAACTATAGCACTCCCATTTTATTCAGTTTGTTTCCCATAAATATCTGTGAATCAGTACTGTAGATGATCTAAAAAGCCATTGCTCTTAGATTTAGAATTACATGCTAATACTTTAAAAACAACTGACAATATATTCTGAACAAACTTGGGCTTATTTGAAAGTACCTGTTATGCTAATATTAAGAAATAAAATAACAAATTGAAAGATACAAGATAAAAATATAATTGAGATAGTATACATTATCAGTTAAAGTAGGTAGGCAGTATAAACTAAAGCCTACAGGGCATGTACGTTGGCACAACTCTGCTAAGGTCAATGAAATTATTGTGATTTATGCCAACTACAGATTTGCAGCAATTAAATTATTAGACAAATAAAATAGCTTCATTATTTTTTCTCTAAAATAGAGAATAAGATAAAATCGATAATAAAATAAACACTATTTAAACATCCTGTTTGTCAACCCCTTCATTGTTTCTATATACAAATCCATCTGTATATAGATTTACATCACTATGTCTTTAATCCTTCAAACATATATATAGAGCTCTTTGCCTGGAATTATTCATATTTGTTTCAACAACTGGATATCTGACTCCTACTGGGGCTCTGGAGGAGCATTATGATCTACTACAGGGCTCAAAGACAGATTTAGCTTTCCTCTGAAGAACGGGTCCTGACTGATGCCAGTAGTTCTGGATTTTACTATAGGCATAAGAGGGGATGCCAGCACTTCATTAAGAACAGCTATGCAAATATTTTAAAGCAGCTGTGCTAGCAGTCAAGCACTGCAGCAGCTGCAGGACAAATTGTAGGGGTGTATCTTTAATACAAGAGATGTCCACACTATAATAGAGTGGAGATCAAGACAGACATAGGTCAATAAATGTTCTTGACTCGACAGTCTAAAGGATTACAGAATTCAGCATGAGAGGAGGTAAATGTGCCCAAAATAATGAGTCTGTTGCTAGCCAGTGAACAGTCTTTTCCCTGCAGCACCTTCTGACAAACAGAATGATTATTATTCATTAATGCTTCATTATTACTTGGATGCTTTCCTTCCTAGCGCAAGTACTTCTCATTTTGAAAACCAAACAAAACCTACCCTAAATCTGAACTGCTAAGTAACACGGAACCATACAGTATAGTACATTTCATTAACACCATAACGCATAAAGAGATGTATGTTGAAATCAGAATCCTGTACATTAAGTGAGCATTCTGGCTACAGAATTAGAGCTTCTGCAAGCAATCAAGAACAAGTGCGATTCCTTTTTCTGTCTTATTTCTTAGATAGATTACATTTAGGGAAGAGGTAAGGTTAGAGGACAGAGGGATTACCTAATGACCCTTTTCACTATAACTTTTTTTTTGTAACTGGAGATGGTTTAACATGTACTGTTGTGAAAACTGCATTGCTATGGCAACCTACTAGAAAAAAGAATCACTGTAGCTACATCAGAAACATATTGACATGTAAGCACTCACACGAGGTTTTTCTTCAAAGACAAAAACACCTCCAGATTTTCTATATACGATTTAGGCATCAGCTGAATATAAATAATCTCCTTTCCTGAATATTTACATTCTTATCTAACTATAACTGCCTTAACCCTGCATGAACTCTAGCTATGCAAGTGACGTGTTTTAACTGAGCAACATACACTAAACTGCTTGAAATGAACTGAACATTTCTTCCCCCACACAGAAGCGCTGTAAACTAGTATATATACTATATCCTTTTTAAAGTAATCTTCATTTTTTTAGTATGGTTATAATTGTTAAATACCAATTTACATATCCAATATATATAAATATTAAATGTTCACATAAAGGTTAAATACCAAAAGCCTGATTATTCAAGCACTCAAAAATATAGAAATGTTAAATGCTGAATGACTGCACGTTAACTAAAAGAATGACTAACAACTCACATTGAACTATAGCCACTTATTTTTAGTTAATTTTATATCAGATCAGTAATTTTCTTGTTCTGATACAAGCCTTTGCACTCATTTTGCTGCCATACTAGCATTACTTACCCCATAAGCTAGAGAATGTGCACTGGAATATATTTTGAATACCTTTTTCAACTGAGCAATGACCTTGGTGATTTGTTTGTAAGAAAAAGTGCATAAAACACCTTTTCTGACTGGAAGCTATATTAACTTACCATACTTAGACAAGGCATAAATGCATTTGCAATCAATAATTCAAAGCAAAGGAGTCCTTTAAAATCACCACACTCAAAATGAAAGTAGATGCAAATCTATTTTAATAATATTCAGGTATAACACAGGATGAGCAAGAGAGAACACTGGAACAGCCAGGTCTTGATAAATGCTTTGTTACATGACTTTAAAGACAGATCTGAAAAGGAACTGAGGCACTGTAACACTGCAGCCAATCTGCAAAGCACCTGGCCCACTGAACAAAAAAACCAGAGCCTTTTTCAGATGCTTCACCTTTTGTATACAATACAAGGGAGAGCTAATTGTCCTAGGCTGGAACCGGTTTAAGGGCAGAATACAGCATTTTCCAATAGGAAATTCTCAGAACAGCACATTTGCTACATCTCTTCCTTTTTAAGTTTACACAGCTTCCCTGCAGCCCAAGGCCCAGGGAATCCACCTCTTCATGAGTTTGTTCTCACCAAACAAGGCACGGCCACAGTCTTTAAAAACATGAGGTGTGGAGCAGCTGCAGCTTCCCTTTAATCCAGTATGTAACTACACAGGGCACTTACCCAGGTGGAGTGAAGGCTACACACTTCAGTTCTCTCATACTTCAGAGGTAGTACGCTGAAAAATGCCTGTGCCACCAGACTTCACGATACTCTGCTTGGGGCACTCTCCACTCCTTCCCTCTTGAAGGCAGGAAAGAGACTATGAACATGACATGGGTTGGTTAAGAGGGCTGCCTACGTTGGAGAAACTCATGTTCTAGTTTCTGCCTCAAGAGCGGTGGAAGAATTATGTCTGAAGATTGCCCAAGGAAACAATTTCACACTAGTACATGTGGGACTTGCACAATTACAGTTTTAGTAACAAGCACTTAAATTTCTTTCTTTTTGTGCTCAGAGTTTTTTGGGCACTCAAATCCCAGATGGGTATCTAAATAAAGAATGGGTCTTTTGAGTCAAGAAAATACTTACCAAATTTCAAAACTAATGTCAGTAAAATGATGTAGGATGCATGATGTGAAGCATGAAACCCCAGTGGTTTACTGCAAATCGCTCATTGATTTTTGGTTGGACCTCTGTAAGTTCTGTTTTTCTAGTTCAAATGGTTATTTGATTAAGAAATCAACAAGATTTGCATTTGCTAACAGCTGTAGTTGTTGTTGCTCTCCTCACAGTTCCACACAATAACACTTATAAAAAGAGAAATAAAAATGAAGTTTTGAATGTGTACAATTTGTGCAATTTCTGTGCCAGATCTGGTTGAGATGAAGAAGAAAAAAGTCCACTGGGAACAGAGGAGGATGGTAAGTTATTATGTCTCCTGGTACCTGTTTTTGTTTACCAATCAAAGGTCTAATTGCTTTGCTCTATTTTAATTAACAATGTTCTTATTTTAATTAGTTACTTTTCCTGCATACATTAGTAGTGAGAGAAACCACTGAGGATATGAACAGTATGATGAAGAGTTTAAAGTTAAGCTTTTAAAAATGTTTTAACAATTTCACAAGTGTTTAATAATAAAAATAAAGCTATTCTTCATAAATGTGGCTACTGCTTCTCCAAGGATTTCATCCTAGCCAAAAAAAAAAAAAGTGTTTTTTTTTCTTTTAACTTAAAAAGTCAACTGATATCAAATATAATTAACACAGGCATCAAAAGAGCTAATGTAGGAATAGGAAAGGTTTGATAGTATTTAGATATGCTAAAACATTCAAGCTGGCTGAATCTTTTGAAACATCCCAATGCGACAGCCATTCTGTTAAGACGAATCTCAGTATCATCATTAGCAATTATCTTTGAAACTTCATGAATTTTCTCTTCTTCCCTAAGAGAGGCTGGGAAAAGGCAAAAGGTGCCCTATAAATGGAGAACTCATATAGATTGTTCCAATTCCTGCAAAGATTTCAGAACAAAAAATCTTTACGTAAGTACTTTCATTAACAAGGACAAATGTAGCAACCCTTGTCTTTTTCCTATGAACTATTTGTGACAAATACGCTTACTTCCTCTGTGGGGCGGGTAACAGGCTTGGTGTACAGGGAGAACAGTAAATGCTCAAGTTCCACATAAAGCCCTGCCTAACGTTCCTTGGCGCAGCCTAAGAAGGGTTGGTCTATATGAAACTAATAGTAGTATGTTACACAGCTAGTTAGAAAACCACGCACAGTAGTTCATTGTCAAAGTGGCAATTACTAATTGGGATTCTGCAGCAGCCTGTTCTGAGTGTGCTTACTCTAAGTTGTAAACACAACAGAAAATATATTAATTAAACGTGAGGATAACAGCAAAATGAAATGTCTGAAAAACACGATAGTAGATCATTACATTTTGTTTTGAAAAAAACAGGATGTAATTCAATAAGGGCAAATACAAAGTACCACATTTGATAGGAATAATCAACTGTTCAAGCACAGAATGCAATAAATACAACTATAGGAACAGTTGGCAGCTTCTTCAGAAAAGGATGAGGCAACTTTAGCGGAAGAAGGGGAATATGAGTCAATATGACCATGCTGCTTCACAAACGACAATCACAATGGGATATATAAAACGGAGCTGTGAACTAATCCTGTCCTATCCAACCCAAATAAACGGTTAACTAAAATACTATGACCAGGTTGGATCATCACATATTTGATAGGCAGGGCGGGGTGGGGGGGGAGGAAAACGGAGAAGAAGGTTCACCAAAAATTCTGGAAAGCAACAAAAATGACAAGAGATGTACAAAATGTTATGAAAACATGCCTTACCAAAAAAACCCTGAAGGAACCTGATCATTATGCTGAAGACGCCTTACAAAGACAGAGTGATGTAGTTTTCAGGAGTGCAGAAAGTAACCGAGGAAACGAGCTATTCATCATTTGCTACACACAGGACAAGAAGCAAGTGCTCCTTGCTACCACTAGTACCTGTTAAGTTAGATGAACTTTGTACAGCATGGCTAACGGACTATAATGGGTTGTCCAGGGAAGCTCAAGAAAAAAATTAGGTACTTATGAGAATATCATGTATCTGATTCCATCTTTAGGTAGCAAGAAGTTAGGCTAATTCTTGAGGCCTTTTCCAACCCAGTACTCTCCCAATCTGGTGGTACTTTAATGCCAAAGCAAAAAAGGTTTTTTCAGGTAGAATACTGTAGTAGAATCCCTACCACGGAATCACCTCTGGGAAGAGACAAATAGTAAGTATTGCACACTTGTAGTGGGGAGAGAAGGCAAAGAGAAACTCAGTCCTTGCAAGATTTGCATTGATTTTAGCCTTGATTTGTTTTGATACACTTCCATCAGCTGAATGCAACTCCAGCATCTTTCTCTTCTTCAGTAAAAGGTCATGCTGCAGTTACCAACCAAACACAAGCTGATATTGCAGTGCCTAAATGCTATTGTCCTAGTACAGCCGCTGAAGAATGTTATGAATGCAGTTATGGGAAGCTAAAAAAATACCTTAGAATTGGGTTTCCTAGAAAATCATAATTAGCTATTTCAAGCCACACTTGGGAAACATTTATTTGTAAAAAGGATGCATTTTGCTAGACCCGCAGCCAACTTCAAGTATACTACAAAAGGTGGTTAATGTAAAAATCTGACTTCTGCGCAGCTACAGCACAGCTCATAGGAATTGACAGCAACTTTTTTTATCCCACTAGCACACGCTAGTGCACTGGGGGGAGCACAAAGGGCAAACACCCAGAAGAACAAGTGAGTGTTTTTCTTCGTCTTATTCAGCACTAGCGCTCCTGATTCTGAGACACCAAATGCTTTCAGCTCACACTTGTTACTCAAAGATCAGCTGTTTAAGGACTGCTAACTTGTTTACTTGCAAAGTACATCTCAAATCCAGCCTGAGACTACTGTGCTTTTATAAACTTAACCATTTGGCGATAAGATCATGACCACTATGAATAAGCATCTAGTTCACCAGCAACAAGGAAACGAGTTCACAGCGCAAAGAGCACCACATACCTGACATTGCCAGGGTGACTGGTAAAGGTTCAACTACAGATAAGCATTTTAGTCCTCATGAATACTCAACTCCACTCTTCTTTCCTTAAGATGACTCCCTCTAGGAGCTGAGTGAATGATGCTAACAAGATGCTGAGGAGCAAAGTTCAGTACTCTTGCTTGTACACAAAGTTTTCATAGCCTACAGAATTTCCTTGTGAGAAATGTTAAATTAAGCAAGAGTAATAAACCTCATCAAACCTCCCTTCTCCCTCCACAAGCCCAACCAAAACAAAACAAGATTGTGAAGGCACTTGCCAGCTTTTATATTTTTATTGTGCATTTCATAAGTGCTTAAAGATACCACACAAGACTGTCTGCATTATGTTGTCCGTATGTAGCATGCTGCACAGTAAGACAGACAGGCCCCCAAAAGTTTTCATATTCTAATTCAAACAGACAAAAATTAGATAAAATAGTATTATTTCATTATACAGATGGCAAACCACAGAAAATTTCTTAGATCACACAAAATAAAGGCAGAAACTGAAACCGTTCTTCCAAATCTGTATATTAAGTCCATCAAAAATACCATGTGCTTTTGGCAACTCTAAAAAGATTAAAAATTCTATCAATCTAGTTACGGCCTGTAAACTTCAAAAGATTATTTCAAAATAAATATTTAGTAAGTTCCCAATTCAGAAGAAATTCAAGCGTGAATTTCAATCAAATCATAGGTACAAAGGGAATAAACAAAACCCTTTTCCCTCCTTCAGTATAAATTTTGCCAGACCAGTTAGTCATAGGTTACTCTTTCTTTCATACAAGGATGTATATAAATTCATTAAGTTATTCTCAGAGGATGAAATTAAGTTGTCAAGATCATAATCAACTTCAAAGGTAGGTCGCTTTCCAAAAATTACGAGAGCAAGAAATACAGCGAAGTGTGCAGTAAGGCCCCATATCTTGAATGACATTTTATGTTCGTGGTCATCATATATAAAGCAGTGTATCTGTCTGAAGTAACCAGATGAGGTTTTATAAGGCAAGGTCTTGTAATTTAAGGGCTTGACAAAGTACTCCAATGGCACAACAAAAACATCGCTCACTTCATCTGGATTAGGAATGGCCTGGAACGTATCCTCTATAAATCCTACAACTGGTGTTACCAAGTGATTCATCTAAAAGAAAAAACAAACAAACAAACAAACACGCCCAAACACTAAGTTTGTACCACGTAAAAGAATGTTTTTTATTTGAAAATTTTGTCTCATCAAAATTTCATTTGTTGCTGCTTGTGTCCATTGCCTCAAGAAGAGTCTGCTATCATCTTCTCAGTAAGCACCCCCGAGGTACTTGAAGAGAGCAACTAGATCCCCTGCTAGCCTTTCTCTTCTTCAGGCTGAGCAAACCCACTTTTCAGTCTCTCCTCATAATCCACGTACTCCAGCCCCCTTACTCTCTTCATGGCTGCCCACTAGGCTCTCACCAGTTTACCACTGTCTTTCTGGTACTCCAGTGTTTCCCTAACTGGACATGGTACACCAAACGTGGTTGCACAAATACCATACTCAAGAGCAAGGATCTCTCCCCTTCGCTCCACTTGCAACACAGGCCGCGCACTTGAAGGAGCAGTTGTTATTTACAGTTACAGGTTTGAAAGGGCCATCATCGACCTTACAAAAGAAAATAACCCAAGCTTATTTTCTAATGATATGCTGACTTACTCAGTTTATTGCTTACTTTATCAATTCCGGGCACAAGCCTACAGATAACTTCCACCTTCTCTGGCTGGAGTCCCACTTCTTCTTTAGCTTCTCGGAGAGCAGTATCAATTTCATCTTTATCAGTTGCTTCACTTTTACCTCCTGGAAAACACACTTCCCCTGGTGATCTTCTCAGCTAGAATTTAAAGTACTACTATTAAATATAACAAGTTTTGCATTTCTTCTTGGATCCACACAGACACTTGTTCATATTGCAGAATCACTTCATGTTTATCTTTCCAGACAAAGAAGCTGGAAATGATGGCAAGAGGTTTCTGCAGATCAGAAGAAATGCACCTTATCAAGAGCTATACAAGAAGTTGCACCTATATCTAACTAATCCATATGCCCTCACTACCAGAAATACACGCATCCCTTGTACAGGATTGTGTAACTCATACTACGCGTTCTGCTTTAATACTTTTCATCATCCTGCTTGCATGAGAGACTGGCAGATCAATCTAGTCAGACAACTTGAATAGTGAAGTTAAAATACTCAAGGTAAAAACAAGAACTCCTAAAACACACATTTAAATAATGTACCTTTAAGTACATTAGAGTAATAGGCTTGTGCATCAAAGATTAGTTAGAAGCCCATTTACAAGCAATTTATTAGCAAAGTAACTGTAATTATTATGGCCTTACAATTTCTAAGCAAGACCCCAAAAAACTTCCATTTTCCTGCAACAGAAACACAGACAAGTAAATCATCTCTGAACACAGGCAGTTTATCAGGGTGGGGGGTGGAAAAACAAGAGTTGTAAAAGAAAACAAAATGCCAGCAAAAGAGTTCTGGGGGACTTAGGTTGTTGCTTTTCCTTTCATATATGAAAGTGAAAGAAGAGTAATATTAAATGCAGATTGAAAAGTCACGTTAATAAAAGCTGTGATGCACTGTCAGTTTTCTTATTTACATCACAGTGAACAATCAAAATTTCATTTTCTGGTCTGGAAGCCAGCTTTTGGTGTCACAAGTTTTTGCGTACCCAGCATTTTTCTGGCACGTAAGTAATGGAATCATCGATGTATAAAAATACCTGCTTGCCGCCTTGGGCGCACTACCTGCTGTTTGAAAAGCAGGCCCTAGAACATGTTGCAAGGATGGGACCCGTGCGAACAGGAGGGTACGAACAGGCGGGTTTCCCTGGCAGCCACCTCGCCGATGGGGCGCTGGCGTCCCTCAGCCGGCTCGGCTCTGCGGCGCCCGCCCTGCGCCTGAGCCTGGGCCTAGGCCCGCCTCACCTACCTTGATCGACCTGACAGTGAGCAGCAAGTGCAGCTTCCCCTCCCGCACCATCAGCGGCAGGAGCACAGAGGCTTTGGGCAGCGGCAAGTGGGAGAATTTGCCTCCGACATCGAACTCCCTCAAGCGGAGCCTGACTTTCTCTTTTATACTCTGTCTGTAAGCAAACAGAAAGGAGCGCCGTGACAGCCCAAGGCTGCGCCCCTGCTCCCAGCGCCCCACAGGCAATGGGGAGGTGGTTTTCCACAGAGCTCGACGTGAGAGGCGCCCAGCACCCACCCCCCCCGCTGCCCGCCCCATAGGCCTTCCTCCCGGGTTGTCCCCGCAGCTGGCGGGAGCGGCGGGTGGCGCTGCGGCAGCCAAGGAAGGGCGGGGGCCGACCGCTACCTTTCCAGCTCGTCCTCCCGCTCCGCAGCCGCCATCTTCGCATACCCCGACAGGAGAGCTGACCTGCCCCTCCTCCCTCCCCCCCACCCCGGGACCGACGGCCGGTCCCTCCAATCAACACTCGAGATCGCCGGACTCTGCCGCCTGATTGGTGGCGGGCGGGCCGTCCGGCCACGCGCGAGGGGACCCGCACGGGACGGCGGTGCGCGGCGTTCCCGCTCTCGGGCGGGCGCGAAGGGCCGGGCGGGGCAGGGGTTCTTTCCCGTGGCCCCTTCCCCTCCGTGGCCCCTTCCTCCCCAGCGGTCGGCCACAACTTCCTCGGGCCGCGTTTAGCTGGGGAGGGGCGGTGTTAGCTGCCCGCCGTCGTCGTCCCGCTGGGAAAAAGAGAAACCCGCGGAGGAGTTCGGCGTCGCGCCCCGCCGCGCCGAGCATCGGCCGCATCCCGCCCTCAAAGGGGCCAGAGTGGCGGCAGCGGGCGGCTGGCGCTCGGCTCCGGTGTGAGCCGTTCCCCTCGCTTTCGGTGAGGGGCCTGGTCATGCAGACGCTAGTGTTCCCCTTTCCCGCGCTTTAAGGGGCGGGTGACACGAGAGGTGACGGCCTCCAGCTCTCGGGGCTCCGGAGGTAGAAAACAGTGAGGCGTCGGAGTCTGCCTAAACTTGGTGCAGCTTCTGGGCAGTAAAATTTTAACTTCCAGTTCTCATTAGGGACACAAAACTAGCAGAAGTAATTTCCTGCTATAATGGTTTATCATCCAGCCTTAACAGGTAGTAATCAGTGTTACCTGCATTTCGAGTAACACAGTGGTACAACCAACACGTGATCCTGCTCCTCTAAAACCAACACACCAAGTTAAATGGAATGTGTAAGAGCTGATCTCAGTGTGGTTACCTTAATGTTTGCTTTTCTTTTTTTTTTGATTGCATTAAGCTAAAGAACCAAATGTGTTTTCCATGTGGCACGCGCTTCGTATAGTTGACGTAATTACCCTCAAGTCCTTAAATGCTTATTCAGCTCTTTGTTCCACAAAGTACTTTGTATATATTTACCCTCACAAGCTCACATGTGAAAATAACTGCGGTTTATATACAATCACACAATGTGTTACTTCATATAGTAAATTAAAACCCCAGCATGTATGTGTCCTGCCTATGTCCCCGGTGATTCCTGCAGAATATAATATCCACTTTATGGCCAGTGTTCTATTCAGGTTTCACTGAAAATCATTCACCTTTAAGCTGTTTTACATAATCATTATAGGAAAAATACATAGAATAGTATCTTTAGAAAATGCTGTAGTTCTTCAGTGAAGAGTGTGATTAGTAGATTATTTCTTATTATTCACCCACACAGCTGTACATGCCACTGAACTGTTGTTCCAGAAGACTGTTGTTATCAGATTCTATATTTCTCTTTGGCTTTCTCTTTCAGAATGCAGATATGCTAAAAAAGAAAAAAAGAAGTAGTACAACTTTAGTCAGTCTTTACTATCAAAGAAAATGCAAGAATGATTTTCAGTTGTATACCTAGCATTGATAGGAAAACACACCAGAACAGTAATCTTTGCAAGTTTAGTTGCAAGTTTTACTACTTGCAGTAAAATTAAGTTGTTAATATTGTTTCCAAGTTCATCTGTACTTTATAGATTTGTATATTCTGAGGTCAGGTTTGTTCAATTACTGTATCCTTCTTCATATTATTTTGCAGTAGCATAGATCTGTTATGTGTCTTTAACAGAACAGGTTTGTTTTATTAAAAAGACTTTCAAGGGAAAAGCTTTTCCACTTTACCGGATTTGAGAAAGTGCTTTTGAAAACTAAGGAAGGAAAAAAAGATCAACTCTTTCTATCAGTTAATGCTCTTCCCAAGTCTACTACTCAGTGAAGCCTAGGGAGACTATAATGGAACAAAGGAAAAAAGATCTTGATGTACATGTTATATGGTGTAGGAAAAGCCTTCACACACATTCCACACAGAGCCATCTTAAAGACTTGGCTAAAAAAGAGAAACACGGTATTTCACTAAGACAGGCAAACATCAAATCAAACCCACATTACAAGTGACTTTCTTTTCAGATGGGGCCAGTGGATTGTACGCTGCCAGCCGTCTTGGGAGATTCAGAATACTGTACAGCACATCTGGGCCATGAGACTTGTGAAGTAGATTCATAAAAAGGTAAGGCATAAACAAGTTCTTACACATTCACATTGAATTATCAGCTTGGCATGTTAATAATGTTTTTGCCCTTTTAATGGAAGTTTCTGGTCAGATTTAAGTTTTGTAATTGCTGAGAAGCTCCTAGAATAAGCTAATACTGTTGCTGGCTACCTGTGGTAACAGTCATACACGTAACAGTCAGGGCACACATGCACGTACTTACGTTTAGATCTCTGAAGTATTCATTATAATCAAGAGCATATCCAACCACAAATTTATCTGGAATTTCAAAGCCTATATCTGTAACAAAATGCAATTCTTTTTATACTTGGGTGGTGTAAATATCTTGTACACAGTTTGTATTTAACACACATCAGCTTGCTTTCAAGGTACTTAGCATGCTGCTTTAAAAATCAGAGCTGTAAGTTGATGACAAAGGTTAGACTGTACCATGTCCATCAGTTAGTAGTACAATTAAAATGTTAAGAGAATACTTTTTAAGAACAAAATAATTATTTAAAACTTACTGGGACAGGGAGACAAGGAGTGGTATTTTACTTGTGTAAAAGTAGTCGCACTGCAACTCAGTAGGGATTTTCAGTTTGAAAACAAGTCAAGTTTAATGCAAAGTCAAAACAAATGCCTTTTAGGGTCAAAACCAAACAATACAAAGTTAAGTGTTGATTCTGGTTTTGGTGTTTGGTAACAAATAGCCAAACCTGCGCTCAGACCAACCAAGGAAAACAAAAAGAAGGTGATCATGAGGTTTCAGCATGGGATAGCTGGTCACCGGTTTACAAATTTTTATGTATTTTCTCCCCATTTCTCTTGGCCTTCCTGAAACTTATATGCCAGTTTTCAGACTTACTGCATGAAGTGAAATTATGAGATCATATTTTGGACAACCAGAAAAATGTGGTACTTACAGTCTGGTCTGTAAACTGGACTTCGATGTGTCCTTTTAACGAGCAGGCTGTAAGGCAGAGCAGAGAAGGTTATGTTTTTTAAAATATGTATTGCTCTAAGCTGTATACGTCATTTCTCCTACCCCTCCCCATAAGTTTCTACAATCATGCAGTTTTAATTAAACACTGAGGTTATTGTAACAGAAAGAAGTAATGTTCAGCCATATCATTGAGGAAGAAGCAAAGGCTCTGATCTAGGTTCATTCTGAAGGTCCAGATGACTCTATTCTTTTACATTTAGTTCAATTTAGTTCAGTTCTGTATCCCAAATCATTATCTTTTCATGTAGCAATTTATCAGCAAACTGAATAGCATAGACAGGTAAGCAAGTTCAAGTGGCATGTGAAGATCTTAGTGGGGAGGGAGAAGAGGACAAGCCATTCAAAGTCACTATGATTTCTTCTGGAAAGTCATATCCATTCTTGCTTTTCCTGTGCGCTTCTGAAGTAACTGAGAACTTCCTAGACAGTGACTAGGAGGAGCATAACTGGTACATAAAACAAGAAGTGATTTTTCAAAGGATCATGGGTACTTGGCATAGACAGGGATGTTTCCAAAAATCCCTTTTAGAGATCATCTAAAAGCAAATCTAGAATGCCACTTGAAGTCATCTTGCAAGTGGTGACAAACTCTTAAGATTCTAAAAACCCGTATGACTGAGGATATTAAGAAAATCTCTGAGTGTTGTCATTCTAGTATTGAGGCAACTGAGAAGGTGTTAGGAAACCTATGGAAAGAGCTGAATTTCCTTCAAACACAAGGAGGTGAGAAACAGGGAATCCATCAGACTTTATGGACTATGCAAAAAGATCCAGGAAACCTGTTTTACTCATTTTAACAATAAAGGTGGTAATGCATATGTAGGTTTCCCAGTTTAATAAATAGTTTTTCGCCAGCTGGATAAGGATTGCTTCCTGGTTTTAATTCATCTTCACCCAACTTCAAACCAAACAAAACCAAACCAACACCCACCAGCATGCACTGACTATTCACCTACATGATTTTACTATATCTTCTTGTTACAATAGATTGGGAAGGGGCCATATCATTATACCTTACAACTTTTACCATCTTTGGTTCGTTGTCTTTTAGTTTTGAAAGTAGCGCCTTCATTGTTCTACCAGTCTCAATAATGTCCTTGAAGAGATAAAAAAATAAATTATCCCCTGAGTCTGAAAGAAAAACCAGATTGCCAGTGGATTAATTTAAAGCAGAAAAACCAGTCAGCAACCCTGGCAGCACAGTCACATAATTAATTGTTGCGTTATATGCAATAGGTACTAACTTGCAAAACAGGAAGAAAAAAGTCCATGTTGCTCCCTCCTCCCACACTCCAGTCTTTACTTACCTCTACTACTAACACATTCTGGAAAAAATCATGTAGGGAGAGAAAGAAAAGAAAATATTTACATGGTGACATTCAGTGAATTATACAGCCTGGAAAAGTTGGCACTACAAACTTCAGTTACAAGTTGCAATTGGTTTTCAAAGGAGCTTGTCACTTAGCTAACTTAGATTATTCTCGTGCTTTCTGAAAAGTCTTTCTGTAACTATTTATGCAAGTATAAAATATTGTGAGAAAGCCACCTATGTCAGGTTCTATATATCAGGTTCTATATGTTATTCTATGTACAGCATATTCTGTACATATATTCTATGTACAGCAATAGCACTCTAGAACCATACTGCATGAGTCAGTTTAAGATGGTTCATTTCTGGGCACTGTGGGATAAAATGTGGAATAAGATCTTTAGAAGCATTCACTACGGATCGTGTTAAGTTTCCACTGAGATCAATGGGAATTATTATTTCAAAGCATAGCATTTTTAAAACAGTGTAAAGTAGCAGCCGATATGTCATATCAAAATCTTAATAAAGGTGGACTTCCTGAAAGATACACAAAAACTGTTCTCTGCCTTAAAAGCTGAGGATGCTAATTCGTACCTTCCCGCTTAGTGTAAACAGTTCCTCACCAACAATACTGATTTTTTCTGTAGGTGAATCATTCTAGAAGGAGAAAGAAGAGAGGGAAGTCACATAAAACATGCTCAAAGTGTTATCTTGTATGTGTATGAAAGGTGTGCTGCTCTTGCTTTTTGCCTATCAAATGACACTTACAACTTTACACTCCTTCAGTAAAACAGCTTTTAAGTAGCTGAGAGCAAGAGGAGAGAGTGAAGTATCAGTGCAGACAGGTGTTTGTGTGGAACGAGAGTACATCCATATTCATGGAAGAGACACCATAGCTTTCAGCTATTTTTGTTACCTCAAATTTATTTTAGAATTCCACGAAAAATTTCTATTGTTTTATGTTGTATTGAGCATGAGGTAAATTTTGATCAGTGCACACAGCCAGAAAAAAATACCATAAGTCATTGCTTTACATCAGTTGGTTCAGGCCAAATATGATTGGTTCAGGCAAAAGATACCTGTTTCCCAATGCACAGATCATGAAAACAGGTCTCTCTGATATTATCTATAGGAATAAAAATTAATGCAGAGAGAGACAATAAGCAAGTCTCTGATGCTAAGCTCCTCTCCATACTCCCTCCCACCAAAGGGTGCCATGGTAAAGGCAGAGTAAAACCTTTATGGAAGCTTTGGGCTGGAGAGGAGGATGTTGGAGACCTGACCCTGGCTTTGTCATGTTGAGTGTTCTGCTGTATGTTCATGCTAGTGAATATACAATATCCATCTGACTGTTGGGGCAGATCAGCAAATCAGTTGCTTTTCAGTGTGTAATGAATTAAGTTGCTTTGAACAGGATATATGCATAAACTCAATTTTTTTGTGGAGTTTTTGTGTAAACTACCAGTATTCAGAATGTCAGTCTATGGGGAGAGTCAATTTTCCAAAGAAAAGAAAGTTGCTTACGCAGTAGCTTTTTATTCTAACAAAATCCACAGTAATAGGCACAGATTTATCACCATTTTGATTTAGTGCTTTTATATGGTCCAGCAAATCAGCAAAGAATTTGTAGCCTCCTTTAAGGACACAGAGTGCAACAATGTGATAGCTTCCCATATCTTGCATGATATCTCTAGCCAAACGTTCTGTCCTGGAAGGAAAGAAAAACCAAATCCTGTAAAGTGTTTTGTGTATCATATTTGTTTGTCCATATGTTAAGCAAAGTCCAAGGTAAAATTTTGATCTTGCTGTTAAGTATTTTATAACCAGCAAATTGTGACCACATTAAGACATAGGAAAGTTAGTTACAAATTTGCAGTTCACAAGATGATGCCTAGTCCAGTTGACATACTGTTGATTTGATCAATAATCGAAACAATGCAGGATAGGAAAGCTTAAAGATATTTGAGATAACATGGAGGCTTAACTGGGGTTGTAGAGGAATCCCCTCCATAAAACTCCTCTCGTGTTAAACTCCAGAACACAAGTGTTACAGCTGCAGGGTTTCCATGTTTCTCGTGGGCTATGCAGGGTGGGGCACTGGTCTTTTCATTTGGAGGGAAATGGATCATTGGTATCACTATCACTACCCTCTGTCGGTTACCCTCATACCTGTCCAGGATGAGTCCATGAGGAATGAAGACTCTTTCTAAATCTTCTTCATAATGCTTAGGAATGCAAAATAGATTTTTATTATAGCCACTTTCTTCATCTCTTATCTGCAAGTGGAAGGGAAATAGGTCTAGGAGTAAAGTCAGAGCCACACAGGAAAAAACCTTCCAGTCTCTGATAATACAGAGGAAGACTCCTCTCCCCACATCCACACACCCCCAGTAATGTGTCAAAATAAAAACATATCTGAGAGTTTTTGAACTTTCTAATAGAACAATTCACAATCTGTGTGATAATTCAGGAGCTAGTGTGCTTCTCTGAGATGTGAATGGGTAGATAACCACTTCATCCTAGTCATTATAAGAGAAGTTCTCAACCATCGTCAACTCATAAAAAACCCAAAACAACAACAACACCCCTCCCCCATTGTATTCTCCATCTCCCTTTCTGCAGAGCACAGTAACTTGCTAGCAAAAATTAAAATTTAAGGCAAGTAGATTGGGATTACATCTTGATCTCCAGTCAGCAGATGACTTTAGGGTACTGCAATACCTTGACCATCATTTTCCATTGTGTAAAAGAGAAAGCTGTCTCCTAAGTGTGAATTCACAACTGAACTTTTAACAGGGGTAAGGTCATACCAACAGGGGAGATGGCTCACCCCAAAGGAGGAGCTTAAGCTTTGCGATGGTAGTGGGAAGAGAAGCTGCAGAGTCTGCCTATAGGTGGGAACCAGAGACCTGCTGAGTTGCAGATCAGCTTGTTGTGCTGTTTGCCCTGCTAGCAGATGCTCCTCAGCATGGCTGGGGAGAGGCCATAGCTACTTCCCACAGATCAGGGCCTTAACCCTTTTGCCATCAGGCTTTAGAATTACAGTTCTTTTTCCAACATGGTGGCTGCTGCACCCAGAGTGTGTCTGGGTGTCTAGAATTTACTTATTCTTCATTTGGGCTTCTCTCTGACTAGTCTTTTGACCCCAAACAGATCTGTGTCTTTGGGTTCTACCACCCTTCAAGACCATAATGGATGTTTTGGTCTTTGCTCATTTATGAAGTGGAAGTACAAAAGCAGGCAAGAAAAAAATATAATGACGTAGAAACAATTGTGAATAAGAGGGCTAATATGTAAGTATTAGAAATAAGTTAAGAAAAAACTCAAATTAGTGATATGTCTCACATCTAATATTGTCCTTAATTGTTAAAAAATACAGAACTAATTGAAATAAAAATTCAAAGCTGGCTCAAAGCGTTAGTGAAAAATAGGTTAACTACACACCAGTTGCATTCTACAGGACTCAATATAGTATAATTCAATATATGAGTGCTGCACTGTGCAGATTTCTTTGGTGAAGCACGTGTTCCTAAATGCATATAGTCTGTTTGTTGAGCAACGAAGGAGATGACTACTTCGGTAGAAGGCAAATTTTTGAAGGAGTCGTTTTACTCAGTGTTTTTGCTGAGACTGTAAACCTTTTTCTCCTCAGACCTGGCATGTGTAACACCCCTCTACCGACTGTGAAGCATCCTTTGATTTGACTAAACAGGCCTCAGACCCAAGGACTCGGTAGCTCACTAATGGACAGCACAGAACTATGAACTAGGCAATAATAGCATAAAGCAGAGCTAACAAACGAGTTAACACCTGCAAACTCTTTAGACAGATGTATTGGTTTTAGTTCTCTTTTTTGGCATAGGAGAGATGAGTTCTTAGGAAGAGAGGAAAAATGGACTGTAGGGAGCAGGAGTGGGTATTACTTGCAAAACCCACAGCAGCCACAAAAATGAGATAACCAATTACTGCTGTTTATTTTAAATTGGCCACAAACAGCCCACTTCAATTAAAGATAAAACTAGAGAGGCAGGTGTTAACAAGAATTTCAAAGAACAGATTATCATAGTACAAGGCGACACATACAGAATCTCATCTTGGCTGAACTAACTGTATTCTGGAAGTACTCAAAATTGATAGGCTTTGAAGTTCCAAGTTAGACTTATAGAATAGCCTGCAATCGAGCAGTGTTTAGTGTCAGCAGTACTATTTTACCTGGTATAGTTACTATTTTCTTCATGGCTGAAGTCAGCAAAGTGAAAGCTTAGGTGAAGGATTGTTTTCAAATTAAGTTTGCTTATGGTTTATTAATCTTGGAAGAGATACTGGCAGTTACACTGGTATGAGCTGCAGATGAGGCTAGACAGTAGCATCTATGAGCAGGCTTTAATGCAGCGCAGAACTGCTTATTGTTGTTTGAGTGTTATATTAACCCGGGTGACCAGTTTGAAATGGGCTAGTTTCTGCCTGTGTGAGGTTGCTAGTGGTGACAGACAGAGCACATACAGGATATAGGATTCTGTCAACAAGAAGCAGTGACGATAGGACATAATTAGATGCATTGGTCCAAGGTACAAGTGTTTATTTGAGACTACTGGAACATATAAGCATAATTTTCATTTGCAGTACAGAAAAAGCACTTTTAAGGATAGTCACTGGCATGATAAACAGTTTAAAAAGTGCTATAGGGTGGTTTTGGTTTTTTTTTTTTGCGGGGGGTGGGGCAGGGGGAGGTTTCCTCCAAGATTCCTCATCTCTATTGCATTTTGCTTAACTGCAACTTAAATGCAATGACTAGGCTACCTGTGACTGGAGCAGTTTTTCTTTTGCCCAGTCATAGAATGGTTTGGGTTAGAAGAGACCTTAAAGCTCCTCTAGTTTCAACCCCACCACCACAGGCAGGGACACCTTCCACTAGACCAGGTTGCTTAAAGCCCCATCCAACCTGGCCTTGAACACTTCCAGGGATGGGGCATCCACAACTTCTCTGGGCAACCTGTTCCCCCGCCTTACTACCCTCATAGTGAGGAATTTCTTCCTAATCTAAATCTGCCCTCTTTCGTTTTAAAGCCATTACCCCTTGTCCTGTTACTACATGCACTTGTAAAAAGTCCCTCTCCAGCTTTCTTGTAGGCACCCTGCAGGTACTGGAAGGCTGCTATAAGGTCTCCCTGGAGCCTTCTCCAGGCTGAACAACTCCAGATCTCTCAGCCTGTGTTCATAGGAGAGGTGCTCCAGCCCTCGGATCATCTTCATGGCCCTCCTCTGGACTCACTCCAACGGTTCCATGTCCTTGTTATGTTGGGGACTCCAGAGCTGGACACAGCAGTTCAGGTGGGCTCTCACCAGAGCAGACTAGAGGGGCAGAATCACCTCCCTCATCCTGCTGGCCATGCTTCTTTTGATGCAGCCTAGGATACAATTGGCTTACTGGGCTGCAAGTGCACACTGCTGGGTCACATTGAGCTTCTCATCAGCAAACACTCCCAAGTCCTTCTCTGCAGGGCTGCTTCTAATCCATTCTCTGCCTAGCCATACTTAATGGACTTCAGCCTTACAATTTGCTTTTGCAGTTATAATTTGGGCTTTCATCTGCACAGGGAGTTGAAGTTCAGATTCATGCTGCATTTGATGAGAGGGATCACAACTGGTTCAGCTCAAGTGAGGGATGACCTTTGTCCATGTTAATGTCACTAATGAATAAAGGTAATCTTGAAGCAGACAGGTGTGCGTAGTGATTATTGCTTATAGCTACTTCAACAGTGCAGGTTGATATCTTTTATTTGATAAACAGCTGTGCTCATTGAGCATGCTATTTTGTGCAAACAATGTCTGCTACATTAATATCTTGCTTGTTGCTATGCGTGAAGCATTTTTTAAGGTCTGCTGAAAGGTTCATGAAGAGAACCTTAAGGCTTGCATCAGTTTGAGCACCACATCACCATAGCAACATGCTGCATATACCTTACAGGCTCATAAAAGTGTTTGTTTTGTGGCACTTGCTAAATAATACAGCAGCATCCCATTATAATAAAGCAATCTACTAAACTATCACACAAAGTCATTAAATTTTTAAGTCATAAGTATATAACTTGAGGAATTAGTTGTTTAATTTAGTTTCAATATCATCAATTGTTCATTCACTGATGTAAGTTTCTGAGCTTAAGGGGGAAAAAGCCAACAAGATGAACGACAGCAATTATGTACAATAAAGAGATTCATAAATAAGTATTGTTTGATCAGCACAGAATGAAAGAATATGATTATAGGTATATTAAAGTCAAATAAATAATGTCATAAGTTTGTAAAAAATTTGAGTCTATTAAGGTGCCCCTATTCTGAAAGCCAGTTTTTCCTCCTGAGTAAATACAACAAGGCCTTTCATTAGTCAGTATTTCTACTGTTCTATTATTTTTGCAGAAGCTAACCTCTCCCCCACACCCAAAGCTCCCTTCAGTCAAATAACCAAATATAAGTACATTATGCTTTCTTACCTGCAGTCCATGAGCCATAGTCTTACTTTGAACTATGCTATCAGAGAATGAATTGGTACTATTACTGCAGTTTGTCTTGCACTATTTTCATCTTGCAGCCAGATCATGACCTGCTTCTAAAAAGGTCAAAATGGCTATCCTTCCTACAGGAAGCATTATTTCCTTTTACTAATGCATTGACATCACAATCCCAGGTTCTTACTTAATCAGATTAACCAGAAATAAAATAGGCATTAGCCCTGCTGCTAATCAGAGTAAAGATATGGAGAATGAGGGAGGTGCAAAAAGGATGCACATTAATCAAATTAGTGGGAAGGACTTGGTAGGGTAGTAGGTTTTTTATTGAAAATATGAATGAGGTGTTTGGTTGTAGCAGATGGTAGTTGAGTGGTGTATGTGTAAAAGGTAATGTTATATACCAGTTTCTTACACAATATTTGCACATCCATTGTTGTGATAAAGTCCACATCTTTTTAAAATTCTTGTGCTGACTTTCTGTCAAAAATAATTTTTTTGAATAAAAAATCCATATTTTAAAAGATGACTGGATACAGAGGTCTGCAGCTGTTGAGACATGGTGAACCCTGTCTGACATTCTTCCATATCCTCCCTTCATAAAATGAGGGGGCGATAGTTCCAGTAACATGCTCCACATCATTTAAAATCAAATCGCCTTGACATTCACTGTAATCTGATTATTTCAGTGTACCAAACTGCTCTATTATCTGGGATTAACATGAAAGCCTTAGATTTCTAAAAATTAATCCTACTAACAAAATGAGCTAAAGCCAGCTTGCATACAACATGTTACAGAATGTTCTTACTAGATGGGGTACATTTTATTAGTTCAACTAGTTTACTGTTTTCTTGGGGAGGGGGCACATTAATGAAAGATTTTTCTCATTTCTTTGTAATCTTGCAGGTGCTGTTCACATCATGGCTGATAACACTTGGGATAATGTGGAAATGCTCTCCCAAGTGGATTAATGGGCATATCCACAAGTTTCAGTGATACATTAAATAGTAGTACTATTTGGGAACTCTTAATGCCTTGAAGCTACTTGGCCCGTTTTACGCAACTAGCAATGCCTTCCTTCCATGAATTCCCTATCATATCCTTACCTTACATATGTGAGCTCCCTATCTTGTGAAAAGTCTTGCTTTTCTAATTCCTAGTGTAAGGCACTCCTTTCTAGTTGGTAGTAACTTGTGTTCAAAAACCTGGAGAATTTCCTCAACAAAATCCTCCTTTGAAAGGAAACATTAACAAAAACCATGCATGTAAACAGCGGTGACTATTGCTTGAGCAGAGATACTCTGCCTTCCTTACTCTCAGGTGCCGAAATGAAGGTGAACAGCAGCGCTGCTGAGGGACGCATGCAAACGTACATGACCTTTTGTAAGTGCTTGTGGATAAAGCAAGAGAAAGAAAAGGGGGGAATCCCAGGCTAGTTTGTATGTTTCCCCTCTCCTGAGCTTTTCACCCCAGTGTAATTTAGCTGTCCTGAAAGGATGTTGCTGCTGTAGAGAGCCCTGAGAGGATGATGCCATGATAGAATACGAAGTACTGCAGTATCACTCATACCGATAGTCCATGTATCACACCTACTGCTTTATGTGACTGGTTCTCGGATTTAAATAATTTATTTTTTTCCTAATTATTTACAGGAAAAAAAAAGATGTGCGTAGCTGTCACGTTTGTTGATTCTCTTGTAGTTTTCTGCATTGAAACAGAATTTAGTGTAGTTTTGCTAAAATCAACAGTGTGGGTGAGGCTACTTGTTTTAAACCTCATTCAAATGAAGGGGCTAATTATTAGCACTATCTCAGTTTACAATTTCCAGCAGTCTAACTGAGCACAATTACTCAAATTACAGTGAAGAAATAAACACTGTGTGCGTATCTGATATGATTTGTAGTGCCCAAATCAGCTCTGCCTTTTCTTTAAATGTTCTGTTCTTCTCTATATTATGTAATTATTTGCATGCTTATTCTCTGTATAGGGAAACCTTGACTGCAGATCACACGTCCTAGGCAGCCTTCTCTCTAAACAGCCCACCTTAAAATCTTCTCAAGTGTGATATATCTGCTTTGGTTCTGTCTATTAGAAGACCATCTCTGTTATGTAAATTACTTTTATAAATCCCTGAAGTTGTTATATGAGGCAAGTTTGATTCCACATTACTCACATTTTTATAAATTTTACACCGGACCTTGGAAATTTTGTGTCTCCTTTACGCACCATACTATTTGATCTGGTTTGAACTGGGCCCAGTTCTAAAGTCATGTTTAATTCCATTTCAGAAAAGGATTGCAGAAAGTCCCTTCCACTGACTTTATTTCAGAGCTTTTACTGCATTGGGAGTACTGTCTGAGCTACAAATGAGGAGTGACTTTTTGACTAGAGTCCATGTTTACAAAGAGCGGAAGAATTTCATTCACAAGGGGTGCATTCATATATATATATGCAGGTATTATATAGTTATATTATTATTAAATTTTCTTAACAAGCACTGGTTTCTCTTTAGAGAAACTGACAACAAAAGAGAGTGTTGTGACATTGCTTCGTGATGCGGACAGCTGTTCAGCTGGATGAGATTCCTTTAACTGTGCTGGATAAATAGGTGTGTTCTACTAAAATCCCCGTAGGTGGAAAATGTCGGACAGGCTACCATGTGGCCTCCAAAATTTTATGAAAGGATTAAAGAGAAATAATGAGAATAAATGTGTCAATAGCCCTTGTGGGGGAAAAAAGTAGATTTTGGAACTCTGGGAGATCTGGAATAGAAAAGTTTAATTGGGAAAAACCATACACTTCCTTTAAACTTTAAGCCCCTGCTTACTCTATCTGAAACTCAGAAAACTACTTCCCAGATCATATTTGTTTGATAGAATTTAGGATTGTCAGTAAATTCCATAGAACCATAATAGTAACTACATACCACTATCACCTGGCAAGTACTTGAAAATCCAATAAATGTGTTAGTGGTCTCAATTACTACTGCACAGACATTTGCATTATGAAAGTTACTGCTGCAGTGAACGTTTTTATTGTCACATTCTGAAGAAAGAAGAATTCACAGGTGAATGGTTCATGTTAAGACAGCCCTTTTTTCATTGCTGAATAATGAAAATAGAATATAGCCATTTGGCATCCTTAAATGGTTTCGTGGTTGTAAATTATGTGGTTGTACTCCCATAGGAAAGAACAAAAATTTTTAAGTGTGTATGTATTTGTTCCATATAAGGGCCCCAAGTACATCTTTTTAAAGTTAAATGTTTTGAGGGAAGGAGTGCACGAAGCAAGTCGGGTATCAGTCTACTGCCCTCCTCTAAATAACAGGATACTGAAAGAGCCAGTAAGTGTAGCCTGTACAGACAGACTGGAGATTAATTAGATCAGCACAGGTAGCTGGGTAAAACAGCAGCCAGTCAATACAGACAAACACTGCTGTTGTCCTTGTGTCTCTTTCCTGAACAACTGAATCAATAATTAGTTTTTCCAGGACATGTTTTTGCTGTGTACATACCTGTTTACATACCTAAGTTTGTTAAACAGTTTTACACTGTATTATAGTTTGAAGTAACTGGTCTTGAGACTGGTGCGATAATTTTAAAGGTCCTCAAGAATCATTGTATAGCCACTAATTAAGTCTTGTTAGGCATTTCCTTTTAATTATTTTAAATCAGAAAGCAAATACATGATATTGCATGTATTGTACGACTATTCCATTAAATTGCTAAAACCTTACAAATCAAACATCAGAGAAAGTGTCCACTAGAGGGAAGCCTCTACCATGGAAGACAATACCTGCCAAAGGGGAAGGAAAACCTACGTTTTATGAAGCAAACTTTCTAGACTAAGAAACTCTGTGTTCAATTAGTAAGTATACAGATATCGCACCGAAATACAAATACAATCAGGTAATTTTAAACAGGCATCTTAAATATTTAGACCAGTTCTGAACTTGTATAGTTGTGGATTACAGGAAACCTGCTCTGATTTGCACCACCAAAGACCTGACCTCTGGGCTCCATGTTCCAAGTGGCTGATAAAGCCTTAAATTAAAACTGAGCACTTGCATTCAGTGACTGATGTGTTAGTGGGAAACCCGATTAATACACTTCAAAACAGTTTGACTTCAGTAATTTGAAGCCCATCCTAAATCTGGTTTTTTTTTTGGCACTTTTAAGTCTTAGATGATAAGACCAGCTGTTTAATGGGTTTTCTAAAAAGCTGTATGGAAAAACCACAGTGCACATCCCATGGTAAATAGTGCATATTTACAATTAGAAATTAGAAACAATTTCACATTTTTAAGCCTTTATCATATCTACTCCTATAGATTATGTAGCTCTTCTACATAGAAAATCTCATGAGTATGAACCTTCATACTTTCCTTGGCTATTTTCTCTCTGGTCTGAATATGAGATTTTTATTATTTTACTGAAGCAGAGAAGTGATAAAAATCTCAACCAATATAGGATATTTGTAAACATTGTGCTTGAAAAGGTCTTCTGCTTTTACAACACCTCTAATACCCCCAACATCTAGCAAACACAGACTGACTGATGGCAGAACTTGAAGGTTCTATACCCCTATAAAAGGTGACTCAGATTTAAGTTTGAATGATTCTTGAAAATACCCTGACACCAGTTCTGAAACAGACGAATGACAAATTCTGGGGACTCACGTTCTGATTGCTGACCTGGAGGAAATGTACGATATTTATTAACAAAGTCTTTCCAGCCATAACTTAAATGGTGGAATGACTGTGTGAAGGAAACCTTTATATACCTTTTGCTACATTTGTTTTGTGGATAGAAAAAATGTTTCAGTCTCCTGAACTGTCTATATTAGAAAGTCATTTTGAGAGAGAATCTGGTTAGGACTGGGACAGTAGAGCAGAGAGGCAAGGAATCAGGACTTCTGGATTTTATTCACAGCTCTGACACATAGCTTATTTGCTGTACGACCATGGCCAATTTATTTTCCTGGCTGCTCCTGCTGTACCTTTGACCTTCCTATGTGCCTGCTTTTCCCCCACTGTCTGCTTTAATCAGCTGACCTTAGTTTTCTGAGACTTCTCTCCCGTGGGCTGCACAGGTCATTGTTGTTTTTGGGAAGGTGCCATTTAAGAAACACCATTGCTGTCAATAGCTAGTGGTCAAATTAATGATTTGAAAAAAAGATTGTTGTCTAATTGTTTGAACGTTAAAATACGGTTGTTATAGTTTAATATGTCAGTGAGCAAAGATGAGTTTCTCCATAGCTGCCACAGTGTCCAGTGTGTCTGATCAAGTCCCCCCCTGCTCCCCAACAGCTGGATGAATTGTTTTACCTCGGGAGCAATGGGTGGTCCAGGAAGTGCTCTGTTCTTGGGGAGCTGGACTCATCTTCACTACAGAGATGTTTAATAAAAATATTTGTTGAACAATGGCTTTATCTGAATGTGTGATCACAGCTGTTTTATTTTAGCAATGTAACAGCAATAACAATTAAATCCATATTTCTCCTTGGATATTTATTTTCATGAATTAATTCTTAGTCCAGTGAAAGAATTTGGTGTGAATTGCCGAGTTAAAATAGAACTGCATGTAGTGGATTTCAGATTACTTGTGTTATCTTTGTATGATTTTTCTATTACTTGAGACCTTAAAACACAGTATAAAAATACATACCACAGAGAGGCCACATTTTAAAATATGCTAAAATTCTTCCCTTTTTTTTTTTTTTTGTAATCACCATTTTTAATTGTTAACAATGTTCAGTTCTGCAAAGCCATGTTTGACTATTAGAAAAGCTAACTGCTATCTTCCCATAACAGCATGTAAGAAAAATGTGGACTATGCATTTTGGAAAAACTAAAAAAACCACCTTTTTTAAAATATCATGCAATTACTGCATTCAAATAAAGATAGCTCATCTCTAAATCCCAATTTTATAAAACCAGCTATTTTGGTGTTGCCAATGCCTTTTGTTGAGATGTTGAATGGTGAAGATGACACTTTTGTATGAGTTTGCTTAGAAAGATTTTACTGTTGCTACTTGTGTTTACTTATAGGCAATTACAGTGGTTGGCAGCTTGCAGTGAAAGCTACTGCTAGTGTGCGTTAGCTATGCAGGCTTGCCCACAGTCTGGAAAGGAAATTCAGTGCTGCTCAGTACAGTTTCATCAGACAATGGAGAGGACCAAGAAAAAGCTTCGATTACTGATTCTCCTGTTTTCAGTTCCTTCCTCAGATCTCCATCAAAGTACTCCAGTTAATGCCTGTTGAATCTGATGGCACAGGTTACTCTTTGCCATCTGTTCACACAGTTGAGCATCTGAATTCCATAGGGGGCCTGCACCGTTGTGAAGTCTGTAAATCCCAGTGATGTTCACAGAATCATAGAACAATCCGTGTTGGAAGGTACCTGTAATATCATCTGGTCCAACCTTCCATGGGAAAGGAAGTCTAGGTGAGATTATCTAGCACCCTGTCCAACCTCATCTTGAAAACCTCCAGTGATGGGAATGCTACCATGTCCCTGGGGAGGTTGTTCCAGTGAATGATTGTTCTCAATGTAGAAAATTTCTTTCTTATATCAAGATGAAACCTCTCCCAGTGCAACTTGTATCTGTTGCCTCTTGTCTTCTCCATGTGGCACTTTGTGAAGAGAGAGAGCCTCTGTCCTCTGTGTAACTGCTCTTTAAGAACTGGAATACTGTGATGAGGTCCCCTCTGAGCCTTCTCCAGGGAAAAAAGACATTAAGTCCTCAAATCTTTCCTCATAGGGAAAGTTCTCCAGCCCTTGGAGCATCTTCAGGGCCCTCCCTCAGACACTCTGCAGTACGTTATAATATACCTTTTTCATACTACTGAAAACTTTGTCTTTTTCCACTTCTGGCACTCAGGTTTCATGCCTTCACTCTCCTTGCAAGTTTCCTCTAATTCTAGTAATGAGACAAGAACTTCCCCTGTCCTAATATGCTGGCACCTTATTCACTGAACTTGTTTCCACCTGGTTCTTGCATCTCACAAGTAGTATTACAGCTTTTCCATCAAAAGCATAATCTCATTCTCTTAATCAGGTACCATTTTTCTATTCTCCGACCACACATCACCTCTAATTTCTCTCCATTCACTGAGTTATCTTCATGGGCAAATGTTAGGGCTCTCATTTATTAATTCTGCACTCATGGCAGCTTTTGACCTGGTTAATGTCTTCCTCCTTGAACACTTGTCCTTGTTTTGCTTTTGATTTCATTATCTCCTTCCACTCAACAATTTCCTATCTCATCTAACATATTTTATTTTTTTCACATTTTCTTTTATGAGGGAAAGCTATAACACAAAAATAAGCAAGATCTACTTCCAACATAATTCACTTTTATTCCCATTAGAGATAATAAAATATCCTTCCTTAATTGAAATGAATGGATTATGCCCTCAATGCACATCACACTATGTTTATATAATGTGATATATTACTTTTTAATTGGTTATTTGGTGCTGCAATGGATGGTGTGAATTATTGTATCACTGTAATGATTGTGTTCAGTTATTTCTACTACAGTCCTCTGCAAGCAAAAGCCTCCAGAGACTCAGAGAAGTTCACCACATTTCTATCCTGCACATACACCCTAATTCATGTAATTGCTTTTTTTCAGTCTTACACAACCTATATCCTAGACTGGCAGATTTTATATATATTTAATACATATATTTTGCCAGCCTGAAAACTAAACATGGCTTGCTCATGGCACTTGTCAGCTGCTACTGAAACAAGACAGGAAATTGGATATATGTTATGCTGGAGCCTTCTTACATTTAGTTTTGGATTACTCTCAAGTAAATCCTTCAGTGTTAATAAAATAGTTTAGAAAGCCTACTTAGGCAAATTTTTTTAAAAGCAGCAATTCTGAAAAAGGTAAGTTGTCAGCACTGATATTTCTGAAACTGCTTTATTTGCCCTTTCAAAAATCGCAGAATCACAGAATGGTAGGGGTTGGAAGGGACCTCTGGAGATCATCTCATCCAACCCCCCTGCCTGAGCACCCAGAGCAGGGGGCACAGGGCCGCGTCCAGGCGGGGTGTGAATGTCCCCAGGGAAGGGACCCCACAGCCTCTCTGGGCAGCCTGTGCCCCTGCTCTGGCACCCGCACAGGGAAGGAGTTTTTTCTCATATTGAGGTGGAGCTTCCTGTGTTCCAACTTGTGCCCATTGCCCCTTGTCCTGTCCTTGGGCACCACTGAAAAGAGTCTAGCCCCATCCTCCTGACACCAGCCCTTCAGATATTCATAAGTATTGATGAAATCCCCCTCAGCCTTCTCTTCTCCAGGCTGAACAAACCCAGGTCTCTCAGCCTTTCCTCAGAAGGGAGATGCTCCAGTCCCCTGATCATCTTGGTAGCTCTCTGCTGGACTTGTCTGAGCACTTCCCTGCTTGCAAAAAATATTTTGCTAGTGTTTAGAAAGAGTACAAGAGAACAATCATCATTGTAACAAGTGTCTTCAGCACTGCTTTCCTTTTGAAGTCATCATTCTAACCTAGTGTAAGGCCAAGTCTTATTTATGTAAAATGTATGAAGTGTTGCAAGTTAAATCTCCTGTCATAAAGTCACATGTGAAATATTGGTTTATTCTATGCAAAACCATGTATTCTACATAGGATCAAACTGGGAATATTTGCTAGAAACCATCTCACTGAAATCAGATAGGGTTTTAAGGGATTTAAGCAAATTAGATATGCAACCTTCAGCACTTCTGAAGATACTAACCTTCCATTGACAGCCAGCTTCTATTTCCAATTCATTATGCCTCAGGTTTTCAGGCCCAGGTATTTGAATTACTTGTATGTTATCTTTATTTTGACCAGAATTTGGAAAATGAGTATGTAGTTTTGTGAATACACAGAAATTAGTGGGATATACAAAAGATTTTTAATGAAACACATTGTTTCACAGTTCCCTTATGCTATAATGCCTTCGATCTGTGAGAAAATAATAAAAAGAGAATCTGAATTGTTGAAAATTAATGCAGTTCTACTGTAGTTAATTTACATCTGCTTTAAGCTGTGTATTCAGCAATAGTTAAACCTATGCCATAGTCTGTTTCAAGAGTAGAATTAATGTTATTTCAATTTTAACCCTCAAATAATACTAATATTTAAAATGTAATAGTTAAGGCTTTTGCCTGTCTATATCAAATTGTTTTGCTTGAAAGAGATTGATAAAAAGCTTTCATTTATAAACCATCTTGTTTCATCTAAAACTGTATCCAGTTTTGACGTATTGCTGGGCTGGCACTGCTCTGATATACCCCAAACTCAGGGAGGTTAATTTCCTATACATTTTCATAATGACAATGAGTTTCTGAAGTGAACAGCTGTATCCAATAAGAATAAGGTAGGTTTTTTTTCAACTCTCCTAGAAGCACCTTGTCTCAGCAGAAAGCCTGTATGTCATCAGAAGGATCCTCCAAGAACATTAATATGGAAGACCCTCACAAACTTTCATGGCCCAGTGGACGGAGCAACTGGTTTTCCTTCTGTTCAGCTGTTCGCAAGAGTATGTCATAATGAAGCTAAAAACCATGACTGAATGTTAATGAAGGCAAACTGCGTACATTCTTTGATCCTTAACTCATCTTTTCCACATTTCATTTGAGTGTATACCAAAACTGACATAAAACTAATAACTAAGAGGGAGCCATCTTATGTAACATCTGTGATGCCCTCATGTGACATGGCAACCTACTTTTCTTTTTGCTTCATGGCTGTTAACATGCATTTCAGAAAGTGCCATCCAGCACTGACTGAATAAAAGATGACTTTATAGAAGATACGATGCAGTGGTAATCAACAGAAACCAGAATGTAAGACTGTGGGCTCAGAAGCTGGCTGAAGATCACTCAGTCTAGCCACAAGTCTAAAAATGCGCCGCTGTATGGTAAAGCTGGAAAATCTCTAACATCTTAGCTTTTACTAACAAAAAAGAAGAAAATTAAACTCATGGAAGACAGCTGTGGTAATTCTGGTAATTTCCAGACATGTTAAATTTTCATTATAGCAATTATTCTTTTAATTATCTTAAACAGGTTTCATTTTAAAACATCTTTCACCATGATTGGCTTTTCAAAAATTCATTTTAAAAAGTAGGCGTCCAATTTAGGAAAGCACAGAAGTACGCATTAAGGACTATCCCTGTTGAAGGCAATAGCTAAAACCATTCTTAACTTCAAGTACATATTAAGGCTTCATCCTGGCTTCAGTCATGGAACTAAAGAAGTTAGAATGATTCAGGCATAGAGTAAACTCGAACTGAAAAAAATCTCAGATGTAGCTTTGCATCCTCTCATCTTCTAAGAGAACATCTGTAACGGCTGTGTTGTGGAGGGGCAGAAGGGAGGGTTGTCATGGTGTTATAGGCAGAAACTGAGAAATTATGGTCTTCACATTTTCAGTTCAAAAAATTCCACAAAGACACTGTCAGTAAAAGGCTGTAACAGCAAAGTTTTTGTATGGATATTATGGTGCATATAGTGAGTCTACCCAGGAAAAATACGCTATTAAAAGAAAAGTAAGTTTTGGACAGCTAGGGGGTATAATAGTACACTCACATAGCTGTGTTAATGGGCTCAAAGGAAAGGCTTCTGCATTGAGTTAAAACACACAGTATGTTATGCTTAAGTGTATTTTTTTAAAAATCCATTATCTCAAGCGGTGTTTTCTATCTGGAAGCTAGAAAAGCTGAGGAATAGGCTGCCAAGGAGCAGCAAGGGACAACTGCTGCCTAAAGGACAAGGAGCCGAGCAAGGTAACATAGCAGGCAGGGCAGGGGCCTCACCAGGCAGGGCTTAGTCCCACAGTACGTGGGTGAGATGAACAAGGCCGGAGGGGGTTGCAGCTGGGGTCAGCCAGGGGCCCAGGTCACCAGAAAAGGTCATGGTGATGCAGCAGGCCCAAGGTCAAGCTGGAAAGTCAATCCACAGGCCAGGGCCAGTGATCACCAGGCAAGACCACAGCAACACTCCAGATCCAGCTGAGCTGGAGACAGGTACGCATATGATATAGCTCAGACAAGGACTGAAAGCCCAGTCCTGCGCTTATATGGAGCCGCTGGGCCCGTGGCCAGAAGGTGTTGGGGGAGACCCCAGGTGAGACTGGCCATGGCCAGTAAGGCCTGTTGGTGCACACAGGGCCCTGACACAGGCCACATATCAGGGGTACCCGAACTGCAGGAGGTTTTTTCTTTAAAGAAGCCCAGAAAAGTCATGCTTAGAATTAATCAGAAGCAAATACCACAAATAAGACCCACCTTTGATACATTTTTACAAAACACCTGTGCGTGTTTGAAATAGATATGTGAAAGACTGGGAAAGAAGAGGAAAAAAGTTGTGTTTACTCTAGCAAGAAAGTTATAAAATCCCAAAAATCTGTGCAAACCATAGAGGACATAGTAATTTCCAAAAACCCATGACATCAACCATTTGCGTTTAGCACTGAGGCTATAACTGGGTAACAATCCAAATTGTTTCCATCAAATGCTTCCTTAGATATGCATCTTCAGAGGAAGTGAGAAGATAAATGGCATGATGTCGAACAGGTTTGGATCCTTGTCCCCATATATGCTGAAAGAGCACTAGAACAATTATTATTCCTGTAGGCGTGTTCAGACAGCCCATCATCACAAAGTTAACAGAAAGCATATATATCTCTCAAGCACCTAGTGAACTACATACCTCCCAAGCATTGTCAGAGATTTCATCTATATTCCTATCTGGATTTTTTTTCTTTTGTCATTATTCAGAATATGAAATAGACTAACTTAGTCTTTCATTAACATAGATTTTTTCCCTGCTGTAGACTGTGAACTTGGGATACAACAGTTTTTTATATGAATTTTTGCATCCTGCATCTGTGTATGACAACCTTGAGAAGAATTTTGGGGGAACTACTTACTTTTCCATTTTTATTTGTGTGATGGAGTGATCTGTCATATATGTGCAGTCAGGTGTAATATTCAGGATAGTGGGGAACTGGGATAGGTCAGGTAATGGAAACAGACATCATGCAGGCATTGTGAGATGTGAGATCTCTGTGCAGAGGTTCCCCAGGAACTCTGCACAGTCAGTTCAGTTTTGGTGCAGCTTAGCAGTGACCCTGTTAGAAACAGGGTACATGCAGCCTCCTGGGGAGTCTCCACACTGTGTAGCCCTGCTTCTGAGGGTTCTTACTAGCTCAGGCCCAGAGTGCAGAAACACACAAAAAATCCTTTTCCATTCATTGTTTTGCCAGCGCAGAGACACAGCCATATAGGAAAAATGTCTAATTACAGAAATAATTTAAGTGAGGGGCTGGGGGCTGGCAGGTTTCCAGTGGCTCCTGTGGCTTATCAGAATAGTGAAAACTTCAAAACTGGAAGAGTCCTGTAAGAGAAACTTTGCATAGCACCTTCTGAGAAATGTGAGATAATATATGCAAGAGAGAATTTTAAATCTGGTTTCTAAAGAACCAGAATAAAAGAGAATATCCAACAAATAATTTATATGGTGAACATATAAATTAGAACTGTCAGTTCTAAATGTAACTTCTCACATTGTATGACATAAATTTTTTATTCATTTTCCATGGTTTTCTTCAGTGCAGATCTGAAGGTACAAAAGTTTTTGCTTTCTTTTTGAATCATATGCCTGATTCTCAGGTTTTGTGCATAGGTATTAATTTGTGTTGTTTATTGAACATCTCTGGATAAACTGCCTTATTGCTATCAAAAAGAGAAGATGACTCTCTGCTACAGATTGTCTCTGACAAATCTGTACTGTAATACAGGGACTGACCTAATCCGTCTTAGTCACAGTGATAACTTTGGGCCACGTTCTAATATCTTTCTTTAACTGACACTACAGATACCTGCAGTTTTCTTAATATGTCTTCTTGAATAAGGAGTTAGTCTGCCTGTGTAACTGTGTATACATGGACTCAGTATCTGGTCTTATAAGAGATTGAAAATCCTATCTGAGGAGCAATCTATGACTGCACCACTGAGATGTTACCATGTTAGATATCTGCCAAAGGCAGATCAGGTTCTTCTCTTGTTCCAAAAGCAAAAGGAAGCAAATACTTTTTGATCAGCTTTTGAATGTTTGCTTTTCCCAATGGGCCCAATGAAAAGCTAGATCAGCTTTTCAGCGTACAGTGAAATTTGTATTCCTTCCACAATTTATTCTGTTCCTTCTTTGCATACCTAGAGTGCACCGTCTGCATTGCTCAAGGTACAGACACAAATTTAGGACCAACTTCATATTGTCAGGCAGGAAGACAATGTCTTATTTTCTTTCCTCTTGTACTGCTTCAGAAAGGCCAGCAACAAGCTAACACAATGAAATCAAAAGGAGTAATTGCCAGATTACTAATATTCAATATGAACAGATACAGAAGAGATAGTGACTAAATCTAGGGAGACTAGGCTTATGGCTGTTGAGTCAACTGGTACAAGAGCGCTATTTCTAAATTTATCTTCTAGTGCACTGTAGAAGTTGGGTCTACTAATTCAAGGTTAAGTTCTTAAAGGAATGTGGGTGTGCCAGGCTCCCTGATTTCCTGTGACTACCTCTGAAAATTTTGTCTTTATTTGTTTTGTGCAAAGCCTCTTTTCCGTCCTTTCAGATGATAGTGAACTTCTCAGGATGGGGACTGTCTTTGGCTAGTGAGTAGATGATCTTAATGTAAGGTCACCTTACATCGTAATGCAAACAATTAGTGCTAAAAGTACTGCACTGGATACAACTCAAAAGCAAGAAACTAGTTGTCAAAGTTTCAGGAAAAAATATAGAATCTCCTTTGTATATATACTAATTTTTTCTTCTTTGGAATGCTTAGAGAAGAAGAAAATTAAGCAATATAAATTAAGCAGTATTTTATAGTGGTATAACTGTGAATGCAGTTAATTAGCACAGGGAAAAAATGATCCTGAAAATAATGTTGGAAATGAAGTCTGGTTAAATACATGATAATGCTTTTGCTGGCTGTGTGACAAGCCCCAGTACAAGATGTCTAGTCTGTAGATTCCACCACTGAGTAACTCATTGCCATAATTCATGTAAAACAATATAATTTTATCATTCTTCCAATAAAATTAACTACAAACTGGGTTTGTAGTGCAGCATTTGTGCTGGCCTCTATGCCCCAAAGGTCATTGTATTGTCTGCATAAAATGTTCAAGTCATATTTGAAAGAAGAGTAATGGGATAAAAATTTCTTCGTTGGAAGTGTTTTCTTCCCTGGAGTGTAGGAGCTCTCAAGTACTTAACCATAGGACTGTAGCAGATGGTAAGCAGCCAAGCCACTATAATGCGATGAGAATCTCTAATGTCAACGTTGGCTTCAGGGATGAAAAACACAAGTTTTTATAGAGAGAGATCTTACTTTCATCTGCAGCATAACAATAAGCATTCAGCTGCATTTTAACTAACTGGTTTTATTTCCTACAGCAAATAAAGTGTCTGTGTTAGGATAATAAGAACTACCATATCCATTTTATGCATAAAAATCATGTTCTGCTGAAATCAGTGGCAAGACTACTTGATTCAGTGGATAACTGTCTCCCATAGCATCGTCACAAGACAAGCTAAGTAAGTGTGGGTTAGATGAGAGGACAGTGAGTTGGACTGAGAACTGGCTGAATGGCAGATCTCCGAGGGTCGTGATCAACAGTGTAGAGCCTGGTTGGAACCCTGTAACCAGTGGTGTTCCCCAGGGGTCTGTGCTGGGTCCAGTCCTTTTCAATGTACTCATCAATGACCTGGGCAAAGGGACAGAGTGTCCCCTCAGCAAGTTTGCTGATGATACCAAGCTGGGAGAAGTGGCTGATACACCAGAAGGCTGTGCTGCCATCCAGCGAGACCTGGACAGGCTGGAGAGCTGGGCTGAGGGGAATCTGATGAAATTCAACAAGAGCAAGTGCAAGGTCCTGCCCCTGGGGAGGAACAACGCCACACACCAGTACAGGTTGGGGGCTGAACTACTGGAAAGAAGCTCTGCTGAGAAGGATCTGAGGGTGCTGCGAAGATGATCAGGGGCCTGGAGCATCTCCCTTGTGAGGAAAGGCTGAGGGACCTGGGTTTGTTCAGCCTGGAGAAGAGAATCCTTTTTTCCCCAGAATAAACAATGCTAGAGGAGACAAACTTATGCTGAGTCTTCATTCTACCATTTAGAGAAGAAACACAAAGTGGAATTCATGCAAAAATATCACAAAGTGGAGGCATTCTCAACTGCAGGCTGGTCTTACTCCCTGCCAAGTCAAACAGGGAGTCACTTCAACACAGAGTTCACTCTCAGCTTGCTGAGTCAGCTGAGAGCAGGGCATCCAGTGTCCTCTAGCTATACAGCACACTGGGACTTTGGCTGTGAGAACAGTGTACATTGTGCAGAAGTGTTTTCTGAACACTTCAGCTCTGCAGATAACAGAATTTACCTGCTATCCAGCTTAGATAGGGCATGTGGTATGTGTAATTATGTCCTCCCACTGAAAATACTCTGTCATGAATGACTACTCTTTTGCTCTTTGCCTATCAGCTGAAAGTGCTATTTTCAGAGTATGATAAAATGCTTTATTCCAGTTTTGCAGCAGAAATACCTGCATTTCCACATCCTATCACAGACACATGTGCACACAGAGACTTTCACTGCTGCCTCATTAAGTCAGGGAATGAAGCATTCTAACATAAATATGTTCATAACAACCAAAAAATTATTTTCAGTAATAAGAAGATAATTATCTCTGTGCAAAGTTTTTTTTTGTGTGCGTTAGCCAGCAAAATCATATCTTACCTTAGTTTCTGGGGTGGTGGGAAAAGGAATTGTGCTTGCTGGATGAAATCTGAAATGGTTTCACTCTGAACCAGCTGGGAGTCACAGGACTGGAATGACAGGGTCAGGAGAGCAGAGACCATTCTGGTTTGGCATGAAAGAGGAGAGGGAGCGAGATATGAGGGACATGGAAAACATCAGGATGTCTGAATAAACAAAAGGGCTAGACCTCAGCTGGAGTAAATCTGAGAAGATGCAACGAATTCAGTAAAATCTACTCTAGGCCCGCAGACTTTCCAGGGTTTGACTGGTCTAAATCATATATTGATTATTTTAAAGTTTATCCCATCACTAATTATTTGGTGTATCTAAGAGTCTGACTTTCACTTTGTGAGGCTTTTAAGAAATGATTTTACCAAGAAACCACAGAATTCAGGGTAACATTTTTTAGACTGTTTGGTGTCAGGGGTGTTTTTTTCTCTTTGAGGTTTGCTTTGTTCCACAGCTGTGGTTTTCTTGGGAAAAGTCTTCACGTAGCATCTGGTTTTTCATTGCCAGTTCCTGGTGATGTTTGCTGGAAAAAAAGCATAGCATTTCCAAGTGGCAAGTGGAAAGAGTTTGCCCTGTCAGGAACCTTCCCCAGCCTTGTTAGATTGCAGGTATGCTACCCAAATCCTACTCAGAGTTCTGATTTTGTAAATAGTGGCCAAAGTACGAAAGGCAAACCTAAACAAACCTGAACCTAAAAGCTATAAACCCAAACAGTCCATAAATCAAATTATAAGATTCCACAAGATGAAGAATTCATTAATAACAAGCATGTAAGTTCATTTGGTAGCATGTTGGAAATGTGCCACCTTCTGCAATTGGTAATCAAATCCACCTGAACTAGTGGTTTATGACTTAAATAATGTGAAATATTTTCCATCTAGTGTATTAGAAGCTAGATTAGAGAAACCAAAAAGAAAGGTTTAACTACTCATGAAAATAAGAAGAGAAAGTTGTGTTTTCACAGACATTTCCTTTACAGTAAATCAACATTTGCCTCCTTTTAGTGTCCTCTCCACTTACGGGGGAGGAGGTTACCTTTCATTAATCAGAGGCAGCAAGATACTTTTGCTCTTGGAAGTGTTGCCATGAACTAGATATGTCTCAAATGGAGTCTAATTTCTCATTACTTTTCTAACCTTTCAGCCTCTGCTGATTCCAGAATGAGGAATTTTGAAATATAAGTTCAGAAGCAAACTGCATCCCCTCAACATCCCTCTCTCTTTAGTCAGGTAAGAACATCTGTTCAATTTTAAGGGAAACCTTCCAAACTGTTAGTGATCCACTGATTTTTTTTCAGTTGGAAATTGACATAAATAAACCCAGGTCTGGACCCAAATGTATATTTTCTTGAGACTTCATTTTTAATTTAGTTTTTAAATTTTTGCTTGTTGGTGAGAGATAAAAACCTGTCTGTAGAGGAATACATCTTAAGGCTTAACTTTATCATCGTGAAACTAAATGAAGTGCTCCTAGCATCATGTAGGTGAGATGCTGAGCACAACTCATTCATAAAAGTTATGAGTCTTCAAAAGAAGGCTGCATGGTTATTCTTAAAATTCATTGCTCTTCAGGTGTATTAATTAGTCCTCTGAATTAATGCAATTGTTAGCACAGTATGTTGTTTGTCATATTCAGAACAGAATTGAAGCCATATTAAAATCTCCCATCATGACAGCAAAATTTAAGGAGTTGATGCTGTGAGCTCCAAACCACATCAGCCTCTAAGAACTGGAAACTGCCAGTGGCTGTCTTAGATAACCATAAGAAAACATGTGGTATCACACGTATCATTGTATGGTAACAATTGTTTATTGCTGATTTTTTCCTTGTAACTAGCACATCTTAGCTAGCTATTTACTCAAATAGTTTGATTTAAGTAAACCCTTTAATTAGATTCAAGTCTGAATTAGGCTTAATTGCCTCACATTTCCAGATGTAAGTTTTTCAGTGAACTGAATAAAAATATTGAAGGGTGGGCCTTGGATAAGATAGAAGCAGGGGGTGCAAACTTGCTCAGGATCCTTCAAAATAGCTGCACTTTTACACAATCATAGGAAAAAGCATTATTCCTGATGAGCAAAGAACTGACTACAAAATATATTCTCTTGGAAATATGATAAAAATAATAAAAAATTTCCTCCTGCAAATTTTCCAAGTAAGAAAAAGTAGTAACATGCCACAAGCTGTTTTAAATGTTGTTGCTTGGTGTTTTCTTAGACCTCTTAGAAGATTCAGTAGGGAGAGATGAGAGGGAGAAGGTTGCCTGAAAACAGTTACAGTAACTCCAGATCTGAAGCAGTATTTACATTAGCAGAAGATCTGTAACACGTAACCTGTTTTAGCATTATATGGATCAGTGACTATCAGCTGTCTTTGGAAAGGGACGTGATATGAAGGATGATGTAATACAAAGAATATTTGTTCAGATTACTTCTTTGTAAAAATCCTACATCAAAGCAAGCCTCAAAGCAGTGGAAATTGGCATAAACTTTGCCATGGCAAATGCTCAATCCAAACTCAAACTGTTGTTTCACTTTGTTGGGTCCTGGAAACATATTTCCCAACCATTAATTTATATCATTAAGTACTGAATACCATATAAAACCAGTACACAAACTTGTACCATTTAACTGAGACATGGTATCACTTTCCCCTGCAATTTTTATTTTAATTTCATGGCTCTTTCATGGTTTCCTAGAGAAGTGCTGCTGAGCGCTGGGAGAAGCATCAGAGGAATGACATAAATCAAGACTGTCCCTGTTTTTCTTTAATTCCAAACATCAGGTTTAAAAAAGTAAACAAAACAACAACAAGAAAAGCAAGCTCCTTATCTGGGTGGTGGCATGGTGGGCTCAGATCAGGTCAAACAAAAAGCCCACTAGGCTTCATTTTTTCTTGGCCTCTATAGGACTAAATTTGCTTTTACCTTTTTCCTTGCTACTTCTGTAGTGGTCCAAGCCTGTTGACTAATTTCTAAACCATTATGCTGGGAGGGATTCAGCCAGGTAGCATCTCTTCCCAGGCATGTATGCCATCTCAGTGAACTTAAAATTATGTCAGCATCTTCAGGAACTAGAGACCAAGAAATATCTTTGAGTTGAGCAAACCTGTCGGCTCTGCTCTGGACCAAGCCCTTAAATGGCTATCCTGCGCTTTTAGCCTCCTTAGTCTCTCAGTGAACTTTTTTTTTCCTTCTCACAAAGTCTCTTCAGCTCATAGTGAACGGATAACAGATAGAATCAGAATTTTCACATCTAAATGTTTGAAAGAAAAAAGCAACAACCGAAAGATAATAGCTTCTGGTAGCTGAAGAAGAGAGCAAGCATAGTGATGCATTCCCAGAATAATCAACTGCCAAAATTATTTTATATTCAGGGACTTTCTGAGCCAGAGGATCATCTTTTGTGTTTAGAAGCCTTTATTAGATGTTTCTTCAATGAATTTGTTCAATCCCTTGCAAGCCTTTGCAATCTTCCAGCATCCACAACATCCTGTGGCAAGAAATTCCATGAGGCAGTCTGTTAGTCTGATGATTGTGCTGCTATTGTGTTTCTACAATGCATGGAAATTAACAACTCTGTTATATTTTCCTGCCCATTATCTTAACACAGGAAATCACTCAGATATTGCTCAAAGCACTAAGCTGGGTTCTTGACTGATACAAATTGCAATCAATGGAACTTAGAATATTTTATGAAATAGTACAATATTATTGCTGTGCAAGATTAGTCTTCAGTTTGAGATTGAGGTCAAATTTTTCCATCTGTCCACACAATTTATCTACAGAAATTCCTATTAGACTGGCTTTGTGAGGACCCTGCTAGTACTCCCAGGAGGAAATAATTGGGTGAGTCCTCTGCTGTAGAGTGCTGACCTGCTGTCAGGACTGTGCCTTGCCTGGTGATCTAATCTATCCTGTCTGACTGTGGTGCTTTCAAATGGCAAATATGGACATAATGTGACACAAAGTCTTTCTTAAAAAGAACCCAGAATTTTTCACCCTAAGGTTGTCTGAAATCTATAGAAAGTCTGCGTTCTGGTTGCTTGACAGTGGGAAAAACAACATGTGGAGCTGAGTACTGGAAGCACTTCAGGCTGCAGTATTCTTGGTATCTTTCAGATCTTACAGATGCAGAAAAGCATAGCATTGCATAGAACTCCTCCTTTCTACTCTGGTTTCTTTAGGATGGAACTTCCATTTCATCCTCATTACATACATTTAGAATGTAACTTTCTGTGCAGGAATCTTAAAGCCTTGAGAAGGTACTTTGTCAGGGCAGATTCTGTGAAAAGCTTCTGGGGGGCTCTCTTCAAAAGAATTTATGCATGAGACCAGTGCAGATAGCCTTTCTAAATGGAGTTAGAAGTGGGAAGAGTGTATCAGAGTGGGCATCTTTTGAACAGCCCATGCTTAAAGGATTTCATGCAGGACTTCATGCAGAATTTATGGATACCTCCCTGCCAGTAGTACTTTGGCTGCAGCAGTAATATGCTTAATGCTGGCTAACTGCCCAAGGATGTAGCCTTCTTTCTGGGCAAATTTTACAGCCTGCAACCATGTCTTGAAGCAGCTATTGACATGGATATTAGATGACTGAAAACTTATCTCAGCATGTATCTTTTAGCCTGGAAGTTCTGCCTTCTATCTTCCAGAAACTCAGCACATATGTCCCACCTATATTGCTCCCTCCCAGTTTTAATTGCTTTTAATTCTGAGTATCAGATCATCTTTTCCCCTTATTTTCTCAGCAGACAGTTATTCATGGAAAAAAATGTTCCTGGTGTCTGGCTGTGGGGTGGATCATGTTCCAAATACAAAGGATGACCTAGTTTCGGTATGTGATGTGGCAGTTTTCCTCAACTCTGACTATTTCAGTAGCACTTAGCACTCTCACCTAACTTCTGCCCGCAAACTGTTTCCCACTACAGAAGTGTTCATTTTCAGTTTAAAAATATCCCTAACAAAATGACAGATTACCCACATTACTGCTTTTTAATGAAGCAGACTCTCTAATGTAAAATAATCAGTGTGGTTTTCGGTTTGGCTCAGAGGTGGCTTGCAATAAAATATTGAGTAGTAAAATGGTAGGTCAGAGTAATGCTAGAGTGACACCAAATTGTGCATGCCTATCACATTTTATTCCTGTACTTGAAGGGTTGCTCTGGTTTTGCTTATAGCAGGGCCTGTTTACCCCACTGGGAAATGTCCATTCCAGGCTGTATCTGTGCTGATTTTCAGAGGACTGAAATGATATCTTGGCTGTCATTTGCAATCATAATTTGTATTTTTAGTTAAACATGGGCAGCTCGTTTGTTCAACTCCGGACACCTTTGGTAATGCTTCTTGTGGCAGACAGGATGGAGGCTTCCATGCCGCTTCAGATGCCCTCACTAACGGAACACTCAGTGACAGTCCTTTAAGACAATGTGTAAATGATGGAATGCCAGTCATTGCTTACTTATGCTTATGAATGTCAGCTACAGTGATTTCACAGTGCTTATCTCTCTTGAACAATCAATATATTCTTCTATAACCCACCAAAATGTTGACGTAGGAGATGCAGTTACAGAGCTTGTCATGTAGGCCCTGAGAAGTCACGGCCAAGTGTCTAAACTGTTTCTGACTTGCAGACCCATTCTACTTCTTGAAAAAGGACTAGGTCAGTAGTTTCATGTCCAGTCCTCAAAAGTAATGAGTGCTTCCAGTTAGTGTTTAGGATCCCTTCTATTCTCTGTCTGCACACTGATGCAGTTCAAACTGCTCAGAAATAAGCAAGACCAAGTCTTAAATTATAGCCTCCCCTCATCACCTGCTGACAATGTCTTCAGAGTGAGTGTACATCTTTTGAAGACAGCACCAGGTCTATGTACTTCTAAATGTCTTCATAAGCCTTCTGTTTTCCACTTGGTTGCTACCACTGTTGGAAATGTCACCCTTCGGAGCAACAAGAAGGTGTGCCTGTCTCATTTCACAAAGCTGTTAACAGGGAGTCTTCTGTTAGAGCTAATATTTTTAATTCTTCTAACTTCACTGACCTGGGCTAGATTAGTTGTAATGATAATGGGAAGCATGCTTTGGAGGTTACTATCCAGGTGGCAGAATAATTTTTTGTTTATTATGAGCTGTTAAATCAGCTATTATTTAATTTACACAACAGCTGCAAAAGTAATTACTTGGATATATTAAACGGCTGTGCTTAATGAAGGTAGATTTCTAATGACAGCTACATTCTGAAGTTCTTACTCATAAAGCAATAACCAGAGCTTTGAAAAATTAGGACAACTTTAGAGGAACCATCATATGAAAGCTGTCTTAAGGAGTAAATTCTGTTCAAAATCACTTGGTGGGAAACACTAACTTTTTGCTTCTTCTTCACATATATGTGCATTATTAAGTGAAGGAAGGACAAAAATTAGCTTAAATTATTGTCCTTACGAGGAGTAATATATTATGCACATTGCTGAAAGATGTAAATGCAAGGAAAATAGTATGGTTTTATTTATTCAGATGGGAAGAAAGCAAAATAGTTGGAGGAAAGTATTTGCACTGTAACAAAGGAGCTAAAATATGAATACTTGGTGATTTGCAGCACACTTCTCATGTTGTCAAAAGATACAGGGCATGACCTCAAACATTAATAAACATTTTGTATCCTTGCTCCTTACCAGTGGAGACACAAGCTGTCTTGTTACTTCTTTCTCTGATGTTCAGTAAGATTTTATCACCGTAAAATATAAGACCTTTGTGTCTTGCTGAGAATCACACAGGTGGGAAGGATGGCTGAATACAACACTGTATGCACTCAGTTCTTGGAGGCATGATTAGAGTATCAAGGAGGCAGAAAATAATTGGGTTGGGGAAGCTGTCTTGGGAATTAGGATAAGAAAATATCTTTGCCAAGTGGAGGAAGGGAAGATGAATGTGAACTTGAGCTGTGAATGGACTAGCCCATTTGGGTAAAGCGGGAGAGGAGATAATAAGAAATAAAAGAGCATACTTCGGTAGATCCGGTATATATTTATTTTGTTGGAACCTCAGAACTTGAGGTCTTTCATCACTTGTTTGCTTTCTTTTTTCCTATAAATAAATAACTCACAGACTGCCAAACACTGCAGACTACCTGCCTGCACTACATACCTGCAAATTCTTTCCCTTGACTTCAGTGGAAGCAGAACTCTCTGTGCGTATTTAGTTTATAAGCACTGCAGAGTTATGATGATTTAAATAGTTTTATGTCCAGGCTGACTGGCATTGAGCCATTTCATCCTGTTCTGTGTTCATTGGGTGTGTACAGGTTGGATGATTAACTGTACTCTCCTCTGCTTTTCAGAAGGTTTCATTGAAACTGTCTTACTATGGAATGTATATATTTTTCTTTTAAAACATTACCATCTGCATTGCACCTTATGGCATTTTTATGTTTGAGACCTCCTCACTTTTAATAATTTATGATAAATGTGATTGTGTCACTTCATAAAAATTATGTTTTCATATGCTGTATCTAGATGTCCTAAATAGCACTTATATCAGCAATGATGCAGACCTCTAGCCATTCTAGTTGTCAGCATCAGTCTCTATAGGGACTCCAAGGTAGGTAATTTTTGTGCAACTCACATTGGCTCAGCATACATCACAAGGCATTAGGGTAGCAGCAGTGTTTTCCAGTATCCATGCTTTAAGGCAAACCCAGACTGAAACTGAGATATGAACTGAAATTCTGATAACTCCTAGCAAAGAAGGAAAGCAGTGATTGTTCATTGCTGTCAGTTTTGACAGTCAGGTTTTTCTTACTGCATTAATTTCGAGTCCAAACGCTTATTTGGACTCTGAAAGTCCAAATTTCCTAAGAAATGTTTTCCCTGGCACAAGACAGCAAATGTCAGGTTGACCTACAGTTTTACTTTTCTGAATGTCTTCAGTGCTGCTTTTTCCTTGGTAATGAACACAATGAACAGCACAGTAATGAACTATTTTTTATTCCATGGAATATGGAACAACCTGAAGTAGAATGGGGATACATTTTACAATGGACAGCACAAGCAGAGCCCAATACAATAAGCAGTAATCCTTGCCTCAGTTCAGGTCTCCATTTTCCAGGAGGGATGAGTTGGAAGGCTATGCAGCTTGGTAGACAGGGCACTGAGCTAGGATACCAAGATTTATGTTCTTTTTTCAGCTTAACCCTTGACTGTCTATATGACTTCAGCCAGGACTTTTTATTCTGGGTCTTTAAGGTCCTTTAGGACTTAAAGATGTAGAAAAAAGCCAGAGCATGCTTTTACTCTATCTTCCTGCCTTTTTCCTAGTGACCTTAACGTAATTCAATGTTTTTGAAAATGCACTACCTTAGATGGGATTTATCTCAACAACTTTAAATGCCAAAAAGTTTGTTGGGGAAGGATTGACTGCAAATGCCTTTATGTAAGCTTCTGAAGGTTAAACGTCTAAATCTTAACTAGACGCAGTAACTTAGGTCTGTACTGTAAGTTTGTTAGAGAAAAATAGGCATCAGCAAGAGATAGGAAGGACTGCTGTGGTACCATGATTTTAAAAGAATGCAAGTTCAGACTTTAGCATTTAACTTCTTGACATAGAAAGGTAAGACAAATCCAACCTTCCGCCTGCATGTCTTTTACTGTATTCCTGAGCTTTGTCTGTTGCCACCCTTGCCAACAGCCACATTGGTAGCTGCTTGCATAATGGCACATGCTTATGGTATATTTCTGACATACCTCAACTGGAGGCCCTAAATGGTCCTGTACTAATTGTTAAGAAGGCCTCATTTCTCAACATGTTTTTGAGATGAACGATTGTTTGAGTATCGGGCACCTCTGCTGAAACTTTGGGCATCCAAACTGTGAATAGCCATAGCCAGCTGACACATTTGCTATCTCTGTGATGATTTCTCTTCTCCTCATTCTCTAAAACCTGAAAGATACCACACTGTCTCTCCCTGATGTCAGTTTATTGATTGTGACAATTACATCCATAGCTGTATTAACATTGATCATTTGGACCGTTGACCTGGATATGTAATTCTGTAGGGTATGTGATTTTGTTTTACTGGGCTTATTAGATGCTTATTTTTCCCTTACACAAGAGAAAAACTAATTTTCTGTATTAATGTTCAGGTTTGCAAAGATGTATAATTTTAAAAATAAGATTAATAGGTTTTGTTTGAGGATTTTGGTGCACATCTAATGTAGATGCTAATAAAGCATAGTAAGCCATGATGGCTGCAGTGTACATCTCTCTTTGTGGGTGATGATTTTCTAAGACAGCATATTTCAAATAGGTATTAAAATGCTTTGTTTGTAACTTGAAGAGTGTATACCATGGACTCATTAAAATCTCTTTCATCATTGTACTCATTAAACTATCTTTAAAGGTCAGGCCCTGTCATCTTGATGCGGTGATGTCAATGAGAGCGTTACATGGTTGCGGCAAGAGACATTTGATTCTAAATCATCCCAGCTAATAGGAGCTGTTGAAAAAAACTCCTCCTAGGTTTGTTATACTGTGAGTTCAAGCTTATATTACTTTACTTGAGGTGATGCTTATACAAAGTCCAATGAATTTAATGGAGAGGCTTCTGGTTGGGCCATTGGGCATTTCTGGATTCCAAATAACGGAGAGGAATTCAGTGGCTTAAGTGAGCTTTGAGTATACAAAATGTATACCTTGAAACCTATATTGCTGTACAGTTTTATTTCACCACATTTCATGTAGGCATCTTTTCAAACTATAGACAGTGGATTCCCTTTCTTAGTTTAAAACTTTTAAGAAACTTCTGAGTCCTTTTTCTTACAACAGCAGGGTTTGTTGTGTGAAAAAGACTACAGTGCACATGTTTTGTGAGGTGAATAGCATATATTCAATATGAATGATTATGCAGTTGTTCTGTAGAGAACATTTTCTGTGGATTCAGCCTAATGAAACATATGCTTCTTATTATATCAAATACATTTTTATAATAACCATTTCAACATTATGAAAACATTTAGATGTTTGCTTTATAATTTATATCCTTCTTTCAAATGTCACCTCTTAAAACTCATAATCATTTTATGAAAAAATATTTCAGCTATTTTAACAATTATTGCACTCAGAAAACAAAGGAAAGCCAGTCACATGTATTCCATCCCAACCTGTGTTTGACCTCATTCAGAACTAATAGGATATTTTTTATAAGATTTTTAAAATTTTAATAACATTCATCTACCACTCAATTCCATTATTCTTCCTTAATTGTCTGCTGCAGTTGCTCTGTCTGTGTCTGCCATTCTGGCTTTCTTTTCTTGTAAAATACTCTAGGAGCCTATTATGCAAAAGAGGAATGAGGCACATGAAGACTGAAGTACACTCTGGCTTTCTTTTTCTGTGTAGTGCTTTACCAGTGTGTTGTGCAGGGCAGGAGTGAAGCACATGATGGAGCAGTGTGTGAAACCCTGAACTTTTTGTTTTGCTTTTAGGGAGGACAATGTAGAGGTAAAGAGCGCTTTAGGAATGATGAGTTTCTCTTTGCTGGAATGCATCCGCCAGATTTCCCGTAGGAGGTCCAGGAATACACATTTTGGACTTTTTTCCCCCCTTCCTATACTGCTTCTGTCTTGTAGGTCTTAATTCCCATTTTCCTCAGAGGGCAATGGGTCAGGGCTTTACAATTTCCTGTCTACTTTGATTTTTGTCTTCACTACAGTTGTCTGCAAAACAATTTTGAAGGGGGAGGTCTTTTTAATAAACAAGTTTAAAATCTTGTGTTAATTGTGCCACTTTTTTCCCCCCCGTTTTGCCCCCTTTTTTCTGGCACCTTAAATTGCTAAAATACTCTCCCAACTGTAAATCACATATCTTTCATTTACTTTCTTACTGTATCTGACTAGCAGTATGTACATAGGCTTTGAAAAAGACACAAACTACCAAAATGAATTGCTGTATTGTGGCTGTGCATTGCCTCTCTGTACGATGATGAGAAAAAACAGTGAGAAGTAGTGTTGTCATGTAAAATAGTTGGACATACTTTCAGAGTGTGTTGAGGAGAGGAGAAGTGTTCAGTTCTGGGCCTCTCGGGACAAGAAGGACATTGAGCTGCTGGAGCGTGTCCAGAGAAGGGCAACAAAGCTGGTGGAGGTTCTGGAGAGCAAGTCTGATGAGGAGTAGCTGAAGGAGCTGGGGTTGTTTAGCCTGGAGAAGAGAAGGCTGAGGGGGGACCTTATTGCTCTCTACAATTACCTGAAAGGAGGTTGTGGTGAGGTGGATGTTGGTCTCTTCTCCCAGGTCACTAGTGATAGGAGGAGAGGAAATGGCCTCAAGCTGCCTCAGGAGAGGTTTGGATTGGGTATTAGGAACAATTTCTTTACTGAGAGAGTGGTCAGGCATTGGAACAGGCTGCCCAGAGAGGTGGTGGAGTCACCATCCCTGGAGGTGTTCAAAGAAACACATAGATATGGCACTTCAGGGTATGGTTTAGGAAGCATGGTGGTGTTGGGTTGATGGTTGGACTTGATGGCCCTAGAAGTCTTTTCCAACCTTAATCATTCTATGATTCTATGATCCTATGATCTTTCTCTTTTTAAGTAATATGTTTCTTTACAAGCAAATTGATCACAATGAATCTACTCATGCAGTTTGTTAGTATTGTTTATGTCGAAGTTTAGTTTTACCTTTAAAGAATAATAAAAAAAATCTTTATATTTCTGGTTTACTTGAGGTAGATTAATGAGTAAAGTATGACTGAAAATGGAGATGCAGGACAAAGGGCATTGGTCAGCGCACCATAGGTGCGCAAGCAAACTGAGACAGAATGTAAATTAAATCCCTCTTCGAATAGAGAAATCTTACCAATATAAACAAAGGTGCAATAGCTGTAGGCCTATTTGGCAATACTAAACCAGTTAAGTGGGTAAAGAAATAACTTGGTTTGCTAATAGGTAATTCCGTAGGACTGTTTGCATAATACAGAGTGCTTACCTGTGCAAAGAGTTCAGGATAAAGTATATTCATTTTTCCTCTGCCAAATAACAGAAGTAGGAGCTTATCTGAAATTGATTTAAACTCACTTCTTGCTTGCTACCCAGGCTTCTCTACACTTGTCTATTCTCAGTGGCCGAAACTGTAATGCATGTAGTATGAGTACAGCATTAAAACAGCCTGACACTGAAAAATGCTACTCGTTTGTGGCTGATCCTCAGCTCTGCTTTTACTCTATCCTGACACATTCACTGTGTATTTGTCCAGCTAGGTGGGACTTACATTCTTATTTAGACTAGAAGCCTATGTCCAGATAGGGACAGCTACAGACAATTTAAGATGTAGATGGTAACATTTTTTGAGTGTGCCTATGCTCAATTTTAATTACATATTCAATCTGCTTACATGCCTTTGAAAATCACATTAGGTTTCCACCTGCTTCCCCAAGTGCCTAACCACTGTTGAAAATTATCTGCAGGTTGTATTGGAAAATGAGACAAAGAATGTGTATGGATGTTCACAACCAGTCAAGTCACCAAAATTTAATAAGTTTATAAGATAAAGTGATTTAGGCTATCAGGTTTTACTTTTCTACTGGGGTTGACTAGGAGTACACCTACCCTGTGAAACTCAGTTGATGAGCAGAGGTTTATTCCAAGCACTTGCAATCACCAGTACACACCACAAAAGTGGTATTTTACGCTCATGTACATGCTATGACAGAGCTATATCTAAAACACTACTTTTTTTTCACCATTGCAATTGCAACCAAATGATGAGAAAATGGAAAAAAACTGACCCCTCCCACTTCTAGTCTTTCAAGTTGAAAAAATAGACGAACAAACCCTTGATTTATGAGCTTTAGAGACTAGAAGATGTTTTCAGAGGAGTCAAGCCTTTTTTTGTTTGCTATGCATGAAAATTGTAGAATGGGATCTTACCCAGTTTTCACATTCATAAATATTGACTAAAAAATAATTTTAATTTCCAGATACCTTGTTATGATAATATTTGGAGTATAATCACTTCAATAATTTTTCTGCCTAGGGCGCATGTAAACCCTGGCTGTCCTATACCTTTTCTGGATATGACATGTGATGTTAAGATGTATTCCAAATTTTCAGTTTTTGAGGGCCAAAGCATTACGAAGCCTGTATATATTTGCTTTCCTTTTCTGTTTTTAATTCTCAGACTTGAAAGCACTTTTCAGCTTTTTTTTATTTACTTCACAAAATCTGTGTTTGGTTGGTACTGTCTGGCCACTTCGGTTCCAATGTGGGGACACTGATGTGCAAAGTGTAAGTGATTTGTTATTAGGGACACAGGGATATTTAGTGGTGTGGTGAGAACATGAGTGTAGGAAGAGTGAGCCAAAGGTGTTTCCTGAATTAAGTCCCTTTATCAGTTAATACAAACAATGGCAATGTATCATTCTATCTGTAACTTTTTAAAGTTTTTGGTTTTGGTTCTTTTTTAACCGATTACCCCATTTGCCCACAGCCCCTGTAGGAAAGCACCTGCCTAATTAGTCAAGAATATTATCACTGAAGGTACCTAGGATAAGGTTCAGCTTTGAGATCAGTGTCTGTTCTTACAGTGGGCAGTAGCAGGCATTAAGAATCAGCTGTCTTCTAGATTCTTAGATTAAATCTGTGCTCTCCATAAGCCTAGTGAAGCTCAGAACAGCTGAAAGGGGTTGCACAAGATCTTTAATGAGCTGTATGCCAGTAAGGGATAATTATAGCTTTAAAACTAGTATCTCCCTTCTCAAAACTTGTCCTTTTTCTCTAATCCAAGCTTTTGCTATGCCATCTTTATTCCAGGGGGGAGATTACTTCTATGCTGTCGTGGTTTAGCCGGCAGCTCAGCCCCACACAGTCGCTCACTCACTCCCCCACCAGTAGATGGGGGAGAGCATCAGAAGGGTAACGCCCATGGGTGGGGATAAGAACAGTTTAATAATTAAAATTAAAAGAAACAACAACAAAAATGCAATGTAAAGGAGAACAACGAGGGGCGCAAAGCCCCGGGGGAGGGGAGGGGGGAAACGAACCGCCGGAAAAAACTGCACGCGCCGCAGCCACCCACCGACCCGACACCGCTCCTGAGCTGCAACCTGCCCCCCGCTTAATACACTGGTCATGGTGTCACGTGGTATGGAATGAACCTGCCATTGGCCAGTCGGGGTCAGCCGCCCCCACCATGGCCCCGCCCCTCCCAGCCCCCCCCGCCACGCGGCAGAGCGCGGGAAGCTGGAAAGGTAGCCGACCCCCACAGTGAGGAGAATTAACCCCTTCTCAGCCAAAACCAGCACATATGCGAACTCTTCAGTGCCCATTTTCAGCTATGAATGGGACTCGGCTGTCTCTGAGAGATGTAAATGCCTTTTGCAACAACAAGGACATTTTGGAAAAAGCAAAGATTTTGAAATGTCAGCCTAATTTAATGGCAAAATAGAAGAGAGCTGACAAGTTTTGGCATAGGCTTTTGCATATTATGTGGGTTTATACCGAAAGCCAAGAGGACAAGAGGTTTCCCCTATTTGAAGGTTTCCATAGTTCTGCCTCTTCCGAACCTTCCATCCCATGTCTGTTCTTGAATTTTTTTCAACTTAAGAGTCCCCAGATGTTTTACCCCAAGGCAATATTATGAGGAATTATTACATGCCAAATCCCCCATTTTTTGAAAGACATATGGCTTTGTCACTGTACAGTGAATATACGATATATCTTTAATATGTCATATCTCAAGAGTTTCTTTTTAATTTGCCCCCTCATTTTGGACAAACACCCCTATTACACATGGTGATAGCAGCAAAACTGGCGTGTGTCTAAACAAAAAAGTTCAAGACTATCTGCAATTTGGTCTGAATTACTCAAATTCATAGGTGAAATGCTGTTTAAGTGAATTTTGGAAATCAGTAAAAGAAGCCAGCTTTCAAACCCTTTGTTATAAGGAGCTCGATTCACCTTGCAAAAAGATGTTTATGTTTTTAGTGAATTTTTATGCCATTTTTCTGTCTTCTGCATGAGCTGTTATGGGCTACATAATGATATCTGAAAAAGCGTTCCAATCCCTATGTGCGTTAATGGATTAGGATAGGTCTAAGGGCTGCATTGTAAGAGACTTGAAAATATGAAGAAATAAAAAAAAAAGATTATCCTTGAACAAAGTGAGGTCCTGTGAAATTATTTGAAATACAGTTTTAAATAGCTATCTGAACTCTCTGTTTTGAAAATGCATTTTTTTCAAGCCAAAGTGCTTTGTACGTTGTCAGTTTGTTATCTGTCAGGCATGTGACACCTGAAACACAGACCTGGTAGTTTTTGTAAATTCCAAACCAGCAGTTCAGCCTTGTGAATACCAACGAAAACCAAAATGGCACTGTTGTAGGGTCATGAAGATCTGTTTACAAGTCCTCACCCCACCATAGACATCCTCTGACTAAGCAACATTGTGTTAGACAAGTTGACAAATAGAATAGAGAGAAAAAGCAATTATATCCTGAAGTGTACTTAGATCGGTCAAACTTCCATGGACTTCAACAAAAAAATTTCTGTTATAAAAGGGGCTGCGCTGCGTCTGTGGTGGTTTTGCGATGGGAATTAGGCATCAGGAGCTTTAGTTCCTTGTAACGCTCATCAGACTTCAAGCCTGTTAAAAGAAGTTCTCACAACTTCTTCCTTGACTCAAGATCCTTGGCAAAGGTCTAAAGAGCGATCAAGTGTATGTTCTTACCCAGGATTTACAAAGTCAGCTGCCACTTCTGCACTCCAGTGTAACCACCTGGTTAACAGCAAGGCTCTTCTCTCTAATGGGAGGTAAATAACTGAGTGTTGTGCTGTCTTCTGTAAAGCTGGCAGTGGTTTCTCTCATCAGTAATAACTGATATGTGAATTGCTAATCTCTTGGGCCATTAAAATATTCAGATTCCTCTGGAGACACCTCTTCCCTTATAGTGCATTTAAATGACTGTCTGTGTTGTCAAGTGTTCTTTCTTCAGTGTCCTTTAACCTTTAATAAGTGTCACTGGGGACCGGAGGAGTTGGTTTGGCAAAGCCCTGGTTATAATTTGATGTAGATCTGAATTCAGCTGACTGGCTCACCCGAGCTATTCTGATTACTGTAGTCAACGTTAATATAGCAAGGAATTGACTGCCAGTCACTGTAGTGTGGTTGAGTCCTGTGTATTTTAAAATAGATAAATATAAAGGGGAAATCTTAGGAAGGTGATAAAAAATCAAGTTTTGTGTGGACCTGGCTATTGAATTACAAGGTTGATCATGGATTGTTAAGTCTGGATAATGTAAATGTGTGAGTGAGATGTAGCATTTGAAAAATGCTTCCTAGCACTTTCTAAGCATACCTGGTAAACACTTCTGGATGGGAGAGAGGAAGATAATTCCAATTATTTAAGTTAGAGAGTGGGAGATACAGAGAGTAGGAAAAAAACCCAAGGGATAAAAAATGGCCCTCATTTTCTCTCCCTTTTTGCTACAGATTGTTGTGGCTACAAATAATTAAGAGTTTCTGGAAACTGCAAGAGGTCTGTGCATTTCTGGTTTGAACTGGGGTACTATAAATAGATAAAATGGTTAAGGAATGGTTGAAAGCAAGCTAGCTTTTTTCGTGTTAGTTGGAAACACGTGAACTGACTTTAGCATTACAGCAATTAGAAAACATGATTAGAATGTCCTGTAAGATCAGTACAAGTGCACTGCTTTGGTATTTTGTCCTCTCGCAGCATGGACATGCTAACAATCCACTTCCATTTTGCATCTTAGTATGTTTCAGATTTTGGGGGAAAATTTTTGTGACAGGCTCAAAGGCAATTCTAGGGTAAAATTTTAACCATTCATCAGATATATATATACATATATATATATCAGCAGGCTAAAAATCACATAAGGAAAGATTGTCCATTGATTTTTAATTTCAGACTTATAAAACAATCATAAAAATCCAAAGGTCTGCATATATAGGTGCTGTTAAGAGTTGTGCATATTTACCATATGGGTGTTTCTATAACTTCAGTCCATTATAACGATAATAATCCATTAGAACAATTTAATACAGGTGAAACCCATTCTATTATAACAATTTCTCACTGGTGTGAATGTTATATTAGTGTGAAACTTGTCAACAATAGAATTAGCCTTGAGAAAAAATGGTAAATCAGACTCAGGGTAAACCAGTGCATTCTATGCCTTATATAGTCCCTGTGAAAGTTATGTATGAAACTCTGTGAAAGTAAGGTATAAAAAGTAATCAAGAATAATACAGAATTTCATTCTACCTTTCTCTGAAAGACTGTGACATGTTTGGCAATTGTTAAGAATGGCTTCCAAGACCTTGTGAAAAAGGTGGTGCTCATAGCCACCCATTATCCTGTTTCACATTATAAGCAAATGTAAATAAAAAGAAGTTGGGGCATTTCCAATCTTGCACAAAGCATGATCTGGAATCTTGAGACCAGATTTATCCTCCATTGGAATTACATCAGAATAAATTTGGCTTTCAGTTTGTTCTTGGTTTTGACTTGAGACTCTGGAAATGTTGAATTGCTGGAAATGTTTTTAAGTCTGAGACTCAGTAATCACTTCTCTAATTAACACAGTTGAGAGAGTTCTATATAAAGACAGTTAAAATTCTTGCATAGATTAAACTTACATGGAATCACTCTCAAACAAAGCAAGCTGGTAACTTCTTAGTTGAGGATGATAATGTCAGTTCCTCTGCGTAGACAATATACTTGCTAATATCTGCTGTGATGGGCATTGATCGATCTTATAATTTGGTTAAATGAAGATTGGAAAATCAATCGACGTAAAGGCATTTTCTTCAACAATCTGCTCCTAACGTGATCTTCATTTGTGAAATTCAGTAGCAGCACAAGAAAACAAGTCTTTATATTTCCTTGTATATATCCTGTAAGGAGGATTGTATTGCTGTAGAGGGTAAAAATTGTACCAACAGACAATGTTACGCAGCCTAACTGCTAATTCTTTATCTATGGCCTAACATCTAACATTTGATGAATGAATCTACAGCAAAATAAGGTTACTGGAGCTTGTTCAATTGTTTCATGTGGTTAGGACAGCTGTAGGCAATCTGTATAGGCTCTTCTGCTATTAGAAACCTATACATGTTTAGGCAGTATATATTTCATTTATGATCTGCCAGAAAATATATTAAAACTGAAGATCACTGTATGAGTATTCCTCTATGAATGTTTACAGCACAAGAGGAATTTCCCAAGGCTAAAAGTAACCACAGTAATTTCACTTGAACATCTCATGTAAATGAAGTCCGTCTGTCTTGAATGTGTACGTTTTCTACATGTACACTTTATAATAAGAGAGGTTGCTTGATATACATTGTGTCACTCAGTCTGACCTGCTATTAAATTAAAATTAAAAAGGCTTTACATGTCTTGTGTCCACATATGTAAAATCTCTGGTTTTCTTAAAGCATTGATTCAAGGCTTTGAATTTTAGCCTTTTAACAAACCAAGATTATTCAGCCAGAACCAAATATCACAGTTCCGACACTCCACATTATGTTAAATGGAAATAAAAGTAGTCTGAGGTCAAGTCATATAACAATCAAATGCACGTGAAACTCAGTCCCAGGAATCAAATTATCTATTTTGCCCATCATCCTCCAACTCCCCATAAGAAGTTTTCCAGACATACACTGATTCGTTCAGTTCTGCCTCTCTCTAACTTTGCATCTGTTGTCAATTATTTTGTCTTTGTCAGCTGTTCAAACAGAATCTAAAAATATATTAAAACATCCCTTTGCAAACCTTTCTGCCCAGAAGGAGTCAGGAGGTTTTTGACAATGGTTAGCTCATCATTTATTCCAAACCAAGGAATGAACCTCCATCTTGCTTTCCTGTCCAGGAATCCTTATAAGTAAAAACACAATCTGACAGACAGCCTCTAAGGTTTGAAGTCCATGAGAGTACAGAAGGCTTCTGACTTACATGGGTATACACAGGTAGAACAGTTTAATACAAGAAACACTGACTTCCTCAAGGTAAAGATTTAGGCAAGTTGAACTTTCTTGGAATGTTAAGGATTTGCTGAGGACAGAAAAAAGTTTTTTTGGCCCATTTTTGGTGAGCTTCTAATTGAAACAGAACATCATACTTCTGTCCTAAAAGAATTATTTATAAATTATTGCCTATCACATGACTTTCAAGAAACTATGTTGACATCCAGAGAGCTCAGGATACCAAAAAAACCTCATTAAGCTGTGCCATCTTGAGGAGTGGTGCTGCAGTTTTAATTACAATCCACAAGATGGTACAAAAAAGAAAAACAAAGCGACAGTCAGTGTGCCAAAGCTGTCCGAAGAGCTTGCTTTGCTTGCCTGGGGGGCTGAATGCCTGTTGCATTTCCGCATGCCTGTACGTTCTGTACTGACAGTTAAATGAGTGTATTGTGTTTGTTTATATTTAGCTCTCAGTGGTATCTAGCATACATGTTTCTATAAAGATAGTAATTAGGAAATCATACCGCTACTGTTGTGCACTCACTTTTAAATGTTGTGATGATTTATTCTATTGTGCAAAATAACCATAGTTATATGCTCACTTCCTTGTCTAAATAAAACCAGGATTCACCTGACAAATGAAACCTCAGTGCAGCACACACTTAAGCATTGAAATCCATTAAACTACTTGTTTGCTTGCAATTAAGTATACATTCAAATATATTGGGGACTTTGAAATTACTTCAGAACATGTAAATTCACAGAATGGCTGGGATGTGCTTAGCCTTGTTTAGCTCTAATTCCCTGCGTCTGGTGTTGCCGTAGGAGTTTTCAGCTGGAATACTGTTGAAACAAATACACAAGCAAGAATTCTTGTGGCAACTTCAGATAATTAGTAGGAGCGCCACAACCGCTCTAACATTAAAGGTATTTATTTTCTTAAGTCCCACAGCCTGGTGTGAGACGCCATATTTCACCACCCTTCTTGGTTTGAAATGTGAGGAAATTCCAGCAGCATCTTAAAGTAAACTTCCCTCTCCATGGGTAGTACTTGGTATTGATCAACTGGACCAGCAGGAAAAGGCGAAAGTAAGGTACTGGAGTGTAAAGCCAAAAAAGGTTACATTATATTAATTATATGGAAGTCTTAGCTAAAGTGTTGCTTTCATTGGGGGTTGTGACGCAGGAGCCATTGTCCCAGCATGGCAGGATGTATCTCACATGTGAGCGAGTGACTTCGTAACACTGGTGCATTCCTGATTGCATGTAATCCCATGCATAGGCCTATGCCTCTTGCTTGAATTTGTGTTGCCCATTGTATAATAGAGGTTGTCTGCAGCTTGGGTACAAAATAGAGAAGAAGCTGTTAGATCCTGTCAGAAGGCTGGAAGCCACCTCTTATGTCTAATGTGCTCTCGGGAGAGGCAGCAGCAGGTATGCCTAAGGTTGGACCAATTGTTCTGTGGGGCTGATCTAGCTTGTAGACCGTAGTTAGCCTCTAACTGTTTTATTACCCTACTAAGTTATGCTTGTATATGTGCTTCTGAGTTCAGCTGTATGCTTAGGAAAAAAAATATTATATGGACCTATGGATTCTGCACATGAGAATCAGGCATGTTATTTTGTTCTTTTGGAATATTTTTACCTGGCATGCTGAGTGGGTTCCCATACAAAGAGTGAGCTAGTGTGTCCAGGTGATTGTCATTATCACAAGTTCTTTTTATTCAAAAAAAATCCACATTGCCATACAGATAGCTAGGGCAGCATTCATTGTAATCATTGCCTTTTCAGTTACGCATATATGAAATATTTACATAGTTTGCTTCAAGAATTTCTTGTTTTGAAAGTTTGAACAAAGCACCAGAAATGGCTCACTTCAAACATATATCAAAAAGGAAATGGTGATAACAGATGAATGCTCTTATAAAAACTAGCTGGGGACAAATTCAGCTAAGAGCAGCTTGGAACAGAGCAGGTGCAGCTCAGATGGGAGTCTCTGGGCAAAGTTCACAGATTCTACCTGTGGGAGGATAAGTTACAGAGAGTTCAGTTCTGCAGAGAGCACGTGCTGAATGCTGGAACCACAGGGGCTAAAATGCAATGCTCAGTACCTGGTGTGCTTGCCCATTCATACTTCTACTCATGAGAATGCTATTGGATAGCTACCAAATAACTGTCCCTTTGTAACAGAGTAGGGTCCTTCCATGTGAGGCATTCAGAGTCTCCCCATCACATGTCATGCCTTTTATATACGATAAGACTTTGGAAGGTAGAATCACATGTAACATACAATATCATTCTAGGCAAAGCAGAGACCAACAGCCTAGGTCTTGAACAGCTGGAGGTTCAGAAGACAACTTTTAAAAACATACTTAATGGCCCAATTTTGAAGGCTCAACTTTTAAAGGCACCTAAAATTGAGGTTATAGAGTTACAGCATTTTCAAAACCACCTAAGATATCTGATGCATAGTGAAAATTAGGAACCTGGGCACTTTTGAGAATTTTACTACCTACATAACTACATAATTTCAGGTGCTTAATTTCCTTAAACATTTTTCCTGAGGTGAACTGGGAACTAAAGTGATACTGGCTTTCACAAGAGCTTACACTCCAAGATCACTTAGGTGATGCCAGCTGACCATAAAAAGGGTCAAAGACATTTTTCCATGTTCTTAGCAGAATACATTAAGAAGCCAAAAACCATGTAACTCTATTTAAACTGAGCTACTGTTTGGGTAGGTAATGCAGTGAAGAAAGTTTGATGCATGCAGGCTGTATTATCTGTATTTTCAGTATGCTGCCTTTTGTTTTTTCACTTTCACTCTTTTGTTTTACTTTTAATTTGATTTATGTACAATATTAAATTATTTCAAAATTTTCAGTAGATTCCATTTCGAAATGGACGCTCAGTGGTCATGCACTGAACATATCTCTAGGATCACATACGTTTTGAGGCAGAGTTTGAAGAGTGAAGTACTCTATGGATCACAGCAACAATCTTATCTAAACCTGAGTCCAATGGAAATAAGCGGAAACCTGCGTGAAGCTGGACTCCTTAATGGTACCAGTTTTTAGAGATGACTTAAATCTTGCTAAATTGAAAAAATCCATTCAGTTGGTACAAGAGTTCAAACCAAATACAGACTGTTATCATTTGCAGTCATCTGGAAAGGAAAATGCTCTTAATGCAATGCCAGTAAAGGATATTCCCTTGAGTTTTCTTGCTCTGAGCTACTGTAGCTTGTTTACATTCCCCAAAGAAACCGTGTGAAAACTTTCACAGACAAAAGCAAACCTTCAGAGAAGTTTAAGATAGGACTTACGTTGTTAGAATATTTTGATGTGTTTTGCTAAAACTAAACATTTTAACCGTAAGAAGTCCAGGATCCTGCTTCCTTTTTTTCTTCCATGTTCTAATCACTGCAAGAAGCATTAGACTTCTAAGGCATTTATACTGTGAAAGTCAAAAGAAAACTATCCAGCAGGTCAAGGCATGGAAAACAGTAACAAACACCTGCTGCTTCTACGTATGGGTAGATTTTTCACTTAAGTGGAAATCACTTAGCTGAAAATCAAAGCACTGGTAGAAAGCATATCAAAGCAGTTAAAACCAGAAAAGCTCATAGAAGTGTTTTATGAGAAAGCATGTAGCTTAAAGTGTTGAACTTTCACAGATAAATGTGCAGAATTAGTTAGCTATTTTGTCCCTTTCATTTGCTAATCAATTTTCCCCACTTCCAGCCTATGACAACTAGTAGGCCTGCACATTTGTTTCATATGGTCAAAGAATGTTTAACCCCCTACTGACCCTCTAATGTTTGCTCTCCTTCCCTCGAGGCACGGAAGACTTTAAAGTAGAAAACTGATGAATGAAAAGAATTAATCTCTTGGGGGCTTTTGTCATGAAAGCTTGAAAGGGGATCAGAACAGCCTGACATGTTGACAGCTGAAATCAAGAGGAAAATTATGATATAATACAGCAAGTCAAAAATGTTATGTGCCATTGTGTCCAAAAGGCAAACAAAGTATGCATATTGCCTTATTTCTTTCTTGACTGCTCTTGCTACTGGTAACAACAGTCAATTCTATAGTGGAACCCCTTGAAAAAGATGAAGTGTATTCATGGCTGCTTTTTAAGAATAAGCTGTTGAGCTCCTCAAAGATGAGTGTAACATGTAAATGAGCTTCTTTTGACCCTTATGTCTTATCCTTTTTACAGTCTATGATGGATATCTGGTTGCTGTTACTGTTCTGGAGAGTTTTGTTCATGCTTTGTCCTCTTCTAACTAGCTTACTTTGTTTGGAATTTGTGAGGCTTCAGCTTGATAGATTTAAATTTTTCTCCCTGAATACAGCATTGGCCAACTCCTTATGGCAACGGTGACATTGTTTGCTGTCTGAACTTGTTTTTTTTTAATATAGTCTCACTCAGATACCTTTTCAGCTATTTGTAGTATTAATTTGAATTAGTGATTTGCCCAGCAATTCTAAAAGTGATCAAGACCAGAGTGGGTTTCTAACTTAAATGGCAAGAGAGAGAAACTTTGCATACATTTGCATTCAAAGGTTGCAACCATTCTTTCCTGTTGTCTTCATTCTAAGATCTTGGAATGGCCATTACATCAAACAGAATGGTAGTGATAAACTACAGCAAAAATCATGCATTTGCGGTCCTGCCTGTCCTTATCCCTTTTCATTGTGCTCAGCATGGAGAGCCAGACACAGCCACAGCTCAACAGCTACTGGACAGTGATCCTAAACCCGGATACATTTTTACAGCAGTGTTTTAAATCTGTGGCTGACTTTCTGGTTAGCATAATTTCAGGGGTCTCCTGAGCTCTCAGCGAGCTTTGCCATCTAGGGCAAACTGAGAGGGGAGTTTCCAAATTATATTACAGTGAGCCAACAAGAATTTTTGCTTATAATTCCGTTAGAGGATTTTCTATTTGCAGTAGAGGATGTGAGAATAGAGCCTGTAGTATATTAGCAACAGGACAGTCTGGCTGCACCGTGAACTGGGGAGTCTGTGCAGCTCCATGACTGCACTGTGTGACCGGAACAGATGGAGGCAACAGTGCGTGCTCTATGGATGTGTGAGAGACCGGGAGGGAGGTTATAGACCTATTACTTCCTCCTTCAAATCTGCTTCTTGGCTTATGTTACTGCATGTAACTACCGGCCTTCTGGAAATGAAAGACTCATCAGGAATATGCAGTGTTACCACTGTAACTAAGGCAAGTCTTGAACTATACTTTCTGAGAAACGGTGGAAAATACGGTCCTTTTCAGCTGGAAAAGGCACAGGACTTCTTTCCCTTCCCCCCCCCCCCCCGCCCCGTTGAGCACGACCGTGCGGTTGGTACGGAGGGGCGGCGGCGCCCGCCCGCAGCGGCACCGCGCTGGCGCGGGGTCCCCATTTCCTGGGAGACCCCGGGGTGCGGGGCCCTTTGGCTCACTGGCCAGCAGATGTCCCCATTGTCCCAAACAACTCGAACTGACAAGGTATTTAGCGTAATCTAATTAAGTTTAAACCCTACTTAACAATAGGATTTAAGCAGCTCAGTGTGAAAGAATAAGGTTCGAAGTGCTCACATTTCTGCTCAAGCAGTTGTGCCTATAACTGACACGTTGTCTGACCAAGCTCAGCAGTGGTGCAAAGAGCTGACACGGGGAAGTACCTTGGAAGTGGGGACACCGGCGAGTGAACATTGAACCTCCCGGTCTAATAGTAGGCTGAATTTGAAGACTAAGTAATCTTTGAATATGTATTTACAGACATATACTGAAGGGAAAAACTGAATGGGATAAGCTTTTCAATTTTCACTTTTCAGCTGGAAGGAGTCCAGCGTTCATCAGTTGAAATAAGGTCTTTGAATCTTCAGCATGGAAAGGGAAAATTTTTACCATCTAAAAACTGTTGGAAGAGACGATACATATTTGCTTTTGAACTACAATTTAACAACAGTTTTCTAATCTGTCTTTTTTTGAGAAACAAACCATGTAGACCCACATTATAACCCTGCAGTTGTCATGAAGAAAGGGACAGCAAATATCTCTATCACCTTACAAGCCCAGTTCACACTCCGACCACATAGCACAGAGTCTAATCAACTCCCCTAATGATAGGGTACAGTGATGTAGGTAGCTCGTATCATGCTGATTAAAACTGGTTTATAACCTCAGTTTTTCTGGGTGAATGCAGAGTACACATACTTTCTACCAAGCTGTTAAATGTTTCCTAACAACATGTTTAGTAACAGAGTTACTGAAGTGAAACACTGCTGTTTTCCCCAGTGTGTCTAAGAGGAATGTCTCCAGAAATGGAGCAGGTGATATTAGCAAATTGGAGTTTGCTAGAATGAGTCTCAAAACTTGAGGACTTTCATGATTTTCAAAAATTTGTGATTCTTGACAAATGTGATATTCCCATGTTTGATATGGTAGCAGGTAAATATGAATACTGGACTGTAAAACAAACAAAAGATCAACTTTGCATTGTGTGGAAGGCTAAGAGAGCAAAATCAAACTGATGATATTTTAAAGAGTAGAAGAAAACTCCCTGCTAGCTGCTAACTATGGAAAGACTTGTTAAATGTATGACAGTGAGTATAAACTCCCAGTATACCAGACAGCATTTGCAGTAATTGTAGCAAATGCGTAGCTGTGTGGGCACAAGTCATGGGACCATCTGCCGATACACAGTGAACTTGGAAGAGTCCCTAGCAGTCCCGAGTCCTAGACCTGGTTCTGTGTGAGCCATTAGTCCACTTTTTCATTCTGAAGACTGCAGCGTATGCAACAAGAGAACCTCTATGTTCTGGTCAGTGTACAGAAGTGCACCTGCAGTATGACCTACAGGGTTAAACCACACGAAGCATTTTTTAGAAGCCAGCTTAAAAGTGGCAAGCTTAAAAGCAAGACAAACCGTAACTCCAATTCAGCCCATCCAGTGAAGGCTGGCTGATTCAATGTAATTCTCAATCCATTAAAAGAGCAGTTTTATGCTGAAAAGGAGACGTGTTACAAAAAAATACACACACAAAGATTAATTGGTCATTCTTGACTCATACACCTGTTAAGTCCATGATTCTAAGGCCTTTTGAGAGCCTTGCAACTCCTTTTTTCCCAGCTAAGAACTAAGCTGTCCTCAGCAAAAGGATAACTTTTGACTTCTTTTGGAGCTTCATTTGGCTTCAGTTTTTGGAACAGGACTGGATGCTCATTTGGGTCCTATCCTATCTGTGGAAATTCCACTGAGTTTAGTAAAAATAGCTCACAAAAGGGCCTGAAAGTTGGATTGAGCTGAGGTTAATAAATTGGAAAATGTCCACAAAAAGTTGGTGAGTTCTGTTTACATATCCATAGTTACTTACTACATATCATTGCAGTGTCATGCATTCTAAGTGTAATGAGCAGTAAGAGGAAAAAAGTTACTTTATCTGAATCTTTGCTGCTTGAGGGTACAAAGTTCTTTTGAAAATATCCCAAGTGGCTAATATAGTCTAGCATTCATTATTTGTGCAAGTTTTTTGTTCATATCCCATCTATTCAAAGAGATGCTTCAGTAGATCATTGCAATGAGGAGACCTAAAGTTACAAGTGTAGAAATAAGATACAAAGAGCCAAATTCTCTTCTATACTATTGCTTTTAGCTTTATCTAAGTATTATAAGCATTCCAAGCTTTATCCAGGCTATAATGCTGCCTAAAATATTTTCAAAAGAAGCATTTAACTATGAAAAGCATCTGTGAAAAAAAATATTGAGAAATAGGCACAATCATACAATTAAAGTTGATCCTTTGGACACATCCAACTCTTACTTAAATTAATATCAGCCTTCCACTAAATTTAATGAGAGTTGAACAGAGCGTGGAATGCTGGGTTCTCATATAGCAGCAATACGGAAAATACCAACCTGAGCTTTCTGAAAACTTGATTTAAAATACATTTAAAAATTAAATCTGGATATGCTGACTTCAGAAATTAATACAGATGCCTTGAATTTCTTCCTTTCAGCTTCAGATAGCATTAATTTACAAATTCATGCTCATTTCACTGAATTGATTTCAATGAAATAGATTTCAGTAGAACTGATTTGAAGATCCATGTCAGGCTTAAGAATTTTGTCTGCAGTTCAGAGGTCAAGGGCAGAATTTTTCACAATATGAAAAGCTGTACTCTGAGTAGGGAATATGCTTAACGTAAACATTTGTTATGATAAAAGATCCTTAAAAAACCGGAGATTCAGTGAAGTTCTTGAGGTTCAATGGAGCATAAATCTGTCTTCTAGAATGACATTACTTTACATGCTTTTAAGTTCCCTTAATGACTCAGAGTGGTTCAGCTGTAGCTCAGGGTTATTCACATGTAAAGATAAAGAACATAGGATTGCACATATCCTAATATTTACATTTTTATGTGCAGACTTCATCCATTTGCAACTTGGCAAGAATGTTACCATTTACCCCAGTTTTAGGTAAGTACACTGTGATCAAACTGGCGTTAATGGGATCAGATATTGGTCAATAATATTTGGTCTGCAGTATTTGTTGATAAGATTAAAATGATAAATGTATTTATATTAACTACATATAAGTCAGTTAGCTAAATATGAATTGAGTTGACATTTACTGATATTTTGGAGTAGTTAAAGAATAATTTAATAGTAACCAATTGCTAAAAATATGTAGCAGTTTATGGTAAAGTTGCTTAAAAAGTACATATAACTGCCTGGAAGGTAGATCACACAAATTATGCCACATATGTTTTAAGCAGAGCTATGGATTTCTTATATTAGCACTAAAATGATACTGACAAGTGCTGCTTTCCTTCCAGAATTACTTAATACGTCTCCTCTTAATTAGTTGCAGCATATATGAATCCCATACTTTGGTCCTTAACTTCTGGAGGTCAGGCTATCATCTGTTATATTATCCTTCCTGTTTGAGTGTATTTGGCAAAGAAAATGAGCACTGCAAGTAAGAAAGCGATCCGTTTTCTTTTTCCACTACTCTGGCCTCTACTTCAGTTGTATCATTCTCATTCTGTCAGGTGAGATCATTATTACATGTCTTGTCCTGGACAGTTATTCTCATTTGGGGTGTGTAGGTTGTGAAGCAATCAATCAGAGGTCAGATTTGGTCAGGGTGGGACCCTTTCCAAATTACTTCTGGAAAAGGTGGGACCAGTTCCTGAAGCAGCATTGTGTGAGTGGAAAAAATTATTTGGTGAAAAGCTGTAACATTTCACGGATCTTTTATAAGGCAGCACTGTGTAAGAAAGCCTGAGAACAGACAGACTATAAAGTAGAAAGTGAACAAATGTCTTAATGAGAATTCATCAGTTAGCTCTTCATTTGAAATATTAGGTTGAAGTCTGAATTGCTTCTCAATACAATGGCATTCTGGTGATGTGATCAGAATTATGATTCCATTATGGAGCCTGTGTTAAATTATTCTTCACCAAATGGGACTAAATCACGGTCCTCAGTCCATTGTTGTGAAAGTTTGACATCAAACCCAGCTCTGGATCTGCCTTTTGCTCCTGGAAATCCATCTTGGTCAATAGCTCCAACCTTAGTTAAAGTAAATATAAAATAACTGGAAGCCAAGTTAAAGCAATTTATCTTCCTTTGTCTTTATTATTTGCAGGACATAACTTGCTGTACTTAAGCAGCAAACGCCAATATGGATAATAAATGGGAGATACTTAAATTTAGAACAAGTGCAGAACTATAAATTATGGAGGACACACTTGCCTGTGTGAAAGACAATTTTAAACGGTTACATTTTCTGAAACAGAATTACTGAAATAATAACTTAAGTGAGTGCACTTTCACTAGAGACTAGTAGTTACTAGTAATTGTGTGGCATATACACTTTAGACATTGACCTCATGTCTCAGACATGCAGCATACCAAAAGCTTGGTTGCTTAGCAGTGAATGCTAAGTGACATATTAAGTTCAATCAAATGTCAGTCATTGCAATGATGTCATGTTGTCCAAAACCCATTAATTACTTTGAAAATTCCCACAGTAACTGAAAATCTCAGATTATCTGCCTGAATTAATAGGAGCCCTGTAATTGAACGATGGATCCCATGCTGTTATTTTGTACCCTGTGTACTTTATACATTTTGATAGGGAAATGAAGGTGGCAAATACTGGTTTTGGTGATCTTTACTCATCTTAGAATCACTGCCAATTTTAATATTATCATTAAGAACAATTCACTAATAATAAGAAATGTGAAAGACCATATTCCCCACCGTATGCCATAGAAACTAATATCCTCTATGAGTGAATTGCAATGATTTTGGTGGAATTAGGTGGCTGAGAGTTGGAGAATCTGTGCCAAAACCTCTCATTCCTGTTTCAGCAATGTTCATGATTCCAAGGGAGAGAAAAGGAGGTTATTTTTTTTAATGTCTCCTACCAATTGAGGTATCATTTTTCTCTTTTCTCTTCAGTCAGGAATGTAGAAAGCAAATCAGAAAATTTTAAAGTATCTTTGTGCACTGAGTTACCAGGATGTTGTTAAATTGCAGAACAGTACATGTAAATACTTGGGGCTTCATGCATTTGTCGGCCAAGCACTGGGAGGTGACATCTTCTTTAATAATGACAAGCAATTACAGGATGCAGGACGCTCTTACTCCCAGGTGCTCATTCTAGACCCCTCTTTAGGCCTCCCAGGAGAGATGGGTAGAACCCTATTTGGTGGTATCAACAGCCAGTCTCCACTTCTACATTTGTTCACAAGTCATCAGCAGTTTGTGTGTTTTATTTGATCTGGCTTTGGTGCTGCTGTATTGTATAGTGTAAGGCCTTGTTGTGGTTTAGCCGGCAGCTCAGCCCCACACAGCCGCTCGCTCACTCCCCCACCGGTAGATGGGGAAGAGAATCAGAAGGGTAATGCTCGTGGGTTGGGATAAGAACAGTTTAATAATTAAAATTAAAAGAAACAACAACAAAAATACAATGTAAAGGAGAACAACAAGAGGCGCAAAAACCCGGGGGGGAGGGGAATTACCGCCGAAACAAACTGCTCACGCCACAGCTGCTCACCGCCTGCTGACCCGACGCCGCGCCGCTCCCGAGCCGCAACTGCCCCCCCTTAATACACTGGTCATGGTGTCACGTGGTATGGAATGAACCTGCCATTGGCCAGTCGGGGTCAGCCGCCCCCACAATGGCCCCGCCCCTCCCAGCCCCCCCCCCCCCGCCATGCGGCAGAGCGCGGGAAGCTGGAAAGGTAGCAGACCCCCACGGTGAGGAGAATTAACCCCTTCTCAGCCAACACCAGCACAGGCCTACAGAAGAAAACTCCAAAGTCATATTATGAACCTGAGGAAATATTTCTGAGTTAATAATATTTCAGGCAAAGCCTGTCTTTTTGTTGATGGAAACTTTCCAAACACTTTGCAATCTTGATTTTTCTGAAGCAAGGTCTTGGAGAGATTTTTCTTTCATTTCAATGGATTCATTGTGAGCAACTTTCCATGGTGAACCAATATTCAGAATCAGGTTATGTTAAAGTTCTTCCCAATGCGGCCTGAAATATTTGATTTGTAGGGAGCTTGTATGAGAAAGAAACAAAGATTAATTAAATTCTGTTCAAGCTTTTTATGATTAATCATCAGGCCAACTCTCTCTCTGCTGGTAAGAAAAAACTATGAAATTGTCTGGTCTATCAATCAAATTGCACTGAAGAAAGACATGTCTGAAGCTGCTGGAAAGGAAAGCATGATTCACAGGATTGTGAAATTAAACATATCTGCACTTTCTCTTTAATAAGGAGATGCATACTCATGAAAAGAATTTTCTTGCTTTGCAACTGTACATACTGGCAGCAGCAGATGACTTGTGCTTCTTCAGTTATGTTTCTAATTTGCCATTGTTTCAGTCTGTTATTCTTCACATGTGTACAGGGCATGTTCAAGCAGAAGTCTTAGAAAATTACTAATTTGTGGAGCAGTCAGTAGGCTTTGGAAGCTGATTTCTAGATACTTTATTTCTTGTGGTACCCCTCAGTAGAATGATAGGACCAGATGGAGAAGTGATCCAGAGTATTTCTTCATTTATTCTGTCAACTCGTGTCTTCAAAAAAATTAGAAACTCAGCATTCGCAGGATCTATTTTGGGGATGAGGAATGCCCGAAAATGCTGAATGTAGAAGTCAAGGCCACTAGGGCATATCATTACCCATTTCACACTGTGGACTGGATTGTGTAAATTACCTTCCTAGGCTGAGGAACCAAAAGGCCTGCAGAAACCTGGCTGTCCAAGCCATCTTCTGCCTTTAGCAAGCTCATTTGTATGAAGCATTTTGCTAGTGTTGCCATCTAAACTGACTAAGAACCAAAACCATTGTGGCTTGCCCCTCCCCAACGGGATATTGTCTTTCCCAGTGCGCTAACTCTGGAAATGCAGAAGATGAATGCAATATCCTTGAAATTGCAGTTCTCTGCCAGGAAAATCAGATTTCACTCCTGAATCTAAAAGTATGTCTTGTTATTAATAACAAGCATGTATGTAGTAACTGTATTTACATTGTGCTTCACCAAAAGGAACAAGACATTCTCTTTGCCCTCATAAATTTGCAAGCTGAATAAACCAAACATGGCATATTAAATTTATCTGTTTTAAAATATATTTAGCTTCCATTACCATAGACAGCTATCAGTTTTATATTCTTGGTGTTTGTTTTCTTAAAAATAGACCTGTCAGACAGTGTAATACTATTATTCCTACAGGGAGCTAAAGCACAAGAAGGTGATTAGCTGGAATTCACACAAAAACGTATATGGCAGATGTGAGACCTAAACTGATATGTTCTGGCAACCACACTCTTGTCCTGATGTATTTCTCTTGAAGTCAGGCAAAAGAAGGCAACAGGGAAAGAAACAACTTTTACTTTAAAAGATTTGTCTTGTTGGAAATCCTGCAAGCAAAGCCCGTGAATCGTTTGCTCATTTTTAGAACCTCAGGAAACACCTGCCTTCAGAAGAAAAACCTGTAAACCCACAACTCTCAGACAGAATATATCTGATTGTCAGACTTCTCAGTCATAAAGAGGGTAGGAGAATGTAGAGGAGTATGTAGAAAGATCATTCTATCACTGATCACAGAAAGTGGAGGAAGTATTGCTTAAAGCGTATTTTAGAGTAGTGTAGATGATTCTTGGTGTTTATTATTTAAGCTCAGTGAATTTTTTCCTATATCTTGGAAAGTGAATTTTGAGGTTAATTTTCCTGAATACTTGCATGTTCTAAACAACCATGGAAGGGTTCAAAGTCATAGAACTTACTACCTATGAAAATAGTTGCTGCTGGGAGTCACTCATACTAACTTTTCAGAGGCAAAGCAAAAATTAAAAAAAAACAATAAAAACTTGCCTTTCATTTCAAAGTATTGAGCATGCATACACTCATTTGCCTAAACCTCTCATACATTGACGTCAGTAAACTAGTGGAAATGCAGTAACATGTTGTCAGCAACTGGCTGCATCAAAGAACAGTTTCTGAAGTCCAAGTCTGTGGTGTTGCAATAAATAACACATGTAACATTCCCAACTAATTAACCAAACAATATTGTAGACATACTAACTTATCTGTATACAGGAAAGCCAGGCTTTTGTAAACTTACACAGGGGAACATAAGAAAAATGAATGTCTGTCTTGGCAAATGCCTTTTTTAGACTGGTTTTGAAAGGGCCACTTTGGATGTTGATAGAAGAGGAATAGACTAATCTAATGTAGAGATTCTAAGCCTAATATCTTAATGTTGATTTTTTCTTTAGCACCCAGAACCATAGCACTGGATCATCTAGGCATGAGAGAGTCCCTCAAAATTTCAATGTCACGACATACATTTTTTTCCACAGAATGATCATGCTCTATCTTAACAGCAGAATTCATCTAGTTAGGAATTCTTTGCACTGTTTTACCTTAACTGTATTAATAATAATTTTATATTGTTATCTGAGGTCATCTTTTGACTTAAGTAGCTCTTCTCACTCTCTGTGAGGAAATTCATCCTCCATATGTTTTGTAGGCATCAGTCCTATAAGCAATTCCTTTTCTCCATTTTACTAGCCTTCTCTGCTGTCCTACCATCTGATAGATTATGCCTTCCACCGGCCAATCTTTTATTTACAGTTGTTTGCATTTAGAAAGTTAGGTCAATAATTTATTGCAATGGAATTGGCTATGCAGTCGGCTAGGGAGGTTTCTGTGCTCTGCAGATCTAGAGTTGTTTGCAAATTTCTGATTACAACTGGCTATCATCCAGCTAGCTTTGAGTGTGGGCAAAGCAAGCATGTGTGTGCCTGCGAAATAGCAGGGAGACAGCCCTTTGGGGTTTTGTAGCATTGCCCTAGTTACAGCACATTCTTGCAAATCAGCTGAGTGTCAAAAAACTATGCTGAGGTCTTGATAGAAGAGCTTTCAATGGCAATAGGAAATATCCCAAGTAACTGAACCTGCGGGAAATAAGTGACCCAAATCCTATTGAAGCTGATAGAACTTCTTTGACTTCGCTGGGCTTTGGAAAGAGGCCTGAATAGTCTTCAGCAGTTGTAATGCAAAACCAGATCTGACCACATAAGTGTACTGTATGTTCTCATATTCCCCACCATTGTCTTCTCCCTTGAAGTCAAAAAAAGAGACCAACCCAGAGTTTTGTTCTGTGTGGATGCTCCCAAGTCTCTAGAAGGTGCAAATCCAATATATGAGGCTGCATTTTTGATGATAGGAAATTTGCTGAACTGTGGTTAACACTGACTTTTTTTCCTCCAGATGTGGATTTCTTAAAGCCAAGATACAGGCAATCATCCTTGTTCTCTTTCTATAGATTATGCTTTATCCTGAGTTCATACAAAGCATTTCTTTTGGCTTCCAATTGTGAAGGCCTGTTAAGTCATTAATTGCCATGGGGCACTTAAAATCTGTTTCTGCTTCCATCCACTACTGTTTTGGTTGTGGTTTAGTTTATAATTGCTTTTGAATGTGCATCATAAACATACATTCTTTTAAAAACTGTTATTTTAAAGGGCCAAATTAATTTAAAAGTAAGTTTCTTTCCCCAAAACGAGCATATATTTTGGATGGCACATAGTCATACTACATAGGAGAATAATGGAATACTAGATTACTGCATTAAATTAAAATGAAATCAAAGTCTGTGAAATTCCCTAATCTAAAAAATGCCAGATATTCTGTATTTTTTGAGCCAGAGTACTTGTGAAGTCCCTAACTAGTGATTAATTAGAAGAAAAGTGTTGGCAAATTACACAGAGTGAAGACAACAGGAAGAAGATGGATTTGGGAAAGAAAGAAGGAAAAAGGAAAGGAAAGGAAAGGAAAGGAAAGGAAAGGAAAGGAAAGGAAAGGAAAGGAAAGGAAAGGAAAGGAAAGGAAAGGAAAGGAAAGGAAAGGAAAGGAAAGGAAAGGAAAGGAAAGGAAAGGAAAGGAAAGGAAAGGAAAGGAAAGGAAAGGAAAGGAAAGGAAAGGAAAGGAAAGGAAAGGAAAGGAAAGGAAAGGAAAGGAAAGGAAAGGAAAGGAAAGGAAAGGAAAGGAAAGGAAAGGAAAAGAATGAACATTAAACGATAGAACATCTCATTAGTAAACTTCTTATATGTAGTCTATATTATCCACTACAATTTTAAAGTCAGCAAATAATTACATCACAATAAAAAGAGCCAAGCGAAGGTGGGTTAAATGAAACTAATGGTAGGAGTATCAGTTGTTTCATGCTTACAGCCTTGTTGCTGAATAACAAGCATTCTGTTCTATGTTTAACAAATAACCTTCCATATGGTTTAATCCAGATTTGTAAATAGGTTGGCTATATGTCATGTCCCAGTCAGCATCATGGTGTTGAGCTTCATGCCATTCCAGCTAAATGTAGGAAGAAAAGCAGAGACCACCTTGTTGTACAGGCTTTGTATAAATAGTAAGGCAGGTACAGGAAGAAGCCTGCTCCTGCTGAAGAAAAGGGAAGTGTGTAAATTGCAAACTACAGAGATGCAGACTTTATTTAGATCTACTTTGGTTAGAGAAACCACACGTTAGCCAGTTTGACTTGTTAAATAAGGACAAAATTCAAGTAAAATGCTAAGTAAGAAATAAACAGTCTTCACCGCCTATATATAAAGAAGTATTGCCACGCACTTTGCTCTCCACGAACAACTGATATTTTGTCTTGACTTCCATATCATAAATAAAAAGATGAAGGTAGAAATTATTAACTGTATAGTTTATATTTAGTAGTATCTGAATTAGACTGTGTAAAACAGAAATTGAGACAATTTGTTTTACAGCTGTTAAGTAGTTTTAAAGGGTCTTTTTTTTGAAAACTGTTTCAAGTCAATGCGAAATATCAAAAGCAGTAATGTTTAGAACTAACTAGTTTTAAAGTTTCTTGGAAAAAAACCTTTTTTTTGAGTTTTGCCCCATTTCAGAGCAGAGCAGTGGATTGGTTCAGTGGATGCCAAGAAGCCCTTCTACGTGCCAGTGCTGTGTTTCTGCTCCCTAGCAAAGGTGATTACAGGGAGCACGTGGTATGGTGGAATTCCACTGTGTGCAGCTGAAATGATTCCATGCTCACGCAAACATAAAACATTAATGCTCGTAAATGGACATATGGTGTGAAAAGATTATCAGGTACATCACGGCAAAGCTGAGAGCCCACAGGAGCTGTTTGAATTCCAGGGAGCGATGAGTGTTTTGATCACAACACCAAGAGATGCTGACTACCCAGTGACTTCACTGGGAGCGGCAGAAACTCAGTATATTTAATGATCACGTTTTTGGTTATATAACACATTTTACAAAAACCAACCAACTTACCCATCTGAGGCTGGAATATGTCCCCTGTTCCCTCAGTACCTATCACCTCAGAGATTTCCTTTCTTAACAGTTCACTTAACAGCTTCTGTACCGATTTATGCCAAACAATATAGCAAGTTCCAAATGTACAGAAAATACGCATTTCTTCCACTATTGTATCTAGCATACAAGAAAATAGGAAAATAGGGAGCATAGGGACCAGTTAAGCAAGAACAATAGAAGCAAGGATGGAATCCGCCCAATATACTCTATCCACTAAGTGGTTTCAACTGATTCTGTATCATCTGCTTTCATTAGTCACAAGTTGTTTGTAGACATTACCAAACTTAAGTGTGTAGGTACTTTTTCACTTACAGTGTAAGTTAGCTTTTAGTTAACCTTATGATGTTTGAATTTGGATTATATGCTTTAAAGTATATTCTATCATAGGACTGAACACAAGCCAATTTTATCTTGGCATTTGCATTTACTGGAATGCCGTATTTTTTTTGAAATTGAGGTTTCCTGAAATGTGGTTTATTTTGCAAATTTAAAAAGTGTGTAAAGCCACATTCTTAATCTTCTTTTTAAGAATCAGATCTTATCAAAGTTGTGTTTTTCTACCATAAATTCCCACATGTATAGAAAAAATACCTTATTTCATTAAAATATTTCTACAAAGCATGTTTAAAATATATTTTTATATAGACACTTACATTCTTCATTCTTGTACATTCATTTTGTGTTTCTAATAGATCTTGTCAGACAGAATAAATCTATAAATATCATGTATTTTACAAGCTGTATTTAGCTTCTGAATAGCTCTGACTCAGCACAGACTGTATAAAGCCAATGGCTTCTGAAAATGAGTTGGTTCTGTTTGGTAACCTGAGACAGCAGAATACGCCAAAATAAGCACAAACTCCACCAGCAACACTAAGTAGTTTTCTCTTTGTATTTGTCTCAAAAGTAGCTAAAACATATCTTGTCCTTTTCTGGAAATGGAGTGGGTGACCCCTCCTTTTATCAGGCTGAGTTTCCACATTTATAGGATGCAAAGAAAGAAGGTCTAATGGTCATTCCTTGGTCTGTGGCCACAGGGAGGGTAACTGATGCACTAGTATTTGATGTGCTTGATGTTTTTAATTTTCTCCCCACCACACAGTTGGATCAATTGTTTTTTATCAAGCATCCTGAGTTTGCTATTTGCAAAATTATAACGCCCTTGGCCAGAGCACTGCTTGATTCTCTGCTTTCTCCAGGTTAAAAGTAATTTGTGGGTCTCCATCGTGAATGCCCTTTGATATATTAGGGAAATGTAACAATTTTGTATGGATATCCTTCTCTGCCATTTAGAGAAGTTGTAGAAGTCCAAACCAAGTTCCTCAGCTCCCTGCATTGTAAATGAGCGGTAGAGTGAAAGCACAGGGCAGAAGTGGAGGCTGTCTAAGATGGGCAGCACCGTTGGCCTTCACCACGTCTTCCCACAGCTTTCTAAATGCAAGATGTTCAAAAGGCTGGTTCATTTGCTGGAGATTATCTGTGGTGCTAAGGTAGATCATTACTAGACTGTTACTGTAACAGTTTTATATGCTTAGCCAGACTCCTGACAGCTTCTCATTCCTTGAGTTGTCAGTAAAGCCACTGATAATATTCCTGTTAATCTGCTGTGTGCTTCTGAATCCCGTGTCTTTGTACCACTTCGGTTCAGTTCTTTTCAGACAAAAACAGGAGAATTGTTTAGAGAGTTTCTACTAAGGGCAAGCTGCAGATTTCACACCCACCTCTGGAGTCTTAAGGCAGCTGCAGTTCTGCAGGGAGAAGGTTATTTAAACAAAGCAGTTAAAGACAATCAATCCTAGTGACTTAGTGACTGCACGACCCAAGTTTGCTTTGAGATGTTCGTCCCGCAGCCAGGGCCAACTGAGATCTCTACTATTGTTCTTTCTTACTGTAAGCTGACAAGTTTCTGACAAAATTATGGGATGTGTTGATTACAAGAGCAGAGGAGTTGACTCACAGATCTAGGTCTGTTCCAGTCCTTTGTTTCTACAGAAAACCAAACTGTCTAATTCAGAAATTGGCTCAATTTCTATTAAAGGAATGTTTCAGTTTCTATTAAAGGAATGCTGAAAGACTCTGTGAAGCTGCAGTGTTCTCTGGGGAGGTTTGGTGACATATGTAGATGTTAGTGCCACACTGAAGACGTTGAGAAGCCATCTCTGATGATGTATGTGAGTGTCCTGGGAATGGCTTATGCTGAAATCTGTGTAAAAGTAAGAGAATGGAAAAAAAATCTGTTGGAAATAACCGCTTAGCATTTATTTATAAAATACAGCAGTTGTTTTCAGTGTTTAGATACCTCAGGTCATGTTTTATTTGTGAAGAAGTTTCATCGCTTTCTGTCTGAAAAAAGTATTAAAAACCAGAATTGTGTCTGCACATGAGCAAAAAGTTTAAGCCTGGTCTCGGGAAAGAGGGTTGTATACTACAATTGCATATTTTACAGCTGCAGCCCTTTTAAGACAGTTGCAGAAAATGGTATTGGAAATGACAGAAAGTTTAAGATTACGCAGAATTCAAAGCATACTGATTTCATTGTCGATGTGCAATTTAATAAAAGAATGGGGAAAATATGTCCTGTAGATTTTGAGGATTTGTAACAATACATATGCTAATTATTGTCAGTCAGTGCAATTGGAGAAGGTTAAAATCTATTTCTCAAGTAGTTTTAAAGTTTCACAGCAGACTGGTTTTAAGCAATTTTATTTCAGTTTCCATTAATGACTAAGATGAATACACATGCAAAACTTGTAAATTATAGTTAACCAGGAGTGGTTTCAAATATTTTGGAGAATAGGATGGGAAAACCTGTGTGGGAAAATACTGCATAGTACTTTTTAAAGAGAAATATTCACACCTATTCCAGCTGCTGGCTGCAGATGTTTATACACATCAAATATTAATCTGTAAGACTTTGCTTTCTGTTTCCTTTGCTTTTACACTTCAGTAAGATTTATTTTTTTAATCCTGAGATTTTGTCTTTTTTCAGCAAAACCTGAAGAGCAAGAAAGAGGAAAATCCATAAGTGATACTGTCTCAGCACTCCCTATTCTCCTATTTTACTGCGTAGTTTTTGAGTGGCACATACACAAGTTAAAAATGGTTTCCAAACACTTTTAACAGGCAGGATTTCAGAAGGATTCAACATACTGTAGGAAAAATAATAATAAATACAATTGTTTCAAGAAAGGCCCTTATGGCTATTTAGCTATCACAGAGGAATCACACAACTTTGTGTACTATGTTCACTATTTATTTATAAAGAAATAATCTGCCATTGCCTGTATACTTGCTAATGATGATCTACAGCTATTGCCGTGCTACAGTCCCAGTTTGACTTCCATCTCACCTTTTTTTAACTGGCATATTTCCATCAGTTTAATTGGAGTAGCTCCTAACTAAAACAGAGGCACTAGCTAAAACCAAGGTACAAACAGTAGATACTTGTGTCTCTTACAGGAATAAAGAGAGTTGAAGTACTCAAATAAAATTTTTTTTAACAGATAGTATTTGTGCAATGAAAAGAACATGCCATTTATGTAGTTTATGCTGCTGTCATAGGATGTGAAGTTTCTTCCACCACTTTCTGTGATGTAATAGTCCATAAAATAAACAACCTTTCCTTTTTCACACTAACAGTCCCACTGAATTCAGTACTATTAGGTATGTGAAGAAGCACATAAACTTGTAAGTCAATAACAACATTCCAGTTGAGCCAGATGGAAAAATCAGATTCCTACCCATGGTATTCATAGGACAGATACTGCAACATCATCACAGCACACACACACTTTTTTATCTAAGAATGTGATGTCCTCTAGGATAGCATGCCTAAATTTGTGGCCTTCAAAGTAAAATAAGGCAGTTATTTTTAAATAGTTAAAGTGGTTACAGTGGTTAAACATGTTAGAAGGGGACAAGCATAGCATACTATAGTGACTGCAGCACATGTAATCTTAAATTTGCAGTGTAAAATTTCAGTGTGGAAATACTGCAGAACCTTAGCATCAAGAATAGGTGTTATTCAATAATACACCCAGTCTATTTTTCCTCTGTCATGTTTACAAATTGCTAGGACCAACTTGTAAAGAGCTCTGTTCTTATACCTAATGTGTAATCTGTAGTAACTTCCTCAGTTTCCCCCTCTGTGCAAGGTGGGACAATTGATATCTACCTTTCTTTCAAGAGACTGGAAGCTCCTGTGAGACACAGGAATGATTATGGATCAATTCCTTTGAAATAATTTGACAAATGAGTCCTTGCAAACAGTTAACAGCTCAGATTGCTTTGGCTTGGCACATAGGGCAGCTGGGATGCCTCTCTTCCCACATGAGCTTGACTCCTTGAAGCAGGACTAGCCTGAATGCTCCATTATTACTAACTCAAGAATCATTCAGTACAAATGTCTCCACAATATTAACTCAGAAGTCAGCCTTTGGCCAAACGCGACTTTCTGTAGATTTATTTTAAATGGTGGCAAACTAGTGACAACTGAAGTTGTAGTATACACCTTTCAGAACTGTGGAGACTTTTTTGCTTTTTCCCCAAGCAGTAATCAGAGTTCATGCAAATATACAATAAAGCAATAGACACAAGTTATCTTAGCACATTTTTGCATCTTAACGTGCATATTGCAAGTAAAAAACCCAAAGATTTTAAACTTTAAATAGTGCACTGCCATCCAGCTTAAGTGCTTTTTATCCCTTAGAAACCATTTCCTTTAACTTAAAATGATGGGAATTTGTCTTTTCTCACTTGCCAAAGCCACAGTACAGAGCAACCATCAGAAAGTAATTAACACTGTCTGTCTTTTCTGATTAAATTAAACAGATGTAAGGTATATGTCTAGGGTAGAGGTTGAACTTACTAAATGAACCTCATTTAAAACAATAGAGTTGGTATCTTTCAGCACATTAATTTATTAATGGAGATTTTTTCCTTGTTCGATTTTATCTTAATGCTGGAGCAAACACAGTTACCCACTTGTTGTGATCATTGTCTCTTATCTATTAATAATTTTTCAATAACAAGAAAGAAGAATGATCATAAAACTGAGATTTGAAAAGAACAAGAGTTCAAGTCAGGTATCAGTGAAAAGTCTGTGCACCTCATTTTTAGGTGCAAAAGCGCATAGACACCTGAAGCACTGCACGCTTCCGTATGTTTTATCTGTTGAGAGTACCACCTCTGAACTGGATTACAAAATCTCACTAATGAGTAATTTTTGAATGCATGGAAATGTGGCAATAATCTATGCCACATTTTTAACTGTCTCCACAAGACAGAAGGAGAAATGCTTTAACGTGGGCTGATCCTCTGCTGTATGTTAATCAGCACACACATCACTCTAACCTAACTGCCTGTCCGACCATCAGTCACTGCCGTTGTCTTGCAGGTAAAGCACCACAGCAGTCAGTAGGCGTTACTCACTTCCACTCAAAAAATTAAACACACTTTTTGTCATATACTGTGTTAGAAAGATGAACATATTCATGGAAACCAGTAGTATTTATATACCTCATTGAATCGCATACTGTTTGAACAGATGGGAAACTTAACACCACTGAAGACTGCAGTGTCTTTATTGTCATATGTTTTAGGTGTAATTTAACATTTCAGCATAGACATCCATTAAGTTATTATAACATGGTAGCTGCTATGAGCTATAGTTCATTTCAGCTTTTGAGTATGCTAAGCCTGCTTCTGCGTGTGATAAATGGTGTAAAGTATTTTCCAGAAATGCTTTGCTTCACGGTTATAGTTTTCGCTAAGTGACGTGAATTGGCAGTTAATTGCAAGGGGGTTGCCAGAGGATCATATGTAAAGAAGGAAATCATGTCAGTAAACTACTTTCCCTTTTTGTACAGGACACTGATAATGACCTTACTGTTACAATCGTGCTGTGTGTCCTGTGCAGGAGTATGGATCCGTGTTGCACACAAGTAGAAAACCACTTACACAGAATGATTACACTTTCCACAGCATCACCAGCAATGTTCCCACCAGCAACAGCTATTTCCCACTCTTAATGTAACAGCTTGTCGGGTGTGCTGGGTGTGCCGGAGAAGGCTTGTGGCCACAGGCCTGGCTGAGCTCCAGCAGTTCCTGTCTCCAGCAGCATTCTAACACATTTCCTTGCCAACAAATTTCTTATGCCATTACATGAAGAAGGAGGGAAGGGAAGGCTGTGCTGCAGGCCATTAGAAACAGGTGTGGCCCTAGAGTCTACAGGCATAATTTAGAGCATCTTACAGTTTCTTCTAAACAGTTCTGGGAACCCCTTGGGGACCCCACCTGTTCTAAGGGAAAACAATAGTGGCTTACAGTAGTTTTGCCCCTTTATCTTCTGCTTAGGTGTGCCAAATGGAGTTTGTGTATCTGAGCATCTGGCGCTGTTCTTACACATTTATGAGACACGGTATATTTTGGACACATCGAACTAAGCTGTTTACCTCCATGGGAATTCTTTAAAAAACAGCAGGAAAACAGGTAGAGAACTTGTTTATCTAATTTGTTCCCTGATGAATCTGGGAGGAAAGATTATGCTTAAAGCTTTAACAAATGGAGATAATTTGAAAATCGTATCCTTTTATGATTCAATAATCTTTCAGAGTTAAGTCTTGTTTATACAATCAAACCCACAGAAAGTGCCCAGAAGAAGCCATCACAAGAAGTTACATAAAATTTCTTAAAGGTTTTGTCAATGTTTATATTCTGTTCACTTTACTTTAGAAGTCAATAAACTCCAAATTTTTTGTTAAGCATGGGGTTTTTTTTGTATCCGATGTTAGCATGATCCACTTGGCTTGTTCTTAATCTTGAGAGACATATATTTGGATTTGAAGGAACAGAATTCCATTATCTGTACCTTGGTGAGACACGAAATATAATCCAAATCCCCTTATTCAATTAACCTGGCTTACTTTAAAACAATAAAGTCTTTTGTCTTCAGTCAGTTGTTCTGTGGAAAAAATAGTTACTTAGGGTAAGGTTGATATTTATCAGAAAGCTGTTAAGTAACTATCCTAACATTCAGGACAACAAACTGTAGATTAAGAGGCTTCAGATAAGCAGTGCAGTGCAGTTTATGTCTTTTAGATAACACTATCATAATGCTCCTTAAGGACTAAGAAGTGTTGCTCCTCCAGATTGCTCGCAATGACTTGCAATACCGTAGGGAGACAACACATTTAAATGCTCTTGGTCTCCTTGCCACAGCATTAATAAATAATTCTCTGAGCAGAATTCACATTACACTTCCTTTCCTGTATTACAGTTTCATACTTACATTTATATCTCAGACTCAGCTCAACACCTTTTCTGAGTCCTCTCAGCTGTCTAAATTCAAGTATTTTGGGCCTCACTTCCCCTGATCTGCCCTCAGATAACTGGTATTCTGATGTCAGTGTGAGCTGCTGGTACCTTTCTGCAACTGTATTGTAATCTCTGTCCTTGCTGTTAATTGTGAGGCACTGTGTGCACATTTTATTGGCTCTGTGATTTCTAGGATCTATGTTTGTATTGGACTCTACCTTTATTTTACCAATTAATCATTTTCAGATTCTGTCAAAGAGCTTCTAATACAAGGCAGTTAACTGGCAACTGACAAATACCAACCCTCCCTTGAATCTGAATTGCCAGAAATCATCATTCTCCTTGGACCTCAGTAGCACAGGGCACATTTCTCTTTCTTTAACTAGCTGCAAGTAAAGGCCTGAAAAAACATCTTGATTCTGCTAAAAGCAAGATTTATTTGCATGGGGAGCGGCAAAGGGACCAAAAGGAATCATAATGGCTATTGTGGCAGAAGTAACTTTAGCAATAGCAGGGTGAAAGGATCAATTCTAAATGACAGAAGCTGTATTGTAGAGGGTGGAGAGCAGAAGGGACATGTACAAGTGGCCTGTGGGAGTGTCGGAACGCAAGCTCATTTTAAAAACTCCAAATATATATTGCACGGAGATGAGTGCTGAACTCGTCATGCTTTTCTTTTATGCCTAAATGAACATTTTTACTAAAAAGACATTGCTAGAGGTCAGGTATTTTGTGGAAACAGGAAAATTGTGGGATGATGGTGTCTTAGAGTCCCAGGGACGGTGAGAACTACAGAGGAGAGTTTATTTGGGAGCAAGCCTGGTTATTTAGGTGAAGTCTTTGGTTTCAGTTTTTTCCTGGAGCCCTCAATAGTTGAACATGTTCACCAGGAGTAGTACATCACAAGGGAGACTGGACTTCATTGTGCAAACCAGACAGCCTTACAGCCTTATATGCACTGGTTTTGCAAGGCGCTTAGTTCTAGGCTATGCTTTGCTGTCACACTGGAAAATGGCTATTAAACATGGGCTTTAAAACCTTTAAGCTTTAAGAAATCAGTTCTTATACATTATGTTTACAGGTAGTTTGCAAGTGGGTTTGAAGGTGGTGAGCCAAATCCATATGTTACTCTTCCACCACAAGTATCTGTGGTAGATCCCTGAATCTTGCAGTTAAGAAACTTGTAGCTTAGTTTACTGCTCATTTAAATGATTCACATTCATGCAACTAACACTGCATTAAACCCTAAGTTTGAAGGTAAAGCAGTTATTGAGGTACCACCCCTGGGACTCAGCAGCTTCTGGATTATTTCAAGACATAGGTTAGAAGGAGGCAAATGCAGTTCACCACTGACAACGTGAGATGGCTCTTGGGAACACACACTAAATGGGAACATATCCAGATGTTGAACTCCCAGATGTGTGAGTCATTGTGGAATAATCATCCAATCAATCAATTTGTGTAAAAGCAGGAATGAAAAGAAAAGGCAAACAATATATGAATGTGAGTTGGATATTGAAATTTGATCAACTGTAAGGCACAAAGATGGTCCTGTCAGTGTACAGGACACTGGCTGTATCATGTCTGGGAGGCTCTATGTAAGAAAGTCAGTGTTATTAACAGGGAAGGGAAGGCAAAATTTAACTTCTCACTTGTGTGTTGATGTGTAACAACAGTAAACAGAAATGAGATGTGCAACACATGAATGACGGTCTGTTCAGCTTGCTGAAAATCAGATCCTTTCTTTGTTTACAAACTGTGCCACAGAATCACCATAGATTAATGACATTTGGAATCACCACTTCCACTCCATATTTTTATAATTTTTTTTTCTAATTTGTGTTTTTTTAACCCATTGCAGACACATTCAATATGGTATAAATACAAATGCTTGTAGTTTAAAGGATTTATAAACAGCAATGAATGAGGGAAAAACACTATGGTACTTCCCTTGACCTAACATCCACACTGAAAGTTTTTAATTTTGACATGACTAGACAGATACCAAATGCCAAATGGTTTTAACTAACATCAATACACAATTACCAGTCTTTGTAATTAATCAGGGCAGAAAATTGGAGACAAGGGCATAACACAAGCTTCTCTCAGTGTTAATGTCCACTCTGCAAAAGTATAAACTTTTTCCCTACTCTTTGGACACTTCAAAATGGCTCCTGCACAATTCAAAGATGGCAATTACTATTGTTGCCATTCATTCAAAGATCTGTCAGTGTTTGAAACCCTGTCATTATTTATGTTCAAAGGCAGGAAATATTAATGAGGTTTGATTTCACCAGTCTCCGTGAGACTACTTGCATATAATTCTCGTCACAAGATAAACTCACAATATGTGTTTGTTTTGTGAAATATAAACTTAGATGTAAAACATGAGAAAACAGTAGCTGAGAGGTAATATCCTTAAACGATCCTAATACTGTGGTAAAGGTACTCCAATAAAATCCTCAGCCCAGCTGTATCATTGCAGCCTATTTCTGGATTTATGTGATTTTAGGTCTTTAACATGCTGTTTCAAACCCATGGAACAGAAACACACATTCTGCTTAAGAAACACTTTGGAGTCCTGGTATGATTGTATTTCAGTTTAAGTATTTTATCTTTCTTCTGGCACAAAGTATAAAGCAAAAGCTACATTTAAATTTCTTGCCCCTCATGGAATTAATTAAAAGACACTGGAATTCAGTCAGCAAAACGTAAGATGTTTACTACTTGAAAACTTAACTGGAATTTTAAAAAAGGTGTTTGCAGTGAACTACTATATTCACAGCTGAACTATTTTGCTGTGCAGGTTTTTTTTGCGAAAGAACCATCGAATGTTTTTGGAGTTCAAGTTTTTTACTGTTTTTCCACTGATATTTCTTATGGTCTTTCATAGTGACTCACTCATCACTCACCAGTCTGATTTAGCATTTAACATCCTGACTGCTAATGTTTCTTAGTCCAATCAAAAAGGTCACAGAACAATACATTGCTAAAAAGTCCAGTGTAATTAGGTTACTTGCAATGTAAACTATAGCTACTTGAGTTGAAATGAAATGTACTTAGACTGTTGTTCATGTAGTAGTTATCACACGTTTCTGAATTTCATCTTTTAAAATGTGGATTTAGTGTGGTTTTAGTTTAATAGCTGAAGGATTTTCCATGTGGCTGGTCCTATTGCATAGATTTGGCTTTAAGCTGGGATCAGAAGAAAAAACATAATCATGTATAAGAATTAATTACAGCTTTAGTGGATAAGCTAACTTTAAAAGATAGAGGCAAATCTGTACTCATCAAATAGTGATTTTTTTCAAGCTTCTTTGCTGATTGTCTTTGTTGTGGGAAAGTATGAGAGACATTTCAGGAATGACAACCTGATTGCAAAGATAAGTACCAGAAAAGATTTGATCATGTCATTGATATTGATGGGAAAATATAACTCGGGTTTTCATGGGGATTGACTTGATGGGCAAGCTAAAGTGCATGTGTAAGGATTAGGCTTGTCAGTGAGAAACGCAAAGTCTGGTCATTACAGTTAGCTCATTTACAGTACAAAGAGGCAAGTGAACATTTGTAACTCTTTGGTCCTTGCTGAATAAAACTGGTTTCAGTCAAACTGCTATTTTAGCTGTAAAATATCAGAGCTCTCAGAAAGGAACAGTGATCAGTGACTGCAGAATGATACAAATCCATCTGCATCTGGTGCACTGAGAAAGCATTGGGTTAGTCTGTCCAAACCATCAGACTACCATAGAAATGGTCATATTGGTAATATGATTCCTTTTTTCAGAGTTAGTGAGGAAGTTAATGACTTTGGTTTATAAAACTACACAGAACAAAAAATACTCAACTCATTGGAAGAATGCGTATGTAAACTGGCTGGTTTTCTTCTTTGCATGTAGAACTGAAGAAAATAGTTCTAGCTGGCCACTGCTCTGAGAGGTGAAGCAGGGACTGTATAGCCCACGCTGAAAGGTTTCAGTGCTTTTAAACCATCTTTGATATCTCCCAACTATGGTCATCACCAAGGGCTGGAGAGACTCTAATTCCAGAAAAACCAGCCTTAGGAAAGCTTCCCCAGTTACATCAACCCCCTTTTCCTAAGATTTCCTTCTGTCTATCCAATCAGTGCTGCCGGTTGATGCCCAGGTTCTGAAATAATCACTCCCAGCTTTTTTCTTCCGGAAGGGAGTCATATGATAGCTTTATGCTTACTTGTCATAGGGTCTGCAATAAGGGACTCTTCATCTCTCAGATCTCAGGGCCCCAAAGACCTCTTTATGCCCCTATGCAACTCTAAAGGAGAGGAATGAGGGAAAAAATCTGAACCTTCAGCCATCTATTTACATTAAGATTTATGAGTCATGTCACACCAAGGTGCAGCCCCATTTTGTTTATACCATACTCTCAATGCAATTCTTTCTGCTTAATCAATTGCAGAGGCATATTCCTCTGTTTCACATGCTATGCTATTACAGATTTTGTTATAGCTCAGAAACATGTTATTGTTTATGCTGTTAATACAGCCCCAATGGGAAGGGTATTCTGCACTGCTTGGTATGTGTCATAAAAGCTATAGTCCACAGTGAGTGCTCCATTTGTTATCAGTAATTATTCAGTAGTGACAGAACAATAGTGGTGGCTTAATGCTCAAAACACAGAGGTATTTTTAATCTTTTCCAATATAATAAAACTTTGGGATATAAACAGAATTACTCAGTTCCATGCAAAGTTAGGTCTTCAACACCGACAGGAACTTCCAGAGCCCGTGGGCATGCAGTCAGAAGTTTTGAAAACAAAGCTTGAGAAAAGGCACCTCAGTTTTCTGCTTGGGCCGGGTTATGTAGTTCCTTCTTCAGCCAGAACTCTAATTCAAGTCTAATTTGTGAGATCTATGTTTGAATTATTTACCTAATGGGGACAAGGAAGTCAACACAATACTACTGGTTTCTATTGCACAAGTAGCTCATTTCTAAACTGTGTACAAAAGTCTTAGTTAAGCAGGCTGTTTAATATAGGTGTGCCTAACTTTAATCACAGGAGAGTTCCTGTTCACTAGTCAGCTGCTGGGGGTCACAAACTACTCCAGAGGATCTTACTGCCCCTGTGTTCCTGCAAGTGCATTTCTACTCACGATTACAAAGAAAAATGTCTAAAGATCAAAGTAAAAGGGTAATTTTCAACCTTGTAGTGCCCTACAGTGGAGTCAATTACATGAATAATTCAATATATCACAGGCATGCATTGTAAAACCCAGGCAGAGGAAGTACCTTTGTGATAACAGCTCTGCGTCAACGTGTCTATTTGCCCAAAGTGCACTGGGACTGAAAGCTTTTGCTTTGTTATTTTAAATAAGTGTTCTTTTTGAAGTTTTCAAACAGTTTTATCCTATAGATTACAGGAACAATGGTACCTGTGTTGCACTATATTACAGCAGCACTTTGAAGAGGTAAGCAAACAGCTGGAGAGTTATGTTCTAAGAAGCCATCAGAAGCAGTCTGAATTTGGCAGTCAACAGCTGTCCCATCTTCTCCAAGGCTTCCCTGTGCTCCTTTGCCTTCCCTGAAAACCAAGCAGACCAATGGCTTCTGAGCACATTCCTGGAGGTCCTTTCAGATTCACAAGTAACCCAGAAAAGGCAAGAGGGAATCTCTGCTAACTCCATAACTGTGACAACAAATAAGAACCTTTATCTTAAAAAAACCTATCCTACCTGTGTAAGATAAATAAAGATATCATATTAAATTTACTTCAGCTCCTCCTCTACGCTCCTCTACCTTCATTTTAGTCCTCATTACAGATGTCTACACTTGGAGTGTTTCACCAAAGCAATCTAGTGCTATGGCACAAGAAAAAAAATGCAAAATCATGAAGTTGTGCCTTTCTCTGTCTTGTCATGACTTTTGAGATCTTGGCATGCTAATGACAGGCAGGAGTATGTAGTCAGATGTATCTTCCCTCTAAGAACAGGTGAGGGAGCATGTTCTTCAGCTGAAGAAAAATCTGGCCCAGGAAATTCCTTAATGATAATAAAAATATCTCACCAGCAAGGAAACTTTTTTTTTTTTGTCTAGAAGGATAAATTAATTTAAAACATATTGTAGGGTGTGGCTCACATGCTCTAATGGGTATGTCAGACACATGACATTATTTAATATTACACAGCACAAGGCATCATCTTTAAATCAAAGTGTTGGATGGACCATATTTTTGCTTGACACATAGCAGATGCCATTTGCTTACATAAATCTTCAGATGAGGTTGTTAAGCTACAAAAATAGGCTCAGGACTGAACAGGGAATACTAGAGTAGGCTTTGCAAGAAAAGCTGTTCATTACCAGAAGAAAAAGAGCCTGAACTGTATCAATTCTAATGCCAGTTGTAGGCAACTCCATCAAGCAGTGCTCTCAAACTGTCGTCCTTCTCTTTAAAGGAAGCTGAGGCAGGTGATGACGTTTACTTGAAGTGCTGGTTTATCTCCTTGGTCAAACTAAAGGAGCAGAAGTAAAGGCTTTTCCTTTCATCCTCCTTACCAGCTGGGTCTTTATAAAGCTAGCCGGTCTTTGAACGTAATTGTCTTCCTTGTTCTCTTGGCATGTGCAAGAAAACTCCAGTTGCTCATAATCAGGAGCCAAATCTTCCAGTTTAAGTACAGGAACAATATACAGGATAAACCTTTCAAACAGGAACTATGTGAGCATGGAAGAGGCAGAGCATCAACAGCACACAGCATGCTAGATCTCATGCTGCAGTGGACTGAAAGGAAAATCAAAGCTCTGGGCAGTAGCTGTTCCTAAGGAAGCCAAGGAGATGGCAGTATTTTAGCAGAGGAATTAAATGTTGCTGTTGAAAAATGGGAAGTGACTGATTTGCGATTCTAACAGCACCCAGACAATACTAGATCAGTGAAGAAGTGAAGCATAGCTGTGGCTAAAGGAGGTGAGTACTAGTATTCACGGTGCTGAAGAGATTGGTCAGAAGTCTTTTAAGCACAGCTTTTGTGAGGCCACCCTGTTGTCCTCAGCTGGGTATCGGGAGTGATGCTGCAATGATAATTCATTGCTGCTTCTTTCTGAAACTGTTTCTTCTAGAGTCATCCCTGAAACAATAAAGGTTTGTTCATTAATCAACTTTCATTAATAAGACGAATTTCCTCCTTTTTTGTCTCTTTTTTCCCTTTCTTCTTCTATCTCTTTTCATCTTTACACACATTGTCTCAGGCATTTGCATGTTCACTAATCTTTTCAATATTCATAAAGCAAAAGTCATACATAACCTATGGGGAAGTACATACCCATTCATATATTTTTTTCCAGGTGAAGTACAGACCTTCTCTGAAATAGTGAAGAACCTTATCCTGTACTAGTAGCTATCACTCATGGCATGGACACTGAATCGTACTCACAGTCAGAGTGTGCTCCCAGTCACTTTGGCAGGCACAGGTTCAATGTTGATGCTAAAGAGGGGAAAGAATGAGCACGGAGTCCCTAGGATGTTCTTCAAGATGGAACAGAGAGGAAAAGCAAAGATAATGGAGGAAAAGAAATAAGAAAGAATAGAGAGGAAAATGTTAATAGAAAAAGTGAAAAGAAAGCAAACTGTCGTGTAGAATTTGTTTGCACACATTATCCTTTTAAAAGAAACTGCTAAATATTCTTCACAAAGAGCATGAACACAGCACTATATACCATACACGTCATACAATAAACTTTTAAAAGTCCATTTCAAGTCCTAGCTAAAACAAGTTCAGCAGTCTACAAACAAGAATGCTTTTAACATTGCAACACCCACAGCCATTTTATAAGTCTTGTGGCTTGGATCTCATTCTTGTTGGGGGTTGCTCTCTATTTCTTATCCAGAGTGTTTACATCTTTGTGGTGTCGGCAATACAGACCCATCTTTATAAGACCAGCAAGAAAAGACCAGCAATAAATCTCTGCAATGTGTTTTCAGTATGTCTATAAATCTGAAATATTTAAATATAAACCAGTCTTTTTCTTTGAAAACTGTGGATTGAAACTCACAAAAGGATTGATTACAATATTTTTATTCAAGATGATCTGAACAAAGATGAGGCTAATATTTTGCCTTGAATGTAACCTTGTAATTAAGAGGCACTGTGAGAAAAAAAACAATCAGTATTTTATTAAAGTGATTGCTGGTGGTTTGTCACTATGGGACTGTAGCCAAAACTGTTCCTACAGAAAGAAGTACAATTCACTGATGAAATTATATAACCCATGTGTTATAAAGACACAGTAAAATGTTTAGCTGTTTAGATAAAAAACTGAATAGACACACATAGATCTCTCTTCTATGTCTATGTTCATCATCTTAAATGTAATGTTATTCAGACAGGTGAATACAGATTCCTGTAAGTAATCTGTAAGTAGTTTGGGAGATCTTGTACAACTGGACATCTGTGCTGTATTTTTTTGATGAACTGAGATTTTAATCTCCTTTTTTGATAAATGTTATTATTTTTATAGCAGTGCAATCCCCAAAGGATCAAAGATTCATTGTGTTAAGCACCTTTACTGTGTTCAGCACTTTCCAGACTCAAAAAGGTTTTCTGCCCAACTGAGGTCTTACTGAAAGGACGGGGCCTGAGACAGAGTGATAAATAGATAACTGGGGTTTGAAAGGCAGGAGAAAGAAAGATGCATACAAAGAAAACTACAAAGTCAGCTTTAGACTGCAACAATCTAGAGGAGAGGTAGAATTACCTGGGCTGTGATTCCCTTCTGATCAACAAAGTGCTGAACCTAACAAAGGTGGAAGTGGATTAATACAGAGTTTGAAGGAAACAATAGAGATTTTGATAAAAAAAAAAATCCTTCAAAAATTCAAGGTCAAAAGCTGTGTTTTAATTTAAGAGTAGTAGCATCCCTTCACATACATTTGCCCTCTCTCATCTCTGTGTCAGTACCGGAGCACCACGAATTCCCTTCTGATGAGTGTTCTGGGAAGCACCACACAGTAAAGCCATTCTTTCTAAAATGACTCTACTTCATATAATCCTTTCATGAATGAGAAATACATTACTTCATCTCTTCTCTGAGGCGTATACCCTGGACTGTGTGTGTACCTACCTTCCAAGAGATACTGTTATTCCTAGTGCAAGATTCTAGTAAAAATAAAGTCTGTATTCAGCTATCTCCTCTGAACACCAGCATTTTTTACCTCGTCTGCTTAACACACTAATTATTCCGTCAAAATACAGGTTAGTCACTTGTCCCTGGCCCTGGTCTTGTGAGCACCTGGTAGAGATTTTGGCAACAAAAGAGGATGCACAGGTCCCAGTTTTTCACACTTAACTTGAGGCAACCACATCATACATATGAGTAAGGTCTGTAGCATATACATAGGCTGCCTACATGAATAATGCATAGACATTTTTGGAGGTCAAGTCAGCCCACTGAAGATCTGGATGCGGGCCGCCATGGCGTTCCAGTTTTCAAGAATTTTTACAACAGCAGCTTCAAAATATCAACGCAGAAGCCATAAGCTGCACATAGACAGATTCCACAAATAGTCACACAAGGCCAACCCACACACCCAAATGGATATTTCCCAGCTGCTGGAGTGAGTGGGGTCCCCTGCTGCTATCTCTGTCTGTCTTAGCAGCTGGGAAGGAGCTTCCTGCTGCTTCAAGGGCAATTGGTCCTTTTTTCCACTTTTAGGATGGAAAGAATGAAAGATTCCTAGAACATTTTTGCTATCTGGGAAGGGTCCCTAGCCGCCAATACTACAAGAAGAGAGTAGGTCATACTCTTTGGGTGAAGAACCATCAATGACCTTGTGTTATATTGTGCTGCTTTAATTTGATTTAATGGGGACAAGAAAAGAAAAATGGAAGAGACAAAAAAATTAATATTTAAGTACTGGTGGTACTGTAGAGGAGCTAGCACCTAAATTCAAGCATCCTAACAAATGGAGTGAATTGAATAAACAACTTTTGTGACTATCATGGGTCAAATCCTGGAAAAACACATTAGCAGATATGTTTATGCCAGCATAAACATTTAAGTAAATCACTGCGTGTTATTACAGTAGCGTTGCATTTGAACTGAAGTTGTTAGAAATCCCCTTCAGAAATTAACCCAGTTATTCTTAATAGCAATTATGGCTTTTTGCAACCACTTTCGCATTAGTCGTCTTAGAAATACAAATATTTCTAATTAGCAAAATGGCAATAAAAGTAAAGCAATTTGCGTATTAGGTTTGCGGCTGGAAGTGTGTTTTTCTCTCAGCTCTGAGCTGCGTTGCTACATTAGCTTTCAGAATGATTGCGTACAGTAGTTTGCCAGGAGATTTGCTCTACGTACAGTTGTACAAGGGCTTCTGTACTCTAGAAAACAAGAAATGACAGGAGTATGTTGTAAAAATGTATCCTCTCTGTTGGGAGGTTTTTTATTACACATACATTTAGTCCAAATAATTTTAAACTTACATTTCCACCAAGGCTCATCTTTGCTTTAACAAGTGGTTTTTATTAACTGGAATGATGGGTTTTTCGTTTTGAACTGAAATCTCCTTTTTGTGTTTTCAAAAGGGCATATACCTGAAGGCTTATTTTTAAAGCTGAAATGCAATATGTTGAAAAAGCAGTTGTGAGCTCTTTTTCTTTAATTGAAAAAATACATGAGTTAGGCTTTAAAGTGTGAAGAATGGTACAGTTACTATCTGTGCTGACTCAGGCCAACTGGCTTCCATGCTGGTATGACCTTCAAAAGGAGTTAGAAAAATCACTTGAGGAGAAGAGAATTTCTGTCTAAAAATGTGAATCAAAACTTTCATCACTGCGTGCTGAATATCAAGCGTAATACATGTTATCGTTTTGATCTTAACATAGCTTTTTTCGAATATTAGCAATATAGTCTGACTACATCGGGATCCTAAAAGAATACTTTTGTTTTATAGTTGAAAATGATGCAGTAATAAATTCTTCTTTCTTAAAAATGTAATAAGAAGCAACTGTCATTGCAACTATGTTACTTTAACACAGTGGATTTTTTTTTTTATTGTATGTGGCTCGATGTTAGTAATACCCAGACCCAAATATACTTTTTTTCCTCTACGTCTAAATAGTACTTAGGGATCAGAATGGCCATAATGATCTGAACGGTCATAAGAATAACATTTTTATTGGTCAGACAAGAACTTTGATTGGTTTTTAAAGATGTATAATCCACACTGATTATGTTCAAAGGATTAACATGGCATTATGCTCCAGAATTGTCCCTGCAGGTCCCCATGTCAGCCAAGAATAATATCTAGCCAGATTTGCCAGTCTGAAATGGTTTTAAGTGAACTTCCTGCCCCTTCTCAACTTAGCTCGATTTAACTTGGTCAAAGTCAACCATTTCACTAATGTGTAGTTTACAGAAGAAATGTGTGAAAATTACACAAATGTATAGTTTCGAGTAGCATATTCATCAAGTGGTTATGTATTTTGACAAGTTACATACATTGTCTGTAGAATTTTTACTGAGAAAGTAAATTATTTAATCTCATTGAGTGGGACGATAGGTCAGTGAGCACTGTTGGCAAAAATGCTTAAAAATAGACATCTAATTGATTATTGCCAGTGTCTTATTCCAGACATACTGGAGAGCAGGGATAGGGCTGCTGCATTAAATATTTCAGCAGTTCCCAAAAATTCATCTCATATATGGCAGCGTGTGGTCTGTGTCACACAGTGTCACAATGTGTAGGGTGTGTCATATGGTGAATGGCTTGTCTACAAGTTTACATGTCTGCACACAGCATGATTCTACACCATACTTGAAGGGCTGTGTGTGGAAGGCAGGTGATCTGCTAGTCAGCTGCAGACCTTTTGTAATTATCCTCAGGCATAACAGTGGTCATAGTTTGGGACTGATTCTTTATATTATACACAATTTCATATTTTACCTAAGCTTTAAAGTACTATCGTTTCCCACTGAGCACTCTTTATGTAGTTCCTAATGTGCTACCTCCTGATTAATATAATTCCCATCTGCTGTGCCTATACCTGTTTGTTTCTTTGGGGAGTCAAGGAAGCCACTGAAAGCCTAGGAAAATCAATGTAGTTGTCCCACTTGCCTTTCACAATCCTAGTTTTCATGGGTTGTTACTACCTTCCAGAGACATTTTGGTACCTTTCTTATCTTTATATGCTGGAGATATGGAGTGTTGAAATTCCCTCCCAGACACTTCACCACTAGTGTCTTTTGTTGTCAGACTTCACCAGTTCCAAAGAAGGAAAATCGAAAAAGATCACATTACTTGTGTAGTCCAGAAACAACACAAACATAGACACTTCTGTGACCGGGACCCCAGCTGACTCCTCCAAGTAAGCAATAAGGAAGGATATCATCATCATCATCATCATTATCATCATCATGCTGTACCGAGGACCACACCATCTGTTTCCTCAGATTCATACTCCATAATGTAACGATCAAGATCAATGTACATTATCGTTTTGCTATAGTGTCTGAACAGCTGAGTGAGTGACATACTGCATCCTTGCCAAACCCCTTTCCTGATGTTGAACCATTTTGTTCTGTAGTACCTTTTATTATTTTGACTGCTGTTTTTGCTTATAACAAGGAATTGGCAAAGTCAATTCACTGAAGAAATATTAGGCACGTCCGGTTCCAACAGACTGGCAAGCTACATTAAAGTTGTATAAAGCCTTTTTTACTCAGTAGCTAAAGAGCAATATCACTTGCTGGGTAAAGTTTGTGCTTTTTCATTGATCGCTCTGCAAGAGAATCGTGCTGTTGTGTTTCATAACTGGAGTTCTGCAAATAGAATAAACTTCATTTTGTGAAAATGTACACAAATAACGGTTCTTCCACAGTCCATTCCTCTAGAAACATTCCTGAAATCATCTTTCATCTACCCACTTCTGTCAGCCCAGTTTCCCTCTCATCTCTCACACTCAGTGTAAGCTATGTGTCCTGATGGCTCTTTCCAAACTGTTGCCCCTCTATTTCTGAAGGCTCACCAGTCATGCGGCAGTGGTGCCCCTCTTATGTATACCTTCACACACTCCTTTTTTAGGTATTAGTTAAACTTTAAGCACCTTTGTGCTGTCCCTTGGCCACCTTCTTCCCCACAGGAGGAACATTACAAAAACTTCCAATGGCAGGTTGGAAGCAGAGAACTTAATAATCTCCTAATAATATGGAATCTACCTAATTACCTGATACTGCTGTACAGTGACCCATGCAGGCAGCATCCTCAGTAGTAGGTGGTTCTGTACCTCCCATGCTAAACTACTGTCTTGTTCATATGTTGTCACTCCATGGGGGTCAGAGGCTAGAAGGATGTTAAGGCCTGCAATGGTTATGCCTTACAACCTCCCAGTAAACCCTGTGATTTAAACTGGCAAGTATTTCAGTACACTTGATGAAAAAGAAATGCAATTCTTGAACTTTGTCTCTTCTACCTGACCATCCTTGTTCATAATTCAGGCTAGAAGCACCATTTGTCGGCAAACTGTTCACACCATAGAGGTGTATTTTCTTTCCTCAGCTCAATTGGAACAGTCTGAAACCACCTGAAGTCCGTAGCATAGAAGCCATAGTGCAAACTTTTGGGTTGCACAGGAGTCTGATGGCTGCTTACAGAAACAGAGAGTGCCTCCAAGATCTGTATAGTTTCAGATCAGAACTGGTTTTATTAGTAAGTAAGTGCTGGGTTGCCAGACAAAAAAGGTGATTCACTTGAATGGTGGGGAGGACTACAGCTCTTCTGTAATGAGTTCATTACTAACACAGTGAGAGACAGAACCAGGCAGTTTCAAATTCACAAATCATCTGTCTTTTTACGAATATCTGTGGTTTTTGGCACCCCAAGAGCAGGCCTCCTTCCCCTGGAGAGACTCTTTCATAATGCTCAATAATGCATCTGTTATTATGAGAAGGATGTTGAGAGTTTTGAACACAGGAGCTCAGCTGAAGCAGCTGTTGCTTCAGAAACAGTGAAAGCAGAAAAAAAAGACATTTAAAATTTTTAAATATATGCTCCCATGTGGTCTATTTCTCAGCCTAAAAAGGGGCCTTTGCATTGCAGCTGCCACCTGTCTGCAATGCGGGAAGCTTTATAAAGGGTTTTCCTGGAGCTGCACTTGGCTGCCCGTTTCAGCCCACAGCCAAAGCCAACTTTAAAAACCATTGTAAAGAGTGAATTCAGCTATTCCTCCCTGCTTGGATTTCTCATGACCCTGATCTTCCATAGGGGCTGGCAGTTAGAGTGAGTGACATGGTAAATCTTGGCCAGTGAAAAGCCTAGCCATTTCCAGAAACAAATACAATTACCTGGCTGATGATAGGTATTTAATTCAAAGTGCCACAGGAATCAGCAATTATGATTTCACAGAAAAATGAAGTGTTGGTAACCACAGCAGAGGTAACGATCCTCACCCTGCAAAGGGAGCTGTTGTAGGCATCCATCAGGATTCACACAGGGTGAGAGGGTCTGCCTGATTGAATACCATAGCAACACGGAGGCTAGTTAACAAATTTCTTGAAAGGATGCCGGGAAAGAATCCTATGGATAAGCTGTGTATTTCTTTCAAAGATTGTGCTTTATGGTATACAACCTAACTGCCATACTATATGCCTACCACTGCTTTTTCTGAATGGCAGATACTTAATCTAGTTCAGATTCTGCCTTCCCTTTCAACCCACTTTCTCATATTAAGTAACACCACACTCCTTGGTGAATACAGCTAACTCAGCTGTGACTTCTAAGGAGCGGTGAAAATCAGTTCTATAGGAAGTATTGTTTATAAAGCTGTTTCATATAAGATATTATATCTAACTTCTTTAAGTACGGAGTCAAAAAACTGAACCATAATTCATGCAGTAGTTCCCTTTCTCTGTGTTTTGAAAGTGTAAATCAACGGTAAGATTTATACAAATAAAAACCGTCAAGTGCCCATTAACACAGAGAGTGTTGGAATTCTGGATTTGCCACACCGATGTGCAGAGACCAATGGGAGTCATACATATTTTAATGCATTTCTAGCCATTTCTAGAATTCAAAAGCAAGTATCCTGTCCCTATTGCATATTATTTTATCTTCCTTGAATTCTCCAATCAACACACATGGCCATGCTTGATGTTATGGCTTTTACAGACCCATGTGGCTTTATACTGATACAAATTGCAGCTCAAAAGAAAAGTAAGGGAAAGGAAAATTTATAGTTCAGCCCAAAACTGTATGCCAGAATCTAAAAATGGTTTAAGACAGCTTCTTAAATAATCATACTTCAAACAGCACATTCAAGTTCTTAGGCAAGAAATGTTAGGCATTTTTGTACTTCCCCATACACTGTGGAAATAAATAAGTTTTTCTTTAAAAATCAGACAGTTATTGGAGGAAATGCTGGACAATTTTCATCGAGTCTCAGAGCTGCCAGTTCTCACGATATTGGGATTTTTTAAAATAACTCCAGCTCCCAGAGCATGAATTACAATAGATTCCTGGTTCTCATTTTATTTTTTAAAGGTAACTTCCTTGTCCTTCTAACTGTGGAAAGAAAAACATAGATGTCAACCCTTAAGGCTAAAATGTTATAAGCAAATTTCATAGTACTTTTCTAAAACTATGATGGTTAAAGGTAACACCTTCATTTTGGGGATCTAACTCATGATGCTACAGCTGTGCCAATACTGCTGTCTAATTTAAGATAATAGGTAGTCTTCTGGCATCACCACTGTAATATTCATGTTGTGTACACAGGGAATGACCAAACTTCAGTGTTTTTACTGCAGATTCTAATGGCATATATGAGAAGAAAATTGAACCTATACAAGTTTTTATAAACTACGTATGATTTCTTGTGATTACCCTCAAAATAATATTTTTTAAAATCATCTAAATAGGTCAGATAATTACTATTCCAGAAGATATTACAAGAAAAAAAAATCTATGATGGTCTAACACGTAGTGCCCATTGAAAGGGTTTGAGTTCAAATGAGATATAAAAGTATAATTATATTAGCAGTAGGAATCATATAGAGACCTAGTGTAGATTATTTCACTGCCATTACTAGTTTAGATTAGATAAGCAAATTTGGGGCATTATTAAATATGGAAGAAATGTATTAACTGTGAAAGAAATGTATATTTAGGATTTTTCTAGAGTCATTGGATTGCACAGGCTGCATTTCAGGTGGATTTGTAATATGTAGTTTCTGGAACAGGGTGTCTGGAAGATCATGTAGGTAGCTGATACCAGGTGTATCATTTGGTTATATCCATGCTTAGGTGAGCCACAACCACGTTGACATTGCTGAAAAGTATTGAGGAGAGTTTGTTTTAATACTGCAGAGTAAAATAATCCAAGGTTTGGGCCAGTTCTTGAGCACTGGTGGTAGGATTGCTCTTTGTGTGTTCTGTCTCTGGCATAGAGTTGGATGATGGGTCACTCTGCAGAGCCCCTTGCTCCTATTGCAGACTAACCACCGGCTCATCTGGGAACACAGGAGAAGCCAGCTGGCTGCTGGGGCAGTGCATGCTGTCTGAATAGCAGATCCCAATCTTTGCTGAACAAAATGTTATGGGCCAGGTGGAAGTATACACTTGTCTATGACTGGCTTGTGATACAGCTGGAATGGCTACACTATTTTCTTTTTACTGCCATACCATATATTAACTATATAATTTTGTCAGGAAGTAGACTGTACTTGCGATACTACAGAGACATGAAGTAGTAAAGCATGAAGTACAAACATGTGCATAGGAGAATTAGATTATTCTGCAAAAATGAAACACTGACTCATAGTGACTGATAGCAATGTTTGTACATGAACTTCTTACACAGTCATTGACATGGAGAAGATAGTGGGGATAAGTATGACCCCATAATTGCTGGGGAAATATTCAAATTTTCAGCTATTTATTCTTCCTTGTTAGTCTCAACTCTTTCATGATAATCCACTGTTTCTTTTTCTTCCTAATCCCTTCTAATATTAATCTATGTTAAAGCCATGTATTTATGTATCTGAAACATGGACTCTAAGGTGTTATGTAGCTCTGGCTCTCCACTTTGCTTCTTATTATATTTATTTTTACATATGTGTATGTGTACATATATAGACATGCAGACATACATATAAATATGAACACATAATATGTAAATCTGTATAAATATGTCTGTATATATGTATGTATGTGTGCTTTTAATTGCTGTGTGGTTAAGTCAAAAGTACCTGGCTACATACCTATATAGTTTTTGCCTTTTGTATACACATCTTTCCTTAAAAAGGGAATATATCAAGACATATGTCTGTGTATGCACAAACGCTAAGAATTGCACAAAATGAGGTAGAATCCTTTTAAAAATAAGATGTAGAAAAGTCAGACTCCTGTCCTAAATATTTTTGTATAACATATAAATACATTTGTGCAAAGAATTGTTTTACCATTGCTGTAGAGATTTATGCATAGGCTTAAGTCAATAAACAGTGGATAATCTCATTATGATCATTGGATTGCTACCAGGATTTAGTTAAATATGAACCTGAGTCTTTCTAGAATTAAGTATATAAATTAATTAAGTTATAAAGAACACATTTATTTGGATCGATGTGCATCATACTGAGAACATTTGATCACACTGTAGCGAACTTTGATCCTTTTTCTATGTGGCATTTAAATGTATTGGAAAATGGCTTTATAGTTGAAACTCTGATGTAACTCTAATGTATTGTATAATTGTTCATTTTAGTTAAAACTGAGGGTTGGGAGGGTTGGTTTTTTGCTTTTTGCCCTAAGGATTGTCTAGGACTTAATCAGACTTGCGGGTTTATTTCCATAGAAAAATTAAGGAGTAAATGTTTTCTTAACAGATGTCTGCATCAAAAACTTCCACTTGGAATCCACCTCTCAATACAAAGTCTTACTGCAGAATAAGAACCCCTCCTGTACTGCAATTATAATTTTCATTGTTCTCAGACAGGAACCCACCAGTGCCGCACTTATGAATGTTCTTACATACTTCCTCCAAGGAATAATTGCAAAACAATCAGAGCACATCTAGATGGAGCTCAGAGTTGAAAACTTATAAATCACTCCTGTCAACATTTTCCATCAGTGGTTGATTTATGGTATGTCCTAGTGCCAGAATGACACAGGGACCCTAATTTCTCATCATCCATACAGTAGGACTGAGGCTCAGTATTTTGGAAAAGCAAAAAAGCACTTTCAGGTGAGTTGGTTAAATGTGCTCAAGGAGAATATACCATAGACAATCCCTCAAATATTGCAGAATGGTGTTTTACAAGCCAACATGTGGAAGAACTGTTTGTGTTCCAGTAAAAACTGAAGATGAGGTAAAATTCAGTTATAAATATACATATATAAACATACATATAAATATACAGGACTAGCAGAACTGTGATACTCTGGGATAGTTTATTTTACTCATTTTACAGCCTTACTACACCATTGCACAGGGTACACCATGTACACCATACACTGAAGTACATCAGTGGTTTTGGGAGGCTATCTAAACTTGGCTTCAAGATTAATTCCTTTTTAGAAGTGTTTTTCCTCTCTGAAAACAAACATATAGAGAGAAGCAGCATCCCCCGAAGAGAAGAAAAACCATGGAGTTACCTCAGTTAGAGACTACAATGGCCAGTTAAGTAATTTATTTCATGCTCCTGAATAGAAGCTGATTTCATTCTCTGTGAATGGAGATTGGTTCAATATAATTATCCTCTCTAGAGCTTTAAACAAACCAGCTTTAAATATTTTAAGTGATGTGGCTTTTTTCACTTCCTTTAGACAATATTTTCATTGTCTAATAGATCTCACTCTGAATTTTCTTCTGATATCCTGCCTAAATTACTTAACCACATTTCATTATCTCTTATTCTACTTAGTTAAAATTCCTTATAACAAGCCCTGTCAATTGCTGTTGCCAGGAGCTGCTGCTTCAAATGTTTCAGTAGAGATCATATAGCTAAAATCTTTCATCGAAGAAGGCATTCTCATAGGTATTAAAGCATTTGGCATTAAAAATATATTTCACAGATCATCTCAGTTTCTAAGCCTAAAAAATAATCCTTAATTCAGTTATAAGGACCCTATCATTTATAATTAATGCAAAATTGAAGATTGATCTAATGATAAGGTATGCTCCTCTGATAGCACTGTGGATTGGGATGGCCAGTGGGAAAACTTCCTGCCTGTCTTGAAGCATTTCTCACCAAGTGCCATGATTTGTCTACAAGCACTGTTCCTGTCCTGCAGCTGTGGGCAGAAACAGGTCTCTCTCTGTTCTGGCAGTCATCAAGATTCATGATTGCTCTGTCTGATGGCCATGGGATGTTAGAAAAGCAGTCCTGCTTTCTTGATGAAAAGGGTAAATGAGCCAGGAAGCCTGACAGAGGGAGAAGGGAGGGAGCTAGGAAACTGCAGGGTTAGATTCAGGCACTTTCCAAGCAGAAGGAAGGCGGGTCTTGACTGTAGTGGCCAGGTTAAGACTTGGAAATATCAGAGGTGAGTGCAAAGAAGAAAATGTTGATGACAGCTCATTGAAAATGGTTACACTAGTTTTTACACTGGAGTAATAACTTTCAGGTTTGCCGATTAACTCTTGGCTGCTTGACCAAAACCCCCCATGTACATATCCAACCTTGTTACCCACACGCCATTGTCAGATCTCTTTTACATGGGGTCTCGTTAGATAGACCACAGTCTGAATCCCTTGAACGTAACCATATAATTTGCATTTTTGTCAAGTTCAATTTACAGTAGATGTTGGAATCTCCTCATTCTCTTGAATCTTTACAAAGTGCATCTTACCATGCTATAAGGGAGTTGGTCTCTATTTTGCTTCTGTTCTCAGCAAGGAAAATATTGTGCAGACCCAGCCTGGGTGCCAGTCAGGAAGTTGTGTGTAAGAGTAGGCAGGTGTTGCTGGCTTGCATTAGACCTTCAGGCTTACTTCCCTGTAAATCCTTATTGCCAGATGGCTTACAGCATTATTCCTATTGAAGGGTTTGTTTTGCTGAAATCCTACGACAGAAAGCAGTACGTTGGCATGTACAGATGCAGTGAATGTTGTAAATGTTGGGCAATGTAGCAGGACTTCTTTGGTGCTGTATTTTTGGCAGAACGAATGACTGTAGTATACAGGCAGACCCTCAAGTTAAGTCTGCTCCCAGCTACACTAATCTTTCTTACCTCATGCTTCAGCAGTTGTGGGTTGACTGTGAGAGATGCATTTAGAAGCTTGTCACATAATCATATGGGTTGGTAAAAGATTCCTGACATACTTTCCTTCCCATGGGAAGGAACTGCAACATCTGCACTAGAAAATGTTTTCAAGTGGGTTTCAGTCATGCTTTCTACAATCTCTTCTTTCAAGGCTTCCTGCAAAGAAAAAGAAAAAGAAAATTGTTCAAAATGCAAGATGATTTTTATTTCTGTCTTCTCTCAAACTAGTAGGAGATGTAGATTACCTGAGGTAAACGACTGTTTTAAGACTAAGTCCTGCCAGGTGCTGTCCTGCCAAGTGCTGAAGTGATGAAAAGTGGATGTAGGGGAACCATGCGTGTGGTCTGTGAAAAGAATCTAATTTGAGACATTCTTTATAGATATGGAATATGCTGAACTAAATGGCTCAGCTACATACTTATAAGCAGAGTTGCATTTATTCCTTTCTTTTATTCTGCTCTGACAACTCCTGTAATGCCTTACTATTGAATACTTCCTTATGAATACTGTTAAACTAAATCAGTTGCACATCCTGTTCAAGAGATTATCTTGAGGGCATGTGGCTAAAATGGTTAAATTACCCAGTGTAAGAGATGACTGATTTTCCAAGGACTGAACAGTTACATAGTGTCATAGGACAGGAGACATATGGCTGATGAGGTTATGTGAGGAAATACACCTTTAGTGCAATGTTTAAGGAGCCAAGACAGTGGAGCAGCCCATTTATTTCTGGGCAGTTTCATCAACTCCGTCATCAATAAGTTCAGGTCCACATAGTAGTTATAAGAATGTAAATAGCCCCAGATAACAGAGAAGAATAAAAATAAAATTTTGAAGGTTCTTGCTAGCTGCTGAGAAAATAAGAGAGCATGCTAATAGTTTAAGAAGTATTTTTTGCTGCTACTACATACAGGCCTTTTCACATCCCAGCCTTACATTCCCATTGATAGAATTAGCTCTCTTTTTATAGCACGTACCACTGCTGCAAGTCATATGATTTCTGTGTCACGTGTCCTTGAAACTCAAGTTCCTTCAGTTTTAAAGCCTCATGTCTATTTCTGAGTCTTACAGTCTTTGAACTAAACCACTGAATTAGCATTCTCCTTGAAAAAAGCTTTTGTATATAGTATGAATGAAGAGTCTTCAATCAGTGTTAAAAGTAGAACAGACTGTAACATGTTGTATTTTTACCTTCCATCACAGGCAAAATTGCGAAGATCAAAAGTCAGAGGATATAGAGAGCTCCATGTATCATCTTTTAAAAAAAGAACCTGATTATCTTGTGTTTGGCTCATGGTGGCTTTAACAGCTGGGATTGGCAGAGGTGTGAGCATGGGGACTGCATACCTTACAGTACCAGCACTTTGTTACATCTTTGCACTGGGGAGGTGCTAGTATAACAGTATTATTTTAACCATACCAGCTACACATGGAAGGTTGGCTGGTGCCAGAATACTGTGAGTGTAAAAACAGGTGAAAGTACTTCTCTTCCGTTATATATATTCCCAGGGTAGAGGCGAGGAGGAGAGCATGAACAAACGAACACTTGTGCTCAGCAGTATAGAGTTAGCATAGTCTCGGAGAAGACAATGAGAGGCAGAGAAGGAGTCTGACCACATGCTGTGCTGCTGTCCTAACCAACAGTCAAGTCAGCTGGGGCAGGGAATACACAAAGCCTCTTTCTTAAGTTGTTTGAGGTCTTTTTCATTGTAATACACCACAATAAGCTGTCCTAGACCTTATGCTCCTGTCCAACAGGATAGACTAACTCTATATTAGCTATTCAAACCAGATAGCCAGAGCAAGCCATTTAGAATAAAAAAGAGACCGTTAAAAGAACCATCAAAACGATACAGTCCTCATGCAAAATACACTGACTTTGTGGGCCAAGTGTAAGAACCTGTAACAATAAATAGAACAAACAACAGAATTGTAAATAACTGAGTGAAAGGACAAAGCTGACTACAAATAAAATCACAACAATAAAAGAGAGACTACTATAATTCTTCCTCTATAATTCTTCCTCCTGGCTTTTTTTCCACCTACTCTGCCACACAGAGGGAGAATTAATGTATGCACACCCTCCACGTTGCTCCAGCAGTGCACTTCCATACACAAAGCAGCTGAAATGCAGGTCATATATATTTTGCTTCTGCTGGCAGCTACTCACATCCCATCAAAGGCTAATAAGGCATTTTGGATGCTTCATCTCGTTTGTTATCTTCCTGATGGCATTATCATTCCAGTCAGAAAGGCACTGAATTCAGCCACCTCTGTGATCACCCATCACTTACAGCCATGCTAGCAGGGAAAGCACATCCAGAATTATGGTCCCCCTGCAACTTCTTCCTCCTGTGGCTGTCAGACATACCATAGACATATACACCTTTAGAGGCTGTGTGTACCATATTTTTATTGAAAGAGGTAAATGAAAATTGACAGGGCATCTATTTTTCTTTCTCAGTCCTTGCTGTAAGGGTAGCCTTAGTACACTGGGAAGGGAAATGCTCACCCAGTTATTTTACATGCTGTGCACACAGTCTGTGTTAAGTAGGCTTCAGTTGACAGCATGAAAACGCTTGGATTTACACATGGCTAATGCTCCACTACAGTATATGGGCCTCTTCCTCTGATAGCTTCTTCAGAACTGTACCCTGGAAGAGCACAATATGACCACTCACAGACTAAAGCTGCCCACTGGAGGTTTGCCATGCCAAGCTTCAGGCTGTTCTTTTTCAGCCCTGGCATCCATCCTAACTGCACAGCAGGCTTTAAAATAGTGTAGAAATTGGTATCAGTCTTCCTAAGATGCCATACCCATGAGATTATTTATTAAAAGATTTATATCTTGTTAATGTTCTCAGAACCACCCACGGGTTGTTGCTTTAGAATCTGTACTTGTAAACGGATGATTAGGAAGTAACACAAGGGATTTGTTCCAGTGAAGCACTATTTTCTCTTTAATTAATACAGGAATTTCAGGGGAAGACACTCTTATCTCTGTCTGCTTAAGGGGAGAGTGAATCTTCATCCCAACATCAGTAAACTTTAAAACATATGCGCTGTTTGGTCCGTATGTATTATTTTTGTAAGTGTAGGTAGTCCAGATAGTTTGTTACTGGGATTCTTTGCTCCTTGTCCTCAAAGGTGGCAGTGAGCTTCAAAGATGTGGATAAAATAGAACTCAAGGGCAAAAAAAGTGTCTGAGCAAAGAAAAAAGTTTGTGAGGGCGCGACTCTGTAGTGGACCAGCTAGGTGTCGTGCTGCTTTTACAGGGTGCACTCGCTGTGGGGAAGGGAACTGCTAATTATGTCTCGAGGCTGATTAGAGAATAGGAGATTACTGCTCTGTGGATCTTGCTGTAAGGTAACAACATGATCATTAGGCACCCTTCACAGCCTAAAACAGCAAGGAGGGGTATGGGAAGTACACAAATTCAGGTCAAAGAAGCAAACAGTACAAAGTCCCTAGATCAGTGGAGACTTACAAAAGATGAGCTGATGAGCTAAAGGGGACTCCTGTGCATTTTTTCATGGTAGACATTTATGAGAAATTAATCTCCACGGGTGCTGCAGTCAATTTTATTACTGAGGCTATAGCTGGACCCCACCACAGCTGTGCGACATAGCATGCTCTAAGGCCATGTTTTTCCAAACTATTTGGATTAGGAGCCTGGCAGGATTACACAGGAGCTCCCTTTGAAGACCTTGGCAAGGCAGTAAATGCATGCCAAATTCTCCTCCGAGACAGAAATCTAATGAGAACTGTACCTATCTTCAGGTGCTTAGTTTACACAGACTAAAGTAAGCTTTTAGCCCTGAGAAGTTGCTAAGTAACTGACAGCTCAAAGAGATCTGAGGAGACATGTCATGGCTACAGTAAAAGGGACAGAGGATTCAAGTGTTAAGACAAATCAGTCTTGTGTAATGAAATATGTCTGGTGAACTACATGTTTGGCAGATACTTCTATGTAGTTAGTAAAAGTAAGTGATTTAAACCAAGGTTTTAGAGGTAGTAATGCTGTGTTCCTCATTTTCTGGGGATCCGACTTGAGACATCTAAGCTGATGTTTCTGGTTTGCAGATGTAGCAATTTCTCTATTGCATTAACATCTGTTCTGAGTGGAAATGTGCTATACGTTGTAATTGCTTCAAAAAGTCAAGCCTTATGCTTCTTAAACCAGGGAAACAAAACAAGATAGCACATTTGGCAATTATGGAAGACTCATGAGTCTGATGAGGTGCAGCAGGGAATGCAGGAGGTTTTGCAGTGAAGGAGGGGAACAAAATAAAATACTCAATAGCAGCAGTGAGCTTTGCCTATTCCTGTACAAGAGAGTCTGTACCTTAATACATGTATGCATGCCTGCCAGATTAAGACTGCAGAGGCAATTGCAGAGGAAGCCTTAATTCTGGTACCTCCTGGTTGTTGAATTCTTACTTCATAAACTTAATGACCTTTTGTATATAGGTTTTGGAAGACTTGACATCATTAATTTGCACTGCAGAACTCCCCGAAGGTAGAAGCTTGTTACATTAGGCGCTGTGTGAACGTATGAAAGGGATGGTCCCAGACCAAAGAGTTTATCATTTAAATATAACAAAGTACAGGATGAGTGGATATAAAAAGCTTGTGAGAGGTGCTGAAAGAAAAATGTGTCTCTGAGAGATATTATAGTGATATCAAACTCAATTAAACCTAAAATGCAGCAATTAATTAATAGTGGTAGAGGATTTGATACATTGTTCAGCCCCAGTTTTGTACTGACACTGAAAATGTTAAAGATCCTTTAATCATCACAAGACAACATCCCTTTCTACGGTTATATTTTCTTTAATAAAAGCTATTTGTATCATATTAAAAAAAAACAAATCGCCTCCCACAAGTTCACTGGAGGCAGGCAGTAATGTACCATAGGGTGCCTACTACAGGAGGGCTCTGAGCCTGGAGCCACCCAAAAATTCAATAGAACTGTCCTACTAATAGCTGTGAAACCAAAGATTCTTGAGACCTTCTTAAGTTTCTCTATGAAATCCTGTCGTGCTTTTCCTGACCAACCAAAACAACGAAGTACAGGTCCGTACAAGTCAAAGAGCTGCAGGGAAATCTGGTGCAAATTGAAAAACAAAAATTCCGATGTTGGTGGGCTTCTGAGCGGGACTATTCTGGACTCTATGAAAATCTAACAAAGCAACCCCCTAACGTTCATATAGGACATGTAAACAGAGAGCCATGTCTGCAGCAGTTGGACTGGGTTTCTTCCATGGGGCTGTTATTGCTTTAGCCAGACCACATGCATGACAAACTAAAACATATCTTTGTCTTTCCTCAGCCTTACTTCTCAGAATTAAGTGCAACGTGAAGCTCAGCTTCGGGGAGGTGATGGACAGAACTAAATGCAGGCTGCTTTCTCATGCGTACTCACCTTTGTTAGCAACAGAGGTAGTAACAATTAATAAAGATTATTTTTACTCCTTTCCCCCTAATCCTTCTTACCTCAGCTATATGTCTCTTCAGCAGAAGGTCAGTCTTTTAAAGCATGTTTTAAAATGTGCACCCATAAAAAAAGAATAGCAAAACCACACAGATCCTGTGCATTCCTCTTGTGTCAAATACATACTCTCTTGCTGAGGTCTGCTTGTCTTGTACTATTCTGTAAGATATCTTTCCATGGAAAAAGTGATATAAAGGTACCCCAGAGGAACAAATGAAGGAACTAAAATGCTGATCCTGTTCTTCTACAAGACAACTAGTGAAATGGAGCCTTAATTAAGATCCTTAAAAGAGAGCCATACTTAGAGAGTATGGCTTGGGAGGGGGTAGGTTCTCGGATTCTCATGGATCTACAGAGGAGATCCACATGCTTTGGTGCTGCTTCTCTGACAGCACAGAATAACTGTGGCCTCATGCAATACTCTCCTGCTACTCTCAAAACCTCACTTTTAAGCAATCCCACTGTCTGGTGCCGTTCTGAAGAAAAGTCCTATTAGGCCATAACAGCATCTCATCGTGACCTGTGAAAGCTCAGGCCTGCAGCAGACTTGCCACAGGCATAGGTTAGACAATTAGTACATCGTGAACATTAAATAATAACAAAACTGAATGTATGTAAAATGCAGGAATTTCACTTCTCACAGGGTGGAGCATTGCTTGAGGCTTGGTAATACCGAACCCCTGGATGTGGATGTGGTGACTAATATATTTAATGCTCAGCAGTTCACCTCTGGAACAGCTTGAAAATGGAGGTACATTAAGGAAGGGTGTTACACTGCTTTCTTTCACCATCCTCCTCTGTAGGAACATTCCCTTATCCTGAAAGCCCTGAGTGATCTGTAAGATAAAACAGCTGGCAAATGTGTGTGGAAAAGTAACACACTGCTACTGAAGCTTCTGCAAATACTGGAGATGTGGGAAGTAAAGCTCCCTCTGCATCTCTCTCTGGCATAGGCAGGAGATCAGTAAAGACAAAGTCGTTGCTTGCAGGCAAGCCATGCTGCAATGAACCAACCTGTATGCTTTGTACTAAGATTCATTAGGTTTACTGACATTGTGTAATATTCTTAGTGTGGCAGTAAAACACTTCAGTTTTCCAACTTTGCATCCACTGAGGCTTTAAAAAATCCTGTGAATTTATATCTAGTCATTTGCAGGGACATTTTAATGGAGAAAGAGACATCATTGTAGATTTCTTTACCTCAAACAACAAGGAAGCAGGGTACCCAATGGCAACGAACAAAGCCAGAAACGAGAGAAAAATTCTCTAAGGGACCAGGAAAATACAGTTCTGCCTAGAGATAATATTTTTTATTTAAAGCTTTTATTGTCTAGATTTTCCGACTGAGGCTTCTGCTATGTGAGAATGGGCTGCATATTGTGTATGTTTGGCTTTTGCTGTTGTTTTCCCAGGGATGTTTGGCGTCCTAAAGGAATATACAAACTACAGATGGTGCCCAAAGCAAGGAAATGTGGAATGTAGCTTGGAGTGTGACACAAATGGAGTGCCTGAAAGCCTCCTTGTCTGCTATTGCAGGCCAGGGGAGCAATACAGAGTAGAAAACCTCTTTGCTCCTATTATGTTATATCAAACTGTTTGCAGAAAGACTGTTCTTTTTCCTTTTCTTTCTATCCATCACCCACCCAAAAATCTAAACATTTATAAGCCCGGTGTGAATAGGGAAATGTGTGGTACATTCTTGTCTTGCCTGATGGGACAATGTCTGTGCAATGGGAGATTGCTGAGGTAATTCTTTATTGACCCTGAGTAATTCTGGGAGCTTACTGTATAAAGTTCCAATGAACTGTATTGTGTCAAAACTATGCTTAATTTAATATCTAATTTCATTAACTTTTGTATTCCCTGGGCTGAAGAATGCTAACATGGAAAGACACTTCCGAGGTAATAGCCAACGCATTTTATGGGATAAACTTGCTCTCCAGTAGCTTAAGCTGGTTTTAGACAATTATTTTGGGGTTGGATTTATGAATTTTTACATACAATTAGAGCTCACTTTTAAGCAGCAAAAGCAAATAAAAAAATAGTGGTTTCTCATGGTGTTAAAGAAAATTAAGGGTTACTGTATCATCTTAGGGATTTATTCAGTTTTTACTTTTGCTTTCATTTGTGAAAAAAAAAAAAGGTGTGCTCTCTAAATGAAGACATCATCATTCCAGTAAGTAAAGGGGGACTAGTTCTTGTGTCTGCAGTCCCATACTGAGGCATCTACTAACTCTTCTGTGCTAAGTTTGTTTACACCATGCAACAAAACAAGCACAGCTGATTGAAATATAAATGCCTTATCTTGTAAAAAATACTGAGATTGTGCAGAAAAGAAATCCTTTGGATCAAGATGGAAACATAGGCTGTTAATTATTTTGAAGAAACTGAATTCTGAAAAAGACAAGTGTTTTCTTCAAAAGTTGTTTCAAAATTTTAAGTAAAATCAAATCTTTCTAAGGTGAGGCATATCCAAATGTGACATTCAGACCCTTTAAAACACAGTTTCTATTTCATTAAAGAATTTGTTGGAATGGACAAAATAGCCCCCTAGGTATCGTCACAAACCCTCTTTCAGAACCCTTCGACCTAAAACCATATAGCCTATACCATTATGCAAGATGCCAGCTTATTTTTTCTTCATCATCTGCAGGGGCAGTAGGTCATGGCTAAAAAAGGTCAAACAGGGCACGTGATGTGATCCAAGCATAAAGATTTTTTAAAATGTATATATTCAACTTCAGAAGAAGTTGAAGCTGTGTAATATTGCTGGTGTATGATTTAACACCTATGTTTTAGCAATACAATGAAAGAGGAACCGAGTGATTTAAGTGCAGTCAGAACATGAGGTTGCTGATGTAGCACTGACATTCGCATATCTTGAAGATGTACAACTTCTGGAATACAAGTAATCAAATTTGCTAGATAATTTAATTCAGATGTTTTGTGGTTACTGGAAAACAAACAAAGACCACAAACTGAGAGAGAGGCCTCTAATGATTTATTAGGAAAACTTTCAGCCTACATAAGTGGTCCTATAAAATTGACTTAATAACTGAGATACGGAACACAGTAAAACCAGACATTTTTGTCTTAAGGTTCAGTGTAACCATATCCTACAGCAACATTCTGAAAACTCAAGCAGATGTTCTTTAAATAAATTGTTTCATGAAACATGCTGCTTTTTTCTTTTGAGAGGAAATGTCCTTTTGGCTGGGCTGTAATGGAGATACTCTACTGACTTCAGTGGATGGCAGAAAGAAATCTATAACCATATTGATTAAAGCAGACATTTTTAGTTCAAAAGCAGTAATAATAATAGATCTGAAGACCTTAGCAAGATGAAAACTTTTTCCTTGGTAAAGTTCCGTAGCTGTAACTGCAAGAACAGTAAAATGTTTGTTCTTTCTTCAGGGCGATGTGATGCGCTGATCCCAAACCGCAGTCAGCGTGCCATGACACCCGGCTGCAAGGTGAGTCAGAGAAACACCAGAGTGTGCGTTCTGAGTGTCCTCCCGCTGCTAACACAGAGTGGGTTCTCTGATGGATAGTTCCATAGGCTTGTCCTGGTACCACAGATGGAAAGAAGGAGACTTGATTCTCTGGATGATATCAGGGTACCATGTTACAGCAAGGGAATATGTACAAGCCTAATCTAACAAGTGTGTGAATGAACAGAAAAGACCTCTACTGATTTCAGTGGCCTCTGGTAGTTTGCTAAAGGATCAATGTTCTTTAAAACTGAGTAAAGGCTATAGAAGACTGTAGCCCAGGTGAAGAGAATGATGTAATATTGACAACAGTTCCCTTAGTAAAGGAGCTTTTCTTTCCATGACAGTTAAGGGGACAACTCTATTTTACAGTAAGAATTTCAGGAACAGGCTGTTAAAATTTTTTATATGCATATAGGTTCAACAGTAGATCCACTCAACACCCTTCCTTGCCTCCAGTGTATTTTGAAAATCCTCCTTTGCGGGAGGGTGAATTTCAGGCTATGTCAGCCAGCTGGGTAGGTAGTAAATTTTCAAAAGCCTTGTTTCTTTTTTTACTCAAAAAGTGAAATTTTCAAAATGTTGTATGCAAAACCTAAAGCTGAAAAGTAGCCTGGGCAAAGCTCTTGGATTTTAATGAGGATTTTGGTTTAAGAAATTAATCAGCTCTTCAGATCCTTAAAGATTGTAGCATGCTGAGATGAACAACTAAGTATTTAAGCAATTGCATCTCTCCCAATTGATTTGTTCGCTACCCTAATGCTCAACTCTCTTGAGAAAGACTCTTCTGTGACATCTTTTGGGAATGAACTGTCTTCTGGGTGTATGCATGTGACAGTATTGTGATCATACAGTGGAATAGATGGCAAGATTAATCTGTATTATTAAAGGATCCTCTGCTAGGCTGGAAATATGAGGAATACTTAATTTACTAATCAAAAGATGATATTCACAATTATTATTAACCAGACTGTAAATATGAATAATTTGGTGTCAGGTTCTCTGTAAAAAAGAGGTGATATTTATCACTAAGAAAACTCATTGTGCTGATGTATATAAGAAAGTGACAGATAAGAGCTATGTTATCGGAAGTGGATTTTCCCTGTACAATAACAGCAACTTAATTAGTACTTAAAACATACAGGACTACAGATCTCATTTTTCACTGTACACTACTGTTTATAATAGCTATCTGCACATGCCCCCAGGTACACCTCTATATCCTCTTCATGTATTAGTCCTTAAGCTGACTGTCAGTTCTTGCTGAAAATTTCTTTTGACATTGGGACTTTTTGTCTGTAAGTGTGCAAATTTCCATTTGATTCTGGTTACTAAAAAAGCACAAAGATGGCTTAGAGCTCTGACCTATTTTGTATAGAGGCTGAAATCAAGTATAGCAGTAGAAAAACATTTTATACCCTTCTTTGATTGAAACACAGTAGGTGCAGTTACAGAACAGCAGACACAGCATGTTGAAATTATTTTCTCTGACATTTGGTATTACCAGCTTTTGAAGCAGGTGAAGTCCACTCTGGTGCCAAAGGCGATGAAACTCCCGTTTCTCTGCATGAGCTGGTTCTGTGTGGAAAGCACCAGTGTAACAGCCTTACAAGAGGGTCAGTACATTATTTTGGCCTGGCAAAGCAAAGGAATTCACGGCACCAAGCAGTAATGTGGTTGAACTGGAGAGAAGACCACACATAGGGTGTGTGAACACACAGATTAATTGGCCTTAAATATTGTGTATGGGGCACAAAGAGGCTGTGGTTAAAATTCCCAGTGTGTTGGTTCACGTAATGTCTCTGACTGGGAACATGGGGCTGTAGTGTTCAAGAAGTTTTGCCTGCACCTTCTTTTTATTATTGCGATGTAGTCTCCAGTTTGCTTATGCTTAATAAGATTTCCCTCTATATCTCCAGTTGGACTGAACAAGCTAAAACTTTTTGCCATTTACCAAAATAACAATTTTTTAATTGACATTCATTTCTGCCTCAGGGTATTTTATATTTGGTAACTGATAGTTCTAGTTTTCAGCTCTAGGAAACCTGTTCCATGATGAGCCCCATGTCTGTGATGTAGGAGCATGGCATGAATATGAAAATAGAGAATTTCACTGGAAACAACTGTTACCGTAGATGTAAAATGATGTAAATAAATTGCCATCAGGCTCTAAGGCTGCCTCTGGCAAACTGTTGGAAATATGGCAAGAAACAATCATCTATCAAACTCTGAATTCTTATAATGAAAGCACTTCATAAAAGTATTGGTATTTGCTTTTTACTTGAGAGATGAATAGAAATTACTTGCTTGAGTTCATCAGGAATGCATGTTATAAATGACGTACGAAACACCTGCATCTGTGTTCATTTCTGTAGTCATATATATTTTAGTGGAGCTATTCATAAATGGAGCCTTTTCTAGAAGACAAAATTTCCACAGATCCTTTTTTTTTAAGTAGATGCAGTAATTCAAGTGAAGGGAATTTCAAAGACACCCCCAATTCTTGTATTTGATCTTTTGAAAATAACTTATGAGAAAAAGTTCAGAAAGCTCAAAAGCCCCTAAAATACTTTCCTCTAGAAACAATTCAGACTGTTTGGGGGAGTTGTTTGTTTAATCGTCAGCATCAGACATCTCCTTTATGCGTTTGGCAAATCATTGCCATTTTTTTTTTTCATTTTGGTTTGATTAATTAGACCACAATGAAGACATTGGAATAAGATGGACTGGTTACTTCTTCCTTTGTTTGAAAAATAAACATTTGGTTTGAGATCACATTTTTCCACTTGAGTGCATGAGAATATACTTTCATGGGGCTTGATTTTTGAAGATTTATTTGCAAAATGTCAAGCATGTTTCTGTTTAGCTTTCTTTATTTGCAGTTGTGATTTCTTTTTTATTAATCTATAGTATTTGAACCATGTTCATATTCTTTGGAATATGCTGTTTAGCAACTTTCAACTATTGAGCCCGCTGTTAATAGGACGATGAGAAACTTGTCAAATTCATGGGGAAAAAGAAGGAAAAAACATATGATTTTTTTCAGCAATTTTAAATCTTTCCATCTCATGACACACAACTTGTACAATCATTAGAGAGTTCTGTGACATAACCATGTGAAATTATGAAAATATATGGGGTGAGAGTATTACAAAGTGATGACAGCTGATTCCTAATTTCGTCATTCATTATATTTCTTGTCTTTATGAACAGCTTGAGATAAGCTGATTTTTGTGGTTCATATATTCATAGCTAACATGTTGCTATATTTCTTGAGACATATGTACTCTGCAAATATTTTAACCAGTGGAAGCGCCTGTCTGAACTAAATAAAATAAGGATAATTTAGGACATGCTGAACCCATGTAGAAATCCCCCTTCCCCCTCTTCTGCCTCTGCATAAGGAATGAGCCGTGAGTCAAACCAGGAAAACAAGTTTGACCATGCTCCATTTGCAAGCCTACTGTATAAAATGGAGAAAAATGGAGTGAAATAAGGAAAAAACCCAGCTACAAACAAAAGTTTAGTTTGTTTACCTGTTTTGTCTGGTCTGTGAGTCAGGCTAATTTAACACTGTAATTTAAAGAGCCAGAGAGGAAGAAAAGGAAAAGCCTCACCAGTGTCCTTTGACATGACATTTGCACTCCTCATTAAAGTAACAACTTTAATATTTGTTGGTAATCAAAGTAAGAAGTAGTTCTCCAAAGCCTCATTTTAAAATGCTATCTGCTTGCTAGATTACACCTTATTATTGAATGATAACCTATGATCAAGTACTGAAATAGCAGTTGAGAATGGGCCTCAAGTCAGTTCTCCATTGTTAGCATGTTCTATTTTAAGATTTTTATGTGTTTTATGGTAAGTAGCAAGTGTTTCCACATTAACATTTAAATACTTAACTTTCTGTCTCTGTAGTCCAATCTTATAGCCTTCAGCCTTTCATGACATTACAGTTATCTGATAAATGCACAGTTCTCTGTTTCCTTTGAAGTAGTGAATTATTATACAGTATGGACTAGATTATCCAGATTATTCTCCATGCAACACAAGTCATGAGATTCTGAAGAGGTCGGGCACACAATCTGCATCAAGCTGCAAGGTCTGGTTTAGCACTTGCTCCAAGATTATGGAATTGAATTTTCCTTGCCCAGTTTTAAAAAGTATCTCTAGCCACAGGCACCTGAAGGCTAGGATCTTCACAACAAGCAGCATTTAAATTGTTTTCTCTTAAGAGTAGTTTCATCATCTAAAAGCAAAAATTCTCCCTGTTCTAAGAATAGTCAGTCAGTACTAAAAGGAAGTTCCAAATTCCAAAATTTTGCTTTTTAGGTCCAGGATTTGATGCTTACTATCAACTTTAGTGATGGTATTAATGAGGACGTAATGTCCCAAGTTTCTTGAAATCGTGTGGTTGTTTAAGGATATTACCCTTCATCTAAAAAAAGAAGTTTCAATAATGTGGTTGTAAAAGAAAGGCTGAAATCTACAAAAACCTAAAGCAAATAACCTGTGCACAGCTGACTTCTGCTGCATAAAACTCAGGCAAACATGAGTACATAATGATTTAATGACTTGTACATTTCTCTCATGATTTTTAAGACGGCTCTCATGCATCTGATCTGATGTGAGATGGAAGAGTTAGCACTGGAATGGTGCCTCAGCCTTCCCTGCATTCTGGTGACATGGATATCTGGATTGTGAAAGGTGGTCTAAATCTGTTAATAAGTATTCTCAGGATTACATATGAGTGAAACGTACTTGCATCTATACTCAAGAGTACAAAAATCCAGACAGTGTGAAAATTTATGTTTCCTATAACGACTCAAACCCAAATATTCTAAAATAAAGGAACAACAAAAAAAAAAGGAAGATATTTTATCAGCTAGAAGTCTAAATGAAGAGGACAGTTGTCTGAAGATTTATGAACCCATAATTCTGCATGGTTCCTGTTACTTTTTCCTCATAGGGCATCATCAAACTCTGTGATACTCACAGGGGTTGCAGTGAAAACAGTTTTGAAGCAAACAGCAATACATCCGCTGCTCTCCTCAATCTCGTGTTCGGGGAAAATATTCTGTCTACATTGTGCATAACTCTTCAGGTTTCCTTAATGGATACCTCCAGCAGACTGATCTTCTGTTCTTGTGCTGGACAAGTGTTGAGAAGCTTATGGTCCATGCCCAGTTCATAATAACTTTTTCCACTCCACAGAGAGTCAGATGGTGCCCTTAGGAAATGTGTGATTCAGTCATTCCAATTCTCTTTTAATTATTAATTTCTACTCTTCATTTATATTTCATTGAACTGCAGAAAATCTCCAGTCATCACAGTGCCACTTCCATCTCTTAACAGCCTGAAATATTTATTAAACTCATTAAGCTCCAGTCTCAGTAGCTAATTACAACAAACGTATGTTTATAGAAACAAATCTAGCCATGGAGATTAAATTTAAATGAGTGCTAAAAACTTGCCTTTGGAGATTTTTGTTTTTCCTCTTTTTAATTTGTCATGCTGATTTGTAAAGCTTCCTAGTTATTCTGGTAACATCAGCACTGTTGATAATAACAGACACTGTTTGTCTTGGAGAAGTGCCAGTATTCTAAGTACATATCTAATTTGTCCAGACAGATTTAAAGTCTCTTGAATTTAAATTATAAGTTTAACCTGAAGAGTTACAACAGCTAATTAGAGATTAAAATTTGGAATGAGAATTTTTTTAAACAAAATGAACTACCAGAATTCTTTGAAGTTAAGGGCACTGAACAAATTCTACCCCTTTTTGTATAATGAATGTCACCCACCCACATATTCAAGCAGGGCTCTCAGAGGATTGAGCATGTGGACTTGATGGTATTTAAAGGTTTCAACAGACATTGTATAGCTGATTTTGAGGCAACTGCTAGACCTAAACCTGTGTGTGTCTAATTATTGGGGTAGAAAAAGACTTTGCCATTGCTGGAGGCTCTTCTGGAGTCCTATCCAAGTTAGACCCCCTCTGAAGCATCCTCTGGAGGACCATCTTCCTCTCCAGGAGCTATAGATAGGCTACTGGGATGAGCTCTTTAGGCTGTGGTAGGTGGCATTCTAAAGTAGTCTTCAGTCTTAGGGGGTGTTCTAGAGTAGTCTTCAGTCTTGCACTGTGTTCCACAACAAAATCCTCAGTAACATATTTTTTCATCAAAGTCTTCCCATGTGTTTAGGCTGCCATAGCAAGAGTGGTAGTGACTTGAATGCTAACTCTTACTTGACAAGTAATTGCCTTCGTTTCTACTTATGAGCCTTTCTGGAAGCTGTTCCCAAAAGTATCAATGTACCTATACAGTGTCTCCCCAAGAACCATTCAAATAATTCTGTGTACATAGGCTGTACAAGGCTTTCTGTGAGAGCACTCTCCTCCTTCAACAGAAAGGGAAAAGCTGTTTCTCTCAAGAAACTCTGGCCATCAGATCTGTTGGGTATTACAGTTCGTTTATGGGTATAGATAATATGAGACATCCAGATTGGATCAAAAAGCCTCTTGGATTGCTTTATATTCCCTAGACAAATTTTGCTGTCGATGCACATTGCTCCAGTTCTGTTGATTTGTTACACTCTGAGCTGGCCTGCAATTCTGTCTAGCAATAGGTTTCAGCAAAACATGACTTCAGTTGAGCTATACCAGTTCACACCAGCAGAGACTTTCAGGAGAATCTGACCCCCTGTTCACAGCAAGGAGCCTGTGAAGCCTCACTGATGCTTTTTTGTAAACCGATATCTGGTTTTACTACAAATATGTTTGCTGTGAAGTGGTGTGAAATTCAGAACACTGTGCAAGAGTTGGATTAACAGAACATGAGTCAGGAAGATTCTATTCTGAATGAGAAAGGTAGCGTAGGAATTTTTTGTCTTTTATAGACTTTCACATCAGTTGCAGTAAAGGATCTGGAGCATGTCCAAAACTGAGCCCATTGTGACTCGGTGATGATGGGACTATAACGCCACACTTCAATTCAGTGATATAACACTTGGTATTAGAGAATTTTCACATTTCAGAGTTATATAGCAGGATGAAAAATCTAAAAAGCTTAGCTATAAAAGATAGCAGCAGACCTAAGAAAACAAGGCATAAAGAAATAAAAGTTACATGCTGAAACAGTAGTTTTAAATAGCATCTTTCAGCTGAGAGTCAAAAGGTGGAAGCCAGAGGTTCTTTAAAGACAAAAGACCTCCCACATACTCACCCTTGCAATGGAAATCTTCATTGACTTTTTTAATACAGCAGTTTCCTTCTTGATCTATATGTAGATGACTTTGTCTTATACATTTTGTATAAACTGAGTTCAGTAAGTGCCCTGGAAGGAGCTACAGAAGAGTGTGTAACCTGAAGACGGGTGTGCAAGGCTCGCTGCTGACATCTGCTGGGTGGAATTTCAGGTTTACTGGTGAAGGGAATTTGTCTTGACTTGCTTCTTGGCTGCAGTGGAGCTAGGATATAAAATGTTATGGTGGTGTAGAAGAGAAGAATTCCTTTATGCACATACTAGGTCTAGCGTATCTTTCCGATGTGCATAGCACGTTCCACCATTTCCACACTGACTGCTTTTCAGGCTAGAGCATGCAGAGGGACTGGATGCAAAAGTCACCAGATAAGTGCTTCTGGGCTTGTGATTGCCTGAATCCTACCCTTCTTAATTTAGAAAAATTGCTTAGCATTATTTTTATCCTGTTTTAAAAAATATTTGTGGGTATGCTTTGAGTTAGGTTACTTAGACAGATAAGCTTGGGGTTGAACATGGAGTGTCCCTCTGGCATTGTATGCTGTAATGAGACAGATTTTAGGAAAAAGTAGCCCTATTTAATTTTTTTTATCTGAAGAAATAGGAGTTGGATGAGAGATCGTAGCTTGATAGCCATCAGCGTACATTGCCAAATAAAATCAGATTTTATCTTAAAGTGTTTCTGTCACTGCCAGTCAGTAAGTACGTGCAGAACTTGAGTCATGGTACAATGACATTAGACAGGATTCAGAGAAGTAAGCATACAGACAGCGTAGCTTTTTGACATGCGGTCATTCGGCCACTCTAGAGTAGCACATTGCCCTAACCATTCCAAATCCAGTTATGTCCTCTAGTATACTGAAATATTAATGACACATTGCTGAGGGTGATATTACTTCATCATTTGACTTTCCAGTTTTATAGTCCAAGGCAGGGAATGTGTGGATGTACACGAAGCATACGTTCTGGAGTTCTGAACATTTCAGTCAGTCTGAATATGAAGGACTGTCTTTCCCCATCTGAGGACTTTAGAGTCTCTTCAAGCTACAAACACATTGGAGTGTATTTCCAAAAGTGCTTAAAATCCTTAAAATCTATGGTTACAGTCAAGATTTTAGTGCATATGAATCAAGCACATCTATTAGGCTGGGGAAAAAATTGACTTATTGGATTTTTAATGTTTCAAGGAGTATCTCTCCCTCTTGAACACCAGCACTTATTTCTGTCCCTTTAGACAAGAGTGGACAGTGACATATTTTTCTAATCTCTCTCCACTGAGCACTCAGGGCAATAAAATTGAATTCTCCATTTCAAGTATTTATGGATTCAGCTCCTTGATATGAATAATAGCTTCAGATATTTTTATAATGATACCATTAATATACCAAATGAAATTTGTACTTACGCCGTTTACCTAGGCTTGCATCTGACTTTTTTCCAGGTATGTCCTCTTTTTCTACCTAGATATTTTGTTCAGGAAAAATTGAGGTAATGTGATGCCTGTTTAGGACTCTGATGAGCTAATCAAGGCCATTTGCAGATGGATCTATTGCATATGGTCAGATCTACTCCGCAGTATATGAACAATGGATCCCATGCATCCCGAATGCATGGGATCTAATGTGCGTGCACTGAATAGGTGATCTGTGTGAGCACAGTAAACCCAATTCACTCTGAACGTACTGTATGTGTATAAATCAAGGACACATCCCAGACACATTAGTCTCACTGCATTTCATTTTGTCTGGGAAAACCTGGACAGAAATATGGTAGCCCTAAGCTTCCCACATTCCACACTCCACACAAACACGTAATAGGTTCATATCTTGAACCCTTAGCCTCTCTTGGGCTTTCCATTATTGTTGATACAACACATAAATCTCAGGTTAAGTGTTCTCCTGACTTTGCAGTTATTTGTGATTTTCCTGTAGGCCCAACAGTCTTTAAATCCTTCTGAGTCTCTTATTAGACTTTTAGGTGGGAAATAACAGATGCCCCTTGATTTAGCTCTGAGGATGATTCAGTAGAAATCTCTTCTCTGTGTAATGCCCCTGTATCTGACAAACCACTCCAAGTGATTTTTGCAGACCCGGGCATTGCCCTCTTGTTTAATGTTCTCTGTTGTTCTCTTAGCCAAGTTGCTTTGGTATTTATTAATTGAGAGTTGTAAGTCATTCAGTTAATCTAACACTTGATCAGCAATTTCAAATCAACATTCGAGAGGGAACATGCCCTAAGGCCATTGTTATTTATTCTGGTCAGGTCATTCCTTTCTGGGCTGTTTAAACAGCAAACATGTTTTCTGTAACAGTGAGGCTACCCAACTTAGGAGAGGATTTTGCAGAAGTCAGCCTTTCTGTTTCTTTAGAAGATTAGCTAAGTAGACTGTGTAGTGTGATAATGATAATCAAGTATTAAGATGGGCAGATAGCAGCATAATTAAGAATATGCAATGCTACAATATAAAGTCCAGGTATCTGGTAAGGATTAGATTTGCTGGCTATACAAGATCATGACGATACAAACCATTTTGACGGATCTAATAGAGAGAAAAAAGAGGAATACATTACCATTTAATCTGCCCTTGTAGCACTGAGAAATCCTGTAGTATTTTCCACTTAAAATATTTCAACATCAAAAGCTGAACATTTGGTGTTCAGGGAAAGGTTCTCATATTTACATGTATCACCCATTGCTAAATTCTCCCTTAAGTATTTTAAGTATTTTGTTCGTCTGTGGAGGAAGTATTGACTATTACTGCTCACATTTGGATTTTAGGAGATTTCTTTTCTCCAGTCAGAGTTTTGGAGTATGAGTAAGCCTGACTTGGTATTCCAAAAAAAGTCCAATAGTCACAAAGCTCCATAGTAGAGTTGCTTCTGGGCAGCTCATAAGGAAGAAGTTCAAATAATCTCAGTGAAATATGAAAGACTGAGTTATAATAAAAGCATTGTGATAATTCAGGGTCTAGCATATACAAGTCATATTTGTAGTTAATAAGCAGCCAGGCTTTAATCGCTGCAAGTATATTGCTCCCTTTAGACCTATAAAAAAAGTGCTTTCAAAGTTAAGCAGCACAGACATTTAATGAGAACTCTGACATCACAAAAGTTATACCTCGTCATGTTTATCAACAAGGTAAAACACAAACCTCTGTTCTCCCTTTTCTTCCTCCTCCCAGGAACAACAACCTGCACACTACCAAAGCATTAAGATCTCTTTAGTGAATTGTTAGAGCAGGTTTTCCTGGATGTAATAAGGCAAGTGTCTGCAGCTCCAAAATAAAGTGGGAAACTGAAGAAAGCTTTGAATTTCAAACATCTTTCAGTGAGGAATTAGTTTGAAAAGACATACAACAATAAGCCATGAAATAAGTCCAGACACCATAATTCAGGGATAGAATATGCTATGAAACTGGCAGGCATCCAGGCCAGAGCCAGGTGCCTGTTTTGGATTAGATTCAAGTGGCCTTAGGCCACCTACAGAGCTTTCAGGTAAAATCTGGAAGCTGCTCACCTCAATATGCCCTACCTTACTTCTATTTCAGGCACTTGTGAAGGATTCCCAGATGGCTGGCCCTCGTCCAAACCAATATGCATTCAGATCACATTGTCTTTCTACTGTGATGAGGCAGGATTCAGAAAGAATGTATCTGGAAAATAGGGACTTAATAAAAACTGCCCATTTTCCTCAGTTTGCAATGAGAAAGTTTTATGGATGAGAACAGCATTTATATCTTGCTGCTCTTGACACCCTTCGTGTGTCATCACAAATGAGCAAGACACAAGTGTATATATATATAATCAAAGGGACACAAAAGGTAGATCCCAGAGAAATAAAAATGTTGCAGCTTAGACTATTATAGGTCATAAAAAAAAAAAGTACTTTGTCAATCTAATTGAGATTTTAGTTGTCACATTTTTTTGTTTACTTTTAATTCCATTTTATTCTGGATTATTAAAATAGGCCAAGGTAACTCAAGCTGTAGACTTTAGTGTGTAGACTTTTGACTGCAAATAATTTTTGCTTGACCATGGTGAAGTCCTAGACACGCAATGCCTTCCATAGTCCTCTGAAAGATCCCGTGCATATATTGACACACATCATGCAGTGTGCGACTCCAGTTTCATACCGTGAGGGCAGCAGGCAGTGCTAGCTGGCGTGGCAGAGCTGGAGTCAGCGCATTTCTTTCTGCTAGATGCAACTCAGTAAAATTATCCTGCGAGCATGGGTAAAAATAATCAGGTTACTCTCAAATAGACTAATCAGTTTCAGCTTCTGGTTATGAAGCTATAGCACAATGTTGCAGTGTCTGCGTTGCCAAGAAGGTTGAAATCTCATTTAAATTCAAGCTAAAAAGCCCCTGCTCTCATTAAAAGTGAAATGATTGAAAAGGCCACGAAATCACTTTTATTAATGTCACACTCTTTAAGAGCTCATCCATGGAGCAAAACAACATCACTTTCACAATATTTGGTCTTTCTTAAAGGAAAGGAGGGGAAGGATTTTGAGGATGAGGCACCTCCCAGCAAACATGAACATACCTAGCATTAGACTCATGCATAAGGGTTTGCTGAGTAAAGTTTCAACTTGCATGACTCCGATTTTCATGAATATTCTAGTCTACATTTCTCTTATCGTAATTGCGTAAAAATCACTTCTCTCTAACTCCCCTAGCTACCTTTACATTCTTGCTCCACTGGAGCGCTTGTCTTAATATGCAAGTTCAGAACTGCCACCATAAAGGTCCAAAGCTACCCTTACTGAATTCAGCTGAAGAGGGGCTGTTAATTTCAAGGTTACAGATGTACAGCCTAAAATGATTTCATTCCTTTTTCTTCCTAACATCCAGCTCTATTGAAAATAGACAAAAAATCAAACACTTCCCAGTCAGTACACACACAGAGTAAGATATTATTAAATGTTGTCATGGCAACCAGTGCAACACTGAGTTTGTAAAACAACTGTTTGACTCCTCAACATGCTGAAATCACTTTGGAAATCAACACCGCAGTCAGGAAATAGTTTTGTTTGCAAATTAGGAATGCAAAGGCGGCTGTGGTAAATTAAAAACTGTAAGATGAGCTCTTGGGATGGGGACCAATTTTCTGTTCTGCGTGTGTTCAGCACCTAGCTCAAGGGGTTCTGTACAACTACTGCTACCATATTTTTCATCTGTTATTGTCATCTTTTGGCAAGAAAAATAGTGGTAAAAATATCCTTCTTTGCAGAAATAAAAGGTAAGTCATGAAAGCCCTGTTTTCCTGCTGAAAGAGTATAAAGCAAGTTAAACATTTGGAGTTAATGCCCTTATGCAAAGCTGTGATGTGATAGCTCGCTGCCACTGTCGTGCATAATAGCCTACAAGCAATGAGAATTTGGTCCTCAAAAAATGCAGCTTTCCAATGGCAAACACAAACCCCGCTCTTGTCATGGTACAAGATTTTGAAGTCTTTCAGTACACAGCAAACAGAATATCTATGCAGATTTATTAGACAACGCCTTCTTTGTATAGTATTGCATGGTGCTGTAAGCCCTTTCTTATAGAAGCAAATATGGAACAGCTCCATAATTCTGTGGGAGACATTTTCCTGTTTGATTGCCAAGCTGTAGTTAAAATTCCCACTGAGAGGTCCATTTTGAGTAAGAAAGAGATGAAGGTGGTGGGTCTGGGCAGACAGCTACAAAGGGAAGATGAACACACACTGAACCAGAAGTAAAAGCACCTAATTCTCATAGGAAATGGGCTGATATTTAATTGAAAATGGTAAAACAAAGTATTTGTGGGTACAGTGCAACTGTTACACAGAGGGACTGAAAAGGCTCCTGAACCTCTTTGCAATCTATGTTCCCAGCAAGAAGGCTGAAGTAACAAAGGCTCATTGATGTGAAAAGGGGGGGAAGTTTTTAATAGAGGAATCCCAGGAGCCAGCCAAGGAAGCATTATCTTGTATTTAAAAAATCTGCAAATAATGAAATTCAGAGGAGAGAGAAGCCAATTTTCTTCTTTGCTTGGCCCATGAAATTAGTAGCAAATAAAAGAAGAAACACATGGAAAAAGAACTGGAGACTAAATCTTCCCAGCAACATTCTTCTCAGGGTACATTGTTCAAAAGAGTACAGGGGTTCATGTTCAGAAATGCTGAGCAGGTTCAGTTCCTCTTGATCTCAACTGGAGCTGGGAGTTCTTAGTACTTTGGAAAAATAAGTCCCCAGAGTGCACTTAAAATTTTCATCCCAGAACTCAGACTCCCACCCTGAAACTAACTGGATACAAGCAGGAGAATTGTCAGAGATCTTACCTTACAAAGCAATGCAAACTGATGCTAGCACTTGTGGGAACAAGTCACATCAGCAGAAGGTAGTTTTCCAGTCCAGAAATAAAATGAAAAAGCAAGGTAATATGTCAGGCTTGGGGGGGTTGAAGCAGCGCTACTAGGATCAGGGGAGAAAAAGACAACTTTTAGCCTCTATTGGATGAAACAAGTATGTTTTGTTTACAGAGATGAAAAGAACCAATAAGAAATGAACAAGGTACCATTTCATCCCAATGCCATTTGTTTTGGGGGTGGAGTAACCTCATACATTCCTATCATGGAAAACAGAGGTTGGAACTTCCATATGGATTTTCTTTCTTGGCCTGGTTCATCCTTTTCTGGGGTGCAGATGCTGGCTAACTGTAACAGAGACTGGGCTTTCCTTCCTGCACGTGATGCCAAAGTACGTCTGAAAGCAATACTAGTGTCTTAGAAGTAATTTGCAGGGGCTTTAAATATGTCTTTGTGACTCCGTAGGCTACACAGCCTTCCGGGCGTAGTGCAAATCAGTATTTATAAAAAGCATTTTCAAAGTGGATCTTTGAACCTGCTGGACTGCATGGTTTCTCCTGTGCCATTTTTGATCCATTGTATAAATACAAATTTTGGCACGTGCACAACAGTATAAACTGCATAATTGTTTTTATTAGAGTTCTGTGAGTTTGGAGGTACCTGTGCTTTAATTACACTTGGCAAGTTTCCAGGAAAACTCTTCTAAAATGTAGTGCTTGCAAAGCCTTAGTCGGGCCACCCACAATGACAGCTTTTATTTTCCTTCTATTAGTGATGGACATTTTCATTTAATTTTGGTCTGGGTGTGTGACAGAGCCCCCATGTACTGAGCTGCAGCTTCCCCCTGTTCACTTTTCAGCCACAGAGTGTGTCGGGACACTGTGGCAGCAACTTGTGACATTTGGATCCAAGCCAAATGAATGCTATTTGCAGAGTTTTTAGGTTGTCTTTCTTTCTTCCTTGGTCTCCCCTCCTACTTCTAAAAATCGCTGGTGACACTAGAAATGCAAGTCAGTTAACCTCTTCTAAAGCCTAAGCATTCGCCTACAGCACTGACGGCAAGAGAAATGCAGAACATTGCTCTGTGAAGTTTCTATATGTCAGCCGTAAGCACCCAGCATGGAGGTGGTTTTAGTTCCGCTCCTGCGCCCAAATCTCTTGTGTAGCAGGATAGAGCAAGTACAATGGTAACAAGTCAGCAGGATAGCTGGAACTTCATACTGCATGCCAGAAAGTAGGATGTCCAGCTAGCACAAATAAATGTGTAGAACTAATCAAATTAGGATGGACATGCTGTGCAATACAGAGAAATGCATGTAAGCAGAAAATTGTGTTTAATATTTGTAATCAAAAGCATTTATTTGGGGCTATAACAGCCCAGTGCTACGTGCAAATTGGGTGAGGAAAAAATGTTAATGTTGTTTCTTTGATTTTGTTGGGAGTTAGGGTACAGCAGGAATGCTGGATCAAGCTCCTTTTCCAGTGGCTGTGATTAAAAAGCTATGCAAAATGAATTTAGAGGCTTATTGACAGAAAATATTACTGTAAATGGTGGTGAAAACCTATTCCACAGAGATTACTCTTTATTACATGGAGTTTGCCAGAATTTATAGGATGCGAACTGAAAACTGTGGGTTTAGAGACCATTTGAGGAAATAACTTCAGTCCTAACACCACGTTTTGAGGCTTCTGCAGAAAGCAGAATTTAATACAGAACCTGGTGAGACTGGAATTTTATTCTGTGCACTTTCAGGCCCTAGAGGAACAGGAATTAATGGAGGAACCACCCTAAGTCATCCAGTGGATGTTTTTGTTACTTATACATTTTCCATGTCAGCTGAAATATAGTTGCCCATAAACAGGATAACCAGTGACCATGCCATGTGTCGCTGAAGAACAGGACTAGCCACCATGCAAAAGCAACTTTATTACAATAGCCCATATTATAAACTGAGCACTGGTTAGAAATGCAGAAATATGCTTTTGGGAACACGCTAGATTAGCATGTTCCATTCCTGAGAATACTGTAGTCAGCTTCAGATTTCAGGGAAGTAAACAAAGAAGCCCTCATCGTTTCTTTTTACAAGAGTAGCCTTTAAAATTTGGGGAGGGGGAAAGATTATGGTGCAGGAGTGGATCTGCTGTTGGCAGGCATTACAATACTGTCTAGTACTTTATAAACCTGCTCTGTGGAAATAAAAGCAAGTGCTAATGCCGTTCCAGCTGGAGGGGAAGCTGGCCAGTGTCCCCAGACCATCAGTCCATTAGGATGTGTCCTGTGCCAGCTGCGCCCCTGTACCGTACATGAGGTGCTCCCCACGGCAGGGAGGTAGGCCACGAACTCTTTGTTTACAGCCTCCTTTCTGCACAAGGGATCTTTCTGGCGGGAAGGATACAGTAGACTATCTTCTCAGGTTCTGTAACTCATCCAGATAGAGGAGCTATGATCACTTATGCCAGCTGGAAGGATTTGGCCTCTTCCTAAACTGTATGGTATTGAGTGGGTTTAGATAACGTACGAATAGCCACGCAAATGTAATTGGATACCAGATGACTGCGTTCCTGCAACTATGCTTGATCTGTACGAACCCTTCCACAAGTTCCTTTTTGAGTTGCTCATATTTTGTTCAGCTAGAGGTTTTGTCCTGCTACAACTGAGTAACAGTTGCTGAACTCCTTAGACAAATTAAACAAATTCACAAAATGCCTTCAGATTATTGAATGAATAATACAAGGGGAAAGAAAAGCCTCCTTAGCAGTTGCCATATGCATGGAGCATACATATGTACCAACTTTGGAGCACAACTTCACTGTGGAGCCTCTTCAACTTGGGACAAAGATGAACTTGATGGGTTTTAAAACCTACCAGCTCATTCTAAAGAAGGTAATTTTCATTTGTAAAGGGCTTTCCCTGAAGACTTCTCCATAAGGAGTTTCACCCAGCATGTGGTTAATCACCACTCTATAGATGAAAGCAAAGGGCTTCTGTGCTTCACAAGAGTGAAACATCTTCATGAGGATAAACACAAAGAGGGCATGAAGATTGATCTGAAAGAATCCTATAGAGTGCTTACATGTATCCTGAATAACCCAACAGTATGTCGTTTGGTAAGAAACAGTCACAGAAATGGTCAAGTGGGAATGGACAGTTGCAGAAATTGAACGCTGAGTTAGCAAAAACCACATATGCTCTGATTCTACTATGCGTATTCACTCAATACGATGTGACTACCTGATTAAACAAGCCTTCACTGCACCGTTTTCCCATTGTAAGTACTCTGCTTCCAGTTATCCAACCATATCTGGTTTAAATTTGGTATAAATTATTCAAAATAATTTAGAATACAAATATAACTGGAAAAATAATCTGGGCTGACAGAGGAAGAAGTGACAGCTATCAGGCAACAGACTTCTTTGAATCATTCACTCATCTCAGTCGTCACGAATGTCTCACATGATAAAGAATTTGCTCTAACAAAGGTGGCAAAACAAGCTCGATGGCATTTTAGTTCAGGGCATATTTCTTCTGCATGCCTGTCAGTCACGTACTGATAATGTGAGTTCTGTGTGGGGCTAGACTCTATCACGATGGCCATGACGGCATAGTCCTTCGGGAATAGTCTGTAGGAATTCAGAATTAGAAAGAATATTAAAAATAATAACCCATTTTCTCTGATAATCTAACAAGTGGAAACAAGAACATCCAATGTCCTTGCACCTAAGCATCAAGGCAATGGACGCTTTGCACGTAGGTGTGATCTGACTAGAGCGGGTGGACGAGAAGCCCTGGTGAAACTGAGGCTGTGCTCTTGTGAGCCTCAGGGTAGTGATGAAAGTGAAGCAGTAACTCAGTGCTGGTATGGAGTAGCAAACCGCTTACTTTCCCTTGCATATATGAGAGGAATCCTGACTTCCTGAGCCATGGTACATAGGTGTTCTCTTTACCCCGAGAAGGGTATCATTATCTGTAGTGCAACGCTGCTTACGGGTGCCAAGCTTCCAGCGGGGCCCCACGCTTTCTTGTATTCACCAGTAATGGGGAGTTTCTCATGTAGGTGGAACACAATTACAACAGGTGGATACAAACAAGTAGGGGAAGAGAAAGATGTACTGAAACCATGACAAAACTGATGAGTATAAAAAAGTGATGGCAGCACCCAACCTGACAAGCTTAAGGAGAATAGAGACCAGTCCAATAACAGGCTGCAGTATGGTAATGACTGTCTCTGAAGGGATATGCGCTTGCTGGTCATCTGAGGTGTGAATTGCTACGGAGTGGGGGGAGGAAGAAGCCCCTCTGCCTGCATTGTTTACTACACTGCTGACTGTGGAGCTTTATTTCTCTAATGTTTTGCATGGTAACTATGTTTGCACATGGTAACGAGCTGCCTGCGGGATTCTCTGATGTTTATGACCATCACTGCTGGGAGCTTGATTGACTTGGGGAGCAAAGTATGATGTTGTCTGAGCAGTTAACTGATCAGTGTTGCTGCCTACAGGCCGGGAAAGGTTGGGGTCCCCTGCCTAATGCCAACTCAAATTTGGACGCATGTCATTTATAGTCATGCAAAGCAGTGTCACATTTTTTTCTTCTTCTTTGATCATACTTAGAAACTATAAATCCCCAGGGTGAAATCTTAACTCCACAGAAATCAAGAGCAAAACTCCCTTCAGTGGTGCTGAGTTTATGGTGAAAGTTGTCTTTTTCTTTCTTAAGCAATTCCTGTAATTGCTGGAGAACTGTATTTATTTCCCTCCTCTCACAGCAAATAAAATGTCAGCCGTCACAGTCAGCTAGTCTACTGAAAACAGTCAAGTCTGTCTGTTCAGGGTGTTGAGGGCTGATAATAAAATTACAGCCCAATAATTTTATATTTTTCTCCTATTATCTGCAACACACAGCATGTTTTATGTGTTCTGCTCCACTGGGACCATCGTAAACCTGTAGCCAGCTATTCTGTTTGAATACACTCAGTGGGAGGTGACAGGTGCACTATTACAAAGAGATCTTGGAACTTTATCATAATATATTCAGCAAGGTGATAATATAAAACCCACTGGGAAATAGAGAGAGGTGAAGGAGAAATTCCACACCTGGGAACTTATTTAATGTTTAAAAACAGGAAATGCTTTAGAAGAGAAAATACCTCTGATCTGTCTATTCCACTGCCCCAAACTAGTTAGCACAAGACCCCGGTGGAGAAGGTAGATAGAGGAGATGCCCTCCAGCTCACCTCGGCCTCCATTGCGCTCTCCAGCTTGTGCGCCAACCGGAGCAGCCGGGCGCCTTGGATTGACACGGCTATGGTTTGTTTTCATAGTGTGACCCTGGGACAAGGGAGATTTTGTGTGAGATTGGACAAAGACACATAGTGGAAAACTCTCTAGCACAAAAGGGAGATCGTGAGGTGAGAGGCACTCCTCCAAGTGCAGCCAAAAGCATCAGAAACAGGTTCTGTATCGATTTCTAACCTGGACCAGTCCCATTCACTTCAATACTTCCCTTTCCTTTCAGGTTATTTAGACCTTTGCTCCTTTACTGAAGTTTTCTGTAGAAGGGAAAGTGTAACCTAATAGCATAGACCAGATCGGTGGACGCCAGAACCAGGTTCTGCGTGTGGCTCCGTACGTGTACGCCGCTGTGTGAGAGCCGGCTCCTATATGGACATCGGTGTTCAATACCCAGAAACTGGTCCTGGCTCTCACCGCTGTTATTTTCTTCTCGGGCAACCTAATCTTTGTTGCTTTTGTTGGCTTATTTGTTTGTTTTCCCGTGAAGCTACCTTTAAAGCCAGCGTGTTCTCTCCAAGCGAAGGGTGCTTTGGAAGCTGGATGGCTGATGCTGGGCTCTGCTCTTCTCCCGGCATCATCGCGAAAACTCTGGTCCGCGTGATGAAGCCCCGTGGGTCGGCTCCCCGTTTCTGCGCCCCCGCGAAGGCCGCCCGCCCCTCCGCAGATCGCCACAGGTGTGCCCGCTGGCGCTGCCCTCGCCCAGCCCGGCCGCCCCCGGGGGCCGGGCTGGGGCTGGGGGGGCCCCGCAAGCCACCCCCTTTCCCAGGTGCCTCCCCGCCAGCCCCGGCCCCGGCCCGGCCCCGCCGCCGCCCCATTGGTCCCGCCCGCCCGTCCCGTCCCGTCCCGTCCCGTCCCGTCCCGCTCCGCTCCGCGGCGCCCCCCGGGCGGCGGCCGCGCCGAGACGCGGCGCCGGAGGCAGCGCTGCCCCGCGGCGGCGGCGGCGGCGGCGGCGGGTTAAAGCGCGCGGCGGCGGCGGGGCGGGCGCTCGGCGCTCACCGCTCGGCGCTCACCTGGGCGCCGCTCCATGGGCTCCGCCGCCGCGCAGGGCGGGGGCGCGGCGCTGCGGGCCGGCCGCCGGAGCGGCGGCGGGGCAGAGCCCAGGTGACCATGCCGGGGAGCCGGGCTGGCCCGCCGCACGCCTCGGGGAGCAGGTAGCACGCACCGGGCGCACGGCGGAACATGGACTGTCTCCTGCTTGTCGTCTGGACGTTACCTGTTGCGATTCTCAGCGGCAGCTCCATGCAATTCCCGACTCTCCCGTGGCTTGGAAGCACTGTAAAGGCAGGTCGAGAGCACGTTCTTTTGCAGTCGCCTAGTGTAATTTCATACCAGGTTACTGCACAGTTTCTGGTGCCTTGTCTTTCTGCCTTCCCTTGTCAAGTAAATCTCGCCCAATACTCCTTTTCTCTCTCTCTCTCTTTTTTTTTTTTTTCTCTTGCAGACCCTTCAGCTGTGCTGCCTCTGTTGCATGTCTCATGCAGCAACTTTAACCAGTGACAGCATCAGTGAATTGACTCATGGTTTGTATAGCTCTTTCTGTGTCTGTGTATATGAACATTTGCATGGATGCTTTTTTTTGCTGGACTGAGCATTTGAAGGGAAGAAGCCACGGTGTTCGGGGAACATAAAGTGAAAGCAAGTTGGCTGCTGTGAAATAGCAAACTGTGGGCAGAGACTAACTTGTTAAGCCCTGTGTGCGAACGCTGGAAGGAATGATGTGTAACAGCAAAGCAAATGAATGAGATGGTAAATACAGCCACGTTTCCATGTGCGATTGGGAAGATGGCTGTGTGTATGCAGCCACAGCACCAAAACCTCATGTGTCTTTATGGAAGCGATGAGACAAAAGTAATGAAAAGATTCGGGTGGGAGAGCGGAAGAAGCTGTGCAATGCAGGCTAAGGGAAAACAAACCTGGAGGGAAAGGACTGGAGGGAGTGAGAGCACAGGCGCTGTTTGTTCCCAGGTTGCAGAGACTAACACTTAGATGCTGATGACTTTGGGAAGTTTGAAGTGCGGTGTATGCTTTTTATTGGGTGCGAGTGGAAACAAAGTACAATAGAGAAGCACACCAGGGTGCAGAAAGGAACACCCTCTTGCACCCTACCGTCTGCTCGCTGGGGGATTCCCTCTCTCCAGCAGCTGCTTGCATTTTTTGGCCACCAGCCTGCTTAGCGTCCTCAGCTTCTGCCATTGATTATCACCACTCGAGGAAAGTGAAAGTTCCTGATGTATTGTTTCAACTGTCTGAGGGTAAACAACCTATCACTGGTTATGTTTTCAGCTTAATGTGTGTCCAGTGAAGTCTATTGAGGCAGAGATTGATAGTTTTTGCAACATCTGTTACAAGAAGGAGAGGATTTTCTTCTTTTTTTTTTTAAAGGTGTTATTTCAATTTAGGAAGATAAATGAATTGTTTGCCTGTCAAATGCATGGACATCTTTAAGTATTAACAGAGGAATACAGCTCAAAAAATGGAATGGGGTTGGGAAGCAGGTTCTTCAGCATAATTACTCATATAACCAGGAGTAGGTGCAAAGGTCCTAGGTCAGCAAACGGCTAAAATTCAGACCCAGCTTCCAGGATACAAGGAATCTCTGTATGGCTGGATCAACAGCAATGGTAATGTTCTTCAAGCTAGGCACCTGCTTGTGCAGCTAGCTAAATCATGGCCTCTATTTTTCCTTTCTTAGGTGGTTGTGAGTAGATCTTAGTCTTCTCCTCACAAACAGTTTTGCAATTTTTCACATATTTTATCCAAAACAATAAACTTCTTTGACATGCAATTAGCAGTGGCTGACTAAAGGTTATTAGGTAGGATGTAATCTCTTTCTGCTGAAGGTCAGTTACAATTTGAAACCCAGTCTAATCAAGTCACTACAAAGAGATGAGGTCTCACTCAGTTAAGGCATTAATAAATTAATCCTTTAATCCATTTGAACAAGTGGTACAGTCCTACAAAGTCTCAGTCATGGTTACCCCTACAGTGATATAATATTTGCTGCATTCTTAGGGAAAGAGCAAAACCCTGAGACCAGAGCAGCCTGTGCATTTGACAGCAATTAATACAGGGGGAGGGGAAAATCTACAGATCTGCTGGTGATGACAAATGTCTTCAGAAGAGCGATTGTGGGAATGTTCACAGCTATGCTATTTAGGCTGTGCCTCTCAGTGGGGCAGAAAGGAAACAAACAGTGTTTGAGAGCCTGTGTGACTTACAGGGGTGAATTTATGCAGTCAAGCTTATACACACAGAGCCTGCAGAGCTTTCAGGCCATTCCCTACATGAGGGAGTGCTTCATGGTATAGTGAAAGGCTGATGCTTGCCATGTTAGAATGACACTTACCTTATTTGTTGGATACAAAAGCTGATGGCTAACTTTTTATTGTTACAGATTATGTATTTGTGACACCTGTCAAAGTGGATTCCAGTGGATCGTACATTTCACATGATGTTTTGCACAGTACTAGGAGAAAGAGATCAACTCAGAGTTCAAAGAGTTCCTTGCACTACAAATTTTCAGCATTTGGACAGGAACTTCACTTAGAACTTAAACCTTCGACCATTTTAAGCAACAGTTTTATTGTCCAGGTACTCGGGAAAGATGGAGTCTCAAATTCTCAGGAACATGAAATTGAGCAGTGTTTCTACCAGGGATTTATAAGGAATGATAGCACCTCTTCGGTAGCAATATCTACATGTGTAGGCTTGGTAAGTGGTTATTTAAAACAAATCAGCATTAAAAGTATTTTCATACGTGGAATAGTAGCTGAAGTTATGTAATTGATATAATACTCAGGGCACCATACACCATTTGCTGATTTCTCACCAGTTGCTATTGCATTTAACAGAAGAGGTTCAGTTATAGCCAATCAGCTGCAACATACCCTTGGGATTTTCTGATCACAGTCTTTCAGGAAAAAACCAGAAGACACACTGGTAGTCCTAATAATTATCCCATAGCAATTTTCGTATGTTATAGTTTGTGATAGTTTATACATTTTTGCTTGCTCTTAAGTAAATTCTCTTCCTGCCTTTGTGAACTGCTATGAATAAAGGAAAAAAAAAATCAATCCACAGGCTTGTGAGGGAAAAAAATATTGTACCTAGGGTTCTCAACCGCTTTAATGAAAGGTGAGTTTTCTAGCTCCGCAAAAGGAGTTATGAACCAATTTCCTTTCGTTTCCTTTGACAATTCCAGCCTTATTTGGTTTTGTAAGTCTTGATTAGTTGATCTCGTATGAACGTGTTAAGTATTTATCATTGCATGTTTTCCGTTTATGGCTGCCATCCAAGTTAATGAAAAATTACTACTCACAAATGATTTTTTCAAAATACTTTTGACAGTGCTCATTGCCTGCGGAGAACTCTTTACTGATGTAATTCAGAAGAATAATCTGCAGAATTAATAGTTACTGATGGTTTTTAGGCTTAAGCCCTTGCACTTGCAAAACAACCTCCTAGGGATGCAGATGAAGCAGTGGCATTTAACGGTGTTAGGTGTATGAAGCTATCTCTATGCCTTGTGGTTGACTAAGTCCGGAGGATATGTTGGGTGACCCTCTAGAAATCTGTTTTGCAAAGGTACTTGTCCATAAGGGCTATTAAACTGTGTGACAGGACCAAAAAAGGAGCACTTGAGACACCCAGTGTTTCTTTTGAAATAGTAATCAGTGACTTGAGAAGAGGGTGGCTCATTAGGAAGAGCTGTTGAATACTGGTGACTGGCTGAAGTAGCCTGGAATATATTTTGAATGCTCTACTCTTTTTCTCAGCAAGTTAGGGGAATTAGTATCTTATAGTTAATTTGAACAGTTGCAAATGTGACTTCGGAGCAGGTGCCAGGAACTGGGATGAAGCTTTCTTTTGGTTTTTTAAGTTGTGTTTGTAGTGTTGAACTGTTCATGTCGGATGTGCTTAGTTGTTTCTGTGGGAGTTTCATTTTCACAACTGCTAGCTTTTACCATATTTATTCAGGGAAAAAAAAAACCCAACCCCATATATGAAATATGAAATAAGTGTTTTCACTTATTGCAGTGTTCCTCTAAGAGAAGTTCTCTACCTACACACAAAGGTTTGGGTGATCTCCCCTGTTTTGGTTTTTAACATGCTTTCTGAGTAAGTGAAGCTGGGCTTGTCCAGTCTTGTCTGCAGAAGGAAGGTTCAAGTCTGCCTCAGGTCATGGAGAAACAGAATGTGGTGATCTTAACTGAGACTGAAATGGATCTTTTACCACTGTCTCGACATAGAGATTGTTATGACTGTTAAGCTTCACTTAGAAAAGATCCAGAAACTGAACAAAAGAGAATAAATACTGTGGCATGAACAAATTTATTATGACAGAACATTTTTCAGTAGCTAGGTTATCACCAGTTAGAATCTCTTTCTTTAATCAGTTCCAAGGTTCAATAGATTTCACCTTAAATTAATATTTTAAACTAGTAAATGTACTAAACCTTTATTTATAATAATCTCCTGCAGAGGTATCCTGAGTAGGTATCACAAATAAAGTGTAATAGTTCCTTTCTCCCTATCCATTTATTAATTTCTGTGCACCTAATGAATCCCAGGCAAATTATCAACAGGATTATTAGTCTTTCAGTTTGTAAGGCTGCCGCCTTAAAAACATGTCGTCAGCTGTCTGTAATGACAACCACGTCATTTTTTTTACTGTGATCCAAATTCAGTAATCATATGTTAAGTCTGGACGCTGTGCTCTGATCAAGAGAACCTTGTGAAAAGCTTCTATATCCTCTTTGCACCAACTACTTTTGTCACTTGGTTGCCCTTCTTTCCTATTTGCTTTGTTCACTGCAATTAAACCGAAAGTGGTGTTTCTTCTATATGGTTGGTAGCACTAATCTTTCCATTGTTCCTTTCATTAGCAATAGCTTCTCTACAATAAAACTGCAGTGACCCATTCTTTCAAGCCTGGAACAGCACAATGTGATTTGGAAGCAATTGCATTTCAATAGACTACAGGGACTCTTTGATCTAATTTTTTGGATGACCTAGAGTATTCAGTCATTCAGCTGTCTGTTATCTGCCATTGCCTGCAGAGTAGACTTTTGAGAGACTCTATACGAAATGGTTTGTTAGGCAGGATGACCTTAACTTAACACTGGAAAGCAGCAAGAATTTGTTGCTTTGGTATAGATCTTTTAAGAGATGCATGTATCTTACTCGTGTTTTAATAGCTTAGTTGACAGTAAGGCCCCATATTTTTATGCTGATTTGTTGATTTGAGACCGAATGTTTCCATCAGACAACGCAATTGCCTTGGTGCGTCGGAAGGCAAAACTGGATCTATGCTCTTTATCTGAATAAGCACTCTAATACATTACGTTAGCATTTTTGGCGAATGTGTGCAAGTTTACTATGAGTACTGTCTCTTGCCTTTTCATCATCAAAGTGTTTAGGTACTTCAATTTTCAACAGGAAACTTGCTTTCTCCTGTCTTCTGCCCTTCCCTGCTTCAGTCAGCATCCTTTACTTGCTGGAGCATCTGTTATTCAGCAAGAAAAATTTATTTTTCTTATTTTTTCTTTAAATGAAATTTACTTGTATGCAAGAAGTCTAGTTTAGATCTTCCTAAGTGTGTATTTTACCATCAGGCATTAAGTAGCAGCATCATACTTACTGAGCAATAAAAGAATATGACAGATTTATTAAAATCTAGGCTTATGCTGTACATCTCAGATTTCTCAGTCATTTTATCAAAAATGCTCAAAAGATGAATGTACTTTTACACCTTCAGAAAACTCTCTGTTCTGGACTATTTGTGGAGAATATGATACATTCTCTCTGAAGAAGTTGTGATAATTTTTTTCACTTTCATATATTTTGTTAATACATTCTCACTCTTAGGGTGGGGTTTTTTAACTCACACAACTTTGGGTCAATGAGTTCGTTTATGTTAGTAAATACAAAACTAGTTTCTCTCTTTGGCATCATCTTAATGTGGCCCAAAGAGAAATTAATGCAAAATTTTAAACTCCTTTCTCCACTGATATTCATTATTACTTTGATTAAAACTCTTCTGTTACTCTAGCATGACTTCTTGGAGCCTCCTTCAACCCCCTCTGCTCTCCCAATTGATATGTCCAGGCCACTGGTTTGTCTTGCTGCTTCATCCTCTGTTTATATTTTCCAATTCAAGCTGTTCATTCTTCCCAAATTCAGTTTTTTTCCAAACTCCTGACTTGAGCTAAGTCTTACTTACTGTAATTATATGGTTTTATTATTATTATTATTTAGTAATATATTATTACTTATAATTGCCTTTAGCTATCTATTTGGGAGGCAGACCATGCCAAATCCACAGAATGCAGGGGTTTTTGAGTTTTTCTGAAGGAGATGGTGCTGGCCACTGTTAGAATAAGAAATTATGTTTTAGGACTTGTTCAGTCTGTCCGTATCTGTATTCCTACTTCGTCGTTCTTGTGTTGTGCTACCTCATCTGCATTAAAAACAGGTGTCTCTTGTAGCTCCACCATCTTTAACTCCTCTTTCATGATGACATCGTCTCTAAAAGCCTTATTAGTGTCTTCCTAGTTGGTGTATAAACTGTGTGGTGTTTGTCTCTCTTTATATGCCAGTTTTTGTCTCCTTATGTGCTGCTTATATTAAGTCTATGTGTACATAATCTCTTGTATAAAGTGAGTTGTTTGCAGTCACACAGTAAATCAGGGCAGAATACAAGAGAACCCCAGACTTGTCAGTAGTCCAGTTGTGTTCTGGAGACATTCTTAGAAGTAATTTATAACTGTGCATTTAGGAGCAGAAGTTGCATTCCCTTTGTGGACAAGAACTCTCTCTTACGAAGCCATATGAGTTTATGCGATAGTCCAATAAACAACATAGAAAATAGTGAACATAATGAATGAGTAGTTTATTATACAGTATTTGTGGGGATGTTGCTGCTCTTTGGTGGAGGAGACAGGTGAGGGTATATAGCAACTACAAAACATGTGCGCCCAGAGGAAAGAAACCTATGTACAACATAAAGGAACTGTCCTACTGTTACATCAGAGGAGACATGCGTATTTTGGGTCAAAGAGAAAATCAGTACAGTTAAGTGGAATAGTTCAGGTCCTTTAAAACTATATGATACACAGTTTTATTGTTCAGGCCAAATTCATCCCTAAGCAAACGCACTAGCACGGGGGCCTGGGGGGCTGCACCTGCTTACACTGGAGGTGAATGTGAGCCATTCTCTCCCTTTTATTTATGTACCTCAATTAGAAGAGTGGAGTCAGCTTCATGCACTAGCTAGTGCCCTCCTTTGTTTTTGGTACGATGTGATTGAATCTTTCATTATAAGGGGCCTCTTTCTCTTGTCTCAAGTTCTGTTATGTTTGTTAGTGTCTAGTCAAGGAAAGAGAAAGAGGAGGGAAGGATGAATCATGTTACACTCACTGAGCTGTCAGGAGTCTACGACTGGAGAAAGGGTTAGATGTAGCACTGAGAGATAAACAGGAGATGTATTAATTCAATGGAAGCTGTGTGTGCATGTCTGAGGGCAGGACTTTACTCAAAGTATCAAAGAAGCCACAAAATTAAAGCTTCTTAACGCAGTCTGGCCACTTAAGAGGCAGGCAGGCAAGGCAACTCGTGTATCCATTCTTTGTAGTTGTTTAATTGCACCCTGTATTAGCATTATTTAAGTTCATGCTAACAACAGCCTCTTATTCCTAGAGCTCACACTTTAAGTCCAATTAAATATGTTGAGACAAATCCCAAAGTTCTTATGCAGACAAACTCCCATCCAAATCAGTGAGCCAGACTGCTGGTAAAAGTACTAAATAATTGCTGTTCACAATGAGGTTCCTTTAGAAATGCACAGCTGTAAAAATAGGACAAAACTTGGCCCAGTGGGACCTTGAAGAGAAACTGAGTACAGAACTGGTGATTTGACTCATTCTCAAAATTATTTTAGTCCAACCACAAGTCAATATACAAATACTACATTTTCTGCTGTTATACCAGCACAACATGAGGAGCATCTGCTGTATGAGTTCTTTGACTTTATTTATATTCACCCACCATTACATCTCCATCCTTTATAAAACACAAACTGTGTTTTACAGGCTCATAATTTTGTCCACTGTTTTGATGGACATTTTGTCATTATTCACTCCATAATATGATAAAGAGGTAAATAAGAAAAATCTTTACAAGAGAATGAGGTGACAGTGGGAAAAAGCTGTATTCTTGAAGACATTTTAAATTATACTAGACAAGTACAAGACACTGTTTCTGGTCTCAGCCTTGAATTGACTGCTGATGGGGAATGAATTGTGTGATTAGATTATTGATTGCCCTTCTCCATATCTGTCTGATAAGCTTTCTGTTTAACTCTCGCTTTAGCTCTGCAAGGCAAAGACAGTGTTATCCCAGGCATTTTGACCGTACTGATTCCTGATGGGTAAGAAATGGAATTAAAGAGAATTAACGATGGAGAAATAATCTATTACTTTTCCTGTCCCCTGGAAGTAGAGGTTGCATTTATTCCAGGTTTGATGTTAAAAAGACCTGGAACCCTTGAACATATATAGAGGGAATACTGCATCACTGAGAGTACTTTGGCTCCGTCAGCCTGAGCACAGTGGGCTCTGGGTGTAGAACAGCTCACAAGAGTGTCTACAGGAGCTGGTCCTCTCAGTCACTTTTGCCTGCTCCGTTATTGCTCAGCTGGAAGTAAGAGTGTGGAAATTGTTAGCTGATGTATTTCAGACCAAACGTCAGGCTGTTGTGAGCACTGCTGCTTGCACCATTAAAGCAGTTCCAGAAACAGGGAACTATCCATTCGTACACAGGCAGGGAGTTTATCCCGGCCTTTCTGTTAAGCAGCAGTCTTACCATAACTTCTAAGGGAATTAGTAGACTCTGTACTTGAAACATCAGTGTTTTCCTTGCTGTAGCAAAGTCTTTCCACGAAGCTTAGTTCCCACACTTTCCCTAGTCTGTTAGAGAGAAGCTTATAGTCAAATGCTCTCATAAGGGTCAGGAGAGGATGACCTGTCTGCACAGACTTGACCTCTTCATGACAGGATGTCTTTGATGTAAATGAGGATTTTTATTTTAAGCGCCTCTATTTTCATTTGGACCGTACCATCTCTGCTGCTGAGATGCAACACGTTGTCTTCTGCACAGCTGTGAACTGCTGAACATCTAAAATATTTCCCTTTATAGAGGCAGATTCTATTAACTACTAGCAGCTTTCAGTCACTAATAATTAACCTAAATGAGGTTTTATTTCTGTCCCTTTCCCCTTCTTCCTCCACTTCAGAAGTGTCTGAGGAAGATACCAGGTTTGCAGACCTGGAGTGTAAACACTTTTGTTTACCCAAAACACAATGACAGTCTGTGAAACTGTAGTTCAGGTCCAACAGCCCACTCCTAGAGCTCTGTACCTGACACATAGCAGTCAAGTGAGTGGTAAGCACAGGAGTATTTCGGTTGTGCCCTGGCCCTGCTGCGGAGTCCACTCAATTTGAGCAAACAGCGGTATCAAAGCTGTTAAAACAATTTTTTTTTCCCCCAAGCTTACTTCCTCCTTAGGCCCTTTGCAAAGCCAGTGCCCTGATTATGATGACAGCTTTGTTATTTGCACACTTCTACTCAGTTGGGAACATTACTTTGATTCAAAGTAGGCTGCCCAGTCATAACCGGTCTGTATGGTCACTGGGAGGTTGTTACCAGCTCCATACGTCCCTCAGTCATTTTGGCACCTACAATTTTTGTTTGTCACAGCTATGTTTAAGTCTACAAGGTATTTAAGATAATGTTCTGTAATTTGCAACTTTTTAGGGAAGGGTTTGTATTTCTGATGCATGGCATGTCCCATACTCTTCAAAAGAGGTGGTAGTTTGATCACTGGGACTGCTGTCCAGTACTGCAAACAGTGAGAGAAGGACGGAAGTCTAAAGGCTGTTCTCGATGGCTATGGTTTTGAGATTTGCAGTCCATGGATGGGCGCAAAATGAAAGCTGGGGCCATGCTAGACAAAGGCATCCAGAGCTGTGATGCCAATAATACACTGGTCAATTCTTTAAGACAATTTCAGAGCTATTTGCATCTGATTTTGTTCTCTTCTAAGCATGAGTAATGTTGCTGACTTACAGATTCATAGCTCTCTAGGGATTTTCTAGAAAACACCTGTTTTCTCTTTTTAGAAGTTGCAGTGTCCAGCGATAACCTGACAGCAGGCCCATTAAAGTCTGCAGCCTTTTTAGTCATCAGAACTGTTCCCTCTGACCTGATTCCTGACCACATGCAGAAGCTGTTAGCGCTGTGTGCCTCATTTTGTAATGGACTTCTCTCAGTGAGCTGGCAGAAGAGGGGTTAAAATTAGTTAACCCTGCAGCGAGAGCTAGCAGTGGACCTACAGTGAATTATATCAGCTGAAGCTCAGACTTCACTATCTTTTTTTCCAAAAACCACTCATTTTGTATTAGGAAGGCATCTGAATTGAACTTTAATGGATAATTACATTAGAAACAAGGTTTTCCTCTGTCTTTTTGATCATGTCACTGGGAGCAGAAATGTTGGTGCTTTCTTGCCTTTTCTTATCCCTTTTTAATCACAGTTCTGTTGCTGCAGGTCTACCATAAATTACAGTATGCTAAAGGAATTTCCTATTGATTTGCTCTGACAGTGATTTGACCAGCTATGTGAATAGCTGATGGAAGCAGAACTTATCTTTGGTTCAGACAGTAGAGCATTGACTAAAGCTTCGAGGTAAACATTTACAGAAGGAACCTGAAATCATAATGCCTTGCAGCTCAGCACAATTTACAAACATGTATTAATTAAGCTTCAGTACTGGCTTTACTGTGTGTTAGACAAGAACAGCATCCTGGCTCATAATAGGTTGACATCAGTAACCTTTTATTGTTTATCATGCTCGGAAGTCACTAAGAATGAGGGTGAAGAAATGTCAAATAATCAGGTCATATGCAAGTGAATGAGTCTTGATGGTTGACGCTCAGTACCGTGGGAACCATTATTGTCCAGAGTAATTTCTGGAACATATGAGTTAACTTTTTTTTTTTTACAATGTTAGTTCATAAGCTCGGGAAATCTACAAACAAGTTGTACAGTCAGATGAAAATCCTTTTCCTGAATCTCATATGTGGCTGCCCAGCTAGTTCCTGCCAAAAAATAGTTAAAGAAAAATGTTTGATGGCAAAGATAATAGGTCTTGAAGTTATTCTTACTGGACTAACAAGGCCCAGCACAAACCTGCTTAACAGAAGAGGAAGCTGAGGCAATGAAGTGATATTTACTTGCACAGACAATAGGGCGTTGCCTTTTCACTCTTCTGTGGCATTAGCATTTCTAGCTGCCCCACTATGTACACAGCACACTCATAGCTTTATTCTTTGAGGACTGGATTCTTGCTGTTCACAGTGGGATCACTTGAATGCTAGTGCCTGCCTGCCTAATATATGTTAATTGAAGGACTTTTGTGTCTCAACATCTTTATTAATATTAATGGATGAGATTTTTAATGGACCTATACAAAATATGCTTGACCTAGCTTGAGCCCTCACTTTTGTTTTTATACTCTGCAGCACAGTGTGGCTTCCAACTAATTTAAGAACGTAATATTATATTCTGTGGCAGAATACACAAACTAATGAAACATGAATTACTCTTCAGATCTGCAGTTTCTTTGCCATGAGATATAAAATTTATATAACACCAGAATATAATTAGTGGTTTTTTTAAATAATGAAATTAAAAACAGATTTGTTTTTTTCTTCATGCAAATTATTGCACTTGAGTGAAAAGAGTGAGCATTTAAAAATAATTCTATCTTGAACAGCCTTGTCTTATGCCACATACTTATTCTTTTTTAGGAAGAAGTCATCAGAACAGTAAGTCTTAAAATTAGGCTAGACTAAACCTCAAGAAATATTTCAAGGTAATATTGTAATGAAAGTATAAGCTGGTCACGGTAAGGAGTAGGTATAAATTCTGTAACGCATTGTCAGAGAAGAAAGTTTAAACTTTTCTGAAAATATGGCTACCCGGTTTCATTTCTTCTTAAAACTTGACAGAAAGTTATGCTCTTTGTTTAGTTAGATGCAAGTGTAAATTAAAGATTAAATTACCTATCGTGGGCTAGGGCAGAGATGAATGTTTTGCAGCCCACTGTGGATGATTACAGTATGGGCAAGAAAAATGCTCCTGTCACTTTTGCATTTTTTTGCTACTCTTTCTGACCAAGGATCATTCCTTATAGCCTACTCTACATTACATTTTTTGCAACAGATGTCTTTGAAATCACTGTACAGACCAGCCTACCACCACAATCTCCAGCCTCCAGGTTTTTTCTCTGTTTTCTGGCTTCTCTTCATGCTAGAAGCCATGCTGAAGGCCATATGGATATTTTTGCACTCCCAACATCACACACTGATGATCAGATTTTTATCCTTCCTCTAGCAGCAAAAGCTTGAGCAAAGGGGTGGATAAAGGACAATTTCCAGGCTGAGACACAAGTGAGCAGCTGATGTCTACTGATTCCTGCAGCACAGTATCTTCCACTTTCATTGACAGTATTTGCTGTTTATGGGCTTCATCTAAAGCTTGGAGTGAGTAAAAAGTTTTATGCTGACTGCTTTGGATCAGCACCTGTCCTCAGGAGAGTTCTTTTTTCTTCCTCCCCACATCATCTTGGCCCTTGAGTCAAGATGCACACCATTTCTTTGGGAAACATTATTACAATTAATATTTGGTTTAGAAAGACATTTTGCAAATGGAAAGTACCACTGGCTCATCAAGAAAGTGAAGCATGTCTGTTTCTACTGGCAGACCACAAAACATATCTTGTAAATAATCCAAGGTGGTGCTGTGTAATCAGATTTCCCTGAATCAGAAGAGAGGTGGAGGAAAATGGCCTACTTGAAGGGCAAAGAGACCATCTGCAGACTGGCCCTGTGCTGTTTGCATGGACCGCTGCACTAGTAACAGCCAGAGGTGAAATGAGGCAGGAGTTCAGGCACTTTTCCAGAGTACCAGCTGCTGCTACTGCCGCTAGAAAATGCACTGAAGTGCTTGGCATCTGGTGCCTGCAGCTGCCTGATACATTTCAATGTGCTAATGCCAACTGTTTTCATTCTGCTGTGCTGCCAGGGTGTTACGACAGTGAAGGAGTAAAGGCAGCACAGTTGCCACCAAGAAATAAGAAGTCAACAGTAAATGTAAAGAGGTTACTTGGCCTAATCCCTATCAGGTCCTGATAAAGTCAAGTCTGGCTTTGGGATTAAAAGAGGAAAGAAGCTTTTGAGGCTTGTTTCCCTTGTTAGACAGGAAATGGACTTCACAATTTTTGATCTACAAAAATGTGCAAGGATATTATAACTTGTCATCTTGGGGACACTGTAGGAGGCAAGACCTTATTCATCTCTGCCTTTGGTAGGAGAGCCGAATAATTGCATAGAGAAGAACATGTGGTCTGATATAGAAATCATTAACTGATTCCTCTGATTCCTCCGCATACAGGAGAGCCGTGGGTGTGAGTCTCTGTGGCGCAATCGGTTAGCGCGTTCGGCTGTTAACCGAAAGGCTGGTGGTTCGAGCCCACCCAGGGACGGGTTTGCCTTTCCCTGCCCATGGCAGGGGGCTTGGAACTTTAAAGTCCTTTCCAGCCCAAAGTGTTCTATAGTCATTTTAACTGCCTGAGGCACAGTGTGCATCTCATTTGATGAAGATTGTGCATGAACTCAGATACGGGTTGGAACCCTGACAGAACAGCATATAGAGTTGGTGCCCTGTGTCACTGAATATCAGACTAATGGTATGGTGACAAAGGCTTGTTTTTTCCATCAGCCTGTGTGACAGGTGTAATACCAATGGAAAGACAATTTGGACCAGAATCCGAATCAGAAAAGAGAGGCTGGGTGAACCTGGGGTCAAAAGTGTGTCAGACTTTGGTCTGGCCTATGAATATTGCACAGGTTCTATTTACAGGTTCTCAGCTTTTGGGTTATAGTGCTGTGAGAAGTTTATTTTTGTTGTAATTTTCCAGGCATTTCTTGAAAGCTAGCTTTCTGCTGTGCATAATAGCACCACAACAGTAATTTATCTGGAAATAGCTGAGTGCTGAGGGAATAGTATATTTTTTTGTTGTGGCTGTTCGCGTGATTTATTTAAGAATTTTAAACATTACACTTTAGGAAAGTTAGGAACACACTCTAATGTGAAAATTAAAACAGAAGGAAATGCTATTCACCCAGAATGAAGGTCTGTCATCTTCAAACTAGCATTTGTGCATAGCAAAGGTCACTTTACCTCCACAGCCTTACTTCTGTGTTAGGTTTAACAGAAGAAGATGTGGAGCATTTCCCCATGGGCCTATGCTTCCTGCTCACCATCAGCCTGCTCTGAATGGTGCCCACGTGCTCCAAAATACCTCCATGGATATGCCGCACGCCCTTAATAACAGCTTAGCCTCTGGACCCATCTTTTTGCATTTTTCTTGCCAATAAAATGGAAGAGAAATTCGTATATGCATATATACATATCTATACCAGTGCACTGGATTGGTGCCAATCCTTTAATCCTGATTTTACAAAGGACAGTGCAATTCAGTGTCTATTGTCTGTGAAATATTAATATATTTGTATTTCCATGAAGTCGCACAAGGCAATACTTTTTACAGCTGTTGTCTCTTCTACCATTTGATAACTATATTATGTGCTAGCGAAATAGGAATTATCATCTAAATCTACACCTTCATGTTTCTTCAAGGAAGGGACTTACATTTTAAAGATGTGATTTATGTGATTTGCAATTGAGGTGATTTGTCTCTGACTTTTGTAATAAGTGGATGGATGTAGTGTTATTGCAAAAAATGATAATGTAGGGGATGTAGAGCAGTCTTGCATGACTTCTGTCATTATACATTAATATATGTTAAAGGAGTAAGTCACTATAAGTCTGTAAATTATCTTATAAAATTTATTCACTTTTGAAAAAAAATCAAATTTACTTTGGATTGGTTGAATTTGTGAGAATTAGTAATAGTGTAAAGAATTTGAAAAAATATGAAAGTTCAGCGTTCTATTCTAGTCCTTTTGAGGGGTTCAGTGGAAGTGTATAAAGAGAAGCCCTAGACCGAGGTGATCAAATGTGGAATCTTGGCTGAAACTATTCCAACAGGATGGGGAGTGTAGTTTAAACCCTCTCTTATCTTAGCAGCATTCTTGTGCACGCTAGATCTCCACAGTAAGATGGTTGATTGATTCATAGCAACTGATGGGCAGTTTAAAATTACAAAGCTTTCAATTTCCTTGTTCCTGACAGATAAAGAGGGTGGGCATTTCCTGATTATATGGTATACATTCAAAATATTTAAGTTCCCTATGGTGCTATTTGTGACTAATTTACTTCCATAGCACATTAACACTGCTGGTTTTATGCTGTGGGAGGAGTGTATAGTGTAACATGCTGTGAAGAGGGGAAATGTTTCACAACAAGTGGTCCTTCTGGCTTTTCCTCTGTTTACATTACCACCTGGGAAGAAGAAAAGGTGGAGTCAATGACTGATGATCAAAATGGATTGCATGAACAGTCACGTCTTTAGTCATGACACATTAAGCTGGGCAAATTCACACTGAGAATTAAAGTGCAGGATTGCACTTTAACTCTTGGAAGCACATATAATCTTCTGTAGGAAAATGTGTAGGCACAAACAGGGCTTGATTACCTCCATGCCAGTAGTCTTTTGGCAGGCAGGGCCCCTTCAGCGGCCACTGAGCAACCAGATTGTTTTGAGGAAAAGTCAAGTATACACTAATGTGAGGGACAGGGGCTTGAGGACAGGCTCAAGCAGAGAAGTTAGAATCTGGGAATGATGTATCAGTGGCTGTACAAGTGACACGGAGCTTCAGAGAGACTCCGAATGGGAGGACCGTGTTTTTCACTTTTCACGTTCACTTTTCTAATTCTTCCCAATGAAAGTATACAAATTATATCATGTTTATGGGAGTTGGTGTGCTTTGACACGCTCCTACTTTGACTTATGCAGCACTTCACAGCACACCAAGTGTATCCTGATTTCTAAGTAAGGGCTCAAGACACATAGCAGCTAAGCTGTGCAGCACTTCTCTCGCCATGCCCGAAGGCCACAGAGAGCAGCCGCTGGCTGCGGTGTGGCATGGTGCAAACTCAGGTCACGTTCTGTGGTGTCAGGATGGAGCAGAGAGCACACTCAGGCCCTGGGACTAGGAGATTGAAGTGTCTGTAGCTGTCACACACTTCCCTGATGTCCCAGACCCTCTGTGACCCTGACAGCACATTCCTCTTCTTGGAGCTTTTTCCTAACCTATGTTTAACCTGACCTTTGCTTAACCTACTCCTTCAGTAGGTTCATTGCAGAAAGAAGGTCAGGCTGCTTAGGAAATTTTGCCTCCTAAATCTTCTGCTTGTTTTCTTTTTTTTTTTACTGTCTTTTTATAACTTTGCAGCACGCTGAGCTGTCAACAAACTCCCTATGATTGTGTCTCCCTTAACTTCAGTGCATTTTTGTTTCAATAAGAAGGCCTATAGTGTTTAACATAGTGGCAACATTTGTGGCAATAGATTTCTAGATTTCTTGGACCGATTTAATAGAAAGAATATCTCATAGAAGAAAAAGTTGCTTTCAGACACAGCCTTTCCTTTATTGCTGTATTGTTCCTATTTCCTGAGATCCGAGAGATCATCACAGGTTACTTAGATCTTTTGTTCTCCACAGACTGTATGTTGAGAGCCTAATACATAAGGCATTGTGCTGAAAACACTTTACTGTACAAATGCTTTCATGAAGAAATGCTATTCACTTGCTTGAAAATCATAGTAAATGGTGCTTGCTGACACAGGAATCAAAGGCCTCCCATCTTGGATCAGTTTCTGTGAGACTAGAAATGGGAACCTTCATGTCCTCTCCTCAGCTTCATCTTTGTCTTCTGTTCTCATTTCTGATTCTCAGAGGTGCTTAATAGATACGATTTCTCAATGAAAAGACCTAAGTAAATGCTCGCACACCATCTTTCATACTTTTCTTAAGATTCATCCCTCCTGAACAGTTCCATAATTCATAGGCTTGTACTAAAGTCTGCTTATGGTAAAATCAGTGTGACCTTTCATGACCAGTTTTGTCCTGCAGGCCTATTCAGTAAGTACAAGTCAAACATGGATCTGAATATGTGGGAACTGTTGTGTTAACACTCTAAATACTGGTTTAGACTTGTATGTTGTACTCTGACCCTGTCAGTAAACAGGATGTCAGGAGATGTAAACTGATGTATTGGGTTGAGGAATGGATTTACCTTGCTTTATGCTGAAAATCTGGACAAATATTAAGGTAGTGTTACTGTTTCTGTTTTAAGAAGACAGTTATGGAGTAATGTTTTATTTCATACCAAACCAGGACCTCTTTATGGCAGTTTTTGCATGGTGTCACAGTTATTTCTGCTAGAGAGATTTCTGTAGTTAGAAAATTGTACTGAAAACTATTTCTCATCAAACTTGCATTTATAATAATATTAAAAATTTTTCTACTCTGGGATAAATCCACCCAGGTTTCCTGCTTTTAATCGCAGTACAGTTACACCAGCAGAGCAGTTATAGCATGCTCACCTTTGCGCATCATTCCCTTAAAATAGGAACCTAGGTTAATCTGTGGGAGAGAGGAGTGTGAAGGAGTGTGCACAGTTTTGAAGCAGGACAGGGATTAGCGCAGTGTGGCTGAGCACTGCTGATTTGGCTACAAGTGGGAAAACAAAGAATCCTTGGACTTGGCAATATAATATTGCGAAGGCAGGTTTTATGGCTGTAAATGCTGCCTACAAATATGAGACTTATTCCATGTCATGGAATATAGATGTAAGTTACTACATATATCTTAGAAAATAACTCACTTCTTATTCAAACGCCCATTGTAAACTAAGATCTGGATGCTGAGGATGTTTGTATGGTTTTAGAGTTATCTGAATGTTACATGGAGTTGCCATTACACAGGTTTCTTAATGCTGTGAAAAACAGAAAATGGTGAGGTCTTATTTTAAATCAATGGACCTTTGGGATGCTGCTGCTTTTTATTTCAGGTTTAATAATATGAATTGCCCTCAAGGTTTTACTGATTTGTGATTTCTTGGGGAAAAAAAAGTTTTTCAGTCATACCCAGGCTGTTGTCCTGTTTCAAAGAGTCATTACAGTAAAAGAAGAGGAGGTTAAATGTATTCTTTCCAGCTCTTCCTTTCGCAGTGGTGCTAAACAATCACACTTTCTCTATAGGCATGTATAAAGCAGAACGTGTTAGAGCAAGGGAATTCCTAGTTGCGACCAAACCTATCAACCTTCTCAGACTCCAGTGAATGTGACTGCATGTTTCTGGGTCACCTACCATGTAGCGTTGTTCCTGTGAGTGGGGTCACATGGCAGAAGCCATCCAGTGATGCGATGAGGGACAGGTCATGGGCAGAGCCATGTCTGAGGCATGTGTCTCTGAGCAGGCCACTTGCCGGCATGGAGCCCTGCTTGATGGCACATACCTAACTATGCTGTGACCTTCTGTGCTTCATGCAACTGGTCACTGGATCACAGCTCAGGCTACTGAGGGGCATTCTGACGGCTGGGCCTGCAGCTTATTGTGAGGCAGATGGAGGCATTTTAATAGAACAACCCAGCTGGGGTCAAATGTGAGCCTTCTTAAGTCCCTCTTGAGCATTTACTGGCTTGATTACTAAACCCTGCTTATAAAACTGAGAAATAAGGAACAAAGAAGCTGAACTGCTGAAGAACTGCGAGTTTAATACAGATAACCCAGGCAGCAGCCTCAAGTTCTCACTTTTGGGCCATCTTTACTTCTTGTTTTCCATTCCCTTAATGGCCTGTGCTCTTTTGTTCCCCTCCCTTTCTCCTTCCCACATAGATATTTCAACATATGTGTATGTGGAATATCAGCAAAGCCGATACTTTGCTCCCTACAGACTTCCTTGTGACCACTCTCTCATGTAACTAATCCATAGCAATGTATACTCCAACAAGGAAAATTAAAAGGTTGGGAACTACTGACCTAACTTCTTAGTAAGCAATACAGCTGGCAATCAGATGTAACCCAAGCTCCTCGTTATTGGAGCTGCCTGAGCTATTCATAGCAACGTAAAATTGCTATGGGAATTGAGCTGGATTTATTTTGTTTGAATGCAAATTATCCCAGGTCAGACAGGCTCAGATCTTCTGCCCCCTCAAATTCATTTGCATCAGCTCTGCCAGGCTGAAGCTTTTATCTGGAGGATCTTTGCTGGGGAAAAGTGGGTATGGGTAGTGAACCGCCGACATCTAGAGTATTTGCTTTGGGGCTTTGATGCAGTCAATGTAAGTCACTCTGAAGCCAAAACTTCTGAACAGAGTGAAGGGTCTACCACCAGCTAGCCCCGTGTGGTGTCTAAGTGCATTGGGTAAGTGTCTCTTTATTGGCTGCAACTTCAACAGGGTATCTTGTAAGAGAGAGGGAGTCTTTCGGGCTTGTCTGCCACTCTCACTCATGATATGAAATGTTCTTCTGAAAGGTCCAACTGCCAAAGTCCCATCATCCCAGGAAAAGCTGTGTTTTCACAAAAAAAAAGTTGTTTCTAGTACACATGATCATAAAGGGTAAAAAACCTCTTAAAAACTCAGTTGCAAATGGTTCAAGAAATCAGAAAGAAAATAAAATACCAAATCCCTTCAGCATTATTTAAAAAAATCTCATAATTTATGGTGGTGTTTCCTGGAAGGCCTGATTCATGACTTCTAATGTTTGGAGTTGCATGTCTGATAGGGAGGAATGTTCCTGATCAGAAACACTCAAGCAGGCATCTGTTAATGCTAAGTACCTATGGAAAAGAATTTCCAAATACTGATTTTAGTTATCTGTCATCAGTTCTTTTTTTTAAGCTGTTAATTTTCTGTGTCATTATGCCCTAAGCTTATTGGTTTTGCCTTTATCACAACTATAAGAGCAGAATATTCATTAAGAAGGCATGCAGTTTCTCTAGAATATTAGTACATCTGAATTCCATCCACAAAAAATCGATTAGTTGTACACAAAGGAGGAGGAGGATCTTGCCAGAACATTTTCATTGCACCTAATCCTTTGAACAGCATGAATAATTTATAGGAAACCATCCTTAGGGTGAAATTCTGCCCTGCCTAAAGGCCTGTTAAAGGTCTAGGCATCTTGAAGTCACATTTCAGAGATTTAAGAGGAACATAAATGGTGCTTTTATTTTGTGCTGTTACACAAAATGAGAGGATAGGGAGGGCTGCGTTTTCTATGCTTCAAAATTTCCAAAAGGTAGACCTCCTTTCACACTTTAAGGATTCTCTTAATGTGAGCACTCAGTTACAGGGGGTGCTAGATTCGGGGACTAACTAAGCTACCTTCTGGAGTCAGTTTTTCTGTTATTCTTGATGTACCGTAACTAACTAATCAGCTGTAAGACAGCACATGACAAATAGTGGGCTCGTTTTAGGAAAAGTGGAGCATGAACGCATTCATAAAACAATCCTGCTGTTTCCTGTTTGCTTTGTGATGGATTTTAGAACTGTCATAACTAATAAAATATCTAGATTGTATCTTACAGTTGCAGGGATTTGCTTAAACAGGCCACACCAAAGTGGTTGTACAGCAACCAAGCCTAAATTCAAGCTGTTGGTTTTAGCTAATTGCTCTCCAGAACCATCATAGCAAGCCAAAGAACCATACTGACGGAATCATTAGTGAAGTGATCCTGAGTGCAACTTGGTAAAACTTTGGCTCTTAACTTAAATATTATTAGTGTATAGTTAGTGTCATAATGCTGTAGTTTACATTAGTATTTTTCACTGTTCATCTATCATGCCTATCTCTGATTTAAAAAAAAAAACAAACCAACCACAAAGCATGAGAAATGAGGGAGCTCACACACTGACAAGCAAGTATTTAATCTGTGGCGAAGCAATCAAATTTGTGTTAGTTCTAGAATATATCATTACCCTGCAATAAACACCAATTTAATACATTTAAATACCAATGTGACTCGTTCAATTACCTTAAGTGGAGGAACAAATAAGAATATTTCCTTATTTGCTATATGTTGACAGAGGATTGCATAAAGATGTTTTAAACAAGTTCAGTCAACTGCAGAAATACAAAGGCACTATTCAGAGATAACGCTGTCTTTGTTCATATAGGAATAATTAAAGACATGCAATTTTGTTACCTTGTTTTAATAATTGCTGAATGTTCTGCATAGCAATTCTTTTGAACAACCAAACAGAGTAGTCTTTCATGACTAACTCACACTGGCAATTTAAACTTCATATTATCCTTTTGTCAGATCCTCAGATAATAAAATTCTATATTGCTAAGAACTTTTAACATTTTACATTTGCAAAAAAATCTATATTATGTTGGAAAACAGAATAAACTGAGTAATTTTTGTGAGTCACTTAGAATCTAAAGAAAAATGTGATCTGCTGTACAATTCTCACATCAAAATAGGCAACCAGTGATTCCAATGCTTCTTCCATGATAGAAATATTTTAGTGTGTATAAAGGCCATTAAGGTAACCCTAAACATTTACTGCAGTACAGAACCAGATATTCCAATCTAGTGAAAATCAGTAAAGGTCTGCTGAGTTTATTCTCATCAGCCAAGGACCCAGTCCAATAAAACATTACATTTGTACTTCCCTGACTCCGGGGCAGTCGTCCCTAACTGCCCATGTATAGACTTGATACTTTTCTGAAGGATGGGTGAATTTGTTTGGCAAACATAAAAGCTATGGAAAAGTTTAGTTAACTCAAATTCTCTCTTTCATTTACTGTGTTCGCATGCCTTTGTGTTGCCTGGTTTGGGCTAGGATCAAAAATTAACATGCTCAGAGTTTTACTCGTGGGATTTCTGACTTCAATAATACATGTGTATTATTGGAAACCTCATGAGAGTCCATTCTCACTAGTTTCCCAGAACATTTGCTTTCCCAAATTGGGATAAGCACGTTCTGGAAATGCTTGCAGAGACAATATTCAGCTCAATGGGAGCTCCTGGGTGCTTGACACTCTTTAAAAGTCAGTCATTTGTTTAACAACCTGTGTATGGATTCAGGGCCCAGACCTTTCACTTTTTGTTGGAGAATCATGGCTCGTGTCCCTGTCACTGTGTCTCGGAAGCCTGTTTAATTTACCCAGTGCTTCAGTAACATGGGCACATCTGTGTGAATTGCCATTCTGTGGGGGACAGAAACAGCATGTGAAGACAAAGTATGCCTCAGCTCTGTTAGCTGCTGCTGCTGCCCCCTTTGCAGTTACCACACAAAAGAGGGGCTGTAGGTCATAGCAGAGTTGAAATGAACTACTTTAATTACTGTGATTTACTGCCATTGGTTTGGCTGTTTGCTCATGATACTTCCCAAGGGTAAAGGTATCTTTCACCTCAGTAATACTTTCTGCAATTCGGCTCCTTCTTTCTGCTTTGCCAGATATGTTGCTTGTCATTTTTTCTACCTAATTTCACATCTTAATTTGCTCACTTTGATTATATTTTCCAGAGCATTGACATTTTGACCCTAACCTGAGAGGTGCTCAATAACCCATCTCTCAAAAAGTCAGTGATATCGAGTATCTACAGTTCCAGGTCAGGCTGTACTACGCTGCTGGCTATAATTCTTGGAAGTAGTTTTGCTTATGACTGTAGTAAGGTTATAGTCTCGCATATTTTCCAAACTACCAACTTAACCCATCCCATGAGGTGAATCTACTTCTTTACACATCCTCTAAAGAAACAGTAATTTATTTAGACTGCTTACATGATGCAGGATTGCTTTGAACAGCCTTGTATTGGTTGAATATCCTTGCTTTGGTGGAAGGAGGAACCCATAAAATGAATGTTGCCAAACTTAACAGGACTTTATTCTTCCTGTGATTCCTTGGTATGTGGGAGAAAACTGTATGTCCCCCATTTTCAAGGCTTGATGCGAAACCCATTCTAAACAGCAGGCACTTTTCCTGCTGTCTTGACAGGACTTTGTGTCAGGCTGCTGGTATATGCCCGGGGGACTGCCATCTCCACATGGGTTTCTCTGAGTATGCATTTGAAACGGATCAGAAATCACGGTCATTGTTCTCCAAGCTGCTTGCCATGAACTAGATGTTACAAAATACCATGTAGACACATAAACGTTATGCTGTACTTGAGCTAATAACCCAGTCTGTTAGCAGCTACACTGCTTCTAGTTTGAGCTGGCTTGCCACCAGCTGCCTTGGAGCATGTGCAGAATGAACAGAGGGCTGATCACAAACATGAAGATCATTTCTATACTTTGTGAAGGGACTACCACTATCTGCTTCTAAAACCTGAGAGAAGGGCCTCATCTCCCCATCAGTCTGTGGTGGAATCCGAGCAGAGGTACAGGGGTTATGGGGAGACCTCTCCCTTCTTCTAGCACATGGTGCAGTATGTTGGTATTTGAAAACTGACATCTGACCAATTCTAGAGGCCAGTCTGGACCCAAAGACAGCTTCTGGCTGTTGTTGGGTAGCTCTAAGTTGTGTGAATAACATCATGTTCTCTGGATTTCCATCGTACCCTCTTTCTGCTTCTAAGATGCTCGTTATTCCAGTATGGGAAACGGTCTGGCAGACAACACCCACAGGTGGGACATCTGGGCGACGGGAGGCACTCCTCCAGCAAGGGAATTCTTTGGTGGCAGAGAGAGGTCTTTTGTGCTTCCTTTGTGGTGCCAAAGTGCCAGAGACTTAGCAGAGCATCAGGGCACAAAATAAGAGTTTGACTTTGATTCAAATGAACTGTAGCTAACATAGTTTCATGAGTTTTCACTACAACGTAGATTAGAAAAGACTCCAGTAAGCTGTGACAAGAGATGGTCCAAACAATAATGTGATGTGAATACTAGATATATAGGCATTTTTGACCTCAGATAATTTAAAATAACTAGCAAACATAGTTCTTAGGTCATCTGTTCTTCTTATTCTTGATATTTCAAGGAAGTTCTTAATTTACATTTTTATTTAAGTAGAACTAAAAATTGTCCTTTATGCTTTATATCTCTGTACTTTACGTGCTGTAACTCTTGTTAAGATGTGTTTGAATCAATGATTTGTGTTTTTTAGGAGCTGGACAGTTGGGAAATAACACAACAGAAGTCTTAGATCAATGTCCACTGAAGTCTGTGGAAAGCTTTATGCCAATTTCAATTGGCCTTTTGTCAAGTCGTTTAAAACTTTGCATGAATATTTGGAACTATTTTAATGGGTGTGAAACTACATTTAACTCTTCCTTTTGATAGATTTTTCATCCTGAGTACATGCACACCCATCTAATGGTATAGGCTTCATTGATTTCTTTGGCCATTGTTTTAGCTGCTCTCAGTTTAGACACAGCGGCGTTTTAACGCCTAATTTTATGTATCTGCTCATAACACTGAAAAAGCATTCTGGATATAAGTAGTATTCCTTATACCATACATCCAAACTTTTTAGCACTTTATTTAGTTGAGATACTCCTGTCTTTGTACAACTTGTAGTTTAACTATGCGTCGGTCTGTATTAAGCAGTTATGTTTAGCAAAGACATTGCAGTTCATTTATTCATATGTTTTAATTCTCAGTTTCATTTCATTATGCTTCTTACCTCATTATTTGCATCTGGTTTATGAAACTCCTGTAACTTAAATATGCATATGGCCAAGCTGTTGCCTTTAATTTAATTAGCATGTAATGAAAATGCCTTGTATGCAAACAGGGAACCCACAGCCACGAGGCGTTTCTAGTTTAGAACAAGGGTTTGTCTACTGTCTCGGAATGTCACTGCGTTAAATTATAGGTAAAAAATATAAGTTCTGAAAATCCTTCACTCACTGTCACTGCTGTGTTTTTTATGGAGGGTCTGTTTCTTGGAGATGCTGGAACCTCAAAATGAATTAGGTTTACAGGCTGGGAAGCTGCCAAAGGCTTCACTCGGAGCCTAAGAACACAGGGGGAGACAAATGGGAGCAGCCTTTGTGCTGTTCCAGTAAGAGGCCGATGAGACCTGTTAGAAACAGATACGTTAGCGTGTGACTCTCGTAACCATTCCATGTGGGTCTAAAATCAGGGGAAGATTTACCTGGTTTTTATAGCTTAAGATGAACTTTCAGTGGTTTAAAAAAGTTCTCCTTATTTTTCAGTTTATAATCTAAATTCAATTTTAAAAAAACTTGAAGCAGATATTTTATTATAATTTAATTTGTCTAAGTTTCATTTTGAGATTCTTCCTCCTTTTGAAACACACCAAGAAAACCGAACAAGCGTCTTACCTTGGTGATAACACCCTCATACTGAGGAATTTCATAAAGATGTATTGGATCTGAAAATTCCTTTAGCCCAGAGCTAAGCAAACATTTCATAACAAATAACAAGTGGGAGGAATGTTGCCTCTTCATCTCTTCTCAACTTGTCTGCAAACAAACTGCAAGTTCCTCTAATTTATTGATTCAGAATTATTTGCCTTAACCACACAGATCAGCATATCTTTCCATTTACTTTCCAATGGCAAGGAATAGCCCTTTCAGAAGGATAGCAAATATGCGTTGTGAGAGAAGAACAAGAGAACAGCAAATTCCAACTGAGCAATCTCTTGGGTTTTCCTTCCTACCATATTCTCACAATTACTGCTATTATTAGTGATAGCCACAGTGGGGGAGAGAGGGAATAGACAGGAGTCCCTGGTCTTTTTCATGCTGTGTTGTCTAGACTTACTAAGAATGTTAGATTTTGTCATCCTGCTTCCTCTCATAGTGTTACAATTGCAGAGAATCTGAAATAAAAATGGAGTTTTGACCTATCTGACCCTTGCCTTGTTGGGTCCCAACCCATCAAAGTTTATGGAAAGATATAATTGAGTTCTGATTCAAGGAAAGTAAAATGTATACTTACAGCTATGCTGGCAACAGGAAACCTAATGCATAAATTTCCATGACAATTTTGCCAGTATTTGCTCATCTACTGAAGTATTTGAGCTGGACAAACATATTGCATCTAACTCAACAATTAGAGAGATGTTTCATATATTTGCAGAAAAAATTCCCAGAAACACTTACACTGCCCAGGAGTACAGACTAGCCAAAATCTGGCCTTCAAGAAACTGGAATTCCTTGGCAGTGTAGAATTAGAAAAGGTGATTCTGTGCTAGTATCCTGCCTCTCTGCTCTGGCATTTTTCAGCTGGCGTATTTTCCCGCCAACATGATGATAACCATAGGTCACTTTGCTTTACCTAAGGCTAGAATTCAAGGACCTGCAAGAAAAGTGTCTGACAGGTATTGCCCAATTGCACCCTTCCCAATGATCCAGAGGACTGCACCTCTGTTGGAAGCCAGGTCAGCATTCTCAGCATTACTTTGGAATTAACAAGGAGATTATTTTAATATGAATCCTTCAAACCATCCCATACCTGGAAGAAATGATGGTCTGTGGTTGAATGGGTGTCCAGACTGCTCTGTGGCACTTTCCCTTTCTTCTTGACAACTTCATAAAACTGGATGTTATCATTATAGAAGGTGTCTTTCATTCACACAGCATTTTTCAATTTGGAGGATGTGTCTGATGTAAAACCCAAAGGAAAGAAGTCTTATTGGAGATTTAGGGTCATTTTTGCTGGAAAAAAATATGAATACATTTGTAAGGCACTCAGTCAGCTACTGGCTATGTAAAGGTGCAGCAATAAACATGCAGTATAGGGACCAGAATTCAGTTCACTTCCCTCCCCGCCCCCGCCCCGAATTCTCAATCCACCATTATAATGTTAAATATAGAAATTATGTTTGAGGCTGAAACTTGGTGTACATAGGGACAGTTTCTTACAGGAAAATGTAGAAACCCCTTTGTTCCATATGGTTTGAATCATTTAGAAAATGAATCCTACAGGAATAATTTCAGCTGTGGAAACCTTTAAAATGGGGAAATAAAAACCAGATTCACTACATTTCTGTTTTCCAGCTGAAAAAAAAAGTATCACTTAGCAGTGCCCAGTTATCAGTGCACTCTAGTAGATAAAGATTACCTCTCAAAACCACTTTTAAATTGTGTGATGACACACATCATCAGGATTAAAATATTACTCTTCTTCCCTACAGGAAAGTACTTTGTCATGACCAAATGTGATCTGACATTTGAAATATGCCAACTTATTGCAGTGAGCAGGCAAGTTAAATTCTTGTCAATTATTTACAGCCTGTCTCTTATTGACAGAGGCAATTTTAACCTCCATTTAGAATTTTCAGTAGATATAGGCTAAGATATGTAATTCTAAATTCATTTTGAAGAAAGAAGAGGGGGCAAGTCATTAATCCTAATATCATCTATGTTTGTTTTCATGTTATTTTTCAGGAGGCAATTAGACCCTCCCAGTTCTTAATATGGAATCTCTTCTATTGTCAAAATTAAGATCACAATACGATTTTATGATCACTATTATTAGACCTGTGAAAATGAAAGTGTGAAAGATGCTTATATTGGGGACTACTGTGAAGATACCTTTGATTTGGAAAGATGGAGGTGAATTTCAATGAAAAGGGCATAATGTATGACTATAAACTGTTGAGGTCCTGTATACCTCTGATAAATCTTTTCAAACTGGAATAGACTTAAAGTCAATTTTAGCATTAGCTTAGTAATTATTTAAAGCTGTGAAGATTTCATGTAACTTTCTATTTTCAGTTGCTTTTCATTTTCTGTTGAGTTTTCCTCATGGGAAACAGTTCTGAAAGTGCAGAAAATTCCCCAAATCCTTAAGAAATACAATGCTTACATTAGGCATTCAAACTGCTCTCCTTCTGATACCCTTGGCATTCTGGTCCTAGGAGGTTAGGCTAAAGAAAATAATCCATTTCAGAACAGAATAGGTGAGGTGACATGAGTCTAATATGTGCATTTTCAAAGAATACTTTTTGAGGAAGGAGGTGGAATCATGATCTGGGAGGACTTAAGATGGCAGGCAAAATAGTTTGCAATTGACATTTGTTTGTCTGCACATATTTTTCTGAAGCATAAGAGATATGTAGTCCTCATGGGACATCAATTTTGGCAGGAGGGTGTTGGCACATCGTAGAGCCTCACTGATCCAAAACAAAAATCTGTATCTAGTATTACGTATATAATGTAATAGAATTACCTGATGAAACTTCTTGGTTTTTGACTTGGTAAAAAGGAGTGTTTATTACAACATGTTTTACAAAACCAAGAAATGAAATAAAATCATAACTGATTAATGAGCTGCATGGAAATACTTCCTCAGTGCCACCCACATTTCCCTGGCCCTGATCCTGGAAACACTTCATCACATGTGCAGTTTTATGCACAGATACTATGTGAAAAATACAGTGTAGTTTTCCCATACTTACTTCTGTCTTTCAGGGATCCAAGAAGGAAAACAATCAGATACTTGCTTTCACTGATCATTTTTCTCTAGTAGGAGGCATAAATTTTAAACTGCCTTCATGATAATTAAATTGTGGGGATCTGATTACTGAATGATAGTATTTAAAATGTTCAGATGCTTCAACTTTGTGCAGCTGTACCATAATATGCTTACGTTTCTATGTAACCTTAAGTCTAGGATCCCTGTCTGGTAATATCTTGTTCTGAAAAAGCCCTGAATCTTAATTCAAATACTTTGTTCTACTAACGTATGCATTTATTAGCAGTTGCATTTTCCAAAAACATTTTCTTTTTATGTCAGACTGTATATCCTATACACAAACACACATACAAACAAATCCGTAATGTGAAGAATGGATTAATATTGCATATGAAATTATTCATGGTACTGTGTGAAGTTGCTATGCTGCCAGGCCCGCAACATTCTTGCTTTTTGTGTTACCAAATGTGAAACCTGGTCACCTCCAAAGTGAAACAATGCATGCGTTAAATGGGAAGACTATCTAGATTATATCTTGAGTAAATCTAATTTAGAAGAGCGCATTTCAACCTATCTAGCCTTTGAAGGGAGATCACTTTAAGACCTAACATGTTGAAGTTGTGAACTTTGACAGTCTTCTCACTAATTTGTGGTGGTGTTTCTTTTTTTAGTCAGGTTTGATAAGGACACAGAAGATCGAGTTCCTTATATCTCCATTACCTCAGCAGCTAGCACAGGAACACAACTACACATCACCTGCTGGACACCATCCTCATGTATTATATAAACGAACTGCAGAAGAGAAGGTGCACCGGTACACAGTAGAGTCCAACCCCAAATACTTTTCTTTGGGTCATCACAGAATTCACAATTCCCACAAGTATCATGCTCGAGCGAATGGTTACCACCACGGAAGGTTTCAAAAGCAACATTTTTGTGGACGTCGCAAGAAATGTATGTAAGGAAACTTTCTCTCCTTGTTTGATATAGTGTTTCTTAGAGACTGTATGGTGATTCTGAGGTGTGGTGGAGACATACTATTTTGAAATGATGCATTTCTGAAGTGAAATAGATATAAGAAACTTGATTACTCCTTTAAATTGATGTCATCATCTGTTTTATTAAGCCATCAGAATCAATGTTTAGTTTTCTTATTCTCTGCCTAGATTAAAAGATTCCTTGCTATTTTTTTTTACATTGACATAATTTTCAGTAAGCAATTCTGTTTTAGATTGCTGCTTTTGCACAGTGATAGATGCCAAGTCCCTGAACTGCTCTCTATTAGTTCGGCGCTATATAACTAATTAGGCTTGAAGATGGAGAAAAAGACTTCCAAACCATTAATTTCTGAGAGGACAGAGAATAAGTCTTTCAGAAGTCACCATTTGATAATGAAATTTTCAGCAACTGAGGTCTTCAAGAAGAACCTCCCATGTAAATTGTTTAAATAAGATTTTGGAGCCACCTCTTAAAAACTGTATTGGAATATGTTATCCTGCCAAGGTCTATTCTGTGTCCTTTATTACGCCCTCAAATTGCAGAACATTTTAGAGCACCCTTGGACACTATATCTGTACTTACAGCATTCAATTGATTCTTTTTGAAAGGTGAGCTGCTTCTGAGCTGAGTTGCTTAATGAAGGTCTCCAAGACTGCACACAGTATTGAAAACATGGTCTCAGTCCAGTTACATTCTTCCAACTTCCTACTAGAGTTCTGAGAAAATGAGCAGGTTCCTTTTCCAAAAGGCGTGTAAGGAAGAAAGAGAAAAATAAATAGAAGGGAAGGAATGAGAAGGGAGGTAGTGGAAAAGGCGGCTGTATGAGACTGAGGCCTATTTGAGGCCTGAAAACTGCTTATTAAAACTTGACTGCTTCTTCAGAAATCCTTCTCCTTAGATTTGAAAGCTAGGCCTCAAATGCCAGATGCACAAGCCAAAGATTCAACCTGTAAATACTTGCATTCTGATGCAGCTCAAAACTACCTCATTACATACTCCCTTTCCCTCCTGTCTGGTTTTCCTGCCGCCTGTTTCAGAGCAGAGGATAATGGTGCTAAATTAGCTCATCTGCTCTACAGTGTTTTCTCTTATTTGCATTGTGCACTGTGGTCTTGCACCTTATTTACTGTATCCCTGTGACTGCTTGTCCAAATTCAGAATTATTAATATCCTCTTGAGCTTTCACATGGTGCTTATCCCTATTAAAAATGAGTGCATTTAGAACAATCTATTTTCATAACCTCCTGGGATGTGAGAAGATATCGTTATTCCTGTTGTATAAATGGGACTCATAGACACAGGAGAGGTCAAAAATAACTATTGCTTCTGGGTACCAAATCAATAAACTGTGTTTTCCTTTAAAATGCTTATAGAATCATAGACTCATTAAGGTTGGAAAAGACCTCTAGGATCATCAGGTACAACCGTAAACCCAGCACTACTGTGCTTCATAAACCATGCCCTGAAGTGCCACATCTACACATCTTTTAAATACCTCCAGGGACGGTGACTGCACCACCTCTCTGGACAGCCTGTTCCAATGCCTGACCATTCTCTCAGTGAAGAAATTTTTCCTTAAATCCAATCTAAACCTCCCCTGATGCAGCTTGAAGCCATTTCCTCTCTTTCTATGGCTGGTAACTTGGCAGAAGAGACCAACACCCACCTTGCTACAATTTCCTTTCAGGTGGCTGTAGAGAGGGATAAGGTCCCCCCTCAGCCTCCTCTTCTCCAGACTAAACAACCCCAGTTCCCTCAGCCTCTCCTCATCAGACCTGCTCTCCAGACCCTTCACCAGCTTTGTTGCCCTTCTCTGGACACGCTTCAGCACCTCAATGTCCTTGTGCTGAGGGACCCAAAACTGAACCCAGGATTCAAGGGGCGGCCTCACCAGTGCCCAGTACAGAAGCACAATCCCTGCCCTGCTCCTGCTGGCCATGCTATCCCTGATACAAGCCAGGATGCTGTTGGCCTCCGTGCCCACCTGGGCACACTGCTAGCTCATGTTCAGCCGGCTGTCAACCAACACCCCCAGGTCCCTTTCCTCCAGGCAGCTCTCCAGCCACTCTTCCCCAAGCCTGTAGCGTTGCATGGAGCTGTTGTGACCCAAGTGCAGGACCCGGCACTTGGCCTTGTTAAACCTCATACAATTGGCCTCAGCCCATCAATCCAGCCTGTCCAGGTCCCTCTGCAGAGCCTCCCTACCCTCAAGCAGATCAATACTCCCACCCAACTTGGTGTCACCTCCAAGCCTACTGAGGGTGCACTCGATCCCCTTGTCCAGGTCATTGATAAAGATATTAAACAAGACTGGCCCCAACACTGAGCCCTGGGGAACCCCGCTTGTGACTGGCCACCAACTGGATTTAGCTCCATTCACCACCACTCTCTGGGATCGGCCATCCAGCCAGTTTTTTACCCAGCAAAGAGTCCACCCACCCAAGCGATGAGCCACCAGCTTCTCTAGGAGGATGTTGTGTGAGACAGTGTCAAAAGCTTTATTGAAGTCTAGGTAGACAACATCCACAGCCCTTCCCTCATCCACTAGTTGGGTCACCTGTCATAGAAGGAGATCAGGTTGGTCAGGCAGGACCTGCCTTTCATGAAGCCATCCTGGCTGGGCCTGATCCCCTAGTTGTCTTGCACTTGCTTGGAGAGCTCACTCAAGATGTATCACTCCATAACCTTCCCTGGTACTGTGGTCAGGCTGACAGGCCCGTAGTTCTCCAGATCCTCCTTCCGGCCCTTTTTGTAGATTGGTGTCACATTGGCAAGCCTCCAGTCATCTGGGACCTGCCCTGTTAACCAGGACTGCTGGTAAATGATGGAGACTGGCTTGGCAAGCTCCTCTGCCAGCTCCCTCAGTACTCTCAGGTGGGTCCCATCTGGCCACATAGACTTGTGTGTGCCCAGGTGGCTTAGCAGGTTGTAAACTGCTTCCTCCTGGATTATGGGGGGTTTATGCCTCATCCCTGCCTACCAGCTCAGGGGGCTGAATACCCTGGGGATAACTGGTCTGAGTGTTGAACACTGAGGCAAAGAAGGCATTAAGTACCTCAGCCTTTTCCTCATCCTTGGTAGCAATCTTCCCCTTCGCATCCATTAGAGGATGGAGATTCTCTTTGGTTGTCTTTTTGTTGTTAATATATTTGTAAAAACTTCTTTTTTATCCCTTACAGCAGTGGCCAGGTTGAGTTCTAGCTGGGCTTTTGCTTGCCTAATTTTCCCTCTGCAAGACCTAACGAGGTCTCTGTACTCTTCTTGTGTTACCTGCTCCTTCTTCCAAAAGCAGTAGACTCTCTTCTTTTTTTTTCTTTTTCCTGCTTGTCAGCAGAAGCTCCCTCTTCAGCCAGGCTGGTTCATCTTGCAGTACTTGGGGACAGCCTGCTCCTGCAACTGCAAGACTTCCTTCTTGAAGAAAGCCCACCCTTCCTGGACTCCTTTCCCCTTCAGGACTTCCTTGCAAGGGGCTCTCCCAACCAGTGCCCTGAAGAGGCCAAAGTCTGCCCTCCGGAAGTCCATAGTAGTGGTTCTGATGACCCCCCTTCTTACTTCACCAAGGATTTAGAACTCAATCTTATTGTGGTCGCTAAGGCCAAGACAGCCTCTGATCACTACATCTCCCACCAGTCCTTCTCTGTGAACAGCAGGTCAAGCAAGGCAACTCCCCTGGTAGGCTCACTTACGAGCTGCGTGAGGAAGTTACCTTCCACACACACCAGGAACCTCCTAGACTGTTTCTTCTCTGCTGTGTTGTATTTCCAGCAGACTTCTGGTAAATTGAAGTCCCTCACTTAGAACAAGGGCAACCAATTGTGATACTTCCTCCAGCTGCTTGTAGAACACTTCATCCTGGTCGGGTGGTCTGTAACAGACCCCCAGCAGGATATCTGCCTTGTTGGCCTTCCCCCTCATCCTTACCATGAGCATTTGACCTTATCACCAAAATTGCTAAGCTCTATGCAATCAAAGCACTGTCTAACATATAGAGCCACCCCACCATCTGTCCTTCCTTGCCTATTTATTTATGAAGAGATGTATTTATCAAAATATATGGCCCTTTAATTGTACGTGTGTATCTATATATTCAATAATTTCTGTTACAACTAAAAGTTCTTAACTGCATATTCAAGCCGAGTGTATTTTACGTGAAGAACATGCAATTAGCATCCAACTGTACTGAGTTTAGTATAAGTCATTTACCCATCATTGGTTAGGAACTCAGTGTTAGACGCACTGTTAGAATCCCATTAAGCAAGATTTCACTTAATTACCTTAACTGTGAAACTCTTCACATCCTGCAGTCTTTCACTTCATGCAGTACATACCTGTAACCTTCTGAGAGAAAGGAAGGAGTTGTTCTAAAAAATACTAACCTATTTCCATACCCAGCCTTGGTTTATCTATAGAACAATTCCATCTCATGTTCACTGAATGAATGCTGTCCTACATATAAAATCATGTGTGAGTGTTTAATTGAGTAGGGGCAAGTATAGGATGTAGAAGAAAAACATGTCACTTCAGCAAAGGCAACACCCCTTCAAAGCAACACTATGAGTACTTGGGGCTTTTTTCTTCTTGTTCCTTTCTTTTTTCTTCTTTTTTTCTTTTTCCTTTTCTTCTTCTTTTCCTTTTTCTTTTTCTTTTTCTTTTTCCTTTTCTTTTTCCTTTTCTTTTTCCTTTTCTTTTTCCTTTTCTTTTTCCTTTTCTTTTTCCTTTTCTTTTTCCTTTTCTTTTTCCTTTTCTTTTTCCTCTTCCTCTTCCTCTTTTTTCTTTTTAATTTTGGATTTTACATTGTTTTCTTGGCCTTGTTCCAAGGCCTGGAGTCCTATCAGTTTGAAATTTTCAGCAAAATCCAGTCTGGTCACCTGGAATAGAAAATCTCATCTTGAATGAGCAAAGGCATTGAGAATGCAGTCTTATGTAATGCAGTCTATTGCTATTAACACTGCCTAGTCAAGGTTAATTTATCCTAACCTAAGAATAAATCCAAGCTTGCTCAACATTAAGAGGGAATACCATGCTGCCACTTTTAGTGTCATAAAAGTAGCTTGTCCCACTCACCATTTTTTTTAAATTTTATATGCTGGCAATTTGTAAGCACTAGAGAAGCCAGTTAATCATCTTTCAAACTCTACTTCACAATCTAAATGTTTTTAGATCATGAGAATTGACTGGACTCTAGTTAGTAAATCATGCTTGAAATATTGCTGCTGCTTAGGTTTTATTAGTAGCAATGAAGTAAATTCAAAGGCAAAACTCCACTGCTCATGGATTTATGAGGCAGCTGCCTTGAAGTTGTATTGCTTTCAAAATACTACATGGAAAATGATGTGCCTTGAACAAAATGCTTCACTCTTGGGTGAGGCATGTCTTCATGTTTTGATGTGCTTCCGGAAGAGAAAGGTTCTTAGAGCTTGTAAAGGACAATTGTATATAATGAGTGGTACATTTTAAAATCTTACTAGCACAGTCACTTACAATGTTAAATATGGTTCAGAGTGACTTAATTCTTGAAAGCAGACCACTCTTGTGCATTCTATGGTATTCTTGATTTCCCGGGTTGGCATGGCAGGAAGTAGCGTCTGGTTTAGCTCTGTCATTGGAATAACTTTCTAATGAGGCACAGACAGGATTTTTTTAATTACCTGAGGCTCCCTCACTCGTGTCATGTTGCATCCTGTGTAAAAAAAAATCCTATTGTTATCCCAGTAGTATGTCAAAGTGACCTTCGAGTTAATTCTTGATGCAAAGGCAGTGTATGTTTATGCAGAAGCTATGAATAACAGGAGCATTATAGGATGTAGGATACAGATTTCTTTTCCCATTTTTTGGCTGTCTGAAGAAATGGAGTAGAGACCATTCACTAGCCATGCCATTGACCATGCTACACAGAGGGAAAAATTGCACCCTGGCATTGGGGTATGTGGGCTGGATGCTCACATCCTGTTGTCAAGCCCTCCTTGCTGTTGCCTGACATTTCCCTATACTAAATAAATATGTTCTCAGCAGGAATAATCTCAGTGGCAAATTTGCATAGCAAGCTAATGTCAGTCACAATAGCAGGCTGGCAGGAATCTTACTTGTGTGTGTGTCTGCTTTCTGTACTGACGGTGGACATCTGCTGTGGAAAGGAGTTTTTTACCATCTGCTATGTAAGTAGCACATGCCGAATACCTTAGGAAGTTATCAAAAGCAAGGAAAAATGTAGATATTCTGTTAAAAATTCTGTATGTATTTTTTGCCTCAGATGCTACCTTTTTATTAGGTGAATTACTTATTTTGAACCGCTTATTGCATACGAATGTGGTTCTCTCATTTTCTTCTCTCCCTGTAGCCATCCTTCCCTCAGGATTGGATCAGGTCTTTTTTAATACATATACAAGAACTTAGCCATAAGTATTAAATCACATGCTGTAAAAATAATCTAAGGCTCCAAATCTGTGATACTTAATTTTCTGATGAAATCATTCATGGGTGATCTGAACTCTTTCCAAAACTGAGTTTTATTTCCTTTTAGATGCACCTAAGCCACCCACAGAAGAGACATACATTCGCTCGGATGAATATGGCACTTCTGCAAGGTTCAAAAGATCATCTGCAAAAATTCAGAAAAATGGAAGTCTAAATGTTGAAACCCTTGTAGTGGCAGATAAAAAAATGTTGGAGAAACATGGAAAGGAAAATGTAACAACATACATCTTAACAGTTATGAATATGGTAAGATGTGCTGTACCTGAAACATGTTTTCCCTGTAGAATATTGTTCTGTCAGAGTAGGATATTAGACAAATAGTGATACCAAAAAGAGGAGAGGCACCTTACTCAAGCCTTTCTTCAAGCCTCATCTAATGTATTATGTCAAAAAGCTCTTGAAAAATACATCCCTAGATTATCAGCTCTGGCAACGGTACTGTAGGGTAAAAAAATTAAAAAAAAGGAAAATATTTAAAACATTAGATTTTAAAGTACTCTGGTAGGTATTCTGAAATTTATACTTTCTTCTAGTATAATGAAGCTTAGCCTGTTTTGTCTGATGTTGCTCCTTGAAACAAAAATTTGAGAAAGCATAAATTTATTTTGAGAAAAATAATATAATTTAGCTAGAAATATGTTTTTCTTTGTGGCTTTGCTCTTTGGTTTTGTACTACAAAACTTGAACTTCGAATTTGATTACTTCATCCAGGAGACCAAGGACAGAACAAAGAGCATTGAAATCAATAGAAGGTTTTAAAGTTTTTTGAATAAGTGTAGTGGTTTGGGGCATAATCCTTCTGTGTTAAGCTCTTTTGGATTAATCCTGCAAGGTATAACTGAATTAATTTGTATTGAAAATTGAAGCCCAATGCAATACCTTGGTACATATATTTAGTCTATTAAAAGAAAACAACAACATGTAGGTGATATTTCCTCTTCAATAACTGTTGCAGGTCTCTAGTCTTTTTAAAGATGGAACAATCGGAAGTGATATAAACATTATTGTTGTGAGCCTCCTTCTTCTGGAACAAGAGCCTGTAAGTTGAGTCAGAATTTCTGCATGGTATACTTCATTTGCTACGGTTCACAGGGAGCATTGGGTGCTCCCACATTATGTACATGAACTTTTCTTAGAGGTTTCTTAAGACTTAAAGCATGAGAAGAAGATTAAAATCACAAAAACCTCCAAAATCATGCTTTCTGCCTTTCACTGCTTCTCAGTTTTTGATGCTAAAATCTTCATTTCATATAAATGTACTTTAGAAACATTGAAATGCTTCCAGTAAGATAAAACTTAACAATTTCCAGCACTTCCTTGAAGAGTAATTACTGGAATGAGAAATCTACTTAAGAAATATTTAAATAAATAAAAAGATTTTGACTTGGGCTTTCCAGGATGTGGTGATCAGAAGGGGGAAGGAATCAAAAGTCCCAAACTGAAGATAGCATGTAACAAAAAGTGGGAGTGGAGCCAATTCTTTTGTCAAGGGTGTTGAGACAAAAGAAGATAAAATTTCTTTCAATGAAAAGAAATTTGTGATGGGTTGATCTACTTGGATAATACTTTTCCTCCGCAGAAATCTCCAAACAGTTTAATCACAAGGTTAGAAATGGTTTAGCGTTCAGCTTTATCAGGAATCAAATATATTTGTACACTGTAATTCCAAGCACTGACTTTGAAAATATCTATGTGTCCGGGGGGAGATTAGTTTTATTTTACAATAGTAATAGAATTCACTCATCAGCTGAATTGGTCATCACAGACAGCTAACACGGGAATACATAAGATTCTGTAGGACAAATATGAAAAAGTAATTCCCTTTTCCCTAACCAACTCCTATTCTTTCAATCGCCTTTCTGAAGTACTGATGGAAGCACCTTATTTCTGTGTCTGTGAAATATCTACAGGGTGGATTACTGATTAACCACCATGCAGACCAGTCACTGAACAGCTTTTGTCAATGGCAGTCTGCTCTGGTTGGGAAGAATGGAAAGCGCCATGACCATGCCATCTTGCTTACGGGTTTTGATATCTGCTCGTGGAAAAATGAGCCCTGTGATACTTTGGGTATGATATGAAATATATTCTGAGAAACTTTTGGGTGTCAACAGCAGCATCTTCATTGACAGAGACTGAAATGTTTTAAAATAAAAGAGTCCATTTTTGCACATAATGTTAGCCTTGAAGAAGAAAGAACAGTATTATTTTTACATTTTTATCTGTGAGGTACCTAGAAGAAAATGGTACCATTGCCCCAGAAAAAGTGGCAAAATAAGCTCTCTAAAGACATCCTTTTGGACTGTTACCATTTCAAGGAATATTTTTTATATTGAAAATATTTCTGAGCCACTCTGATATTTTTTTTCTTTTTGTGACTACTTGCCCTTTTTGAATGGGATTTCTCCCTAATTTGGGAGCAGTAAAGGCATAAGGGGGAAAAGAATAATCTTTGCAAGTAAAGTGTATTTTGGGAGATTGGGTTTGAATTATACTTCTTATACAGGAGTCCCTTTATTGTCAAATAAAAGTCTGCTGTAATTCTTTCATGATAAACCTGATGAAGCAGACAACCATCTTCATGCACCACAATAGGTTGGCTTATTAGGACCAGTGTGAATGATATGTGTCCTTGGAATTCTGTAGAGGAACAAGCTATTCTACCGCTTCCTTCCTTCAGGATTTGCACCTATCAGTGGCATGTGCAGCAAATACCGTAGTTGCACCATTAATGAAGATACAGGCCTTGGACTGGCTTTTACAATTGCACATGAATCTGGACACAAGTAAGTTTAATGAGTCTTACATGCTCCTCTATAAATAAATACGTAAGTGAATGGAAACATAGCACCAGTTAATATAAATCAGTTAAATATGCATCATATATAGAGAGCCGTATAATGATCAGAATATATAGAGCATCCAATTAATGCATGGGCCTTATTAAATACAATCTCTTCAAAAATCATAGAAATAACCACTCTGGCATTTTGATCAATTTTGCTGCCATAGGTGGAAGGACCTTATCTGATACAGGTACCCCACAACTGTTACTAATTTGATGGGAAGCTATGGGCAATTTTAGGCCAAACAGAGTCAAGACTCCTCACTCAGAGGTGTGTCGTTTGGATGAAATGGTGACTCAGCTGCCTAGGGTGCTTCCCTTTTATTTTTATTTTTTGACATTTTGTATATTCCAGGTGATAACCAGAACAACCAGCAAAATCTGACAACAATAATTTACAAGCTTCCCACAGTACGTTTTGTAGACAAATTGCTCGTAGAATCCGTGTGGTTGCTTCAAAAAGGGAAAGGACACTGCAGCTTACAGGATGGAGAAGTGATCTCTCTGAGTCTTTTAGATATCCCTTTCCCAGAAGACCCAGTGTTTCATAGGATTTGGGAGCCATTAGTTCCATTGAACCTGTCCGTCTTTGTTCTCTCTACCTATTTAATGCATGGTTTGGCTAAAAGCAACCTTTGTTTCTGGTTTCTGCCTTTCTGTGTCTATATCCATTGGTTTTCTGTTTGATTTCTATGATAATAAGACTAATTTTCCTAAGAACCTGCTGTCTCTCAAACAAAATCAGTAATAATCATCCATGGAGCTTCAGCTATTCTCTGAATTGTTAAATTAAATCTAAAGAGGATGAGTAGGTTTTGCTTTCCTGTTTTTTCCCCAAATAATTTTGAATTACTTTTTCACAACTTTTTGCATGGTTTTGATTTTCAGTTTTAACATAGCTCAAGCTGGAGTCTGCCTAACCCCTGGCAGTATAGTAACATAGTTTCTCTATGAGGTACAAACCTGAAATCAAGGATCAGATAAAACATGGGCATAGGATCTGTATTTTGTGTAGCAACGTTACTGCACAGAATATCTTTGAAAAGCAGTTGTACTGTCAAGGCATGAATCCTTCCGATTCTGCATGACTGCATCAGGACCGTTTAGTTTTCATTGTACAAATATGCTCTACAGTATATACTATGACCTAATGTCTACATGAGTGACCCTTTCACAGGTTTCTGTACATCTGAAGGGAAACAAGGAATTAAAGGTTAATCCAGCTACCAGCGAAGCCCGTGGGAATTGTGCCAATGCTTTCAATGGGACCAAATATGTAAAATATGTATTGTTTGATCCTCCTGTCACGCTAGTGCAATTTCACTGGCCTCAGTACATTTTTAATGCCCTTCAATCAGTCTTAGGAGAGAATCAGGCCCATAGCTTATTTTTCAAGAATTATCCCCTTTAGCCTCTTAATGTCCTTCCTTCCTGTTTATTTTCTTATTTGCCTTGAGAGTTTATCTCTTGGAAATTTTTTAATGTTGTTTTTTTCCCTTCTTCACCATTGCCTTTGAGTCTCAAATTATTCAGCCTTTCTTTGGTGCAGTTCCACACTCCTGTGTAATAAAATGCATTTTACCTCCTGGAAAAAATCTTCCCCAGGTGCAAAATGTCTTTACCATCATTTGTTCATGTTCCTGTTCCTGAGACTGCCCAGCATGTGATGTAAGACAACAGAATTCAGTCTCTGTGATACAGAGATTCCTAGAAGAAAAAAACCTGTGACAGCTACGGTGGTGCTGAGGTCCACTGTGAATACATTAACCCGAGGATTTCATAGAGGGAGAATATTGTATACTGTATAAATCACACTCTGTGATCCACTGAGCAGCTTCAGTTGTTTTACATTTTTATGGTTTTCTTTAAGTAGTTTGTGTTTTTACCTGAAAGTTTAGCAATTCCTTTGGGAGTTCAGAGCCCATTGCATCAGTGGGTGCATAAACTGTGGATTCTTTGGCTGCAATGCATGTGAACAAAGTTAGTATATTTTAAAGGATTCCAAAATACTAGCTCCATTGGGACTCTTTTTGTCCATTTATAGAAGGAACCATATATTTTAGCAAGTTTGGAGCCTCAGCTGGTGGCAACACTTGCAGTAACTCTGATGAGCCTGCCATGATTTATAACAGTAGAGGATCGAGTCCAGTAAATTAGATATTCCCTGCACATGCACAGAGTACATTCATAAAGTCACCAATGTACTACAATGTTGAAGTAACAGATTATGAAATTTCTATTCAAAACACATTGAAATTCACAGATGTCCTGTACAGTGAGTAAATATAAAACAGTTAAAGGAAAAAAACTGAAAATTAGCTTTATTATAACCATAAGCTCCACATAATTTATAATTTTTTAACATGGTTTTATTATTGCTTATTATTCTTTATATTATCCTAACACCTCTGCTAGTGAAAGCAGGGCCTCATGATGCTGCAGACTGAGCAAAGCACCCAATAAGAGGCAGTATTCCCACGAAAGAGGTTACAGTCTAGACAAAGTAAGTGACAGTGTATAACGAAGGTGAGGAAAAGGAAGTGATTTGCCTGAGATAATATAGCAAGGTAGTGGCCAAAATTAGAAAAAGAACGATATTTTTATATTTATACTTTTTATTTTATTCATTCGATCCCACTTCTTTTGCTACAGATTGAATGTAGCTATGTAGTTCTTCCCTCCCATTAGGAGGACAGTTATGTTATATTCTTACAGCTGCGTGACACTGATATTTTAGTGGATTCTGATCTCCACACCATTCCTGTTATCAGGCATTATCACTAGGCAAAGGCAGGCTCAGACTGCATGCATATTTTAAGCTGACAGATTTCTAGGCAAGTACAAGTGTGACTGAACATAAGACACACTACTTCCATCCATCTCGACACAAAACGTTTCTCTTTCAGGAAAGAGAAATAGTTAAACTGTAAAACTTTTGACCCAGTCTGCAGGTCTGGTAGTTATGTGCCAGTGACTTGTCATTAGCTCACATTGCAGAGCTCCTGTGCATCACCAGTATGGGTCTTCCTTGAAACTTGATAATCTTTTTCTCATCAGACAAGTGCATGATGACAATAAAATTTGAATGCTATTAATTGGAGCTTGTGTCATACTAATAGTCATTTGTACAGTGCATATGTTTTCATCCCTTTGGAATGAAAGGATTGAATTCCACATTCCCTGTGGAGTTCAACCATAGAACTGTTGCCCAGAAAGTGTTTCTTCTGCCCCAAATTGTGTCTTGCTTCTGATTAATCTAGATTTTTACTCTCATGCCTGGTTCTCTTTTCAGCTTTGGTATGATTCATGATGGAGAAGGAAATCCTTGCAGAAAAGCTGAGGGTAATATTATGTCTCCCACACTCACAGGAAACAATGGAGTGTTTTCTTGGTCTGTATGCAGCAGGCAGTATCTCAACAAATTTCTCAGGTAGGTCAGATGTAAATCTGGGCTGGTGCCAGGGAATGTAGCTTTAGTAACTGGGCTTGAACTCTTGAACAGACATAAAAATTACTTAAGTGTGAAATTCACCTCTTTTAAAATGTGCTCAAACCCATGTACTATTTGAGCACATACACTTGGACTTACGAAGCATATAGGTGGTATGGCATATAAGTGTTTTTGTCCTGCATCATTTCAAAAGAATTAATTTCACCTTCCATGAATATCCTGCAGTAATGACTGGCGTATCATTCTTTCCCAGGCATTCCTGTCAGCAGCTAGGTTTATTAGAGAATTAGTAGGAAGTGAACACAAAAGAGGGCAGACACAGTGATATCAAAGTAATCACAAAATGTAAATTAACATTAGTGGCCTTTCTCACTGGTGTTTCTCTCTTAATCTAGCTCATGTCATGAGCAAGGACATTTTACATTTTTCATATACTGTTTCTGGGGGGGAAAAAAAGAAAAAGGTGCCAGTTATTTCTCCAGCATGTTGGCGTTATTCAGTGGTGCTTTTAAAGGAACGGCTTTTCGGTCTCTGTTTAATGTCATCAGAATTGCAGTCCTTTCCTGTACAACTTTCCTTTTATTTTGTTTGTCATACATGGGTAGACTGTACATGATTGATTACTAAACAACGTGTAAGCGGTACTAAGAGCAGATGCAATGCAGGCATTTTAGACGTTAATTCCTTAGAGTGAGAATCAAACTCCCTGATAATTCTGTGGATCTGATCCTTGAATTCCAAGTTAGTATCTTAGAGTAGCGGCCAGGAAAGGTGACAAAGTTCTGGTGAATTTTTTCTGCTCCAATGATACAACATATTCTGAGTACACAAGAAAATGGCAAACTAAAAAGTCATATAAGCTCTCCAACATGCAGTATTGTCCAAGAGACACACACTTGGAAGAGAAATCCAGCATAGAGTGACCTTCTGTGTACATGGGTCCTCAAGCATATACAAAGGAAAAAAAGTAGACCATAGGGTACCTTTGGTCTTAAGCAGGACACAGCCAACCCAATGCATGCAAGCTGCAACAGCCTTCTGTTTGTCAATCCACAGAAAATGAATGCTGAAATGAGACAGTGTGCCTGCTGATTCCCTTGATTCCTGATTTTTGGGAATCCATTTAAGGGAAAGAAGCAGACTCAATCACCATGCTCTTGGTTACACAGGCATAAAGGGAGGAAAAGAATTTGACATCATTCTTCCTTGTTGTCACAACAGTCCCAAAGCCTGGAAGTTCCTGCTTCCTTAAAACTTTGCAGGTCAGGCTACCAACAAGATGTCACGATCGTTTGGCTCCTGCAAGCAGATATTCTCATTTCAGTGCATAACTCTAAAGCTAGTTAAAGGTACTGTATACCATATTATGTGGTTTTGCTGGTCTGTAGCAAATTAAAATATTTTGATGTAAAGATCATAGTCATGACTAATATACATTCTCATTATAGTACAGCTCAAGCTGCCTGCCTGATTGATGAACCTAAGCAAACAGGACAGTATAAATACCCTGACAAACTGCCAGGGCAGATCTATGATGCTGATACCCAGTGCAAATGGCAATTTGGAATGAAAGCAAAACTGTGCAACCTCAGCTTCGTAAAGGTACCTATTGACGTACTTTTGAAAAGTTAAAATTACATTAGAGAACTGCAGTACACTAAATAAGTACAAGTAATACAGTGTTCTTCAGAGGCCTGGGCTATTTCTCTACCTTATCTTGCTTGGCAATTTGCTTTGAAAGTACTGGCCTCTACTGGAATATCGCTATCCCAGGGGAATTTCAGAAGGAAGTGTGTTCTTTCCAGGAGTCATATGGAGTACAGTTGAATACAGAAGGCTCATGAGCCCTCTCCTGCTAAGGGAAATTAGCAGGCAGTAGAGTTTTGATCAAAACTTGCATGGGGTGCGGGGTAAGAAGGAGTAAGTTTCTTGTGTTGTGGTTTATTCTTATGCATTGACAGCAAAGTCTGGAAAATATCTATAGGGTTATTTTAGAATAATAAAAATGTAACTTATACTCTGGACTTTATGATGAAGGATTAATTTAGATTAACCTATTCTTTTAGTGACTGCTACACTCCTTGCTGATCTCTTCAGAGAAGACGTTAAATAATCTGGAGTGCTTATTCTGAAAAGAAGTATTGCTGTTTCTTTCACTCCTATTATTATCCTGGAATATTTTGATTTATTTTATACTGACCCCATTTATCAGGTGATGGCAGCTGTGTTTCCTCTACAGCTAATAAACAAAGAAGGGAGAGTGAACAGCACTATGAAGAGACTATGTTCCCATGTATGTCCTGTGTTTTAGAAAATCTAGTCTCTTCACAGTGTTATAGTCACTGTAAACTATATTGACTATATTGATGACATTTTAGCCTTGAACTTTTCAACACAGTTTTTGTTCTACTATAGTCTCACACTCAAAATAGTTTTAAAAAATATATAGCGAAATGGGCATAAATAAGAAGGCAATATATAGGATATGGCTGTGCTATGAATTTTAAACCCTGGATTTTCTAAATTCAGAAAATGTTTTATTTAAAGGGCTTTTAAGATAGCAAAGGCATTGTATCATTCATTACTCTTTCTGAACGCCAGGGAATAATGGGAATTATGAGTACTATAGTGAGTACCTTCTTCTTTTCAGGATATATGCAAATCTCTCTGGTGTCACAAAGTGGGTCATAGGTGCGAGACAAAGTTCATGCCAGCAGCAGAAGGAACAGCTTGTGGTATAAGTATGGTAAGTTGTTTTATAAATAGGACAATATCATTCTAACTTGTTTTTAGACTGTAGTGGGTCAAATAACAGCTCCTGTCAAAAACAGTTTTATCCAGATCCCTCCAGGTTTGCTATCATGGACTTTCGGATTGCTCTGTAAAAGACTGCATTGTGATACGTAGTCAGGACCAGTCCTCACAGTGGCACCTGTCTGATGGTAGGGAATGATGCCTCTCCCATTGAGCTGTGGAATAAGATACATCTGGCAAATCTAACTCTGCAAGAAAACCCATTAATTATAACAGAAGTCAGATCAAGGCTTTAAATTCTACTCTGATATATACATTCCTTAAGCCATAATATTTGCTGTACAGGCTAGGGCCATCATGCGTATTATCATCAGTGATCACTACTAAAAGAACATGGATATTTGTTTTAGTTTCTAAAAATTTAGTTTAAAAGTTTAGTTTCCTTCTAATTTACACACATCTGTAGTTAACCAAAATATTTTCTTTCGCTGTAATGTTTCTTCCGGCAGAATATTGGTTTGATTTTCAAGTCACTAACAAACGTTCTGTTTTGCTTTTTCTCTTTGTGCAGTGTTTCATAATTGAATAATAAAAGGGAGGAATTTGAGCAGAATTTTAGCAGGCTATTTTTAAATTACAAGGGAAGTTTTGAGGTGCTGACAGCACAGGACCATAAAATAACACGGACCTTTTGGGAAGAGTAAGCCAGAAGGATATTTTCCAAGAGAACAGTTTTGAGAATTTGTACCTCAGAGACCTTCAGCTCAGAACTTGGACAAATTTTAGGACATTACTTACCTATACCATTGTGTGGATCAATGTCCTACTTCAGAGGCCTTGTTCTAATGTGAACTATCTCATTGAGTTCATTGGGTTACCTCATATTTATTAAGGTTAAGCGCTGGAGCTTTTAAATGTGGATTTTTTCTTTTTTGCATCTACTAGATACCGCTAACTCTGATGGGATATTTTTTTGGCATTCTTTTGGCAGTGGTGTCGAAGAGGACAGTGTGTCAAATATGGTGATCATGGACCCAAGCCTGTAAATGGCCAATGGTCTGCCTGGTCAGAGTGGTCAGAGTGTACTCGCACTTGTGGAGGTGGGGTCACATATCAAGAAAGACACTGCAATAATCCAAAGTAAGACATAGATATGAAAAGGTATTATTTTTATACTAACTATTTAAGATTTTAGAAGAAAAAAAAATTAACGGAGTCCATTTCTGTAGGGAAATAGTATGTGTGAAAATGTTTTTAAGACCTTTCTTTCATGTCCAATATGACCAGTTTGTAGCTGAAAGACACAAATATGTCCTGATACTAGGAAGAAGTGGCTGTCTGAAGGCTGCTAGAGTACTATACCATCTGTGGCCCAACCATCCCAATTTATTTTGTGACATTAGAGTTTATCAGGTACCTGCAGGAGTCACGAAACTCCACGCAGACATATTCACACCTAATAATTTAAGAGCAAGGAAAAAAGGTCTTAAAAGCTATTAAGACTTCTGATGAGATCATATTATCCAGGATAATAAACCAAAAATGTTTAAAATCAATATCAAAATTGTTGTAGACAGATTCTTTTTATGCCTGTCATGTTTATTGCATTCTTTTGTGTTTCACAGGTCAGAATAAAGTTGCTGAACCCTAGAACTGTATGCTAGCTAACTCATGAAATATTTCTGGTATTTTCCTCTAGTGAATGTCTTATCACTGTAAATACTACAATTCCTTACAATGCTATTTCAAAGTAGAGGTGAAGTGTTATCTGACCAGCATCTTGCCCAAGTACACAATTCACTTCAACTTACAAGAAAAAAGATTTTCACTGTTTTATTTCGTACACAACTTCAACAGGCACAGACACATGTATTCTTCATTGCACACAATAAAAACAGCATTTAAACTGCAGTAATAAAAAACAGAGAAAATATGACACAGTTTGTATGAGGCTGTAAAGAAGCCTCACACCTACTATACAGTGCTGCAGTAATAATATCCACGCTTCATGTAGTATGTTATAGGAAAATGTGAGTTAGTTAAAATAGTCTTTACTACCTTCACTCTGTCATGGCAATTTTTGCAGAGCTGTAGCAGACCATTTTCTCAAACTTTTCTGTTGTTTCTTAGTGTATTTCGATAACTAAAATTACTTGGATAGTTTCCTTTATTAAACTATTCAGAGAGAGAATGCAGGGTGTCAATTACACATCATACGTATATTTTGGTCTTCCTACTATGGCCCCTGTTTTGCCTGCTAAATTTGTATGCATGACATTGTTCTTTGCATTTGTTCGTAAGCCTTCCTTTGCTCTCCCTGTGTGACAGAAGAATGCCCAGTAGTTGAAATGTTTCAGTTTGTTGCACTATTTTAACTGATAATGATTTCAAATCGTCTTCAAACAGAAGCTCTTTAACATGAAGGTTGTCCCTTACTGTAGCATTATGTATGTCAAACTTGCATTCAGAGTGATCTGTCTGTTCTAACCAAAGCAAGACTTAATGCAATACTTGATGTAACCAAGACTTGATACCAGAACCGGATCATGTTTATACTAAGTTTAATTTTATTATATTAGTGATAATTCAGTTAGAGCAAAGAGAAGATACTACAAATCTCTCTCAGAGTTAGACTGATGAAATGACAGAACTATAAATAAACCATCCACGCAGCAGTGTACGAATAGCCAGGTAGTTGCATTTCCCATTACGGCACTTTTGTATAAATGTGGACTCCGTAGAAAAATGATACTATCCTTTTTCAGTGTTACCCCACATGGAAAGATTTATAACCTAGTCATTGTTCATTGTTCACCTCTATAGCTACACATAAACAAAGAATAATAATTCCTTTTTTTTTTTTAACTTCTGAAATATATTTCAGATGTTTATATATTTCAGTACATATATGTATATTATTTCATATGTCATATATTTATTTCATTTTTCCTAATCCAGATTTGTGTAGGAGCTAATGTTTATTCTGTTCAGAAGCTTGATAGATGATTTTGGATAGCAAAATTTTGAGAATGACAAAAAGAATAACATGTATTTCTGTAAGAGATTAGGACAAGGGGTGTGGACTCTAAAATGGGGTTTTAAAATAAGTAGTCAATTTTTCAAAGCAACTGACTTCTTAGGAACATTGAGGGACATTTCTAGGTTTCCAGTGATCTTAAAGGTGACATATCCTAGAGACAGGTGAAGAACACAAATTCAGGCTGCTGCTTATGAAAACCTCATTACCTGTGTTTGTATCTGAAAATTTCCTCTTGCAAATAATATCCAAGCATTTCAATTCCTGTTCTCTCGACAATTTTAACACAGATCTTGTGAGCACACCCAAACAACTCTGGGTATAGCTTCTGACTTACAGCCTAGGTTATGTATGAATGCACACCTTTGGAGGTCACCTGTGGAACACAACTATGCAGATTTGCTAAAATCATTATGTTTCTGTAAATTGTCACAGTGTAATTTCATGGATCTGGTTTTCATATGTCACAACATTTTACAATTGAGGTACTTTTCCAAGATAGAAATAGATTACATAATAGTTTAGCTGGGAAAGAACCTGAAGAGTGCCCGAGAGATTTAAATTAATACCTAAATCATATCTGTAGGACTGCATCCTACCCACTTCACAATAGTGCATTGTTCAGTAAGAGTACAATGGAGTTTTAGGCATGTATACAATCAAAAGACTAAATCAAAATTGTGTGAATGTGTCTTTTTAATCTTTTGTGTACAATATCTCTAACAGTGATTACAGACAATGCAGATGTAAACTAATGCAAAGTCGTGATGCCATTTAAAATACCAATTAAAAATTAATACTCTTAAAGACCTTGTAGACCTTTCAAATTCATGCAGAATAAAACAGTCTAGCTTTGTGATACGGTCATAGTATGGTCATAATATGAGCAGAAATGTTCTCACTTGAATTTAAATGATTACAAAACAGGAAAAAATAGGAGTCCAGAATTTCAGAGTCTAATTCCCTTTATAATCCATAAAATACTTTCCTTGATCAGATTAATTCCAGGGTTTCTCACTCTCTGTGTTGCACTGCAGTGAATAGCCATTTTAATTTCATTGTCCATGAAGTCTATTATTAAAAGGGTACTGCAGAATTAATTTAAGCTATTTCTGTAGCATTTTAAAATTTAAGTCATATATGAAGTGGAATATTTCCTTCTTTGCACTTGTACTCCTTTTACAAACCATTCCTTGGAGACCGTTTTTTTGCTGGCCTTTCTCACCAAATTTCTCCCTTTTCCAGTTATCCTCAGCAAAGCCTCAGCTCTAACAGCATCTGTTCATTCAGGAATCTTTACCCAGACGTGCCAGTGCTGGGGAGGTACACAGACAGATTTAAAGTTTAGGCTGTACCTATATTAGGAGCACTGTATCACTACAGAAATATCAGAACACCCTTTTTGCAAAGCGTTCTGTTGTAAGCACAGTTATACTAACAGAGCTTCTGTAGGCAGTCAAACCAAAAGCTATGGGTGGTATAAACATCACCAATAAAAGCATGATTTTATCAGTATAGATAATAATCTTTTCTCAGAAATTTGGTTTTGTAGATCTACGTCTTGTTTCCTGTGAATTACTTAACTCTCACTGACATCTTGTAGGTAGAAAACGAAGGTGGGGAAGTTTCCATAATTCCCTGGCCAACAGTTTCAGCAATGGGAGTGTACTGTAATATAAAAATGCTGTAACAGAGCTGGGAAACAGAATGCCTCTTTCAGGGCTGCCTTAGTTTGGTGGAATATTATACCATGCTCAAATGCAAGACTGTGGCTAGAAATCACGATCTAGACATAAATAATTCCATTATATTGCTTGTTTGCTGGCACTTACTTGGAAGGAGGTTGCTTCTTTTCCTTACACTCACACAGATTTGTTCTCTGGGGCTGAAGGAGGTCAAAAATCATACATGTGCTGAAGCTGTAAAGAGGGTCTGTAGAGAACTGAATAAGGACCCAGCGGTTTGGCTGCCTTAACTCAAAGCTTGCACCAAGTGCACAAAGTCAGCATAAATACTGCCCAACTTCACTGATGTTACGTGTCCTCCCTGCCCTTCACAGACTGAACTGCCACCAACTAGGGCAGAAAATTTGACTTGGTTTTAAGACCTTCACCATTATACCCAGTGTCAGGGTAGTTAGTAGGTGACCTCAAGAAAAGTCACTGGAAGTTGGTTTTATTTCCACAACACATTTTGCTGGTGCTTGAACCAGGTTCTAAATAGAGTAGTGGGTGGGTTTCCACCTCTTCTTTTGAAAGACTGTTTGATAGCCCAGAGTTCTGGAAAAGACAGATATTTTGTACATTCAAAGCTGAGTCAAAACACAAAAACCAAGCCCCAGCTTGGTTAGATCGCTAGATATACAAGGGTTAAAATTTATAATAAAGCAAACAGAAGAAGCACCTGGATTTTCTCATCATGCTGCACCAAGCTGTCACCGTATTACACCAGTCAGGTGCACGTCAGGAGAAGTTGCGTGAGATACTAGATATGGGGAATAGTTGTAACATAGGGTTTAGGGATTTAAACAAACAACTCAAATTATACTTGTTGCAATTGTATCTTTTATACTACTATTATTAATTATTATTGTTAGTTAATTTATTAATATCATTATTATTCAATATCTTTTATCTTATTCTAATTATTTTCCTTAATACGTGTGTAACATGGGCAAGCTGTCCACTGAAAGATCAGAGCTTCTCTTCCAAGTATGTATGTTCCCTAAGTTTTAAAAATCATTCTGTAAAGGTATCAAGTGCAGCATGGTTACATTTCTTTTCACTTGATGCAAGAAATTGTACAATAAGACAAACAGTTCTTAGAATTTGGTGTTTTGAAGATTTGGCTCAGTACTTGCAGATGTATATCTGAGCATTGTGAAACTGCAAAAATACCGTTAGTGAATTCCTGTGTAGGTCCATAAGGAATACAAAAGTGAGTGAATACGTTTCTCAGCAGCTTGTGAGACCTCTCAGTCACTTTAAAAAGAGCAAGTCATACATTTTACATTGTTTTACAGTCTTGTGCATAGACCAAATAGTTAAAAAGTATTATTCTGATAAAATAAGATTCTAGCAAAGTAATAGAATATGCTCTTTTTATTCTGGCCAAATTAAAGGAAATGCCCAGGTAACATTTGCTGAAGTAGATGTGACATGTTTAAAGTTCTCCATAAAATCCAACATTTTCCTAAAGCAGGACAACGGTGCACAGGTCTTGTTTCCTTCGACTGCTTAAAAGCACATCTTTTCAAAATGATTTACAAAAGAAATGAACAACTAAATGTAATTTTTCATTCTGTTTATGTCTGATCAGTGTTATGCTGTTAACTCTTATTGTGATAGGTAATTCTTTGCACATGTTCGTTCCTGGGCTACAGCAGAGTAAAAATAGCTATATAACAAGACTGAAACCAGTCAGTACGAAATAGCCCTATAAATTTAAATTAGTAAAAACATGACTCACCTCTGGATGGTTGCATCTTTGCTGCGTTTGCAGTGATCCAAGTAGATAATTCATGGTAACTGCTTTTCTTGGTTTTAGGAACTATGAAAATTAATGGCCCATATAAGAAATACTCATCTCCTAAGACAGTGCGTGCTCTCATTTTCTCTGTTAATACACATGTAACATGTCAATCACACAAAAGGTAGGTTTTGCAAAGGAATTTTTTTTTCCTTTTTTTTAGGCCACAGTATGGCGGCAAATTCTGCCAAGGTTCCAGTCGTATCTATCAACTTTGTAATAATCAGCCATGTCCAGCAAATAGTTTGGACTTCCGTGCCCAGCAGTGTGCAGAATACAACAGCAAACCCTTCCGGGGATGGTACTACAAATGGAAGCCATATACTAAAGTGGAAGGTAATTATGCTACAGCTCTGACAGACAAAGGCGATTGCAGGAAGTGAACTGTAAGCTGTAATTCATCCATATTATTTGGGCAAATATCACCCTAATGTAAGCAAATAGAAATTCAGTTGGCTTATTGGAGATGTGTTTGCTTTCTAGCCTGGTTGAATCCGGCCTCCTGTGCGATACTGCCTGTATGAACATGCAGAATTGATTTTGGTGTGAATTTCCACCTCTGTCCTTAGCATGACTCCCTGGCTGTTGCTACCCCTCTCTTTCATTTTATATTACATATCTGTTAGTGTAAAAACAAACCGAAACAACTTCCATGGATTTTTCAGCATGGGAAATGTGAGGTCCCACAATAACACTACCAGAATCTTCCTTCCTTTGGAATGTTCTCAGATTTCAAAACGTAACAATAAATCAACCTTTTGACTTTTCTGCTGGTGTAGTCCCATGAGAATTGGAAAAACAAACAATGTACTGGCATAAATTTATTTAAGTCAGCTTTTACTAAGAGATCTTTATAAAGTTCAAGCCTCGATAACTGTTTCTTGTCTTTTGTACAGGCAAAGTCTATTTTGACTTTACACCTCTTAATTTTGCAAATATATTGAATCAATATTCATTTTTATCGATACAACAAATATTTTCTGCCGTCTGAAAGCACAATTTGTAGCTGCAGTTGCTACTACCTGAATAAAAGTGCCTGGATTAAGTCACATTGTAGCTGCTTCATTTAGTACCTGTACAAATTTGCCTTTTTTGATAGGAAGTGTATAATTATTTATATATATATATATACACACATACACATACATGTAGCTTTCATTCGTAACCTGACTATATTTTCTTCAAAAGACTTTGCAGACATTTTTGTGGGTATTTAGAAACCTATGTCCTAACAGCCATTGTGAACAGAGGAAAAAGGAAATATGTTTTCACAGCACATAACTATGGATGTTGTATAACAGGGAGAACAATGCATCTTGTTTAACAGAAACTGAGTAGCCTATGTTGGTTTTAAAGGTAGGGGCTGCATTTAGTAAAAGAAATAGGAGCTTAAAATGAGGGACAAAGAGCAAAATTTTCAAAAGCAAGATGTCGCCAAGTGACTCTCAAGTTGAAAATGTCTGTCCTTACTCTCTTAGCTGCTTCTCAAAAATATTCCCCAAGATCTACATTTATAGTCCTGAAAACGTGATCTGGTTTTCAAAATTGCTACAGATGCCTTGCCTCTGTAGAAAGCGCTATTGAAAATGCAGCTGCTTATTTAAGAGTAAAAGGATACTATTTTGAATCCAATTTCATGTTCTGCAAAATTTTGTTATGCTGTTTTATCTGTTGCACTTGCTATTTCTATTAGAATTTCAGCAACTGTGACAATATTTACAATTGCATGACTGTTTTTGTGTATGTAGAATTAATCAGCCCTTTATAAGCATAACATACCATCTGTGTGTAAGAAGAAATTTGATTGACAATGGTTGGGATTTTTTAGAGGAAAAGTGCTTTTGTTAGGGGAAAATCTGCCCCCAGTCCTAGCTTTCAGCTGAATTGATCATTTGTGCCATCTTACATATTTTTCAAATTTTAACTAGAAATTAAATAAAATTATTACAATCTCCCATTTCTCTCAATAAAAAATGAAATTTGAAACTGTGGATCGGTGGGACAGAAATCAGGGCCACATCAGCAGAGCTAATGCACTGTGCATGTTTTCACACTGATTTTGAATTCTTAACTCTATGTGTAGACAGTCAAACCCATATGTTCTTTTAAAATAGCATAATATAAGCCACTGTGCTTGGCTATATTTCTGCCCATCTTGGAGTCCCAATGTTTCACTACACATAATTAATCCTTGTAGCTTGTGGTCTAGGATGCAGGAAGAAACAATAGCAGGGTGCTTTTTTTCTGTGCTGCAGGTCTGCTAATACTTTCTTGTCTTGTTATTTGTTTTTTGGGTTTGGTTTTTTTTTCCCCCAGAGGAAGATAGATGTAAATTGTACTGCACAGCTGAAGACTTTGACTTTTTCTTTGCAATGTCCAGCAAAGTGAAGGATGGAACTCTGTGTTCTCCAAATAAATACGATGTTTGCATTGATGGAATATGTGAAGTAAGAGAAAATTGAGTTTCTTACAATCCTAATGTCTATTTTTTTTAAGTGGGCAATTGACTCCTTTATGGAAAATGCAGCTGTTTCTTCAAATTCCCTTGTGTCTGAGTCCTTCACTTGTGCCTTTTGGTTGCAGCAAGTAGGGTGTGATCATGGACTTGGTTCCAAAGCTGTACTGGATGCTTGTGGAGTTTGTAAAGGAGATAATTCAACATGCAAGTTCTTTAAAGGCCAATACTTGATCCAGCACAAAGCTAATGGTAAGGAAAGCTGTTCCACATGATCATCAACTCATTGCTCTGCTGTATCTCCATGTAAAATATATGACTCCTTGCTCATTAGGGCAGTGGCTAAAAGTCCAGATGTGAACTGAAAATCACAGGGAGAGTCAGAGGAGAGTTCACATTTCTTCTGTTTCTTGGTAACAAGAAAGCTATGAGCATAAGTCTTGGTTAGTTAATTTGCAAGCATTTCTCTTGCTTCTTAAGCCACATTTTCCCTTTACGTGTGAATTTCCTCTTAAAAGAGATTTTAGGATTCAGGCAAGTGAAAAAATAGCTGTCAACAGCTCTGACTGGAATGGGACCGTAGAAGATATAAAAAGCAATACACAGCATAATGCCAAACATGACAGTATTTCCATATCCATTTTCAAATTAAGTTGGCTGGAAGCTGTCCAGCTGATTCAATGGATGATCCAGTCACTGGGAGGTGGACTTTTCTTTAGTGCACTGTCACAGGCTTCTTGTGAAATTATCTCACTATGCCTTAGTGTCTCAGGAATAAAATGCAGATAATATTTCTTTACCCATGGTAGTATGTTGAGGATCTATTTATTGTCGAACATGATAATACTACAGTAATATAGGCCAGGAAATTGTGTAGGGTATAGTAATACAGAGATACAATGCTAGAAGAATAATCTAAAGTGAATACTCTGCAAAAGTATCTGTGTGCAGCATGTGTTGGAGATTGTCAGCAGTATCTCATCTGACTGTAGAATGAGTGAGATTCCTACATGCTCAGAGGGCAATGGGTTACAGCAGGGAGGTCCAGTGGTATACAGGGCTTTGTGAAAGCTCTCTGCATCCCAGTGCATCTCACTTCAAAAACCTTGTCCATGATAGAAGTCATACCTTCCAACTACTGTAGGGCACCACAGGGAAAACATGGTAAGACAATTACAGCGAAACCACCATTAGTCTGTTCTGCATTTTTCTAAGATGAACTTGCTTTTTCTTGTCTTTAAGCACAAAGAAAAATTCCAGGAATTGAAATACCTGTGAGTTATTCTGATTACAGGCTGCACAGCAGGGTTAAAAACAGAACTGGTTTCTCCTTGTGAAAACAGAGTGAATTTGGTGGATCAGAAGAGCTGTCTTCTATATCTTCTAAATTGCAAAAAAATTCAAATTGGCTAAAAAATGATAAGTCATTTCTACCTGTGTGACAACTGCAAAAATGTTGCTTACTTCTTTCATTTCAGACTACTATGCTGTGGTCACTATTCCAGCAGGAGCACGCAGTATACAGCTCCATGAAATGCAAATCTCCAGCAGCTACCTTGCAGTGCGCAACCTCAATAAAAAGTATTATCTAACAGGAGACTGGACAATTGACTGGCCAGGAAAGTTCTCTTTTGCTGGAACAGTTTTTGACTATCAACGCTCTTTTAACCATCCAGAGAGCCTATATGCAGCAGGACCAACTAATGAGACGCTGGTCTTTGAAGTAAGCTTTCTTCTGTTTATTCTTCCCTTGATGTCTATTACAGAATTAGTAACGACAGCTTTAGCTCTGCACTGTAGCTGTCAGCAAGATTAAAGAACAGCGTTGAGTCACAACAGTATTCAGACTTAATTGTGTGCTCATGCTAGATTGAAAGGCCTTTCACCAGTTTATCAAGGTCTGAAGTTTAGTAAACCGTCACAAATTCAGTGAAAAGGAAGGTGCATAAAACACACCATACAGCATTATTTCTCAGTTGCTGGACAATGGTAATAGAGATTATAAATGCATCCTGTAAATGGTATACAATAAAATTCAGTGGTGTAAAAATTAAATCTAACATTATGGCATGGCTAAATGGTAACAGTTTCAAACAATGCTTATGAAACTGCAGGCACACGCAGCCAGTTTTATATCTACCTTGGGATACAGATGGTCAAAGTACCACACACAGGCTCCTGTGTAATTTCTGGTGATTCAGTTTCATTGGTGATAGCATCTAAAATAATGAATTTTATACATGTTTATCTCCCGGTCAGATTTGTACCGCCTACTCTGTCTGCCAGATGCTTTGTGTTGAAACTGTATTTAGTAGAAAGTAAATTTGGTACTTATATAGTTTGTCCCAGTGTTACAGTTTTGAAATTGGCTGCTAATAGTGCTAAAAAAACCTTAGAGTTTCTTTTAAAATGCATCAGAACACCTGAGGGTCAATTTCTGGCTGAATCGCTGAAGTCTTTACTCCCTGTTAGCTACATTAGTTCGCCTGCTTTGTTAGAAAGCTCTAGGAAATCCTTGGCTTCGTAACTCATCTGTTATGTCTGTTTTGATGAATCCTTCCCTGTGAGAAGGAAGGAGCCCTCCTCAGAAGGGATTCAATTCCTTCCCATACCTTCCAGCAATACTCTGGTCAGCTCACTACCAAACGTATAGCTTTCTCAGACGTGCACTTGGGGAGCATGAGAGCGAGCGCTGTACCTGAGGCAGCAATCTGTGGTTCTTCGCCCCATCATGTAACACCGTAAGTGAAAACTGCTCTCTGCAGAGGTTTAGTGGGAGCCGTTAGCTGAGAGCTCTGCATCCCATCTCCCTTACGCAGCTCTGCTCTCTTAAACTGAGTAACACAGTAAGTATAGACTGTGACATGAAATATATTCTTCAAGGATTGTTTGATCTTTCACAGTGATTTAGTAAGTTTTTATTTTGAATACTGAAGAGCCTTACTGCTATTCATAACGATTGAGTAATGTACTTACACATACCTTTAAGACCCACTGAAGTTCGTGGACCATGAACACATGTTGAAGTACTTTAGGATGAACACATGTTCTAGAATGGACAGTTTGACTTGGGCCAAGGGCATGTGTTTTCACAAATTACCATCACAATTTGCGATGCCTTTTAAAAACATTTTTTTCTCAGTTGAAGAATTTTCAGTTTGGGGATGTATGTTAACAGGGATGCTTTAGTCCAAGGAAGGGTTTAGTCTACAAGTTACAGACATGCTTCTCTATCTGCAAATCACCTCCAAAATAGCCTTACACCAAAGAAACAAGCACACCTATAAATACTATGAAACATTAAGCTGAACTCTCAGGAATCTTAGTTGTCATAATACAAAGTAGATGGAACTGTATCATTATAGAGCTAAAGTATGAAAAATAAATTGCTTGCAAGATGACTTGGCTGCATATCATGCACATACTTTGCAGAATAAAGATTAAAGAAAAAAATTTTAATGCCAAATAACACTTCTATTTTCATCCTATCAAATTATGCTAAAGAGATTTATTAAGATTTAACATTTAACTGGAGGCTATTGCTCCTATGAGAACTTATTTAAACTTCCCTTGTATTTTTATTGAAATACCTACATCACTGGCATTGGGAACTAGGGATTCAAATGACTGAAAATGTTACAGTTGTGTATTCCCCACTTATCTGTGTCTATGAGCTGTAGTCAAAATTTTTTTCCCTTTCAATAATTTAAGCAACATTCAACAAGCTGAATGCTGAAAAAAATGCAAAACTTTGTACGTTCAGAGCTCTGCATTATTTATAATTTGCCAATAACTCTGAGCAGCAAAAATGCCAATGAAAACTGAAGAAATATGCTTTTATGAGAAAACACACATATTGCTGAAGATCTCTTTGCAGCAGTAATAATGAACAAATCCTACTTCAACTATAAATACCATAAACTGAGAGAAGGCTGAAAAAAAGGAATGTTTAAGCATAGTACATTTTAGCTTTGTTTTTCTTTTTATCTTATCTGTAATTTTCAAAGAAGCATACCAAAAAAAGGCCTGCCAGCAGTTTTTTATCCAATTAAGTTGATTTTCAGTAAGATAAGGCTTCCCAAGGTTTGGACCTCAACTTCTTCCCGCAGTGTTTAGACTCTTTAGGGTTTTTTTCCATTTTTTAAATTAGGTTGTATTCAAAAGAAAATTAATTCTTATTTTCTAGATTAGTTTTTTTTTCCAGAAGAATTCAGTGCAAGCCCTTGTAAAAATGCACACTACAGGTATTGAGAAATTGAATAAATTGCATGCATGAATAAAAGACATTTTATTATTCAGGTGCGCAGAAAATAAAAGGTTTTGTAGGTGTATTTATTGCCATTCCACTATGATCTGAAAGACAGATTAACACAGCTTGAGCCTGTTTAAGTTTGTAGTCATGGGTTTGCTAGACATTCATGTGGTGACTCAAACGGTCCAGGTTTCTGACTGTGTTCCTGACTGCACCTCAGCCTGCATGTATGCGTGTATCCAGAAAGTTCAGGTTAGGCACGTCCTCTGAGCAACGTTCACAGGAGAGGATGGGACCAGTGCTCTCCAGGTATGGGTCCAGACAGGTCTGGCAAGTCTGTGCTCAAGGCAATCACTTCCTTTGGAATGGAGTCATTCCCCAAAATATTTTCTTGAAAGAGACATCTGAAGCATGTATTAAGAGAGAAGGAGGAAGCCCAAGTAAGAAAAAAAATCTTAAAAATCCTTATTTTCTTGCATATCACTAGTTCAGTCTTGCAGATCTACGAAATGCTTTGTATTTATCTCTTATTGTACAGTATGTTCCTATGATCCATTTTCCTATCAGATTTTTCAATAGTTCAGCGGAGCATGTATCATTTAGTTAGACTTTGCAGACCTAAACGCTATTCGAAAATGGGTAAGAGACAAGAAAAAGACTGATTAAGTGCTTTTCTTACTTACCCTGGAATTTCACAATAAAAAAACTACACACACACATAAAAATATATATTTACATGTATGATATGTATGTAATTATGGGAATGAACCATACCAAAGAAGACAAAGGGCAGCGAATCTGTAATTTGACTAGGTTGTGGGATTAAAAATACAAACTATAGTGGCCAAATATTTTATGAGGACGAAGAGAACATTGTGAGATGAATGTGGAATTAAATGGATAGGACTAGTACTTCCTGAGCTCAACTACTGGAATTGTAAATGCATTATGAGATTGTAGAATTAATCAGAACCCTTCCTGGATTGTTCAAGAATTAATTGCACAGACGGAGGGAATGCAAAAACCAGTAAACTAGTGCCCTTCAGAATTTGTGTATCTGTCCTTCTGAAGTTACTATTATCGATACTTTGGTGATTGTGTGTTTGTAGAAACCAATAAAAGCTGAAATGAAAAATATTCATGGATTCAGAAGGCAGTTCCCAAAATGGCCAGATTCAGGTTAGATGAAAGAACAGACAATGGTCAAAGGACTAGAAATATGAGAGTTAAATGATAATCTAGGCTCAGAAATTAATACCAGGTTTTTAAAATATGGTTTCTGAAGCATAATTGTCTCATCTTAAATGAAAACATGCTGGAATTTTTTAAAATGTAATTGAATATATCCAGCTCACTTATCTGTCATTTGGTCATATGAAATCTAAGATCAGAACTTTCATTTTAAAGACTTTGTCAGAGTTTTTCTGTTATCTGATAAATATTTAACTTGAGGAGAAACAAACAGTAAATGCACCATTCATTTATCTGGCTTTGCGTATCAGGGCTGCCAGTGGGCACCACTAACTGCTGAAAACACTTCCCAGGAGAGGCTAGCGGAGCACAAGGGACATTGCCATCACAGGGCACTACCAATACAGAGCTCGTGCGAGGTTCACTCGTGACCTCCGTTTGTTCACCCTGCATGACTGACTTGGATTCCGAGAAATGTTCTGAAAGGGCAAAAGAAACTGAACTGTTACGTGGGCATGAAAAGTATTGCATGACCAGGGATTGATAAACTAAAACACTTAATAATTCGGTTTTCCGTTCTATCAATAAGCGGATGAAGAATTGACGGATTTGAGAAGTCAAATGCAATTTGAGAAAGCACTGTAAAGTTTTTCAGGATGAGATACGATCAGGATCCTCACTGAAGTTTACCTCAAACTTGGTGAAATATTCAGTCAAGAAATTGTGAAATCTTTGTGAAAAAAGATATTTTATTTTGACAGAAATAAGTAACAGATGGAAAGGATGCTTTGCAAAGAGGCAGACATTCACAGGAAGAGGTGAATGGTGCTTCAAGGCAGGAATATATCTAATTAAAACCAGTGAAATCACTTCCTCTTTATCAATAGGGGGAAAAAAAAGAGAAAGGAGGCCAGGTGGAATGACTTTACTGATGATCTGGCTGCCACTGGGAGAAAGCCAAGTTGCAGTTATAAAGCATTACATTTATTATTAGCTACTAGATGATAAATTTGTACCGATTTCCCCTAAAGAGAAAGTAAGCTAAAGAGGGCTAAGGTGTGCTTATAAGCTACAGATGTTGATCCAATACAGGGGATAAAAAGGTTTTCCTTTAGTGAGAAGAGATTAGCTGGACAGTGTCCCTGAAGGTTGTGTGTTTAGCATGTGAACAGTAAAAAAATGGAGACACAATAACAACAGAAGATAAATTTGAAACAGCTGAAGCAGAAATGGGATCATACAGGACCTTTCAAGGCTATTCTTTTTTTCCTTTTAAAGACCTTAGTGGACTTTCTTGAAAAAAACCAATAGTTCGTCATAAGCTTTTAGTTAAGACTGTGTTTAAAGAGACTTTAGAAACAGATAAAACTGCTTTTGTTTTAAGGTCTGGTGTAAGTAATCAACGGGCAATTCTCCTTTTACTGGTGCTTTCCAAACAGGTGCTCTATCAATACTCTCCTGTGAAGCTCTGGGTGTTAGACACTGTCAAGGTTCCCATCCAATAACTGCCCATTCAAGGCAACAGCCCTGTTTAAAACCTGTTTTAAACAGTTTTCCATGAGCATCAGATGCAGCATGCTTAGATTTATGCTACTGAAACCAGAGTAAATTCCTAAAAGTCAGTGGAATTAATCTTGAGTGAACAGAGAAATCAGGCTCTGGCTTAGGATGTTGGATGTTACAATATTCATTAAACAGCATGTAGATTCACAGTGGATGAAACCTGCAGGTCTCACAAGCATAACACAGCCAGGCACTGGTCTTCCACAGACAAACTTCTCCATCTGCCCTTATAGGTGTAACTGATGGCTCACTGCAGATAGCTTAACTCTGTTACAGCCACTTAAAGACATTATCAAAGCCTTACAAAGCATGGGAGTGACCCCAGAAATGTAGACGCATTTTTGAAGACTCTGATCAAAGCTACCATGTACGCTGGGATTCAAAGTCTGGGCTCATGCCCATTTCATAAATTATGCACATACAGAATGAGTGAAGATGAAAATACATGAAACACATATGGGTAAACACTAGCTATTCCTTCACCGGGCTTTTTTTCTGTGCTCAGCTTCACTGTGTGAGTGAGTTGTAAATGTCTGTTAGTCCTTCACAGAGATAATGAACCTTTCTTTCAGCTTGTTACATGCCAGGCATTAGTATGCTTTCCTATACATTGGCCAGACTACTGTGGAAGAAAGAGGAGTTTATCTTGAGTAAATTAATCACTTTTAATTCAGTGTGTTGCAAGTAACTTCACATACACATCTTACAATAAATACCACCTGAAAAGCACAGAGACAATCATACCAAAGTGATGTTGATAGGTTCCTTTAAAATTTGACCTGCACTATGGAGTATTGTGTTGGAAACTTAGGACAGCCATGAGAGAAAAAAAATAATCTCAAACAAAGGAGCAGATGCACAGCTAGTTTAGAAAATTTATTACTTTAGCTTTGAAATCAAAATTAGCAGCAAAAGGAAAAGGTTCTTTACTCAGGAGAATTCAATTTATCCATTGTTTTAACATTTTGTGCCCTAAGCGAAAGCCACAGTTCCTTTTCTTCAAAATAGATCTGCCCAATTCCAGCCATAGAGTCTGTGGTTTTCGAACTCAAGAAGCTGTAAATTTTATAACTCTGCGCCCTGCGGTCAGAGCTGCTGAGTGTTGTGTCTGAAGTCAGGTGGTTGGTGTGTTAAAGGTAGACATTAAACAGTTCTATTGAGGAACTGGAAATGTTTAAGGCGGTTGTTTGCCAGCTGTAAATTTGGGAGCAAATGCCAGTTGGCTGAAAAGATGCTGGAATGCATCCAGTTAAGTAGACTAGCACTGGAGGTCTTTCCAAATTTGTAGGTCTGATAACTTGGCTGTACGTATATGCAGACTTCAGTTATTGGGTTGTTAAGGAAGGGCTTTATAACGAATGTTTGAAAATACGATAGAAAACTTATATGCTCATTACTTTGCAAAACTGCACCTTTGCAACAGTATTGCATGCCTGATGAAAACTTGAACATTGCGCATTGTATACTGTTTTTCAGCTCAGTGCCAAGGACTTTAAAGTATACGCTTTTGTGCCCTGCAATATTTTGTCTACAATACTTTTCCAGAGCTTGATTTTGCCCTTTTTCTGTGTAGCTGGGATGATATAGGAGGGAAGAGACCTGACTGTGATGCAGCTCTTGCTTTGTAAATGTTCCCTCTTGTAGTCTGCTGGGCGGGAAGGGGCCCTATCTTTGGCTGCCGGCCAGGAAATGGAGAGGAAGTTCACTTCATCTGCCCATCAGAACTGCGTCTACTTCCCAATGCACAAGAAGGGGGTGTAGCCCAAGGCCTTAAAAGTGTAAGGCCCAGCTTGCCTGGTGTGCCAGATTTACCCCACAGGCACTCAGCTGGAGGCTGCGAGTTTCTTACATCACTGTGTGGCTGCTTGCTGAAGCGATAGATACTAACGTGTCTTGTTCTAACTCGCCTGAGACCATTTCCTCTTCATTCCCTTCACTGTTGAAGCACCAGGAGAATATTGCTCTAACAGGAATAAGACTGGTTGCCACTTTTATCTTCTCATTTTCCCTCTTCCGTGTTCTGAATTCTGTTGTTCAGGATGCATTTGTTCCGTTTCTTGCCTCTACTATCGCAAAGTAAAGAGCACTCTCAGGACGCAAGTGGTCAGTCTAATACTTCAAGATATTTTTATCAGAAAAGTTTTAAGCTCTACTGTTTTCTTGGCCACTGACATAGCACAGTTTTATGAGAGTTGTCAGAATCAAATGAGGTGAGGGCTAACCGTACACAAAATCTTGAGGTATGGACAAACCTCCTCTTTTGACACGACTTACTAAAAGGCCAGATAGAATTTTAGCCTGTGCACTTGAAGGAAGACAGAGCACCTACTGAAATGGGAGAAAGTGCATCCTCATAGGGCCATGAAAGAGGAAATCTGACTTTGACTTTTGCCGTACATTAGCCAGATCTTTTCTAACACAAGAAGAAAATAAGCTACTCTCTGAAATTTTCTGGCTGCCTAAGATGCTGAGAGCTGTGCTAATACCTTGGACTCGTAGGAGTAAAAGCAAATGAAAGCATTTTGAGGTCTGGTCTGTAAGAAGAACCAGGAAAGGAATTGTTTTAATTAAAGAATAGTTTTCCAGGGCTCAATTCTTATTAGTCTTAATGCACCCTATTTTTTTCTGAAGCACATGTTCTGAAACTTTACATAGCAGATATTTGTCTCACTTTGTCCTTAAGAGAAGGACAGTAGAGTGAACACATGTTACCGCCGCCTGTTTTTTTCTAGAAACTCAAACACCCGTGGACTTCAGGTTCAAGAGTCAAAGTGACTGTGGAACAGCTGTTTTAACAGAATTGGACTTTTTGCTATCAGCAGCTGGACAGCTTTCTAAAAAGAAAAATTTATATAGATTAGATATTTGCTTTCATCTGAAGGCGCTGTTAAATCTTATAAAACATTTACATCAGATAGTGATGAACGGCCAAGGAGAAAAGGAAGGTCATGAAAAAAGTTACACTGGTAACGGTTTGAGTAGAGCACCACAAATAGGGCACGGAACGACACATTGATGAATGAGCATAAAGTAAAATACGGAAACTTTGTAATACGCTCATTAGTGAGCACCGTGTGCTGTGAGCACTGAACGCAGTAGAGGCTTTCTGGAAAGACAGTACAAGAACCAGTGATTCAGAGTGCACCTGTGCAGGGCAGCATGAAGTCGCACAGCAGGCTCAATTCTAATGTTTCCTAATTTCAGAGTGTTTGATTTTCATCCCGTTCTTGTAAAATAGTTGTGATACGTACATACATATATGACTCACCCCTAAAACAGATATAGTAATACTATTTCTATCAGAACATTAATTAAGAACAGAGAGGTCAGTCATCACTCTCAGATCTGCTTCTTCTGTAATCTCATGGATTTCTAAGGTGCTCGTGAATTAAACTTGGATGGCTGAGATGAAAACTTTCACATGAAATACTTTATTTTACCTGTGCTTGGAAGATCTTCTAATCTGAGTCTTCCAACGAGAAGACACGTACTCTCCAATTCTTTCAGGAGTATTTTGTCTTTTACAGTCCTAATCACTATATTCTCAGTTTGGATCATTATTAAGGTTCACTGCCTGAAATAAAATCTTTGGCTGCTAAGAATGGAAAATATAGCATCCGGTCTTCTTTCTTCAGGCAAAGTAAACAGTATGCAGTCCAGGTCCTTCATGTGTTCAACATTACTGAGGTGGAGGTCATGTAAATTTGGTTTGAATTTTCACTGTCTTGGGTAATTTCTGTTTTCCAATAAGTACACTTTCAGAATACTTTAAAACCCTTGTCTACTACTTTTAAAAATGTTATTTTATTTCTTGGTCTAAAACTACATATATGCAAGTTTGTTGCTATTTTATGAAACCAGTCTACACTGCGATCAGCTCTACCTACGTGGTTTGCTTAAGCACTCGGGTTAGACATCATGTGAACTTAACTGGTATTTTATTAATATTTTCAATAGCAAGCATTAACATAGCCTGAAACTGTACTTGAAATGCTAGGGCTTATCAAACAGTGTATTTAGGAACTGAGGTTAACTGCACCTGCTCTTTGTATTACTATGACCAGATCCGTACTGGTGAAGAGTTAAAACTTAGTAGAGCTCTGTAACTGCAAACTCTTGCCCCTTTTCTATTAAGTATGACTACAAATGCACATTGCTGCCAAAGATAGTTTCTAAAATAAATTTTAAATAGAAATTTCTCCCCAAATTTAGGTATGTGTCAGATGTTCATGCATCTTGCATTGCTTATAATTCAGATCTGAAATGAATACAGTGAATTTTAGAAAGTTGCCTACATGAAAACTGCAGTATAATTCACCACTAAAATAGCACACCCTTGAGAGCTAGGCTCCCTGAGTTAAATGACAAAGATTGTTATTATAGTCAGTAATCACACTTTCTATAAATTTTCGAACTCATTATGCTAAAATCACTAATAAAAGATTTTTCCAATCCTCTTTCCCATGTAGACACCCAGGGATGGGTCCTCTCTTGGACTGAAGCTTTATCTGCTTCAATCATTATGGGGAAAATACCAGCTGAGGATCTTCCAAACAAAATTGATCACCACTCGCATAGAAAAATGTTTTTTACAAGAAGAAAAAAAAATCTGTTTTATACCCTCAGCCTCAAGAACTGAGGAAGCCATCTCTAGGCACCTCTCTTCCAGGCTCCCGCACAGCTACACCACTGCTTTGCTCAGGCTTCTTTTAGTAAAGCATTTGATTCCTGCTTACCTAATGGGCAAAGGCTTCTTCATTCGTAGGAGGCATTGTGGAAGGCTCAGCTAGCCTGGACTTTGTTTACTAAAGACAGGAAATTTCTCCCACCCCCAAATCCTTAACCCACCCACTACAGCGCCCGGGCAAACTCTAGCAGCTGCCGTGAGCCCTGGTGAATGCCGGGACCCACGCAGCGAGGGCCAGTTGCAAGAGCAGAGCACTGAGAGCTGGGGCAGGGGCGGCGACTATTGCTGCATCGCCAAAAGGCTTTGGATGATATTTCATGCTACTGAAGGCATCTCTGCTCCACCAATCCAGTCAAATGCCTTCTGGTTTAGAGGAGCGTTATGCTGCATCATGTATTTCTGCACTCTTCTGTCACATACCCTGCAGGTGTTAGTCCAAGCAAATGCTTTGCTGTTTAGGAATTACTTTGATGGTTTTTAGCTTATCAAAAAAATCAGGTCTTCTGAAAATTCTTTCACAGACATGGTAGGTATCATGTTTAGTTCATCTCCTTTCAGAATGACAGAATCCTTTTCTTTTTTTTTTCCTCCTTCCTTTTTTTTAAACAAACCCCAAACACCACTCTACAGATCCTGTTACAAGGCAAAAATCCTGGGATTGCTTGGGAATACACATTTTCGAAAACCAACAATGAAAACAAGACATCTGTCAAAAAACATAGTTACTCCTGGGTGACGGTGCAGTCTGAGTGCTCAGCTACTTGTGGTGGTGGTAGGTAACTTGCCATTTGCCAGTCCTCTTATTTTTTGTTTTTTTAAAGCATCTCAAACATTTCAGCTGCCTTTAATTTTGCAGACATGCGTATCGATACATACAGGGGGTGACACTGAACACCTGGTCCTTAGTTTTTTTAGCTGAAAACTTATAACACAGATGAAGTACCTCCATACTTCCTTTTTTTTTTTTTTTACTATAAGTAAAAAAAAAAAAAATTAATGCCAGTCTCAATTCATGTCACTTACAGTGACTTAGTCTTTTTTCTTTAGGTCGATCTGTATGCATGCGATATATTGCTCTTGAAGTAATGTGGGAATTATGTGCTTTCATGTTGTTGTAATTTGGGAACATAGAAAGATAATAGATAATAAGTAAAATTTATCTTATCTGTAGAGAATAACTGAAGACTAAAATATTATCGAGACCTTTACTGACAGTCGCACCCTGATCTTCTCACTGTTTAATTACAAATATTTGAGTTCTGCCAGGTCAGAGTCTGGTCTGAAATTCTATACAAACTAAGGATTTCTTATGATCATATTCCTCTAGGTATTTGCTTTGCACAAACCATCTATTTGTTTTTCTAAAACCTGGATGTCCTGTCAGTGAAAGTCATGCTGGGATGTAATGAAAGCAGAAAAGTGGCATTTGGGAAGTCCTGCAAAAAGAATTAAGAATTAAAATTTTAGTGGCTTTAAGTTGGAACTGGGTCATATAAGTAAGACTATATGATGCAGTTGTCTTTAATACCAAAGATTGGGACTGGGTGATCAAGCAAATGCCACGTTATGCTCCTGTAATGGCAAAAAAGTCCAGGGGAAATTCAGGAATCTCTTGCTAGTGTGTTGCCAAACTTCACAGCACCTCAGCAGATTGTTTGTGGAAGAAAGCCCCACCAGGAGCACTGCAGACATAAAATATGACAACTGTGTTTTTCTTGCTTCCCTTTAAAACAAATTAAGGTTGCAGCATGGATATAAAGATGATGGAAACAACCATGTTTCCTCATTTGACTTGCTGTGCCCAATGAACCATGTGTGAGGTGAATGAGACTTCTCAATTAAAAGATAAATCTATAGAATCACTTCATCTCTTAAGGCATTTGCAGCCTTCTCTGTAACCTGTCCTGATGTTGACACTAGACACGCTTTAGGTACAGGAACCTGCAGAATTATGATTTCTGTAAAGATACACTGTAAAAAGTTGCAAAATGTATTGGTGCAGTTCACAAGTGCACGAGGAGAGCTCTAAGCAAGCACTGCTAGTTTCTGCAGGGAATTAGGATTTGAAGAATTACTAATTTTTGCTGGGGGAAGATTCTGCAAATATGCTGTTTATAACTAAAACGTTTCATCTGACTTCAATAGTACCTGCGTTACAGAGAAGGAAATTAATTTTAAAAACACGTTGCCAAATTAAATCCTATTTTATTTAGTTCAAGTCAGTGGAATTGTGCTAAGGATGAGCTTGGACTTGTTCAGTTAAAATTCTTCCCTACTATTTTTTCTCTTCTTTTTCAGTATACATTTATTTTACTGTATTTTTTCTAATACTTCCATAGGACACGTTACAGCAAAGGCAATTTGTTTAGAAGATCATCGTACGCAAGTAAATTCCTCCTTTTGTGGCCCAAGGACAAAGCCTTTAACTGAAACAAAAGTATGCAATACCAATCCCTGCCCAGCATAGTAAGTTCTCTTTGTTTTTATACCTTTTCGCTGTGCCTTATGCCCAGGTTTGCCACAAAAGAAGTCCTCTCCGACAGGCACACAGAATCCTATAGCCTGCTCGATGAACCCACTTTTATTCTGTAACGTAGAACAGTACTTGTTTAAAAATGTTAGTTGTGTAGGCTTCTGCCCAATGATAATAACAGGGGCGGTATTTCTAATGTTGCTAAGCAAGACCCCCTGAGGATTGCTTGCAGCTCTGTCACCATGCTGGGGTTAGCTATGTGACACTGAGTAAATCTAAGTTACTTAGAGGCCTGTTCTGCCACCTTTACTCACCTTGAATCAATAAGACCATTTCCTGAGTAAAGTGCTACTCCCCGTGTGGAAGCTTGGCCCCATGACTCAGATTCCACTATCAGATTAGGTTAGAAGAATCTTGTGAAGTGTAATTAGTGATTTTTGGACAAAATGTCTCACAGAGTGTTATGATAGCAAGAAGAGGACTATCTAAACCAAATAAATCATCAGCAATGCTCCTGGTGCCCACGAAAATAAATACGAAGACATTGCCTATGTGAACAATCTTATTTTCTAAAAGGCTTAAGAAAGGTGAGATGAAAAGGAAGACATTGACGTATAGATAAGCATTTAGAATCCAGCTGGTCTAAATCAATAGAGTTCCTTTAAAAACAAGGGAATTACACTGATTTATAGTAGCTGTAGTAGGGGTCCTTTGGAAAAAAAAAGTGTGCTCATATAATTAAACACAGTATCATGTCGCTTAGATTATAAACGGGTAGACTTAAGGACACGTTGGCCATCTTTCTTCTGCTGGTTTTTTTTTTCACTTTTGGATTCCTGACTTTGCAACCTTAGCAACCTTTAATTTCATTCTGAAGATCAGAAAAGCTGTACTGTGTTGGACAAGACATTTTGACTTCCAGAATAGGAGATTTTTCTAAAGTGATATGTTCAAAAAATTACGAGTGTTTCAGTGGGAAATACAGTGGAAGGTGCATTGAAGTGCAGAGGCAGCAGAAGGCAGAGGAAACGGAGGAAAGCTCCAGACCTGGTGTCATCTGCTGGTTTTACTCTGCAGTGACAAAAGCAATGGGCGGTAAAAGGGATTGGCTAAGCCTGCTCCCATACTTCATAAAATAACACACTTAATGAAGTTTAATAGGAAGCATTCCTCATCTCCCCCAGTCCAGAAGAGGATGATGGGGCAAAGCAAAACGATGTATATGTTCTGCAGCAGCTTTGTTTTTACTTAAAAATCCGTAGTTTGCAATATGTTGAACATACTAAAAAATAGTCCAGTAATAGTTTGGAATTTTCTGCAAAACTTAAAGATTACAGAAGAGTACACAAAACCTAAATGGCAAATTATACACTATGACCACAAAAGCGATAGAGATAAGGTTTAAATAATGGTAACATGTGACATGAGAGCCCCATGTTCCTGCTTCAGCAGTTTCTTTAGATTGCGTTTAGCCACATGATTTTCTCAATCCCAATTTTAAGTAATTTATGTAGCCAAACACAATCTTTTCATATGCGACTTATCTTCTGCCAGAACTATTTTTATCCAATGAACTCAGTATCATGTACACAGAACTGTATTGTCTATGATGTTCCCAGGAGTCGTCTTAAGCTGTTCATGCTTACCTTCATTTTGATGTGGCATTGTTATGCTATAAAGCTTCACCAAAATCATATTCATTTCTCTGGACCACACACAAAATTTCCATCTCTATTAACCAGTGATCCCGATGTATTTTGAATATCCACTGATACACCTATCACTGAAAATGCTGAATATCAATTTTGCCATGCAGTGCCATGTTTTCATGCTAAAATTGCTCTGAAATTCTTAGATTTACTACTTTAAAGCACAGTTAATGACTTGAACCCTAAAAAGATTAAAAAAAGAAAAACCATGAAAGCGCCAAGCCACCTCTGGGGAAAAACAATTCAAGTCACTAATTAATTATTCTTAAAATCCTTAGGATATATTAATGTATGGAGGATCTACATGTAGGACCATGTCTTAAATGAACAGATTGCCATTCAGCTGAGTGAAACTATGCCAGAATACCTCTGCTGAGCAATCTGCCCAGAAAGTCACGGCATGTAATATTTCCCATAAAACTGAGGTTGCCAACATCAAAAAATGTAGTATTAATAAATACCATGGAGGAAACAAAGAATGCCTAATAGCCAGCAAATAAAGCAAAAAAAAAAAAAAAGACAAAAAAAGGTAGGCATAACAGGCAAGGGAAGGAGGTGACTAATAGATAAGATACCAGCGTGTTGGTTTTGTGACAAAAAAGAGGCTCCAGACTTACAAAGGTCAGTGAGGAATAATTGCTGCATAAGAACAAAGACTTATTAATGTCTGAGTAGGAACAAACTACTGTCCCAACAGTAAGAACACAGAAAGGCATCAGTACTGCACACTGTTGTTGTTGGATTTCAGAGCTGCCAAATCTGGTCATAATTATTTAGTTATTTGAGCTAATGAAAGATACTCTTGGATCACAGCCCAGATAATCTTGGAAAATGGCAGTTTACTGGAGGACATTAATGTAGGTTTATTGCCCTCTCCTTTGTGAAGAGGGGAACTTTCAGGGCAGTTATGGCGAATAAACTCTTAAAATGAACACTTTTGGATGCTCAACCAATCACCGTTGTCAGAAACACCCAGGCAGACTAATTAAAAGTTGTAAAATGGATTAAAACGATAACTTTTTTTTTGAGAAGTTTGTGTTGCAATAGCCCAAATATTTATAAATCAGATGAAAAGGAAACTTCTGACGTGTTCTGGAATTACATAACTACTGACTTTTCACATTAATATTTCTTTGTCCTTAAATTAGTGCTTTTTTTTTTATTTCCCACTACTTTTGGCATTTACTGAAGTTACTAGACTGAGGTTTGGGATTTCTATTCCCAAAGGAATTTTTCCAAAATAGGCTTTTTATACATTTTTTTACAAATTAAAATTAGCTTTGTTTTCAGGCAGATGTGAGCAGACAGGCAAATGGGATGCTGTTCATCTTTCACGGAGTAAGAAGAGAAAAAAATAAAAAGCTCTCTTGCCATTAAAACTGTATATAAGCAGTATTCCAGCGGTCACGGGGCTGATGCTGTAGAAACCGTGGCAGGAGGATAGGCCAAGCAGTCGGATTTGAGACGAGAACCTTTTATGTGGCACAAATGATTAAAAATTTGTAAAACTGCTGCTTTAAAATCTTTAGTTCAAATCCAGTGCTGGGTCTTTGAATAAGGGTTCTCAACTTGAGTAATCATAATTTCCTTTGTTTCTTCACTTCTGTTGTCCTGTAGTTGTTATTTATGGTCTTAACGTTGTAAGCCTTCCGGGACAAAGACACTTGGTCGTATGTTTGCAAAATGTTCCACAAAGGCTGGGGACCCACTCAGTGCTTCAGTAATAGAAATACTGAGCAGCTATTGCCATTTCAAAACAGAGCTTATCCTAAACAATTGGCAATAATTCTTCAGACGCTGTGTAACTTCAGTGACATGATGCGTAACTGAAGCATGCCTGTGACTGCCATATAGATTTGCCTGACAGCTTTTGCTGGTGAAATTGCCTCTGTTTTATTTAGATTCTGCATCATCTGTCTGCCAAAATTATTAGTCTGAGGACATTTAAATCCTCCAGCCACTGGTGACAGGGCTGCTGATTTTAGGAAGCAAATTATTTTTTGTGAATAGAGGCCATTAAGGTTTGACATAAACACCACTGGGCAGCACCATGCCATTGTTTGTCACCCTGTGTGAGTGTATCTACGCACAAAGGCACCGGGAGGGACACGCTCAGCTAAACTGGCCCCATCCTTTCCCTGCCACGCCAGCTTTTCTCTTATATCAGCTTAGGTGAACCTTCTGAGAGAGATGTAAAAAGGAAAAAATGTAACAACAAAAAGGCAGAACTTTCCAATAATGAAATCTTATCTATTTACTGAACTCTCTCCATCTATCTGGCTTCCTCCTTTGGCCTCGGGTCTGTTAGTCCGTTTGAAGGTCTCTTCAGCAGCGAAAGTGACAAAAGCGATCATCCTGTCATTTCTTTAGAAAATATTTTTCTTTTCCTGTTTGAGAGAGATTTTTTCAATTAAAAGCAGAGACGTAGTAAAAAGGAATGGTGATTTGTTAGCCAGACTCTTAGATCTTCCACCCTCCTCAATAGCAGCATCTCTCTCAGACCCCGTGGAATTCCAGATTCCAGGTTGGATTCGTAGGCAAGTTGGTTCTGGTAGATGAGAACTGTAAATAAGTAATACTGGTTTTTCTAGTTGTGCAACTTATATTTCATCCCTAGCAAAATGTTCCATGCTTTGAAGACAGAAGATGTAACTGAGGCTTTTTGGTTGCTTCAACAGGTATCAGTACATCAGGAGAGTAGGCTAAGCAGAACCCCTGAACAATTCACATTTGATGGGCACCCATATGTATTGATTTTATAAAGCTAATTGGACTTCTGTGTTTCTAACATACATTTTCTCCTTTAAGCTGGTCAACAGGTGAATGGAGCGCATGCAGCAAATCCTGTGGAGGAGGGCAACAAAGTCGCCTCATTCACTGTGTCCAGAAAAGGGCTTTCCAACGGGAGGAGGTAGTGGCCCATGCCCTGTGTCCTGTCAGCACCCCTACCCAGGTGCAGATGTGCAATAGTCAGGACTGCCCACCTGAATGGAGCCCTGGCCTGTGGTCTCAGGTAATTTGAAGAAAAACTTACGGTTTTGTCTGCTGGCGTAATGAAAATACTGCTAAAAACTCTCCTCAGAAAGAAGAATAGTGCAAACTTCATGAGGATCAGTATTTTGCAAGTGACTCTATTCATGAAGATAATATGTAGACTATGTCTGTATTTTAACTAGCCTTCCTAGACAGGAGGGCTTGCCAGAAGTGGACACATGGTGTCCTTTTTGGTTTATACAAAGAGGTGGATGACTTTTTCTGGTTTCATAACTTAAGGCTGTATGAATTCTTCAAAGCCATTAACCCCCCTCAGAGATGACTTCCCATAGCAATATTAACTCTTCTCAGAGATGACAGGTAGTCAAGGAATGAAGAAATATTTGGGGTCAGGGTTCCATATTAGTGCACACACATATGCAAATGGTAGGTTGACAAATTTGTGATTTACACGTTCACTGATCAAGTCTGTACTTTTGCATTTGTTAGAGTAACTATTCCACTGCAAGCAGAGTACTGCTGCAGTTAATCGCCATGAGGGGCATCAGGCCCCCGGGCAGATTCCTGCGTGTACACACCCTGCTTCACAAACCTGCCAACTGCCCCACATTAAACCAGCCTGAGTTAAAAAACCACACACGCTTACACAAATCTGATCTTTGCTCTTTCTTTCACTACTGTTGCTGCTGGTATGAACTGTTAATGTGAGGATAAATGAAGTACCGGGAAATCTGGGATTCAAGAGGGAGCTGACAGTATGCTCATATCAAAAGGAGCTACCTTATTTATATTTTTTCCAGCTTAATTTAGTGAGATTCAAGGTGGATATAATTTACTGAAAAATCTGTGACTTCTGTGTGCACTTCTTGGTACTGTTACTCTTTAGGTGTTCAAGAACATCTTGACCTAAGCATTCCCAGCTGAGAAGCACAGACTGCCTCTCCAGGGGAGTGCCCTGTAATGCACTATGACAGACAAGTAACTACTCAATAGTCCATCGTAACGGAGTTTTAACACTCAAAAAGAAACTTTTTCTTCCAGTGTATGTGAAGGAAACCTTAGTGTGGCAGGAGATTATAAAAAACAGGTATGATGATTAGATACTTAAAAAGGAAGAAAAACCACATTCATACTTTCAAACTTCCCTTCATCTACAATTAAAAAATAATAATAATAATAATAAAGCGTTTCCCTCCTCTTTAGGAGGTGTACAATTCAAGTTGGGATTTTGAAATAAGCCTATGAAAATTAAGTCCACAGGTCCTGCAGAATGTAGTGAATGGGCCTATTGAACAAGTTACTGAAGATTTTAAGATTCAGCTGAAAGCTGTTATATCACAGGCTCAAAGGAGTTAAAGGGGAAAAAAAAATGCAAAATACCCAGCCTCTCTACACAGAATAATTTAAATGAAATAAGATTTGTGTTTGTTTGGGGGAAAGATTAAAATCACAGATTTTCAGCATGCAGGTATTTCTGTTGCACCCTCAGTACAACTCTGTTTTCATGAAATCTGTTAAAAACATTTGTGATTTTATACAGATAGTGATAGTACAGGATTCTGCCTTGGAATGTGCCCCGTAAAAAAAAAAACCAACCCAAAACCCAAAAAAACCAGACCAATTAGAAGAGGATGCAAGAAGGCAGGAAGCTGGCAGCATTATTTCGGGGCTGTTACTTCCTCCTTTCATCAGAAATGGCTCGTTCGTGCATTTTGTTGTACACTAAGGCAGTGAAAACTACAGAATGTCTTTTCAACTGAACCACAGCTCAGCAATGCATACTTATTCACTGGTGACCTGTCCTACGCTTCAGCTGTAATCTTGGCTATTAAAAGATCTTTGGTCAAACTTCTTAACCATTGTCTGTATCAGATTCTGTCTTGTAGAGAGGTTCATTTAGTGAAGGAGTTATGTATAGATTCCCTGGGTAGTTTTCTCTGCTTCTATCTCATCCCTCTTGGCCAAGGTGAGGACAAAATAACAAATAGCTGAGAACATCTTGCCGTGGGATATTTGGAGATGGAAGGTTAGGGCCAGCTTTCAACTATGCTGTCCAGGGAAAAAAGCATTTTGCTCACAAGTCCAACTTCCCTCCTATACGGAAGAGAGATACTAGTTATCTGTCCTACACAGGGGCCATAAGGGTTCAGAGTTTACGTTAAGAAAGCACTTAGAACAATGTTTTAGAAGTGACATACAGATGTTACTGTTACTTGTTTACCAATAGAGCATCAAATTTACTTGTATTATAATGGCAGCTACACAGCACATTAGCTATGGTTTCTACGCTCTGCTGTAAAATATGAATAATGTCAATTTTCATTTCCTGTAGTTCAAATGAATATTTCTTTCTATCACAGTGCTCCAAGACTTGTGGGAGAGGTGTTAAGAAACGGGATGTCTACTGCAAAAGTACCGGTTCTCCCAAGGTTAAAATCTTGCCTGAAAGCATGTGCAGCAGAGACCAGAAACCTGAATCCCAGCAGACCTGTGTGCTGGGACGCTGCCCCAAAAATGACCGCCTCCAGTGGGTGATTTCTTCCTGGAGCGAGGTAAAGTGGTGCAGTTACATGGCTCGCTGCCTTCTTTTGCTGCTCTTGGAAACGTTGACTCAGGGACACACACAAACCATGTGGGGGAGAGAAAGCTGAGCTGTCATTTGAAAATCAGGTGTTGTAGGCAAGCTGCTATAAAAACACAATTCTTTACATCCAGATGTAGTTAGATGTACCCTGATGTCTTTGTTTTTCAGGACTTTCACTGACTTGGATTCCTATTTAAGCTTACACATTATGGAACATGGTCTTTGTGGTTTTAGTTATATAATGCTTCTGTAGCTTTGCAGAATCTGGGGTCTCTTACACAGGCACATCCTCCTTTATCTGAATGTGTTTCTGTAGATTTAAGAGGTGTCCTTTGCCTCCACAGTGCTCAGCCTCCTGTGGCCCAGGTGTACAGAAGCGAGAACTAAAATGCGGTGAGAAAAGCATCCACGGGAAATTGATCACCTTTCCTCAGAGAAGATGTAGAAACATCAAGAAACCAAACGCCGACCTGGAAGAAGCTTGTAACAATGGACCCTGTCCATCACAAACGTATAACGTGGTGTCTGGCTGGTACTCCTCACCCTGGCAGCAGGTAGGAATGGGAAACTTTCTGCCCTCTCTGCCCCTTTCCCAGCTAGCACCCTTTCTCCAGCACTATTTCATGCCTTGGCTTTTACAGAGTTTACAAAAGGAGCACGTTTCTCTACACAGTAGCTCGAGTAGCATCCCCTAGTGCTTTTCACTACACAACATTAAAGAACAAAACAACTGCAACGTGACTGCTGACTCTTGGACAGAGTATCCACCGTAACTAGAAGGGGAGGTTGAAGTGCCGGGCTTAGAGAGCACCATACCTAGAAAAGCTGTGGTATCATATGCCACTGAATGGACACTAGCTGGAGTGGCACAGACACCTGGTGGGTGTAAAATATCAAAGACCACACCACTGTGACTTCAGAGCAGTGTGAGTCCAAGCTACCTAGATTAAGCTAGCTTCAGTCTTACACTGTGCCATGGTCAAACGTCCGATTGTGCGGAGGAGGTATCTCCAGTACTAACAGTCCACACGTGTCTCCTGCATGAGGCCATTCCCTAAAGAAGGTTGCACCACTCAGCCACTGAAACATGATGCAGCTGGTCCACATCCGTCATTTGCTTTGGTGCAGCTCATTACTTTCCGCTAAAACTGAAGAATGTCACCTAAAATTGTTATTCATGCTTGAGAGGCACTATAGTCCATGTTCATTTTCCAACGCTTTCTTCTCAGTCTTGTTCAAAATGCACTGTGGTTGAACTATTACATATCTATATGCACAACGTATTTGAGCATCTGCACAGATTCCTTGGAATTCCCTAAATACTATGATTAATTATGGGATCAGTCTGTATTTGTTTCTACATTCTTGCAAACAAGCTTCTGTATTTCTGGAACTTATCTACTTTATGAGTCACATATCAGGGACACACACTCATTTAATAACATTTACATGAAACAATGTATGCCTGACAATTGTAATCAGATGAAAATGATCACATTTATCTTAAAGACAACTTTTCATGAAACACATACAAGTAAAAGGCTTATTCATTTTAAAATACTCCATAGATCTTCCTGCAAACGCATAGTGTTTTTCCCCAGATACTGCCATAATTATGGTTCCAATGGGAGTTTTATCTCTGTTCAGACAGCAGGATTGGGCCCAGAGGCTCAGAGTTCAAAAGAGATCAGAACAGACAATCAAGAACAGGTTTTCTAAAGTGTTCAGTTTCTGTCTCGATGCCTAAGTAAGGAACCAAATTTTCAGCTGAGTCCTTAAAAACCAAACTTTCAGAAGGGAGAACAGATGCACGCATCTTTGAGAAGTTGGTCCTCATGGGGGTTGCTGAACAGCAACACATCCGACCCTGACCTCTCTCTCTTTGAAAGTCTCATCCAAAGCTCTTGAAAGTTACTCCTTGGCTTTCACGGGCTCCCAGAGAGTCTCTGTAACAAAAGATGGCTTTTACGTTTTTCTTCTCTACAGTGTACAGTAACATGTGGAGGGGGAGTGCAAACCCGGAGCGTACAGTGCCTGCGCCACGGAAGACCAGCTTCAGGGTGCTTGCCCCATCAGAAACCAGCAGTCCTGAGAGCCTGCAACACTAACTTCTGCCCCGCCCCTGTGAAAAGAGGTAAAGCTCAGCTCTACACGCTGCAGCAGGGTTGGTTGCTTAGGGCTCTATATCCAGCAAAAATCACCCTTTCCAGCTATACCCATTGAAGATTAGTATTTGGCGTCTCCCTTCAGAAATGATTTTTTCTCAGACTTTCCAGCTTTACAGTTACTCTTTGACACTACAGCATCTCTCTTCTCAAAGTGAATCCTCTTACAGCAGACTTGAGAGAATAATTGTGTCATTGTGAGATTTTAAAAATAGAGGTATGTTAAAAAACCAAAAGCGTGACAAAAAGTTATGCCATTTGGTTCTGAGCTGCATCTCTATACTATCTTCTTGAATAAAACAGAAGCATCCTATGCTGGTAGTGTTTTCTGCTTAACAATAGCAACTTTTGAACTAAGCAATACAAACTTGTCATTTATTTTTAGTTTTTTGAAGCCTGCCCAAGCTTCAGATTGCACCCATATCCTGGGAGTCCAAAAATGCTTTGTCTAGAATGTACTTTCTCTTCATACTGCTTCTGATCAGTGTATGATGTGCAGTCAGGGAACATGAAATTAAGCTCTGTCCCCACTTGGATGTCTACTGTATCCCTCTCCACCTCTTCAGTGTGTTTTGCAATTCTGGAGGAGCAAGAGGGTTTGTGTCACTCTGAATGATGGAATAGGAATTCTCTCAGAACCACCACAGAAAGAGAGAGTTGCATTAGCCCCATCCCAGGTATTTGCTTACAAGCTGGTTACAGTTTGTGAGCCCTTCTTAACTGCAGAGAAAAAGCTCATGGAGTCCAGCTTTGTCCCATGTAACACTAGTTACCAAGGTAAGCTAAAGCACTTTAAACATTAACTTTCAAAATACCATACATTAACTGCGTTGTTACCATTTTAAAACTGGGAGCTGAAAGTAACCTGTATAAAACTTAGGCCGAATTGCAAGAGAAAGGTAGTAATAGAATTGGGAGCAAAGGTCACGCTCTGACCCTGCATCTTGTAAATTGACATTAGCCAACCACCCTTCTCATCTGTACCGACTCCTGGCATTCACCGCGCACAGAAACCCTGTAAAACCCAGTGATACCTTAGCAGACCATTCTATTGCACCGATGCAGATTAGCCAACCAATGAGGCGGGGGACCTGAATCCAAACATGGATATATAGATGAAATGGTCCTAAAAGGGATAAGTAAATAGTTCTGCTGGTTTTTATAAGTAAATGTTCTTAACACTTCAAATTAACCTTTGTAAAAAGTTCTGCTGTACTTTGGAGTTTCTGTGCTACATCCTTTTCCGTCACGATACAGCAAGCACTTTTCTTTCACCCCTGCCTTCCTCTACTATATTTCATGTCTGGAGTAATGTCTGTTATTAATTTTGGCCTTGGCTTGTTTCGCTCTCTCCTCACATCTGCAGAAGCCCTTTCCCCTTTATTATAACTGGGTCGTCGGGCTCTAGAGATCAATTATCTCTTCACTGCTCTCTAACTTTCTGTCTAAACCAGCAAAAAGAGAGGGAACCAGCTGTGCTGGAGTTACATTGAAGCAAATCAGTCTCTATTATCAACCATGCAGCTCCAGCTCAGTGATCACAGTCCAGAAATTAATGTTTCAGGGAGAGTTCACACACTTTCCTAGACAAACTGGGTCATTTCCACCCCTCTGTTAGATGCAGTTACGGTCACCGTAACTCCGAGTAAACCCAACTGCTTAAAATGAATGAAAATTTAAACAACGTATAAATACTCGAGTAAATAGAAATAAGGAACTGACCGCCTGATCCACATCCATTGAAGTTTGTGGGACTCTTTGTGTTCATTCCAATGGTCCTTGGATTAGGTCCCAAGAGTAAAGTTTTCGGCCATACCTCTGTAATGTTAGTGTTGCACTCTGATCTTCGAAAGGGGCATAAAGATTTATTAACATTTGCCTCCTCAGTGCTTATAAATTTTTTTTAAACTATAATTCGTAATTTTTGAAAATTCACCCTTCCAAGGCAGGAGAGATTCCTCCTGACTTAGACCATATTTCCTCACTTTGTGCTGTGCATGTTTTTAATCTGCTGTCTGCTTTGGGTCCTCCCAAGGGCAAGTTCCGTCTGGTGGATGGTAGGTGGAGTAACGTGAAAGCTGGGGCTGAACTCCCAGTTTCACCCCTGCTGACTCCCAGCTAAGAATAGACAGGCAATGCTGTGGAGCGGGAAGGCTGCCGCTCGGCTCGGAGCTTCCTAGCTCCTGGACAACTCTTTGTTCAAGGACAGTATTTTCTTTGCGTAACATTAGCATTTACAGACAGGCTTATGGTGTTAAAAACTGAGGAATAAAATGTAATCTTTTTTAAAAATATTACTATTAAATCTTTCCTTACACATTCAAAAAATATGAGGGTGATAAATGTACACAAAGTCACCTTAGTCATCATATAAAAGGGAATCAAAAAAAGCAAAGTGGTGACGAACCAAAGAAGTTCCTACAGAGAGATGGAGGTGAATCCTGGCCCACAGAATATGAAGAAGTTGTCTGTGCTATGCGAGGGAGCATTTGTCTGCCGTGACTCAACTTAGCTGATCTGAGAACGCAGACAACAGTGGCTAGATTTTTCTTCACTGTCTCCTTGTAAATTCCTTTTATTGACCATGTAAACAGTAGTTCCAAGAGTCGAATGGAATCTTTTCCCATGCTCACAGGAGATTTCAGTTTAGCTATAAATTTTGCTAAACCTCATTTAAATGTCTTACTGCTCTCTCAGACGTGGTGAATTTGTTTATAAATCATCCATATGAATCATCACTCTGCTCTTTTAAAGAAACATAAAGCATCCACTACAAAACTGTAGAAAGGAGCAGCTATGAAATGTTTTTAAAGTGACCGGGCTGTGCGTATAAATGATGCGCACATAAATTTAAATGAAATAAAATCTTAATTGAAAAATATGGTTTATTTGTATTTGTAGTTAAAAGTTGGGCTTTTCAGAACTAAGAGTTGTCAGCCTGTCTCTTTTCCCACTGCAGTTAATTAAGATTTCACCAACGTGGCATAATCACAGTCTTAAAAACCCGATTCCTGCCACCTAACTAAAGTGTCTAGGAAGAGAGATTTCTTAGGCTCCCTGCATGGTCAAATGGAGAGGAGTAAGTCCCTCCGGAAGGGGTTGGAGCGCAAACACACAGCAGAGCACTTTGCGTGCGTGCGTGGCGTAGGGCCCGCGCACTCAGATCTCCATGCATGTTGTGTGTACACACACATACACTCAATGCTGACATGACTTTGAGGAGCAGGTAAACTCCATGTGATGCTGATGGCAACAAGCCATCAGCATCGAGCACGGCGCGGGCTCGATTGTACGAGTGCCTGGCTTTAGAACAACACTTGTAATCAGAGATGAAAACACAGGTGACTCTTTTTATCCTCTGGAGTAGAACTTCCTCCTGTTTCCTGAACCTCAAAGTGTGCCCTAAATGTTTTAATTCTTTTTGCCTCTGACCCTCCTATTATATTAGCTCTATCGCTATCAAATTAACAAATCTGATCTAACACATTGAACATCTCTTAACCAATTGAAAAAGAAACAAGTATTTTTGAGATGAAAGCTAGTTCATGTTCCTCTTCTTTGAATTGATTAACCCATGGTGGTTTTAATACTACCAAACGCATACAAGTATGCAGAACTATTGTCTGACATGTAGGCTTGCTAAAACACAGCCTTACCATCTTGCTTGGATTTCTGTCCTTCAGATGATCCTTCCTGTGTGGATTTCTTCACGTGGTGTCATCTGGTACCCCAGCACGGTGTCTGTAACCACAAATTTTATGGCAAGCAATGTTGTAAATCATGCACGAAGAAGAACTGATAGCAGCGTGTTATCTGAACCCTTCAGTGATAGGATTCTCTTCTTCAATTTATGTTGGAATTAACTTTGCTTTGAGGCAAGACATGGTGCCACATAAACCGCTGAGGAAGAGACATTTTTTCTAAGGGAATGTCTGAGGTACAGTAATTGTTGGCTGTGTGTTGAAAAAGGAATGTTTCTTTTTTTTCTCTATTTGCTGACCTCACTGAAGTACAGGGTACTGCGGATCACTTGAACACTGAGACTCGAGAGGCAGTTCTTCTTTCTTTAAAAGTGTCATTTTGCACTGTCTTATGTTATGAGGAAGAAATTAAGGCAAGGAAGCCTTTTCTGGCTAATTTACCAGAACACAAAGCAAAAGAGTTTGGGAGCTCAAGGAGGAAGGTTACAGCGTGGCAGCATGACAGATCCCACTAAGAAAAGTGCTTCTTTTCATATCTTTTATGATGCTGTCATCCCAGGGTAAGGGAGCTGTTTACTGCCACTTTCACAGACAGACATTGCAACAGCTGTTGTTTGGAGAATGCAGCGTCACACGTGTGACCACAAGAAGTAAATAGTGCACTACAAAGATATATGGTGCTTCTCTGTTACACTTGCTGCTGGAAAAGCAAGTTTTGCATCATGCTAATGTTTTTATTGTTTTGAAGAATTCATTTTCTGCTTTGTGTAGAAACTCAGAGGTGGTTAACTAGTAACTTGAAATGTATTCCTAGAAATATTCAGCATTAGAATATTTGGACTTTTAATATTGCTGTGCTACAAGTAAAATAGAATTTCATATTTCAACTAACTCAAGGAACTCAGATTTATTGAGCTCAATGGTTATGTTTTCAACTTTCTAAGCTCATTAGATATGTACTTTTAAAATTTAAACTTGCTATTTTAAAGTAGTTTTTTTCAGAAGCTAGCTTGTTTGAATGACAAGATACTGAAGAATGTCTTCCTTTTAATCTCAAATCTCTCTGCAAATTCTGATTCATCCGTTACCCAAAGGCAATAACAAGAATATTACAGTCCATTAATTCACGCTACACTTCTCTAAATAGTTATTTATTCACACAGTTTATATGAAAAGAAATAAAAAGATAAGTGAATGATTTACTCTAACCAAATAAAAGTCAATTCTATTTTTATACATTCTCCTAATACTTTTCTTTAGTTCAGAATCCACCAGCAAACAAAAGAAATCTAAACAGAATATTTGTGAGCATTCAGTATCGAGATGTTCGGTGACACTCTGTATCAACTGCTACAATTTAAAAAGGTCCTGCATTGAAAAAATACCCAACGTATTTGCCAAACCCATTCTGAGACAGAGCTGGGTTCTACTGTAATTTTCTGGGGAGTGCCTACGAGGGACATATTTATCTAATTCCACCCAATCCCACAACTTCGTTTGATGAATGTAGTTCAGTTTTGCTGTTTTTTTAAAGTATCGTTTCAGTGTTAAGATTAGCCAGCTCAGCACTAATGCCAGACAGTGGTCACTTAAAATTAGCAGTTCCTTTTGCAACAATTTAAATTAAAAACATGTATTCTATGATACTTCAAGACATGATGATTGGAAACATATCTTAACCCACACCGCTCTGTCTTGATATTGGACATCATGTAATTATAACCTTTTTTCTAGGAAAACGACAAGGGCTTTTTTGTTTTGTTTTTATAATTGTGTCCTTTTTATTATTTGATGTAAAATAATTAATTTATTAATGCATAACTTTTCCTTTGTATTTCTTTGCTCACTTCCTTAAGTGACAACTGAGGAAAGAAAATGGTAGTGTCACAAAGTATGAATTATGGTGTAAAAAAGCAAAAAATATAAGTGTAATATTTAATTATTTTATAAGCTGTGTAATAAAGTACTCTAACTGTTTCATTATATTTGGAATTGTAAAATTCATGAATAAAATACGGAGGTTATAAGTAAATATCAGGTACTATAAGTGGTGTATGCATTCATTCGCATTTGTGTCGATTGTCCCTCAGTATATTTAAGTAAAACATTATCCTGTTTTCATCTGCTACGTAATTGGCCGATGTCTGCGACTCTGGGCCTGCGCCAGTTCTGTGGAGGGGCAGCGACAAAAGCTGCCCACAAGAAAAGCCTGTTCTCTGGGGCAGTGGAAATTTAGCCACCAGAGCCAAGTGTGACCTCTGCCTAACCATGCCCCGACCATTCACGTCTTGTATGGGTTAATATTGGCGGGGGAACCCTCGAAACAGTAGATTTGAGTGTTAACAAGCCATTATGATGAATGGGATGGAGGTCATTCCTTTCAGGCACTCAAAGTCAGGCGTATGTGCTAAGGTCATGTGAAACTCCGCTACTTTTGAAGGTCCCATTATACTGGCAATTGAGGAATGCACGACTGGTTATTCAACAGAGTGAATATATTGTAGTTGCCTTTTAAGAGCAGAAGATGTTTCTCATTTGAATGACTACCCGACCATTGAAGCAGCTGGCTCGGATTGTGCCCATTTCAGGCACAAAAAGTCAAAAGGGACAACACGTCATGGTTTTATTTTCATAACAACACAAAAGCTAAGTTACACAAAAGTACAGTTGCCCCCCCTATGTGCAAGCCAAAACTGACTGTTGCGTCTTCCACCAAAGACAGCGGAAACGTGTGTATCACAGAACCAGCATGATTCTCCCCTGCATGTATTTATCTGCAAGGTGGTTTGCAAGGTAAGAAGCCTCATTCAACACAGCATTAGGTTTTACAGCTTCTCCCATGTGCCTGGGGGAACTTTATTTTTGTAAAAATGACTCAGCTAAGACGTTTCCAGGCCAATCCCTAGTAGGGACTACATTGAATCACTGGATCATTTTATACATATATTCTGTAACACATATTTGCCACTTGTCCCTTCATTCACCATCACTCAGCTCTCTAACAGCACGCTGCTTAGAGTATTGTTGATAGGAAATGCTGAGCATGCTTCTGACTTACAGTATAATCTAGGAGGTGATAATATGCAATGGATCAGTCTGCTCCCGAAGGATTGCCAGCAAGCGCCCTTCCGAACATGATTTGGGCTAGTGATTTAAATAATTAATATGCCCACACAAGAATTCAGATTCTGAACTGCTTTGTGTTCTGGGCTAGAATTTTGGAATTAAAATGAGCTGACGGTTGTCAGTGAATTACAGTGTTGGAGATGGATGTTGAAAGAGGAACTATTGCATAAAAACGTGCTATTGTGTGGTTGGATCAACCCCAAGTCCACAACTTTTATTGCTGAGCCCTTACAACGATATTTGGTATACAAAGCTTGGCAGTTTTCTAGAAGTATATTGCTGCAAGGCTCACTTTATAAAGCAGAATGGGGTCTTTTCACAAAGGAATAGCTCTGTTTCCTGTAGTCAGATTTCATCACTCAGGTAAAGGATGCATCTGCCTAAAACTCAAACAGATATTTAATGAATGGCTTGATTGTGTAAATCAAACTCAACTACATCGGATGCCCAGAAGATATGAAATGCTGGAGACAAATGAACGTTTCACTGCATGTGGTTTTATGGTAACATGATCCACACCCCATATTTCCCTTATTTTTCAGCAAATCCTATTCAAAAGCATCAATAAAATAAATTAACATTATTACTTCTATTGTAATAGAAGTCCAACCCTACTGAGTCACTGGGATCCCATTGTGCACAACACTGCGTACACACTTCAGGAAAGGCTTACAGCCCTGGGTGTACAGCAAGACACAATAGGAAAAGAATACGTTAATAGTGAGCTCATTGTGATTAGGAGAAAAAGCGTTGCTCATGGCTCACTGGCTGGACAATGCAGATGCTTCAAAAGCAGCTCCACGAGGGTAAGATCTGAAACAGCAATGCTGAGGAACTTTATCTTGACTCTGTTTCGAAAGCAAACGCTGAGCACTGCCGAGGCCTGAGAGGCTAGTAGGGGGACAGGCAGCAGGGAAGCTGAGATACAGCAGAGCGAATCAAAACCGAGGTGTGGTCGACGCTGAGTGGTAACCCAGATAGTGACTATCACGAGAGGAAAGCAATACATATGAATCAATCTAACTGTTAGCCTGGCAGTTAGCAGGGACTGCAGAGGTGTGAGTTTCTGGCAAGGCAGTATGTCTTCTTTCCATCAAAAAATGTTCCGAAATAAGGACATGCAGCTGCTAGAAAATACCTTAAATTCCTCCCCAGCCAATAATGTATGAACATCAGCCAAATCAAGCTGACCTTCCTGTCTACTTCCTACACACTGTGCACCACTATCACTTCATCCCCTGCTCTTCAGAATGAATCCGGGGCCGGTCTCGTCTGGAGTGTGTCCTTCAAGGTATATCACATTCCAAAGTTCTTCACCTTGCAGCTTACAAATAACACCTGCTTCCCACAAGAACAGGCAGTGACAGACTGGTAGCAGGGCGTAGTGATTCGCAGACCTGCACTGCAAATGCCACGGATGCGGGTTGTTACGTACAGCGTTTGTTTTGCATTGCCCAAGGGAAGTCATTGCCTCTGCCCTGGGTAGAGGTAATCAGAAGCACCCTCTGGCCCAAAGAGCTTGCCTTCTAAGAGCCAGCGCACACCAGACAGGGCTAAGGCAAGCACTGTACTCATTTTGCAGGAGAGATATGGGGGCAAAACCAGCCTGAATGTCCCAGATGGGCTTACCTAGAGACAAAACCTGAATTTCTCAATTCACATTGTGATGTAGTAACATCAAACTCATGCTCCCTGAAGAAAAGCATCTATCATGGGACATATACTTCAAAATACGAAATATTTTAAGTACTTTCTTTCAATAATAAGTAGTATTCAGTTATAAACAGAATCTGTTTTAATTTCTGGATTCTGGCAGTGGAAGCAGGAACCTTCAGCTAAGTCCTACCTTCCAGGCTTACGTTCTAAGCATTAAATCAAGCTATTGTCACCATACATTTCAACCCTAACACTGCTGTGTGCTTACTCCAACTTAAGATAGACCTTTAGTATCCCTTAGGTGACTTGGGATGCCAAGTATTAATTTATTATGTTCTGTTGTGATAACGTTCACTAATCCTTTCATAATAACATATGAGAGCTGACACAAAAGCTCATTCAAAAAGAATATGGAAGGGTTTATAGTGGAAATGTTTACTCATTAATTTCTTACCTGTGGGAATAAAACACATTTCAGAGAAAATCAGACACAAGAACTCCCTCTCTGGGATCTTCACCTCTCACATCACCATAATATCTGACCTAGGTCTGTCTAATAGGAGAAACTGAAGGCATTCTCCCTAAAGCAGGAATCCTCTGCCAACAATCCTGTGCTTCTATGGAAATAATGGCCCTCTACTAGCTCTATTTAGGTTATAGGTGAAGCGATTCGGGGTATCTGCAGAATTCAACAGTTGTTCTTGTACAAAACGCTCAGTGCTATCTAGCACGACCTTTCTGACCAACTGTCACAGTGCTCTGAGCACAGTAATGTATTACAGCCATCCTCATTGCTCACCTCGGACACTGCGATGATCCCCAGGATTCCTGCAGAGCTCAAGCAGAGGGGGGCACCTGAACACAGAAGTGGCTATCTTTTCCTTCCGTAAGAAAGATGAGGGAAAATGCCGTGAATGTTTTCCCTGGCTGCAGTTACGGCTCTTCTCACAGAAAAAGCCATGTTGGTGCAATACGTTCCCCAGAGCACTAGAACTCACATTTCCATGTTGTATATTCAAAGTAACTGTTGAGCAAGTAAAAGGTTGCTGAGGTCTCTGTTTCCTCAAAATGCACAACCAAAAATGATTTTTATAAGCTACTAAAAAAAATATTTTGTGGCTTTCATTTTTGGAGGATTTTGATAGCTGAAATATAACTTTTGATTGAAAAAGACAGCATAAGCTGTCTATGTGTATTTTTAATATAGAAACAGATCACCTCACTGATTTTTTTTCCCCCAAATGGTATAAATAGCTAAACCTGCAGAAAGTGCTCATAGATTATTCATTGCATATGACATGTCACTATTTATCCACAGAAGCTGAATAAGAAGTTTCAATATACAAATCATTTCACCCTCCACAAAGATACTCCCAAGTCTCTTACAGGAATTTTAACTTTCAAAGAATTTAACTGTACAGCACCCTCCATTGATAGAAAATATTTTAACTGGATGAGAACATTCCATTTCTAGCCAGAGATATTGCCTGTCAGCAAAACATTCATCAGCTCAGGCTTTGCAAAAATACACTGCAAATGCCAAATTGCCCAGAACTACCATGACTTATTCATTCTTGTCTTTGCTGGTGTGTGGGGAAAAGTCAACCAGCACAGACAATAACAGGCTGTAAACGCAGCTCTCTCCAATTAAGTGTAGTATAGACTTCTTCAAACTGTATAATTTACCACAATTTAATTTTGAGGGTTTTGGTGTCCACTTCCAAAATACTAGTTGCAAAACCAAAATTGTGTATAAACAAAATGTAACATCTAATTCTAAAAGCATTCAGCTATTGAGTGAGACCATCAGACGGTATATGGGCTACTGTGATATACATCTACCATATTACATGTTCTGAACTTGAATTGGCGTTGTTTCTTGTGGCCAGTTAACATCTAATGCTGACTTTTTTTCTCAGTTGCAATGGAACTTGCCATGAAAATTATGACCTTCTTATAAGTATATTGTTCAGATAAGCATAGAGATTGCTCAAGTGGCAGAAACAGTCAACCAACCTCTGGCTAGACTAGACTTATGTTATATTGGCCACATCGATTCAAGATCATACCAGTGCAGTCTCAGGTAGCTGATATAAAACACTTAACTAAGACACATATGCAGATCCACAGAATGGCGGGGGTTGGAAGGAACCTCTGGAGATCATCTCATCCAACCCCGCTGCCTGAGCAGGCACACCCAGAGCAGGGGGCAAAGGACCGAGTCCAGGTAGGGTTTGAATGTCTCCAGGGAAGGGACTCCACAGCCTCTCTGGGCAGTCTGTGCCACTGCTCTGGCACCCACACAGGAAAGGGTTTTTTCTCATATTGAGGTGGAGCTTCCTGTGTTCCAACTTGTGCCCATTGCCCCTTGTCCTGTCCTTGGGCACTATTGAAAAGAGCCTAGTCACATCATTCTGACACCCACCCTTTAGATATTTATAGGCATTGATGAAATCCCCCTCAGCCTTCTCTTCTCCAGGCTGAACAAACCCATGTGTCTCAGCCTTTCCTCATAAGGGAGATGTTCCAGTCCCCTCATCATCTTGGTAGCTCTCTGCTGGACTTGCTCAAGCAGTTCCCTGTGCTTCTTAAACTCAGGGGCCCAAAACTGGACACAGCACTCCAAATGTGGTCTCACTAGGGCAGGCAGAGGGGGAGGATAGCTTCCCTCGACCTGCTGGCCACACTCCTTTCAATGCACCCCAGGATACCGTTGGCCTTCTTGGCCACAAGGGCACGGTGCTGGCTCATGGTCAGCTTGTTGTCCACCAGCACTCCCAGGGCCTTCTCACCAGAGCTGCTTTCCAGCAGGTCAGCCCCCAGCCTGTACCGGTGCATGGGGTTGTTCCTCCCCAGGTGCAGGGCCTTGCACTTGCTCTTGTTGAATTCCATGAGGTTCCCCTCGGCCCAGCTCTCCAGCCTGTCCAGGTCTCGCTGGATGGCAGCACAACCTTCTGGTGTATCAGCCACTCCTCCCAGCTTGGTATCATCCGCAAACTTGCTGAGAGGACACTCTGTCCCTTTGCCCAGGTCACTGATGAATATGTTGAACAGGACTGGACCCAGCACAAACCCCTGGGGAACACCGCTAGCGACAGGGCTCCATCCACATTCTGCTCCGTTGATCACGACCCTCTGAGTTCTGTTGTTGAGCCAGTTCTCTGTCCACCTCACTGTCCACTCATCCAACCCACACTTCCTTAGCTTGCCTACGAGGATGTTATGGGAGACAGTGTTGAATGCCTTACTGAAGTCACGATCGACAACATCCACTGCTCTCCCTTTGCCCACCCAGCCAGTCACACCATCATAGAAGTCTATCAGGTTAGTCAAGTATGATCTTCCCTTGGTGAATCCATGTTGACTGTATTGGATAACCTTCTTTTCCTCTACGTTCCTGGAGATGACCTCCATCACCTTTCCAGGGATGGAGGTGAGGCTGACTGGACAATAGTTCCCCACATCCTCCTTCTTGCCCTTTTTGAAGATTGGAGTGACATTTGCTTTCCTCCAGTCCTTGGCACTTCTCCTGTCCTCCATGACCTGTCGAAGATGATGGAGGTTGGATTGGCAATAACATCCACCAGCTCCCTCAGCACTGGTGGGTGCATCCCATCGGGGCCCATGGATTTGCAAGGATCCAGTTTGCCTAAATGATCTCTGACCCGATCCTTCTCAACCGATGGAATTCTTCCTTTCTCCAGATATTTCATCTCTTCTCTGGGGGCTGAGATGCCTCACGGCCAGCCGTAGCAGTAAAGACTGAAGCAAAAAAGGCATTCAGTAATTCCACCTTCTCTGCATCCTGCATTACCAGGGCACCCACCTAGTTCAGCAGTGGGCCCACTGTGTCCCCAGTCTTCCTTTTACTGATGATGTATTTAAAATAGCACTTCTTGTTATCTTTGACACGCATTGCCAGATTTAATTCCAAGTGGGCCTTGGCTTTCCTCGTTGCATCTCTGCATATCCTGACAATATTCCTATATTCCACCCAAGTGGCCAGTCCCTTTTTCAACGTACTGTGAACCTTCCTCTTCCATTTGAGTTTATCTGGATGCTCTTTGATCACCCATGCATGTCTCCTGCCTCCCCTGCCTGATTTCTTCCTCCTGGGGATGCACCGATCTTGAGCTCAGAGGATGTGGTCCTTGAATACTGGCCAGTTCTCTTGGACCCCCCTGCCTTCCAGAGCCCTAGCCCATCAGATTCCTCCTAGCAGGTCTTTGAAGAGACCAAGCTGGCTCTCTTGAAGTCCAAGGTTGTAACCCGACTCATAGCCCTGCTTCTACCTCACAGTATCATGAACTTGACCATCTCATGGTCACTGCAGCCAAGGCTACCCCTAACTCTCACTTCCTCAACCAGCCCTTCATTGTTTCTTAGGATAAGGTCGAGCAGCACATCTTGACTCGTTGGCTCCTCCACCACCTGCATCAAAAGTTATCCTCAATGCTCTGCAGGAACCTTCTGGATCGTGCATGGCTCGCTGTGTTGCTTTCCCACCATATATCAGGGTGGTTGAAGTCCCCCATGAGAACCAGGCCCTGTGATTGCAAGGCTACTTCCGGCTGTCTGTAGAAGGCTTCATCAACTTCCTCTTCTTGATCAGGTGCCCTGTAGCGAACACCCACAACAGTGTCACCCATATTTGGCTGTCCTTTAATTTTTACCCACAAGCTCTCAACTTGTTCTCCTTCCACTCCAAGGAAGAGCTCAATACATTCCAGTTGCTCCCTCACATAAAGAGCAACTCCCCCACCTTGCTTTGCTGGTCTGTCTTTCCTTAAAAGCCTGTAGCCATCCATGACCACATTCCAGTCATGAGAGCTGTCCCACCATGTCTCTGTAACTGCAATGAGATCGTGGCCCTGCGACTGCACACAGACCCCTAGTTCCTCCTGTTTATTCCCCATGCTGCGTGCGTTGGTGTACAGGTATTTCAGAAAGGTGCTTGAGCACACAGGTTTCTCCAGAGGGGTGTACGAGGACCCACTACAGCCATGCAAACCCTTGAGGTGGTTGGTCTCCTGGTTGCCACTGCATGAGGCCACTACGGCACATTTATCACTGCTCAGGTTGTCCTGTCTTATTCCCCCATTCTGTGTGATGGCATCAGCGTTGCCAGTTTGTCCCCCTCCCCCCAAGTTCCTCAGTTTAAAGCCCTCCTCACCAAGTTTGCCAGCCTTCTGCCAAGGATTCCCTTGTCCCTTCCGGACAGGTGGAGTCCATCCCTCCCTAGCAGCCCACGGTTGTTGAAGAACGTCCCGTTGTCATAAAAGCCAAATTTACCATCTAGCACACTCATCAGCCATTTTATTTATTCCTTAGCACAGTGTTTCTGCCCTAGAGCTTACACATTTTTGGGAATCCTGCTCAGTTTCACCAATCATATTGCTCTCTGTGTTCGAGCTAAAGCCTCCGTGCTGCAGTGCGGTGCTGTGGGTTGGTTGTGGGCACTGGTGAAAAAACTTCATCTGGGCCCAGGAGCTGAGAAGCAAGAAGTTCACAGAACTGCTTATATAACAGGTGAGTGTTGGTGCCAGAGCTATAAATTTGGGATTACAGGGCTTCTGAGCTTTGACCTGTTGTGATCAACAGCTGCAAGTTTGAAGGAAGGCCATACTGGCTTGTGTTTGCTGCACAGTATTTGCATTGCATTGAATTTGAGTGTTTCTGCTGGTGTTCAGCAGGGACCGAGAATGGTATTTTTGTCTTGAAGCACAGCTTGGAAACACAAAATAGAAGGGAATCTGTCTTCTGACTGACAAAAAGCAGAGATGAGACACTGTACAGGACTTGCCGATACTCTGTTTTTCTTGGTTGAGTGATTTGCTCACTCTCTTTTTACACCCAATGCTAAGTCTATGGTCAAGAAGGATTTTCTCTCACCCAGTTAAGATCATCTGGACATTTTCAAATACATTCCTAGTATTATTGCACATATTTTAAACTCTTCTAAAATCCTCCTGTGAATTACCAAGTTTTAAGTCTTTGACCTTTTGTATTGAGTCTGCTCTAAGGTGGTAGATAGTGTTTTTGCAACTTCTTGTACTTGCACTGGGGAAGGAAGAGGGGAAAAGAAACAGAAGAGCAGATACTTAGTTCATTCTGGACTCTAAAGCTATGACAGAGCAGTCTGTTATGATCAGAGACTGGATTTGATAAAATAATTGATCACTTTCAGCCCTTTAACCACCTCTCTCTAGGCTCACTATATCCACTATCCCCTCTTTGATTAGTTCGGTTAAATGGTTTTATTTAATGCAGGCACAACTCCCACCTCATGTTTGCACGAAGGCAAGTGCAATGGGCCTTTGTGTTGACTGGTGCTGATAACAGCACTTACATGCTGAGAGATCGCGACTTAAAGGGAGATTAAAGGTCGTCGTCTTCTTTTAGGTCAGAGAAGAGATTCCTCTAACAAGGCCAATTTTAGAACCTACCACCCAAACTCTTCTTATCCACATATACACAATATATACTGGACAGTTCTTCCAGGCTGTTAATCTAGCTTTTTTATATATATATTAGGAATTGAATTAAGGTGGAAAAATCCCCAAACTATTTCATATATGCTACGTCATCTTATTCATGAAACAGCAAGAGTGAAGTAGTTCCCCAGCTTCCTAGATTACACAATCACACTTTGCCCAGGGACAGAATACTGGGTTATTCTTGGTGCTGGCTTTTGTAAATGCTCTTCTCTGAACTTCTCATTAACCTTCTGAACCTCATGCCTACTGGATGGATCCCAGCCAGCATCCTTCAAATACCCACGGATTCTTTGAAAGGAGAGTTTACACCTCAGTTTCCAAATTGTGTTACTGTGGCATACTAACTATATAAAAGAGGAAGGCAAACAGTGGATTTGCTTTTTTAAAAACAGCAGTCAATCAAAAAATAAAGTACTGATAATGTGAGGATCATACAGTCCTGAAACCTTCAGACATTTTGGCACATAGCTCTGTCTCTCTCGGACAATTGCATCCCCTTTTTCACTGCTTCCCTCCTCCTGTTCCAAAGCTCCCCCCCGAAGCCATCAGGGGGTGGGAGCAGAGTGGGTTGTGAAGTGTCTTGGGGTAATCCACTTTGACAGGGAACTATGCTGATTAAAAGTTATGGCTTTGGAACAGTAAAGCTCCCACTGCTGTCCATGTACAAGTTGCTGCTTTCTATTTAAACCTTAACAGTCACATCTAATCAAGAGAAAATAAGGACGTTTTTATGAATTCCATGAGAAAAAATTCCCCTCAGGTGTAGGCTGCATGGTTTGATCAGCTCCAGTATCATGTTTTAGCATTTCATATTAATCCCACAGATTCTGAGCCAAGAATGCTAGCTTTCATACTCGCCTGACAGCCAGGCAAAAACACTTTGGCAATTTGTTATTATTTCAGCTAAACTTGCAATATGCAAATTAAGATTTATGGCAAATAAAGGCTAAAAATTATGCATTTATCTTCACATGGAAAAGGTATCATGTAGTTGCAAGGTGCCAAAAAATACCAAAGCTGGGCAGAGAACAAGCGAATTACAACTCCCAGAAGGCACTGGAGAGCTGTACATCAGCTTTTTGTGTCCTGATGACAGGAAACAAACTATTTCACAGTCTGAGATTTTCTGGAAGATAGGGAATTGACCCAGCCCACATTTCAGTTTTCCAACTGAAAATTGTTAAAATCTCAGGTAAATCTGAGTTTTTCAGTTAGTCTAAACTAAAAGAAAAATTTTTTTTTTTATGGAATATAAGTATCCTGTTGAAAACACGGTGATGGGAAAAATCTGTTTAAGTACAGATAACACTTCTATTCCCTACTATTTGCCCATCCTCCCCCTTGTTTCTCCATGCATAAGCAATTGAGATAATTTCCAGCCATGTGCCGACTGAGCTTTGCTGCAATGCCATTAAGGCAAAGAGACAACATACTGCCTATTCCCTACCTCATCTTTCTGGGGTAGTACAGAGTAACACAGACCATGTAAGTAAGATTCAGAGGTGCTCTAGAGAGATGCATTCCTGTGTGGTCTTATTCCCTGCTTTATATTCTGCAGTACTGAAGACAATAGGATGACACATGGACTGGAGATAGATCCATGCATACTTTCCTTCGTAAGTCAGGGTTTCCAATGAAAAGCATTGGAAAACTGAGATACATGCCCAAAGTTCAGCTCAGCCTGAGCCTTGGGGTCCAATTTTCATCTCAATCAGAAATAATTTCCCTTAAGTTAAAGGATTCATAACCATACAAAATCAGTGCGTACAAGCCAAACTCAAGCCACATCTGGTAATAAGGACTTTAACAAGAAGGATGTTAAGTGAACAGCACGTAGCTTTTTTTCTCAGTCTATCCCCTCAACATACAAACCACAACTTCCAGATTCTGGAAGCTGCTTTGCCTCAGTCCTCTAGCTTACCGGAAGAATAAACTAGCCTTTGTTACGCACAGTCTACCTTATTCCCTGTTTTTACCTGACTTCTATGAATACTGCATAGAATCCAAGAAACTGTTGACGCGAGGAAGTCATTCAGGCGAGGCTCGGACTTATTTGACATAAATACTTAATTCTGTCTTGGAGAATAAAAGTGGTTTAATCAAAGGGATCTGGTGGTGTCCAGTCTGTGTGAGGCTGGGGTCCCTCAGCCCAGACCTTGCAGCTGGTACCTGGTACCTGCTGTGGCTGATGAGAGGGTGCTCTCCAGTGTGAGATCAGAGAATGGCACAGCAGCGAAAGAGCTGGGCTTCAGCAACTAAAAGAATATGAGTGTTCTTAGACAGCCACCTAGTGGCTTTAGTGAGGAATCACGAGCTGGAAGAAAATTCAGTGAATTCTTACAGAGGCTGGAGTTACATACAAATACAGCGCTAAAACAGTGCGAAAATTAGCAATGTGTTTCATAGGGTCTTTGCATCATAGTAAATGCAGTAGCAGAGCAGAAGGGCTCTTGACTTACTTCATAGTAGTGAGAGGAGATTCCTCACCACTTTACGACTCTAGAAATGAATGTTTGGGTGAGAGTTCAAGTATTTAAAAAGATGTCTGAGGGTTAAGTGAATTGCAAAGTTTTGGTTAGGAACAAGTATAGGTGTATGTTTTTATACATATATATTCACCTCACCTTTTTCTTAGGTACCCATTTCTAAATCAAAACATTACTGCTGACTGAAAACCCTTATACCATACAATATTAAAAAAGGGCAAAGTCCAGAGGGAGAGATCCTTAGAACTGCCCCTGGGAATTCGCACAGAGAGCCTGCTTCCCCACTGTGTTCGTATTCTACCATATCTGCTAACCTAAATTTGCATGTTGTTGTGAAAATAATATGAAGTCTTTTGAGTAAGACAAGAGAACCTATGAGCTCAGTTCATATCAGGAATAGCACTTGCATGTACTAGCTCTGTGTGTGAAATTCTAGCTCTGTGAAAGAAAAGAAAAACAAAAAAGCTCTCAACCATAAGGGTCCACAGAAAAACATCCAGGTATGATTCCTGAGTTTGCCTTTGCAAAGTTATTCCAGGAGATCTCTGACAAAGTTACACACTTATGGTCTCATATCTGTGCTATTCCTCTGGATGTTCACAGAGCTACACCATGCATTTATCCTCATGTTAGAAAGATGCAGAATGTGTGGAACTATAAAGAAGCAGCCAGAGTTTGTACCTCGTCAGTCTAGCAGTTACCTATTAGCCACTGCTTGCTAAATTACTTTTTGCTATAAAGACCACTTGCAAGAAGAAAGCTCCCAGATGGTCTCTTTTTGTAACTGTGATCACTGAAAAGAAAATGAAAAGAAAAAACAAATTCAGCTGAAATAAAAAACTAAGACACTAGTGGAAAACCTTATCAAAACCATTGTTCTCCAAAGTTCATCTAATATTAATACGCCAGAGAATAGCTGCAGGAGGTTGAGCAGGTCAAAGAAGAAATAATTAAACCTTGCTGATGAATCTGTTTGGGATGCTGTAGAATTTCTACTTAGACATTTACTGCCTCCCAAAAATCAGATACAGAGAACTTCCATAGCTGCAGATCATGTCAATCCTGAACCACTGCTGCAGTCTTGGACATATAGTTTCTTTGTTCTTATAGACTTGCAGTGTTTGTAATCCCCAAGTCCAACAATATAATAATATACTAAAAATAGCTATGAGTGCGCTTTGAATTCCTCTCAGAAACATCAGCTCTACGTGCCTAATTAAATATCCTCAACACATAAAAAATAATTGCAAGGAAAAAGAAATCTCCCTCATGAGGGCCAGATGATTTTAATTAGGTCTCCCTCAAAATCTTCCTAGCCTCACACGGCTCAGCTCACTACAAAACGCTCAGTCACACTGAGATTGCACGCTGTGCTCCAGGCCTCTCCTCACCCTTTCACACTGGTTGCTGCTCTTCTGTCCCAATTTCTCCGTGTTCCTTAAGAATTTACTGTCATCCAGCCCTCAGAGCTCCATTCTAAAACTCCCCAGACATGTGGGGCTGGTGCCATTTGCTGATTTCTTATTTTTTTTATACCTCAGGAAGAGCTAGCCTGCACATATGGCATGCTTCTGTCTAGAAGCTGAACATATGCACAAAGGTTCCACACAAAATCTGTGGAGCAGGAGAAACAGTATTTATTTATTCCAGATAAAAGTTACAGCCCCTTTATCCTCCCAAAGACACAAGCCCATCTGCTATCAGCCCAGCAGCTGGAATACAAACTCAGGTCTCACTGCCTCCCTTACAGGGAAAGAGGGGTTAAATCCTGATGGCAGCTCACCAGACCCCAAAGGGTATCACCAGAGGGACTGTGGCTACCGCAGCCACCACCACCAGAAGAGATCCTGACAAATTCACACTTCTGCCATCTCCCTCCACAAACCTCAGTTTTCATCTCTTTTGTACCTGGGGCGGAATTCGTGCCACGACACCATGGTGTTCTGTGACCACGTCAAGACAAGTGAGATAATTACTTTTCATTGTCCCAGTTCCAACTCAGATATTTAAGGCTTTGGCATTAAAGAATTGGGGCACCTCTGAAGTACAGTCTTCTACCTCCCCCTTTCCCAGCCATAGTTATTAATAATACTAAAATTTATACTCTCTGAGAATTGGAATGATATGAATATCTAGTTTGCTCTAAGTAGGTATTTACAAACGCTAGAATTATTTAATCCACTTCATTATAACAGATATTGGTTGTCATAGTTAAAGTCCCGCAGTTCATTCTTGTGTGATTTCTCCTTGTCCTGAGTATTTTTAAGCATAGGCCTTTGGTTTGATTTTTTTATGTATGTGTACTGTGGGTTCAAACATATCCAGTATTAAGTGTCACAAGCCTCATCCTAGCCCTGAAGGACTTTTGTTTACTACAGTGTTTTACCTGTCATCTCAAGTGTTCATTCTAGATCTTGCAATGACTTTTGAATGTTGTTTGTTTTTAAATGCCATATCAGGGAGTCTGGCAAATTATAACTTGCAAGATTACATTCCAGCTGTTGGAAAGACTTACAGCATGAAACATAGATCTGAAACATATCCACTGCTGCATCATACTTATCCTTCCCTTGGTGTCACCTACAAGTGTTCCCCAAACGGCCACTGGTTCCCAGTGCTCCCCTGCTGCTGGAATTCAGCACTCACAGGTGCTGTGTGTGACGTTTTGGTCTGAACTTCTGCCAGCCACTTCCACAGCCACCAAGGTTTCCAGCTCTGGCGTTAGAAGTTCTATTTCTCCACATTGGCTTATTTTTGGTTTTTATCTTACTACTAGTACTACAACTTGTCCAGGAGTTTGAAGAAGAAATCTGTTCCCAGTCATTGTTTAGTTACATACACAAGCCTCTTTAAAGGGACAGTCACCATGACGCCTCTGTATGCTTCTCCAGTTTAGGGTAGATATCTACACAGATCCTATTAGCAAAATTTAGAAGCCTTTCTCTTTAATTATTAGAGGTCAAAGCAACAAAATTATATTGAGTCATATTCAATTCAGCCAGAGAGAAAGCTGCATAGTGCTGTTGTATTAAGGTAGTATTACACTATCAATTAGTTACAAAAGTGTTCTAACCTGAAGCAGTTTCTTTAGCTGTGAAGCCATGCCCACACTGAGCTTCCTACCTACAGGTATAATCCTTGCTTTTACGCAGCTCACCTAAAGTGCAAGTAAAATTTATCCCTATTAGCCTATGCAGAATGTATTGCTTCTTAACACTTGAAAATGTTAAATGTAAAATACCTTTCCTTTGTTAGACACTTAAAAACATATAGTGTAACTTTTCTTTTAGGCAATACCTGTACAACACTAATTTCTACTTTATGTGGTTAAAACCTTTCCATGACGATCCCTAAAAAAAGTCATTTAGAATATCTGAGGTGCCCTGGAGAACTCTGTATTCCCATCATGTTTAGAGGTCCCTTTCTGAGAGCATCTGACCTCTGTTCCTGCAAAGCAGAGGAGTATTGCATGTTTATAGACATCTGCTATGGAGCAACACCTCTCTTGCGAAGCCCGATTCTGATTCCCCTCCCACCCATGACCACAGCCTTTCGTTCTGACACAACCTTGTACCCAGAATCACCCCACGAGGTACCAATTAATACTCATAAGACATTGCAGAATTTAAGCATGTAGAAACAATAACATGAACAACATCTGATCCTACAGCTATGGTCAGGCATAGCTTAAATTTTGTTCTAGGACTTCTGTGCATGCATTTGACAATTTGTTCTACACCATTGCTCTGCTGAATTAAGTGAAAAGTCTAGGCAAGAACTGAAAGAATCCAAGGCATTGAAAGCAGACCAGCTTTCTGTGGCCCCCACAAAGATAGCCAACTTCTCACATGAATGACTTAAGTTGCATACATCTTTCTGTGGTTTGAAAATAAGGGCAAGATTTGACTGAATATCTTTGTGATCATGGCTTTAACCTTTAATGATTCAGAGCAAAAATATCTCTCTAGGGTCTTCTGCTGTGCTCTCTAGTGAACTACTCCCCTAAATGGAAATTTGATATTCCCAAAAGCCTCTGGAAAATACTCTACGCAGACCAGCAAAATTAGAACCATAAATTTTCTTGCAAAGGACAGTTTGATGGATTCTTATTGTCTCCCAGATCTTCACAGAAACATTCCTTTTAAAACTTCATAGACCTTTCATAAAACTGTTTGGATTCTTTTATTGTTTCTATCCCTGATTTAATAACTGGATGTTTCCTTTAAGTTTTGAAGGCAGGCAAGAACATGAAATTATACCTGAAGCTGGTGAGACCTTGAAGTATGCAACCACTAAAAATTCACCTCTAATGCTGGAGTAAAGCCGTCTTATAGGAGTAACATTGTACACCAATGTAACACCCTCAAGCATATGAAATTAAACATGTACTGGAAACTATTTTATTATGCTTTTATTTTTTTCAAATCTGACACGCTGACACAGAATATGGCGGAGTAACCCACAGTAATAGGAAAGCATACGTTTAAGTCTCCAGTGTATTTTATGTAAAAGTTTGTGTTACCCTGTGAACATGCGATATACAAAACCACAAATATTACTATTAAGATTTGCTCAAGACTTTTTTTGTCAAATTCAGCTGAGCTGAAATCAACCAAACCAATGCAGTATGTGCTTGTGAAAGATGCTCTACAGATGTGCCTCACCTGAGATTCTTTGCAGGTAGCAAGAATACGAGAAAACCCCCTGCATTTGCTGGATGACTTGATTGCAAAAACGGATTTGTTCCATTTTAGTGAAAATAACGTCAGAGACACAAAGTTATCAGACTTTTTGTAAAATAGGAGAAATGTTGACCCATCTGAGGAACTAAGATACACCTACTTGTTTAATAACGTTACATGGATTAACGGTATGCTTGCATTGATAATACCACAGGCCTCAGATAACAGAGCCAATAGAAACATGCTACTGAGCCTGAAGACAGCTCTTCTGTCTTGTCAATGTTGCACAATGCTGAGCCTGTCTAGTTTTGGAAAAAGTCTCATATTTTGGATCTGAAAGAAAAAAAAACATCCTCTCTGTTTTCACAGATTTAGGAGATTTATATTCAGGCAGTCTGTGAAATTTCATAGAAGCAGAAACTTCCCACAGCTCATATAGAACTTAAGAGAGGTGTTTGCTCATTCTATTTGATGTTTTACACTCTTCATGAGAGACAATTCCCTCCACTGATCTCCCCTAGTGGTCTTAATTTCAGAACAGAAGTGTTGTATCATAGAAGCAGACTGCATGGTGAGATGGTAGAATAAGTTGTAGAGGAACTCTTATGTCATACGGGAAAACTTTGAAAGCAAGTTACAGGTGTTTAGATTATTACCAAATGAATGATTAATCCTTCCTTTATACGCTTTTTGGACATTATTAGAAGAAATGCTACAACTATCCCCAGAAATGTGCTATTCTTGCTGTTCAGTATCAGTAAGACCTGAAAATTTTTACCTTTTTTCCCCCTTGTTCCTGTATCTATACATTAAGAGGGCTGTGGAACAAAACTGCAAAGAGGTTACCTACCACTAACAGGCTCTGAAAACATAGTAAGAAGGATACTGCAGAGGTCCCCTGACTATGGCTCATTGCTGTGTAAGCATACGACGAATTTATCAAAGGTTGGTGCAAGATTTAGAAGATCACGTCATGCAACATAGGGAAGGTATGGAAAAAACAACTTTCAGGTAAGTCTAACTGGCTTGACCTGCTTGCTAGATTAACATGTATCCAGGTTAAACCTAAACAGTATGAAGTCTATGTTACACTGCTCAGAGCACTTAGAAGGTTTGGCTCCTTGAAGTTACAGGCCTAGACAGGAGATGGTCTACATATGGTCAGACAGATATGGTGAGTCTTTGCTTAAGGACATTGCCACCTTCAAAGTACAGACCAGAAGTAGCTTTGGTTTAATTCAGACCATAGTAAAATCATCAAGATAGTATGTAGGGGAAACCTTGCACGAAGAAAGGCACAATTCTTAATTTAATGGTACTAGTTATGACTATTTTTCCTTCTGTGATTTCACTGTAGCCCTTCCCTCTAGCCTGCTGAAAGCACTGTATAGAAACAGCTGCACTGCTACACGCAGCAGGATCCTTGCTTCCTTCCGTGAGGAAAGTCTGTACATACAGTTCAAATGTTTCCAGCAGGTGATAAAACTCAACAAAGAACCTCTTAACTCTACGGTTTCATGTTATACCTATCTAATTCTAAGGTACCTTTGCCAGTAGCATCCTCTCTGAGTTGATAAAAATTAAAACAAGTTGATTAATGTTACGCCTGTTCCGTTAATATATGCCTCCAAAAAAGATGAGAGTGCCTTTCATAGCATTGTAACCAAGGTCCCCAACTCTCACTTCACGAGCCTACTGCATTGAACCAAACCCTAAACATAATGCATGTATGAGCAATTGCGTTCATATTATTTGCCTGAAGGTTCTGCACATTGTGTGGATCTACTCATATTCTTTAAGAAAAAATACTCCTGCATGTAAAAACATTAGTGTGTCCTTAAAATTGCCCTTCTGAAAATAGCTTAGCCTATTTGTAAGAATTCCTGCAACTTAGCACATGCTTCATCTTTAGTCAGAGTGTTAGCCAAGTAATAATCAGCACTCAGCAAGAATTAGAAAGCCAGTTTGTCACAGTGAGGTCATGGGGAAGATTATTCCTGCTTTATGTCTCCATTTATAATAAATATTCCATAGCCTGTCATGGAAAGGATGTAGAACATATTTATACTTCCAACCTCCCTTTTCACATACAATTCATCAACTTGTTCTGGTAAATTCAATAGGAGCCTATTCCCTTTTGTCATTTTTTACATGCCTTCTTGCTCAGAGAACCAATAATCTACCTTAAAGTACAATGAAGATATTGTATATCTTTGAAAGTTAATGTAGTACAGATCTAGATTAGCAAAGGTATTTAGGTATTTCCTTTTAAGCTAGAACATAACTGTATAAATCTTCTCAGAGTCAAGTCGAGCGTATGATGCACTCACCTCATTTAGGCTGCTTATGACCATCTGTTGAGATATCATGATTCAATTTCACAACTTCATCTTACTCCTATCCAAGTATTTATTGCCAGATAACTGTGGGGTTGGAAAAGCAGCCTACATGACAGTCTAATGGCTATCTCCTCCTCTTTCATAAACACTTTAAGGAAAATCTACTGCATTTCTCAGAACACAAACATTCTTTTCTCTGAAAAAGGCAACAGGATATGTGAGCAGTCTCTCACTACCGTGGCAATGAGCTATTGGAATAACTTGTGGTAGTCATTAAAGAATTAGTCCCACCCTAAGGGATCTCATAAGAACATCCTAGACAGTGCAGTTATCTCTGCATCTGCACATAGAGGTGTGCCAAGGAAAATGGTAATGAAGTTGGCTATTGCATAGCTTGAAGGGAGTACTACATGAAAACATTTTCTGCAGATGGGATTGACTATGTTGGGGAAATCAGTAACACAATTACAGTGTCTTAATAGTCAGGGAAGCCAGAGCAACTAGTCTAATCTATAATGGGTAGCTTCCAACACATATCTCCCATACCCAGAAGGTCAGAGTTCAGCAGACATTGGACAGTTTTCCTATGTTCTCAGATTCTCTAAGGGAATATGGCAAAGGAGTTGGTTGTGGTATTTTAAAGACTAGAGAGTCCTCATATCAGGAAATTCCCTTGAGAATATGTGGGGAAGAGCACATGCCAACACTAATTTGCTACTTGGTGTTGCCAAGCTTGCAAAACAGGTTGAAGAAAAACTCTAGGTTCTTTTCCTTTTCACTCTGAACATCTTAGCAGCACTCTGGTGACCATGCAACATCAAAAATAAATCAGATTGAGGAATGTATTATAATTCAGTTCCCAAACCACTGAAAAGTTATAAAAAGGCAGGAAACAAAACATGTCAGCTAAGATTTCAACAGAATAGTATCTCAGAAAGGCTTATAGCGTGAAATTGGCCAGCAAACAGAAAAAGCATTTATTTACAAGACATGAAGATACATGTTGTATCTGTGCCCACTATAAATATATAATGAATATTTTAATGTATATCACTGAAGCAAATTCAGTACAGACAGCTATTTCTTTTCGCACAACATATGGGATTGATTATGATGGAATTACTCTTTTCGGAAATTCAGGCATGAAGTTTTGGGGAACTTCCAGTTGTACTCCAATAACATAATTGCTTAGAGAGAAAGCAACAATTTTTTGTATGAAGAAAGTTTCTAATACTACATTTCTTAATCCTATCATTCTTACCCAAATGGCTTTCAATGAAGTCTACTGTATAAAGAAGTACTCTCAAGTGAGTGAAAAATAATAATGAAAAAATTAGTGACATACTTAAGCTTCACAAAGAAATATATATTTGTCTTGAGACAAACTTGACAACTTGCATATGAATTTTTTTTTTTTTTTTTCACAACAGCATAGCAATTGCTGATAGGGTTGTGTGGCTTATCATAGCTGAGCTGTTTCTGCATTGATATTCAATGCCTAGCAGCATTTAACTATTTCACAAATAGAGCTAACAGAAAAATCAGTGCACCTATCTCCTGGAGGAGACAGGAGCCTGGAAATAGAGAGGATGGATTTCCCCCTGCCCACCACGGCTGAGAATCTGTTAAAGCCTTATGTAACTTTGTGGAGTTTTTCAGCCAATTCACACAACTGTTACTTTAGGACAAGAAATCAGAGAAAGGATGAATGAACGAATGAACAGTCAAAAAAGAACCACACTGAGAACAAAGCAGTAACCACGTCTAGGTGCTGAAAGATGTCAGAATTTGTATTTTTAAGTCTTTAAAACTACCATCTTCCTCTGATGACCTGAAGATAAGTACCCTTACTCCAGCTCCTGATCTTTCTTCAAAACATCCATCCCCTCTCAGTTGCAGATCTGACCTGGGTCATTTCTCATAGCTTCTCCTTAAAGGCTCCCAACATCAGCACCTGGCCTTTAGCTCTGGCTAACTTTACAGTAGCCATATCTTGTTTTCCATATCCAGGAACTGTTAGCATCACATCACTCAGAGTTCACTGGACATTTCCATCATCATTCTAAGCAGGATTCTGTAACATTTTAGCAGTTTCGTTGTGGGTGATTTTAGTCCTCTAACCTAAAGCTGCTGGTAATGTCAACAACAGACTTTGCATTCCGATATATACACATACGCAGATTTTCAGGTTACATGTTGAATACTGGTGTTTATCTGAACAAAGTGTCAAGTGAGCTTAAAAACACCAGGTTTTGTGAGTCTTTTCGAGGGTGCAGCACTTGACAACTATCAGCATGGTGTATAAAACAGTCAACAGTTAACACTGTTTAACTATCCTTCTCAACCACCCATTTGCAGTTGAGAGAGTAGCATTAGCATCTCCACGATCCAGCTGGGGAGACAGAGGCAAGAAGCTTATGTCTAAAGTAACACCTACCATCAGGATCAGACCTGCTTAGGAATTCAGGAAAGTCACCTTAAAAGCTGTATACAATCCCAGCTACCTTACTGAATCCTTTCCCATACTAACAAGAACTACAACTATTTTGCTGAATAAATCTTAAATAATAAAAAGTATCAAGAGGCAAGCCAGCTGAAAAGTGAGAATAAGGATTAAAAACTGGCAAGACAAATAAAGATATGAGCAGTAAAGAAAAAGAAACCCTGGAGCATGTCCTACATTGTAGGTAACATGTCAGTTAAGATGGGCTACACAATAAACCTGTCATAAAAGCCTTCTGCAGACCCATGAGCAACTATATTTTTAAAAAAAGCTGTAAAAAAAACATTGACCATAAACCCAATTCACTATAACTAAATACTATTCCTTCTTGAAATAAGCTAATGTAGCACTAGTGCAGCACTCAGTCAAATCTCTGGCACTTAACAGCACTTAGAGAAATACACAATGCAAACTTGGAAGCCAGGCAAAGACAGATGGAAATGAACAATAAATGAACGGGTGGCTAGACAGACAGAAAATCTCACCCAATATTTTACCTTCCATCTGCTTCTCCTTGTAACTGTACCTTTACACAATTCAAGCCCCAGGTTTCCCATCCTGACACTGGAAATGACACAAGGAGGTTTTATGACAGAGTAGAATGGGTTTAAACACAAAACAACAACATTAAAATCTGAAGGTAAGCATTTGAGAGCAGAGACTCTTGAAAAAGGTTTCTTTAAAAGAAAACATTCTTGTTATTTCCTTTGTTTTTCAGCATTGTTCTTTAATGTTCCTCCTAGAGGGGGGTCTGAACAACAGCAAGAGATAAGCAGAGAAGAGATGAAAGAAGGAAAGATGCAGCTTTGAAAAAGCAAAATCTGTTTCTTTTTGTTTAGCTCTGCAGTATCACCTGCAGCAATATGGAAAAGCAGTAGGAAACATGCTGGGGTGGGAGTTTTGCTGCAAGCTTCTGTTACAGGCAGTGCATTTTTGCTCGCCACAGAACACAGTCGTCTTCATCCTTCCCATCAGGTCTAATGATACTTGTCACTTACAAGTTTAACATACACCATATTTCAAAACATTGTAAATCATCTTTGATTTAAATTTACATTGCTCCTGTGGGGCAGAAGGCAAGGCAAAAAACCCCAAGTGGTTAAAAGCTAGGTAGTTACTGAACAGGTTTCCACACAGTGAAGAGTCAGTGAAATGCTTTAACAAATTTATATAGGAGGATCGGTGCTGTGATACTATGCATCCTATCACCACAGGTACCTCAGAGATACCTATGGTTAATATTTTCTCCTGTCATCAAATATGCAATAGTAGTATGAACCCAAAACTTTCTCTTCCTCTGCATAGAAGAAATTGGTACCTAATATAAAATTAGTTCGTCCAGAAAAGAGTGAGAAACAAAGCTTACTTAGGGCTGAAGGTACATTTATAATGTTGCCCTATATTATTTCTTCAAACAAAACAAAACTACCCCAACATGCTGGACTTCAGGGGTTCTGACTCACCATCTACATCACACTGAATCTACTAGAACTATCACTTTCCATCCCCATTTACTAAGACTCAAGAGAGAGTACAATAAAACCATTTTCAACAGGATTAGCAAATTTAGAATCAATCTGTTTTATTGATGCAAAGTACAGAGGGATTTCTAGTCGCAAAAGAAAACATATGCCTCCACTTGAAGCTTCCACTAATTTAGATTTCTTACTTAAAAGTAGCAAAACACTTTGAGTAGTCCCTGGTGACCAATTCCTGATGAGAATGGGGTTGGCACAGAGCACTAAATCAGTGCAACAAAGGATGCTATTCCCTGGCACTGATATAGTGTGTTTTTATGGCAAAACCATACTGATTTCAGGACCATTCTGTAGTCAAACATTTCAGAGTGCTGCAAAGGCTTTGCAAGAGTTGCAGCACTGAATTTTATCATTTGTGTCAGTTTGATTGGGTTGTAGTCTAGCTTCAGAGATGCCAACTATATTGTAATATTTTATTGCTTGTACCTCTGACGAAGACTGTATTATCTAGATCTTAGAGGGCTGTAAATAAAAAGCAAAACTTTGCAGGACTAAGATTTCAGGTTGTGAATGGCAAGAGGACACATTCACAGTAGAACACAGGTAGCATTTTACGGCCCCTAGTTAAGTGTTATTGGTATTTTAGCAATTGAATTATGATGGAGAAAGCTATAGCAACTTTGCCTTGGGTCACAAGGGAGATCAGTAAATAGGTTCAGAAAAAACCTCTGCATGTCCATCTCCCTGCATGTCAGTTCCCCATCTTAGTGAACACTCTTTGCTGAGTAACTATAAAATACAGTCTTTTAACTATCAAAATTAAATACAGAATAAAAAGACTAATTCTGCTGAGCAGAAACTTTGCATAATGCACATCATAGCACATATACAGCACAGAGATTGTGCTTTTGAAGATATATACTTACCTGCATTTAGTGCCTATCACAGTACCTTCTAGCACATGGCTTATTTTGTAGAATTGCTTACGTGTTCAGTATCACAGATGACAATACCAACTCAGCTAATGGAGAGTTTACTTCAGCTGACATAGTGGAGAGCTCCTCTGAGAGCAAGAGCTGCAGAGCTTGCTTTTCTGTGTTGTGTTGAACCTGATCCAGCATCCATTCCAGCTGACGGAAAGACTCCTGTTGACTTCAGCATGCATTATATTAGGCCCTTGGTGCAGTCAGTTGCAGTGACAGTGTTTGAATGCTGAAGTTCTTGAACCCTTATGTTACGTGGATATTTGACAACTTAAGGAACACACATAAGGCAGAGCCAGAGAAAGTTATTTCCCCCCCCTTTCAGTGCTCATTTTACAGTCTACCACAAAAAATACAAGTTTCTCCAAGATATTGAGCAAGCTCCCTTGCTTTTATATGCTTTTGTTCTTGGAAAAAAAACACCAGACAAAAATACCAGCTGCATTGTCTCAATATCAAGCAGCTACTTCAGAGCAATGACTGCCTTATTTTTCACAATATTCAGCAGTTCAGAAGTGGATTGTGTTGAGAGTTGAAAATAACCAGCCATTTCATTTAGTGAATTACAAAATCCTAGTTAAAACCTTCTTCCATTTCAGGCATGTTCCTATCTCACACAAGGCCATGCACTGCCTTGATCATGGACTGAGAGAAACAGTTCTCTCAGGAGACTCAGCTGAAAACTTCTCAAATATCACCTCATGCTAAATACTCTAAAACTTGCTACATACTAAATACTTTAAAACCAGTCTGAACAATCTGATTTCCTCCCCCTCCGCTTGCTTCTGAAATTGCTATTGTTTCTAAAATCTGCACAATACATGTAGGAATGATTCCCTTAGTAACTGTAGTTATCTGGGGTTTTGTCATACTATTGCTTGATTAAATATATTAGTTCTCAGCAGGAATTCCTACTGACAAATCATCAGAATCTGAAAGTGCTTAGGGGAAGAGGCTGTATAAACAGGACTTTCCTTGTCTTCCGTATTTTTTCTATTCCTAAGTGCCTCCATAATATGAGCTATCACAACTAACATAAGAAATTCAAGTTACTTAGTGATATTACACTGTATTCTTTGTCCCTTCTAGTAGTCAACCCCTTACCTTTATTGGTTATCAGAACAATGCCTACACCTGTTAACAGTGCTGTGACCAAGGTTTACCAAGTTACAAGCCATTGAGGGTTGAAATCAAGGTGAATTCTATTACTACAAAATTATATTTTGTTTTGTTTTATGTTTTGATTTTTAAGCTTAACATAAGATGGCACCTTCAGGAGAATGGCATACCCTGGAAGATTGTTTTAAGAGAATGAGAATTACAGGCTATCCACTGAAACAATCTACTTGAGATATTTCCTAGAGATCCAATCACTATCATGGCAAAATTTCAATGTGTGAGGCAGATAAATATGGGTGGCAACTAAGCTGCAAACTGACCTTGTAGGCTTGGGATAGATTTAGCCACTGGTGCCAAAAAAATTTTCAGGTACAACAGAGATTTGTGCCCAGGGGTCCTCTTCTTACCCAACTAACTTGTAATCACAAGTGTCAGTTTCAGAACATTTATAAGACCCTGTGGAGTGTAATGTGAGTCAACCATCTGAATGTGAAATTTGTTAGACAACTGCAGCATGCTCAGTGGGAACAGATTGCGAGACAACAGTGATCTATAAGAGAAGATGAAAGAACAGGTTAAAGGGTTCCTGCAGTGGTTTTGCAGGTTTGGGAATAGGTGTGCACATATTATGTGCCAACGTGCTTTCTCACACACCTCAGAAGAGATCATTTGGATGTTGTGAAAACTTCAGCAGTAACAGAACCTGACACCTATCTCTTCCAGTATCAGGGTATAACAATGATTAGACTACACTTTAATAAGTTTTGCCATTCTTTGTTTGTCAAGGACATCAGACTTTGAAAGCACAATTTGCTAGGTTATAATTTTGCTGTGAGAGGTGTGGGCAGCCCTTCCCATACCACTACCCATTATCCACAGCACCTCTTAGCCTACGCCGGTCACTCCTCTGCAAATCATTCTGATTGTATAAAGGGGTTTTGAACACTACTAACTTATGTCTAGTACAAGCAGGGTTGATTTATTACTCCTTCCCCACTTATACTTGTTTTAGCCTTCAGCACTCCAAAAGGAATCTATTGGTACAGTTAAGGGCTTTATGTAAAGCTGAACCCTCAGGCAATGAGAGACTACCTGGCAGGCTCTCACTGAGTTATCAGTTACATATTTTTTTCATTTAATTCTAATTTTACTTCCCACTTCTACTTTGCCCCATAATTTCTTATTGCTGAGGTGGGCACTTACAGAGAAAAGCAGTACTGCTATTAAAAGAATCAATACTTACATTGCACAATACTTACACTGCTTCATTCTGTTTGCATCCTGTGCCCTTCATCTGTGAGGAATAGTGATCAATTATGAAGATCTGTCAGGTTAGTTATTACATGAGATCATTTATTCTGTTAAGAGAATAAAGCAAAGTCAGCAAGCCAAGAACATACTAAGTCAACTACAGTTTCAAAGCCTACAGTTACAGCCTGTGAGAAAGACAAGTAATTTCCTATGTTCGAAACACAGAGCTTAAGAGCAAAGGGACAACTCTCTTCAGCCCAACCACAAAAGAAATATAAGCAAGAATTAGAACATATAGCTTGAAAAGCTCTGCATGCTTCTTCTAGCAGTGTTTTTGCCTAAAGGCTTTCCCCTAAAGCCCTCCCCTCCATCATAAGAACAGTCAACTAGAACAGCACATATCAGATCCTTTTTATACTGGACCAAGAGAATTAATTATTTTCCATAGCTGGCCTGATTCAGGTTCTCTGGGAATTACAATTAGGGCATGCACCTGTGGTCTTCTCTTGCCTCTCTAAGACAACGTCAACTTGAATTTACCAAAACTAGCAGATGCCCAAGTGCACTGTAACAGGTAAAAAGAAAAGTAGCAAATACGAGCAGAATACAGCTTCCAGATCTCTAAGAACTTGTTACTAGTGTGATTAAGCTCTAGTATTGTAACTGAATGGGTCAGACACTTAATCATTAAACTTGCAAACATTCAGCTGCTGACTAGCAAGGGTCTACTTACATACATACGTATGCCCAATCCAGGCAAGGGTAAGGTCAAAGACAGAAATTGTTTCTTGAGGTTTTATGGTTTTGCTTTTCTTCACAAGATAAAAAACAAAGAAAAGAGCAGAATTCCTTATAGTGATTTTCAACTAATGCTTTGAAGGGGAATTGCTGAATATTTAAACTTTTCCTCACAGTGGGAATTCTGATATTTGTAGCCATTGCCAAGAAAGGATCTTTTACTACTAAACTGAAACTGAAAGTGAACATACTGCAGAGTCCGGGAGAGATGCCAGAACTGTGAGTTCTCTGCCTAGCTATAGAACAGGTATAGTGCAAGTACAACATGTTCAAGATATTTTCTATCCTCAGCAAATGTCTCATCCTAATTTGGAAAGGACTATGTTGAGGGTAAAGAGTTTTTTCATTCTGCACTTCCATTCAGCAGTGATTTCAGGAGCTCATTATTGCCAACATCTGAGATTCAGATCCTAAATAAGCTTAAGCACCTATTATGTATTGCATGGCATGCCAGCTGAAAGCCATGTACCTCGGAAGGTCTGAACCCAAACTCCACTATAAGAGGAACCAGCCCTAGAGGCTGAATTTTCTCTTACTCCTCAGTTACAGGAAACCCAGGTGGAGACTAGTTCAGACTTGTGTTCAGATCTTATAACACAAATAATAGATATGACTCTGAGAACTTGAAGAAGAGCTTAACCCTAGGTACTAAAACCAGTAAGGTTTAAGCTACTTCTATCTTCAAAATCTTAGATAAGTGTGCTGGTTTGGGCTGGGATAGAGTTCATTTTCTTCATGGCAGCTAGTATGGAGTTGGGTTTTGGATTTGTGCTGGAAAAAGTGTTGATAATACAGGGATGTTTCCTTACTGCTGAGCAGGGCTTAAACAGAGTCAAGGTGTTTCTGCTCTACATCCCACGCCACGAGTGAGTGGGCTGGGGTTCACAAGGAGTTGGGAGGGGGGACAGCTGATCCCAACTGACCCCAGGGACATCCCACAACATATGGTGTCATGCTCAGCATATAGAGCTGGGGGACAGAGAACTAGCTCAACGACAGAACTCAGAGGGTCGTGATCAACAGAGCAGAGCCTGGTTGGAGCCCTTTAACTAGTGGTGTTCCCCAGGGGTCTGTGCTGGGTCCAGTCCTGTTCAACATATTCATCAATGACCTGGGCAAAGGGACAGAGTGTAACCTTAGCCAGTTCGCTGATGATACCAAGCTGGGAGGAGTGGCTGATGCACCAGAAGGCTGTGCTGCCATTCAGTGAGACCTGGACAGGCTGGAGAGCTGGGCCAAGGGGAACCTCATGGAATTCAACAAGAACAAGTGCAAGGTCCTGCACCTGGGGAGGAACAACCCCACGCACCAGTACAGGCTGGGGGCTGACCTGCTGGAAAGCAGCTCTGGTGAGAAGGCCCTGGGAGTGCTGGTGGACAGCAAGTTGACCATGAGCCAGCACCGTGCCCTTGTGGCCAAGAAGGCCAACGGTATCCTGGGGTGCATTGAAAGGAGTGTGGCCAGCAGGTCGAGGGAGGTCATCCTCCCCCTCTGCCTGCCCTAGTGAGACCACATTTGGAGTGCTGTGTCCAGTTTTGGGCCCCTGAGTTTAAGAAGGACAGGGAACTGCTTGAGCAAGTCCAGCAGAGAGCTACCAAGATGATGAGGGGACTGGAACATCTCCCTTATGAGGAAAGGCTGAGAGACATGGGTTTGTTCAGCCTGGAGAAGAGAAGACTGAGTGGGGATTTCATCAATACCTATAAATATCTAAAGGGTGGGTGTCAGAATGATGTGACTAGGCTCTTTTCAATAGTGCCCAAGGACAGGACAAGGGGCAATGGGCACAAGTTGGAACACAGGAAGTTCCACCTCAATATGAGAAAAAACTCCTGTCCTGTGCGGGTGCCAGAGCAGGGGCACAGGCTGCCCAGAGAGGCTGTGGAGTCCCTTCCCTGGAGACATTCACACCCTACCTGGACGTGGTCCTGTGCCCCTGCTCTGGGTGTGCCTGCTCAGGCAGCGGGGTTGGATGAGATGATTTCCAGAGGTTCCTTCCAACCCCCGCCATGCTGTGATTCTGTGAAGAAGAAGGAATGGGAGAAGTGTTTGGAGTGATGCTGTTTGTCTTCCCAAGTCACCGTTTGGCGTGATGGAGCCCTGCTTTCCTGGAGATGGCTGATCACCTGCCTTCCCATCGGAAGGAGTGAATGAATTCCTTGTTTTGCTGGCTTGCATACATGGCTTTTGCTTTCCTGATTGAACTGTCTTTATCTCAACCCATGAATTTTCTCACTTTCACCCTTCCAATTCTCTTCCCCCATCCCAGCGCAGGGGAGTGAGCTGTGTGGCGCTTAGTTGTTGGCTGGGGTTAAACCACAACAATGAGCTATCTAGGCTTTTCTCTGTTTTAATGCTTTGCGGGACTCAAGGCAGAAACTATGGTTTTAGACCACGTAGACTCAATCCTCCTTCTAGCTTAGCATGCTCCTGGCTAAACCTACACAGTGTAGTCTCTGCTATTTCCAGGGCCAAACTTTCTTCTCAGTACAGATTTAACCTCTACAGAATGCACTGGAGATTTTCCAGACGTATTGGTAAGAATGCATTTAAAGCGGAACTTTTGTTTCTTGTTATTCTCCCATATATCTCATGTACAGCTTTCTTTTAAAATGTGAACAATCTTAAAATATGTGTTCGCATATATGAAACCAGAGTTTGCATCCTACTCTGAATATGGCCCGATGACATTTGTGTCACTGAGCCTGTTCTGAGTCTGCTGATATGTTACACAAGCAATGACAAGCTGCAAAGAAACAATTTAGAAGAAAAGAAAAGCAATTCTAAATGTGTTATGCTTATCTACATTTGTAATTCCAGTCATGGATCCTATCTGTTTGTAAATTTCAAAGCAAAATATCTCTGAACTTAAGTCAGTATGGATATGCTAATCCTTTTCTTGCTGCATAAAATTAGACACATACCAGGCAACTGTGAACTGATTAAAAGAGTCTCTCCAGAAAAATAAAAGAAGATAGGTCTTGTTATAAACTTGGTTCCTGGCTCTTGACAGAGGTAAGAATGTAAGGTGCATTGAGATGCTTATGAGATTCCTGCTGACTATTATGAGAACTTTAAGAAGTAGTTACATGCTGAAAAGTGACTCTGAATAAATAGTATTGTTAAGTTCCAAATTTATTTTCTCTCAAAGTCTTACAGAATAAATTTGCCCACTTTACAGGTAAAGATATGTTTTTTCTTGCTGACAGCCCTGCAAACGCTGAAAGTCACAGCTGTGTTCTCCTTGACTTGTGCATTCCACTACTGCTCTTCTGAAGTGATGCCTTAGTTAAAACTCTATTGTTAATTTAAGAGAGGAAAAAATCATCCAAACTACTTCCCTACCACTCTGTTGATTCTACAGGACTAAAAAGTATAAAAAGACCCTGGGAATTTTTTCTTTTTATATGGCAAAAACAGGCACGCAGGGAACAGATCTAATGAATCTAATGATCTAATGAAGGGATCACTGCATGTGGCTCCATTTTTGACCTGACAGAAAGAAGGAACACTGGGACATGCAGGTGCAAGCAATGACCTGTAAGTCTTCTGAACTCAAAAGAGTTTTCTTGCATCCTTTGGCAGCCCACCTTCCAGTCTAGGTTGCTTATGCAAAGATTAAGGAATAAATCCCTGCAAAGTTAAACAACACTTGCATTCTGACCAGGAAAAAATGTCCTGTTTGTGTCCGGTTCAAGTTAGAGGTAAAGGTGCAATCTTCCTTACACATACTACTACTGTGACTGGATGAATAGTAAATTTAGAGTGCACCAAGTTAAGTCATGGCCCAGAGCCAGCAGATGAAGGTAGCTTATGTACCATGTTCAGCTCCTTTGCTCAGAGATGGGAGCTGGCAGTTTCATTAGTGTCACCCAGTACAGCTGTGCTGCTCAGAACAGAAAGTGAATAGCCAGAGCTTACTTCCACGCCGTGTCTTTTGTTGGGTTGTGTGGAGTCTCCTCTCATGTTGATACAAATGTGTTTACCGCATATGAAGAGCTGTGCCGAGTGCCTCTATGCTGTTCTTACCCTGACAGATTCCTCTACGAAGACAAGTGTTTACAACTGTGATGGCTGCAGTTGCTGTGGGCAAAGAAGTAAATCTTCAGACATTTTTGCTGCTGCTCTGAAGTCTTCCCTAACTCTAATGGAACTCCTCTCTGGAAAACCTCTCACTTCAGCCACATACATGAAGACAATTGGCCTCATGATGTACTGGGAAACTGTGCAACCTGCAGTACATTTAGCCATTTAGCTTCAGATATAAATCCTTTAACAGGCCTTGAATATAAAACACAAGCAGTGCACATCCTAAGATTACTATAAAGCTATAACCATAGCTAAGGGGGCACACAAATCACTCTGAGATTTGATTTCTGTGAATCATAAAGATTCACCATAAAAATCTAGTTATGAGCATCGTTAAAAAAATGAGCTTCAGAGCATGAAATGTTAGACGTTTGCAATCTTTTAAGAAAAATAGTGTCTTGCTCAAGATCAGGTTTTAAATCATCTTGTGTAAGTTGACTGAATGCTAACTTCTGGCATGCAGGTCAAGGAGAACTGCAAAAATGTTGGAAAAGTGTGTTTTAAAAGTGTAATGTAAAACACCCAGTACTAGGATGTCACAGTCTGCTGTTCTCAGAAAGGGATTAGGGTCACATTTTGAAAGACGTTTAATTTCTAAAGATGTAGATAAATGCCTATTGACAGTTTTGAAAATCTTTAGTATCTCACTCTTGTGAAAATCCTTTAAATCTGGAAATACTCAGCTGTTTTGAAAATTCCAGGAGGTACTGAGCATGACAAGTGCCCAAATGACTAATCATCAGTGCCTTCAAATGGCTGGCAAAAGAATATCTAGAACAGGCCCCTTACACAATTAAAGAAATAGATAAATAGATGACAAAATGAAATGGGATATTTAACATTGCGCTGTTTATGTTTATTTTGTTAGGATAGGTCATGTTATGTCATCGGAGTTGACTGCAGTCAGCTGTAAAATCAGTATGAGATAAAAATCACGCCCAATATGAATATGTAAAAAACCTAGAAACATTTCTTGTTTGTAAACAGCTAGGATGTCATCATTCAGCTTGGGTTGGGGATTTCAGGATTTTGAATAAGAAATGAGCAGAGTCCTTTACTGGATTTCGTCAGCATGTTCCCAGCAAAATCTTTTCCAGTGGTGCACATGAGCTCCTGTATGAACACAGGATGGAAGCACCTGTGAGAGAACTGGAAGCTGTACTTCATATGGATCACTTTGGGACTCTTGAGTCTTCTGGGTTTTTCCTTCAAACCACCCCCGAAATGGCAGCAAGATGAATATGATGCATGGTTTGAAAAAAGTGCATTTACCTGCTGATCTGGGCTTGAAACTTTCAGGAAGGGTAAAGAACTTTTCTGAAAAACTATTGTGAGTTTGAAGATAATTTTAAAAATCTAGAAAATTATCCTATTATGTTTAGAGCTTTCAGAGGAAGTCTGGATATTATCAAGTAAAACCCCAGCTCTGATGGACCATTTTCATCTACAGATCTCAAAGAAGTCTACGTAAGAGAATTACGTCATCATCCTTTTTTATAGATGGGAAAAATGAAGCATAGGAAAACAATATGACACAGGAAATCCAAAATTTGAACACATAGCATCCCACAAATGGTAACTTTATCCACTAAATCACTATATACTTTCCAGGAAATGAGGAAATAGGTTGGTAAATGAGTAAATCTGCAGTATTTGATGCCTGTCTGGTAATAACAATGAACACCATTTAAATACCAACCAAACATGATTTTAAAGGTCTCATTTTCAAAGAAACTTAATATTCCTGTTGATTGCTTTTACTTAGAATTGCAACTAGCCAGTATGTTATTAGATCAGGTCTAATGAGTTACCTAAACAGTGATACAGGGTCATAATTTTCAGCACCCACCTAGCAAACTGCTTGTAGCCTGTCTACTCATAGATATTTTTTCTCTGGCAGGGGGGCAGTAGTTATTTTCTCCCTACTTTCATAGAGAGGGCTGATCTGAATCCACACTCCCTCACAGTCTGGGACTGTTTGCATTAAGAATTTGTTTCAGACATAAGGGAAGAATTTGGACCTAGTATTTTTTTCCCATTTCAACTTGTAAATTTCCCTGGAAATTGGAAAGCCTTGGAATATTTCCATGGAAAATTACAATTATTTACTTCTTTCCCATTCTCTGAAGCACATCTAAGTCTCATGAACCAGACACACTCCAAATTGTTCATGCCATTCTACAACAATGCTGTTTTGATCTTACACTGCCATGTTTATTCATTTTATTTATATTGGCCCATTGTTAAGCAAAGCATTTTAAACTCCCTGAGAAGCTGTCAGCTGCAGGAAAACTGGGATTAGATCAAAATGCCCATATGGCAACAGCAGCATCCTCTTTGGAGTATGACTAGAGATGTGGAGAGCAAACTAAAGATCTCTGTGCTCCCCCCATCCCCTTTGTGTGGAAATGAATATTCAAAGCAGTGCTTCTTCGTAAAGGTCCTAGATAACTGACCCAACCAAAATCAAGGATTGCAAAATGCCTTTTTTTTTTTTTTTTTTCACAGATATATGGTCTTCTCAGGTTCAGATCTGGCACTGTCTCTTTGAAACATGCATTTGTTGTTCAGTTTTACAAATGGAACCTTCTCCATACATTCTGAATTAACACCAGAAGGCAATAATGGGTGAGATATTAAGAATTTCTGAGCCTGAGAATATTTGAGATGGGTGGTCTTCATTTGTTAACAGTTGTTAAGCAAAATTCATAATTTGGAAAGGACTTTTGCTGGCATAAGAAAGAGGATGAAAAAGCTTCACAGAAGACTGGAAATGAAAAATCGGTTGCTTTCACATTGCTGTGATATTCTTAAAGTGAAAAACTCCTTTGGGAAGGATATCTCCATACAAGGAAGGGGTGTCTCTTTAAAATAAATAATAAGGGACATTTTAAGATCCCTGAATTTAATTTGTATCTTGGTAAAGCACTGACAGAGAAAAAGCTCTTGGAATGGAAAGGAGAGAAGAGGAAAAAGTGAAAACAGAAGAAAAAGGGAAAAGAATGGGGGAAAGAGAAGAGGAAAACGAAAAAATTTATAGAGGTAGGTAGAATTCAAAAATATCATCTCTTCATTAAAGGTATGTTACCTGCACAGCCTGAAGACTGTACTTACCCTTACTGTCAAATCTCTCTGTAAGTTTTACCTTAAAGCTAGTTAATCTGTAAACTGACAGAGTTTGGCAAGGGAAGGGAGGAAGGGTTTGGTTTGCTTCTCTTTGCTCTTGACTCAAATTTATCACCTGTTCATATAGTGTCTTGGACCATACATTATTTTTAACAACTTTGTGTACCCAGGTTGCTATAAGTAAAGGATATTGTCTAAAGCTTGGACATTGTATGGTTCTCGAAAATAAAACAAAAATCTTTGCATCTTACTTCTTTCAGGTCTCAATAAATTCAAGGTACCTGGATGGCTTTTTGTCTTGAATTTACAGCTCTGATGATTAACATCTTCAGGGTGCATTCAGACAGCAAGAAAAGGTTTTGCTTCAAAAAAGCTTTCTTTTAGGAACGTCAAGTGCAAAATTAATGATTCAGTATTCAGTCTGGAAGAGACATAAGTGTGAAGTGAACCTTTAATGGTCTGTAAGAGGGAGTGACTGCTTAGAAGAGTTTTTATAGCACTGCACTTTCTGCTACTTCAGTAATAATAATAACAACAGTAACAATAATAATGCCTACCTCTTCACTTCCCATCAGCAGAACGCAAGTAATTACATTCCCTTCTTATCTTAAAGCACGTGTTACCAAAGAAAGGAATGTGATAATGTCCTATATGTTTTCTACTATCTTTGTTTTTAAGCAACATATCAGGCCCAGTTTTGTCTCTTCTGCTGAGGCAGGATGCAGAGAAGAACCAAATACAGATAAAACTCTTTTTGAGCACCCACATTTTAGACTGATCACTATAATTTCCTTAAAGTTGAGGTGGGGATCATGCCATGGCCACACAGAATGTCTGGCTCCTTTGAGCAGAAAAAGAATATGTTACATTTAAAAGCCCCACCATTTCTGCTTTCAGCTCTATAGCACGGGACTAGCATGAGGCCACATTAGTGTGGTATGCTATTGATGGTTGATGCTACCTATTGGTCAAGCCAGGCAGTTTAAAAACAGAAGATTAAGAAAAGGAATTAAAGAGAAGTCTTAAAATGCTCATCAGTCTGAGGCGGCTTAATTTTTTTTCTCCTACAGCCAATAGGAAATTATTGTGCCACATGAAATTAGATCACGTCATGACAGCTGTGAAGCTAGAGAACAATTCATGGAGATTGCTCAGAACAGACTCTCAGAACAGAACAGTTTTCATGTCGTGTTTAATGAGCGTTTTGGTTAAAAAATTTGTTATGATGCACTTCATTTCCAGTATAAGATAAATATGGCTTCTGTGTTTTTGAGCCTCTCCAAGATAATTACTGAGATTCAATTGTTCCTACTTTATGTACCTATGTTCCATAGGTCTACATTCACTTTGTCTTTGGCAGGGTATGAAAGAGGACAATAAGGATATTCACTTAGGTCAGGTTTCCCTGAAGAGATCTTACCTCTCATACTGCTCTTCTGTTCTTTCTGCTAATCCAAACGTAAAGATGAAGAGTAACAATTCATTTCAGCTATATATTATTAATTTTAAGCAGTCTAATTTTTCTTTCAGCCGCTTTATATTACCCACATGTAATGACCCTTGCCCACATAAATCAGCCAGGAAGATTTAATTCGCTTACTGATGATGAACCCAGTTCTGTTCATTTCCAGCCTCTTCCTGCAAAACTGAACATAATGCTCAGTTTTTTCTTAGTCTTCCTGAAGAAGTAATGCATAACTAAACCCTTCACTGAAACTTGGAAAATCGCCCTTCAACTCCTAAATGCTGACTATTAACTGCAGGAATTTTAAGTGTTTCGCTCTATTGTATTTAGCTCTACTATGCTAGATTATCCTTGAGTTTTGCACTGTCCATTTTCATTGAATGAGGTGATAATTAAACACATGCAGTCTATAGAACAGAAAGTGTTATTCAAAACTAACCAGCAAAGGTCACAGAATAAATACATTGACAACTTGCTAAGAAAGGAGCTTATCCAAAGTCTTGAATTGGTGTTATTTCAAATCCCAAGACACAAGAGAGTTTTTATTCCCTCTCAATTCCTTTGTTGTTTGGGGATTTCTATGTATTGCTTAGCTTTAATTTCTGTCAAAGCCATTCAATCACCTCTGTTGACTGCTTGGTAAAATTCCCTTCTACACTTGGGTCAGTATGTACTGAAGAAGAAGGTTATCTGGACTATTAAACCTTTGACTTCTTGTCTTTTGAAGAGATCATTTTGCATTTTGCTATGGCAGAGCTGTAATTAGATCTGTTAATTAAGGACAGAATGAACTTTTTAAGAACTCTAAACCCCTTTGCATTTTTGATAAGTTTGCTTAGGTTGCTACTGACCTTCGTGCAGGGTTTGCCACTGCTTATTAATTGTTAAATTTTAATTAGGCATGCTGATGAATGTGCTAGCCTTTGCAATAAACAAAAGGTAGCTTCATTTATAATCGGATATTTACCAGTGTACAGTGAAATTATCTGCTTTCAGAACACAGTTAATTTAACACATTTTGATAACAGTAATTGGTGGTATATAAAACCCCAACCCAAACAGATAAATATAATGAGTCCCTGGTTTGGAGATTGGATTACCAGTGCAAACTGAACTGGGACACTGGATCTTAAAAACATTCCACAGGCACTTGAACTAAATGACACTAACAGCTAGTCAGCTATTAATTGTATTTTTACTGAAATTCATTCAAAATATGTTTCCCAGAGAAGAATCAACCCTTCTTAGAGAAAGAGCTGGTCAGACTGGGGAGATAGAGAAGTAAGGGGATGAAGAAGAGGATCGCGTTTCACACCTAAGGGAAATGAAGATTTGCAGCATTAGCAAGCAACCTGCATTTTTCTTTGCCAGTAATAAATATGTGGCCCATGCTTGTGCCTGTGTGACCCATCCAGGAACTCCACAGACTGACCCACCGAGAAGGTTGTGAAGCAAAATAATGGGAATCTGTCCCAAACTCCCTTTAAATCAAAGGGTACCAGGAATCAAAATAATTCTTTCAGATTGACCAGTAGCCCGATATCTGAACGAAATAGCAAGTTATCTATCCTGTTTGGTTACTCTAGTAGAATTAGTAACCATACTGTTTAAAATGGACCTCCTGCCACTCTCACCTCTTGCCTTTGTGAAGGATTGTCAGAGAATCTTCTCATGAAGAATGACATTTAATTAGCCATGTCCATTACCATGAAGACAGAGTTAACAATCACCAGCTTCTGACACAACATGCTCATGCATGTAACTTTATCCCCAGTTCCAGTGCCATAACCCTAAACTATGCAGCAAACTGTGAAAATAATAGAGACAGTGACTGAAGTCCTGGTTCCGGTAGAGGCAAGTGGCAAGTCACCCATAATTTCTACACAGTCCCTGCCAAACTTCAGATATCAACAGCCAAATGGTCTATGCTGCTTTTATCAGGACCCACCACATACATACTGAAATGCTACTGCAGCTGGTACCGACTTTCCAGCTGTTCCACTGTTTGCCTTGAAGAAAGAGCACATACATAAGATTCACTTTTTGATGGGAAATTTATTAAGTATCTCTTCCCAAGGACTGTGTAATTAGATAATTATCACGTTGCCTGTATTATTACTGATGAAATGCTACCTAAATTTCATTAGGGATGGTCCAAACAGGTTTTGAAAGCTGATGAAGTGCACTGCTCAGAACTGTGTCTGTAGTGCCAGGGGTTCCCTGTCCTCTGACCATCTCAAAGCATGTGGTCACTGCTGTTTGGTTTGATGCCAGTTCTTCAAGTGTCAAGTGCTGCTTTCAAGATTCACTCTGCAAGCAGCAAGGCTGATGACTGACTTGCCAGGGTGATTTCAGGCAGTCATGAAAGTACTACTTTTCAAAGGCTGGTGCTTTGGGAGCATTCTACCATACTGTGGGAATATTTTGTTAGTGGTACACCTAGCTGCTAACTGGGCTTACAGTGAGAATTCAGAGACAGTAGGCAAAATAATTTTCTGGGTATTAATAAGTATGTCTTCCTAGAAAATGTGTTTCAACAGACCCCTTATGTGGGACTCAGTGACGTGTTTGATTCCTGACATTGAAAAAGAGACCTAAGCCAATTTTCAGAGAGTGTTCAAGTAACCTGTATGCTGTTAACCCTCTTCTAGCCACAGATGTTCCTGGCAAGTCTGAGAATCAATTCTTTTTCTTTTGGAATCAGGTATGATTGCACATGCCTGGCTTCACTTTTCTCTACAATGAAAAAGCAAGAGAAATATCTGAAAGCCTTTCCCCTTACAGACATAAAAATGACATTACAGCTTCAGCACAGGGTGAGGCATGCTTCATCTGATACTTCAAGACACAGGCTAATGCATCTTATGCAGTGCTGTGTTGATTTAAGTGAAGACCAACACCCTAGAAATACAATTGTTACTGCAACAGAAAATGGGGCATGAAATAGAGGCTGCATATCAGCCTTTTTAATAATGATCTCCTCGGAGCTGTATTAACGAGCTGGAAGCCAGGAATTATGGTTGAGCAGAATTTCTTCCCCTTGAACTTAGAATAGCAGCAGGACATGAAGGAGCTGTAATAGAATGTTATTTTACAAGAAGTAAATAATGTAATAGAGTCTATAAGGATGTCAGCAGGAGAGTTAGAACTGTCATAGCATAATCCTGACTTGAGCAGCAATGTGTGAAAAAGTAGCCTGCAGCAGTTTTTCCAGTACTTCAATAATTTCTGCCTTCTCACTGATCTTTGTTTACCCTACTTACCTTGTCAAAAAAATGTTTTACCTTATGTTAAAATGCAAGTTAAAAGAGGAAAATGTATTCCCAGAAATCCCAACTTTTCAAGCATACACATTTTCTTTTCTTCTTGAGTTGTTGCTGTGGAAAAGATGGAAGAATTGTATTCTCCTCACCTAAAAATTATGAAGAGTAGTAAAATCATAAATAAAAAGAAGCCTGTGTCTTTGTTGCTTCTTTTTTCCTTCGGACTAATGAATAATTCAAAAAATTGGCAGTATTACATTTCACATCCTTGTGATATGATGGCAGTTTTTCCAATGAGTCCTCAAATGTAAGCTCAGGAGGGTCATGAAACTACATGGCTATCATTATTGGAATACAACAACATCTTCCAAGATACTGCAGCACCTTTATATCATTATTGACGCAAGGTAGAAAGGACAAGCTTGCAACTAAATAAAATGCTAAGTAGCACACTGAAGTTACAAAAAAAGGGGAGGGGAGTTGAGTCTCTTTTTTGTCACATCTCTTTTCATATGACATCTATTTAAATTATCTTAAACTGTTACTACAGGAATGTAGTAAAGACGGGGGGACAAACTAAACCGAACTTTCAGGATGGCTTTGCTCCTGCCTTGGTATCGTGCAAAGAATTCCGAGTATGTACCCCCAGAAGAACGCTCTCACAAGCCTTCCCTGGCACAAATTCAATCTGACTTTCCACAGGATCTAGACAACTCTACGTTTCTTTAGAAAAATGTTGCTTCTATTGTTACTTCGCTAACTGGTGCTTTTGCAGAACCCAAGATCCTATGCAATTCTCTCATCCCATCCTAGTCATAGCCTCAGGAATACTATGCTGTGCTCTTAATTCAAATTGTATTGGCTTCTCTAAGTTTGAGACAGACCTTTAACATCAGTTTGGTATAATGTGTTTGTATGGAGTATTTGTCTTGGTTTTAAGGAAATACATTAAAAACCTTTCACTGAGGATGTGAGATATTGCATTGTCCTTGAAATTGTGTTAGGTCCCTCAAAGCCATTTAATCTCAATTAAAGCAGAGCATACAAGATAAGGTGCTGTGAAGATGCATTAAAGCGTGTTATAGTGCCAAGCCTCCATGCACTTTGACACATCCTAAAAGCACTGTGGCATTGGTTTAAAGGTACGGTTCAAAAATCTCCTTGCGACCCATTATCCATGGATCATTAGCATAATTCAGAACTATTACAGTGTATTGTGCCAACGCATGCTAACAGGAACTGTTAATGTATGAAGTCTTGACATGATAGATTGTAATGCCTCTGGCTCTGTCATGTCAGTGGAAGTTTATGCATTAAATAAAACACACCAGGGGATTAGATAGCTAAGAGATTGGAAATGCACTATAAAGCCTTTTAATTCAAAATCACCATTTGTAATCTATGCTGGAACTGCAAAGTACAACCAAAAGTTTGACCTCAGATGGACGGTCAGAAATTTATTTGAAATTTGTGTTCTCAGTATAGTCCTTCTACCACAGGACAGCATCCTTCATACTGTTCCTACTGGGCTCCTAAGGACTGCTGGCAAACCGAAGCCCAGGCTACCCTCACAGCTGAGTGAGCACGAGACATTTCAGGGTGACATGAGCAAGCTTATGCTGCCATTGATTTTGCTGCACTAATTCAGAGGATAAACAGAGGACTCAATTCTCCAGAGTTATCAATCTGGCACCTTTCATGCACATTTAGATTGGCATGAGCTTTTGTTTTCTTGTTTTCTTTTTTTTCCCTTCCTAATTACACATTAAGTGCAGCAGTGTTAACAGATGTCACTAGAATATAATTCCCAAGGATTTCAAGAGCAAATAACACTAGGAAAAATTTTATTCACAAAAAACTGTTTAGCTATCATGATCATTGAAAATAAACTACATTAGTTTCTTAAATGCCTAGTTCAAATACAGTTTTTAGAGTTCTTTTGCTGTAAGATTTTGCCAAAGTTGCCAGCAAACAGCGTTGAATGACAACCACACAGGAAGAAGATGGTGCAACAGTGAGAATTCACCAGCCACAAAGATGAAAGGCATTGGGCCATGGTTTTTACAGTAGTCTAACCACCACACCTATAATATGGTATGTATCACGAAATCCTGCTGTGGCAGAAAATGTACTTATATTTGTAACATGCTAAAAAATACCACGAGTACGTCATATCCTGGCTCTATTTCCTACTTGCTTTTTGGGCTTAGAAAACCATTTTTGTATTTCTGTACTCCTTCATTTGTTAACAGGGATTTTTTTGAAGCAGCTCCCCTACTACATAAGTCTGTTGTTAATAAATTTACAGTTGGTTTGACCGATAAATTTTTTAAAAATAATTACATAGGAACCTGAAGTAATTAATACACCAGAATGCCTATTTAGATTCCTACAAAATAATGATCTCAGAAGCACAGAGTTCCCACAGCTTCCGAAGAAGGCGGTGAAAGCTGCAAAGGTTAAGCCTCTCTGTAAGCAGAGCTGTTTTAATACATCTGCCCACATGGGGACATACACACTAAAACTGATGCCCACGAATTTTATAACCTTAGGCATAATAATAACAACTCATTAGTAGTTAAACTTCTTTTTGAAGTTCATTACCACTGGCTCTTTTATTTTACACTAATACAGATCAGTAATTTTTAATACGCATCTATTTTGGATGTGGCAAAGCATCTCACAAACAGATCAGCACACTTCCACAAAAATACTCAACACAGACTCTCTTTGTAGTTCATGTACAAGGACCGTATGTTTGTTTAATGCTACCCAGGTCTACTGCCAAAAGTAACACTGATAAAAGTATAAGAAAAATCTGTGAAAATTGATTTCTGTGTAGGATGGGAATATCCCTGACCCTTATCAGAAACTCTGTTGTTCATCTTCTACTAGACCACAGCCCCTGGAGCTATATTGGCACATCAAGGTCAGTCAGGTCTCTTCTGCACGTCCTGAGCTGGCTGGCTGTGAAGGAGGTCTAGCCTGGAAGCCACACAGCCAGGCCAGTGAACAGCCAGCTGAAACCTGACCAGAAAGAAACCAGCTTGTCTGGCCAGCTCAAAGCATGGGAAAGCAGATGTGTATCTGTCTGCAACTGATCACAGCTTTTTTTAAACTTTTTTCCCTCCAACTATACCCTTGGACTTTGGGATGAGATCTGCTCATTTTGCCCTTTCTGAGTATCGTTTCAGGAAGTTACTACCCCACTTGAAGAAAGCCCATTAGGACCCTTCCAATTAAGATTTGCCCACAAGACCTCAAGTCTCCAACACCAAAATAGAAACTGGCCAACACCCACCGCAGAACAACTTCAACTGTGTGCTAACGCTCCTTCTAATCCATGCCAGAGAAAAAGCAGTTCCAGCAAAACACATAAAAATTTTGCACTTTTACCCTTACACTAGTGTATTCTCCTCACTTAGTCTGTTGTTTAGAATGTGAGCAGAATCTGCTTTTTATCTTATTAGTGACCTGGTTCAGGCACAGGTTTCCAATGCTTCTGGAACGATTTCAGTGATGACCTGTAGATGGAGTTATTAACCCACCAGAAGCATCTGACAGAGGAAAAGGAAAAGGCCTTCAACACATTCTTCTCCAAAACATTTCTAATCTCTGCAATTATTTGTTCATTTACTAAAAATAGTATATTTAAAGGCATGGAATGGCAGAAGGCTGGAGTTATTGGGGCATATGACAGATATGACAGATACCTAGTTTGTAAATGCCGTGTGACTTCTTGTCCTTATACCACCATCCACCTCCAAGCATGCTTAACAGATTCTAGACCTCCAGAAAAATAATAAAAGACATAATTAAACAGGAAAAGAACAGGAGAGATCTCAAGATAAAAAAAAAACAACTCACAAATAGCCCAATTTGCTTGATTACATTTCATTTTAGGAGCAGCAATAGCTCCTTACTGTTCCCCAGCTATCAGTTAACATCACAGCTCACTCTCTTTGTGTTTCAGCCTTGTTTTGAGCTGAACTTCCCTGCTTTTTGAACTTGGGAAATCGTCAAACACCTGCTCAGTAACATCACCATTGGGCTAATACAAACAAAACCATCTTCACTTTCCAAGATGTGACAATTGCTTATTGAAAATATTAGGATGACATCCTCTTTCTTTGTAATAGAACATCTTCTCTCCATTGTTATAATACTTGCACATTTCTAAGGAAGCAGAAGACCCAGTCAGCAGCGGGTTAAGAAAATCCCCTGGAACTGCATCATAAGCAAATTTTATTCCTGTTCAGTGATTTATTTAAATGCAGTTATCTCTGAAGGATAAGAAACCAACCCTTAGGGTACTCTCAGAAGCAGGGAGTTAGGGCACAAGGGGATTTTTCACCCTCAGATCAAATTAACTGACTTAATTCTAAAATGGGGGTGGTCAACTGGGGTGGTCAACCAAGCACTTGTTCAAGACTACAGAACATGACTAGCAGAGGAACTCTGCTGACCTCAAGTTTTTTTGGGTAATCTGAAACCTCAGTTGTGGGAGCAAGGGAAGTAGCAGAGACTACTAGGGCTGAAAACAAACAGCCAGTCCCAAGCAGCATCCTGGAGAGCTGTTTGCTTTTAAGACACTTTTCACCTCCTCCTCCTCCTCTATCCATTTTACAAGGGGTTTGGTATGCATTTTCTTATCACTCTCAGCAATATGAAGCTATCAAGATACAGTTTGTGCAGTTAGGAAAGCCAGCCTAATCTCTTCTAGCCAGCTGTTCTCAGCAACTGAATGCCGAGGCAAACATGGGAGCATCTTCTTGCATGAGAAGATCCACAACAGAACCTCTAGAGCAAAGGGGACACAACAGCCAAGGCACCACTGGGGACACTTCTCTGTGTTTGTAAGGCCCTTGTACTCTGACACAGAGCACATCTGTCACAGGGCCTGAAGGCAAACTGGCTTGAGGGGTCCTTTCCTTCAGCTAGACCTCCTCTGCTCTCTCCCTCTCACCTTAGTGTAATAAACAAGGGCCAAGAGAAACAATTTGTTTTGAGGTCAATATTACTTGGATACTTTCAATACTCACATAGATTTTTCTTTATGTTTTCTGAACGTGAAAGAACATGTTGTTCACCCTAATATGACTTTTTTCTGTACGCATATATGCCCCTATTCATACTTCCATTGTTTTCTTAATACCAGTCCTTTCATTCACACCAGAGCACCACAGGAGGTGGGCTAATTCTGAAAACTGCCAACACAGACGTTCATTATTGTCAGTCAGAGCAAGGTGGTCCTAGTAACTTCCATGTAAGCCTATATATCAGTTACATATGCAAATTTTCTTATGCAGATAATGCTACAAGATAAATTGCACAGAGAAAGTTGTTCACATTTACAGGCGGTATGATGATCATGCCTTTTAGCTATCTATCTACCATTTAAAAATAAAGCGATTTGAGAAATGTTTGTTATAATCCTTATGATACTGCAATTATTTGAACTGAAAAAATTCCACACCTAGCAACACAATAATTTGATATCTTGCTAAAAGAAACGAGCCATAGTAATGTATTCATGTTAAGATTCTGCATTAAATGGAAGAACTACTTGCAAAGATGTATGTCTGATTCTCTGTTACCCTAGGGCCACTTTAGACTACTCTGAATACACAGCCTTAGATCATCAGTGCTGTTTATGCAGTATAGCAGAAATGGGATTTCTGGCTAATATTTATATACTTGAGAATGCATAGCTGTTTTTTTATGTATTGTATTAAAAACACCCTGGAAATGCTAAATGAGATTTAATAGAACTGATGATCTGGTTATGCTGAGTACTTTTGATTATTAAAAGAACAGCATTCTGTAACACAATTCTTTGCTAAGGAACGCTAGAGGTCTCTCTAAACCTGCACTCTTTCTATGTCATCTCTCACTCTTGGAGTGCTTGTGTACGAACTCTTATTTTGGACGATAGTTTCTGTTTATGCTTTAGACAATTTACCTCATATAACCTGAATGCTAGTGTATAACACCCACTTATTGAATTAATTGTTTAATAGGCCAATTAACTCCAGCTATATCTCTCTATAAGTGCACAAATGAGATCATTCTCTTCCTCTACATAATGTGACACTATTGTAATGAAAAGTTAAAGGAGATTAGATAAAGCAATGTAGCATTAGTCTTTCGAGCATGATCCAAGAATTATTGCAGGCAGTGGGACTTTTGATATTGACTCCAGCTGCATCAGGATTTGCAAAAAGCCTATTTACTACAACAGAGGTGTCCATTAAGCTGTGTCATTTTAACAGATTCATGTATCACTTCACTCACTAATGCAGAGTTTACCTTTTAAGTTGTGTATGTGTCAACTAATCTGTCTTATATTTCGTATTTCTTTCCAGATCACTCAACTAGTTGGTTTATTAAGCATTTTCCACACTCCTTACACATTAAGAAAACTTGACTTGCACACTCCGTTAGCACTCACCAAACAGTGTTTAGAGCTGAGCTTCTGCGGAAACGCTGCCATAGACATACACAGGGTAGCATCGGCTCAGTGAAGCACATAAATTCCTTACCATGTAATTCAGTGTCTTTGGCTGACTCCTGTCAGAGAGCCTGCGCAGAGATCCACCTCAGCGTCACCACCATCTCTAAATTAACCTGTAGCAACTAAGGCAGTTACAGCTTCCAGCCATTTATGCCACTCCCCTGCTGGAATTCATTCCTCGTGGCAGGAATAAGACAACCTCTTGGGTGCTGCTTCAGGCACTGAGGTTTGCACAGGGACTGTTCATGACAGTGTAGCAAAGGGCTCTCACCTCAGCTCTTAGAGAGACACCCACCCCATTTCTCCCTCTTTTCTTCTCCCCTTGTTATAGCCTTTACCACCAGTTGTTGGAATGAAGTGGAGAAGTGCTTAGGGTTAGATGTCAAAAACTTTAAATCTGACTTAAGATCCATTGTCATTGGTGTATAATTTGGCTGTATTAAGTGGATCAATGAGCACATGCCTTGCATATGTTAAAAGTCCCTCATAGTTGAGAGTTGTGCAGTCATCTAGCTTATTTTTCCTCACAATAAATAAACAAGTTTTTCTTTTGGTGTGTGGACATGCTGTTATGTCCATTTCCATTTGGGAAACTGAGTCAGAGACTCTGAGTAGTTGGTTAAAGGACCACTCACAATATTTCTGGCAGACACAGAGCCAAAGCCAGGTATGGAAAAGACAACTAAAGACTTGGATACTCAGTGTTTCATCAAGCAATGGGGTACCCAATTTAGCTGGCAGCAGGTTCTTAGTAAACAAAATGAAAGCACTTTTTAACAGAATTTTAACATTATGGAGTTCAGTATAATTTAAAGTTATGAAGAATAAAATTGTAAATGTGTTCAAGGAAGGAATTAGAAAAGCTTATCCCCATGAAAAACAGATCCGTTAGCCTGTCTGACTGACAGCCTTCTTTCGTATTGGACTAAATACAAAAGTTCACATACAACAGCAGCAAATCCAACCCATTGGATGAGGGGAAAAGGTTCACTGTTACATATATATTCCTTAAACTTTACCCTTGTCTCCCACCCTGCTCACTCTGGAGACAGGATGTTTCACAGAAAAGGATTTGTATTGGAGTTACCACTCCAGATGAGAGGAGAGAGAGGAAAGCTCTATTTCATGAGGGATATCTAGTAAGCAAGTGCAGTTATGGTTGTATAATGCAAACAGGATTTGCAGGGAAGGAAGAGTTATTTTTATGTTTTTCCTCTAAGGTTCAGAGTCTTTGTTCCTATAAAAAGTATCATGTCTTATTTCAGAACGCTGGTTCAGGATATGCCATGGAACAAGCAAACAATAATGACAGAGTTTGCATCACAGACAGAAGACTAAGCTTGTTAAGTCAATCCAAGTGGGTCTCGCCTTCCATTGACAGGAAATCAGGCCTTTCTGCTCTATACATAGACCTACGACATGCTACACTGCCAGGTATGGAAATCAATACACAATAAGAGAAGACAGAAGTTTCAAAAGGAGCCTTTCTACCTTTTTCAACCCAAGCACAACACAATGGTTATAAGGGTAATTTTGAAACTAAGGACACTGCAATGTTGTTTTTATTTTGCAAAGCAAATGCCAGTTCTCCAAGCATAATGGCAACTGATGGCAACTCAAGGCTATATCCATTTTTATTCCATGTGTGTACCAGGAACTAGTCATGCTGGGAGGTTGCTGTGAAAAAATGAGGGGATCTAAACAACCACTTGTTTATATGAATATTCTAAATACGCCTTTAGTAAAGCATTGTGGTTATAGAAGTAATTACCCATCTCACCTCCTTACTGACTTCATGGCTGCACCCATTCCCTGTTAGTGCAGGTCTCCCATTTTTCATATGGATCTGTATATGCCCTGTTTTTAATTGATGTGAATTGATGTGAAGGTCAAGCCAGATATGTGTTCTTCTCTCCTCAGGATCCTGTTACTAATACTATATTTATTAAGAAAGTATATTATTAGCAAATATTGCAAAAATTTAAAGCAAATGAATATAAAACCAAACACAAGCAGTCTATTTACATTCTTATTCCTATCTAATGATACACATGTCTACTTAATACACTGCCTTGCAGTTATAGAAGACTGGAGTCAACTTACACCCCTTCACTTTCTTAGGTCAAGAAGCTCTTTGTTTAGCACCGACTGCTTTACCCAGTGAATGTCTCCCCCAGTTCGGCCTTACCTTTCAAGGAAGCTGGATTTCCTCCAACAAATCCTTATATTTTTATTTTTCCTCTCATTTTCATACTGCTAAGTCATCCTTGTTACACAGTCTTTACCTTCTTTTTTTCTGCCATTAATTTCTTAAAGCTGGCAAAATTCTAGCTGAATAGAAACATCAGGAGAAAATGCCTCTCCAGTTTAGTTCAAAACTGTAAATCATCAGAGTGGGGCTTTTTCCTCAAAATAAGAAAATTCTCCTGAATCAACTGAAACATTGTGTTCATTTCAAAACACAAATGTTTCAGGTTTTATTTTTTAGGATTTTTTTTTTCTCATAAGCTTCTAAACTACATTTAAGTAAATTTATGAGTAAACAAATTCAAATGATTGGTTTCTGAAATGTAAGAAATAAAAACTTGAATTTTTTTATAGTTTTCCTTTTTCAGGCAAAGCATCTTCTGAATTTGAAAGAAATCCGTAACTCATTTTTATTAACCTGAAGTTTCATTTTTAGCAAATTACTATCACTTGTTCATAGCTAATTTCCCAGTTAAGCAGACGGACCACCCATGAGGATGTCCACATGATGGTCCTACCATTGTTTGCCATCTGAATGGCTAACTGATCTTGTCCTTGCAAAAAGATACGTGGAAAATATCTTTGTGATAACCCACCTCTGATACTGAATAACCCCATTTTGAAACAGCACTGTGAGAATCCCACCACAGACACATTACTCCTGAATAAGTAGACAGACTGACACTATTGGAAGCCTACCTTCTGTTATTTTTACTCTATGTAACTTGGCTTTAAATGGGATTAGTTTGGGCCTAAATATTTTTCATTTAGACTCTTAACAGATATATATTGTTACCATTACCTAAACTTTCAAATACATCAAGGAACCACCACTGAAAAGAGAGGGAATTTTAAATAAAGCCAGTGAGATAAATCTTTGCTCCTAAACAGATGTTACACAATCCTTAAAATACATACAGCTCAAGACGTCAGTTCCTTGGGTCTTATTTCAGCAAGTCCTACAGATAAGAAAATTAAAAGAACCTCACCAAACATGAGCTGAACCATCCTGCAGGATTCTTGGATTTTAAAGTAAGTAAAGACAGCTATGACTATCCGGTTTGATTTGCATTGTGCAGGCCAAAGAATTTAATCCAATAAATCCGGCTATCAAATGAATTATTACTTCCTTCCATGTAAGAAGTCCTTAGATCCAGTAAGTTGTGGCTGAATTATAGCATAAATTTCAGGAGGGCATCCGGCTTCCTTCCATCCTATAATGCTTACAAGGCTAGGCATGAAGCCCAAGAAGCCATCTTTTTCATTTCATAGTGCTACAACTTAATCTAGCTATGATGTGAATGTAAACTTACGCTGTTGTGACATACTACTCCCATATACCACTGCACTTACTCCATGCCAGAATTCTACCTTTACTCAGTGAGATAAGTATTTCTTCAGAAATGATGACTAGGGTACTGGGAAGACATCAGTCAACAAGAGGCTTGCTCTCTACAAAAGGAGTACTTCCCATTTGGATCTTTTCCCAATTTGTTTTGCAATTTGAAAAGCAAAGCAGAGAATGGAAGGAAGAGTATAAAAGACAAAATGACAAGGGGCAAGAACATGTAAATATCTCACATTTATCTTGTGTCCCTCACTGAAAATCTTTGAAAATAATACCCTGAACCTTAGGAATGTTACCTACAGTCTCCCTATATTGTCAGCAGTGAGTTAAACACTTCTGGAGGAGAAATCAGATCAAACAGGCTCTGAATCTTCTTTGGGTGCCTTTTTATATCTGCAGACATACATCAACATATATGTGCAGGTATATTCCTTACCTGGATACTGGTTTTGTGGGGTAAATCTGAATATTATTCATAGTTACATCTAGATGAATGTAGTCTGAAAATGGTCCTATTTATTCTACTGGCAGGCATCTGAAATCATCTTGCAGCTTAATTTGTGATTCTATTACATCATTGAAAAATGAAATATGTTTAATAAGCAGAATCCCAACAACTTCAGGATGGAGGAGAGATTGTTGTTGTTGTAGGTGCTTGCCATTGGTGACATAAGCAAATGAAAGATGTCCCAGCTGCAACCCATTCTCCCACCTGATTCAAGATTTTAATTTGAAAATGGCTATTTTTAGGCCAGAGCTCATTTGAGGTTGTTCTCTGTCCCCAGCATGTAGCTGATTGCTGATAACCCGTTTGGGGGAGTGGGGGTGAACTAGTGCAATCTGCAAACATTACGAATCAGATTGACTGAAAAGCAGAGCAGAGCTGCAGAGACCTTTCTGCGATTCAAGCCTGATCTCTGATACTCTGCCTTCTCTTAAAGATCCACTCTTTAGTTATAAGTGACACTTCTTTCACATTTTAAATAGCTGGCAGAAAATAAAAAGGAAAAGACCCTAAAATGCTTTTGCCAGACTAGTCAATGCATTTAAGATTAAGCTGAACATTTCTATACATCTGTGACCTTTAAAATCTGTTAGGAAGGTGAGATGTTTGGATTTAGTCTCAGCCAGGTGATTGATGTTTTTTTTTCATCTGTAAAGCAAAGCTATACTCTGTAGCCTAAAGCCTATTTATAATCCTCTTTAACAGTGCTTGGTATAAAGACACAACTCATTTCTTTGTGAAAATAGCCTGGCTTTGCAATAGTATCCTATATTTAAAGAAAACAAAGTAAGACCTGGAGCTTACTTGCAAGATATATATTAAAGAACCATCAAATTTTGTTAATATGAAAACCTGATAGCATTCCTGTACGGTAAGTGCCAATAAGGGTATTTCACTCATCCAGTTACTTTCTAAAACAAAAAGGCAATGACAATAAACAGGAACAGAAGCAGCTTTGCGGGTGGGGTATTTGTTTCTCTGGCTGCTCCCAAGGACATGTCACTTTATACCACTTGCAAGTAAGTGCCAGTGCACGAAGAGCAGTCTGAGGGTCAATTGCCTATTGACAGTAATGCTTAATGCAGCCCCCTTCACTCTTCTTAACCTGGTACGCTCTACTGATCCATTCTTCATGTGCTCAGGGAAAGGTATACATCCAGATGTAAATGTGCATGCCATTTGATGAGGTTTTACCATACACCTTTTTTTTTCCTGACTGTAGAAAAGTAATGGAAAGAGGGAGAGAAGGTATCTTGCATTCACTGAAGTACAGAAATGGCCCAGATTTAATGGTTTGCAGCTTGGAACCTCAATGTCAAATGGAAGTCAGAGTCTGACTGTCCTTTAGCTCCGACTTCCCATCACAATGATCCTGCTGTCGGCTTTTTGTTACCTCTCATTATCTGGCACTGGATTGCAAATCTCACAGTAAACCATTCATAAGCCCAGGCCATGTGCTTACATGGAACATTTTATACTGGCCATCAACAAACCTTTACCTTGCTTTTGGAAGGTGTTTTTTCAATATGCAAGGCTGCAAATAACACGTTGGAAAAGTAGCAAAAATGACAAGCAAAATCTGTTTGTTTTACTTAAAGGGATCTACCTTAAAGTCTGTCCCGATCTACTTTCATCTACTGACATACAGAGCATGTATCACCCTCTATTGTTGGATAAGTATTAAGGGGACATTATGCACTCAGATTTCAATCCTGCCACCACTGAAATAGCTTGATTGCGGTCTTAAAGCTGCAGTAAAAATTTACAAGGAAACACATCCCTGGTGCCACAGTGCGACTTCATTTTTAGTTTTCCAGTGAAGGAAAAGGTGGGAACACTGCCTGAGTTATTGCAGGCTGAACCCCTGTGCATTCAGTCCCTCCCTGCCAGTCAATCCAGATGGATGTGTTCCTGGCTGCTATCTTCTTTCACTACCCTTTTGTCTTACAAGGTGAGGTATACCTCATTGCTGGCATTCAGAGTGATGGGCCTGCCTGCTCCCTCCAGAGCAGAAACATTTACCCTTGATCTTCACCCCAGGGAAAAGTTCCTTGCACTCTGCATCTACCCGTCTCTACCACTATTTGCATGCCTGTTTTTCATATTTGGTAACTAGAGGAGTTAGTCATGAGATTTCGCTCAGGGGGATTTTAGCATGAAAGGGATGCTATTGAATTTAACAGTGTCACCTTCCTTTTGCAACAAAACAGCGTGTTTGTACATGACAAAGTAAAGCATTCCTTGCAGACACAGACAAGGAGCTTTTTAGGCTATGGATGTCCCAAGAACTAGGTGTAAAAGAACTAAACAAATTTAAAAACACATAAAGGTTCAGGCTCTGAAATGGAGCCTCAGTTGAGCACCTATCTATCTAAATACCACTGGGACTTAACTACAGTGCATACTTTCCAAAAAACCCAACCAAATATACTTTTGGAAGGGTCAAAAGACAAACTTAAGGGCAATGTGATCAAACCTAGGGTTTACGTGGGCAAGGAGAAGAAAATATTAACCAATCTCTCAAAGGAAATACTGAATCAACATAGTGGAAAGAAGGTCTCATTTTATTCTGCGCAGTCAGTTTGGATTTTGCCAGCTTCTCTAAAAGTGTTGCTGGAGGAACATTGTGTCTTATTTCTTTTACCTGAAACTGATACAGGATCATTTGCTGTTACATCTTGATATGAAAACGTTAACTGTTAGTGCTGCACCTCTCAAGGAAAGAGGCAGAAAAGAAAAAAACGCTCAAATAGCAGGTAAACATCCTTGCTACAAAACCTTTCTCTGCATGTCCAGCCTTTCTGTTTTGGTTCTTTGCTGAAAGGAAGTACAGGACCATACCTAAGAAACGCGACTGTCGGCATTCATTAAGACCAATGCTTAATCTCAGTTGACAACATCAATGTCAGAATTGTAGCTGGGAGCTGGCAGCATTTCAACAGAGGATTCTTCTGAGCTCTTACACACTACTTCAATAAATAATCCTACCGGGAAATACGGAGAAGAGCATTTAAAATTATTTTAGCTGGCACATCACTACAAGGTTGAACCATCATGTAGTGATGTGCCCACTGCCTAATTCCACTGTGAAATGTTGAAATACAGCTTTTAGCTCCACAGAAGCATGTAGGCCTCTATTTACATGCAAATTGATGCTATTCATGTGTGAACTACAGCAGGTACTGACTCTGCCAGATGGAATAATTTGGGGATGGGCCCATTCTCTTTTGCTGAGGGCTGCATGTATTCACACATGCTGTAGATAATTGTTGGAGTTTCTATGTCACCAGAACTCCCAATTAAATAACTATTTAAATAATTTACTTTCTTCCAAGCGAAACATTGCCATGCATGCAGTTGCACAGACTAAAAATAATGATGATGATAAACACACTTATAATACCACTATTAGTAATACCATCATTAGCAATAAGGGAGAAGCAGGTGGTTCAGGGCAGAGTATCAGGAAACCTGGATGTGTCACTGTCCAGTGATTTTGAACATGCCATTCCATCTTGTCTCTTTTTTTCCCTTTGTTTTCATCTGTAAACTATTCACAGAAGGCATAATACTTTACTCAGTTTCCTGATTTGAAGTAGGAAAAAACCCCACAGACATTACTGTAACAGACATTTACATGCATTTCGTTGCATTAACCCACACTTGACCTTCACCAGCTGTGAGGGTCACTTGATTTTAATCAATGGCAGCTTCTTTCCACAGAATTAGGATGATATTGCAAAGCAGTAGGTGGCTAAACCGACTGATGAAAACAGGCCTGGTTTGGCTGATAGTGCTTTATTTGAAGCACTGATATGCTTAATATTTCTTCAATTATCATCAGCAGAGAAATCAGGATATCAGTGTGTGAACCTCCTCAACATGTGCTGGCCAACCTAATATAAGGCAGCAACAAACACAAGACCTGAGAGGAATCAAACAACAGAATCAGCCGATATATTTACAATTGGAAGCTACAAAGGGGTTTTTAGCCAGTGATTTTCATTCTCTTGAAGCTGCAGATGCAGAGACAGCTTTTGACAGTTGCACGAAAAAAAGGATTTAATTAAACTGAAGAAAATGGAATAAACTTTGCATAACAAAAGAAAGGAGGAAAATACACCTATCTTGCAGAACTAGGCTGGGACAGGATATGAGGGGCTGTCCTCACCTCCTCCTGCTCTCCTTGAAACTTCTTTCTATAGTGTGTGCTTCAAGCCATACAATAGGGGAGCAGCCTCGCTGCTGCCAACCTACACTGTTTGCATTGGATCTGCATCCCGGGGTTTTATCATACAGGCAGTCCTATAAGAGGGCTAGTCCTCCACAGACTGCATCCAGCCACTGCCTGACATGGCCTTGTGAACAGCCCCTGATCAGTCTTCCAGCAGGCACCTTCTGGATTTCGCCCAAAACAACCCACATCAGAAGTGTTACTAGAGAAAGCAGTGAGAAAGGAGTATGGCAAGTGAAGATCAGCTGCACATTCAAAAATCAGAAATGGAAATGACTGAAAAGATCATTAAAAAAAAACAAAAAACCACAAAAAAAAAACCCCACATCAGAAAAACCTCAAAATTCAGGCTAAATACGCAGCCATTAGGAAGGTCAGCAGAGCCCTTCCTTTTCCAGTTTCTCCTATTCCAGAGCCATTTCATAAGCATTTGGCTTCACTGCTCCCATCGCCTGGAGCACTCCCAAATGCCTTTACATTTCAAGGTCTCTAGGGCTAGCCGATGGGTTTGCTTCACCTGTGAATGTTGGCTCGCACTGCAAAACATAGACGTACTATGAAATCAGTGGAAAATACAGTGGGAAATACAGCATCATCTTCCAAGCATGGAAAAAAATCCCTTTATTGTAATCCCTAATTCACAGGAGGAAAGTCAAAGACATTTCTCCCTAAATATAATTTCTAAAAGGCCATTTTAAAATAATTTTAAAATAAGATCAGACAATTCCTGCAGAAGAGAAAAGAAAAAACCTAGGGTGTGAGTATCATGGGTAAAATGGCACACACTCAGATACTAATGCCTGAATCTTTTTTTCTTTAACAGAGATGAAAAGCACCAGGAATTAGTCCATCCTGGACTTTTTACTTTCCCCATGTGCTTGATTCTAGGACACTAGTTTTGTTTTGTTTTTTTAAATCCAATCTTTCTTTGTCAGTTCTCTGGGATAATAATAATTAGGTCAGAAAGTGGAATAAAGGGCACTACCATGAAATTGATATCCATATCTGTGAATGCTTGTCTCCTCAGCTGGTATGCACATGTTTGTGAATAGAAAGGCTTGATTTGCTTGCCTAGCTCCCCAGGAGTTAATCAGCATACGCTGACAGACCTGCCTGATATGTGATACATTGAAAAAAGCCCTAACAGAGGAAAAACAATGAAAAGTTATTCTGTGCTGCACACTTCCACGGATACTAAAAACTGCTGCACTAGATGAGATGAAAAGACCACCTAGTTTTGTACTCAGTCGTTGAGAATGACCAAGGAGAGAGTACAAGAAATGGGAATACACAAGGGAATACTTTCCTTGCTGTGCTCAACAATTCATGGTCTCTGTGACAAAAGACTGGAACACAGAACTGCTTTTACTAGCCACTAATAAGCTTGTCCTTAAATAGTTTAATCACATTTTGAATCTATGTTTAATTTTATCTTCCAAAAATCCCGTAGCAATGAGTTCCACAAATTAATTATACAGTTAGCAAAAAAGAACTTCCTCTTCTTTGTTAAATGTATTCACCAGTGAGATCACGCGTTATGTTCTTATACACCGATCTTGAAAAGCAGTAAAGTAATAATTCCTGATGTTTCTCCCTTATATTGTTTATGATTTTATCCACTTCTATCACATGCATTCCCTTTCATTTGTTTTATAAGCAAAAGACTTCTAATCTCTGTGATCTTTCCTCCTATTTTGAACATTCTTGTTGCCTTTCTCCTGTTTTAGTATTCTCCCCTGAGCATTCCTTGACTTCTCAGTCAAGTCTCTAAGCATTTCAGTTTTCAGTTTGAGTATCCTGATGATTTTCTTATTGCCACTACAGATCAACCTTATCTCCAGGTTCTCTGATAATATGTTGGTTAGTACAAATCCTAGCTCAAAGCCTTGGAGTACCTACTTCCCTTTAATGCAAAAGCTGTCCATGTATTCTTACCCTTTATTTCTAATCATCTAACCAGGTTTTTTAATATAAGAGAAGGCCTTTCCCTTTATGCTTTGACAGCTTAGTTTCCATGAGACCGTGTCATGAGAAACCCTGACAGAAGTGCTGAATGGAAACCACTTGTATGAAATGTTTCCTATCAGGAATTAGAATTTTCATTCAGGATCAGCATTCAGGATTTCTGGAGAAAGTGAAAAGGAAGAGCAACTCATTTATAGGATGTTTTCTGACATTCTATATCAAAGTAGATGCTGCAGATGACATTAAAATATCATCATTTCACTAGCTTATCTTATGTTTTAGTAATATCTGGTGAATAATGATACTGATAATTTTCTCTAAATTCTGTATAATACCACTTCCACTTCTTTTCTTTTTTAAACTGAAAACTAAAATGAAAACAGGGATGACCTGAAATTGAATATAATAAGCTGAATTTGCCTTCAGGCACATTTGGTGAGGCTGAAGAAAAATGCCTGAGCTCACTAGAGCCAATATTCAGTGCTGGAGCCCCCTGGCACCTCCCGTCAATCCTGGCTCAGAACGCAAGGCCTGCTCAAGGTGCGAGCAAGACAGACTAAAAGAAGTGGCAGACTCTCTCCTTTGCTGTTGTCTATTCCACCTTTAACAGCGGATCAGCCTGAACTGTTCTGGCAGATGCTGCATTGCCATCGAGCATGTGTACGACGTACAGTTACGGGTACAGGCCACATTCCCTGCCAGTGCTGGCAGTCACCTCTTGCAGCTCCCTCCTGGCAGCAACAGCCACAAAAAGTCCCACTCTAGCAGTCTCCCCAGCTTGGCACCTTTCCTTTCCAAAAGCCTAGGATGCACTTCAAATACAGAATGTTCTGATGTAGGGCTGCTTCCCTTAAAACCCAGTAAGTAGAGAAATGCAAAAACTTTAAAGTAGGTGGGAAGTGAGGACCCCTTTCAACTACTCTCCTCCAGTCAGAGCCATTCTGACCTCTCTCCTCCAACCTTTCTCTGCCATAAACCTCCCCCAGCCTCACTGCTGACATTCTCAGTTCTTTCCCCGCTTACCTGCTGTAACCTTAGGGGCTCGTGGCAGTCCTCCTCCCCCAGCAGAAGCCACTCAGCCGTCCCTCCGAAACGGAATTTTCCCACTCTGCTGAGAGGCTGTAGAAAAGCAAAGAGTAAATGGAAATTTATACTGCTGACACTGAGGAGGTCTCCGTCTGTTTGAAATACAAGTTATTGTAGTAGTTTGGAGAGCTAAGCAAAGTGAGCAGAGAATCTGTACGAGCAGGCTTTCACATTCTGTTTCCTTCTGGTCATGGCATGGAGAAAAATAATTTACCAAGGAAATGATCTCACAAAGGCATAATTTAAGAACTAGTAATGTCTAAAATAAAATAAACTCTTTGTATGTGATATTTTCCTGTAATTTTATTGAAAGAAACATTTTTCATACTGAAAAATCCAAGTTAGCTTTTATTTTATTTTATAATCTTGTGATACTTCCTGATGAATAATCACATGGAGATAAAATTCAGGTTCATGTGTACCAGGCATTTAAGGATATAAAATATCAGAGGCATATTGTTAATTCCCAAGCCATGCATTGCAAACCTAAGAATACCAGCATTAAGATTACACTTAGAAGACATCTGCAAATGCTAAGGACAGTAAAGGTCATTAAATAAACTTAACACTTCCCTGTACTTTCAATAGAACAAAGAGTTTGAATTCCTGCTGTTGGTGCCAAGCCCACTCTGTTTTAACTCTCTAGTTATGACCAATGTCATACCAGAACTTATCATTATAACAGAGAAGCTCCCTACAAGGTATATATGTAGCTAGACAACAATTTTAGAATAAAAGCTTTTAGCTTTGTGGGAATTTTAAAAGGCAAAAAAAAAAAACAACCCATAAAAATAATCTAGAAACAGCGAATGTGAGAGAACTACTGCTCCTTAGCAATATGGAGAAAGAAAATCTCAGAATAATTTATCAGAACACTGTTGAAATTTTTCTTTTCTTAGGTGTTTTGTGTTGGCTGGGAGCCATTTACTCCTGCACTGCAACTGAAGAGAACATTTGCCTCCTTGGTTTTTGACTCTAATATCTCATAGCACAAGCAGAGCTTTTGTTATGCATCAGCAGCTGCCAATATTTTAATGAAAGGCTCCAACAAAAATGGTTGTCCTTTGCTTTTGATTTATTTTAGCTGGCAGCTCTTCAGAGTTTCACTCCCTGGTTCAAAACCAGTCGGCTGTAGTATCTATACGCAGTCCTCCAGGATCTCCCAGTATTCTCCCATTACAAACTGATTGACTACACTGTCAGAACCTCTCAACAAACTTTCCAGTTTCATTTAGTCTGCAAGATTTTTATTTTCAGCAAAGCAAATTCCCAATTGTATCCTCATCTCCTATTAAACTGGAAGGAATATTTTGTAACAGGTATGTTCCTGCTGAATCTAGCCACTTAGCAAGTCTCTAATTCTGTCTCTTCATCCTACAGTCTGCATTTGTTTCTCAAGAAGTAAGGCATTTCTTTGCCTATTAATTTATTTAAAGTTTTATTTTTTAATTCTTCTTTCTTTTTTTAATTCTTGTATGACTGTGCATTTCACTAACACTCCATCTTGGATACTGTGATAGGCTCAGGCAAAATGTCAGGCACCTAAGTAGGCCTGTGGTCAGGACACATAAACCTGCAGAAGTTAAATACATGTCTAAACGCTCTCTTGAACTCTAAGTGACAAAAAGATTTGCAGGCTTTTCGCAGTGGACTCTGCCGACGTCTCTGTTTTATACTATTGGTAACAACAGCACTAAACCAGCTTCCTTTCTGGTGTGATATTCCTAGGAACTTCAGGTAGATCAGTTGCCATCAGGAAAAAAAAACCTTGAAAGATAATAAATACCAATTCATTTGTACAACAAGAATAAAAACCGAGGCTGACTGCAAAACACAGTTTAGATAAAAGAGTGGAAACACTATGAATTATATTCCTATTCATGACACAGAATTTAAAAGCACAGAATTTGCCCAGATTAAAAAAGACCTGGAGAGATTATATTATTTTACCCATTTCTACTAGCTTTCATGATTTATCTTGCAGTCATGGTTCTGTGGAGGTATAACACTGCTTGGCGCACTAAATAGTGTCACTTTCTTCTGATTCTGTCGAGTTTTAATGTCAACTAGCACAAGGAAATGTTAACCTCTCCTGTTCTCACTCTTCAGTGTGACTTCTAATACATCTGACACAATCCCTTGCAAGTCCTTATTTCTCTGTAATTACATTAACATGATGATGTGCCTTCATCTGGGACTTCATCAGGATTTTGTCTTGTAAAGCAAAAAAAGTCCTAGATCACTGAAGTACCTTTTTCTTGTGAAACCATCTTCAAAGCCTTAACCTCAATGTTTCTAGAGATCAGTCAGCTTAGGAGTAACACCTGACACCATCAAATTATTGCCATTATCACATCCAGGGCAATCACTCCTCCCTCCCCTACCATCCCAAGGTTTTCAGAAAACAAAAAGTAGGGTTTCTTTCAACTTTGAAAGTTGTTAGCCATGAGTGTGAGTTAGATTTGCTGAATTATTCTACTGTAGTGTCCCAGGAAGACTTGGCAGAGATTGATTCCAGTCACACCGAGGATGACACATATCAAACTCCTTCACAGATGCTTATTCACCCATCAGATTATATAACTTTGACCCTGGAATTGCTGAGAAGCAAAAGGAGTAAAAAGAGAGTTGGATGTGTTTTATCTGGAATGTCAGGTCATTAAGACTATTCTGGTAAGATATAACAGAATGGTATGATGCAGGCTTTCTACCTCAGGCTATGAACTTGTCATCTTACAAGTGAAGTGAAGCCAGTCTGCTTAACTGCCTGAGCAATAAATAGAACCTCTTTCCCAGCACATAATAAAAGCAATGGACAACTTCTACTTAACTTTTTTTTCTTCATTCTCTCTCCTAAAAGTGCCCTGAGCTCTGCTGCAGTGCTTGTTTAAGAGTATTCACTGTTGATATTTGTAAGTAATTAGCCATGGTAATTGTGCTATTTTTTATGCCACGAATGTCATTATATGTTTACAAATGCAACTTCATAACTTCATGAAGTGGTGGAACATGGCTTAATTTTTGCAACTTGAAACAATGCTAAAGATGGGAAAGAAGAAAAACTGTAGCTTTTTCCTAAAAATTTTCCACAGCATGTCATTAAGTAAACTGGAATGTGAGCAAACACAGGACCTAGGTCCTTGCTGTAGAGCTAAGACATTTCTCTGATGACCTAGTCCAATGCTAAACATGCATTCAATTAGATGTTCCATTTTAAGATGTTTCTGCCCTATAGCAGAAACCTGCCTATTGCACAGGGGACAGAGTAGAGGAAATAAAAGCAAGCATCAAGTTTTGACTCTGTTATTATAAAGGTTGGTTCAGACTGTACTAGCGAAAAAGTGTCCTACAGTTACGCAAAAAGTGTATTTAGGGGTTATTAAAAATCCTACATTGGTGAAGGATAGATACTACACTGACTGACTTCTCTCCCTCTCTTGATATTCACAGAATTTAAGGCAGCTGGGCCAATTTGATCTCCTCTATCTTGCAGGACATTAATTTCAGTTACCTCCAGGTCCAGCCCAGTATTCTGGTCTAGACTAAGGCATTTTGATCTTCAACAGACAAACCTGTGGCAACCACAGGCAGACCATGGAAAAGCCTGCTAGTATGGCACACCATGCAAGGCATGGGTCACACAACAGTGCTGAATGAATATGGTCTGCAAAAAGTTGTTTGTATTGGCCCTTTTCCTACAGCAATATACTAAAGCCACATGTTGAGGCAACTGTATGTCATCACCCTTACATCCTTCTCTGACTGCTGCTTTTAAGTTGCCTCAACTTTGTAGTAATAACAAGATGCTGTTCTTGTCAGATAGTGAAAACTTCATTCCTGGCCATTGTGGCATACGAGTCATTAGGTTTCTTTAGGGAAAACATACATTAAAAGCTAATATAAGATCTTTGGTACTCCGGCCTTCTGAAGAATACTTTTTCCTTCCTATGAATGGCTTCACATTGACCTAAATAAAAACATGGCTTGTCTTCAGTGTTCTGGTACAGTCTACATATTCAGCTCTCACCCTCTTTTTCTTAGGTATTTAGGCTTTGAGTTGGCAGAATTTGCATCTTCAGTTATTGCAACAAAATTATGTTTACAAACGAGGAAGATAATCAGGTCCCTTTAAAAATCAGGTTTATGGGAACTAATCTAAATGTGAAGTTAACTCATTTTTAAAGCTGCAGCTTAAACTGTCATTAAAACAAAAAATATAAAGGCCTTTAGAGAGAAGGGAACATTAAGAGGAAGGAACTGAGACATCAGGTTACAGAGAGAGTTGTTTCCTGCCCAGCAAACAAGTAGTAGAGCTAACCACTTCATCTTCCATTCCACATAAACAAGTAGTTGATGATACAATAAATGCAGCAAAAGTGAATCTCAATACTGCAAACGGTTTTATGTCAAAGCGCAACAAAAATCAGGCTCTGTGGTTGTATAAGCTCTTTACAAAGAGGGAAGTTAAGACTGCAATATTACACAAGTTCATTTAAAGCCTCTAAAAACCTTTAAAATTTCTCTCCCTCTTTCACTGGCACTTTAATAAGGCAATTCCCAATATTTGACTTGTGAAATAGCCTGGAATATAACAGTTGTATCAGCAGCCTGTAGCTAGGCTGTTCCTTATTGGTCCTCTGTGAACATTTTAAACACCCTTTGCAACATGATGAAAGCCATACCTATTTCAAGGCTTATTTGCACAGAGGGAGTAGTTAAAAGTTTTGATTATTGGGACTGCAGATGGTGGGGCTGATTCTGGGAGTAGCACTCTATTCTCCCAGTCCCCAGCATCTGGAGGCCACTGGCTACACTGGCACCCATTTTTTCTGAACTAAGTCCTTTTCATCTGATAACAAATCTGTGACTCGCATTGTTCATTTCAGTAATCCAGCTTGGTGTCACATCAGCTTTGTCCCCATCTTTAAATATATTCATGCCATCTGTCTCACGGTCTCAACTGGTAAAACAATTGCATCGTAGGTTACGTACAATCAATTCCCAGTTGTTCTGAACAGCTTGAGATGTCTCACATCTTACTCAGTGGCTTGTGGAAGAGACTGATAAATGATTTTTTTATAGGAAGATGATCAGTTTAGGATTCCCTTTACTGACATTTCAGATGCCAAGAAGTTCAGATTTTAGCTTGATATCTTTGCACTTTCTCCCCATATGGTTTTGGTTCCTCTTGCAAAGAAATGTGTTTCTCTCCATATGCCTCTTATCTTGAGCTTTCAGTGTCATCTTTAATTAGAAATTGAAAATCAGTTGGTTTGATTTATATCAGTATTTGTCATTGCTGCTATTGTCTTTCAGACAATCATATTCAGATGTTAATGTCAAATTATAATTATTCTTTATAGGGTCATAAATATGAAATATGCAATTAAAATGTTCCCATTAAGAAATAACGGGGTGTATGACAGACTCTTCTTCACGATGCTTCAGCAGCACACCCAGTCAGCACTGTCTTTGTCAGAGAGTGCTAGGAATCTCTGTCACTCAGACCTACCACAGCAAAAACCTAGATTAAATCTATGGCTGCAGGTGTGACACAGTTCATATTCAGACACCAGGGAAGTTAAATCTGCTTTCAGCTCTTGTGATCATGATGAAATTGTCAAAGTGAATGATGATGCATCATCCAAATGGAGAATGTAGGTGGTCCTCGCTGAAAGCTGTGTATCAGGAGCAATTGGGTCCCCTTACATCCATGGGAACAAAACCTACGGGGAGCAAGGCTGTGGTCTCTGGCAGGATACAGCTGCTCTGTCTGAATATGAAAGGATAACCATATGCAGAGAGAAAAATGAAGAATGTGGAAAAGCACAGGCCTGAGCAGGCAGGCCAGCACTTGCTATACAGATTTGTAAGCAAAATCAATCTCACCCCAATTCTACTTCTGAAAGTACATCACATTCCTAATTATTTTTTTGGACTTGAAAAACATCCAGCTTCCTTATGCGGTAACTCCACGCTAACCTGTGGGTTCTAGTGACAATAGGTAGGTGCTTGCCTTGAAGCCTCTGGAAAAAGCAGGGTTTTGTCTTTTTCTTTAAATGAAAGGAGCCTGAACAAATGTATAACTTCATTTTGGTAGGTCTTTTTTTCATCCTGAGTCTATAACCAGCATTTCTCTTTCATAAGGAACCTTCTACAGTAACTTAGCTGACCCTTTTGTTCTGTTACACATGAGCACGGTAGTGTGAGAATTTCCAGCATTCACTCATTACCTTATCCAGAGGTGGTAATAGGGCCTCAGATAATCCATAAATAGTGCTAAGAGCTACGTGTGAAGAGCTGTACACAAAAGAAGCCTTTTACAATGAAGCATAAAACAAGGTATTTGATTTATCCTGCAATTCACAGGAATAAATGCTGCATACTCCTGCATGCTAGGTACTGACATGCTGTCTTCAAACTAGTTATTCAAGCTAGTTATTTTCACGTTCTCAGAGATCACTTTTGTCATGATGAATGACTTCAGCCATCTGGATGTTCAGAGTTGTCCTGAAGCACAGAGTATACCCCTCTTCCCCGCAGCTCCTCACACATGGCAGTGGCAGGGAAAGGGAACCTCAGGGTTCCTGGAGGAATATGGGAAAGCAAGAATTTGATAGGACTGATGCCATGGAGGACAGACTGGTCCTTATAGGTAAGGAAGAAGGTAGAATACTCATTTCAGCAAACTTCTAGAATTTTCTTGAATGCAGAGAGAAGGACACAAACTCGAGCACAAACTGCCCTACTGGCTCCTCCACCTGTGATCAACAGTGTCTGGAAAGATGATAAATACCTTCCAGAAATGGGCGGGCTCCTATTCTGTGGCGATTTTATTTCTGTGTGACATTTTTGGTCATTCAAAACAATTTTAAAGTGGAATTTCTTCTGTGCTCAGCCATTCTATGAAGCCCTGTCTTTGTGACAAGGTGCTAGTTATGTTGGAAATTGTTTTACCACCTGAGATGCTTCAGCTCTGTGCAGGGTTATGGGGACACTGACCATAAAATAATAGTATCTGAAGCACTGCTTCTGGATACTGACCTGAGTAAAATCAGTCACATTTTTGGAAGGCATCCAAGTAGTTCTAGCCTCCATATTTTCTTCTTTCCTGCTAGGTAAACTGAGAATAAATCAGGGTCTTTTATTATGATACAAAAGAAGCAATGTGATACACTGGGCTTCATGGGTCAGTGCTTTGATGTCTGTGCCAGTATGAATCTGAGCTAAAATGTATTTCCTAACTACACAGGGAGAACAGTAAGGAATGTGAAAGGAGCTCAGAGGATAAGTAGACTAAAAAATGAATAATTGAGATAGGATTTCAGTAGACACTGCATTCATCTGCATGAATAAAATGGGTATGGTCTTGATTTTGCTTCCATCTCAGGCAATGGCAACACCGCCTTGTCTGTACAGGGAAGAGTGGGACCGCACAGATTATCACCTACAGTGCACTTGCAAATTTCTGCTTGAACAGACTGGTGCAAATACAGCATCGTCTGTATTTTCTGGAGCTCTATTTCCCCTGTAACTTACCAACTTAGTAAGAGGCAAAGATGGAAAAAACATTGAAGGACTACATTCAGGAATTTGTCTAGCAAGCCTTAAGAGGAGCCAGTGAGATTGTTGAGTCACAAAGTTTATCAAGTAGCAAATTAAAATGCAAAATATGGGGGAGTCATACTTCAATGTCACTACAAGAAGTCCAGTGAATATCAATCTAAATTAATTTTGGCCTCTTTAATCAATCATCTGTTTATGAAACACAAATAAAGCCACATCAGTATGACATGCTATTAAGGAAGAAAAGAGATGTGCCCTAAACTTCTGGTGACAATTTACATAAATGTCATTTGAGGCAGCAAGGTTAGACCTCAGGGAGAGCATTACAATATTCTAAAGAGCATCAGAAACCTCACTGTATACAAACCATGAAACACAGATCATTGATGCCCAGGACTGGAGGGTGCTGGAGGAGTGAAAGAGAAGAAAGTTAATTTGGCACCTCTGTTATTCCTGGAGAGTTTTTATAGCATAAAAGGAATGTAAATAAGTCATCAAAAGAAAATGGCGTGAAAGAAGAATGTTTAGTGCGTTGTTATTTCTTTTTAAATAAGAACTATGATCCTTAACTCATCCAAAAAATTCTCTTTTAGTAAAAGATCTGTGTAACTAAGATACATGGTTGTTGTATTTATTATATTATACCATTCCTGTTACAGTATTTGTATTACTGTAACTTCCAAGTCAGCATGTGAAAGTGGGACCCTGTTATGCCACACGTTTGCTATAGAAGAAAGTCACACTGGGAATTTTATATACTAAAGAGTGGAGAAATGGAAGGAGACTGATTTCCCAGGGTTATATTGAACATGGCTGGTTAAACCACAATTAAAGCTCGGGAAATGCCATTCACAGCCAGTGCCCTAGTCAGTACACAACCCAGCTCTTGCACCCTATATGCCTCTGATATACATCATGGGTATTCTTCACAAAAAGGTCATCGGATCACACTGAAATCTCAGTCGTAGCCAATTTCTCTCATCACGTCTCTAATGTGTCTTTTGCTTTCCTTCCCTTCAGCCTGTTTATCATTTATTCCCATTCTCCTATATCAAAAATGAACAAAGACACTTTCTAAAGGCCATTTCACAGCTTTAGGGAGCTGTATTCAGGAGAGTAATGTGTGATCTAAGGTAAGCTGAGGAGCATTATTTTCCTATCACCACCCCACAGATGATGGGGAGTGACAGATTACATGTCAGTCACTGCACACTAGGCAAAGGGCCAGTCTGCCAGTAGTTCTGTCCTTTCTGGCTCCAGCCAAAGCATTGTTGAGAATGAAAGAATGGTTTATAAATAGCTCACACTGAAGTCAGTCTATCATAGAGGCTGCAGATCAGCCTGGTCTTTATTCAGGCTGTTCAAGATGATGTCTGTATGCCCATGTACATGCAGGTGTTGCATACACAGCCTGTAAGGATCACGTCCCAGAGCTCTTCCCTTCCTAGCTGTCACCTTTCTTTGCAAGAAAAATAAAACCTACTGCGAGCACATTTAACTTCACTCCCTTCACTCCTTTTAGCTTCCCTCTCATTTGATAGATTCCACATTAATTCGTACTTAGGAAGACTTTTTTTTTTTTAAAATAATTTTCAAGTGTTCATCCTTTCCCTGAAAAACTTACAACGAAAAAAGAACAATATCTTATTAACGATCACGCTAACAGATCTCCCACAGAAAGTGTAATATGGAGGGTAGGTATTCAGTAACAGAAATGAGCAAAACCTTCTGCCAAAACTGAAATGAATCAGTCTGGAGGCATCACAAATGACTCATTCTTCTCTAACCCTTCCCTGAATGTTCACACACAAGAACTATATGGATTTTCAAGAGTTTCTGCTTATACTATGAAATGAAATCTCTCTGAATAAAAGCATGAGTGTCCTCAGCCTGCTGAGAAAATTTCTTGGCAGTCCTAGAGGCAGAGCGGGCACACATTTTTATGCAGTCTTTCTACTACTTAACCTATGGGCAGACCCCAGAAGACCCCACCTGCCCAGGATTTTGTGATGCCCCAGCCTCTCTGTCCTGTAATTGAACACAGCTATCAAAAAGTGTCTCCTTTGCCAAGTAAGTGACAGGAAAGACTGGTATGGAGCCAGCTTCGACAGACCTACAGCAGCATTCCCTGTTCTAGATGACTCCTGAATTGCTGTGGCGTGGTGACTTTACACAAAGGGACTTGAAGAGGGACTGACTTTCTAATGGATACCTCCACCTGGTTTATTTTTAAATAACCTCTCTGAAATTAACTTTCTGCATTATCCATTAAACTTGTTCTTAGTGCTGCCAATAGGAGGGAAGATGAATAAGGCTATTTGTTTCAGAAGAGGAGTCCTAAGCTACAATAAAATTTTATTGCCAAAAACAAAACCAGAACAGATTGGAACAGAAGCTGTGCCCACAGAAGATTTTTTTTTAAATTATCATTAAATATCATTTATCCTGTTTTAATCTTATGCACAGAATATCATTACTCCTGATATATTGATCAAGGATAAAACCCAACAAGTTACTCAGTAGCTGAAGGTGTAAGATGAAGACTAATGAATTATACTTATGTTTTGGACATACCTTCAGCCAAGACTGTAGGGGTCTAAATAGGGACTGACACCTACCAAAATCATACCACCTGAAATTTTCAGCCATGCGCCTTCTGTCCATTCTGCATCATACTTGCATGTAAGAGTGATGACTGCCTAGCGTGTCAATAATTGTAAAAAAAGAGAATTACAATACAGCTCATATATGATAATGCATACATTGTTTGTGGACTTATTTCTTTAGCAGGGGGCAAAAAGAGGAAGATAGGTAGGTCGGTAGGTAGGTGGATAGATAGATAGATAGATAGATAGATAGATAGATAGATAGATAGATAGATAGATAGATAGATAGATAGATAGATAGGCAGGCAGGCAGGCAGGCAGGCAGGCAGGCAGGCAGGCAGGCAGGCAGGCAGAAGGACAGATAGTGTCCTGGATAAGAACCAGCATGCTTGTTCTATCATCTACACTCATATAAATCAATGAAACAGATGCCGCTTTTTGCCAATGTACACGTTCCAACCGTGGCTGCTACATAATGGAGAGGTACCTAAGTTAGCCTCCTTACAGGATTAATTTACCTTTTAGAAAAACTCTGCACAACAATCAAAGGCTGCTTCTAATATCTGACACGTAGGCTTTTATAGCTAACTGGGTATCTTAATACTGCTGTACTACCTGCATATTAAACATATCCTGAGTGGAAAATGTATCAGGCTCTCCTTCAGTATTGCAGAATTCATGTTTCTGTGTCTGTGGTGTTTTTCCATTAAATGTGGGTCTGGTCCTGAAAATACTTCCTACCAAAGTAGTGCATAGGCACAAACAGCACAATTCTCCTGCGTTCACATTGCCTCCGATGTTTCCTGTTTTCTGACTGCGTAGGGTAATGCTCACCTCCTGGCAAGCACCAGAAAGATGGTGACAAGCAGTTCTTTGTACAACAGCTGAAAATAGATCTGTCTTAAAAGAGAGTCTGTTATTCATTGATCATGTCTGTTATTGTCTACATAAATAGAAGCCGCTGATTGCAAAAGTCCTCCACTTTGGAAAAATGAGGATCGTGCTGCCAATTTAAGGCCAGATTGCACATGGCTGAATAGCAAACTAAAGATGGAGGAATGAGAAGTGCTCTGCTCAAAGGTAGCAAGATACTGTATGAGTTTTGTGGTTGATCCTCTCCTAGGGGGTCTTCAAAGTAATTAAAAGTCTAGGTAAGCTTTTATTTATGAAGAATCATCCTCAGCTAATGAAAACTGGCATAGTTCATTAACTTGAACGGTGAGACACTGATTTACGTGGGTGAGTATATGGCCTGACAGTTACACTGAAGTCATCGACAGGAAAACCAGAAACTATGTCAACAAGGATAACTAACTCTCAGAAATAAAATTATTTGATTAGGTTATTTACTGCTCTTGTGGTAATTTTTCTACCACTGGTACCCTGGCCAGATGAGGCACTTATGAAATTTGGCTGCAATCCTTCACTGTGAAGACTGAAAATTTAATGAAAAATCTGTGCTTTTTTTTTTTTTTTACCAATAACTTTATTATTGGTCCATCTCAGACAATAAGCCTGCTATTTTCCCTGAACTTTGACACAAGATGAATCCTGCAGGTTGTTAAGTGCGACTAAAATCACTGCAGGCATTTCTTGCAATGAATCCAAACTAATTCTGTTTTACTCTGCTCCTTCATCTCTTTCAGTGGCGGGAGGTCACGACCTGCCCTACCCTCAACCGGAAGTTGCAGAGGATGAACTTGGCTTCCAAAGGAGAGGAAGAAAATCAGTGAAGATGGGCCTTTTGTATAAATCACTGAGAGTAAGGCATCTCTGTGCTTTTGAAAACCCCACCAGGGGCCCAGCAACATCATTTCGAGCCTAAATACTTTTCAAAATCTTCCTTTAATGTTTTAGACTCCCTTAAACCTACAGCATAAAGGACCATATTATCAAAGATTAAAACTAATATCTTTCGTCTTAGTGTCCTCTGAGTGAAGCTATTCTGAGAGGAAGCATAAAGAATGGAAAAGAAAAGAAATAAAAGCTGTACCACTGATCTCTTTAGTGTATATGAATAGCAATGCTAAGCTAATACAAATATTGCTTAGCCAGATCCTGTTTTCATATTCCAGTAGTGCATATAGTTCTAAAACAGTATCTTTAATATTGAATTCCCTAAATAATTATTCACTATAAAAGATATTCAGTCCATAACATTTTTCCTTTTATTTTCAGGGATTGAATCTGGAAGTCCTTATTTAGGTAAGATGCTGCAGAAATCCAGAGGGCTTACCTGAGTTAAGAGCTCAGGAACTGGTCCTGCATATGCACATAAATTGCTTTGGGAACTGAAAGACTGTAATGTAACAAAAAAAGGAGTCCATAATGCATGCAGACTTCTGACAGTTTTTGCAAACATCAAGGAATATGACATCTACCCTTAATATGTTTCTGCTCTGATTATGAATCCCCAACTGCACTGAGTCCATCTTTGCATATGCCAGCTGAATCATTTTTCCAACCTGAGCTGTCTGGTATTTCTCTGAGTGGATGAAGAACTTGTTAAATGAAATACAGAGTAATGTGTACTTATAATTTAAATGAGTCACTGCATGCAAAGTAATTTCTTTACACTATCTACCAGGTAAATCTTGAATCACCAGCATGACACATTTGAAATTTAAAAAATTTGAACATATATCTTATTTAAATACTAATACCATTAATTGACACTCAGCAGAGTACAATTCATTGTTTAAGGGAAAAATCCCAAGATGCCTGTGCAAGAAAAACTTCCAAAGTCAAGAGAAGTTACACCTGCAGATGGAGAAAAGGCTACAAAGGTCCCATTCTTCTCTGTTAGACAGGCTAACCTAATGTTTACCTTTATGAAATTGCAAGGAAGAACATTCACACTTTGTATGATGGAGGAAAATGTTATCTACCTCATTATCTAGAGACCTTCTACTAGGCAAGCTACAAAAGGATTAGGAAGGTAACTCAATCCCAGCCAAACCCAGCACAGATATGCAGTTGTCCAGAGAATCAAGATTTTATGTATATGTGCTGTTTGCAGAAGCTGTAAAAATGCACACCATTTGCCTCACTTGGCTTCTTCTGATGCTGTGTCAATGCTATGTGATTCTAAAAAGACCTCACTCTAAATGTAGCCTGACACATTTGGAATTGGTCAAAATCTTTAATTTGCACTATATACAGTTAAGATTCTGATGTAAAAGTTTTTCCCTTTGAGAACACTACACACTTTCAGGAACAGGCATGACTATACCTGGGTAAGAACATAGAAGGATGAGGCAGGAGGTTGGTAGGAAAAGATTTGAAGTGGGGAGATTGTGTCCTACTGTTCTGGGAAATTTTCTGCAATGTTAGTTTTCAATCAAACTTTCATCAACCCTAGCAGTAAAATTCAGACATATATTCTACATAACTGACTGAAGCAGCCAAAGCATTATGATGAGCAGCTGTGCAGGCGCATCAATCTATGCAAGTTTTACACAGGTCTAAAGTGAGAATGGGCGATGTGTAGCTGAGTATACCTTGCAGGTATATTACCTTTCCCTTTGAAACTGTTGATCAGTGTTTTGCAGTACCCTAGGTATACTCCTTAGCTCATATGACATGAACCAAGGAGACTACGGTATATGTACTTCCAGCATAACAGCAGGATCAGGCTCTATATGGCTGTCATTGTGCATTTCACAAATTTATCCTGGTGTGATTGTTAATGATGTCTAATATTTGGGATATCTTTTTACTACTATAAAATGATAAAAATCAGATTGTGGATATCTGGCTTAAGCTAAACATCCTTGTTCTAAGAAGCAGTGCTTTTTGTAGACATTACTTCTTTTAAAAGGATAAGGGGTTAAGAGCTATCATTGGTTTAGTTCAAAAGCACCACTAAGATTGAAAACAGTAATGAGGAAAAAAGAAAAATGCAACATGTTCAACATGACACTTAGAATTTTAAAAACTCCATATTTCCCTTTACCAGACCTGAAGCAAAGCTAGGCTATGCTATGCTATTGTATTTTGCCTTCCTCACTGGGAAACAAGAGTGGATTTTAAAGTGCATTAAGTGATAGGATTAGGTCACATAAGGACTGATGCTAAATTAAAGAAAATTGAGAAATCTGTTCTTTAAGTACAGTTTTCTGTTACATTTGAACTTATTTTTCCCATGGTGATTTTGAAAGCTTTGCCTCACCCTAAAAATAATTAGTCTAAAACTCAGTAATGCATTTGAAATCAATGAAGTTAAGCAGGTATACAAGTGGTGTAACTAGTATCACCTATGAGAACAAATTCTGGAAATATCTGGGTTACTTTATGTCAAGAGGTAGTATCTCATTGACTTCAATGAGCTTTGAATAAAGCTCTAAAAGTCTCTGCCTCACTTGATTTTGGATTTGTAAAACAAGGACAAAACAAGATGGTTCCACTGAAATAAATGGAGCTACACTTGTAGAGAATCAAGGTAGAATCAGAACTGGGATTAATGAAATTACATTTTTGGCAATGCTAGTGTAAGAGAGTTTAAAATCAGATTCTTATGATGGTCATTCTGGAAAAGCATTTTCCTTTTGTTTGTTTTAGTAAATGTTTTTAATAGAACAAAAGTGCTTTACAGGCAACTTTCATATTAACAAACCCAATTGGATTTACAGTTCCTTTTTATTAACACTAAAGGAACACTAATTCAAGTTTTGGGTGCAGTGCACCATGAAACAACAATAATCTTATTTTTAGCCCTACACATGTAGAATAGCTTAGGCTTTCTTCTATTACATAGTGCCCAAATGGCATTATACTTGGTAAATGTAGCTGACAGTCATGATTTGCCTTTCTTTTGTCTTCATGCTTCTGAAGACAAGTTCTTTTGTTCAACATTAGGCCACTTCTTCAGGTTAAGCAAACCCCCTACATTTCCAATGCATTTCAGCCAAAAAGCTGTTGCTGTTTTATCCAGCTTTCTCAGGCCCAATTACAATTCTCAGAAATGCTGTAAATATAACAGGTGGAGTCACCCCAACATAAACCACTTTAATAATATTTAGATGTTTGCACAGTTCACTGATTGGCTTTGTTTACATTCAATGCCCATCTTTCTGTTGATTCAGTATGCTTTAAACCAGCCCTTTGAAGACTACACTAATTCAATCACTGTGTAACAAGTCAGCTAAGTCAGTTCAGCTATGACCCTTTGCTAGAATAAGTTATTGAATTACATTTTATGGGGAAATAATATTCTCATAAATAACCTGCTGCAAAACCAACATTATTAGAAGAAAAGAAGACAAACTAGCAAATCAGTAAATACCAAGCTGGAGGCTGGATTGCAGGTTGAGTAGGCAGAGCCTTGTATCTTGTCCCAGAACACAGGAAATGTGTTTAGAATTAAAAGTCACTGAAGTAGATTGCACCCTGCAAGACAGTGGGTTGGAGGGCTTCTGAAGGCCTGAGCAGGAAACCAACATATATGTGTGTACAGCTTCTGAACAGCCTTGACTCCCAGAGTCTCCTCTGCCAGACTAAACAAGTGTCACCTTAGTAGGAAGGTTTTGGGATCCATCTGGAGCACGTCCACTCTCTGTAATATTTTAATCTGTGAAACACAGAATATTTTGCTGTTTTGACTGGATGATTAGAGTGGCATGAGGAAGAGGACATAAGCAAATCAGAATGCGCTACTAAGCTCATCTGTCAGGAAGGTGTCATTGGGGAAATTACCACACTAAAGCTGTTGGTGGGCAGTTCAGAGCTTGTTGTCCCTTTGCAAAGGATCGTTAGACTTGATTGTGTCTTTAGAGGTGTTTTTACAATGGAGGAATACCACTGATGAACAGGGAAAAGATTAAATGCAGGGCAGCTGATGAGAATGGGACCTGATGAAGATGGTATTTCTACTAGTTCCTGTATTTGACACATATGTTCAAACAGAATGACAGGAGTGTATTCTACTCTCTTATAAGCTCTGTTTGATTGGTACAATTTGTATTTAACATCTGCCTTTGATTTCCTGGCTTTATAAAGTTACTCCCATGGCTCCTATTATCTAGTCCAGGCACACCACTAAGTTAAAACTGGCAAGGTGGGAAGGTCATGATTAAGGCTAACAGCAGAAGAACAAACTGACAAGTACAAACTACCCAATCTTTAAACAAAGAAAGCAAGTAAAAATCTTTTTACATGTTTACTTGTATATTTTGCCATTAAACACAATACAAAGTTTGTCACAGAAAGCAAAAAGAGCATGAGCAATATGCCATTGCTTTATTTTGAAGTGTGTGTTCGGGGGAAGTTGCTGGGAGACAACGGGAGAATGTCACTGTTGAGAAATGGTTGGCTTTGTTCACAGCTGTGTAATTTCCAAGCCAATAGATTGGTCTACACAGAGACAGAACAAATATGTGTTGTCCTGAAAGCCTGGAACTTTTTTTTATCTCCCTTTAGAATTATTTTTTTCTAGTTGGAAATGAACATATTCCATCAGTGCAGAAACCCCAGAGTGGAAATGTAATTTCCCATAGCTAAAGCAGAACCCCCATAAAGTCACTGTGTCTATCATTCTTACCCAGGAACTAGTTCCTTCAATGGTATTAATAAAATTGGCAACTTGAACCTTTCCTCAAGTGGCAAAGGGGGATATTTTTGAATATAGCTTTAACTTAATATAGTCTTCTGTTACAGTTTATCCTTAAAAATCAAAATGAAATTAACATGCCTATCTGCTATGCTTAAGAAGTTATACAAACAGGCCATAGATGCAAACAGGTTCTTGAACATTAGTAAGCTATACATAAACGAGGAAGTATTGCTCTTTTTAAGGTGAGCACCATTATTCTTAGAGACCTGTTGTAATCCTCTGAATGCTTCAGCTTGTACAAGTTATAGGTATGTGATGGTGACTGAAACCAGTGTCCAATGGGAAGAACATGGAAATGTTGTAAATTTAAGAAAATGACATGACAGCAAACTATAACAGAAAGAGCAGTGAAGGCCTGGAGCCAATTTTAAAGTGTTCCCCCTCCCAGACAAATTTATGTATATAACAACAATTCGTGATATCAGTAAAAACACAAGCATAACCTCAGAGGTTAAACTTGAGCGACAGTGACTGAAGTGACATTGGCCAGATGCCACTCCCTGCTACTGCACATGTGTGTGCATCAGTTTTTCCACCAGAGTGACTAAATCTAGAACAACTCCACTGGCCCTACGTCTAATTAAACTTGTATTAAAAGAATTTTACGGATGTTATGGATATACAATGAAAGCAGGAGGTGGTCCACTGTACCTAATTTTCCACACAGCTTGTTCACACATTGTATATCATTTTGATAATCTATGAAATGTTCTTTGTAGTTTTTCTTCTGAGCCAATTTATAATACATAAAAAATTATGGAGTCTAGAAAGCTTATGTACTGCTATACCATAATTTCATATGTCCACTAGGTTGGTGACCTAATCTTCCAGAACCCTTTAAGCAGGCACAAAAAAATGTATAGCTAATGAAGTTTTAAGCCTTGCTAGTTTAAAAGCATGCTGCATATACTTAGTGGGGAAAATGCTAATCTGCATGTGAGTTGACACCAGTCAGTCTAGGATTTTCTAATTAATAGTAAAATAAATATACCAAAAGATAAAGAAGATTCTAAAAATGATAAATTGTCTACTTTCCATCTCCCTTCACTGACCAGAATATTGGTCTTGAGCGTGAAGAATGAATTTTAAGAAATCCAGTTTCTTTGTGCTTAATAACTTTTTCTTTTTAGAAACATGCGTTTGTGAAAAAATAATTGATGTATCAGCCAATACACTTTGTTATTCCAGAAGGATTTCCAGTAAGAATTTGTGCTTTGTGTTTCCTTATACAGATTTTTTTCTCTAAGAAGGGCTGAGTTACTGACGCTGTACTAATAAAGTCCATTGTTTAAATACTCTGCTAAGTGTTTCAGTGTGGCTTTTGATCAAGGAAAGAATTTGGCCAGCCATCAGTAGGTTAACCAATTAATATGCACAAAGCAACAAATGTGACAGCAGGTACTTACACTCAGCTGTAATTGTGCCTATTGTGATATAATATTGTTGGAATTCTGTGCCCTAATTGCAGACGTTGGGGATCTGGCAGGTCAGATTCTCAGCAGAGGAGAAATTAATGTCATGGAATATGGGGAATACTCTTAAAGCAGCTTGTTATTTTAAGCCCTGTATGCAGTAATCTGTGAAACAGTGTTGTTCCAAACAACAATGGTTGCTGACATCATTCAGCAACAATGCCCTATATGCCTATGACTGTGTCTAGCACTTGGCTCTGCCTCAAGAGCTGGTACTAGTTTGAGATTCGAAGAAGACAAATTCCTGGGCTGCTCACTAGTACTTTCTCCATAAAAACCCCTCAAGCAAAAGCCATGAAATGTTTCTTCACATGCTACACATCATTTGTACGCTATCAAAGTAAGCTGTAGAGAACTGCGTCTCCTTCCTGCCTTGGGTGACTTCTGCTAATAATAATATAAATTTCCTTTCTCTTAATACAGAAAGGATGGCTAGGTCAAAGGTCTGAATAATCCTTACTCAGATTGAAGAACCACCTTTCTTAGAAGAAACTCTGGGATAAATTCTCTCTGTGAAGCCATGTATTTCCATCTTGTCCTTAATATGTAAATGATAAAGATGTACAGTCTGTTCCTCACTAGCACTTCCTTAGGCTAATGCAGGTACAGGGAGAACTTGGAGTAGTTTGTGAAAATGGAGGATGATGTAAGATTGAAAGAGGCACATCAGATGGGACACTACATAAAAGAACAAATAAAAGAGACAAAGGATGGTGGGTGATGTACAATGTTTATACTATGATCCTCCCATAAGGACTTCATAATGCTCTGTGCTGCCTGAATCTCAACAGGCTTTTGGTATCAGCAAATTGTGCCACAGTTTGAGAACTAACTAGAGAAAAAAATGCCACTTCATGTGCGACCTTTCAGAGAGAGTTAACTTATTCATATTGGCAATGTAAGCAATGAAATAAGAAGTGAGAGACAGCATAGGCACTAGCACAATTCCAAATTCTAATTCTGATTGATTGTTCATGTTTCAGAAGGGATTGATTCATTTTATCACCATGATGTTCACCACCATTTTACTTTCCTGAAAATGGAGGTGTGAAGGGCTAAATCTCAGACATCAGAAATAAAGCAATTAGCATCTCCTACACAGAACTCTATTAATCTAATGGCTACAATATTCAAGCCCAAAGCGATTTACTAAGATGATGTATCTCTATTTAAATCTAAAAAAAAGAAATCATAAGTCTGTATCTGTCAGGTGACTTGTAGGGGTGTGGTTATTATGAAATACACATATTTATGGGGAGCACTCAGCTTTCATATAGCAAAATGCCCAAGGACGTTATTGTCTCATGATAATCACATCCCACACTGGGTTTTATTGCTTAAAATTCTCACTTTCTTATTAGAAAGACCATCTTCTATTAAGTTTTTTTATATTATCAAGTAGCATAGACAGTAACTGAACCTTATTTCCCATATTCAAAGTAATTGCTAGAGGAGTTCAATTGTCGGTTTAGAAATCAATTATTTAGAAAAATCTCTCATTTTAGTGCTTCTCTAAAAGGTCTGTTTTTTATGATGTGCATGCCTTTTATTTGTACAGCAAAGTGAACTCCCCAAATTCATCTGTCAAATTTGTGTGCTAGGCAAATACATTTATGGAAGTAAATAGGACTATGTCTGAAAATTATTATGATACCCAAAACCTAATAGGTAAAACTATACAAACAATTTTTAAAATGTTTCCTTTCTGTGGCATGTGTTGGGCAACAAGCTTTTTTAGGTACTTGTCCTACTTCAACAGTTTATTTAGTATGATCAAGTCACAAGGGAAAAGAATCACCACCTTTAACGTCATTTACACTGAGGAAATGCAGACAGGCTGTGACTGTGACATCCTGGGATCTGAAAATCACAGGCTAGGTCTCAGACATGGCTTTGGTTGCGTGATGCAATGGCAGTATGTTCCAGGCAAGTAGTATTACAATTCAGAATCCTATAGGTGGTAGCAGGGAAGACTGTTTCATCCTTTGTTACTCTTTTTGTATTTTAGGGTACTCCTTGCTTATTAATATCAGTCTGGAAATATTCTTCCAGAACATGACATAGCCAACATGTTCATAAACAGTTCTGACCTGATACAGGAAAGAAAAAAATCATAATAAGGATAATTAAGCCCTGCAACAGGAGCCAAATAAGGCTGTGGAAGTTCTCAAGACAGCTCTGGTCTGAATTCAGAGGTTGGTCCAGGAGCCCTCCTGTGATCCCTCCCAACCAGACTCTTTCTGTGATACTGTGAAATGTTGATGAAGCACTGCAAAGAGTCACTCTAGAAAGCGATTCCCAACAAAATGGACCAGGGGACTTTGGCTGGTAACTCTGCCTTCAGCGTTTTTCAGAAAGAGAGGATACAAACCAAATAAGTAATAATTTATCCACCCCTAAAGCTGTAAAAGCTGACAAACAGTAAATAAATGAATAGTAAAAGCTCCAGGGTTACAATCCTGAGAGATGTACTGTTGGAACTACACTCAGTTTTCTGGGAGCTGAAAGATTAAGAGAATATGATAAACCTGTAGGTTTTTAGTACATTTATAGTTCTTTCGCATGTAAAAGAAACAGCTCAATGCCTCGAGCAAATTCCAACAGGTATTTTGCACAACGCCTTCAGAAAATAGATTTCATTGCATACGCTTGCTGGTTCAATCTGTCCTTGAGAAGAAGTCATTTCTGAGGCATACAAGTGAACACTGCAGTTCAAATACTATATTCCAGTTGCAGTTGATACCAGTCTGTATTAGACAGATGGGAGTAACACACAGATCTGGTATTTGTTTTGGGAACTTGCTGTGAGAGGTGACTGTGCCACTGGCCAAAACAGAAATCCTAGACCAAGATCATTTTGCAGGCTGCAAAATCAAAATCTCGAATCTAAACCCAAACGCAGTAGTTCTTTTTCATTTATCACTTGGTTTCACTACATCACCTGTTGCTACAAGAGCATGTTACTACTCTTCATATACAACAGTAAACATGAGATTGAGAATAAGATCCTTTGCTGGTGACCTGTTATTTCACTGAAGGTCTGAGTCAAGAATTTGTATCCAAGCATCTGAAGTAAAACAAAAACCTAGATACAGCCTTTGTTTATAGGTTAGAGTAGTTTAGAAGACAAACATAACCAAGGTGGGGTGGTTTTCTCTGAGGTTTGCTTCTTTGTCAGGCATTTAGTTACTCTGAACCATTTACGACCTTTCTGATGATGGTGATGTTGATGCCTAGATTTATGTGCTGCAAATTAACTCAGCAAGTCCATATCACAGAACAATATTAATCGAAGCAGAACTGCATGAAGAAAATCTGCTCTCCTTACGTTTAGCATTTACTTCTGGCAAATGTTCCCAACATCCTATTTTTATCATGTGGCAAGTGAACAGGGAACAACTCAGAAAGCACCAGAGCTGTGACAAGAATGGCATTTTCATCTTTCTAAAGAATTTGTAATTTCAAAACTGTTTTCATGCCCATCAGGAAGCAAATCCTATCACTTCAAAATTCTCCATGAAAGAAGATTCCAACCGTAACAAACCAAAATACAGTCTCAGGCCAGCTACTGACAGACTTTATTTTGGCAAAAATTAAAATGCTTCATTTGGTTGCAACTGCACTTTAGTGTAGGATATAAAATAGAAAGATATTTGAAATGAAGACCTCATTTGAAAGGAAAAATAAAAATATTTTGTTAAAAAATAGAAAAGCTGGGCAAGTAAAAAAGTACTTCACCAACACATGCCTCTATTATTCCCAAAATAAAAATTCAACAAAATTAACAATCTTTCAAAGAATTTAGGTATGATAAAAACATACTTCCCAACGAAATTTCAAAAATATTTTCAATAAACACTTAAAAAATACCTCAGGGGAGATTTTCTGATCAGTCAGTTCCTGATATACCACCTCTTAGAAATCACAGATAAAAGCCCCTTTTAGACACAGCTTGTAGCTGAGGGTACTGTACTGCCACAGTCAGTTGCACCCTAAATGCCTTCTGACGTAACCATGGAAGAGATTATGAAAGACAGGACAGATGATTAGAGCCAGCCTTGACTCAGAAGCCTCCCAACCACTTCCTGCTGCTGAGGCTTACTCCCACCTCTGCAGGAGCATGCGTGCCACTGCTCAGGAGCGCATTCAACAGAACAATCCCATTACCACCTTCTTCTGCACCACAGTGTGAAAAGTTTCCTTTCACCTAACTTTATTTGGCCTATCATGAAGAAAAGATGCCTGAAGTCTCTCGAGTAACATCCTGATGTGAATATTCTTAGGAAAATCAGTGATTTCATAATTATATACGTAATTACTTAAGTTCACCTACTGCTTGAGTAATTACTTGAGCACAGCATTACTTCTTCTTCAAACTGCTGTACCATAACACAAAAATATACGTTAAAGCCTTTTATTTTGCCCTTCTGTGCCTTGAAATATGACCCCTTTGTTCTTAATGCAAGAAAATGTATTTGGAAAGGAATATATTACCATTTAGTAGGTCAGATTTTAATACAGTCTCCAATGTAAAATGGGAAATGCTCCAATGAGCTCCATGAGTTTACACAAGTAATCTGCTCATACCTCCACATTCCTAATTAGTGCACAGGAATAAAATGTTTAGACCGCTAAAAGTTAATAACTCATTTATTTGTACAAGGATACAGTACTAATAGATCTATATTTCACAGACCTCTGCAAGCAGATGTAAGTCAAGGAAGGTATTACAGGCAATGAAAGTATACCCCTACACAGAAAAAAAATGGTTGAATTTTGCAGACATTTCTAAGGTGTATGCTCAAGGAACATAGCAAAAAACCAGTTATTCATCAAGCTATTTGTTATTCTTTACATCTATCAGCCACAGTGGAACTGGTTTTGTCTTATTTTAAGAAGAGTAATTTTTCATTGACCTTAGATTTGTGAAAATTAGGTGGAATTAGGTACAGTATGTCAAACAGGAACACCTGTTTAGTAAAATAAACATATTTAAATATCAACCTTTCCCTCTGATTGGTTTTTGTAGAAGCAACTACTGATTAGAAACAGAAATTGCAAACCATGACCTTCCATGACAGGAGCTAACATGTAGTGCCATTAAATTCTGTTATTGAATCATCTCATTAAGTAAAAAGGGCAGTTTTTGAAATTTTTTTTTTTTTTTAATTTTTGCAAATCAACGTGACTGTTGTAAAGAAATCTTGAAAGCAAAATCTCTGGTCTGTATCCATGCTTGCAAAAAGCACTATAGTCAACACATATATTACAAATAGAAATAAAACATACCAAAGGCATCTGTCATAATGCAAATCTTTTTTCTTCTAGAGATGTTTTGAATAAGCAGTGGTTTTTTCTGCCACAGCTCTCTCCACTGAGTTGGAAAAGATATTCTTCAGAATATAGGTAAGATTGTTAATCTAAATAGCATCTGAAAAAGAAAGTCTATTTTTTTCATTGAACATTTATTACAGCAAACATACACACCAGTATCACAACTGTTCAAATCCTTAGATTTCCTAATAAATGCTTTGTTGGTGTTAAAAGTTCAAACTTGGAGCAAGTGCACATGGAAAGAAATTAAATATTTTGGGATTTTTTTGAAACCATAATCTTGTCACAACAGATTATCAAATTATCAAAGCAATAAAAGAATGAATTGGGATTTAAACTTTTATGAAAAAGCAGTTATATTGTAGGATCAGACTTTTTAATAGGCTGCAGGCATTAAACAGACTTTGTATTAGGCTTTGAAATTAATGGGTCACTGTATAACATTCCAGTCTTCATAGATTGATAAGATTAATGCTTGCTTATATAGCAAATTCAATGGCTCGTTTAATTTCATATGAATGTTTAAAGTTAAATTGCTTTTGCATTAAGTCTAAACTCATTATTCATTTTAATGTCTGAAAGAACTTTCATTTTTCTTTCATTTTATTTAATCAAGTGCATCATCATTAAGTAAAGGCTATGAACTTAGCTGAGAAATAAGGAAGTTTATTAATTTAGTTATAAAAAGACCTATTTGTTAAACTTTAATTCAATGGCCATTTGGGGTTCAATAAGAAGTTAGGAAAAATAGCGACTGCAACTTTTTCAGTTTTCCTCTAATAATAGCAGAGGGAGAGGGTGCTTTTGGACAATACGTCTGGAGCATATTAATCTCTCTGAGAATCTGGAAAGTAAATTTTGTTGTTAATGACACTGTTATATTCACGTATCTTTTTTGCATTTTTAAAGACCAATCCCCCTTCATTGTAACTCAGCAAAACTTTTGCTAACACTTGACCCACAATGCGTATAAACTAATTGATTTCAGTGCATATACATCAGTTTGCACCAGGTAAGGCTCTGACTCTGCATTGCCCACTGATGTATTGGGGTACACCGGGCTAATAAAGGATTTTTCCTTAATACTGTATTAAACTTCTGAAATCTGAGTGCCAACAAAAAGTACAGTATACTTTCAAATGGAAGAAGATGCATTAACTTACTTATCAACAGAAGCCATACATCAGTTTCCACTGCCATTCCATGCAGTGTGCACCCTATTACCATACGCATTCACTTTCATCACAGAATTAGACACTGTGCACTAATACAAGTTCCAGAATAAATATCTCTAAAAACACTCACACATCCTCTTATTATGTAAACCTTAATGCATTTGATGAGGAGCACGGCTGAGGGACCACAAAAGCCCTCTCTGGGATTTACCTGGGACTATCAGAGTTTAAAAGTGTTAGCTAATGAATTATTCAGAATGAATTAATAGCTTGGGAGAGTCCTTCACCTGTCTGACACAACTTCATTTTCCTTAGATAAGGTTTCTCAGCAGAGTGAGGCACTGGCAAACAACTTTGTCTTTCCTTTCTAGTGTGTGTGTGCCAATTTGCACTACAGACAATGAAAAATATATTTTATTGCAGAATAATAATAATTTCACTGAGCTGCAATGTAACATAAAGGTGGACCTCTGAATGCTTTGCAGCGGAGGTGCAATTACCATCACAGATGATAACCTGACCACATCCAAAACCCAGGACAGAAACAAAAGCCAGAACAAAACCCAGCCTGCTTTGTCCAACTGAGTGCTCTGTTCTTTAGGTAACATTGCTCATTTTCTCAGAAAGAAAGCACAGTTTTCCATAAAGATATGAGATAACATTTTAAGTTACTTTTCCCTGTTCATTGTATATAAAAAGCATTTTTTTAAATGAGAGGATATATTATACTTGTATCATATTTGTCAGTTCTTTTCCCTGAATAATATCTTATTCAGGAGCTGAAGAACAATTTGCCTGTCATAGTACTGCTGTCTTTTATTTATTTATGGATTTATTTAATTAACAAGGGGAACCTACTTTTCTTTATAATTGACTTTGCATGGTGTGTTTAATGCCAGTATCTCATAGTTCACAAATGGTGTGAATCTGTGCAAAGACACATACACACCTATGAAAACTAGCATCATGTCTTAGTTTGTGATTTACTGTAAGTTGTTAAGCACTTCTAAATAAAAACACTTTATTATAATGCTTTTTACAATGTTTGAATTAGTGTTAATCATCCAGTAACAGAATAAATTCAAATGAGGTCTACATCCTCTTGCTGGATGTTGCTTTATATAAGCAAGCAGAAAACAATTCCCAGAGCTTCTAGTAACCTGTCACTAAAACTGGGCATTTCAAACTATATAATGACTTTGACTCCACGCTGAGTCAGGGACAAATAAAATTAAGATTCTTTCCCCCTTCACCTCAAATGTCAATCATGCGGAACATCGGTATGCAAGATCAGTGAGTTTTATAGTGTGATACTCCTCCTGCATACCCTGAGAAGCCACAGGAGTTATTGCTGTGCTTTCTCTTCCATCTTACATGATGGGCAGGCAAACTGACCTGCCATCAGTATAGTGCAATTTGTTGCTGCCTTTGGTTTACAGTGAATTACTACTGCCCTGAAGCAAGGGAGAAGCAAAGAGGGAATACGTCTCTGAGGCACATTTCCTTTGAGGCTATTCCAGGGGGATGGCAGCTTATGCTTAACATATGATCAATGTTGTTGATCAACAGCTATCTTTGAAAATAAATCTGCTCAAGAGTCCCAGGAGGTGTGATACAGCCCCTCAATCACTCACAACTCTCAGGTGATCCTGCTGCAGCACATCCAATCCTCTCACTCCCCTTTATCCTCCAGGGAAGACCAGCCACAGCTCGGGTTAAAGCAGACAAGATGGGAAAAGAATATGGACTATGGGCTGGAAGTAACAATAATGAAAACAGTAATGTAACATGGCATCAGTAGTGACATGGAGGCTGAAAGAGCAGCAGTGCTGTACAGATCAAAGCAGTGGGGAACTGTTCTTTGTACTATTAATATCTCCCATATTTTTAAAGCGGAGAAGAAATGTAAAAGCAAACTATACTGTTTTCCCTCAGGCCACCACCAGTAGAGGCACTTGATAAGCCTTGCAAACTCCTACAGAAGGACAGCAGACCACTGGAGTATAGAATATAACATGTACTATCTAAAAAGCTAACATGACAGATACAAGGCAAGGCAACTATTCAATTTGGGCTATCACGAAAAGAAAGAAAAACAAGAAAAGAATCTTTTATGACAGTTCACCAAGGAAATGGCTCTGCTGTATCTGGAAGTGTAGCCCCGAGCCAAGAGATGTCTGCATTGTGTGCCTGCGTGGAGGTATGTGAGATGGTCCTTATCAGGAGCAGTCTTGGGAAATGGATGTTTCCAAGATTTTCATCATGTTTTTACTTTCTTTCCTCCTTATTCTTGATGAATAATCTTAAGGCATTTGTCTTTTATTTCTAGCCAGACCAAAAACAAACTGCATCCTTCCTCCTACTTTACTGTCCTCCACTGATAGATCAGAGACCCTGAAGGGTAACGTGAGGTATGTACACAAGACCAAGCTTTGCCTATCCCCTGCTTGTAAATAAGCACGTAGCATGTTTACTCTCCTAGGGCTGGACCGTAGATCTTGCTAACCCATGCAGAAAAGAGAGTTTTCTTGCCTGTATAGAGAATCAACTGAATTTTTAAAAAGTAAGAGCAAAAATGCATTAAAAGGGAACACGGATATCTAGAAATGGCATAGGGCAAAGAGTCAGGTCTCTTGGTTTGTTTTACTCATACAGTCCTTATTTCCCTTACTGTCTTTCTATACTTCCTACACTTCCCTCTCTGTCTCATCTAGCTACACTGAAAGCTCTTTGGAGCTGGAACTGTCTCTTCCATAACTCAGCAGGAGCTCTAGGAGAAGGGGGGTTTGATCTTGGTTGTATCCATGGGTAACATCATAGCACAAATAATAATTTTCAAAGTAGGATTACTGAGCAAAATATTTGCCAAAGACGACAGTGGATATTGTAACAGCAATGCACTGCCTGCTTGACAGAGACTGAATATAAATGTATCCTTAGATTATAAGCAAATGAATTGGTTTAATATATTTCCAACAAAATAATCTTCTGTTGGAAAATATCAGTGAAATGGAGCTTTACTTATTTTTATTTCTTATTCAAATTTCTTATTAAACTTTTCTTATTAACATTTCCTACAAAAAACTTCAACTGGTTTATCAAAATTTAATATTTATTTTGACATTAAAGTTTAATTTAAAATATTCTGTATTTTTATTCACATGATTTCATGACCTGTCAGTAGGAAAAAACGTAACACTGTATCCTACATAAGGATATTGAAAACAGCTCCTTCTCTATTACACTGATAAAGAAATCAGCAAAGTCTGTGATGATGCTTTTGTTCTTAGTAAATTCTCCCATACACTGTCATTTCTTTAACCAGACTATGACAACAAAATAATAAAAAATAAAAAGGCAATTTTAAACCTAAACTTTTGAGTTTGAAATGCACATTACTTTTTGAAGCTGCTATGTAGAATTTTCCTTTTGTACGAAAGTTATTTGTTCCATTTCTGAACAAAATTGAACTTCAAGATGTCCACATTTCCAAATAGAAATTCTATATTCTGTTCAGCTCTGTTTAAAAATTCAGCATGTTATGTGATGCTCTCATTGCTCAGAATAGTGCTATTTAGAATTGTGCTATTTGTGGAATATTTGACAATTATTAACAAAATATCATTTCAGCCTAGCTTATAACTTCAGCTCAAAACCTACTTGATAGTGTTTATGTGCTAGCTGAAGTGTTTTTCATGTGTTACAATGACATCTTCAGATGTCTTGCACTATCTTACTGTTTTCAAATGAAGCAGCTCAAACGGGGCTCTTTTTAGTGGCAATTTCATGAAAATCATCTAAAGAAAAAGGTTATTTAGAAGTAAATGGAAGGGGGGAGTGCAAGAAAGTAAGTGAGGCAATACATTTCCAGCTAGGTTAAATGTCAGATTAGAATTCAAAGAAGCAATAATGGTAGGCAACTGTTGTCAGATTCGAATGACTGAGAAATGATGGGTCTGATTCCATAGATGCTATAGAAGTTGCCATATTTGGTCATTTCAAAAGCTGAATGGAGCAGATTCTTAATGGATGTAAAACTCTAAAAACCCTACACCATGTCACAGGGAAGCTGACAATTTATATCAGATGAAGATCTGACGCATGTTATACTACTAAGTTTATTTTTTATATACGTATATATATGCAATATGTAACATATATCCAAACATATCTAACATGTTATAGTACTTATATGACCTTCCCTTCATGTTAAAAGGTGGTCCTATCCTTACACTATCACAAATCTCCATATTATTTTTTTCAACTAAGTGGTATAGTTTCAAAATATCCCCTGTGCAAATAAAATCCAGACTGTCCATTTGTCTCAAACTACACATGTAACCGTGCTTGCCTTAAGCATGCAAAGAGACACACCCTTCTGTACAAAATAATTGCTCTAGTTATTAAATGTTCTCTGTTTGCCTTTTTCTTTTGGGAGGCAGAGAGATTCTGGCATTGCAGGATCATCCCCCGAGTAGTGTATGTAAAAACATCATATAATAAATTGCCAGGTTGGTGGTGGAACGTCACAGACTTCACGTTTGCCTTCCTCCCTGTAGTGCTTTGACTTTTAGGAACAAATATGCACATTTCCCTATTGGTCTCTAGCAAAATACAAGAATAATATTTTTTTTCTTTACCTTCCCCATTCCTTTGTGAATTATGGAGTAGCAAGCACATTTTTAAATACAGCTTTGCAGACAGTGAGATACAGCTCCACTCCAAGCAAGACAAATTGAAGCTCATTTATGAAAGTACATCTAAAAATGCCAAGGGAGTAGACTTATCAAAGAGATGACACCAAGTTGTCACTCATTCTTCATACATGCACCTGTGATTGAGAAAAGTGTTTTCTTTAATATAACTTGATATTTGAAGAGAATACGACAAAATGAAGCCCCATCCCTTCATCATTTACATTATGCCTTAGGGGTACAAAGTTGATCTAAGACATTTTGATTTATGCCTATTAGTGAAGCTGTGCCCACAGATGATCAAAAAGCTCATTCTGATTCCTATAAAATAGTCAATATCACAGTTAGGGAAACCTATCAGGTATAATTAAATTACAGCTATAAATGACATAAACCTGAAATATTTTATGATAAATATAATTTGATATACCAGCTTTTTTAAAGAGTTCATCCCATCTACCCTCCTTCTAAAGACAGGTCCTAAACCACAGGGCATGAAAAACGATGAACATAAAAAAGGAAGCTACCCTGCTTACAGACTTACAGCTCACTTGTCAACCCCTTGTGCTTTTCCACTTGACATTGTACAAGCTGTATCATAAAAGGACAAGCATAATGAAAGTATCTTTTGTCTTTATTTCAATCATATGTATCCTTTGTCCATCAAGATGTAATAGAGATGCGCAGAAAGGGAAAACAGAGCAATACATTTCCACTGGAATCAGGGAGAGCTCAATGTACCATTTACAAAAGTCAGTGGGCTTTTCTATGCAAGCAAAAAGCTTTGGATGGGACTGAGGCAAGAAAAGAAAGACAGCATGTTGCAAGAAATTTATTTCTCATATTCAGCGTGCAGCAGACATGCAGCAGAACATACATCTAACCATATGCAATGAACTCAGTGGCAAACATTAAGGGTCAAGAGTCAGAAGTATGCCCAAACATGCACATTAGCCAGGAACTGAGCAAAACTAGCTATAATACCCTGAGTGTGTCTGTTTGGAATTATTAGGTTACCTTTACAATTGAAATAAAAGGTAAATGGGCTGCAGATACTCCAAGCAAAAAAAAAAAAAGATGGTTTTAATACATTGTTTCAATTTGTTTTGGGAGCAAAGATGTGGAAATTATTTCCACATGGAGAAAATCCTAGTTAACCAGCGACATAAGGGCAGGGAGCAAACATGAGAACTGCAATTATGTTTGACCTATGCTCAGTCTACTCTGATGTACTCTGGATGATGCAAGCACCACATCCTTGGGCCAGGTGCAAGAAGCTTCCAGAAAAATAAAAACCTAAAATTGTGCTAAATCCTATTACTGAAGGAGTTCGTGTTACCCTCACACTCAGTAGTCGTTCACTGTAAATACACGTAAAGCTGTTGTATAATCCTTCCTCCTTAGGACCTTTCCACTTCTCAAAGCCTATGAAAAGCTTATTGAAGGACAGGCTGTAGTGCATTGTGCCAGCTGCCTGTCAGGCAGGTAAATATAACTTCCTATACTGTTTTCTTCCAGCAGTCAGTATTCTTCTCTTAGCTGTTATTTCATTCTTTATGCTGCAACTTTCCTGGGCAGCCTTTGAACTTGTTTTTGTTCCTGCATGAGTAGAAGTGATGGAAAGCATCTGGGCACATCACCTCTTAAGGGATGCCCATGCATAGTAACTAGATTGCCAGATTAGTGACAGAAGTATACCTAAGTGAGGGCGGGGAAAAATAGAAGTCATATGCAGGTATGGAGCGCGAAAAAGTGACCTGAGAGGAAGTGTATAGCCATCTTGGAGTGTCTTGGTAGAAAAGAATGGTCTGCAATGTGGCCACACATTTAGTAACTGTCTGAAACAAGCTACTCCACTCAGGTCCTGATTCAGCAAGGGATTTTGGTGAACATCTAATTGTAATTGTTTTGACTTCAGTGAAAATGCTCGTCTGTTCAACATTAGACATCTGCTTAATTTCCTGAATGGATTGAGTCCTACAGAGCTAAACATACAGATATGACAAGCGTTACTTCAGGTGGGGGACTATGCCACTTTGAGACAGATGTTCATAAGCCACTGAATGCGTCAAAGTCAATGGCACTAAAAGAGGGTCGAATTAGGCCCTGTTTCTACATTTATATATCCTGCTGCATTGTGTTTTTTCCTTTCCTTCATTTTTGCATTCCACTGTCTCACTTCGCTACAAACTGTATGAGACAGAGCCTCCTGGGGGAGCAGCTAGAGATTTGAAATTCACATCACTTTTACCCTTAAGCCTGTCAGATGATCAGATAGCCGAGAAAGTGCTAATAGCTTATGCTCTGGTGAAATATGTTTTTCTGTACATGATTACCTTTGTATTTTGTTCCCCTTATCCCTGATTGTCAGCATTTTAATTAAAAGTAGAGGTGTGAGAACAAGGGAAAACCTGTCTGCAGAACAAGGCTGACTTTGATTTAAGTTAGTGTACTAAGTTTGTAAATTTGGAACCCAATTTTCTGCTGCTATCATCTGTTTGGAGTGGTATTATGGAGCTTGATGCTGTACAATTCAGCTTGCTTTATGACACATCTGTACCCCCCAAGTAGGGCAGAGGGAGTGTAGATAGTAAGTAACCCTTGATGATTCTTTCCAAAAGTGGTTTAAGCTGGTATTGCTTCTCTGACTAAAAGTTCATGTCCCTACTACAACACTGGGAGACCACAGGATGTCCGCTCAGCTACGCCTGCCACTCAGCTCCTCCATGGCCAGTTTACTGGTGCTTAAAGGCTCTGTCTCATCAGCTTTATGGATGGATTAAAAACTTAATATCCACAACTTTTGTTTTCCAGGGACTACTGACCTTGTAGCCAATACAATAGGTAGCTCGCCTAATTGCTCAGCTGCTATAGTTCACAAACATCTGTATTTCATTGTAAATTAATCCAGCTGTTGGTAAGGAGCACATTTACGTTCATTCAGCCACCTCTGTCATGGGGCTGTAACTTCCAGAGGAAAATCAAGGACAGGTGCAGACAGCAACCTCTCTAATGAGCACATCTTGAATCCCTCCAGCTTCTAAGACCCCTCACCAAAGAAAATGGCATGCTAACATGTGGATATACATTCCCCTCTACTGCAGGGGAAACAAACTGCTGCAGAAAGATGGGAAAGACAACAAAGGGCAGTAACCTTTTAATTTGCCACCACAATATTTGTCAGTTTATTTGCCAACTTCTGTGGTACCTTACATTAAGCTTCACTACATAAAAATCCCCAGTAACCTAATTTATTGACAACAGCCCTGGCTTTGACAGGGTTGGCCTGTTCAAAGCTACATTTAAGTGCAATCATGATCCAGAATTAGATATCCTCCATATTCCCTGGGAGGCCCAGCTGGTAAGAGTCCACAGTTCTTTACTGGATTCAGCTTTGTGTAACTCACTCACTTCTGGAGAGCAAAATTTTGCTCCTGAGTTACATAAAGGCTTTTTGAAAGTAGTCCATCTCTAGTGAAGTCTGTAAAACAGAGACTGTGAAAGAAAGAGAAATCCTTATGCTTCTCCTTGTTATACAGTACTTGGGATAGTAATTTTTTTTTTCTCTGGGGTTTTATGATCAAAAAATACCTTTTTGATGCCAAAACAAAAAATTAGCACTCCCTCACATGGAAAAAATGTAATATTTTATCATAAATCAGTGAGCAGATTAGATTACACTATTATTTTTTTTTCAGGTAGAAACATGCTGTGAAGCAACCATGACAGACCAGTATCTGATTGCTGAGGTGACACAGTGATTTGACAGAAGAAACTACGAGATGAAAGGAAGTAAAACAATACGATAAAGATGAAAGATGTAACAGCAAAAGTATCACGAGGAAAGAACAGAGCATGAAGTAATAGCATTAGGACACAACACAATACGATGTGATAGAAAAGAATTAGCTTGATATGGTTCATGATGCTGCTGCATAGGCAGAAGCATTATGATGATATATTACAGCAACAAAAGACAATGCTGGATTACACAGCATATAACACATAAATGGACAAAGCAGAAAAATGCTGCAGTACACTGGAAAGAAGACAAAGCATTCTGATATTTATATTTTAATGATCTCATTCTAATTCTATATTGCTGAAGTCAATAGCAGTGTTCATATGGATGCTTATTAACTTAATTGAAGACATCCATTTGATATAAATAACCTAAAAGTCTCATCAGAGATAGCAATAGCCAGCAGAAATTCTCTACAAGCACTAAGGCCCTGCTCCCACTGCTGTATGGTGGCACTTTCAGTGGTGGCAAGATTGATACATGACTGGGATTGGGATCATGAAGGAGAGCAACACTTGACCCCCACCTGTGTGAGCAAAGACAAGGTGTGCATGTCAGCCTGCTTTATTGCACTGTAATGTACCACACTGTTGGGTCCCTAATAAAAAATTCCAGTATCTCTACTGTGTTTATATATTGCCATATTTAAACCAAGATAAAATCACTGAAGTTTAGACAAATCTCAGTTTCAGATTGTCTGTGCGACTTTTAGGATGCTGTGCTTGCTTTCTCCGGCAGGAAAGTAGGTTGCTGATATTCTTGGTTCATCTTTGCTCACAGAGGTAAAATTAGAGGCCTTGAGACTCCTGCTGGTAGAACAAGCTCTCAATTTCTCACTGTCGAAATTCAATCTGATTTCTATCTTTTTCACTAAAAAGCTGTCAACAGAAAATAAGCAATTCCCATCAAAGAGCTATATTAGTTTCTGAGGTATATACATTCGGCTGATAGATGAAGAAAAGCTCAAAGTAATTTAAATTGGTTTTTTATTTTAATTTGTATTTTCTAGGAAACAAAGCAAAAATATTAATGCAGGGTGTAACTATAACCCACACAAAAGAAAACAATCACAAAGAGAGAGGCTGATTCACTGTTAGATCACTAATAACTTCTTTTCTTACTATGGCCCTGGGTCTGATTTTCTTCTCCTTATACTGGTGCTGACCTGGTTGTCCGTTACCTACTGTAATGGAAGCAGGAAGACAGCATTTATTTACAATGAATGACATACAACTGAAATCAGAGGCTTTGTTCATAGTATAGGATAATATGAGATCTATCAGTAGCCAACGGGACCACCTTGATATGCCAACAATACAACTCCACTTTTCATATGTGGCATAGCAGCATTCAAATGCAGAGAATGCATAAAGCTGATTCCAGGTGTGGTTTAGCATTTGCCAGTCACACTTTGAAAATGGATTTATGTTTTATTTATAAAGAAATATCTAAAGAAATGTTATGATACAATTTTTTTCAACTGTTTAAAATCTCAGAATACTGGGGTTTTTCAGTGCAGTTTTTACATTACACAATTTCTCAAGGGAATTTTAAAAGTGGACAATTTGTAGTTTGAAGTTAAATCCACGCTTTCTGTGAAACCTACTTCACCTTTGAGAATAACATCTGAACTCTCTACTTTCCCTTCTTTTTTTGTCAGATATTTGAGCAATAAAGTTGTTTAGATTAGGATTCTACAGTCATTTAAGATTTTATCTTTCTTTGTTACACAAATTTATTTACAGGTTTTTGTCCTCTTGAGCACTACTACAGGAGCTTAGCAAACAAGTAGTTCAGAGATTTCTTTTCTTCACCTGCAAGGCAGCTGTGCTAAGTGCTAGCTCAGTGTAAGTAGACTGGTATCTGAATTATGGTCCAGTTCAGCTTTATTTCTCTTGGCCAAAAAAGTTACTAATCCCCCTGCCTGCCCTGTCCTTCTTCTGGAGATCACTTCCACCAGAGCAACAGTGGCAAAGAAGACGGTGTCTCTGCTCTTTTGACATTGAAGTTCACAACCTGGTATATTAACCCAAACTGAAACTGATGGTAGGTTGAGTTAATATGCCAGGCTGCAAACTGTGGCAGCTGAGCCTTTACTACAACACCCATTCTGCTGGCTTTGCCATGGTGTTGCTGATCTCCATACAGGGGCAGAGAGCCCAGCAACAGGCTTAGCCACTGCCCCTAAAGCCAAAGGAACTATGAAACTGAGCCCTGATCTTTAAGAGATGCCTATTTATTGTTTCCTCACAGGTCTTTGTTCTTGCGCATTTCTTGTTCATCTTGGATTCTTGATAAGAACTTTAACCGTAGTTCTTCCTTCCGTAGCTTTCACTGCTCAGAATTATCTGGATAGTCTAATTAACTTCAATTTCATCATTTTTGTTTGCAATATAAAAGATGAATGAAAGAGAATACTAGTGTTCCAGCGAAATATAAAAGTACAGCTGCAGTAGAGAGTACGAAATCCTCAAGAAAACCTGCAACAAGAATCCCAGTGCGCTACAGAGTATTTCCCTGTACAGGCACCAGATCACACTATCTACGAGTAGAGCAGCCTATACATACTAATAAAAAACAAACAAACAAACAAAAAACAACCCACAAGTGAAAAAATAAACAAAATAAATGAAAAAATATGAGGAAATGATCAAAGCACGATACTTTACGTGATGAGAGAATGAGAAAAGGCAAGCACATGACAAACTTGTAGCTTCTTCACAGTAGCTTGCTTAATGGGAGTTGCTTAGATGCTTTAGTGCAGAACGTTGTCTAAGGGGAAACATGGAAGAGAATACAGAGCAAGTAAAGATCTGAGTATTAAACTCAGTGCCTTCTCCCACGGGCTACATTTGATGCTTGTAATGCACTGGGGATATTTACTGTGCAGCATTTAACAGCACTTAAAATCATGCTTTCTCCCCATGGTGTGTTGAGGAAGTGCCCACTGTATAATCGAAAACCTGTAGGAGAATTAGATTTATCCACAGCTGCTAATGGCTTTCCTTTGCTTTCCCTGAGATTCTTTATTCATCCAAATATATTGCTTTCTACCTGAAAAATATTTATCGGACTGGAAAGACGTACTAGGAAGCTTCTTCCCAGGAGGGATTAAATGACCACAAATCTTCTAACTTTCAGGAAAAAAAGTAAATCTCAGTATTTTATTCTTGCTTTTTTGTAAGTAAATCATCAAGAAAAGAAGAGCTGAGGAAGGAAACAGAAAAGCTTGACATTTATCTCACAAATATTTAAGGCATTTCCTGATGAACAGGTTATAATGACAAAGACAAACTGAAATACTACATACAGAAAAGTTTAAGTAAATTCAACTATTTCAGTGAATTCTACCATTTTTCAAGAGAACAAGTCCTGTGTTAAAATTCAGGACAAGAATGTCTGAGATCTGAATTTAGGTCTATGTTCTGACCCAGAACGTGTGTGTGGCTTCAAGCAAGTCCCTTTGAGCAAGATTTCAAAGATGCTTACATACCCAAGGAAATAAATAGATGTGTGAGTACTTCTTGTAGAAAATGGACATCTTCATACAATTGGAAAATCCCACTTGGCAGCACAGCAGCCATTTGACTCTTTAAGGCCCAACTGTCTACAAAAAATCCAGACCTTAATCCTTCTTTACCTTAGTAAAACAGGAACAGCAACACTTTTTTTTCTCCTGGCTTGTGTATTTAATTTGCACCTTAAAGCAGGGCTTCTCTTACTAAATACAGCTATGTCCTCCAGCCTTTTTCATAAACAGCGGTGAATAATCACCTGCACACTCAGGGCTATGGTCAAAATATTCCAATATCCCGGACCTGCAATACAAGAGCAGAAGTCTCTTGAGAAGAGAAATGAGCGATGTAGAAGAAGAAGCAGATGCTACCAGAAAGCTGAGGTGCAGAAAAGAATGAGAGTGTATGCCTTTGTGTGTATAAGGATGGAGTGGTAGAAGGTGAGATAAATCACTTTTTCTTTTTAAAGCTTCAGAAGAAATTTGATTCAGTTTGCAGTGAGGAAGATCCTGCAGAAAATCCATGCAAGGATGATAATTGTGTCAATGTCAATGACTGACCCTGCTAACTCACAGCTTGCTTTTTGTACCCAATCACTGTGTATAACTGTGGATGGGTCAGCATCATGGGAGAAGGGGGGCAGTGTAGCCTTCTCGCCAGCCTAGATGGCAGGACCCAGAGGCCTGTGATGGGCTGGCTGATGATAGTGATGGCAGGGGAGCAAAAGTCCCTTTGGCACTGACCAGCAGTCCACCTCTATACACAACAGAGCACAGGAATACACACTCACGGGACCAAGGAGCTTCTCAGTGTGTCACGACTGTAAGAAAACCTGGGTCAAGAAGAAAGAAAACTCAGAACCGAAGAAAATGTTCTTAACCTGACAGTCCTGAAAATGCATAGAAAAGGGCACAGAAAATAAGATGTTACTGCAGACAAACTTAAAAATATGAGCAAAACCTCAGAAATGAAAGGGAAAGGAGGCTTTAAATCTTGCCCAGGTACAAAGCACTAGCAGTTGGACAGCTGTACTTATAAATACCCTGCTCAGTTCTAGGTATCTGAAAAGCATGATTTTCCTTCCTCCAATGCACAAAGCACCACACTGCATATTGTGTTCAGTGATTTTTTTGTACTTCATTGCTGCAGCTGATCTCAATCCTTTATAGTCTTACGGTGCCCAGTAATAAGAATCCCATAATCCAGCTGTATTTCCCACATGCTGGAACTGCCATCTTCTTATTACATTGTCCAGCCAGTCAAAGCTCCACAGTAAATTTCTTTACTTTTGAATGTAGATAGCTCTCCACTTCTTTAAACCCTCTAGAGACAGGTTAAAAAAGTCTTTTTATAGTACCCTCATGGGTTTGATGAATAACAAGCCGGTGCTTCTATTCTCATAGCAACAAGGTGAGGCTGAGGTGTACTAATATTCCTTTATAATTTGCAGACCAAGAACCACAGCATATGCAGAAACTGAGAGTTTGTCTACATGATAAGGGTGAATATTCCTGAACTGGATAATGAGACCAGTTCCAGTCTCAAAGCCCTGAAGTTGTGTTACTCTGGGAGTTCCAAATTGAGACAGGCTTTTGCATGGGACCAGAGAGACTTGAGGCTTGCAACTGTCTTTTCCTGACTACATTGACACATCTTAATCAGCCTTTCAACGTCAGCCAAGAACCCATAGCAGGAATTCCTCCCAGAAATTAAGCTTTTTGTTTCCCAGAGAAATCCTCAGGGAGTTACAAAAATACAAATAGATATAAAAGATACTTTCATTTCTGTGCAAATATTTTCCATTTTCTTTCTTACTCCTCAGTTCATTCTGATATGCTACTACAAATTGCAATTAATGTGAAACTTGTGCCATCATTTAACATAGTGCTAGCTGCATGGATCTCTGCATTAAATTGCATCACCCCAGTTGCTCTCTCTTGTCACTCCACTTTCAGCTATTAAGAGATATTCACTTCACAGACATCTTTACTTTTGCAGATAAAAATTGGGGGTTTGTGGAAATTAAATAACAACTGTAGCCAGTTAGCTATTTTGATTAACTTAGAAATAACATGGTAGGCCACAATCGAACAGAAAACAATGGAGACTTCTGCAGAACAGAAGCAAATGAAGAAACAGTGGTATATTAATTGAAGAGACAATGTCACTCAAAGTACATTATGCTTACTATTTAAAATAGTTAATATGCTTTCTCAGAAAAATTTAGCAAGGATTGATTGGTGAAATACGTAATGGATAGATATGCATGAAATGGATGCAATGTATTAAATTTATTTTTATTAATTTACCTCAAAAACCTTAATTCTTTCCTAATTGGTAATTATTTTTCAGGACTGTCTGGAAATATATGTAGCCAAAAGAAGGAAAAAAATATAGATTGAAGTCCCAGCTGCAGTGTTATTAAATAGGATAGGAAGGAAAAGGAGTCCACTTTTACACTCCAGAGTACACACTATACAGCTGGTGTTGCAAAATAAAAAAAATTCCCATTCAACTTGTCCTTCACAAAACTGAACAGTTCCAAACCTCATCAGGATTTGTGTTTTTAAAACACTTTCAGCAGCAAACCCCATTGGAGACTATGAACAGCTTGAATGGACTGAAACTTCCAGTTTTTTCTGAAACTAGTACTGGAACTTTTGGCCTTTTCTGATTTATGACTACACAGAATTTATTTGGGAGACATAGATCGCTCAAGAAGGTTTCCATATTCAGATTTCTGTCTAGCTATGTGAACAGGCATTTTTCAGTGGCCATTTATGCACTGTTTAGGAATAATCCACTGATGCAGAAAAAATTGTAGACCACAGATTGACAATGGACTGCAACACTTCTATAGGTACGATTACTTTTACCACCAGTGTTCACATTTGGGTACACCAGTTCAGAAATACGATTTATGTTAGCATTTTGAGCCAGCATAGAACAAAAATTGTTTGTGACTAAGAAACTGATATTTTTGAGAAGGAAAACATAGCTTGGTTTGAATCAGGCTGTCCCATATAAACCTTTCTTAAGAAATGTAAGATATTGCATTGGGAAACTGTTAGATGAATGCACAATTGATGGAGAAAACGCACCCAGCACGTCAATATCAGTAAGTAACTGTCCAATTCTGAGCGTATACCGTTTGTGATCTCCCAGGAGTTTGCTCCATGTCTAACACAAATCAATGGATTCACTGACACCTTTGTGTAAAGGAAGATAAAGTATACTGCATATTGTGGATGATGCTAAGCACTTTGGATGACAGGATCAGAATTCCTAATGATTTTGACCCCACTAATTTGGAGAGAGAGTCTGAAACCACTGTGATGAAATTCAGTAAAGACAAGCACAATGTATTCTACTGAGGAAGTCAAAATAAACTTGTAATTACAAAACTGGGGAAAAGTGGCTGAGGCTATAACAGGCCATGAACTGTTTCTGTCTGACCAAAGTAACATTTTGGGTTAAAAAAAGACAAATGTAAATCAGGGATGTAATGATGAGACACTCCTACAGAACACCAGTGAGACAATTATTGCACTTTATAGGCTTTAAGAATTTACATCTAGAATACCTGGTCTTCACACTAGGAGACATGCAGTCAAACTAGAAAGACTCCAGAGGATAGCAACAAAAATTACTAGGATTTTAGAAAATATTACTTACCATGAAAGGTTAAAATAATTAGATTTATCTGAACCAGAAAAGAGAAGATGGAGTGGGACATGAAAAATGTCTTCACAAATGAGATGTCTTCATAAAGGAGATGGTGATCAGTTGCTCTCTGTCTAAACTGAACCTTAGACAAGAAGAAATAGGCTTAATTTTCAGCACAGAAAATTGAAGTTAGACATTAGGTGACACAGTTAGACTATGGTAACTGCTAAGACCAGTTAAGCATTGAAGTTATCTAGAGAGTCCAGAAAATCCCCTTCATGGAAAGTTTTAAAGAACAAACTAAGGAAGTATTCATTAGTGATGGTCTAGATTTACTAGCTTTTTCATTAGACTGGGAGACAGAATGAGACCTATTAAATGACTTCCAGTTCTGAACTTCTGCAGCTCTTTCACAGATTAGAATTCTGTGATATTTTAAAAGACTAGAACAACATTTCCCATAGACAGTTTATGCTAATATTGTAAAGAAACCCAGCTGACAGGATCAGAATCACTATATTACTTAGCTACAGGTCTGGCCCTTTCCCCAACCTATACACTATTTCTATTTTTTTTTCTTGAAAAAGAGACCAAATTCCTTTAATGTACTTTATAATGATAAATCTATAGAAGACATTGGCATTACCACTTATGTAAAACTGATGTAAGTGAAAAAAACCCTGAGATCCACTCTACTGAAACAGGAACTGTAGATAATAATTTTAAATTCACCAACCACTTAATCGTATCTAAAAAAGTAGGCCCAGCTTTCTATTAGTGTGTGAACAACTTAGAAATAGTGCTGCTGATCACAAACAAATGCAAGATACAATCCAATTCTCTTCAAGCAGAAGAGGAGGTAGCAGAGCATATTTCTTAATCAAGACTATGGAAAACATTGCAAGTTCTGAATAGAAAGTGTAGAAAAAGTTAGCACATATCTGCCTTCCCTTTTCTTGGCCTCCTTCCAAATATGTATCCTGCCTCATTCATTTCAATGTTTCTGTTGTACGTAACGGTAAACAGGTCAACATCTTTGTGTGACAAAGACGTAAAATGGAATTTCATCTCCATTGCAGCTGACGACAATACCCCTATCAACTTCACAAGTGTGGGTCCAGGATGCAAATTTGCATTTTTGACCATGCTTTGATCTAAATGTATTATATTGTTTGCCTGGATAAAGAAAAATCAACCGTCTAGCAACACTTCTGTCAAGAGTGTACTGTGCAATTTATTTTAGATTGCCTAGAAGCGACAACCCATATAAAGCGTATCAAACAGAGAGCTCTTGCTTACCTCAAATGACAAAACACAAGTAGTTCCTTCAAATGGGGCCAGGTGCTCCACACTGACCTGTCACACTGATTCTTTTCTTTCAGTAGTGCTGCTAAGATATGCTACCATTCACCTGTCATTTTGCAAGCCTCAGAAAGTCAATGCAGAGCCTAAAGACTAGTGTTTTAGCAAACACTTAAATTTATTTACATGTCAGGATAACAGGGAAAAAAGTTGCAAAGACTTACTAGCTAGGAGTTAATAAGGTCAGCCAGCCATGCGTAATTGCAGGTAATTGAGACTCAGTCCAACAATAACTGAGTAGTTTTTTATCTGTTTATGTTGCATAAGGGAAGGAAATAAAGAGGTTCTGAAAAGGTTTCTATATTTGCCCAGCATGACACAAACCGGCTCTCTGAAGCTTGCAGATTATTGATACGATAAATACAAGCAAAGAAATAAAATATAGTGATTCTAATTGGTTTTGAAGTTTATCATAAACAGTACAGCTGAATAAAAGATGGATGGTACCAGTTATGTTCTCCAATATTAGAAAAGTATTTTAATCCAAACTATATGGAGGGAAACAGAATATAAATTTGTTTAAAATCGGTGGCTATATTTTACAGTGATCTAGATCCAGGATACTCTCAGATACATCTACTGAAATGTCCACTGTTTTAAAAGGAAAATAAATTAAATTCTCTCTGAATATGACAGCCATTAATATTAATTTGCACTGTTACTACTTGAGAAAAAAAATCTGCTTCATAATCTCTGTGACCTTTCCTTACTAACATTAGGATCCTTGATAAAGTCTAAATACTAGCTGCTGCACATAAATACTGTGATATTTCTTCACAGTTATGATAGAGTTTCCCAGCTGAGCATCCAGAGATAAACAGTTTGGTAAATGCATCATGCATAAGATTATGTCTAGAAAATTTAAGAAGTCCACAGGATATCTGAAAGAAAGAATAAAGACTAAACGTTGTATTGTCTTGGCTTGCTTTCTTCTTTTACAAAAACTCAGAACCTGGTATCAAGAATGAGTTATTTCCTGCAGAGCCATGAAATATGAAATCGTGAATATTTGAAAAACCTTCCTAAACAAAAAAAGAAAAATTATCACCATCAAGGCAACTGAGATGCAAGACAAGGCAAGAGGAAATATGTTGTGAAGCTGCACATTCCTTGTGATCACTTTGAAAAAAATTAATAAATTGCAGTTGATCTGGATAAAAAAAGGGGAGGCAAACTTGAGGAGTTCACATGCCTCTGAGATGTGATAGACAAATGCTATCACATCTTTTAATAACATCATTTAGTCAAACAACAGCAGCAGCAGATTGAAGAGGCTCTGCAAAAACATTGTTGGAGTGTCAGCTGCTAAGGTAGGTTCTCAACATACATCAGTTATGCCTGACTGCACAGCAGGCACATACCAGACAAAAAATATTTCATGTGTTGTGGTACATTAGTATTAGGGAAGAAAGATTCAGGTAGTCATATAAGAATATTCATAAAACCTGTGCTAACTCTGTCTTTACAGATTTAAACAGATACAGCATCCCATCCAAAATACTGGGTTGAGCAGGCACAGAGAAAGTTCACCAGCAGGGCACAGGGAAAACATGAAAATACAAGAGAAAATATGCCAAAACTCTAAGTACAAAAGCAAAATCACAAAGAGAAAATAAACATAATGCAAAAGAAGACCTATTGATACTGTAGAGGAGAAATATGATAATGGAAAATGCCCTGCATATGAGGTCATAAGCAATAATTGTAGCAAGAGAAAACATCATGTCAGAGGTTGTAGGTAAAAAAAAACAAAGTACAAAGGCAAAATATCAAGGAAGCAGGCAGTGACTCAGGGGATGAGATTTTGCGTGTCCAACATGAATGTAGCACAAAAATAAATAAATGGTTTATAAAGCTCAGGCTAGCACAAGATTCAAGGGCAGGCACAGAAACAATGAGAAAACTGAATGCCAATGAGAAAGTAGAGCATCAGAGACTCTGCTGGCCTGTAAAGACTCTCTTAGCTTTAAATAAGGGGGGAAAAAACCCTGAAACAACAAAAACGCCAAGGCAAATTTACACCAACCTGAACCAAATTAAAATTTCACTGGTGCACTGCCATAATGCTACTAGGATAACATAAATTACAATCAGAATACAAAAGTAAAGTGCATAGACCAAAGTATGGGTTGTAACAATATGAGACATAGCTACCAGCTGAAACAAGCAAACTTACGAACCTAGAGAAATTGTTAATAAAATACAAGAATGAGCAAAACACACGTAACTCAGAGCAGGCAACTCTCTATGGTATCCCTATAGCAAAGCTGCTAAAAATTACCAAGCTGTATTTGAAAGACTGGGACGTCTTCCAAGGATGTTACACCTGGAAATAAATAAAACAATTCAGCCTGTACAACACCTGTCTTGCAGAACACCCATTGCATTAAAACAAACAAACAAACAAAATAGTGGGAGAAATAAAGAAAATTAGGAAAAAAACCCCAACCACCTCATCATTGCTTAACAAATACCAAGGGAGTCATTGAGAACGCTAGGCAAGCTGTGAATTTGCAATGGTCCAAGTAGTTTAAACAAAGTACTAAGCCAAGATAATTACCAAATACTTACTTCTGTAGAAACCTGCTTGATTTTACAAAACCTACTATACTGTAAAGATAGATGCTATCTGGATTAGGAGGACAGTAACCTCTCCACACACCAGCAGAGAGACAGCTTCCCCGTGGCAAGCAACAAAAGACTATCAGTTCTTGATAGTATCCTGCTGTATGGAAGAAAGATTTCAGGTCTTTAACGCAACCTTGTATGTTTCTAAGAATGAGTCAAGAATGAGTGAAGAAAATAAACAAGGAGCTAAATAAGATTAAGACAAAATTGTAGAGAAAACACAGTGTAATTCATAGCTTTACAAGGCCTATAAATCCTTCCCTAAACAAAGAACAAGAGATGATGGACCACGCTAAAGAACTCAGGTCAGTCTGAAGACTATTGAGATTCATAAATCATATGTAAAACATTCTTTCCACCGTCTCACCTGTTTGTCTTAAGGCCAAATTCAGTATAAATATGCTTATTGTTCACTTCACACATTATCAACTTACTGAAATACAAACCAAAGACACGGCGACAATACATGGAACACCAGAGAGAAAAAGGCTGCAGGAGTTGTTTTTAAGTAAGATCAGTATTTCCAATGGCTCAATGGACTTGCATGGGAAAACTTCAATCTGCATGCTAAGGATGGAGAATCTTTGGAGCAGAAAATGACGTAATTGCAGTGCCTTCAGCACATTCCTCCAGTTTCCCTCCCTGGGGATTTGGCTGCCTGGGCTCAAGGCCAGCTTCCACAGTGCAGCTGTGTGGCCTGGAAACACTATTTGAAAAGTCTCAGCTCACTCAGGAGCTCCTTGGTCACTGCCTGAGCTACTCTGCAACCATGACCATGCCTAGCCATGTACCCCACCGAGCCTGAACCTGACCCTGACCCACTGATTGTACTTCCTGGCATGATCTCAGACCTGTCTCTTCTCTATAGTCTTGTCTGACAATCTGGACTCTTGACTGAACCAGGTAACTGTCACTAGACCTGCTCTGGTCTCTTTGCTCAGGCACTGTGGCACTGTCCCCATGGTAGTGAGACCCCTGCCCCTGCCTGTCCTGCTGTAACACTCAGCTCCCAGCTTGCCTTCCCATATGGAGCAGTGTCTGCCCTTGCTGCTTACTGGTAATAGAATCATAGAATCATAGAATCATTAAGGCTGGAAAAGACCTCTAGGATCAAGTCCAACTGTTAACCCAACACCACCATGCCCCCTAAACCATGGCCTGAAGAGCCGCATCTACATGTCTTTTTTTAACACCTCCAGGGATGGCGACTCCACCATCTCTCTGGGCAGCCTGTTCCAACGCCTGACAACTCTTTCAGTGAAGAAATTTTTCCTAATATCCATTCTAAGCCTCCCCTGACGCAGCTTGAAGCTGTTTCCTCTCTTTCTATCGCTAGTAACTTCACAGAATCACAGAATCACAGGTTGGGAGGGACCTCAGGGATCATCTAGTCCAACCTTTCTAGGAAGAGCACAGTCTAGACAAGACGTCCCAGCTCCCTGTCCAGCCGACTCTTGAAGGTATCCAATGTGACCAAGTCAACCACTTCCCTGGGGAGATTATTCCAATGGTTGACTGTCCTCACTATGAAAAATTTTCCTCTTAGGAGGAAAAACTTGGGAGAAGAGATCAACACCCACCTCACTACAGCCTCCTTTCAGGTAGTTGTAGAGAGCAATAAAGTCTCCCCTCAGCCTCCTCTTCTCCAGGCTAAAAACCCCAGTTCCCTCAACCTCTCCTCATAAGACCTGCTCTCCAGACCCTTCACCAGCTTTGTTGCCCTTCTCTGGACATGCTCCACCACCTCAATGTCCTTATTCTAGTGAGGGGCCCAAAACTGAACACAGGACTCGAGGTGCGGCCTCACCAGTGCCCAGTACAGGGACACGATCCCTGCCCTGCTCCTGCTGGCCACACTATTGCTGATACAAGCCAGGATGCTGCCCACCTGGGCACACTGCTGGCTCATGTTCAGCCGTCTGTCAACCAACAACCCCAGGTGCTTCTCCGCCGGGCAGCTCTCCAGCCACTCTTCCCCAAGCCTGTAGTGTTGCATGGGGTTGTTGTGACCCAAGTGCAGGACCCGGCACTTGGCCGTGTTAAACTTTGTGAAATTGACCTCAGGCTTTCAATCCAGCCTGTCCAGGTCCCTCTGCAGAGCCTCCCTACCCTCAAGCAGATCAACCCAATCCCACCCAACTTGGTGTCACCTCCAAGCTTACGGAGGGTGCACTTGATCCCCTTGTCCAGATCATTGATAAAGTTTTTAAACAAGACTGGGCCCAAAACTGAGCCCTGGGGGACACCACTCATGACCAGCCACCAGCCGGATTTAGCTCCACGAGAGCTCTATTTGGCTCCATAGCAACCAGGAGAATGTTTTTATGACAGTATTGCTAAGGTCTCCCAAACCCTCCAGTTTAAGCTACTGAAATCTCAAGATTTAGGCTTACAAATATGCATGTCTAGAAAGGAATCAATTTCTATTTGGCTGCCTGCTTATCCTGAGCAGAACAGCACTACGAAATCCCAAACCTAACAGAACATAAATCTTGGGGAGCATCGTCCAAGTTGATTCTAGGCTAGGTTCAAGGTAGGGCTTGGAAAGAATCCAGGAATCCACTATAGACAAAGATTTACATGTGCTGTAATCCATCATCCTGTTCAAACTTCCAAGCACTGCAAGAGTAGCTCCACCTGCTCCTTGACAGCATCAGAATCACTGTGATTATTTGGACATATAAATTACTCTAAACAAACAGGTAGAAAAATCACAATCCTGCTTTTACATACCAAAATCCAAAGCCTCTCTCAGGAACACAGTGATCTAGAACAAAATTTTGTATCCAGAAGGCTAGACATGCTGGACTAAGATTAATAACAATATTTGAGGTCTGATGGATGGATGTGATACTTATGAAAAAATGCAAGCCAAGCAACAGAAAGAAACAGATTACTTTTTCAGCACCAGGACCCAGACTGAAACAGGAACGTGTTTTTTCTCACGACAGACCATACATAAAATACCTCATTATTATAGACAAGTCAGGCTTCTATAAAGTAGATGAACTGACAGACATGATTGTAATGACAGTCACGGGCAAAGCAATACGGCATGACAGTAGTTTGATGGCAGAACTAGGTTTCTTTGCAGTGAGTTCCTCCAATTTTCCTGGAAATGAAAATTGAGATTCATCATATTATCACCATTTCCATAATCAGCCAGTCAAAAGCAAAGCTGACCCAGTATTGCAATTTCAAAACTTCTCATACAGAGGTGTGCTAAAAACCTTACCACAGGCCAGAAGAAATCGTTCTTAAGTGGCGAGACAGTCCCATATAAAGCCCAGGAAATATTCTGATGTATGTACAAGTATGATAATGCCTGTAGCATTACTAGAACTCCTGATAGTTGAAGGGTAACGCACTAAAAGGAGGAAAGGACACACTAACATCAAATTCTACTATGGCAAACTAAAGACATCTAAAAATACAGTTTTGATATCATATTTTGATTAAACTCTTCCTTACTTACAGAGTGGATTAACATCAGCTTTCCCTAGACCACAGACAGATTCACTCAGTAGCAACACAGAAACAGACAAGTGTTCGGTGCTCCTAAATCCTCTGAGAGAAAAGAGGCATTTAAGTTCAAAGCTCTTTTTTGGTTGTGAAAGAGATAGTTCCCCACCCTCCCACAACAGGGCCTTGTCTGCTGGGTGACTTTAAGCAGCTGCACACTGTCCTTTGGTAGCTTACCTTTCCTTAGTCGAATATATTAGATTCCATTAAGAGGTACCTAACTCTTCCTATAATCGCAGAGATGCACCAAGGTGCTTCACTTGGGAATTCGGGATTTCACTGTGGGAGTCAAATGCTTAGAAGTTAGATGTTTCACACTGAGTCCTTTACTAGATTTGTCAGGAGTATTTGCAGACTGCATACATTTGTAACTGTAGAGAGGTAGGAGTGAAGTACCTTAAAATGAAATAATTAAAGGAGACACTGAAATGTACGAAGGTAAAGATAAAGCCAACAGGACTGTGCGAGATAATAGTTATCTGCAGTAATAAACATTAAGTGAGAGCAATTCGTGATTTGTGATAACATTTAATGTGAGGATATAAATCAGATGAAAAGAGTACAGTTGAAAGATGGAAAACACACACACAGCTAGACAGAAATAAGGAAAATATGAAGAGCTTTTTGTTATCTCCACCTTGTAATTGAGATAACGCTTGTCTTTAATGATACACCCTTAGAGTGGCTCCTGCACTTAGCTGCAAGGCTGTAACAAAGACATATTAACATCTAAGTTTATGGATATACCTGATTAGCATAGGCCTACGTCAGGCACTGCTAAGCCTGTTGCTTGCTGAGTCACACTGAAGACACTGAACTTATCATTGTATGCCTGGCATTTTGAAACATTTACCTGTAAATCTGTTCATGAGGTAAGGATTCAAATTTTCTTTTTAGGCAAATGATATATTTCTTGATATTGTCAAAGTCTGATGTGTAAAGTAATTCATATTTTCAAGGCCTAAGGTGCACCTGCAAAGGTGAAATTAAAACAGGTAAGAATGAAGCAGAGATGCCATATGACCAATGGCATCAGGCTTCTTGCTTGAAGAATGCCATTGCTGTTACAGGAGGTACTGCTAGAAGGCAGATGGAAAGCAGAAAGCAGCAGTTTCTTTTCTTCCTCACAGGAAAAACATTCAAAAGAAAAAAGAAATTGAAAGAGCTAATATACCAGAATTTTAAAGAAGACAACATGTTCACACTGGTTCCCTTGAAGCTTCTGACACTGTGTCACACAACATTTTCTAAACCTGTAGAAGCATCCTATCTATAGATGAAACAATTACATGGGGAGGAAAAACAGAATGAAAATTTTAGCCTGAGATTACTTATGAATATTTCACGGCCTTACTGAAGGAATATTGCAGGTGAGTCTCCACAGCAATCTGCTTTCTATCTGGCATCATTACATAATTTCATATTAATGACTTGGCTAATGGAGCAGGCATTAAAATTGCACTTAATCTGGGGTGGAAAGGAGTGCAAATCTGCTGGAGGAATAAAAATGGTAATACCAAACTGGAGAAATGCTCCAAAGCAAGGTGTCATTGTTTAGGGATGAGAACAAAGCTCTGCACATAAGCAGGAGAAAGAGTCATACAAAACACGAAACTGCTAGCTGAGAAAAAGCTCTGCAGAAAATCTAGGGGTGTTTACTGGGTCATAATCTGAACATGAGCCAAAAATAACATGCTGTTACGAAAAGCATGTCACAGGAGGATGAGTATAGGCTGCAAGACATAAGTAGTACTGTCTCCAATTTTTTTAGCAGTGCTAAGACTTTAGCTAGAATACTTACTGGGCACTGGATGGCAGTATGGCAAGAACTAAAGCAGCACAAGATGAATAATTAGAAATACCAAGGACCTGATTTTTCAGGAAAACTGAATGAATTGGGGTACTTTAGCCTGAAGAGGAGAAGGGTGAAGCAGAATATAGTGACAGCCTTCATATGTAAAAGCCAACTGCAAGGAAGAACAAGAGAATGATTTGTGAAGTGTATCTGTGAAAGATGAAACAAGAAGTAGTGGGCTCAAATTGCATCACAATGTTCAGGCTAGATCTTAGAAAAGCTTTTGTACAGTAAGGACAGTGAAACAATGATGAAATAAATTGCGAGAGGAGAGTATAGTACTTCCACCTTTGGAGGTATATAAGACAGGATGGCCAACCATTTAGCAAGAATAACAAAGAGAGTGAAATAAGATGACTTCCTGAGTTCTTTCCAGCCCCAATTTTCTATTTCTTTACACTTCTCAGCTACTAAGTTTCCATGATTCAAAGAGCATAGTTCTCTAGTATTCTGTTCTCCCAGTTAAGCCTTTCTCTTCATATTCAAAAACTGCTGTGACTTTCCATGACACTGACTAAGCACAAGGAACTTGTCATGAATATATATGGACAGGGAATTTTCACATGAGTAGCGTTTAAACATTAAAACTCATTCTCAGAAAACCTAAGACTGTCCCTACCACTACTGGTTCTTTTGAAATCAAAAGGCAAAACTTAATTTCTCTTGACAGTACTTTTTTACTGTCATTTTTATAGCAGGGTGTACAAGGCAGTAATTTTCTTAAAGAAAAAAAAACCATTTAACATACATTTTTTAATTCAAGTTGGTGAAGGAAAAGAGGCAGGAAAAAAGTCTTAATATGGACATTGTTCTACAGGGCTGTAAAAGAAACAAAATCACATGCAAACACAACATTGTCATTCTTTGAGAATAATTTTTCTACCTTTAGAGTAAATAATTTGACCAAGACACTTTGGAACCTCTTAGTTTTAGATCCCTACGTATTTTTTAAAATCTAGTCATGTATGATGCTAATACTGCCAATATTCTCTGAGGCACACAATATTTAATGAGGGTTTTTTTCATTCTTATTGGCCAACGAAAACAAATTTTCTGACTGTTCATAAACAAGTATTTAACTATTACTACAGTTGTTGTAGCTTTTCTTTTACTTACCCTTATAAACTGAAACAGTCTTTTCCATTAAATTTTCACATGCCTTCCATGCATGCTTTTGACAATTCAGTTTTCATTAAGAAGTAGCAGAGTAGCAGCCGGAACCCTTTTCTATTTCAAGAGTTCTAAAGAGCCCATGGAAGTCCAGGCCTTTGAAAATCCCTGTTTGTTTGTTTGCTTTCTGGATAACTATCCTGAATTGTGAAAATACCTGTATAGTCCTTTATTCACAGGTAAAACGTTACTAACACTTTTTAATTTAGTGTCTCCAGCAAGCATTTAATTCAAATTTAGCAAGCCAGATACTGCTTTTTAATTAAATATGATTGTTAAAAGAGAACTTACTGAGCATTTAGAAGATAAATCTAATAGTCTTGTAATTAGCTCAAAATTACATAAGCAAGAAATGCCTAATCTCATTCTTAGTAGCACATGGACTTTGTAAGGAATTTGTAGATACTTAATTAACAGTTATCAAAATAGCCTAGAGCAAGACAGGTTTCTATTAATTGTGAAAATAGTGATATTTAATAAGCTTGTTAAATGATAATACGCTTGGGACAACAGACTGATTTAGTTTTTAAGTATTTCATTGTAATACCCTAATGTCTTTATCAATATATTATATTGCTGGTTTGTCCAAAGTAACCAGTGATTTTGCATTATTTAATTTTTAAGTTTGTAAAGAGGCACCACCTTCAGGAGCAGCTGTTTAGCTCCTCGTAAATACTGCAAGGCTGTGTTCACTTTTGAAAGTTCTGATCATGACAATTTCAGTAACTTCTGGGCAGGGGGGAAAACCTTGCCAGGTCTTTCTTGTTTGCAAACCTGAACTGTTTGTCTTGCACAAACAAGTTACAGTCATAAAGTAACCCTATTAGAAATTCTTTCCTTCACTGTGCCTTTCATTTCCCCTTCCTCACTACTACAAATAAGGTGTTTTTTTGGGAAGCTTAGTTTTTTAGTATGAAGAAATCTTTAAGTAGTTTAGAGAGGTTATACTGACAGTGTACTTAGTACTTCAGGAAGACTTTATTCTCCTTGGCTAAGACTGTTTAGAGTTTCTCCTACAACAGCATTACCTAGAATACTCTTTCCCCGCTTGAATTATTAGCAGTATAACAATGAGGTCTAAGTTTGTTTTCTAGCACTGTAGATGAAGTAATCAAGGCTGTGCTTATCACCAATGGGAGAAAAATATATCGATGATGGTATGTAATTGCAAGACCAGATTTCTAAGCCGGTGAAAGAACAGGACACTGTAAATCTCCAAGTTCCCAGGCTAAATTTCCTGCTAAGTACCACTAGATGCTGTTTACAGACAGAAAAAGATTTGCTAATGCAAGAAATAGAAGCAAAGAAACAGTATTTGTATGGGGTTAAAACAAAAATCCCCAAACACCACTTCTTTAGAACTCAAAAGCCTAGAAGTACCAATCCTATCACGAGTTACTTAGAAGGACCAGTAAAAGAGAATGTTTACAGATATTTTTTTCATTTACTCAAATAAGAAGGGACCTCTGCAGCTTCTCTTCAGTCAATGCATAAAAGGAATCATATCTGTATAAAAGAGATTTGGGAGGAAAACAATTGACCTATATAATCTACAGTGGGGACTGGCTTCCAAATATATTTTCTTCAAAATGTCCTTTAGGACCCTAACAGTGAGAAATTACTTCGGCACAAGTAACTCAGAGGAAAAGTATTTTTTCAGCTTCTTTTTGGTTTTAGGATTCTTCTTTTGTTTGTTTGTTTATTAAAGAGCTGGCAGACTGGAAAGAGGGCACTAACCCATGGCCCCTAGCCATGGGAGGTTAAATTAATTAGAGGAGTTAGAACACTTAGTATTATACATTACACAGTATGCTTCATACATTACGCAGCATGCTTAATTCTGAAAAGCTCAGACTACAGTTGGTATTAACCATATAGTGATTGTCGCCAATAGTGCCTTTCTGTCTGTAGGGGAAGCAAGAGAGTACTACTTCTATCTGATACAAATACGAAAAAGGGAATAAGCTTTTCAGGAGCCAGTCCCTTCGTGACATCTGACAAAGAAGCAGGTAACTCCAAATTAACAATAGATTCCAGTCTGACAGATTCCATCACAAACAGATGGGTAACTCGCAAGTTAAATGAGGAATAGTGAAGAGATTGATAGGATCTTAAGTTTGCATTGTTCATACCAGTCTGAATTACACAGTGCATTTGGAAAAGTATTCTTACTGTTTCATAGCACAACAAAGCTGGCTGTCCCAGCAATGCCCTGTAGATCACAAATAACAATGCCTATTCAGATTGCATATTGATGTGTACACATTGCTTTAAATGGCATTTATTATTTCACAAGTAGCATGGGAGTCAGTGATGTGGTAATTCATTTAATTTGTTTAACCTATTTAATATACTGGAGACACTGTGCAAGTACTTGTCAGTCCATTAGCTGCTACAGTTCTAGGGGCTTTTTCATCTACATTTAAGCCCATTACTTCCCTAAAATGTTTGTTAAAATTGACTATCTAATTTATTAAGTGAAAGTAACAATGATGCATTTCCCTATTCATTGTCTGTGATAGATAGAAGTTGAGATGTGATCAGTAATCACTGGATGACAAAGGAAGCAAGTGTTACCATATTCTGTGAATAACCCTGGCAGTGAACACACAGAAATGATCCTCTACAAATAATGCAAGAATAAAAATAAATACATCATCATTATGGACAGAAGTCTTCTACAGGCAACTCTTTATGATAACAAAGAGAGAAATAAGTACAGCCAGTACTATCTGTGGTAAATACAGTTACAGCAGAGATAAAATGTTTGTGGGTGGGGAAAAAGAAAGATAAGGAATAAAATGTGGCTTAAGTTTTTATTTCCTGGCTTTTGAAGCTTGACATCAGGAATGTTATAGGCAGAAGCTTAAATGTTTCATTTAACAATATTTTGGATATTAATTTTATAGCTTTTTAGGAGTGTTTTAATGTTTTTAATAGTTTGTGTCAATAGGAATGAGATCTTTGTGAAATACCATCTAAAGTTTTGCCACAGAGGGGCAACTTCTGATAGAGAAAATTATATCTGAGTGGAAAGTATAGTTGCTGATGGAGAACATTTTACCTGCAGAGAAGCACAGATACTGCCAAAGAAGATTTTATCTGCCTGCTAACAGAAAAGATTTTACCTGGTAGTGAAATGCAACTACTGACAGAGAAGATTCCACTCATCAGCAGTTGAACTTCTGTGGTACGTAAAACTTTTTCTGTCAGACACTGCACATAAATTTTTTTCTCCATTGTAGGATAAAATCTAAGGAAAAAAGCAGTTGCTGATGAAGCTTGTGTGCATTTGTGTGATGGGAAAAGGTTCATTGGTTCACTACCTGCTGGGGCATACATTTTCACCAGCTGAGAATCCGTCCCAGTTATGTATTACACACACAAATGAAGCATTGCATCTCAGAGCAGGAGCCAAAACAGTAATAAACTCCAGAGAAGTAACGCTATTATGCAAAATTTAATATCAACACTGTAATGACTTCATTTTTTAGAGCAGTCATGTGGAAAAAAGGATGCTTAATTGTTATTGCCATAGGCTGGAGAACCAAGACGACCGGCACACAAAGAAGGAAACTAAGAGCCCCAAAGCAGCCTTAACTTAGTGTATCTGGGTTTGTTTTGTTTTTCAGCCTTGGGTTGCCTTCCTAAACCAGCCACGCAATTTTCTTCTCCAAATTTTTTTTGTGAGGTGATTGTGTGAGTGAAGCCCTATTTGTGCAATCCACTTGGGAAGCACAAATACTCAGACACAGATGAATATGCAGGCAGCTGGCAGAGCAGTAAGTGGCAAAATCTGAAGAAATGTCATGTTATTTGAGACAGAGGTATCGATCGGAAATAAAGAGCTTTGTCTTTGTAAATACATACATTGTGTTTGATTTCACGGGTTTCAGGCAGTTTTCTACTTCCTTACAACTGCTAAGCAACTTGCTCCTGTGCTTTACTTTTAAGAAGAAAATGCACAATTGCAAAGGTAACCACAAATCTCTCAGACTGCAAAATATACATATAAAAGACATTTCCGACTATTCTAGATTCCAAATTCTTTTCACGTAGGCTATTGAAAGAGATGAAAATGGATAAATGTGTAGCCACCAATGGCGTCCGCCTCTCACTTTATAGAGAGCTACCATTTCATTAAGTTTGAAGTTTTTGAAATAATATAATCATAATGAAAGAAAGGAAATAAAATTCTCAGAAAATTCTCAAAGGAGTATTAAAAGATGAGATTTGAATAAGACTGATCAAATGTTGGAATGGAAGATGCAGATAGGTCATAAGCCTTTGCTTTTTTGATTGCCCATATTGTCTCGAAACTGTTCAGCAGAACAAAGAGTTTTGTGGATGAAAGACTGGTGTGAAGAAACATGAATGTCAACTTGAGTTCTGAAAGACAGTCTGCTAATGAAATATTCTAAAAGTCATTTTCAAGGTGGTAGAAAGTTCTCACTGATGTGCACCAATGCTTCTGATAAAAAGCGTCAAATAGTTATGCAAGTATTGGCTTTTAGGTCTGAGAAAATAAAGCAATGCTTGTATGACTCCAAATGTTGCAGAAACGTATTTAGTTTTTATACCTTCAGAGGATTAAAAACAATAAATTGGATATTTGTTTAGATTCTAGTTTAGGCATACAAAACAATTCTGGATCAGTTAATTTTCTGTATAACAAAATAAGATAATGTATAGTGCAGACAGAAAATAAAGACAGATAATAAATGCATTTTTAGTTGAAGAAAAAAACCTCAATGCACTATTTGTTTGTGCAATAAGTATAATTTGAGACAAAGAGTAAATAATACATTTGGCTGCCTCTAGCAGGATAGACTTCTGAATATGACATTGTGTGTTATTTAATAGCTGCTTCATAATAGGAGTTCGTAATAGAGAAAGATCTAAACGCAGTAAACATATTTCCAACAGTTCTAGGTAAGCAGATCTAATTAAATTTTGGAATATAAAAGACTCTAAAGTCATACTGACAAATCCCATCTTCTACAGGGATTTTCTTGCACCCTTGAAGTAGCTTCTAAAAAACTTGCTTTATCTTTGATTTCTTGTAGGACCAAATTTTAACAGCACTGAAGTTCATAAAGGCAAGGCCTAATTTACCTTCAGTACTCACTGCTTCTGCCTTGGCACCCTTTCTCATTAAACTACTGAAATAAAACTATAAGTCTGTAACCTTTCAGACAGAAAGACCAGATCCAGGAAGACATGAAATACCTGAAGGGAAATTTAAGTAAATTTTTTTGCTTTTAAAACAAAATACTGAAGCAAGAAGAAGTGATGCCTGTAGTTACCTAAACCCCTTAAGTGACCTTTAGGAAGTTCCCTGTATTCATCTTGGAGATCCCAGTTACCCTGGTGTTTACATGGCTAAGGCGCCTCTGCACGCAGCTACGACTGCTCCTGACTGGCTTTCAGAAACAAGGTCACAGTCATCTGGGGCACTGGAACCTGTTGGCAGATTCAGAATATGCAGACCATAAACCACCAGGAGAAAATACACTATAGGATTAAATTGCAGTGATCACTTTCTTGTCAAATACAGTCAAAGGAGAGGTGGTTCATACTCAGTCCAGTAATTAACACACTCTGCAAGAAGCGAGTGAGTTTCTGTCAGAGTGCCTGAGACCCTACCTTTATTACCTTCCAGAAAACCCTAGTAAGCAAGCTAAGGCTACTTAAAAACAGAGGAGGGTCATCCCTACACCATCTTGCTTAAGCAATTTTACAGAGAAGGAAAGAAATCAACTTTATATGGGCCAGAAAGGAGGTATATGAAATATGATTCTGAACAGGTGAAGGTAAACAAGATGGTGGGATGTATAACTCCACTGTTACCCTCAGCATATCTCAATGGCTAACTCCGAATAGCTGCCAAGTCAATACCTTTCTTACCTTGAATCTCATTTGAAGGCACCTAGCTCTTGCTGTACACTGTATACGGACCTGGTCACCTAAGAGAGAGCTCTGAGCTCCACACAGGCAGCCTCATTTTAGATATGCCAATCTTTCTAAAATTTCGCTTTAAGTCTGCAACCCACAGCCATTTTCGTTTGCTTCTATTTTGAGAATGACATAAATACATTATATATCTTCTTGTTTGAGTTACAGCATCAGCTTTTATTTCTAGAGTCACTATTTTCCATTAGATTATGGTAGGGCATAGGTTCTTTGTTCCAAAACAATTCAGCCAGGTTTCAAAAAGATAATATATATTGTACGCTAATAGAATAAAGTCTGTACTTGCTTTTAACAGGTCTCCCTTTGGAAACAGGAAATGACTGGCTGTTATTGGCTGCTCTCCCTTATGATTTAAAAGAAGAACTGTAGGAAGGCTTTGCTGAATGGCCTTTGATTTTCTGTCAATGCAGTTTTGCCAGAATTTTAACCGAGGTCCCATAAGTAAAAGTAAAACATTAATCTGCTCAGTCAGTCAGTCCCTGTATAAACCTTAGAAACTGAAAAAATGTTTACAACAAAGATATCATAACCCTTTGAATACTTAAAAGAATGATAGCAAAGCAAGTAATTCTATTTAAAGATGCAGCACTATTGTTCTGCATCTAGATGAACAAATAAAAGCCAAAGACAAGTTACAGTTTATATTTGAAAGTTACTTAGCCTTTTTCTTAAAATCAGCCCTAAATGAAATGTTTAACTCCCTTTAAATGTGTGACACCATCCATCACAATTTTATAGTTAGACACATAATAATGTATAATCTCAGCTTGCTGTCCACTTGTAAAAATGGGAATAGACTTCGAGAAATAAGCAATTTCCCAACAGAAAATTGGAAATTCTGCCAACCAATTCCAGGTGACCTGCCATCAATCAGTGTTAAATTCTCCCGAGCTATTGCTGAAGGGTATTGCCATTACTGACGGGCTTCACCTGGTGACTAATGGTATATAACAAATACATTCAAGAACTATAGAAATCCTAAGAATCTGTAATTGTCAGTTAACTTCCAGCAAAGACCTTCTCAGGCAATTCAGAAAGTGAGTGAGATTTCTATAACCTCGAAACTACTCATTTTTACTATAATGTTTTTTAAAAAAATCAGAATGACTTGATGCCATGAAACTAAATTAAATCAGACTGCAAAACACTTATTTGTTGCAGAATGATTTAATGTAAATCTACTTTGCCATACACACTGACTATGTGCTAATGCGGCAATTACTCTAAACCTGGACTTACATTCAAGTTTCTAGAAAAACTTTGTGTGATTAATAATTATGATTAATGTTTGAAGTGTGCTGTTCCAGGGTAATAGTTTCCTTCACTTGCCTGAGTATATGTTTAGAATTAAGTATTCAAGTGCTTTGGTTACCCATGTATAGCCAGAGTAGCTATGAATTACTTTACAGGTGAGAAGCATGCTACAGACAAGAAATCTTGACTGTGTTCAATCAGTATCAGAGAAGCAGAGAGAAATGATGATGCATTTGATACAAGGAATCTCCAAGATAAGGAAATAGGGTTTCCACAATTGTCAAAAACAGAATCCGTGAAGATTTAAAGCTCTTTGTGAACTACAGAATTTTTAATTTCCACTGAACTTTCCGATTAAAAGAGAAAATAAAATTTAAAAAAGTAATGGGAAACACTTCTGGGTCCATCCTGGAATCAGATCAGATCAGGAAGTCTCTTTTCCCCTAACAGCCCTTTCAAAGTCGCTAACCCTGAGTTTAAAGGCCCACAGGACTTCTGTTGTCAGCGAAGCTATACACAGAGATCCAATGCAACAATTCTGCTTGCCTGGTTTCTATGAGGCAACTCACAGGGGTGAAGAAAAGCACATCTACGAATATTAGCAGAACCTAAATTTATAAAACCTGCAACAAGATGGGTAACTAATCATGTGTTAGGGGAGCAAGAGATAGCAGTACCAGAATACGTCTTTTTTTTCTCTAAATAGATCTGCTTCATGCTGTGCTATGTTAGGATAATAATTGTGGGTTTCTAAGATAGATACTGCAACATTTTAATTCATGGTGAAAAGCTGTATTATAGTTCTAAAGTCCATAGGACACTGGGCCACTCCCAAAAACAATGCAAATCAACAAAAAACAAAGGAGATGAAAATATTTTACATGCATTCAGTATCTGCTTTGTCCAAAAAGGTGGAAGATGATGAAGGCAGAGAATTACATGTGAACAGAAAAGAAACAGTCTTTATATCCCTGATAACATTCGAAATAAGAAGCTTCCTCATGCCTTTCACCATGGCGCAGGTAAAATGTAGACAGAAGAAGAAATCTCTACATAACAGAGACATCTGGATTTTCCATGTATATATGTAACAGTGGAGATTTCATCCCAACGTGATTCTGATGGTTTAGGAGTTGGGGTTTTGTTCATAACTCATTATGTGCAGCCTTCTTATCCCTTGACCAGCCAGCCAGCAGTGGCAAGAGCTTAATAGTTGGCTTTCCAGAATTACTGTTAAGAAATCTTCCCTCAAGCAGAGGAAGAGCCTTTTACTTCCAGATGATGCCACCTGATTCATTTAGTCAGGGTTTGCTTGCTGTTGAGCAGGTTAAATGCAGAAAAGTAAATTTTCAAAAGAGCAGCCAGTTTCTCAATAAAAACAGGGCTCGTTATGATGGGCTACAAAGTTATCATGGACATTCTTTTCTGTTAAAAACACAGGTCAGTGCCAGTGCGAGCAAAACTATGAGTAGGTATTGGTTATGAACATAGGACTGAAGTAATGTGAGGTCTTCATTCCCAAAGTCAGGAGATGCTCAACATTTCATAAATTTCTGTGAATAATCAGATCATCTTTACAGTGTTTATTAACTTTCTCACTGCATCCCTCCGTCAGAGGTGTTACTTAGAGACATTTTACAGATGAAGTATAAAATGGAGAGGTGCTAAGTGGAAAAAGAATTAATATCCAAGAGTGGGTTTCAGTCCCTTTGACATACTGAGAAATGATATGTCCCATTCTCTCCATAGCTTGCTGTGCTCTCTCTGAGTGCTTAACATAATTTGTAAAAGAAATCAGCTTAGATTTTCGAAGTAGAGACTTAAAATAGCCTTAAATACTTAATGGCAGATTGAAAGATTAAGGAATAAAAGTTGAAATATATTGAACAAAATATCATCTAAGATATTAATTTAATTACCAAGTCTCCTCTGAGGGTTCAGTAACTGATGTGTGGTAGCGTGGACTTAATTTTTCCCTTTAAGTTCAGAACAGAGAGAAGCAGCAGATGACATGATCCTTTATTATTCTCCAGATTTACATCAATGAACGTTGTATTGCTGTATTTCACAGAACAATGGTCCTTCAAGTTTAGTATCTTGTCTCAAGACATGTTTTCTGAGAGTACAGTCACTAATGGAACTCACTGAAAGATTTCAAACTGAAAATATATTAGATTAAAAATTAGATTTTCCTTTGAAATCACATATTCCCAGATAATTGCCCTTTTTAAAAATTTTAAAGATAATTTAAAAATTATTTCAGCTTGCTGAGTTAAACTCCAGCCTATGAGATACTAACTGAATAGCACACTGCCATTAAGCAGCCTTAAATATTTTCAATCTGTTCAGTAACTGCCCATAACATATACTGGTATTCACTGAGTCACTGATGCACCCAAATGACTTTTTGAAAACCTGGACTTTCGTTATTTGGATTACTTTAAAACAAATTAAATACAATAATTTCTCTCATTACTGTTAAAAAACCCCAAGTATTAACACATTTCAACACACTGCAGTCTTCAAAACTCTTGAATTCTGACCATGTAAGTTCCATAAGCAAAGGATGAATTCGCAGTCACTGTAAGTTCTGCTGATTACACAGGAATAGCAGGAATGTAAACCAGATGATTTTAAAACAGTTCTAAAGAGATTTAGAGCTGTAAGTACCAGATCTGTATATGACAGGATCTATGCAAGAGATAACCCTAAAAAAGACCTTTCTTCTTATGAATAGTTGTACTAAATTCACAAGAACAGCTCAGACAAATGTATTCTACTGAGTAGGAATAAAAATAGGCCTGTACATGCTGACATCTGAAAGAAAAAAGAAGCAGGTATTTTCATAATGTAGCACATTTTTACTGTATTAAAGAGAGATGCCTTAGAAATCCAAAGACATAGCATTGCTTATGACAAATACTGATTAGAACTGCTCAGGCCTGGAGGTACGTGTCCACTTCAAGCTCTGTGAACCTCTTACAAAGCCCATCAGGCTTTTCAGGCCTGTCCCATATTGTTCACACATTGTGTACTAGCATCTCCATCTGTGACACATCACAGCCATGACACGTAGGAAGGAGAGAATGAGCATTACAGTTCACAAAGAAATATGTGCTATGGATTGTTTACAAAAATAAGTATATATAAAAAAACTACAGGAAATAGGTCTCCTTACACCTACAGTCTGGGAAGAAGAGCTTTCTATCTAACATATCTCATAGTAAATTATTATGAAAATTAGAGGAATACTTTAGTATTATATAATTATGCAGAATTATGTCTTTTCTGTAACATCACAGAAGTTATTGATAAACCTTAGGATATAATAAAGAGTTTAGCTGAAATATTTTCTCAGAGTATTACACTATTAGGGAAATCTAGATTTCCTGAAGGGGTAAATTCTGACACCCGTACTCATGCTAAGTAGAACCTTACTTCATGAGTTATCTCACTGATTTAATAGACTTATTCATTGAAGAATTTCTTAGAGTGGTCTGGAGGCCTGTAAGCAAGCCCCTACTTTTTAATACACAAAGATTGTTTTCCAAATCCTTCCTCAGCTGACAATTTCCCCATCAAAGGCAGAACAGCATTAAAAAGACCTGCAGCATTGCCAAGCTTAAAATAAGTGATTCTGTTGTATTAAATACAAATACTGAGATGTGGCTATGCACTTTGGAAGGAAGACATTCCCCTTCCTTGAAAAATGCAAGAAAGCAAAAACACTAAAGTAGTTTTGATAAATGCTGTCATTCTCTAAGGAAATTTAGGAATTAGAATGCTATTAAATGGAGCTACTTTATATCCTCTTTGAGTTTTAATTTCTTCTAACAATGGAAACGGCCTTTGGGAAGATGTCAGATGTTTATCCCATGAGGATGTGAAGTGGCTCAATTATGTCCTTGTGAGTAGTCTGAGGCAATGAAAGCCAGAGACCTTGCAGTCCCCTGGCCTACTCCGTCTGTAGTAAGCTTCTTCCAAGCCATTAAAATAAACAAGCAAACAGCTCTACCATTCTCCACACACAGAGAGAAATTTCTGTGATTCAGTAAAATTTCAAACATCAAAAAATGTTTGAAAGTGTATATTCTAATCACAAATATGCTTTTTGGGAACATCTGTGTTTTGGACATATTACTAAGTTTGGCCCAACTCTCCTCTCACATCACTGCTATCAGTGTCACTGTGGCTTATTTCCAACCTGCTAAATCCAGACAAGATTATTTGAAGTTGTCTCATTTCTTTGAACTGGCCCCTCCCAGCATGAGGATACCACCGGTCTGTGGGCTGGGCATGTGGCACCTTCAAGGTTCTGAAAAAATAACTACAATTACAAGGAAGCAGGAGTAAAGAGCACACTGTTTTGGATTGCAACTAGTAATACCCTTTAACAGGGACAAGCCAATTTGGAAAAACTTACAGTAAAAGGACACCAAGTCATGATGGAAGAATAAATATAGAGGGAAATCAAGACAGCATAGTGTGAACAGCACTGTTCTGAGATTTAAATATCAGAGGTTTTAGGAGCTATTCATTCAAAAAAATGAACAGAATAGAAGGTTAAAGAAGTGAGAGGTGTTCTCTAACCCATAACAGCATGGCTCACTTCATAATGGCCTCCACTGCAGTCTTTCATTGAGCCGCTTTCTATTCTGAGTAGAATATTTTGTAAAGTTGCATCTTTTAAAGTCCAGAAAGCAATCAGTGAAGCAAGATGCATCTCCTTTAGAAACAGGAATTAAAACTCACCCCATGTTCCATGAAGCCATCAAGTTCATGGCTGAGCAACACAATCTAGAGTTGAATATAATGAAGCTGCTGTATAATGTCACATTACAGAAAACTCTGCAATCCTAAAAAAAAATACCTACTGCATTCTGATAACACAGCTCCCTTTCCCCCTACTAAAAAAAGTTCAGAAGAAAACAAGGAAATGGATTCAGGCATAGCAATATCTTCCAGTACATGTTAATTAGGCAGTTTTTCAGTCAAAATATACACAGTGAAACACCCAACTGAGATTCTTCAGACATTATCAGAAATTAAGTATATTAATTGCACATGCTGTTATAAACTGATCTTTCTTCACTATAAATTAACAAAACTATGGAGAGCAAAATCATTGTTATTTGATTGCTAAAATATTTTTATAAATGACCATTAACTGTTCATTTGCAATTCCATTAGTTGACTGCAACTTGTTAGCCTTGAAAACTCTATTATAAGAGGAATTCAACCTAATTTCTAAATTGTTAACCTCTACAATGGATGTTGAATCTAATTACTCATTCTTACTCCCAAATTTGGGGCATCCATGATTATCCCAAACTTTAATAGACATAAGAGCGATGATGAATCAGGCCTTAGACTTTTTCCTGGCCTTATATGTCTGAAACACTTGGAGGCTTACCTTAAGAATAACCATACAAGGAGGCAATAAAAATCAGTTGCTTGGTAGACTGCAATAAAAATGGACTAAGCAAGAGTAAATAAGATAAATCCTCCATATGTCTCTTAAGAGATGACCCTGATGGCAAGAGCCATTTCCTGTGCAGAAATCACTTCCTCGCTTGCAATTTATGTTTGGCCATTTTTCTTCTCCTTTATCTGAAAGTTGAAATTTCACAGTCTTTCATATCCTGCCTTTTTAGGGTAAGAAAAAAAACCCCAACAACTAGAATATACTCCCCCAGCACTGAAGAGAGAAGCTGGCTACCGCAGTCATCTACACCTGAGAAGGTTCATGCAGTGCCTTCCACGGCCATGCCACAGATGCTGTCTTCCTACATGGTGGATTCCTGCTATGAACACAGTTCATTATTGATCTATATGCCATTCTATATCAGGTGAGAAGATATAGTTTGTTCTGTATCTTAACAGGCACCAGGCTGTGGAGTCTGAAAGGCTGATTGATACAGAATTACAGAATCATAGAATAGTTTGGGTTGGAAGGAACCTTTAAAGGCCATCTAGTCCCACAATCCTGCAGTGAGCAGGGACATCCTCAACGAGATCAGGTTGCTCAGAGCCCTGCCCAGCCTGACCTTGAATGTTTCCAAGGATGGGATATCTACCACCTCTCTGGGCAACCCGTTCCAGTGTTTTACCACCCTCATTGTAAGAAATTTCTTTCTTAAACCTAGCCTAAATCTACTGTCTTCTAGGTTAAAACCATCACCCCTTGTCCTATCGCAACAGGCCCTGCTAAAAAGTTGGTCCCCATCTTTCTTATAAGCCCTGTTTAAGTACTGAAAGGCTGTGAAAAAGTCTCCTTGGAGGCTTCTCCAGGCTGAACCACCCTTTCTTCATAGGAGAGGTGTTCCATCCCTCTGATCATTTTTGTGGCCTCCTCTGGACCTGTTCCAACAGGTCAATGTCTTTCCTGTGCTAAGGTCTCTAGAGAGTTTTTAAGAGAGTTCTTATAATGAAACAGTACTAGTGACACATATCTTCTTATCAGGCATACAGTAATTTTGCTTTGTGGCTTGGAAAATCTCTTTCATTTAAATTCACCTACTAGGCGCTGTGTGTCAGGCAATTATTCTCTACCAGAAGATTTCAAAGTCCAAGCAAATTAAATGGCCTCTGTTCTTAAAGTAATACTGCCCTCAAAGCATCATTACGGTTGTTAAGAAATAGCAAACCTGAAGGCACAAAGATTTCTCTTCTCTCCTATGAATACAGGTGCAATTCCTATTATTGTTATTGGCAATCAGGTGTATGTATTTACAGATCTAATGTAGAGTTTTTCTGGATGAGGAACACAGTGGAATACTCACAATTCTGAAAGAACAGCACTGAAAAGAAGAACTCAGTTCAGTTTCCAGAGCACTGAGGCTTCTGAATTAATATAATTCAAAATATGATTGCCTATAGTGGCAGTAGTTCCAAATCTGTAAATCAAAGGTAAAATCAAGTTTTGTCAGGAAAAGACTCCTGAGGAACAAGAACAACCTTGCAAGACATGGCACCAGTGAGCATTTTTCTTCCTTTGAGTTACTACTAAGTGAATGTTCTTGTGAAGTACAGAAAACCTCCATGTGTTGCTGAATTTTAACCTTCGGTTGCCACCTCTCTGAAATATAAAGTCAATGGTTGATTTTCATGTCACACATTCAAAAAACTTACAGTCATTTACAAACCTTTGGAACCACTGCCCAAAATACAGGCCATCTGAAAGCCTAGAGATGATTTCATTTACAAGTGTACAGAAGTAGTCTGGGGAATTATAGGATGGCAGTCCACGTTTGCAAAGAATAGCCATAACCCACAGGAGAAGCAGCACAGCCCTGAAAAAAAGCACATTCAGCAAGCGTCAAAAAAGATGTGAGGACAAGTTTTTAACAGTCATGTACATTTTCAAAGCGTTGCAAGGGAAATTAGGCACAGAAATCCTTTCAAACAGAAGAGATTATTTAGACAGACCTTCTGAAATCCTTGAATTAGAAACTATTCTTCTAAGTACCTTCTCTAGCAATATCATGCCACTTAAAGAGTCAGAAGAAAACAATGTCCAAGTTTACTTGAGAGACTGAAGAATTTCTGAGCCGTTTGCTGGTAAAACTGATCTATGGCAATAGGAAGTCAGCAACAGAATTCTAGCTTCTAATCCAGTACAATCTATGTTGCTAAAACAGTACTTAAAAATGACAGCATTTCCTCTGATCCCATAAAGAACCAATGCCATAATCAGACAGGCTTTCAAGGCTGTAACACTGCTACTGTCATCCTTTCTCAGCCAGGTTCACAAAAGCAATATGTTCGCAGTAGTTCCCACTGAGAACACACAAGTTGTTGGTTGTCAAGCACTTTAGTAAATCTCTCTTCTTCCATTTATTTCTCTGCTATTTCTATGCACATCCTGCATATCTATCCAGTAATGACACGATCTAGGTTGTGTGGTACTGCAGTCACTGTGGCTATAAAAACCTGTGGTTGGTTAGACAGCCAGTTTTGCCTCACTAAAATTTTCCTGGAGGACAGGATTTAGGCTTTTTTTAGTTTATAAGTTGTTTGCATTCTCCACAAAAAGTATGCAGAATTTGGCATAGCCAGTTTGCAGGTATTGTCACCTGGTTATAATCTTTGGATTAAAGTTTTCCAACTTAACTAGCATTTAGGTATCATTTCAGCTCCCCTAAGTAGCACAATTTATACTTCAATGTCATTAAATTGAAGAAGATAAGATAAAAGACAAACATGAAGGTACCTAAACAAAGGCAACGTAAGATAACATTGCCAAAAGCATCTCAAGTGATCAGAGTTCTAGAAAACATGACCTGTGAAGAAAGGCTGAAAGAAGGGTTATATCTAGCACAAAAGGACATTGAAAGACAGCAGTGTAAGAGTTGTCTTCAAACACATGAAGAAACATTTAAAGAGGAGAAAGAGACAGTTATTCTCCACATGCACTTGGAATAGGACAATAAATAATGGGCTTAAATTGCAACAAAGAGGAGGGAGGAAGATACCACTCCCACAAAAGGGCTGGTAAATTACTAGAATGAACTGCATGGACAGGCAGTGCAACCTTTATCACTGGAAATTTAAGAATAAATTAGATGAGCTATTGCCAGGAAGTGTTTAGACAGAGCTGATCCTACACAGCGATGGGGACAATGCACCAGATGACCACTTCAGACTCCTCCTATACCTGTTTTCTATTATGTTACTATTTCTCACTATTAGTTCCCAAGCTCCAGATTTCCAATGATATAGAGGCATGTGTAGAGCAGAATAATGGAAAGGAGGTCAGTTGGCACTTTAGAAATTCTCCTTTTTACTTATCTTCATTTACTGGCACCTAAAAGCTTTCAAAACCATCTAGAAGTGTCCAGATCACTTTTGAAAGCAGGCTCCTAGTCAGCTAAGAAACACTGAAAATCTTATTCAAAGTGACTATTCCAAGTGTACACAAAAAGCATCTAATGATAGTACTTGGGTACTGTCCTGACTATAGAAGAGGTCAAACTGAGCTGAATAGAACTGTTCATGTTATTAAAGTTAACAGCAATTGAAACACTTCACTATATGGGGAGCTTATTGACAGAACTGTATCCAGAACGAAAGGAATTCCAGCCTTGAATAACGATACTGTGTTTTTCTGTCTCCCATGCTTTCAAAAAAGCCAGTATAAGATATAGGTAAATATAGGCAAACAGATGGAAATAACCTGTCCAAATATTTTCTGAAATTATCTCCTTTGTGCAGTTTGCCAGAATCAGCTCCCGAGCATGTGTTTTATAAAGGATATTACACCTCATAAATTTCAGTTAACTACTGTTAGAGACAAGAATGAATATTATGCAGGGCAGGTTATTTGCCTATCATACTTTCACAGCAGCTACTGTCAGATAGTAGGTACTGGAGCAGCTAAAATTTGGGCCAGATCACATTTTTTATGCTCCTACAGTAGTTTTGCTTCCTGAAGATCCATACATGCCCTCATGGTATTCAGTGAAGTTCATCTATTTCAAGCCAGTTCAATATCAAGTACTCAGTCACTGATTCCAATTAAATCTCTGCTTAAAACCAACTCTTTCCATTCTTTTTCCATTTGTCTTGTCCTTTATTTCATTACTTCACTTAAAACAGAAAATAAACTCTTCATTGTTATTGAACCGAAGTCTTGTAAGCACAGTGACGTTGCAGCAGTATCTGTGAATGATTTAAAAAGATACTTAATATATTTTACTGTATGTAATGCCACGAAGCCTTGGCATTTAGGTATTAGTGTAAAGCAAATAATAACAACTGTGATTAAAACTGAAACACCTAACAGTGCATTATACAAATGTAAAAATAAAAGAAAAGATGGTTTAGATAGTAAACAAGGATATGGGAAAATCCAATGGGAGTCAAAGATAAGTATACTTAAAGCCATAAAATTTCCTAGTGTCAAAACTAATTGAGGGAAGCAGCTTGTCACTAATGTAATTGTGCCTTAATAATCGAGATGGCATCTACATAAGCCTGTGAGAAAGGCAGCTCTAAAAGACATAAATGAAAACTTTTGAAGAGATCGGGTTTATTCTCTGAGCCATTTGTGTTGTGCATCAAGCTGAAATAATTGGATGCATCGTTTCAAAACATACAGTTTCTGCTTGAGTGAGTAGGAGGACCTCCTGTAGTTCAGGGTAACCCACAGTCTGTTCCGGGGACCTTCAAAATTCACTAGGTGGTCCCCTGAGAAACAACCCATGTCATCTGATCTCCTAGCTCTTTTCTACCCCAAATTTATACAGTCTGTCAAGGTTGTCAATGTGAAAGCCATTTAGATGTTGTCTTGCTTCGCATTTCCTACTCTAAAATGTTTCAGAAATGAATCAACTATCTCTGAATAGAGAACAGGTCTAAGAATTGGCAAGGACTTCATTTCAACATTTATTAAGGGCTTATCAAGTAAAAAGGACTGGAAGAAAAAAGAATAAAATATTTTATTTCCCCGCCCTCCACCTAGTCTGAATGACAGTCCTTTTGAGGTCAGTATTGCTTAAGCCTGTAAAATGAAAGTGCTACGAATCACAATCAAATAACTGTCAGGCACCTTATTAAATTTCATTCAGTTCCATACAAAATCTTAAGGGACCATCGCTATCTTCCAATTTAGACAAAGATTAAATAAAAGCTGATCAAAGATTTATAGAATTCTAAAGTGATACTAAACACAATGTGCTATGCCTGGAAAGCTTTCTCTGGTACAATGGAGTTAGAAGTGGCCTGCTTTAATGGTTTTATTTAAGAACCACTTTTCATTGGAGAAAAAATTAGCAGTTTACAGCCAACTCACCTAATTAAAATCTCATAATTCACAGTCTAAATCAAGTTTGCACTGACGCTAGGATTCATATTGCTATATGATAGAATAAAAATCAGTAATATCCTCAAAAAAAGAGGCAACATTACAATTTTTTTTTAATTCATTAAAAAAGTCAAAACTTCACACTTGGTGGGTTTCCAGATGAGCAATTTTCAGCCTATCTCCATCAAAATAAATGTAAAGGTAAGCTAAGAAGGTCTCCTAAGTGCAGGTTGTAGCAGTAGTCACTATAGCGTCTATTTTTGCCACTATAATACCCCTGGTTTTATCCACCTATGGTAAAGTATGACATGCAATCATTGTCCCACCATATTAAAAACATTAATAGGACATGATGGTCATCTTTGGGTGAGCAAAGAGTTCCCAGAAAAACTCAAATGGAAGAGGGAGTTTCACAGTATGCGGAAAAAGGGACTGGCCACTTGGGAGGAATATATGAACGTTGTCAGGGTACGCAGAGGAACAACGAGGAAGGCCAAGGCCCACTTGGAACTAAATCTACAATGCATGTCAAAGATAACAAGAAGGGCTTCTTGTACCAGTACTTAAGGGGTAGCTACAAAGAAGATGAAGATTCCCTTTTTACAAGGGGTCACGTGGAGAGGACAAGGGGGAAGGGACACAAGTTGCTCCTGGGAAGATTCCGACTGGACACCAGAGGAAAAGTTTTCACAGTGAGGACAGTCACCATTGGAATAATCTCCCCAGGGAAGTGGTTGACTCGGCCACGTTGGACACCTTCAAGAGTCGCCTGGACAGGGAGCTGGGCCATCTTGCCTAGACTGTGCTCTTCCTAGAAAGGTTGGACTAGATGATCCCTGAGGTCCCTCCCAACCTGTGATTCTGTGATTCTGTAACTCTAAATACCTCATCAGTAAAAGGAAAACTGGGGACACAGTGGGCCCACTGCTGAACTAGGTGGGTGCCCTGGTAATGCAGGATGCAGAGAAGGCAGAGACCCCAGGGGTTTGTGCTGGGTCCAGTCCTGTTCAACATATTCATCAATGACCTGGATGATGGGACAGGGTGTCCTCTCAGCAAGTTTGCGGATGATACCAAGCTGGGAGGAGTGGCTGATACACCAGAAGGCTGTGCTGCCATCCAGCGAGACCTGGACAGGCTGGAGAGCTGGGCCGAGGGGAACCTGGTGGAATTCAACAAGAGCAAGTGCAAGGCCCTGCCCCTGGGGAGGAACAACCCCACGCACCAGTACAGGTTGGGGGCTGACCTGCTGGAAAGCGGCTCTGTTGAGAAGGCCCTGGGAGTGCTGGTGGACAACAAGCTGACCATGAGCCAGCACTGGGCCCTTGTGGCCAAGAAGGCCAATGGTATCCTGGGGTGCATTAAAAGGAGTGTGGCCAGCAGGTCGAGGGAGGTTATCCTCCCCCGCTACTCTGCCCTAGTGAGGCTGCATCTGGAGTGCTGTGTCCAGTTTTGGGGCTCCCCAGTTCAAGAAGGACAGGGAACTGCTTGAGCAAGTCCAGCAGAGAGCTACCAAGATGATGAGGGGACTGGAACATCTCCCTTATGAGGAAAGGCTGAGAGACTTGGGTTTGTTTAGCCTGGAGAAGAGAAGACTGAAGGGGAATCTTATTGATGCTTATAAATATCTAAAGGGCGGGTGTCAAGAGGATGGGGCCAGACTCTTTTCAGTGGTGCCCAACGACAGGAGAAGGGGCAATGGGCACAAGTTGGAACACAGGAAGTTCCACCTCTATTGGATTCCTGCAGGATCCAGTACTGTAGTCCCTGGTATGGGTGTACCCGTTCAAGCAGGGGGATTGGACATGATGACCTCCAGAGTTCCCTTCCAACCCCTACCATTCTGTGATTCTGTGTCATATAGGGAAGGAAAAGAAGCAATAAGAAGACAAAGGTGCATTAACAGAGAAAAGTTTCTTCATATTTTCTTTTCTTGCTGTTCAAAGAAAGAACTCCTGAATAGGAAGAGTCACGAGCAGGTAAGAGCCTGCCTTACACATTTAGAGAGAAAGCTCTTAAAATTGTGTTTGTTTTCAAGGCAACTAGGTTCATTACAATATGAGTGCTTTATAAAGTGTTCCAGTGTTTATCTGCAACAGAAATCATACTTCTATAAGAAAGATTTCAGCCTAAGGCTTACAAGAAATTTATGACTCTGCACATAAACTCAGAAGTTTGTGGTAGAACCTCTTGAGGGTCAATGTACAATTATAGCAGACATGCTGATTTCTGAAAAGCTTTTAATGATATGTAACTCAGAATATTTTCACTGTGTTGTATATCTAGTCTACTTTCTTCTACCGGGTCCCTTTGCAAACTTATCTGAATACCCACAGAACCCTTTGTTAGTGAGGTGATGCTAACTGTGTCCTAGAAATGTGGATCTATATTCATTGAAAAATTAAACATAGGACAAAGATGCAAAACTCAGATCCTCCCATACCTTCTTGACATTGGTGCAGCCTCACTGACCTCAGACAGATGTGAAAGCAAAGGCTAAATTTGCAGCACAAATGCCAAACAACAGCACTTGTGACTCCTACAAGTTGTGGTATTTCAAAATCACTTTCAGACCCCAGAAATAATATACAGCAAGACATCAACTAAGCCATCTTTCTGTTAGCAGTCTATGTAGTTTTCCGTATTTCTAAATACACTTGGCACAAAATCATAAGGAGAACTGTCAATGACAGTGTTTATACTTGTAGTTCATATATAAGGTTATTCTGTTATCTGGACACGATAAACCTAAACCAGGCTCCTGTAAAGGCAATTCATAAATGTCAGCCACAAGGAAAAAGATATTAAAGTGGTTTACAGTAAGCGTGTTTACTTTTTACTAACAAGTTCAAACTGAGAACCCTTCACCTCTACTCAGTAACATCACAGGTAATTAGTGAATAACTTTTTATCATGCACTGAAAAAGAAAGATGTAAAATAAACTAAAACATAACAAGAATCATTGCCTGCCAATCACAACTTCAGTGTTGGTATGACCTAATTCTTTTTGATACTACTTAAAATACACAATTTAGGATGAATTCTGAAGGGGCAAGGTAGCTGTACAGAGAGATGGATTTAACAGCGGTTAATAGGCTTTCCTGTGTATCATTTAAAATAATCGCTTTGGTCATTTTTTTAGGATTAGCAGAGATCAACATTCAGGATTAAAAAATAAGAGTAGCAAAATGAACTGAAGTGAAAATACATCGTATGCCACTCATTCATCTATGAAAGATTTTCTTTCTGTTCTTTCCTTAATGCAGGATCTTCCTGCTAACATTAAGCACGTGAATTGTAAGTACTTCTGAAACATGCTAATTTCCAACTGTCAGTGCCACAGAAACCTCTGTGAACCTCTCTGATGGGTCTTGTGTCTGAGGAAGGAGCTCCATCTGAATTCGGTACACTAGGATGGTTTAAAATTCCTTTTTTTGGAACATCTCCAAGGAAGCAGAGGTGGGAGCAAAAATGAGACAAAAATTGGGAAATCCCATCTTCCAACTTCTGTTGCTAAGAGCCTTCTTACAAGCCAGAAGAAAAACAAATACAACAACCAAACTCTCACAAAAACCAGGACATACACATGGTGGGAATTTGGGTGAAAAATGTACATGCCATGTTTTTTCTTCTTCTGGGGAGTGAGGTATAGAGTTCTATTATCTGGGCCTGACACAGGCAGGGCTTTTTCTCATCATCCGTTTTTGTCTGTGAGAAAAGAATTAGAAGAGAAGACTCCTAAATTTTCCCTTCTACTGTCTCTTAGCCTCAGGCAATATGAGGTCTGTTACTTCCCAAAACCAGGAAAAGACATACAGAAGTTGTCATTTATATTACAGAGAAGAAAAGCCTATCCTTAATCCAGCACTTGGTGGCCTCAGAGGAATGATATACAGAGAAAAAGCCTGCTGCTCTTTTTCATCTGGCACCTTTCCCAAGGAAGCTGTCCCTCCTATACTTCAGCGTCACCCAACACACTCCTTGTATATTCCTTTATAACAAGAATACTTGGATGGGTAAGTTGGCAGAGGAAGGACCATTGATACTATAGCAAAGGTAGGTGAATTCTACTTTGACCTAATTCAGAGGCAATATATAATGCATTTGCTCTCAGCAATATCACTGGTCACGAACCCTTCTGTTCTCTTACTGTTACTAGTGCTGTTCCTTTCAGAGAAATGCCATTTTACCACATCATTTCCCAGTTCCTACCTCAGCTCCAGAAACAGCATTCAGCAAAACCCCACCTTGAAACCTTTACCCATTTTTGAAGTTTAACCCTATTATACAGACCTTAATCTGAGTTTCTGTAACTTTCAGATGGCAATGCTGGGAATCTACTGAAGAGGGCCAAAGCAGTTTGAAAATGGGCCTTTGGTCTAAGATATGGACAGGATCAATCACAGTTACACAGTAGGGTCAAACTCTGATGGGGCAATCTTTCTTTGTTTCATCAAAAATGCCCACTATTAGATGAGCATATACCTTTAAATTAAGCTAATGGAACCTATGTGGAAAACTTGGTATTAACTCATTAGAAAAATTAAAAGCCAGGCACCCAGTGAAATTACCTGTGTTCTCAACCTGTCCTGTTTCACAGCTACTGAAGTTCCGAGCTCACATAAACAACTTCTATTTCTTTTCACTATGGGAATATAAAAAAAGAAATATTTTATATTTTTACCTTGATTTTGTATTTAGAACTAAGAACTGACAGAAAAAAAACTGAAATGGAAATTAAAGTGCATAAACAACACATTCATGTCCACTAGGAAAACAAATTTAGTCCTGAAACCTTTACATGCCAATATATTTGATAAAAGGCTTATACAAAAAAATAAATATTTTGTATTTTTATTGTCCAAAACTATCTGAAGGATGAAAACTATAGTGTAAAGAGTGTATGACATATTTCTAAGTAATTTTTGACAAATCAGACAGAAGCTATTGAACTACTTTAAAATAGTAGCATATGTATTGAAGAAGCCTTCACAGAAAGCCACAGAAAATCTTAGTTGGGCTTAAACATGCTGACATTGCTTTCTTTTTGTTTGGAAGTGAAGTCAAATAACATATTTGCTTATTTAATTATTTATAATCAATAAAACCAGTTGTAGAAACATACTCTGTAAAATCAAAGTAGCCTCATCTTTAAAGCATGCTCTTAAATTTTCTAGAAACCAGTTTAAGATCTGTGCAGGGGCCTGCTTTTCAGCAAATGCTGAGCACTAGATATGACTGAGCTATTTTATTTGTTTCCTATTTTTAACAGACAACTTCATATGATAGTTTAGCAATTATTTTCAAATTGAACTTCTATTCTCTGCATATTTTGCTTTACGCATATAATCTTGCATCAACATTTCTGCCACTTGTAGCATATTTTTTAAATCGAAGCCCTTCTTTCCACAGGAGACTGAAACGTTTGAATCCCTATCGACAATCTAAGACCTCATGTACAACATAAAAAATTCCAAAGAACCAAAGAATGTTTAATAGAAAATGGCATCTATAAAGGACAATGAAGCCAAGGCAGTCTCTTGGTAGCTAAAACACGTGACAGACCCATGGGCAGCTTCAAAGCTGCTATGATGATGCATCTGCCAAGCAGCCAGCTGCTCCTGCTAGACAATCTTCTTTGTGACTTGGCATCCAGATCTTGTGCTTGCCATTCAAAAGCAACAGAAAGAGTCACAGGATACAGGATGTCAGCTATCCCTTCATAGGACATACAACATCTGTAAAAATCCCAGTGGAGATAGTGGATACCATGGGAAGCAACATTTTTGCTCTAAAATGCTGTTGCAGTCATTCACAAGGGGAAAATGCAAACTGAAAACTAAATATATTGTAAGAGCTCCTTCATCTTCCCGATGAAGTATCTCAGGACTCAGAAAAGCTCCTGTGGCATAAAGAAGTACTATTTTCATTATTTTGAAGACAACTGAGGTACCAAAGATTAGACGGCTCAGGAGAGGTCACAGAGGGCATCTGTGAGAATAAGGATTCAAGTACGTCTCCCCAGAAACAAGACTAACATTATACATAACAGATCACCCCTTCTTCCCTACAAAGGACAGATAATTTCTATGTGCAACAAGAGGTTTGCTGTACAGCAACCATCAGAAATGAAACCATTACAACTAAGTTAAATTATAGTTGCGCAGAATCTCCTCTTAAAAGCCTTTCACAGTTTTAATGAAGGATTCGTGTATTTCCTAGTTATATTTTACATCATTCTATACAATATTAAAGCAAATCTATAATTTACTATTACATTCTGTAAGATGATTCCGAGAAGTTAGCCTCTTCTCTCAAGCCTTAAAGAATTTTATAGTAAGAGTAGGCTTGATTTGATTGCTTAACCCTCTTCAGACTTATATATGAATTCTTATTTTTATGGGTTCCTTGGAAGTGAATAAATTGCTGTTCAATCCCCTGTAAACTTAAAAGCAGCAGTGAATATCATGATGGAAACATTTGGCGTTGGTGCTACAGCATGAATAGCCAGGTTTAAAAGCTCATAGAGCAGTGATTTGAAAGTCTCAGATTAATTTCCAGCCAGGCTCATTCCCTGGCAAGAAGTGATGAGGTGAATGGAACACCACCTACTCCCTCTTGCAGCTGTTTCTATCTCAGCATTCACTTCATATACTTTCCCTGAGCTTGTTTCTGTGTCTAGAGGGCAACCTGGCATCAGCTTCTTTGAAACATTCATATACTATATCATATCCAGGGATATGGCAACATTTAAACAAGACAGACGATTAAAAGACAGTGAGAGCCATGCATTATGGATTAAAGTGTAGAATGGAGAGTTTTTGGAACATTAGTGTTCCACAAATATTAACTATAAGCTCATGTGAAGTATTGAAGTATGTTCTTTCAGTGCAAAACTGAAAAGAAAATAGAGAAACATATCCCAGTTGTAGGAACAAATTATATATTTATAATTCTTTATTAGGATTTTCTGAAAAGACAGTGTGCTCATAATCACACATAGGCAACAGAGGAGTTATGAAAGCTAATATTTGGCCTTAATATAGTCTTATTTATACTGCAGTAATTTGTAGGAACAACAATCAAGAATCTTCAGCTTGTATAAAGCTCAAAAACAAAAGAAAACATGAGAAGAGAGATGATGTTCAAAAATACACTGACACGTTCATTGTCTTTGTTGTGTCACCTGTGGATTCCATCAAAAGATGAAGGCAAACTGAAAATTATTTGTCTCCTAAAATATATGTACAGGAAATATTTATTCTGATATATGACTGATTAAATGTTGCAGCAGTCTCAGAAATAGTGAGAATTCCTCTGGAAAACAGAGACAAGACATCATCTGGGAGGCCGACAGTCCTGACCAGCTGGATTGTTCAGGTTGCTAGGTCCTCAAGTTAGCTACGTCAAGATGGCATCTAGAAGGTAAATCCTACTGAGCTGTCCTCTCAGTCACTACAAAACAAATCTCAGAGGAAGTTCCACTATGATAGAGATTCCCTGCTTTTGAATCCACTTTAGCTACTATAGCTAAAAAGATGAGTTAGAGAAATGGGACACCTGGTGCATTTCAAGCTTGCATGATCTCCTTGCCATAAGATGCCTCCTTAGTAGACACTGTTACATCTTTAGATAGCATAGAGAGGATGCACAAAACCCCCTGAAATATTTACATTTCGCAAGTATACCGTGGTATTTCTAAAAAAGAACATGTTACAGCTTAAGATACAGTTCTAAAGCAAAACGGCACAACTGAAGTATGATCTCCAGTATAAGAGGCAACTGGTTAAGACAACAGGCCAAATTAAGTAAAGAGGGCTAGGAGGCTGGGGTAACAACTGAAAGGGATCCCATTCTTGCGTTTCTACTCTGTGGGAGCAGAGTAGAATACCTACTCTGCATTTTCTACTCTGTGGGAGTTTTACTATAGGGTTTGAATGAAACTACACAGACCAATAGACAAGCACTGTGCATTTCAGCCATGGATAAGGAGGCTGCAGTAATGAGGATGTCTGGTGAATCTATTTGTGTTCTGAGGCCTGAATTTATGGGAAGTTGTTACATTCACTGAAATCATGACATGGGAAGTAGTAATAAAAAATGCTACAGCTGCAACAAAAAGCTTGCAAGAAGGGCAAATAAACCCCTCTGGAAGTTACTCAGAGTAAGTTACCCTCATTTTGGGGAGTAACTACTTGTTAACAAATAAAACTTTATTATTATGACGATGCTAGTTTCTTGCTCTGTTTTGCAGATTTCCTGGTCTCTCTGGACATTCAGTTCTGAAATACACATTGTCAGGAACTAAAATGATTAAAATGTGTAATCTGTTTATCCAGATCATATGCAGAAAAGTACCTTATTTCATATGTTTATACTTTAAAGTAATACCAACAAAGCCACTAAACAAAAAATGATCTATCAGATAAAGGAAGACAATCCTTACCTTCTCTTGAGACCTGTCTCCAGCCTCAACTCTCCATTAATAAACTGCCATATAAAAATTTACCTATCTAATTATCTTTGGCATTTACACACAGAATCACAGAATCACCGAATGGTGGGGGTTAGAAGGGACCTCTGGAGATCATATTGTCCAACACCCCTGCTTGAGAAGGTACAGGAACGCATCCAAGTGGGTTTGAATGTCCTCAGGGAAGGAGATTCCACAACCTCCCTCGCAAGCCTGTTCCACTGCTCTGTCACCCTCACAGTAAAGGAGTATTTTCTCATACTGAGGCAGAACTTCCTGTGTTCCAACTTGTGCCCATTGCCCCTTCTCCTGTCGTTGGGCACCACTGAAAAGAGTCTGGCCCCATCCTCTTGACACCCGCCCTTTAGATATTTATAAGCATCAATAAGATTCCCCTTCAGTCTTCTCTTCTCCAGGCTAAACAAACCCAAGTCTCTCAGCCTTTCCTCATAAGGGAGATGTTCCAGTCCCCTCATCATCTTGGTAGCTCTCTGCTGGACTTGCTCAAGCAGTTCCCTGTCCTTCTTGAACTGGGGAGCCCCAAAACTGGACACAGCACTCCAGATGCAGCCTCACTAGGGCAGAGTAGCGGGGGAGGATAACCTCCCTCGACCTGCTGGCCACACTCCTTTTAATGCACCCCAGGATACCATTGGCCTTCTTGGCCACAAGGGCCCAGTGCTGGCTCATGGTCAGCTTGTTGTCCACCAGCACTCCCAGGGCCTTCTCAACAGAGCCGCTTTCCAGCAGGTCAGCCCCCAACCTGTACTGGTGCGTGGGGTTGTTCCTCCCCAGGGGCAGGGCCTTGCACTTGCTCTTGTTGAATTCCACCAGGTTCCCCTCGGCCCAGCTCTCCAGCCTGTCCAGGTCTCGCTGGATGGCAGCACAGCCTTCTGGTGTATCAGCCACTCCTCCCAGCTTGGTATCATCCGCAAACTTGCTGAGAGGACACCCTGTCCCATCATCCAGGTCATTGATGAATATGTTGAACGGGACTGGACCCAGCACAAACCCCTGGGGAACACCGCTAGCGACAGGGCTCCATCCACATTCTGCTCCGTTGATCACGACCCTCTGCGTTCTGTTGTTGAGCCAGTTCTCTGTCCACCTCACTGTCCACTCATCCAACCCACACTTCCTTAGCTTGCCTACGAGGATGCTATGGGAGCAGTGTTGAATGCCTTACTGAAGTCACAATCAACAACTGCTCTCCCTTCATCCACCCAGCCAGCCATGCCATCATAGAAGGCTATCAGGTTAGTCAAGCACGATCTCCCCTTGGTGAATCCATGTTGAGTGTTCTGATAACCTTCTTTTCCTCTATGTGCCTGGAGATGACCTCCAGGATGAACTGCTCCATCACCTTTCCAGGGATGGAGGTGAGGCTGACTGCCCTATAGTTTCCCAGGTCCTCCTTCTTGCCCTTTTTGGAGACTGGAGTGACACTGGCTACCCTCCAGTCCTCGGGCACCTCTCCTGTGCTCCATGACCTTTCAAAGATGATGAAGAGTGGCTCGGCAATAATATCTGCCAGTTCCCTCAGCACTTGTGGGTGCATCCCATTGGGGCCCATGGATCTGTGAGGATCCAGTTTGCATAGGTGATCTCTGACTCAATCCTCCTCAACCAAGGGTAAGTCCTCCTTTCTCCAGATTTTCTCTCTCTCTTCTGGGAGCTGGGATGCCTGAGGGCCAGCCGTAGCAGTGAAGACTGAAGCAAAGGCGGCATTTAGTATCTCTGCCTTCTCTGCATCCTGCATTACCAGGGCACCCACCTAGTTCAGCAGTGGGCCCACTGTGTCCCCAGTTTTCCTTTTACTGATGCGGTATTTAAAGAAGCCCTTCTGTTTATCTTTGATATGCATTGCCAGATTTAATTCCAAGTGGGCCTTGGCCTTACTCATTGCTTCTCTGCATACCCTGACAACGTTCCTATATTACTCCCAAGTGGCCAGTCCCTTTTCAACATACTGCGGACCTCCCTCTTCTATTTGAGTTTCTCTAGAAACTCTTTCCTCATCCATGTGGGTCTCCTTGCTCCTCTGCCTGACTTCTTCCTCCTAGGGATGCAGCGATCTTGAGCTCAGAGGAATTGGTCCTTGAATACTGTCCAGCTCTCTTTGGACCCCCCTGCCTTCCAGAGCCCCAACCCAATGGGATTCCTCCTAGCAGGTCTTTGAAAAGACCAAAGTTGGCCCTCTAGAAGTCCAAGCCCTGCTTCTACCTCACAGTATCCTAAACTCAACCATCTCATGGTCACTGTAGCCAAGGCTACCCCTAAATCTCACATCCTCAACTAGCCCTTCCTTGTTTGTTAGGATAAGGTTGAGCAGCACATCTCGCCTTTTTGGCTCCTCCACGACCTGCATCAAAAATTTGTCTTTGATGCTCTGCAGGAACCTTCTGGATTGTGCATGGCTTGCCATGTTGATTTTCCTGGAAATTTAAGTAATACTCATCATAAAGGCAGGTGAATTCTTAAAAGCACAGCTTTTTGATTTGTACAACCTCTGGGTTATACTTCAAGAAATGCTGCAGCTCAGAAATGCTGGACTGTGATATACCTGTGTACAGGTTGATAAAATAAATTTGCCCAAGACACTCCATAGCCTCAGCCTCTGACTTCTCCATAATCTGCTTCCCAAGATCTTCCATCAACATAATTAAACATGCCTGCGTTATTTCATGGAACTAAGCCTGCTTATACCAGCTAAAGATCTTGTTCAATTTGCCTATGCAGTTACCTCACGTTTCATCCATCTTTTGGGATACGTGACAAATACAGATGTCCTGCATAAGAAAAAAGTATGTACGATCAAATCCACCAACACTGTCAATATTGGCTACAGCTTACTAATTAACTTGCGAAAAGTGAATGAGCTAATTAGCAGGGCAAACTAAATAGAATATCATTAGTCAGTCAATCAATGCTGCTTTCCACTAAGTGAATGAGTAATTCCCACACATTCTGGGTCACTGTCAGCCTCTTAGATTTTCCATTGGACTGTCTTGTCCTCTCACCAAATCTAAAACTGAAGATACTAACAGTATGACCTGGTTCAACTTACTGCTTGTATTCCCACAGATCACTAGCGGTTACATTCTGGGAAACACTGACACAGCCTCTGTTGCTTCAGACTGGCTTCTGTTCCCTTCACTGAGAAGAGCAAATGAGATTTCTCTAGGTCCCAAGAGACCTCAAAAATTGTTCCAACAAATATCCCCATCTGGGGAAGTATTTATTCAGGTATAAAGCTCGCAGCCACAAAGAAACCCTGCCACAGGCACAAGTGACCTAAGGAAACTGCTTTAAGTGGTGCCTAATCTTTGTGGGTTGGCAGAGCCCTAACACAATCTGAGTGTGGTAAAGTAAATTTAAGATTATTGACAACAGGCTCACTTCTCCTACTTGCCTTTCATGGATTCCTCCAAATCAGTCTGCTGACCCCCAGCAGGCTGCCAGACCATAGGCTGCAAACCATTCTGCAGATATGTAACTCTAGAAACAATAGTACAATACAGTACAATAGGCAACCCCCAAAAGAATATGTTCAAATACACTTTCACTACAAGGTCCACTGCCCAAACTTCAGCTCATTTACTTTAGTGCTTAAAGCCTTACAGGAACGTCTCAGCTCTCTTAAGACTCTGATAGCTGAAAGTGTAAACACTGATGTTCAGTCATGGCCCTTGCATTTTCACTGATAGCATGCAATTGTTTATGGTACCCTTTTAATACTAAAATAACAATAAATATTCAGCTGGAGACAAGGGAAAAAGATAAAATATTCATGGTGCTTATGAGTCTTGTCATTCTCTGATTTTAGAGTTTTTCTTACACAAGTAGTTTATTTTGACTATTATCAATTCTTAATGCCTGTACCATGCAAAATCTCCTGCTATGTGTGCATTCAGACATCACAAGTAATATTTTGGAAATGAAACATTTCCATTAGTTTAGATAACATCATCACATTCAGTGGGAGAGAATGACTGATCCATAAAAACACTGGCTGGAACAAGAGTTGTGATGAAGCATCTCTTATTGATTAGTAGATTTGCTCTCACGCACGTTATTTAACAACATCCTTAATCAAGCCTTCCCTGAAAGATTCCACCAAGATTCAAAGAAATTCTTGATTTTGATAAACAGGCTGTCAAGCAAGGTTAGACTTGCAGTGTTTTTAACCATCAGCTGGACATTACCTTCTCATTTCAGACACAGACATAAGTCCTAATATGTAAAACAACCCCCAAACCACATATAGCCCTAGAGAAATGATGTATTTTGCTATGACACAGTTGGCGGTCCACTTTGAAAAAAAGCTGTTACCAGCATATGAGGTGATCTCATTCCGAGAGACTATATGCTCTTTGCAGCCTGCTCTTCACAAATCTATGTCTTTATATGATACAGCAGAGAAGTATGTATCTCCGCAGTAAGTACAGGCATTGGACGTCATCTAAAATGCACTTTCCAACATGATTCCTTGATTTGGCTGCCATTTCAAAATTTCCAGGTAACATGAAAAAGCACTGCATCACCAGGAAAGCCAAAGAGAAGAGCTTGAGATACAAGATCTCTTCTGCACCACGCAGAAAGAGATAGAGGAAATTACAATGTCAATCAGTGGAGGTGAGAAAATATCAGGAAAACATGCTTATGTGCACTTCACATAAAATAGAAATGAGGCTTCATTCAACCATTCCTGTTTTCCTACATTATTCTATCTGCAGTACATCCATCAAAAGCATTTTTCCCACAACTTTGTCTACTAGAGCAAATACCAGTTTGAAGACGCAAGAATGCTTGGTTGCATTAGTCCCTAGGGAATTAATTGGTAATGATGATTAGAATTAGTATACATGATTAGTATACAGATGCCAAATGTCTGGCAGAATGTGGAAGCAGATCCTTAAAGTATGTAGGTTTTTTTTCCTTACACGGTAGTCTTCACAGAGGAGATAACTGCACATGATGCTGGCATATAAATTTCCAAACCTTTCCAGTATGCATCTTTAGGATTAAGTCCACATTTTTTCAAATGCTTCAGTGAAAAAAGATTATCTTCATGTACGTAGCTGCTATTTTTCAGTGACAGTTTTTTACTTTCACAAATAATATCTGGGTTCATTGGAGGCAAGCAAGACTCCAGTACAGAAAGCAAACATTAAGGCAATAAAATATGATCACTTCTTTTGTCCATAAGAGACCTTTCATGTGGAATACCAAAAATGAGCATTATCTTCTAATACCTACTGGAGGATTTCAGCTAGCCCAAGTGAAAAGAATAAGAACGGCATCATTGGTATATTACATTTTTAAAGTATTAATCTCCTTTTGATTTAGTACTGATACCCACTTCATACTTTATCCACTCATTCGGCAGGTTTATGCTAAGCACGGAGCATGTAGGCTCAAAAAAACACTGAAATGAAGCAGTGCTCAAAATAATGGGAATGCTTCTTCTAAAGTTAGAGACTTGATTTATTAGAAATGGTTCAAACATTTTTCCTAATTAATGTGAGCAAAGTGCCTAACAAAACTAGAAAAATGTCTCTAGTTTGGACTCCACTGAGACTAATACTCATCCTTCACACTTCAAAGGGCAAAGTTTGGTGGGAGAGAACAGGGAGCACTGGTTTTAGTCTCAGTGACAACATTAAAAAGGGTCATTTAAAGTTAACATGTGAGCCACGGCTGACAAAAAAGTTCTACGTTTTTCGACTTAAATTGTAAATAAATCTTGAAGTTGAGTTAAAAAGTCTTGCTGTTATCTCATACCCATATTTCTCTTCACATCCTAAGAGTCAGACAGATTTAGAAATATATGCAAATATTTTTCCTAGCACTGCAAGGAAGTTGTGCTTCTATATTCTGACACATAAAATGAGCTACAGAGTCAAGATTCCTCTCTGAAAGTGAATGTAAATCAGGATTAGGTATCTAACTGTGGGAGTCATATTGCCTACCTTAACGTTTTTAAAAGGTACGTGTCCAAAGCAGACACCCTGAGATGTAGATTCACTTCAGCAACAACAATCTTAGGATATGACTAAGGATAACACATATCTGATGGTTTTGACTTCTCTCATTCCAGCCTTTCTTGCTACATTAAGCTACATACCCATTCAGTGTACTGCCTATGCCAAAGCCCATTCTGGGCTGCCTCCCTCTATATTTGTCAGGGTGTGCATTGTATTCCAGGAGCCAACAAAGCACCGAAGTCTCTCTGGAGATCTGGCTCAGAATGATTTGCCAACAGGTGCGACCCATGCTATTGTCAGCACCAGAATTAGGGTTTCAGGACACCTGGCTTCCAGTCCAAAGCACAAAAATTACTCTTGCAAGAGATGTCTAATGGTCAAAAAGATGCAGAATCCTTCACCCAGTTTGTATGTACAGCCAGTGTGGAGCTGTATGTAAAAACCAGGCAACCAGTCCCTCAGCAACTCCAAATGCTGAATGTAGTCCTGGCATAAAAGCAGAGGGGGACAAGACAATGCCTTCTTCCCCACTGTTTGGAATTTGACTTGCAAATAAAACGTCCCAGTTAGGACAGCTACCAAACTTCATGAAGTTAACCCTTTATATATCTCTTGTGCAAGACTTCAACTATTTATCAATGCTATTCACAATGTGAAATATACATTGATGTATTAAAAGCTGTTCACTCATCAATTTCCTTTGGCCTAGGCTGAAGTTATGCCTCCAAAAGGAAATTTCTTTCCAAATGTACAAATGATCAAATTATGAGAAACTTTGACAAACCACTTTTGCCAGTGAAACTAAAGAGCACTTAGTCTAAAACTTGTCCTCTGGCTTGGCCTTTGATGGCACAACCAGTACGGTAAGTATTTTAATTTCGGGATTTGCTAAAAGTAATGTCTCAGAACTGTAAAGCTGGTTTTGTCATCCTGCCAGTGGGATGGGAAGAAAACACTGCCTGAAAGTAAACAAGGGTTTGAAAGTGCAAATAACAAGGCTGGGATGTGTTGTGTGTGTCAAACTAGAAGATCACTGACAGAACTTGACACTCCTCTTCCACATGTTACTTCAGTGAAACACCCCAAACTTTCATAGATCTTTACACAAAGAATACCAGTGTTGACAATACTAGTGTGGATACTAAAGATCTTGTTCTGTTTTGACATCTAGTGCGGTATTGCTATCAACATGATTTGGTATCAAGAGTTAGTCAAGTTGGCACCATTAGCAACAATTTAACAAAATCTACCAAGTTACTTTTTATCATTCCTACATGCACAATCCAACTCATTAGGAAAAAACATTCAAATCAACTTAACTAAATGTATTCATACAGTATTTTTCTTTTTCCTTGATTCCAGTTAAAAGCAAATGCAACTTTTAACGGTATGCATTTGTAAGAAAGCCGCAGGAAGTCAGGTGGAAAATGACTGACTAACAAGGAAGACTAATGGCACCAATAGCAGTAAAATGCATAATCAACTAAAGAATTACAATTTGATAGTCTTGCATACATATGCTCGTGCATACATACTTCTTCCAGTCACACTATGGATGTAGCTCATCATTATGTTTAAGTGTTAAAATGCTGCGTAAAATTTCCTTAGACAATATGATTTTGCACTTTACTGTACTGATGACACTGCAGAAGTAGTTATAAGTTTTAGCAAGTATGTACACTAAATGTAGATCTAAAGGACATCTTTACTGAAAACAGTTATAATATTACTTCTAGCTGTGGGAAAAACCTTGAAAATCTGAACTTTTCTACATAAATCTTGATGTTTCATTTAAGAATTTTTTTTTTAAAATTCTGTTTAGTGTGAAAAATAGGACAGTCCCATCCCCAGCTCCCCCCCCCAAAAAACCCAAAAGAAGCCAGGCACCATTTATTTCAGGTAGGCTGAGCCACCTTACTGAAGAATGTTTGACAAACTCATCCCATTTTGTTAGTGAATGAGCAGTAGATAGGTTTCAATTTTTACAGACATGTTCATTATTCAAAACCCTTTAGTGAAAGGTTTATTACGATGTATGACTACCTACAGCTTCTTCATGAATGAGTACCTGGGACTTTTTAAAAGTGATCAGTCTTTTATTATTCACTCTGTGCTGTGACTGAAACTGGCAATATTTAAAAAAGTAACTTCCAATTCTGATTTGCTAGCTTTTGGATATCAGTCCAGTAGAAGATGTATTTCCGCTGACACAGGATAGATCTGCATCCACTTCCTTTTTTAAGCAATTTGGCTCTGGATTTAAGTAGTAGATCCTAGCTCTGGCATTGTAAAATGGGGTTCTGTCCCACACTAGATGAACTTCTCAAGGTCTGTGTGAAGAAAATCCAAGATCATCAAAACCAGCTAAACTTCAATGTTTGTGTGAATAAATGTCTGTGCCACCCCTCCCACCACCCCAGTTCCTGCTATTATTATTGCAAGCAGAAATTTCTTAGTAGGATCGTTCTCAGAAAGTTAATAGAAAGGCTGACATAGAAAGACAGAGTGCTTCAAGAAGTACCCTCTGCCATCACTGGCACTTCAGTTATGATTTATCTTGCCCAGTATCAAGACACAAGTTAGCTATGTAATACTATCAACGTCATTCCTATTCTGTGGTTAAAAAAGAGAACTTCATGCAGTAGAATTGTCAGTCTTCCCTAACGTACAAACCCCTGTCATACCTACAGATTCACACAAATGAAATATCTGGGTAATTGAAAATGTGGTTTACAGTTCTGGTATTTGTTTCAGAATGTTATATTAGCAATACAGCAATGGCATCAACAGTCAGTTCAGCTTTGATCCTGAAAATAACTGGAAAAAATATGATACCTTCATAATTTCACATGTAGTTTTTCTTTATTTCATGATGCATTTTGTGTGTGTACATGCATAGAGATGGAAACTAAAACACTCACTGGCTATGTTTATCATGTTTTGCAAACAGCAAGCTGATGCTGTCTGGAAACCTTTCATTTAAAAAAACACAAATCACCATCATATTTAAACACAAATTTGCATAATTCCAAACTGTATGTTCAAAAGCATCCATGGTAAAAGTCTGTCACAGAATTAATTAAAAAATAACCCCAAACAGATTTAAGGTTCTGTAGAAGAAAAAGGTGCTCCAAAGTTAACCACTAGTTGCTGGCTAGTTTCTGGATTGACTTTACCCTAGAATTCTGTGTGGCAAAGTCATCACAGTTATCAGCCCTAGAAATTATTCTTTTTCCCCCAGAATTAACCATAGATCCATCCAAAACAATGATTAACCCACAATTCTTTAATGTGCTAAACACATAAAAACTCAAGTATGTATGTATGAAACACATGTTGTGAACCTTTGTGTTATGGTCTTTTTTGATATGAGAATAATTGATTCAAATGGGTAATTCAAAAAGGTAATTTATGGTCTGGCATCTTGATTTTAAAGCTTTATTTTACTAACATCCACCAACAGCATAATCAACTTGGTGGTGAGGCAGAGCTAATAATTCCACAGACGTTTTATGATGTCTTCATGCTTTAGCATGAAGTTTTTGCTTATCCTTGTCCTTAACTTGTGTAATGGGGACTATTTATTCCATTCACACATCTTCTTTTCATTGCATGATTCACTGAATCACAAAACAAATACAAAGTTGATCAACATGCAAGTGAGTAATTATAAATTAGTTTCTGATTACGCTCGATTTTTATTGCAGCCTCCTTTTAAACCTACTTCTGAATCTGATAAACAAATTCCTTCTCTAGATGGTCTTTTCCTCCCTTCTTTTAAGTGCCTTAATACACCAAGACTCTCTTTTTCAGTCATATAATTACAATTATTAGACCTTTTTTCTATCCATTCTCTCAGGAACACAGTACTATATGTAACCTTGCAGTATTGCTTTTATGAAAACAAAGGCAGTTAATATGTTTTGTAAAAAAAATTACAAATGAACGAACTTCATCTCTCTTTTGGCATCGGTTCAAGTTTTCTTTATTATACTGTTCAGACTGATATTTAGGTACTACATTTGGAATCAAGTGGTGTAAAAAATACAGCGGACATGTTGAAGGCTCAGTCTCTTTACTAAGGCATATTGTCATGGATGGTTTACAAACATCCAGATGTTCTTGAGCTTACCTTGAATTTGTTTTCAAAGCCCAAGGCCATACATGTGTATTTTGTTTCTGCACAATATGCACTAATAATATGCTATAATTGAGGAAAAAATATTCAAATTAAGAAATATGGAGGTAAAGTATATTTGACCTTGCCAGCAAAAGAAGAGGCCCACATTTATTGTTTTCTTTACACATTCTTAGAAACAGATTATGTAAATTCTGGATAAGAACCAAATGAGATACTCTTCTACAGCTTTAAGCCTAGCTCACACTGTGCCTAAATATATCTACACACAGTGCCACTAGTGAAAAAGAAACAAAATGAACTAAGATGGCTGGAATGAAGTAATGTAATACAGTGAGTTCATGGCCTACTTTAAAAATGAGTCACCTACTACTTTCACAGCTGTTCACTGCTGTGAACTGGACATGATATTCCATTGTACAACTTCTATTTCTTTCTAATTTAAAAGATAATAGTAATTAAAAAAAATAAATTAAAAAAATCCAAGCCCCCAAAATATCCACTAATTTGTGAAGAAGTTTGATTTTGAATTTAGTTTTTATAAAATGGAAATATGAAATCAAAAGTCACTTCAAAATGGAAAATTATACTCTTCCATTCTACAAGAAACAAAACAGAATACTCCCACTACCTGGTTGGAAAGTGCTGCTCAAAGTAAATGAAATGTCATTAAAATATGTCTCTCAAACTTTTTGCGTGTGACAAATCCTACTTTCCTTCAACCAGACAAAACTCAAATATTTCCATTCAGGCAATCACAACCAACATGACTATATTGTTACAGACCTAGAATTCAGCAACAAACCACTCTGTTACAAAGTTAAATCTTAAAAGGACTAGTGAGTGTATTCACTCATTCTCCTGGACCTCATGCTCTAAGAAAGTGTCCAATTATTTAGCAGATAAGATTTTGGAAAGACTTGGTACACACCAAAGTATTAGAAACTGCACCAACTTGAAGATGTATTTTATTTGAGATGACAGAGTGGTTTATGTAGGATTTTTTAAAGAGGAATAGATAAATAAGCTAAATGAATGGGTTGCAGGATAGAGGAAGAAACTGTAAGTATGTTCAGAGAGGAGGTTAACTTAAAAAGAAGGTTTTGCTTTTTCCACTCAGAAGAGTTGCTAGGTTTTAACTACCCTTCTTCCTGATCCCTCACTAGTACTCTGCAAATTTATTTATACAGCCACTGAATGTCCACCTGAAATACATAGCATACTGTCCGCTGTTGGCATTAGCAAGTAGACCACATCAGCAACCATGCAGTACCAAATTTTTCATTCTATACCCTCAGAGCCTGATAGGCTTACTCTTCCCCTCTCCTCTGTCCCAATCTGTTTAATGTATTACTTGAAACTTTAAGACTCTGATGTGAACACTGACATCTCCATACCTCTGGCACTAGTGCATAAAAATGTCTAATTTTGCAAAAATGCATACTTCCAGCCAAACTGGATCTATGTAAGACAAAGGGAAACTTGTGTCAGAAAGCCTGAAAACTACTCAGAAAATACTTATAGGAACTTAATTTTCTTAGTGTTTCATTAGTGCAGTATGCCATAATTTGGCTACTTACAGAACAGCTTATAGCAGCTGTCTCCTTTGTAAAAGAGGGAATTACAGCAAGAAATCACCTTCAGTATTCACATTTTTCATTTATTCACTAGTAAAGAAAACTATTAAAATGCTTTATAATCAGGAAATAATATAAGCTGGTCAAGGCTTTCGCACTGATGCTTTTCCACCATGAGTTAGCACAGTAGTAGTCTTTCTTAAGATGCATTTTATTTCACTACAGCTAGTGAAAATTTACCACTCACACTTCATACTGGTGCTGAAATATGAGAATAACAAATAATAGCTTAGTGGTTTCTCTATAGTCTAAGAAAGGAAGTTCTTCTGAGTTATGAAATATTACAGTTCCAGCCAAAGGAGCTGTACTTTGCCGCTGCCATTAGTCACATTAAAATACATCTCATATGTAAGAAGAAAAAGAGTTTCTTTACTATTTTCTAATTCATTGTATTGCTGTGGAATTTTGTATCCCAAAAGTTTTGACTCAAATTACTGCCTGAACAGAAATCCTCAGCTTCTGCTTTTTCTAGTCAGTTTATTCTTGTTCTCTTGGTTATTATTTCTGCAATTTAATCCTTCTTACCAACAGCAGCAATGAATATAAGGCTTCTATATGACTCTCAGATTATATTACCTTCATCCTCTGTGCTTGTCTCTATATTCAAGTCACCTTTATTAAGTAACTCCCCAGCGCAAGCTCTACAGTGCATCAAGGAACAGATGTTTTCAGTGTCTGTACAATAGTTATTGGGGTATTCTCTTTATTTCAATGGGACCCTGGATCCCTGTAACTGCAAGGAGCATTCACACATTTACAAAAGATTTTATAATCCATTCCAATGGGAAACTATAAGCAGATTCAGCTCTTTTGCACTCATGCAATAAAGAAATGTTTAAGGCCAGAATCTAGAGACGCAATAGAATGGTTCAGCCACATGAGAAGAGATAAGAGATTTCACCTCTCAGGAGAGACACATGATTTGACATGATTTTAAAACAAACCTTAACTATTAAAGAGTTTCTCATCAGAAAATGTTCACCTCATTCCCTTCAGAAAGGAAAGATAAAAATAGCTGACCATTCCTATTTTCCTGAAATGGTCCCTATGCTCTCATTTTTGTATTTACTTTCCCTCTCTCATCCCAAACACTCCAACACATAGATATTGAGTTAACAAGATAAAGGGAAGGATTTTTAGCAGAAGAGATAAATGCAATGGGTAAAATACTCAAATGCATAATGCTAGAAGAAAATATGACTCAGCATGCATTGCACACAAAGATTCTAAGGTCTTTCTGAAACAAACTCCTATTGAGCTGAGTGGGAAGTAGATATTTAAGAGAACAGTACTTTACTTCCTAAGACAGACACATGTGAAACATTCCTACTGTAATTCTAATGAACTGTACTGGTCCTAAACCACCCTTTCTTCTAAACGCTAGCTACTGCTGCCATCGATGCTTTCTGCCCTCATACATACTAAGGTAGACTATATTCCCTTTACCTCTGTCTTGGTAGGGTAAGAACCACCTGAAACTCTAGCTACCTTACCTCTATTTTTACAGAAGTTTACTCACCACCAAAAATACAGTCCTGCCTCATTCACCTTCCTGTCCTTCTTCTCAGTCCTGCCATGTAAGTGCTCATGCAGATCTGCACTAGGCCAGATTAAGGAGCTGATATGATCTTTCTGAAAATAAAAGATAACTTTGATTTGAATAACGATGTGGCTGCATTAACACTACTTCCAGCAGAAGAAAAGCCCTGGGAATGAGCAGGCACAGAAAGGAGATATGGTGGGACTGCCTCTTTCAGTAGTGGCATGGACTTTGGTCAGACCAAAGCAGCTGTTGAACTATGGACTTACACTACAGATGAAAATAATTCATTAGAATGGGGGACTCCTTGGGGAATCACTTGGACCTTCACAGGATGGCTGTGAAGAGGGGCTTAACTGAATAATTGCTTTCAGCTCCCTTTGGCAAAGGAAACTAATGCAGTATCTGGGGGGAGGCACATAACATTTATTTCACACACACCCCAGTTGTTAATCAGCACCTACATTATTGAAGTCCCTAGCCCTTTGACCCACCTCAGTCACATATAAACAAAATACTCCTTCCCTTCCTCCTTAACTCTTTCTACTCTCCCTTCCTATACACAAGAGAGAGACCCTCCTACCACAATGATATAACAGGGAAAGTCTCTGAGTTAATACCTCTTAAGTTACATGGACACAGAAGATAATAAAATTCTTTCTCCTAGGCTGCCCCTCCCTCTTATTTAGGACTAAGTATGTAATTAATTTTTATTAACATACTATGTTAGCATACATTTTTAAAACTTAAAAAGTTTCTTGACACCTTTGCAAAACAAACACCCCTTTGCAAATTCGAGATAAAAAGCTTTGAACTCCTGAACACTTTTTTTAATGCAAAGTACTAACAACTACAGCAGACCATGGAGAGTAGCACCACAGAAAATAAACATGAGCGGCAGGAAAGAAGAGGAGGAAAAAAAACCCTCTTGTGTGATTCCTTTTTGGCTTTGCAAAAACTTGCTCTTGATACGTGAAGAGCTCTGTCTGAAACCATTAATAACAAAAACAATCACCAAATGAAAGAGCAGCCTTGCAAGCAACCATCCATAAAAAGAAAGCCAGTTAATTAAACAAATCACAAGCTATCTCCAGACTGTCTCTCTCACTTTAAAGTCCTCGGTGCAGAAAAGAGAAGAAAAAAAATCTCATCAAATGATATAATCATAACAGCCTCAAAATAACTCACACATATTTCCAGATAAATCAGTTCTGAAATACTAAGTGCCTGGAAAAGCTCGGAGGGAAATTGCACCTCAGCTGCAATTCCTGCTTCTTGGAGGGGCTTTGGAGAATACTGGATCTTCCTTCCCTTTGCTAAATGTTTATTCCTATTCCTTAAATTGTCATTTTTTAATATAAAACTTTAATTAATCTCTAGATTTATTTCACTTGATGTTGCAGGGCCATTTCACTATGTCTCAGAAGGCACTTAATTGGAATTGAAGGCTCAGGGTTAGAAACACAACATTTATCCCTTGCCAAAACCTACTAAGCTTTCTGGGTAGGGCCAGGGAGCCACAGCTGAACTGGACAATTGGCTGCGCGAACATGGCTAAGGGCAGTACTGACCCTATGCACATTATTGCCCTGATGGAAAAGGTAGCAGTGAGTTAATGGAACTGGATGTGCATTAATTTTTCTGAGATTATACACTGTGATGAGACGCTTTAATCAGCTTCTCTGGGTCATAGCAGCTGGTAGGAGCCTTAACAGTGTCGTTCCATTATAAGGCTATTATCGATCCAAAATATAATTTGAAGATCAATTTGGATTGGAATCAGAACCCAATATGACAATGATTTCAGAGCAGATGAGAGGTAATTTACTCTTCTGGGTGCTAGAAATCAATTTTTTGTTTTCTGTACTGACTCAGCTGCCAAAAAAAAAGAAGGGGAAAAAAAGAAAAAAAAAATTGCTGAGGACAACGTGCAAATAAAGGATTATAGTAATCCAATCTGGAGGTGATAAAAGTATAAACCCGGCCGAAAACCCATCTGAGGTAAACAAACATTTAATCCCAGCTAAACATCTCAGATAATGGCAAAAAGGCTTCATGTTATTTTTGATGCATTTGGCTAATAGAAAATTCAGCTTTGAATTCAAAGCAACTCCTTGCATTTCTCACATAATTCTCTGTGGCAGTCAGCACCTGGGAAGCTTATGTGAGGATCTCAAGACTCATCACTACTATTTCTATTACAGCCGTGCTGGACACTCTGGCAAATCTGCATTAAAGGGCTAATATCCAGACTCCCCCAGGCTGTTAGGAGCCAAAATTACTTTGGCTACGCCTACATTGTGGGGTGCTGTGACTTTTGTTGTTGTCCTCATCCCCATGCACCCAGTTTCTTCCCAAAGAAAGGGAGAATGCACAGGTACTGATACATCCCCAGCTTGCTTGCCCTGTGAACCCAAGCCCATCTTCACCAGGAACAAGGACCTCCAGGTATGCACTGCAACGCATACCTGCGCCATGGTGCAGACACAGTGACTGTGAATCCGGTCCTAAGTTACCTCATGTAGCAGAGAAAAGATCTTTGGCAAACATACAGACACTGCGCAGCACCTGCTGCTGCCCACCTCAGGACTGGTGACACTGAGAGTGATGTATACTGAGGACATTCCTGCCCCAGGGAAGACATGGCAAACAACAGGCAAGAGGCGGCATGGAAAAATGAAAGGACTTTTGCTCGAAGTTGTTGGCAAAGCTGAGAATTTTCTGCTCTCTACAGGGCTGGCCCTTAAACCCTTTTCACTTTTATTAAGTGCAGACATACTGCAGAGATGCAAGAATTAGTTATCTACAGTGAAACTGGAAAGGGTTTTTTCTTCTTTTTTTTTTTTTTTCCTCCAGACAACCACGGTGGAATCAGTTTTATTCAGATTTGGCTGTAATTGGAGCGAGGCTCTCACTGAATCTAATTTCAGCTGGAACTAATTATAGGGGGAAAAGGTCATAAATGTAGGACGGCAGCATAACTATGTTGGAAGAATATTGACATCATATAGTATTAACTCTGCTCCTGTAAAGGCCATAAATACTTAGACTAAAAACAGCCATTAAGAGACAGAACAAAATGTACCTATTTCTTTTGATTAGAGGGGGAAAATGAGGGAAGAAAAAGTCTCTAAAGGGAGATTTAAAATCATACAATAAGGAAGTGCTGTAAAAAAAAAAAAGTAAAAAAACCAATCAAGAAGTAGAGATGTAGAGATCGACTGCCTCAGACGAAATCCTGAGCCATACTAGAAACAGACAGCACTACTGCATCTGGAGTAAGCCCTATTCAAAATCTGATAGGAAAAATTAGTTGCAATAACAACAAAAAAAAGCCATATGAAATTGCCAAGACTGATAAGCTAAAAACAGCAGCACTGATTTCACGTGATCATACCACGTGTGAATGCTGGACACTCCACGCCACATCATATAGAATATCCCTTATTACTTCTCCCCTAAACCTTGGCCCACGAGGGCCAAAATGGCTGCCAAAACCAGCCTGAGGGTGGGGCTGACCAGAGCCATGCTCCAGGTGGGCGAGGAGGCCCTGCGCCCTCTGCCCCTGCCCCCTCAGCGATTTGGGTGCACACTGCCACTCAGGCCACCCCAGCACCCCCTCCATGCCAGGGGAACCCCTGTCCTGCCTTTTGGAGCAGACTTCCAGCCCTTTTAGGTGAGCGGAGGAAAGTGTGCCAGGCTCGGTGGCTGCACGCTGCTGAGTCACTTGGGCAGCCAGTGAGGGGCTTCGCTTCACTTCTACTCACAATCTTCCTCGCCAGAGAAGGGAACCAGCTTGGTATGAGCCCAGCCCTCATGGAAACTGGCTGGATTTGCTTCTCACATGAGCATCAGAGGCTTCAGGCCATTCCCCATGAGGAAACCTACAGGCAGACCTGGTCAGAACTCCTCATGAGGAATCTTGTTGTTAAATGTTTCACAGAATTTTCTGATGGATTTGATTAATTGAAGAACTTCAGCATTTTCTCTAGAGATGTTTTCTTGTAATCAACACGACACCAGTACAAACAGAATGACATTACGAATGAGAGTAAATTATACATGCAGCCTAGATTCTGACCATAATACGTTTCAATTAGTCAATGAATTGTTATTTAGACATAGCTGCACACTTACTCGTCTTTCTGAAATTAAGTGCTGCTTCGGTACTTAGATTTAGAGAAGCTCAATACCTAAACCAGTTACATGGTCTGCTTTAGCCTGGAGGCTGAACTATAGAAATGACCCAAGTCAAATTAATAAAGACAGAAGCCTGCTAGACATCTCGTGATGAGCTGCATTGCAATGAACCTTTGTAAATTCTGTAGGAAACAGCTGAAAGGTATTTCTGAAACATCAATAGAAATAAGTTAGTAATTAATTTTTCTCTCTTTCTCTCCTAGCAACCCCACAATGCATGACACTATTGGGGTCTGAATCAGAACATTCTGCAGTCAGTGACTCTGACTGCAGTCTCTTCATCAAAGCCATATGTCACAGGAGCAAAGGCTCACACTCAGTTAGGCTGTGCTTCACGTCACCACCTTCTCTCCTCACTTCAGTCTGAAGCAAATTCCTACTAAGTTGATGCAGGTGCATAAAGAGATCAAGCAACCAGCCTGCCTTTGACACAGTACAGTGTTTTCCTAATGGTGTTTATTGTTGCAACTTTATCAGTGGAAAATCCTGTTCCCTTTAGGGTCACTTGCCACCACTAAATTCCCTCTTTATCCCTGATTTATGGCCTTTTTTGTAAGTACATGTCAGTTACCATCTATGGCCATCAGCTGATCTCACCTATGTTTTCTCTCTGCTGTGGCCATAAGGAAGAGAATAACTTGTCCTTTCAACAGAATACATGTTTAATAAAGAGAAAGGGGACGATGATTAGCTTCTCAGAAGTACTCGCGACAGGTTCAGGACCACATGACAGTAAAATAAATGCCAGAAAAAGTGGAAAGTCAAGACCAAACACTTCACCATGAAAAGGAAGAAGATATTTTTATCCATTCTTCACTCTCCAGTCATTATTCTACTTGCTGGAACATCAGTTCTGCAAATTGCATTTAATTACTTGGGCTAGAAATAAATATGTACCACTCTTAACATGCTCTCAGATTGAATACAAGGGGTACTCACTTTCATTCCAGTCAAGGCACTACTCCAAGGTGTTTTATACTCTCATTATAGGCTGTTGCCTTTCCTATCTGAATTTGTGATAAAATATTCTAAACAGGTGATGACAAATAATTTGGGTAGGTATTACTAGCAGCCAAAATCACAGCCATAGGACCTCACAAGTCTAAGAGGTGAGATTTATGTACGCATATGCACATGCACATGAACAGTCCACACAGGTACATTTCCATGTTATTAAATCTTTTAACAACTTTTGAATACATGAACCCAACCTACAGCAAATTGGTGACAAAATCTTTTTACTATGCTTCATTTAGCAAACTTCCCTCTCATTATATAAGCTATTAGGACAAAAGGAGCATTAATTAACTAACTGAATTTTTGATCAGATGTTGCAATGATAATTTATCATTTTAATAGTCTGTTCTAGAGTGGATTTCTTAGAAATGTTTCACAGAGTGAACCAACAAATTAATATAATAATTATAATCCTTTCGCATCACTCTGAGCTGTTTAAACACCCTTTCAGTGCAAAAGTGCAATGGACAAACATCTTTCCTACACACAAAAAGTCCTTTCCTGATACACCATCAATTAGCTCACATATTATCCCCACAGGTAGTGTTTAATATATTTTTTCTTCTTTTTTTTGTGTTTTTTTTTTTTCTTAAAATTTAGGAGATCAGATTTAGCTTCGAAAGAATCTTCTAAAAACATTAACTGATTTCCTTTTTATTTAATTTCTGAACAAGTCACTTTTTGGTTGAGATTCCAGGGTTGGACATCCATAGGCTGTTTGAAATGTGAGGAGTACTGTATAAAACTTTACCTGGATGGGAAAACTGCAGAGAATCAGGTGGGCTAACCTGTTCTTTCACAGCTAGCCCTATTTTTCTCCACCAAGCTAGTCTCAGAGTAGGACAGAATTCAGGAACATTAGGATGCCAAACCCTGGAACGCTTCTACTGTGCATATCTGGGCATTACAGAGTCCCACAGAAACAAAAAAGGAAGAAAGAGATTACCTTTTCTAATGGCACAGTACAATTTGTACAGAACTGTGCTGTCCCGATTTGACACTTCTCACTCTTGACTCTCTGCCTCTGCACGCAATTGCTAGTCTTTTAAAATTCCAGCCTTAATGAAATAGGTAAGCTACAGAAAAGATTAAGCTGAAAAATACAGCAGGAATACAGAATGAGGACAGGTGATTGATCTTTGAGTGGATATCCAACAGTGCAATGAAATTCTCAGGCTGGTTCTTCTTTATTTCAAAATGGTTTTGATTCAGAGGGACTTTATAGCAGCTAAATCATGCAGTTGGCACAGATTGTGCAAGCTTTTCAGCATGTTATACTCTGAAAGATGTCACATTTGGCAGAGGCAGTAAAGCTTCATGAATTTATACTTGTTTCCCATTGAACACCAAAATCCAGGGCATCAAAAGATGATACAGCACACGTTACAACACTATTGTGTTGAGTCACCTGCTACCCTGGCTAGCATAAACCTCCAGTGAAATGCTACAAAATGCCAAATGGAAGCCACCTGTCTATGAGGAAAAAGAAAGTGTAACTGTGCATAGACTAGTGAGCGACAGTTGCAAACTCAGTCCATGGTCCTGCACACAAGCAATTCAACTTATTTGCAAATCCATCTTTTAAATGTATGCACTTCAAGACCGCTCCCCAGTATTTTTAGAGTCAGTAGGACTTGTCAGGCATGCCAAATTATAGTTATGCTTAAGTATTCCCAGAATCGGGAGCACATATTGGGTGTTTAATTATTTAATCTATGTATTATGGACAACTGCCTGTTTCATAGTGAACAAGAGACTGCTTTATCAGCAAGTTTAGCCTGTGTGAACATAGTGCTAATTAGCTCTGTACAAAAAGTGTGTAAAGACACATGAAATAAGACCAAAATAATTTATTTTTTTTCCTCAGTCCTATCAATAAACCAAACAAACTGAAATGTCACCGCATCTTAGTAATATCTTCTGAATTCCAAGTGAAAGCTAGTCCATTCTCAGTCAAAAGTGGAGCAGAAAAAATGTGACTAGAAACAGATTAGAGTGGCTTCTTTAACACCCATTTTTCTTTTCCACCCCACTTGAGCTAATTACAAATACTGCAGTGCATGCTTGAAAACTCTATAATGATATATTCAAAAACCAAAATAAAAAGCCACTTCCTCTTACACCAAGACACTCATATATAAACAACCAACAGAAAAACCCATTTGAAAATTTATCAGGAATTCTCTGAAATGGATATAAGGCACAGCTGCCCTCTCATTATTTGCTATGAATCTACAAACTCAGAAAAAATTTGCTGTCTTTTAAGATCCTGGAAGCCTCTTCCTTTAATAATTTATGTTGAAGGCTATGAGAGATGTTTAAGAAGCTTGTGCTTTTGTTTTCCAATTCTAAATATCTAGTCAGGAATTCAGTATCTCAGCAAGTGCATGCCCACCACCTAAGTAGCTATACTATGAGCAATGACTGCAAAGAAGTTCAAAAGAGTGTTCTGACCCTCAGTTTAACCTTGCAAAGAGCCTATTCTCACTACTGTTGGATATACAAAAGTAGCATTAATAGAGTTCGGGATGTGCAATTTCTCTGTGCATTAAGAGCATCAGAAAGGCTTTACTATGTACATCACAAATAGGTAAAGCATATCCAACATCCAAGTTTCTCATTATGGGAGATATTATATTAGATTGTTATTCACAACAGGAGAATGTCACACTTTTCTGTGTTCTCTAGTTCAGCACTTTTCTAATTTCACGGACCTCAATTTACATTTGTCAGTGTTTGAAGTTAGATGATATTGGTCTACTCAGGAAATGAGTTAAAGGGGAGAGAGGTCACTCACCTTTTGGGTAGTACCATACTTTGATGATGCATAAATAAAGCACAGCATGAGTGTGTCAGCAAAAAAAATGGATGTCCTAAAGCCCTTTGATGCAAAGGATGATGTCTGTTAGAAACAGAAGGTTATGTATGTAGAAGCTATAAGGCTGGAGTGGTGATGTGAAGAGAATCTGGCTAATGTCTTAGCAGAAATACACCTTGTCATTCACTGTGAGTTTACAGACATGGAGATTTCAATAGATTACGAATGCTGATTAGATAATGCATATGGAAATTATATTTACAAGCTGTATTGCTAGTAGTCCGTGGTATATGAACCCTAAAGAATTGTTATTCCTAATGGGCCTGATCCAAAGACCTGTCAGTGGTTTCTTCATTATTTTAATGGGATTCAGTTAAGACCCTCAGATGTTAATGTCCACTGAAGGGGCACCGGTGTTACCCTCACTTATAGGTTCACACTTCTAGAGGAGGTTGTACACATTTCCACCTAGTAGTTCAAGCTAGGAGAACTTAGAAAATATTTTGCCCTAAGCATTCAAAAACATTTTCCTAAAGCTGAATGGTACAGCTAAAGATACAAATCCTTGGATGCTTAACTCAATTTATCCAAATATTAACTTGAAAACATTTCAGAACTTTTTCCAAACTTCTGATGCAGCTTCATTCACATTTGTGGCTGCAGTTCAGAATCAGCTGAGGTTACACTCTATCTTACCAAGGCATCTGTACACCTGAAAGAAAATACATACATTCTTATGTACTCCTGCCTTTCTCTTTGGACTTTGTCAGTGGTTTGAAGGAGCACAAAAGTCTAACATCAGAGCTTACATGCACAAAAAGAAGTCATAAACACGCCACAGGTAAGCTGCCCAACAGTACCTGGCAGACAATCTTAAGCACACAGCTTCACACTTAAGCTCTTTTTAAGTCTAACAAGTCGAACACAATTGTACTTACATGCCACATTTTCCATCTATTGTATGGCAATACAGACTTTGCAAAAGGAAGTAAAATCTTAAACCAGACACAAACGTCAGAAGAACAGTGAAGTTTTGAGTTAGAACAATAAATTCATTAAACCAAGCCAAACAAACAAAAACCTAAAGTGCTAAAACAAGGCATTTGAATAGAAACAACTGTTAAAATGAGCTCTGAAGTCTCCATACAACATGAGATTTTTATTGGCAAACAATTAAATCTCTCTTTAAGTGCACTTCCTCTGTAGAACCTAATTTATAATCTTATCAGGCATGTCTCTCAGAAGAATTTGCTACTAGTCTAAGTCTTTATCTGCACAATGCAGAATACTAACAATTGTCTTGCATGTTTGTTTCCAATGTCAAAGACTGAAATTCCAATTTAAGGTTCTGACTGCCTTCAGAATTCTATATTATTTTTAAAGTGCTGTCACTTTTGTTCACATGGTGTGTCGGAAAAAGAACATGTAAGAATAAAAACGGTGTTGAAGGTAAGAAAGAAGGAGAAAGATGGTGTACTCGGGAATCAGTTTGCTATAGCTCATTTGCTGTTTTATCATTTTCCTGTTACCCTCCAGGGCCCTATTTTGTTTCAGTCCTACTCATTAGGACTTAAGTTTTACAAGAAGCATTAAGGTAAAGGAAGTTAGAGGCAAGGTGGAATTAACAGTGTGCACTTTATGTATACTGCATCCAACTATAAATTTTTGAAACCTCTAGTAGGTATGCCTGCACATACAACTCTGGCTGCTGTGTATTTTGCACTGCCTAGCTCTCACATCTCACTGCCTTTGATTTTTCTAGCAATCTGTAATAGCTTAATCTTTCCTAGCCATAGACCTATACCACTGTGTACACTTCTAACTAGAACAACAGATAATAATAATTGCAAGCGAACAGTTTTAATTCTAAGAACTGCTAACCCACCTCTTTTTTCACTTTAGCAGAACTCACAGGAGAACGAGTTTTTTTTTTTAGCAAGCAAATCATACAGCTCTGCATTATTACTTCCCTCCATTCCCCCTGGTCCAAGTTCTAAAATTCTTTAAGAAATGGAACCACAGCAGTCATGCACAGTACGCAGAGCATGTGTCTCATTTAGCTTTTTTTTTATAATCCCACATAAAATGCTGCTAATTCTTTCAACATAAATAGGACACATTACCATTCTAAGCTTCCCCTCCCCTTTTATTTGGCTCAGAACACCTGATGGTTAATCCCCAGTTGAGATAATTAGTCTTTGGTTATCACCATTTATTGTCACCTGTTCAACTTGCAAATGTCTACAAATTTGAGTTTTCCAATTAGCATCATAAGATCCCTATAGCATACAGCTAGAGTGTATTTTTTTTCCACACGGCAAATCACTTTTCACTTACACACTCTGTCTATCGAGTCTCATTTGGTAATAGTGCTTTAAAAATTATAGTGTTTTTCACAGAATAGACTTGTCATTGCCCTACCTCCTATCAAGCCCAGATGGCTGCTTCTATAAAGGAGAGAAAAACAGAAAAGGGAATTAAATGAAACCCTCTCCTTAATAAGTATCCAAGTCAATTTAAATCAGAGTCATGCCCTAGTATTAAGGCATGAAGAACATTCTCAGTGTGCTAATAAGCCCCATGACATGTTGAACTGACATTTCAGTAAGCAGAACAAGCTGTAGTTTATTTTTAACTTCTATGGTACGAAGCTGTAGGTAAATTGCGTTAGAGACAGTGGCCCAGTGCATTAGATCTGGGTTGACTTCCAGATGGACATAATGAGGTGGTCTTCTGACTAAAACCAACACAAAATAATACTTGGTGGAGGTACTTCTGGAAGCACCATAGTAAATCCTCAAAGCACATGGTACAAGATCACCCGATATCTTAGTACTTAATTTGCTTCGTTCTCTATAATGCCTGCAGTGATGCAGATATATGGCCCTTCAAGGGAGGTGATTAGCATACCTCCTAAGTCTGAAGTTCTGCAGTAAAAACGAGCTCCCACACTTTTTGTGGGAGTATATCACAGAAACTCTGAGAACAACTTTCAAGCCTTCCCTCACTGTTACACAGTACCGCCTTGAAAGACGGAAAAAGTTGTGCTGTTTGGGAGCCAAGATCCTCCACTTCATAGAATGGTTTGGGGTCAGAAAGGCCCTTTAGAGGCCATCTAGTCCAACCCCCTGCAATAAGCAGGGACATCCTCAACTAGATCAGGTTGCTCAGAGCCCCGTCCAACCCGACCTTGAATGTTTCCAGGAATGGGGGATCTACCACCTCTGTGGGCAACCTGTGCCAGTGTTTTACCAACCTCATTGTGAACAATTTCTTCTTTATATTTTCCTCGGGATGTGCTAAGAATGGGCCAATGCAATAATGCAATCCCGAGCAGATATGGCAAGAAAGAATCTCACTTAAGAGATCTGTGCAGCTTATTATTAAGGATTAAACCTTTTCCGTAACTCACCAGTTTGTACTGACTTATTAGTTTATGTTTATATATGGGGAGATCTATGAGGATTTTCTTGTACTGTAGTTGGGAGTTTTGAGACAGGTTTGGTGACAAAGACAATGCTGTCTAAACCCACTGCTGCCTCTAAACAGAATAATTTTCAAAATAGCCATATAGCTATATATAGCTGTGTAATTGAGGTTTAGGATGTATCTAGTAGCATTAACAATGTTATAGACAGACAGACAGGTACTGAACAGTAAAAATGCTCTCTTCTCAGCCTGAATTAAATAACCCAATGAACGACTTTATGAAGAATACTAGAAAACAAATGGTTTCATTGTGGAATACTAGGAAACAAATTGTTTCTTCCTAGCCTATACTAATGACAAATAACAATACTCTGCTGGCTGGAACAGACGTTAACAAGCTTACCTGCACTTTTCTCTTGTCCCCACTTATCTACCTTGGGGCAGGGAGTAGAGCTCAGGCTCTCAGATCCATTTGGGCATCAAATTCCCTCTGAAAGTGAGTTAGATTCCTAACTGTTTTTGAGAACCTGGGTTTAAATGGGGATACAGTGTCTGCTTATTGCTTTGTGTCTGGAGCCTATGAATCAGATAGACTCAGACACAGTGGAATAGGATTATTACTTCATGGCATGGGCAGGCAGCAGCAGTCACGATCTAGCCCTTTGAAATCAAGACAGCAAGAAATTCATGAAGATTTAAAGTAGTTAAAGGAGTTTATTTTCCAGGTGGGAAATCCAGGTGTCAGAAGGAAAGTAACCATAAATTTTCAACCCAGCTTTCCACATAAAATGTAAGCCATTTGGAGCACACAGAAAGCTCAGTATGAACTACAGCTGATAGCTGGTGCAAGGTATGGTCAGTGGTTTTAAATGATTGATGGAGCTATCTCTGCACTAAAGTACTAAGGTTGGAATGGAAGAAAAAAATTGAGGTCTGTTATAATGGTGCTTTATTCCTTTTTTTCTTCCTGTGATGGTCAAATAGAGTTCAGTTGTACAGAACGACTGATACTTTGTATCAGTGATACATACCGTAGCTCTCCATACATCTACTAGAGGACTTAATTCCAATAAACAGAATAATACAGCATGTGGAGATGTCTCTTTAGAAAGTGTCATGGTTTAGTCCCAGTCATCAACTAAGCCTCACACAGCCGCTTGCACACTCTCCCGTGCTGGAATAGGGGAAGAGAATCGGAAAGGTAAAAATAAGAAAATTCATGGGTTGAGATAAAGACAGTTTAACAGGTAAAGCAAAAGCCACACGCGCAAGCAAAGCAAAACAAGGAATCTATTCACTCCTTCCCATGGGCAGGCAGGTGCTCAGCCATCTCCAGGAAAGCAGGGCTCCATCATGCCTAATGGTGACTTGGGAAGACAAACGCCATCACCCTGAACGTCCCCCAATTTCTTCTTCTTCCCCCACCTTTGTATGCTGAGCATGATGTCATATGGTGTGGGACATCCCTTTGGTCAGCAGGGGTCAGCTGTTTTGGCCATGTCCCCTCCCAACCCCTTGTGCACCCAGCAGAGCATGGGGAGCTGAAAAATATCCATGACTAGTGTAAGCATTGCTTAGCAACAACTAAAACATCTCTGTATTACCAACACTGTGTTTAGCACAAATCCAAACCATAGCCCCATACTAGCTACTATGAAGAAAATTAACTCTATCTCAGCTGAAACCAGGGCAAAAGTAAAGCATATTCAAATTGGTTTAGTTATTTCAGTTGAAGATGAAGAAATGTATATGTGAATAAATATTTAATGTTGTGCTTTATTCCTATTTAAATATTCAAAAGAGCTTTAAGTTGCGTCAGTGGGTCAGCTCAGTAGATTTATTATGTTTCATTTGCAACAACTCGGGGTTTTCCCCAAAAGTGTCATGTAAAATAGTCTGGTACAGCTAGGAAACTCAAACCCAAGCTGAAAAACAGCACAGTGCAGGTACTCTGCACTCACAGTGCAGATAACACTGGTCAGTCACTCCTTTCTTTTCCTTTTCAAATACCAGAACCATGTAAGTTTTCAACCAAGTATTAGATACTTTAATATAATTTTCCTGAAATCAGTGACGCTGCTCAAGGACTATTCTACATAGATAAGATAGATGAAGAAGTGCTGAAGGAACAGACTACCAAATACCATCTAAGAAAGAGTACGAGACACTGACTCTATTTATACTCAGCTCTGAGACCAGTGTATTAGCTGACTGGCATTTCTCTTGCTAAGAAAAGATCAATGAAGAAAAGATCAGCTGAAGAAAGATCGATGGTGACCAGACAAACCAGTAATTCATAAGAAAAGAGATTTCACTTGGAGAAATGGGACATTACCCTGAGGCTCAAGCTCAGACCTGATCATTCCTATGTCTTACATGTTGACCCGAATTCTTACTCCAATAAACTGCAAGCCTTGCAAGAACAGGGTGAGAATGAGCTCCAACTTGGACGGAGTTGCAGACAGACACAGCAACAGTGACGCAAAACAAGAGAGAATTAGATCATAAGCAGTCACAACACATGTGAAAAGGTAGCTCTCTATTTCCACAAGTGGGGATTTATTACATGCTTTGGTAACAAAATGGGGCTATTCCTGATAACCTAGAATTTGGTATACCTTCTGAAGTCTGCAGGCTGTCCTGCAGCTGTAATATCTGAATGATGGCCAGTTTCTCTTTAAATACTGTCACAAGCACTCACAATGTCATAAGCATCTCACTCTTACTCTTCCTTTCTGTATGGAAAGAATCGTATTACATTACGCTGGATTGTCGTATTGTTAGAGAAAAGGGTGGGGGTTTTGTTCTGTTTAGTTATCTTCCACTTAGAGTACTGAAACTCTAGGTGGTCACTGTTCTCAGATTGTCTGGGGAAAAAAAGCTCACTTTCAGTGATAAACTTTGGCAAAACACAGAAGATAAGGAAAAACTCAGATAAATAAGAATATATGCCAGAGTGTGTATGTATATACTTACAAAAGCATTCTGCAGTAACAGGGAAATGAGGTGCTCAGAGAAATGTGCTGGGTGCTGAGAAAAAGGCTTTGATGATTTTTGAGACATCAAAGGAGTTGTTAAAGAGCAGTTCACCTGTGGATATTGCCAAGAAGAGGTAGCACTACTGTACTGATCATGTTTTAAAGTGCTGCTCCGTGTTAAGTATAAACAGCACAGCAGCTTTAACCAGAGTGTCCTGCTGTTTCAACAGTAGAAAACAGCTTGAGATGAGAGCATGAGCTTCATTTGGAGCAAAGTTCCAGCTTTTCCAGGAAAAGGAGGAGCTTTTACTCCAATATATTTATTTACATCTAATGTTACTCCATCATCCCTTTGAGGCTGCATGCGATCACACCCCTGTCAGCGGCTGCTAACTTGCTGCACTGCGGACAGGGGGATGCAAATGGTATGAGGGGAGGGTAACAGTGAGCCATTTGCGGGGAAGCCCCAAAAAGGTAGTTGAAGCTATGTTTTGTGAAAAAAACCCTGATTTTGAATGAAAAACAAAAAAAGCCAGCTGGTAGTAGAGATGGGCATTTAGCAATGAGCACTCAGAAGTTTCCAGAGCAAAAGGGGAAATCTGAAATAATGCCTGAGTGTTTCTACGATTACAAACTTCAGATCAAGTTCTGGGAACACTGAGTTCTACCTGATGGGTTTAATTAAAAAAAACCCAAACAAACCAACCCAAAACATACCATGCAAGACACGGTGTACTCTCCCAGGTTAAGTCACTATCCTTCGCTCTTTGTGCTAGGAACCGGATATAAAATCCTAACCTGCCTAATATTTATTTAAGATGGCATGGTACTAATTGTGATAAAGTAATTTTTGGACACATACTTAATACATACCCGGAGCCAATATACACTGTCTTAATGGACTGCCACATGTACCCAATGAAACTATTAGTTAAATCACGCCTTACTCACTTCTGTGGTTAAAAGGAAAGCAACCTGGTTTATAAATCTAATCTCATATCACTAGGTAATAGCTCTCTCTTGCTTATTAAATTTTTGCTACTGTTATCAAAAGAAAAAAAAATCAGATTAAATTTGAAGTATTGCTTTAACAATATGTTTCAAGAATGCTTTTAGAATATCTGGACCTTCCCCATTGTTTCTTTCCATTGTGCAGTTTCATGGGAAAACCAGAGAGAAATAGTTTAGTATTACAGGAAGACAATTCGGAGACCATACAATATAAATAAAAGTGTTTTCCCTGATTCTTTTCCTGTTGCTCCCTGTTCCCTTGGAAAGGGGTGAAAATCTTGGTATAGGACGAATTCCCTAAACCAAAACTGTTTTTAAAATACACATATTTTTATGTGATATATATCTTAACATGTAATATAAGTACTTTCCTAAGGAAACAATGAAATGATGAAAAATTATGCAAAATTAATTTGAACCCATTTTTGGTAAAAAGCCAAGATCCACATTTTTCAAAAAACCCCACCCAAAACTGTTCACACACTGAAGCCCTGTGCTCTGTTCTGTTGGTCCAGCTGCACATGTAGCTAACCTGCACTGCGCTTCCAGCAGATATGCACAGAGCCCATGGCCGGGATCCAGCTGGTCACTGAACTTCATGCATTTTTGTTATTTGATAAGTCTAGCAGTGTCCCAGATATCCCAGACCCTGGAAATACTCTTTAAGAAGAAAAGGGTAACAGGATGGTAGCTATAAGATAGTATGATTACTTCAGCTAACAATGTGCACTACGAACAGTTTCAGATTTCTTTAATATATTATTTTTGCATTTTTTGGGCACTGTTCTTCAGTACCCATTATGGGAACGGGTCTTGCTGGTGAATTTGAAGGAGGAGAATACACAGCTTCACATCCCATGAACCGTGAGAGTCTTTTTTGCTTTTGTTCAGATTTCTGCACAACTTAGTGGGTGAAATCCAAAACTCTTTCAAGTCAGTGGGAGTTTTGTCATGGATTCAAAGAGGCAGAGCTTCTTTGTGAGGATAAGCTAGAGCTCCATTTTGCCAAACTCCACACGACCAAAATGCATTGTTCATTTATAGCTGCCTTTATCATAAATATGTCTCATTTTACTTTATTCTGTGTCACTCCCCTGAAGTTTAAACTTACATATTTATTGTTGATTCAGAAATATCTAGCTAACAATGACAGGCCGCCTTAATAACCAATACAATTTAGACATCTGTAATTTTTAAGCAGAACTTTAGGAAGAGAAGCATTTAATAAAGTTCACATTATTTCTGGATAAAACTCCACGCTATCTAATCAACAGTCATACAGCTTTGCCTTTACTTCAATAAATTGTTTCCATACTTCCTTGTCACAGATTTATCAGCTAACCAGCACAAGAAAACACTCCTTGATTTGGCTCCAGTCAGAGTTCACAGGCAGGTAGCTAGCTCAGGGAAACTGCACCCCATTCATTTTTCGGGGGAGTTCTAGCTCAGCTGACAGCTAACCTCAAAAGCTGAATTTAGAGCAGAAACTTCACAGTGCATTTTAATATGGCATTCAGTTTAATTAGCACTTGGGCAATTCCTTTTGTTCTCGGTAAACAACAGTAAGATTTGACAAGGCAGAGAAGAGTGTATTTGTTACTTTCATATGTCACTCAAACTAGCCCATCACCATTCCCAAACTAATACTTCTTTACACGAACTTCTGCTAAATAGTGTTAGATTTTTAAGTCTAAAACTGGCAGGTTTTCCCAGGGTTGCATCTGATATCAAAATCAAGGTTTATTAACATTACAAAGAGCACTGCTGTCCTGTAGTGCCCCTTTTATCATTCTAAGCAGCTGCCTTGAGGCAATGCATTTAACCTTGGGAAATGGGAGAGGAATTCTGGGAACCAGAAATCTTTGACAGCTCAAGCCTTTTACCTCATCCAAAATCTGCTCTATGGCTTCAGCTCCCACACTGAAAAAAGATGAGACCCTTATTTTCATTTGATGTTTATCTATTCTATTCATTGCACTTAAAATCGAAAGATAGGACGGCATTTACTTACAGTGATCCTCCATTTGTGCTTCAAGCACACCAGTGATGAAAATTTTCCTTTTCTCTACTGAGACTCCTATTAGAAAGATAGTGCCGGAGTGTGTGTGTGTTGCAGGGACACTGAACAAAAACCCAAACCATTTTGCACCGTGCTAAATTTTTAAAAATAGTTCTGTAGGTTATCTTATTCCTCCCTGGTTTATGTTTTATGATAAATTTCACATTACATTTTGCTATTTCATCACCTGTTGCAATAGTGAAGGAACTGTCACTGTTTCAGTTATAAGCCCTTATTTGTCAGGGTTTAAGGCTTAGCTGTAAAGATAGAACTCATTTTGATGTTTCACATATCAATTCTCACTTTATACCCAGCTCTTTCTTTCAGAAGGTCCCAAAGTATTTCCTAAGCTATACATGAATATAACCTTTGAAATGCAGCTAATTCCACAGTCACTAGCTGGTCCACAGCACACTGCAAAACACCAAAGCAGCGTAGATAAAAATTAACCATCAGACGTTAAAGAAACATCTACAGTTTTAAGTTTTGGTATAAGATCTCTCAAGCAAATAAAAACCAAAAGCTCTTTTTTTCCCTGAAGTTTCTGATGAAAATGAATACAAACAATAAGCTACGCCATTCAGGTCCAAATTCAGAACAGATAATCTGCAGATAATGTAAAGGAGAGAGGGAATGAGGCTTTATCTTAGAGAAAAATTAGACTTCTCTGCTTTCCTATGGTATATTTACATGGCATGGTATAGTGCATTTCCTCCTCAGCAGGAAATATTAGCTTAGGCAGAAGTCAGCATTAGTGTACCTACACTACTTTTGCAGCCATTTGTAGCCTGCTACTCCGTCTGAAGTCACATAACTTAGTACAAAGCAAGAGTGAGCCGACAGATCAAAATTGGCATTTTAGCCCTTCAGGCTCAGGGGACATGGTCTGTGCTCTCTCTATTCATAGCTAGCTCCATCTAATGAGATTTTGCTCTTATTCAGGTGAATTGCTCAGCTGCTCTGACCATAAGCAGCTTATTGTTTTACTTCAGCTGTATGAAAATGTTTCATCCAGCCAATGCCACCTTGCCACATGTTACTGACTGAGCAGCGTGCCTGGATTCTGACAGATCACAGTGTAATTCCAACTGTATAAGGATCCTTTGCATTGAAGTATTTTACAGGGCACGAAGTCCATTTCGAAATCTCAAGTGAAACATTGTCACACAAAAGAAGAATGTGTGGGACCTATTTATATGTTTGCATCTAAAACTGGAGTTCCTTATCAGTGCTCAGCCAATAAATCTCTTCTAGGGTAGTACTTGTACCCACACAGGCTGTTATTTTGTCTACCCTATCCACGGTCTAAGCCTTCTCTGATGAAGGGGAAGCAAACTACTACAAACCAGGAAAATTGCCCTATGTAAGCAGTACAAGAGCTCACCTCTTGCAACAGTATGTTCCAGTCACATTTAACCATCATATTTATATCCCCATTTCCCTTTGTTTCAGCCATTTTGCTTGAAGTCAACTTGAATGGATGATTAGTGCCACCTCTCCAATTTCCCTCTCCATCTAAGATGGGAAGACATTCACTTAAGAAGTGAGACCGCTGTTCAAGATGGAGAATTCTCTCTCTGATCAGCTTAGCATTTCTGTGGACTACTAACAAGTACTGACCCACTGGCAAGGTAATGTTTCTGGTAAAACTGAAGTCCCAAGAGCTCCAATGTATTAAATATAACTTGAATATTTTTGCAAGCAGTGGGGTATTTTCCAGCATCCTGGTAAATCATTCCATACTCCTCTCTGTAGTCTCAACTAGCTAAGTTATGGTTTTTTTCATTACCCCTCTTAAAATCAGGCCTGTTTCGTGTTTGTACATCAAAAGTGATGTATGCATCAACATTCAACATCCATAAGAATCACTTCTTATCACTGTTGTAAAAGTGTATCACTGATTCATATACCATCAGTGCATTATAATAAATATTTTACTGTTTTATATACATACTCATATAGCATATAAACAAAATATATTTAAGGAAAGCTGAGGCTATGAAATCAAACATTTGAAAGTTGTTACTCCACTTTTCTTTCAATTGTCCTTTCAGCCTTACTCCAGCCTTTTTCATGGTATAATATAGCTTTTACTTACATAATTTTAAAGTACTTATTCCTCATTCACACAAAGGGTCCTTGGGACTCCTTCAGAATACGTTTCTTCCATAGTAGACATGTAAGGCACAGTTACCACTGCACAGGGATGCTTGCGGCTTGAGGAACTAGGGTGAGCTTTACATCCTTTATCCTGAAAAACGCAAGTATTACATTGTTTCTTGCCCTATGTACTGCAGTGGCCTCAGCACTCTGCTTTCGGACCTCTATGAATATCTGCTGCTTTGTCACAGTTTGAAGCATTTTGCGCAGAACAGTCATTGCTAGGAGAAAGAAAGATAAGTAATGTAGTTGTCCATGCCAGCAGCTTTCCTGTTAGCATTTTCTAAAAAAGTAAACAACTGGAGGAGCTTCAATTAGGGATGTCCTTTAACTTGCATAGATCTAATTTTGGTAAGTCTGATGTCCTGCTTAGCTCTTACTACCTGCTCAGAAATGCTCCCCACATTGCCGTCTCAACTGGTGGCGCTTGTCTACTTGGTCGAACACCTAGATGTACTGTTCAATGAGGAACGCAGCTTTGAGGCTGACATTTGACACATTATCAAGCTACCTTATTACCACTTTAGGGATGTGACCAGATTAAAATATGTGCTCTCACATGCAGATGCCAAGATTCTTGTTCATGCTGTCATTATGTCCAGACTGGAGTAGTGCAATTCACTTTTCTCTTTCCTAAGGAACAAAGCTTATTATGTCACATCCTTCCGGACGTGTTTTTTACAGAGATTTATGGCTATACCCTATCTGATGCCCCATACATTCCAGAAATATCAGTTACATGTGACTGGGATATTGTGAAATAATTGAACATGTAACATTGCAGTAGAGGCCAATTTCTTTTCTCCTTTTCTTTTCTTTTCTTTTCTTTTCTTTTCTTTTCTTTTCTTTTCTTTTCTTTTCTTTTCTTTTCTTTTCTTTTCTTTTCTTTTCTTTTCTTTTCTTTTCTTTTCTTTTCTTTTCTTTTCTTTTCTTTTCTTTTCTTTTCTTTTCTTTTCTTTTCTTTTCTTTTCTTTTCTTTTCTTTTCTTTTCTTTTCTTTTTTCTTTTCTTTGTAGTTTTATATATTTCTTACACACACAATAGGCGAAATACAACCTTATTTTAAATCAACTGCCTCAATGGCATTTTACTAAAACTAGGGATGAAATTAATATATTTATCATAATTGCATTTTATATATATTTTGCATGCTTTAGTGATTGAAACAGCCTCTTGGGATTAAGCATGCCATTATCATAGCCTCTTATCAACAGAAGAAATTGAAGATTTCAAAAATAAGTGAAGCTTTCACATTCTTCCCTAAATTCTAAGGCACAGATTGCATACATGGTTCTTGAATTTAGAGAAAAGTTTCAGTTTTGGGAAAAGTAATTCATTTTGTTGCCTCTAACCTTGCCCTCTTCCAATGTTAGAGGTAAGATTCCACTGTTTTAATTCCTTGGCAAACTATTCCTTTGACTAATCTCTTATTTGGAAGATATTCAGCCTACGTTTTCCTTTGTTAAATCTCACCTCATTAATCCTAGTTATATACCATGTGACAGTGCTAAACAATTGCTTTCCTTTTTTGAAGTTTACAGCTATGTAATACGAGAAGATAATTAGTATATCCCCCTTAGTCATTCTTTGACCAAGCAATGCATATTTAGTACTCATAATCTTTCCTTGTTAATCCCCTTACAGCTTCTGTTACTCATCCTCAAAACCTCTCAAGTTTGTTAGCAGTCTTCTAGCACTCAGCAACAGGAATTAAAGCCATTATTCTAAAGGCAAGATTTACTAGTGCTGCAGATAAAGGGTCTGTTACCACAAGCTGTTTTGCTTCAGCTAGAAACAGACTGTGTCTCAGAAAACTGGACTTAGTGTCTCCACTCCCAGAACTGGATCCAAACATTATAGAAGATGATGAAATACTCTTGAAACCTGGTCCGGTTTAAACTTGCTCTTTGCTGTCTTTAAAATATAGAGTCTGTCAATCCAGACAAAAATTATTCCCCAAAGGAGATCCTTTTCTTTGGGAAGTTCTTTATTCTCCGCCAGATCACTGTGAGGAAGTGAAAAACCACTTTCCTGAGTAAGGGTAGATTTTCATGGAAAGGAGAAATCCTGAACAGAAAAGCACAGTTAGAATTCATATTTTGAGGGCTGGTGGGAAAGAGGGGAAATGAAACTTGGCACTGGTGAGGCCACACCTTGAATATTGTGTTCAGTTTTGGACCCCTCACTACAAGAAGGATGTTGAGGTGCTGGAGCGTGTCCAGAGAAGGGCAACAAAGCTGGTGAAGGGACTAGAGAGCAGGTCTTATAAGTAGAGGTTGAGGGAACTGATGTTGTTTAGGCTGGAGAAGAGCAGGCTGAGGGGGGACCTGATCGCTCTCTACAACTACCTGAAAAGAGGTTGTGGTGGGGTGGGTGTTGGTCTCTTCTGCCAAGTCACTAGCGATAGAAAGAGAGGAAATGGCTTCAACCTGCATCAAGGGAGGCTTAGATTGGATATTATGAAAAATTTCTTCACTGGAAGAGCAGTAAGGCATTGGAACAGGCTGCCCAGAGAGGTGGTGGTGTCTCCATCCCTGGAGGTATTTAAAAGAGATGTAGATGTGGCACTTCAGGGCATGGTTTAGGGTGCATGGTAGTGTTAACAGTTGGACTTGATCCTAGAGGTCTTTTCCAACCTTAATGATTCTATGATTCTATGGTTTGTCTTTATTGTTTAAGCATAAGTAACATTAGGGATAGGAGGAGTCACATACTTACTAGTTATTAAGCTTAGATGGAAGGAAGGTAGACTTAAAAGCTGGAATTCACTGAAAACAGAATACTGGACAGTGCTGCCACGTTCTGTTATTCCAAATAATTTATTTAGTATTTTTGTATTTTCATATATTTTGGTATGAACTGGACTAACCAACTTTAGATTGATTGGAAACTGTCTGGAATGCTGGGCTCAAAGGATAATAATCAGTTTTAGGTGATGCTAAATTAGAGGAGTTGGGAGGCATGCGAAACATCAGACTCCCAATTTTGAGTGACCTTAAGAAAACAGAGGATGAAGCCAACAGAAACCTGATGAAGTTCAAGGAGTGCAAAATTCTGCACCTGGGGTGTCATCTGATTTTGCACCTGCCTCTTAGAGACCAGGAACCAACTGGCTGAGGAACAGCCCTGCTAGAAGGACCAAGGTCACAGTGCCAGACTGAATGCAAACCGGCAGTGTGCTCTCAATGCAGGTAAGACAAACTACATACATGGGTCTATGAGCAGAAGTATGGCCAGCTGAATGAGGGAAGTTATTCCTTTCTACTTGGCACTGGTAAGGCCACACCAGGAACACCGTGTCCAGTTGTGGAAGGATGGATGTTGGAAGGCTGCCCAGTTCCAGATGCATGTTGAGAAACTGGGGAGAAACACACAGAAAATTACCAAAATTACTTCTGATACATGACCTGTGAGGAGAGACACAAGCAGCTGGTCTTGTTTAGTCTGGTGAAGAGGAAACTAAAGGGCAATCTAGTCGCAGCCTACAACTACTTTGAAGGACATTATTAAGACAAACCTCAGCAGTGCCAGATGGACAAGGGGCAACAGCTGCACACTGCAGCCTGGGAAGCTCCAACTGGAGATCAGGAGAAATTTCTTCATTTTGAGAGTATTGCAGCACTGGAACAAGTTATCCACAGACAGAGAATCATCATCTGTGGCGGCTTTCAAGGCTTGGCCAGAAAAAAACGGCAGCTGTTCTGACCCATATTAGCAGTAGCCCTGCACCAGGCAGGAGGCTGGAACAGATAACCTCGAGATCTCTCCCAATGAACATTTTTCTGATTCTGTGAGTCTATGTTTTGCTCAGAGACTACATTAGACTAATTGGGAAGTTCCTTTAATATCTCCTTTCATGGGTTTGTACAGAAGAAAGATTAAAAACAGCATAAGAATTATGCTACAGAAAACTGAACTGCTGTGGCAGTTCAGGCAGTGGCCAGATGTGTCTGTTTCAGCTAGAGCTTACCCAAGTCATCATCATCTGCTGCTAATCATCTTCCTCTACCACCTGTATTCTTCACTCTCTCTCTTGGAAATGGCACCCTTCATACTGGATGATTTAAAAGAGTTTCCTTAACCCACTTGTGCAGAAATGAACCAGATTAAAAACCTTGCTTTTGGGCGTGGTTAATCAGCCTAGATAATTTTAACAAAACTGGGCAAGTGAGAAACCACACATGCAGTTATGCCATCAGTGCCAAAGGGAAGATAACCTCTGGAGGAAAAGGGAAAGCAGTAGGGAGCAGCTGGATGCAGTAACTGCTTAACCACACTAAGCTGCAGTGAGAGCACCTCCTCCAACTGCATGCATAGATCCCTATCAAGGAATCCATTGGCATGACATAAGGCTTACTGTAAGAAACAGGAGGCGATTGTGACACAGTTGTACCAAATGAAGCAGCACAAACAGCTTTCTACACCTTCCATAACCTCTGTTATATGTAGAGAATTTAAAACACATGAAGTACAAATGGAATAAAAGATGTAATATGTATAATTCATACGACATGTAAATTATTTCTGCTCATTTCCAGATTAAAAAGTGTGTGGGTGTTTGTGTGGTGAGGAAGGAAATTCATGATCATCCTGGAGAAAGGTAAGTTGGGAATCTAAAACAAAAAAGAGGTTATAAAGAAGGGATGGACATCACTGTTCCAACATACTGGACTAACTGGTCCTGCTCAGACATCTTTTTTCTATGCAGAACCAGAGCCATGAGCCTTATAGTTCTCTGTTGAGTCTTAAATTTTATGCCTGTTGTCAGCTGTGAATCACTGCCTCAAGAGCAACCTACTGAAGCAAGGCACAAGGCCAAAGGAAGATCTGCCTAGAAGATTTTATTGCTCATGTGCAATAGGGGCCATCTTAGGGTCCTTGTTTTTATTTGTACAGAAAAGGCTGTAGCATAAGCACAGTATAAATGTAGAGGTAAAACACCCATTGATGTAGATTTCCCCATTTATTGATGACTATACCATGTTTTCATAGTTTTTTTCAAGAAATGGAATGACAAAATCATGTGGATCCTATTTGGGATGAAAAGTAAATTATGCAGAAAGGGGAGAGGTATTAGCTTACATGCACTATAGATATGGCATCTTTCCAGTAGCTGAGTCAAAGCTTACCAAAGATACCTAGCCCAAGACAGAGGATTAGGAACATGGCACTTGCAATGGGAATGCTTATTCATAAATAAAAAGGTATAATCAGAATTGAGCCATGGCCAGCAAAGCAGCGTTATAAGGAAAGGAGCCCGTGACATCTGTGGATCACTAGACAGAGAGATGACTTTTTTGGCAATAAACTACTTGGGAGTAAAATTCTAGATCTACTCATGGCTGAGTTGTGTATGGAACAGAAAATCTAGCACACTTTCTGGACCCATTTCCTTCTACCAGATGCTGTATAGATTTTTTGAAGCAGGGAGATCATAGAAACAAACATTACAGGAGAAACTAGACTGGATTATTTGGGGATTTTCTGGCATTTGTTCAGGGTGGCTAAGAGAAGTATATTCTGATGGACTACTGAAAGCAGGAAGAAATCCATGGCATTTACAAGCCTCTTTCCAGTTCAAACAAACTCAGTGATAATGGATGAGTGCTCCCTTCACGAGAATTTCCCATTGGATTGAGTAGCATTGCCAAGGCTTCTGGTCCACTGCCAATGAGGATATAGCCAGGGTTTCTTTTTTTATTTTCTCTGCTAGAAGGAGCTGTACTACAGCCAATTCAGCCTCTTATAGCATGGGGGTTACAACACTGGTAGTACATGTACAATCCTTGTAGTCTCAGGAGATTAAAGTTTCAGAGATAAATTTGTGGAACTAGGCAGAAATTCAGACTTTAAGGAGACAGTAAGGAATTAAAATATTAAAACACTCCAGGGAAGCATATTGCTGGAGAGTCCTAACAGCAAAGACCCAGAGAGTAAAGGTATTAAATTAAGCATGTTGTCTCTGAATCATGACATACTGACATATGCCACCAAAAAGCATTTCAGGATAAGACAGAGAGGCTCTGACTGAGCTAAAAAGACCCTTGTTTACTTTCGGACACAGGACAGGATTCCAAGTTAGACTAATTACAAATGCTGTTGACCCACCATAGAGTGAATATAACAGAGAAAATTGAGTTGTTTTTTTTTGTGTTTTCTTTTTTCTTTTTTAAAGAACAACATCACACTTTCAGTGTATTTTCACTTCCCAAGCACTTTCTCAGATTCCCCTTCTGACCATCTGTCAGGAGTTCAATACGTTCTTTATCTAACTTAGATAAAGAATAACATCTTCCAGGACATGTTAGCATTTGGAAGATTATTAATTCTTCCTAACTGGTCAATCTCATTCTGTTCCATTTTTCTCTTGTGGCACTGGTTGTTTAAGTTAGATGGCTGGATCTATTGTAGTACAGCAATTTCTCTTTCCCCCTTTTTTCCTTTAAACCCCAAGTCTGACTCTACACTCTGCTGCTTTGTCATTGCTCTATACCTTTTGCTTTGTTCTCTCCACACCTTTTCTTTCCACTGCCAGTTTTCCCTACTTGCAAGCCATAGTCGGGTGTCACTGCAGCATGATCACTCTGGTGTAACTCACTGTTCCTTTCATTTTACCTGGGGTACTACATTTCATGCTTTTTTCCCTTTCATGTTCAGAAACGTAGTTATAATAAAGATCTAGCCTTCTAGCACTACACTATACTGTGTTTAGGAACATAAGGCCATCCCTATGCTCTGCCAGTTCTCCTTAGCATCTATGATACATGCTAGTTCTTTTAGTATCTCATTATATGTGTCATCAATATCTTGCTTGGCCTAAAGCCACATGGCAGCCTGACAAGATTGTGCTGCAGTTTGGCAGTTTCCATACAGGGCACAGCTGTCAGCATCTCTTATCCTCCATTTCAGAAAATCAGCTGGTACTGGCAAGAGATCATAAGCTAAGACTAAGCAGTAACTGTGCATCCTTTTTAGCAAAGCAGAAATGGAAAAATCGTTCTGGAGATCGTTTTCTGTCCTAGTCTTTTTGGCAGTCCTTTCTTACTGATGGCAATTCTGATAGTTACTTCTTTTGCGTTTCAGCACTTCAAATCATATAGAATAGGTTTTCCCCTCCTCCCTCTATTACTTGTTGCAAATGCACAGTACAATGCTACAGGAAATATAAAAGGAAGGATGCTCATTACATATATGAGCATATGCTCTGCCTGTTAAGAACACATACTCCAGCTGCTTCTGCAGGCCACTGTCAGGAACACAGGGAATTAGCTTACTGAAGGAGAAATCGAAGGCTGTCTGCCATGCTGACTAATGTCCCACTTTATTTTTTTATGTCAGAAACTGTGAGGATCATATAATGTGAAATATAATATCAATGGACAGAGGACAAGAAGCAAAAAGGGGAGAAAGGAGAAGCAAAGAAGAGAACAGGAAAAAAAAGCCAGTAGCAAAACAAAATAAAAGAAAGGAAAACCAGGAAGAAATTATTTGCAGAGAACACTGAACAATACCACACCCAGCTCCAGAAACACCATGTTGATTTTAGGGACGATTTTTTTACCTCTGTCATTTGATACACTGATATATTTAAAATCAAACTAGCAGCACAGGCAAAGAGGAAATATGACTATCATGCAAGAGAAGGAGATAAATAGGATAAATTCAAAAAAGGGAAAGTGAAGAAAGGGGAGGTTGTAAGGCTGGATGTCTGTAGCTGACACTACTATTACACTTCCACTAGAGAAGCAGGCACACTGAAGAGTCCTTGATGATAAGTCAGCCCAGGGATCATCTATGTGAAAGCAAAGTTAAGTGAAGATAAGTAGGAATGGTGGGGCAGGGTGAGAATGCAGAAGGACCATCAATCTGTGAGGCCGCAGAGGAAGCCCACAGGTGGTGGTTGCCAGACTTAGAGATGTTATGCTGGTACAGTTAGGATCCTTAGACAACAGAATTACTCACACAAATAACAGCTCATCAGTACCAGCGAGGGAATTGCAATCTGGCCCATTGCTGTGAGGCACAGGTGGTACATCTGAATGCCTCTTACTCTACTAGTGAGCACCTGATCTCCAAAGGAAACCCTACACGCTGAAATACTCCTGGAGCATTCCTCACTGTATTTGAAATAGATTCTGAGACCTATAGCCAAAGCTAAATGTATGTGTATATACCTGATAAACAGCATACAGAACCAAAGTCTGAGTACAGCCCTTAAAAGAGAAAATAAGTGCTCACCCACCAAGACAAAGAGGAGATGTATAATCAGGCCTATACTGTCCGGTTTCTAAGCTCTCACAGCTCTCCTTGCAGCCAACCAAAAGCACAGAGAGGATCTACTGCTATGTGAGGAGTGGGATGGGCCCGCAGAGTACATAAATAAAAAGCCACCTCTGTTGAGGTTGCAAACTAAATCACCTGCTTTGGAAGAAGTATGTTAAATATTTATCAATTATAGTAAAGTTGTGATATGAGGTATATTTCTCACCTTGATTATTTCATACTTGAATTGAACCCACGTTGCACACTGCCTTGCTAGCGGATGCACTTAAATCCCCCATGCCACCTTGCAGGCAAAATTGACGCCAGTGGTCAAAAAGAATACTTTTAATAGGTTTCTTCTTTATTCTCTGAAATCAGGTTTTAGACACGTAAACTCCTAATAAGCCTTATTTTCTCCAATATAGTTTTGCCTCATGTCTTTGCCTGTGCTCTGCTGCCTTATTTTCTCTTACTTTTCACCCTGTGTTTTGTTCAGAAGCCTGTCTGCAAACTGCAGGGCCACCTGTGAAGGGAAAGAAAAAGAAAGGACTGGATCAAGGGCAGAGTAACAAATCCACATGGTAAATGATCTGCTCTAACGCCTGGCAGGAGCGCTGCGGATCATAGATGTGAGGACTTAGCTGGAAGAGACGATGCTGTCTAGAGTTATCTTCCCTAGCTGAAGCCATGAAAAAAGCTCTTCCAGAGTAGATACATGACCAGCATATGTACACGCAGCCAAGACACATGTGAATTGATTGCTTCACAATGCTGTGCTTCACAGAAATCAAGATGTTACTTCCTGAAAGCTGCTGACTCTGTTAGAACCTCCTGGTAAGTTATTCCCATGAGACAAATTAAACCAGGAGAAATCATAGATGGGTGACTTTCAGGAGTTCTGTTGTTTCCTTAAGTCATGACGACAGAAAGTCACACAAGACCAGTTAAGACCACAGATATTAAGTGTTTGATTTAGCTGGTGAGGTTTTCAGCCCGACTCTTCAAATCCATGAACACCCTTACACTAACTTTTGGACTTATTATTTACTGACAAGTATAGATGCACATGCGCATGCACCCACACACACACGTGCATATGAAGTAAACACATGCTGACCTCAGATGTGCAAATACCCAGGGCCTTTTAGTCTTTATTTTGTGAAAATCAGTACCAAAATGTCAGAACTACAAAGACGTTAAAACAAAACAGGCATTGCAAGCATAGCACTCATTTGATCTTAGAAGGAAAAAGGACAAGGACCTCAAATCTTTCTGTGCCTCAGTGAAAACCAAGTGACACAGGGAAAGCCCAATAGCAGACTCTTAGGAATTGGTATGAATCAGCAATATCTTGTGGGAGCCAGGGGTAGCAAGTGGAAGAAGCAAGTTCATACATTCAATCTACATCTCAAAAAGCCTATGTATGCCTAGATCTCTTTCAAAAAAATATACTTTCATCACTTTGATAATTCACTTGCAATGAGGGGAAAAAGCTTCAAAATTATTATAAATCTAGTTAGATTTGGGAAAGAACATTAAAGTCTGAGATCATAACCAAGCTTTTTTAACTCAATAGAATTCTCTTGAAACCTTAATTTTGCAAGAATCATAAGCATGTGCTTAACGGCAATCACCAGCTGAAATTGGTGGAGCTACTAGTATGCTTATCTTTAGTATGAATGCTTAAACATCTTGCATAAATTGAGACCTATTACTCTCAATACATATTGAGAGTTTGTCAGGGAATGAGTTTCTTGTGGAGTTCTGCTATTGCTACTTCTTGACTGTTACAATGTATATTTTCGAGTTCACATATTCAAAAATACTCTGGTGTTATGTTTGTAGCTGCAAAGAAAACTGAGCTGGAGCTTTACAGTCTGCTACTTGTCAATATGATTGTTGTCTGCCTTAGCAGACATTTTTCTCTCAAATTTTTTAAGTATTTCCACTTACTATAATGGAAGTAGGACTTATAACTTATTGTCCCACAAGAATAAAATATTTACTTGAGTTTTGGGTGGTAGATGTATTCATGAATAGAGGAAGCTATTTCTTCAATTAATGGCAAAACCTAGGGATTGTTCATTGCCTCCTTTATGATATCCAGTAGTGTGATAAGCAGATTGTCTATCACTTCTATCACTCCTAAGCACACTATCTACCCTGACAAGCAGAACTGCCATGGCTCAATCCTGCCACTACTCTTACTTGACATCTCCGTAGAACCATGAAGGGATATTCTGAAAGCAACTGCCAACATGTCTTTGACAGGCCACTCATGGTTTTTTTTTTTTTCTTATCCAGCTCTGACTGTGCCATCTCAATGAAGACTACACATCAAAGCCTGAGTAATAAATAAGTAAAATGAAAAACATCACGAAACACTAAATGAATCAAAGCCTGACAGAAATAACGTGTTTTAAAGAACTTGTGCATAATGGCACCATTCATCCATTCTGGATGCTGCAGGTAAAGCAGCAATTGATATTGGTTCATGCTGGGCAACATACTGCCTTCGTAGTGTCAAAATCATCAGAAGAAAATTCTTCATCTTCAGCCAGCAGAAAGGCTCTTCTTAATCTTCTCAGATGATGGCCTGGCTTGTCTTTGTTCCGGGCTGATACACTCTAATTCAGTCTGTTTGGGTCTCATCCAAAGTTCTTAGGAAAACTGCAGATAAATCAGAGTTCAGTGGTGTATTTCTGATGCAGCAAGAGTGAAAGATAGTATAACATTCCAGAACTTCCCGTCTGCCAGTGTCTCCCCATTCACTAGGCTCATTTCAAATTTCTGTCCATTTACTGAAGTAGGCAGTATCTGAAAAGATTGGTACTTTTTAGAAGTGTGTTATGTTTGTCAGGAACTGTGTGACGATAAACATGCAGAGCTAAAGGAACAGCTCTCTGAGTACTAAGTCTCCCAAACTAAAGGGAAGCAGGCAATTTATTACTGAACACAGACCTACAGCAGAAAGAGCAGGATTTTTTCTGCACCTCACAGCTAGTATTTATAGGAAGTGTAGAGATGACTGCAGATGAATCTAACTCTTTTTTTTTTTTCTGTCCATCCTGGATAACACATAGTGTTGAATTCTGGACTGAAAATGCACATTCACATTCATTTATATAAACTAGACGAGCACACTTGGAGGTCTTACTACCCCCAGCCGGCTTCCTGGCACCTATATTCCTTTGTAGTCCCTGATCCATGGAGCAAGTAGGGTTGCTTTGGGTTTTGCAAGAGAAGGAAGTTTGAAGGTTGCTCTAATATCTTCAGGCAGTAAGTCATCAGTGAAGTCATTCCACCATCAGTACCCATTGAGGTACAATATGCTTGCTGGGCTTGTTAACTGGTGTCCTGTATAACACCCAAGTTGGGAGATGATGTGATCAGCAACAGAAAGAGTATAGTACATAGGCAACTCTAATGCCTTTATATACAGCCTTGGTTATGCAAGGGGAATTCTTACCTGGCTGCTTAATAGCAGCAAAGGGAACAGAGCAGGACTGAAAGTCTGTCCCCTGTTTTAAGGTTAGCAAAGCCTAGGCAAGGAAAAAAGCTGTATTTCATGCTGTGGCTGTTTATGTTACAGCGGAGTATTGATATCCATTGTGAAATTAAATTATTAGTATACATTACATCTCCAGGTATGGTCCAGCAAATCCTACAACAGGAAAGTATATCCAACTGTTTTTGCTCTGCCAAAGTTAACTATTATTACAGCATGGAGATATAATATTAATTTTGTTCCAGTGAAATTGGCTGGCATATGTGTTTCTGTGAGCCAGGCAACAGGTCATTACTGAAATAGCAAAACAAACCTGTTCACCATTCTTGTTCCAGCACATTGCATTTAGATTTTAAGATCATAACTGTTGGATACCTCTCCTGCAATGATGTACAAGACCCACTCTGCCAGAAGCTATATTCTTTCATGAAATGACTTTGCTGTATCTTCCTTTTCCAGACCCATCTCAATATAACAAAATTTAACAGTGCTGCAGACAACGCCAAATATCCTTCATTCATAATTAAGGTGAAGGCAAGTGGTACAAATCTCTAATTATCTTTTATGTCATATTTATTTTCTAGTGAATTATTAAGTAATGATTTATAGCCCAAATTCCATATGTGTACCTGCTAATTCAGGGGGAAAAATATCAGCCCTTCATAATCATTCAGCTAATGGGCATCGCTAATTGAAAAAATGTTCTTTGCACATATCACTAACTTTCCAATCATTTACTTGTAGAGAAGTTTGAAAACTAAACAAAACAATAACAACAAAAAAAAAAGGTAAAAAAAGAGAGAGAGATTCAGTGGAACTTTGGAAGCTGAGTATGGTGCTCTGCTGAGTCCTCCCTCCTCTGTGCAGGCAGCAAGCAAAAATCAGTGACAGAAATACCCTGTCGCTTCATATTAGTTTCTGCCAAAGTAAGAGGTTGTCAAGAAAAACAACTGAAGTTTGAAACCGGAGTTTATATCCCATGCATTCTTTTTAATGCTCACTGTGCTTCCTGCAGGCAGGATGTTTTCTGCAGTGGCATGTCTTGATGATCTCACGCTGAAATGCACTAACCTCTTAGGACCAGGATTTCAATAAACTTTTTAATGAAGGCTACAAAAATGTGTCTGAACCTGAAAATGTCTCTGGATTCTTTCACTGAATTGAATTTTTCTTGCAAAAGACATTTGCCGCTCAGAACTAAGGCTGCCTCCTGTGCTGGATAAAAGTCCTTGCAAGAATCCTCGCTCCATCCTGAGCCACTGCTTTTGTATAAGGACTGGTCCTTTGATAGTAGCAAAGAAAATCCCTGAACACCACGAAGCCAGGAAAAGCAGAATCAGAGACTACCTACTGCAAGAGCTGCAGTACCAAACCCTGTAGCCTTTCTTCCTTACTTTTCTTTTTTTGGTTTCTATTGTTTTCGTCCTAGGTCCAAGTAACTTCTCTTCCCAGTGCAGGTTTTGCTCTGTGGACTGTGAAGTCAGAAAACTTTGCTCTCTCTGAAATGCATTTTTGTATGCCCTAAAAATAAATTGTTTGGGTTGAAATTACCACATATTTTGATACGCTGACAAAGTAGAGAGGAGTCAGAAAATCTAAAAACATTCTGTCTTTCTTCTTTCTAAATCTTACAACCTTTTGGGATCTGATTTATAATTTTTGACCTGTTGTAGCTGGCAACACTGAGAATCAGTCCTAAGCAGCCTGCCTACTCTTCACCACTCCCTAGAGTATCTCTGTAGGCATGAGGCAGAATGGCTGCTTTGCACACATTCACCCCTCGGTACTTATCCCTGAATATTAATTAGCGTCTGACAACATGTGCTCTTTACAAAGCAGCTCTAAAGAGTGCTACAAGGGCTGCTGCTCTCTGGTTCCCCTGAGGCGCTTTGGTCTGTTCTCATGAAACCTCCTGCAGTTGATAGAACGCCAAGCCATCCACCACTAGAGCAGAGAAGCAAAGCAGAAATCTGTCCCATAGTGTACATATATATACACCATGGCTTTGACTTCAAAGCTGTTAAACAGGTGCTTTCCTCAGTTACATGTTTATTTTTCATAATGCATTTGGCTGCCACATCCACCTGTGTAACCTTGGCCTCACAGTCACCATGGATTTTGTGCTGTATGATGTGATTATGACCTAAATGAAGCCTGCAAACACATTGTAGACTTAGAGAAAAAAATAGAGGAGCAAGTATTGCTTTGCCAACCACTTTCCTAATATTAAAAAACCCAGACTATTTCGTACATAGTATTTTTCTGACCCTAAACTTTATAATAATTTAAATTCCCACTGCTAACACTTTACAAGTGACTCAGAATATTTTTCAGAAAGGAAGATAAAAGAACTAAAGTTTTAAATTGAATTTAAAGAAGAGAATTAATCAGTTCACACAGTACCATCCATTAACCTCACTGTCCGCTTCAGGACTCTAACCTCTAAAATTGATACAAAGGTAACCCAAATCCCCCTGTGAGGACTATTCATATCCATTAATTGCTGCAATAGAAGATACTGTAGGTTTGAGTTGGTTGCCAGTTCTTTGGTATCTGAAACGTACTCTCAGCAGAGTGGAGGACACCACTGGGACCCATTTAACTCTGACTTTCACATTAATTTTGCTGTGCTGTGAAGAGCAAAGACAAAATCAATGTCCATCAGTGATTATTCAAGGTAAAATATCTAGTGATATTGAATACCAATGGTAGTAGCGAGCATTAAACTTACTTAAGGATTGTGCAGTTGACAAAGCCATTTGTTCCAGTTTCCCTTAATTTTCAATGAGGCATACGAGTTCAGAAAAATAGAACAATTACAATGAAAATACTGGATTGCAGTTTCTGGCAAGTTAGATTTTAAACCAACAAAAGTACTATATATATAAACTTTTTGTGGTGCACAGTTCAGGGAAGGTTTGTATCATGCAAGGACATGCTAAATCTCTGCAAAGAACATTTCATGACCGAGGGAGCTAGCCTTTGTAACAGCTGTATTAGTTTTGGCATTGGATCACTTTTTTGTGGCTTCAGTGCTCAAAGAGTGTAGAAAAAAACCGCAACTTATGTGACAGTTTCCCCACACCAGTCCTGTTCACTCTGTCCTCTCATTTTCCCCAATAAACCATGTGTGAAATCCTCACTGAGTTAATGGGAGTTTATCAGATTTCATCATATAACTTAAAACTTTGTAAATATAGTTACAACAAACTGAATGAGCATAAGGGCTTCTACTGTCAGTTGTTACAAACATTTCTCAAGTTTTCCCTGAGATTGTCATAAAACCATTTTTCTTTCTTCGCTGAAATTTCCCAATTATTATTCCAATGATATCGGTTATGTCTCACATTCATCAGTGTTTTTAAAGCACAGTATTTATCCTGCAAAAAGACAACTGATAGCCCAGTTCTCCTCTCATGTAAACTGCTGACATAAAATCAGATCCATTATGCTTAAAAGGCTTCATAAGTATTGACTTTCAATGGAAATTATTTTCTTTTATTCCTACCAATGAAATTTTAAAAAATATAAATATCACTCATATGATAAAAAAATAACTCAGTGGAAAAAAGTACTTTGAAATTAAATTCTGGATGACTATTTAGTCTTGTTTACCCATGATTTATCTTGCATAGAAGGTGGGCAGCTTTCAGACATAAACTAGTATCAGAAAATCGAACTTGTTACAAATAGTTTTGAGGAAAATGTTTAACCAGCCCTTATTAGTAAAGACCATGTTTTGGAATAACATCAAGGCAGGAGAATTAAATCAGCCAGTTTTGACTGTCTCTAGGCAAACAGTAGCAGAGATGCTGAGAACTGCCTTGCAAAACTGCTTTTATTGGATTCTTCTAGCAGTGTGCGGAAGGTGACTGATACACAAGTGGTGCAACATTGTCAGTTAAGCCAAATACTGTCATTTCAGATTTGGAATAGCTTTGCAAAGATGGTGTTCTGAGACAGTCTAGGTTTACAGCAAAGTAAGGGATAAAGCGAACATACTCAGTAACTGTTAAAATGGCAGTTTCTTTAAAAGACAGTGTACATAGTGTGGTCAACAGATTTTTTTTTTCACTGTAAAGAAATCCACTGTATAAAAGGGCACAAAGAAACCCTGAAGAAGCAAATGAGTCCTTCCCAAAATAAAGACTAAGCTCATAACAATGGTGAATGCAAGCAGAGCAAACAGCCAAATGAGAAATGCCACTAAAAGGGTCTAATAAACGATTATGTCTTTGATTTTCTTGTTTCTCAAGCTGTAAGCACTATTCACTGGCTTTGACCTATAGCAAAATCTTGCTCATAAGACACAGAGGAAAATAAAATAGGATTTAAACAAACAAAATCTTCTTAAAAACATAAGCCATAGGGGGGAAGGAATTATTCTCCTATCTTCAGTTTACACTTTGTCCTTTATTCTGGCATCAAAATTGTTAACTAATTAAATTCTTTCTTCTAAGTAAAATTCCCACTGAATATTTATTTCTATTATAATGATGCCTTTTTTTCACATCTAGTCATAAAAAGACTAGCAGTATTTCAACACATTAATCTTGGCAGTTAAGCAGACAATAAAACCCCTACAGAGCCTCTTTCTTACCACAACTGTTTCATTGTCTGAGGTAGCATCGTTTTCCAATGCACTGTGTGTGCAGTACAAAGTATGGCCCTAATCCTATGCTGTGATCTGCCCTAGCAGAAAATGCATCTGCCTAGCTGTCCAAATCACAGCCAAGACCAGAATGTCTTCAAAGTGTTACAAGGTTTACTGTGCAGACCGACTTGAAAATTGAGTTTAATAGAAGCTGAGTGAGAACCTCCAAACACAGACAGAAAATGACAAAGCCAATGAAAGTAAAAAAGAGAAGAGGCAGAGTCTGACACTGGGATAATAATTAGCTATATTCAGGGAATGATACATCTACATAGAAATTATGGCCACAGTTATTTGACATTAATATTTTTTAATTGCTCATTTATAGGTAAAGTACATTGATATTACTGTCTCTAGTTCAGACACACAAACATAAAGTGCCTTTCCTGAAGTAACAGTTAGTCTCAGAATCAGAACTAAGACCAGCTCTCCTGCCTTGAATGCCATGCTCAATTAACTAAACCATAGTTCCCCACAGGAACAGAATCTGTGCTCATACAGGAAAATCTGTGTGCATGCTACTCAAGGAAATTAAAGTGCAGCTATAAATCTCAGCTAGTAGCTGCTGTCTGGCCAGCTGCCCAAATTAAGGCCAGAGGTGTCCTCACTATGAAGGAAAATATTTGCTGCTTGTAAATTGATTTTTGTTTCTTCTTCCAAAGGAAAAAAAAAAAATACAGTCAGCCACGCATATCCAGCCTTCTCAATTTAAAATGTCACACAATACAGCCTCACAATCATTCAGGTGACACTCTAAGTTTATCTCATGCAATGCACTATAAGTTCAAGGGACACACCAAGGAGAGTTCAGTGACATGTTAATTATATCTCCAGCAAGAACATCCACTTAAAAAAGAAAAGGTATGTAGGTGTATGTATCCTTTTAGAGGACAAGAGACTGAAGAGATTGTTCTTTTGTTCTTATTTGAGAAGAACCATTACACACCTCTCAGTAACCAAAAGAGGAAACAACCTTGACAATATACACTTAGCTTAAATCCACTTGCTGAAAAAAGCCTGCAGAGTGTCAATAGAAATATATATACAATAATTATACTGATGATCCTGTGCTGTTCAGCTAGGAGCTTTTGAAATGGAGATTAGTGGCTGGGGATGATAATGTTCAGGTTCAGGATGTGGCTTTTCAAAAAGTAGTTTTGAAAATGAATGCAATGTAAGGGGGTCCACTGGTTCAGGTAATTTTGAATTATATATCTTCTGTGGAAGGAGCAATTGGACTCAACTTCTGTTATTATTAGTCAGAGCACTTATGCTCCTGCTGCTGAAGAAAAGTTCATAAACGCAGGTTTGCCCAAGATGGATGAGCTATAATATGCTTATCAGAAGTTACCTACTGTTTTATCTTTCATTACACATTTTCAGTGTTCCATTTTTCCATTGCCATACTAGGTTGTTAATGAAGATGGCCAAATGGATCATATCAAATTGTATCCCCATACATATAAAAATGCAATATGTCACCATAGAAGAAATACAATTCTCATGCCAGTTTATCATCACTGTTACTATCATCTGCATGGGTTTCTGCAAGTGTCTTTATCAAAAAGGTTTAAAACGGTTCTTTTGGCATCATCTGGAAAACTATATTCTCGCAGGAGCATATTTCTGTCCCTTCCAAACTGATGACAGATTTTTAACTACTGGCAGCAATAAAACAAATTTATTTCCAGCACATGATCTCCACAGAAAAAACCTTCCAAGCATACAGTTTCTCTAATGTTTGACAGTCATTCCTGCATCATAATGTAGAGTGAAATGTACTGTATCGTAATATATACATACCTGAGATGATAGTTTTAAACTCTAGAGTCTGGGGGTTAATCACAGTTTAGCAGTAGCAGCAGAGAATTTGGTGTGTGTTGTGAAACCTGTATGAGGATTTAGGTACGTACTTGAACAGTTTTCCTGTCCTGATCCCTGTGTTGCTCCTTAGGCCAGCTACAGGGCTGTTAGCTCAAAGATAAACAAGCTATATACCTACAGCAACACCTGTAGTACACCTACACTAAACCTAGATGAACAGAGAATGTTGCCTTGAGCCCCATTACTAAATCTTGTTTTATCACATTAGGATGTTATTCAAGAGAGAGCAGATGATGCAATTAGTTGGTATTATTAATTTAATAAACCGTCCCTCAACTGTTAATCGTTGGCATAACTGTGATTTGCCAACCAATAAAACATCTATTTTTAGGCTATTCCACCAATACTACTGTACTCTCTGTAATGTACATATTTAAAAATCTATTTGTTTCATGATGGTGTCCCCCTAGCGAAAAGAGCAATAATGCTAAAAGGGTTTTTGTATTGGTACTTATCTTAAACTACTACATATTTTGCTGAATGAATGGGAAGAGATTTGGATGTGACTTTGGAAATTAGTTTTAATAAATTGTCAGTCCCTCGTTTCAGTGAAATGTTTGCCAGAGATTAATATTTGCTACCATCAGTACTTGCATTACATCTCAAAGGCAGAATTAAAACATACTTCTAACTCATACCAACATAAATTGTAGGAAGAATCCTTTCAAAAATAAAGGGCTAAAGGCCATGTCATAAAATGCCTCCCTACTTCCTCTTCTGTCTTTCATCTTCCTGGCAAGGTGAGCTTTCTGACAAAAAGTCTTTTGAGTGCAGCCAGGAATGCAAAAGAGAGAAGTAAAATGGAGAGTCATCATGACAATACTGTTATCAGCTGACGCAGTTAAACTGGGGAGATGCCCAGCCACACACTATGTTTAAGGATAATGCAGCCCCCAGATTACTTTGTCCTTTTCTCAGTACAAGAATTGAATGCCTGATGTTCTGAAACATTAGCTCAGAGAAAGTTACCAAATTATGCTATATGCCTGGCTTTTTATCTGGTACTTTAAAGATCAGGTTAAGTCAGGTGTCAGTGAATTACAATGCTGAACAGTATATACATGTCTCTTTCTTTGTTAGAGACAACTGGATGCTCATTATTTGTGAGACTCCACAAAGCACAGCTTCTAGACAGCTAACATATATTTTACTTTATTCACTAATTATTTGCACATAGATGTTCCAGCCCAGATCATTTGCTTTTAACCATTAGAAGGTAGCAAAGCTGGCTCCTGAAAGGTTTCAGAGACCCTTAAATATTCTTGGGATACATTAGCTGACACAATACTCTCTCTTCACTTCCTGCTTTTTATTCCAGTAATTTTAACCCTGGCAGACAGTGTTCAGCACAGCTGATCCCAGTTTAAGATTTCACACAACCAGTTTTATTTCAGCTATTCATACAACCGGACCAGACAGTTACCAGCTGCATATATGAGATTTTTCCATATATCTTATGACATTGCCTGGAACACTTTTTTGGTTCAATGAAGATCTTGGATATGGCCCTTACCGCTGACTTTAACTTTGGATTATTTGAAAATTACCAACTGTTACAAGATTTGTATTTTGATAGTATTGTAATGAATACAGAAATTTCAGGATTAAAGCAGAAGGGAGTGTGGATTCTTTAATGGAATGCTAGAAAATATTTGTGGGACAGACTTGATTTTTAACTTTGTAATTTTAATGGTGACTGTATTAATATGCACACCAGGGATCCAAACAGTTATTCACAGAAAGTAATTGATTTTAAAATTAAATGTCGAGGACAAGTTTTCTGCTAATCTGGTATGCTATGACCTTAGCATCAAGGAGCACCTCTGGAAAGGAAGAAGTGGAAACAGGTCTTTCAAGGCAGGATTCATACGCAGAGAGAACCCTTTCATTACAGCCACTGCCTAGCCATTTGCCATTCGGCTTCAGGAAGCAGGGCTCAAAGGCCGTAAGTGTTATTTAAGTACCACAGACTTGATTCTTTTCTGGAAGGTCTTTGTTTCCACAGCTAAAAGTGGATATTGGCTCTGGTAGTACCTAAAAGAATTGTCTTGAACCTCTGAAAAGTAATACTGCTACGGGTTCAATCAGTCATGCCACACAACACTAAGACAGTATCGCAAGCCTTTTTTGCAGGGAATTATATCTACGCAGGAAAGCTCTGACATCAGCACCTCACAGCTCCTGTTTTTCTATCCCTGAAGAGAAATTTGCTCTTTTAATCTCAGTAGCAAAGTACATAGGTAAGTTGAACAATGCCTGTTCTTCAAAGGAATATTACAAAAATATTGAAATACTCAAACATTTGCGTAGTAGTTGAGTAATATTTTCACTCCTTTATCTCAGGAGTGAAATCCTGGCCTGTAGGAAGACACCAGCAGGTCTATAGCTGTGTGGGTGTAGCAATAACATTCCAGCACCAAGACTAGCGATATAATCAATGGCTTTGCCAAGGAAATGTCACTGGTGAGGTCCAAGAAGCACTGATACTTCGCATGGGAATGGCTTCTACTTTCAGGCACAGGCAGTTGCCTGATGCACTTCGCGCCAGGGCTCAGCCTCTTTGCCAGACGAACATCTGAAGAGCTCTTGGGTTTTTTAGACCTGTATTTTGCACTCACTCTGCAATCTAATTTCATGCTGTGTTATGCTGTTCTACAAACTTCTAATTCATATAATGAATTATAATGTTTGTCAGCATTTCTTTTCTTGCAGACAAGTATCAGTCTTTGGTTTTATTTTTTCAGTTGCCACAAATGGCTGTTGAATAAGCATCTGCAGGGGTATTTTCACTCAGGGGACTCTCCTCTTTCCATTTTCAAGAGGCTCTCAGTATGTCATCATTCATGAAGAGGCAGCAAAAATACCTGGGCCCTTTGTAAGCATACTTAACATCTCGCATGGTATACTAACCTTGAACTAGGCATTTACACAAATACAAACCTAGCAAAGGTGTCATTCAGACAGTTACAGTGGGCCAGAAGTGATGTAAGTTACTTCTCACTGTACCTAAAATAAAGATACACATTAATATATGATGTATTTCTTAAATCAGCTTTAAAATGTATGTCTTTTGTTTGTGTTTAGCATTATCTACCAGTAATTTCATTACTGACAGAGTATTTACTTTTACAGAAAATGTACTTGATACAAAAGGAAATAGGAAAATGGCTTCTGAGACTGTATTATTGTTTGTGAAGCTCCAGAACACAAAGCAACAACAAGGAACTGTTTTAATTTGCAGAGAATTCCTTGAGTGATTACTTTGTTTTCCTGCAATTTAGATCTGCCAGCTTGGAAATGGCTATTTAAAGGTTTGTGATGGTTGTCAGCATCATTTTAGAACTGCATAGTTTTATATTACTGGTAGGTGCTTTCACAGTCAGCTTCTATCTTGACTGTTTAAATCTCCTAGTTTTACTAGGCAACACAGATACCTTGGGATATATTTTCCACTTGGCTGAGGCTTGAAATCCTTTACTGGTGGCGTAAGTTGCCCGGTAAAATGTGCGCCTATTAAATAAATTGCACCCACAGTTCAATGAATGGTGCAAAAATGTATATCCCTCAAGGTTTTAATAATAAAAAAATCCCTTTAAGTACCAAGCTAGCTTATAGCTTTTGAAATTCATTCAGGTTCCCTCATGGATCACATTCTGTCAAAATGGACTTTTTCATGCATATTTTCTAATTTTATTTTGCCAAAGTCACATTTTCAACTGAAAACATATAAAGGGAAAGTGTTTAAACTAGGTTTAGCTAGATCACTGCAACCCAAATGATAAGGCCAGCGGTCTGTTAGTATCACCTTCAAGGACTAAACTTATTTGTGGTGTTAAAGCAGGCTGAATTTAACACTCCAAAAATGTAAGTCAGCATGATTAGTATCTGTGGAGAAAGGACATTTCTCATAAAGGCAAAAGGCCATGTCTGTGTTAGGTGGATCCCATGGAGTTCTGATGAGCTGGAGGTGTAAATAGTCTCTATGAATATTCCTGCTTCATTTGTTTTTAATTTATGATGAGAAACCTCAGAAATATTTCCGTGCAATTTCACCTTATAAATGGAATGACACCTTTTATATACTCACAGATTATCTGAGGATATCTGAAGATGCCTGAAGTGCAGATTTTGCAAGATCTACTTGCAGAGTTCTTTAAAACTGTAAATTCTTGGGCACTGTCATCACAGCTTATGAAACTGCCTGTCATTAATGCTTCTCCGGCCTTCCTCAAACACTTAAACACTCACTTTTTTTACATACTACTTCTGTGTATTTCCCAACAGGAAGAAGTTCACATGAATTTATTAACATCTACATAAAAAAAAAAAAAAGAAAAAGGATTTTTCTGCATTGCCTGTGAACATTTCGTAGAGTTCAGCAGAAGGAACAGATTCCAAAACACTTGCTATAGTTGGTAGGCAGTTGAGCTTCCTGGGGTATTCTGAGAAACCAACTGTTCCCCAAAAGGACATCACAAATTATTTTTGATCATTAGAATTTTTTGGTTTAATTACTGTGTCAGCCATCCCCCTAACCAATGTATACAGAAGAGTGTCTTGTTATTCATCTGTTTGTTGTCTAATGAAGTCACAGCTCTCCTTTTTGTATAAATAATGCTGTGGAGACATTTAACTGGCTAGAGAGAATGTGTAAATTATATCACAGTTATAATATAACAAATTGAATATCTTTATAAAGAAGAAATTTGTGGCAATGGTGTCCTATCAAAGATATAACAGAAGAGGATTAATGTCAATAGGAACTATAATTTACATATGCTGTACTGTTATGTGTCAGGAGACTTTAGGCCCCTTGCATATAACAGTGTCTGAACTGACTTTTGCTCTTTTTTTCAGGAGTACATTTTTTGTCATTAATGCTTCCACTGGATGTCCTAAAAGAATGCCATGATGCATTTGTACCCTTACAGGTTCACGACTGCCAAAAATAACAGACTCATAGGATACTAAAGTACAGGCTTTACCTTCAGCTCTGAACTAAGCTTCAGTCCAGAGAATTTGTCAAACCTGGTCTTGCTTTGGCCATGTTGAATTATAGGTGGTAGTACTATGTGCTATGACTGCACATCTCTGCGTGTGCTAGTCTGAGATTTTACTGTATAGTAAATGTGTATGTTTTCCATACACATGTTTTCCATACACATGGAAAACATGATGTGTTTTAAATCCAAGCCTTCAGAGATGATCCCCTGGCTCAGTATGCAGTGGAGAATAGATTTCTGATACCTTGTATTAGCTATAAGCAGCAGAGAAATTAATAAAACAGTTAGTGCTTGGTTTATGATGTTGCACAAAACTGAGTCAGTCCAGAATCAACATCATGAAAGCTGTTAGACACACAAGCACCTTTTTTCCAAGACTCCCATTTACCAAAAGGAGGATGGAGAAGAGCCTGCACTAGCTTTTTACAAGGTACAGCAGACATCTGCTCAGGTTTAGCTTCTGTTTGATGGAGTGGACCTTGTGGCCAGGATTGTCTCCCAACATTTTGGCTCTTTGACCTTTGCCTGAGCAGTTTTATGCACTCCCTAATGTTCTACAACACAGAAGCAAAAGAACAGTGGAAGCGGGATCTCATTTCCTGGTGTGCTACAAGGATGAATTTGTTGTTTATGCTAGATAAATTCACATCATAAAATGTGGATTTACCTGTACGTGTTTTGTTTACATTGTTTTTTGGAACCAGGCTTAACTGGACTGAGTTTGGACTCAGATACAAGCTCAATACACAGTACAAAGTACCATGTTTTACTGTAGCTGCTCTACACATAATGCTTTGTCCAAAGGGAAGGTCAAAATATTTTACTCCACTGGGCTGGTAAGTGAAATGTTCTAAATAAAAAGAGACACAGAAATGAAAAACTAATAATACACGATCAATGAACAGTAGTAGTCTCAATGGCTTGACACTAGTCACTATTGATGTGTGGGATACAGTAAGTCGAGAATATTGAATGTCATGTTGCCCAGCAATGACCAGCATTAGTCTAGTCATAATAACAAAATATCAGAGGTGCCAAAATAAATCCAGGCCAGCTGGGTTTGAAACAAAAGAAAGGAGGCATTTGTTTTGCTTGCTTGGTGGTAGATTATTGAAATGCCTTACACTGTCATTGTCAGTCACAGGATTTCTTACATCTGTAACAGATGCCGCAGTAGAACAAGTAAAACAGAGAGTATGGCCACGCCTTGCATATCCTTGTAGAGAGATCAATTTTGGACTCGCTACAAAACCACCTTCAAAGAAAGGGTGATCACCCACAGTTCCTGGGAGCACACTGGGGGAGTACAAAGAAAAGGGACAGACCATGTCCATTAACACCAATTAATGTAATAAACCTCCCCTGAATTTTGTTCAATTTTAAGTCCATGTGTGTATTATTTTCCCTTATCAGTCTTTCATTCAAGCCATTAGAAGGAGCCTGTGTCTTTCTTTCCCCACAAATGGAGATTCCACACAAATGTGGTACCACAGCAGGAAACTGTGCAGTATAGTAAAAAAGAACCTTTTATGAAACTTAAAAGGATTAATGCATTTCTTTCAGCAAAAGCTCTGCATGTCTCCCAACTCAAGCAGTTTATAAAAGGACAAGGATTTTTGTTTAAAATGCAGGTAAAGCCCAATTATCCAACATGAAACCTCAAGCTGTTTGTTTGGGATCAAAATTGAACGTGGGAGAAGCAGCCTTCTCGCTACCGTGTGCTGGAATGTCAGTTCATGTATTTTGTGGGCAAGGAAGCCACTGGGAAAAGAAAAAGCTTCTAGTGTTTAACATCTCAAGCTAGCACTGTTTTCAGCTTTTGGGCCAAGGCAGCTTAACTGCAACAAAGCACCATGTCCGACAGAGCCCGTCATGATTTCAATTCTCATAACGAAAAGATGTGAACAGTTCTTTTCAGAATATCTTTTACCAGCCATTTTTCATTGTGCTTTTTAGAGCAGTAAAATGAAAATTAGTATCGATTTCTTGTCATTGTTATGGAACTGCAACTCTCAAAAGCATTAGGTGCTACAGTGGTGGACATCACAGAGCTGAATGGCTGGACAGTCAAGCTCTAACAAATCCTGTTATGATGGTTTTAGAAGTTACTTCCCCAGCTGCCCTCTCCTCTACTCTGCCAGTTTACCACGCCCACAGCGGAAGGAAATGTATGCCCAGCCTTCAGCCATTACAAAGCAGAGCCTAACATTTTCGCATAAATCCACCTTTACGGCTGTACAAATGAAGTGTTCTGACTCAGGAGCTTTGGTGATGGTTTAACACTAGTGTTTACTTCACCTTTCAGTACTGAAGGTGCCCCCTACAGCAGAAGCAAATACTTTCTCCTCAGAAGAGTAGTTCCCAGGTCATTATATGAGCTTAAACTGCCAGTGAAGGCAATATTCTGAATAACACATTGATGTTTTTTAACTTGACTCTTAATAAAATTGTGGATTATATCACAATTACATTAGAGAATTATATGGATAAAGAACTGTAACCAGAGAGTTAAAATCTTGCATTGACATTGAATCTAAAATTAAAAACAAACAAGACAAATTGTAGCCTGAACAGACTCCTACATAATTTGGAATTTCGATGCATTACTTTGCTGTTAATCAAAGTCCCCTTTCTTTTAACCTTAACTGTTTGAATATCTCTCCTGCTTGAATGTCAATATGAGGCAACAGTGAAGGTCAATGAGAGTGCCTTGCCGTTCACACCGTGTCCTTTATCAACATGTTGTACTTGTTGGGAGTAAGGCAAATGAAACACTAAGCAACATCAACGACATTCTTGAAATCACAAGATTTTATATTTTTTTTTTTAATATTTCAATTAAATGTGGAGCTTGTTGACAGACTCCGTGAACTAGAGAAACCTTGGTAAGTGCAGCAGGGAGGTGGGGAGCTGTGAAATGCCATTATGTGTAACTGAGCTGGATAACTGTGATACAGGTAAAGACAGACCCATTGTTTTTGGAATGGACTAAAGGATATTTGCCCTCAGGAAGCATCTTACTGATAAAGGAACAATAATGTTGATATTTAGAAATTAAATGTCAAATAAACAGAGGCACAGAGCATTTGTTGCCAGTATTACCAGGGCCGAGTATTACATTTCCACTGACATCTATAAGAATTGATGATGCTCAGCAGTTGTGAATATCAGCCTCCATTCTGAATCTCAGTTACAAGGAAGAGACCAGGAGATATATGACTCAGCTGCTCCTTCCCTGTTTTTGCCATGGTATATATAAGGATAACAGAGGTGCTGCCAATACTAAGTGTTAAACTGCTGGAGTATCCCAAATATTCCACTAGTAGGTTTTCCTGTTTTGCAGACAAAGAAAGCAATCCTCACCCCAAGAAGTTTGAAAGGATGTAGAAAAACCTTCATGAAAGAATGGGCTATGATACCATGGGGGGAAAACCAGGGTTAGTATATAAGAATGAAAAATGTACATTGTGCATATCCTAATACCAATATATTTCAGAATGCTCTCTTCTGCCACCACTGAAGTATCTTGTTAATTAGCCAGTAATCCTCTTGTTCTGTTACCTGTGTACACATTTGAATATCACCTCCATTATTATAATTATTCATCAGCCCCAAATCCTGTACAACCTGACATTCCTCAGCATGTACTTTTCCTCTTAGCATTTGGTCAGGCAACCTCATCACTTGCCACTGAAATGTTTTGTGAGCTAGCAGATTCCTGATCCCAAGAGATGAGGACTGGGGAGGGTTAGCCAAGGAAAGGGTCTTACACAGATCCTATATGGCATGCCTTGGCCTCTTTGGTGCGATGTGACAAGGAGACTCACGAGCAACCATAATTTATTTATTTATTTTTACATTTACAATACTGGAGAGCTGTAGCATAATGTTTATGCAAAAAGTGAAATGACCTACTGTCAAGTATGTTTCAAGGTTTTAATAGTGTCCTTTAGACATCACTGTTTAAAATGTGCTTATAACTACATTAAACATACCAGGAAAATATGGGGAGCTCAGATGCTTAGGAGCTCCCATAGAGTGATGACTCTATATCAAAGCAAGTTGAAGACATTCAGTATCTTTCTGAAAGGCATTCAGTGGCTAGCATTATACTGTGCCTGAAACCAGTTTTGGATGTTCTTCTGCTAGGATATCGGAAGTGGTTAAAGAATCACTCTACACCTCCCTGTGCCTTTTATGAAATCCAGGATTTTTAAGTAACAGCACCATAAAACCAATTAAAAAAACCTGCCAGACACTCTAGCAGAACAAGACAGAATTGGGAAGTATTTGTCAGTGTTATATATATTTATCTTAAAGATCTTTCCAGATCTATAATGAACATGTTGACTGATCTTTCAATGTTTAGATGCTTCCATTGCAATTTTGCCAGCTGCCATGACCATAAAAGGAAAAAATAGATACTAAAAATTGTGAAAAGATTTAATTATGGTACCTGGATTTGCTGCATGTGTAAACTATAAAAAATAGGAACAAGCACACTCAAGTTTGAAAACCTTATCTGCAGGGAAGGCTTTTATGCAGTGAGATCCCATTATAATTAAACCAACCTCCTTTTGGTTCTGCACAGTATGCACTCATGGCCTCTTGGAGGAAGCATTTAGTCAATTAACTATTTTATTAACCAATTGATTTTTCCTGTTAGTCCTTAACCTCTTTGTACCTGTTAGGAATGGTTATGAAAGTTAAATAAATTGGTTTCTTTCATCTTTAAAAGGCAACAATAAATAATAAAACAGGTTGAACAAGGTTTCAGTGGGGAACCCAAATACGAATAAAAATACCTGCCGTGTATCATATAATCTAAAATACTAACTCTGCTAGGAGCAGCACAGTATTTCAATAAATCACATTGTCACACTGACCTTTATTGATATACTGTTTCTCAACTTAAAGGATTGGCCCTGCTGCTTTCGGAGATCTTTTGTTGTGGAGGGCCTGTAGATTCATCATGTGACAAAAAGATTATTTGCCTACCATAGGGCTGTCTAAGCCTATATGCTTAGCAGAAGCAAAAAAACCCAAAATATTTTAGGGACAGTTTAAATTTAGAGATTTATTTAGTATCACAGGATAACAAACCCGCCTTCCTGAAATAAGTACAAAATGTGTTTTATATTATCACTTAGTACAAAGATATAAAAAAGAGACTGAAGAAAATAAAAGCTAGTAGATAATAGACTGCTTGATTTTATGGAATGTTACACTGTGTTGCAGCTACACAATGGTAGTCTAATATTATAAAATTAAATTCACCACACTGGCTGAAACCCAGCAAAGTTACTGGTTCCTTTGTACCAATGGCTGAAATGAAAAACTAAGGAGGTTTGCAAAGGACACATTTTGCAGCAACAGAAAAAATCTCCCAGTAAAAAAAATAAATGCATCCCTCTAAAGAACTGTACCCGGCTTCAAGAAAAATGGCAGAAAAAATCTGATCCAGATCCAGAACATAACTGAGTTTGTACTGCCTATCTAATGAAAAATCCAAATTATAGTCTAGAGGTTCTTCCAACATACAGTGAAGAGCTGTAAAATATTTTCAATCATATATGCAAGACTTCTGTACAAATTAGTGAAAAGCTTATGGAACCTGATGTTCTTCATAAGGTTCCTACTGCCTTAGATGATAATGATCTCCTGGGAACTTTTGTTCTTGTTAATTTTCAGGTTGACTCGTGCTGGTTTCAATGAAATCCTGACTCCAGATGCAGCTGTCCAATGAGGAGGGAAGTTGTATTGTTTTGTAAAACAAATAAAAAAATTATTTGGGGGTCTCTTCCTCTTACTGAAGGAGTAGCTATTAATCTCTGTGTTTTTATGTGGCTCTGTAACAAAAAGGTGTTGTAGGCTGAAGGGAATATATTTAAGGAATAGCTCATTGAGTGCTCAGTAATTTATTCACTCAGCAAAGGTCTGTGAAGCCAGGTGAGGAACCTGTACCTTGCATGATTCCTTGAGCTGTGACTCCTTTGCTGTCTCTGTTTCTGGTGGTCTTACACAGAATAGTTATAGGGTAGGGCTTGGTTGCTGCTTCCCTATCAGACGCTACCATAATATTCTCCACTTCTTGCTATAAAATAACAAATTGTTAGCTGACTTTGAAGAGCCACTTTAATGATTCTTTTTTTTCACCCTTCTTTGTCTAAATCAGAAGTTTTGAAAAATTCCATACAGAAGTATCCATGGCTGGGCAAACCTTCAGGTGATGCTTGGCTGTAGTATCTGTCCTTTCTTTTTTGTCTGACAGCTTATATTTTGCACTGCAAATTGCCTTTGCAATTTGCTAGCTATTGGCACAAACCTGTCCTCCCATTTCCCCTTCTTCAGTCTCTTTTGATGCTCCACTAACCCAGCCTTCTCCTACTCCACCTTTCCCTACTTTGCTTACCTCCACCTGTTTCTCTAGCAAAAACTCTACCACTTGCTGCTTTCCTTGCACCCCTTCACCTGCGTCTCCCTATTCCAGTTGCTCATCCCATGTAACTGCCAAGGCATTTCATCCACTGCTCAACTGAGACCACTGCTATTACCCTCACTTTCTTTCCTATTTCCCATCTCTTCTTCACCGACCATAAATTTCACAAAGGAGTCTGAATGATGGGGACAGAGACAACAAATGTTGCATTTAAATACAAAATTAAAATGCCACCATATGGCACTATCAGATCAAAATTAAGCAAGATGTGCCAGGGTAATGCCTTTGCTTTCCCAGAATATGCCACCAATGATGCAGACATGCCATTCCTTTGTTGGCAATGTTTGCCCTGGGTGGTAGCACACAGAAGAGCTGAAGGCAGTAGATTTGTTGACACTTTTGGATATACCTGTCATGCACCCTGCCTTCCTGGCCCCAGAACTCTGCAAGAGAAACAGGGCATAATAAAGTTGATTGATTTGTGTTTGTCACTCATCCAAGTGGCTTTCATTTTGGTGCCCCTCAATCTTGCTTTTTCATTTTCATTTGGAGCCACTGAAATCTCACCTTCCAGAGAATCCAAGCTGTTGGACTTGTCATCTGATTCAAAATGTCTGCACAGCATGAACAAAATTTACTGTCCTCTGTGCAAACTGTTTTGGTGGCTCTAATAGAAAACACAGCAATCCCTCTTTTATGCTCTGCTAGGAAACAATCTGCCTTTTTTTTTGTGAGGAGAAAAGTTTTTGATAGAATTTTTGCTAGCTTTATATAAACCAGAAAATCCTCAAAAAACAGCATGCAGCCAACACTACTAACAGTGAATTTGAATCCTTGAAGGTCCTTACTATAGTTTCCCCTTAGATTTAAAATCTTGGTTAAAGAAAAATTTTAGTCTTTTAAATTGCCAAGGCTAAAATGTGGCAAAGAAATTATATGACTCATGAAGCACTGTGCTCAGTTGAAGTGTTAATGTCATCAGCACTAATTCATTTTTGTCTTTTCTCATCCTAAAGTTCGTTGTCCATTGAAATGCATCACCAGTGTATCATCACTCGTTTATTAATCTGCAAAACAACGGCATTTCTTTACAAAACTTTTCAACTGTGACAAGTTTTTCAGAAATTTTAAGGTCCCTGACTTTTAAACAAGGAAACAGATTTCTTCTTTTTTTTGTTGTTGTTGTTACAATTTTTAATATAAACTAAGTGCCTTGCTGCTGTCAGCTAGAAAGGCCCCAATGGGAGACCCAAGGTCACTAGTAGCTGAAGAGAGACACTACAAGAGCAGTTAGAGTAGTTAGGATGAAAGAATATCCCACTGGGGTTTTGGACTTACAGTTTCTTGGCTCTTGTGACTTGAAATAAATGTATCATCACTGTCTGGAGTCACCAGCCATATTCTCTCACTCATGAAACTAACATTACAGTCAGACTTAAGCAGGTGAAGAGGATAAAAACCTTTATAATTTATTTTATATATAAGGATACTTTGACTTCTCTCTGCTAGAGAAATGATGAAACTCTTACTGGCTTCTAAAGAGCCTGGAATTTCACTCAAATATTTTAGGAAAGCTCTCTGCTCAACAATTTGTCGCAGAGATTTAGGGATATGTAACGTGGTATGCAAAGGGATGATGACTTAGCAAAACCCTCAAATTCTCATATATGCTTAGCTACTCTTATTCAGAATGTGGTTCACTTTTTATAATTCTTCAGGAAGAATTTGGTTTCCTTCTGGGATTCCCCCACCCCATCCCCATAAGTAGAGAAGAAAGAGTGGAGAGATCTTGTGTTTGGAGCCTTACACTAAAGTCTATGTTATCTTTCAGGTTTTAGTACTGATTTCCCTTGCAATCTTCTACATGTTGATTGGATCTTTTGGTCCCTATCCTTTCCAATGGGATTAAAATATATCTGTGCTTTATTTGGATATTACAAAAAACCATCATTGATGAGTGGTTACTGTGCTAGCTTATAAAAAATGTCACAAGAAGAACACAAACATAGCAGAAAGAAACATCCTGAATGCCTGTCACATGGGACACATCTGGGAACTGACCACAAAACTTCACTCTTTCAGAGTAATTTAATGAACTGTCTAGCCAGCTCAGTCTCCTATGGTTGGGAAGAAATAAACAAAAACTCCTCACAAAAAATTCCAAATAGAATAAGCCATGCAGAAATCTAAAACCCATCTCTGAGCTCCTACACTGTCCATCTGTGAACCAAGCTTGGCTCATGCACTTTAAAATCTAAAGATACAGAGAAAGAAAGGAAGTGGGACTGTAGATAACCTGCTTAATTCTCTCACAAAATGAAAATGTCCTCTATACCTTGCTTAAACCTTTTATCTTTAACAGACATTCAACAGGGAATACACTCAATTAAGTTTGACTTTAGCTATTATTAATGGTATCTTGGATAAAATTATTTACCAAGCAACCAAAGAATAAGTGAATTTTGGCTCTCCAAAGTAATAAAGTAGAAAGCCATCACTGAGATATACTACTGAAACAGGACTGGACAGAATGTCTAATGTTCTATTGAACTGACAAGTCTTGAGCAGTAAGACAGTACTGTATGATGGATCCATCTGGACATAAAATAACACAAGCCACAGTCATCTGGTATAATATGAATATGAAGCTTTTCCCATTGCACAGACAAGGGTCCTCAGAAGCTAGCTGTCAAAGTAGAAAACTGCAAAAGGTTTCTCAACACCAATACTTAATATTTAGGAATCAACAGCCTCACAAGAGATTTATTTCTGCTCACTCACTGGATCTGGAAGAAAGAATAAGTCAAGAAATTCTATCTGTCCTTTGGGTCCTGATGAAAAGCGTGCTTCCTTAACAAAAGCCTCAAAACTCTATCTGCTTCAAACAGAAATCTTGGATTGTCTGAAACATCAAGGCAGCAGTCAAAATGAGATCCCTGGGAGAGGCAATGCACAAGGTCAGAATGCTGCAGCTTCAGAATTTTCACAGTGGAAATAAACAGAGCATCAAGCTATGTACTACATCCAAAATGGCAGAATTAAGGGTTCCATTATCTCCTTGGCCTTCTGAATCATTCACAATTCATCTTGACTGAAGTTGTTTGCATATAGATGGAGAAGATAGAGACAAGTGCCTTGAGGGTCTGAAAGAAATTACAAAAGGCAGGAATTAGTCTCTTACTAGATCACCAAGTGCATCTGTTTCTAACTTGTGCTGGGGTATCTCTGCCCCCTAAAATCATGCTGCATTTTTTTCTTCTGGTTTCCTAAAGATCTCAGAGGAGTCTTGACTTTTGCCATTTCTGTTCTTCCTTTAAATGACAAAGACCTGAAACAGTAAAACGTCACTTTTGTGAATTTGTTACTGATTTTGTTTTACCTACAGCATTTCTCTCTCTTCTTGGCTCTTGCTGTCCTTACCTTGTTACCCATATAGCTCACTAACTAGACAAAAAAATGCAGATGCCCAGACATTTGATCTTGCCTCTGTTCCAAGCATCAGCAACACACTCTCACCGTTTAGGTCATTATAGAAACATCACTGGGAAGAACAGAAGATTAAAATAAAGTACTGCAATGTAAACATGTTCCTTACTATTTACAAACTCTACTCCGCTTGTAAGCTGGTAATGTCCCAAGAGGGATTCAGCCCCAGGACAGCAGCAGCAGCTGCCCACTCTCTGGATAGTAACTCTTTCTGTCAAGTGCTCTCTTGACTCAAAAGCGTGGCTGTCATGATAAATCACCTCACAGAGAAAGACAGTTTGTAGTCTGAGATACTCTGACCTCAGACCACAGAGTGCTAGATCAGACATAGGCTGGAGGTCCTGTCGTGTTTGTGCATTGTAGAGGACATATGAGCATTCATTTGGAGAGTGGCTCAGCTGGTGTGTACTGGATATGGGCCTTTGCCATTTCCACGCTAAGAAATGTTACTCAGAGGTGGGAAGTGGGACAGGAAGTCAGACTGCACATACCTTTTAACATGTGTTATCCGAATATACTCACAAATAGATACAATTAGGTGAATTTTATCTGTTGCTGACACATCTTGCCCACAGGGTAGTCCCTAGTAGGACACAAGGTTTCTCATCTCTAGGATACAACATTGAGAGGTGCTGATACCTGCCTCTGAGTACATCACTTGTTCCAATTGGTCCTCACAGTGGAAAACCTAAGCCTTAGGAAAGATTTTTGTATAAACCATGGATACATACTGAACATAGTGAAGTGTAACATTGAACTTTCTAAAGCTGAGTGACAATACCTATAACTACTCGATCTATCTAAAATGCCAAGAATGCTAATGTTTGATACCTGGAAATTTTAGTTCAAACACAGTTATTGCACTCCATAAAATCATAGAAGAGAGGAGGTTGGAAGGGACCTCTAGCAATATTGGTTAGTCCAACCCCCCCTGCTTAGAGCAGCATCAGCTAAACCAAGTTGCTCAGGACCACATCCACTTGCATTTTGAACATCTCCAAGGATAGAGATTCCACAGCCTCTCTGGGCAACCTGTTCCAGTGCTCAATAACAAGTTAATCATAGTCTACAAAGTTCAGAGCAACTACCCTCCTCACTTCATTTTCTGTCCCTATGTTTGACTTCATGTTCTGCCAGATCAATATAAACCTCATTTGGGTCTTGTGCATTCAGCTTCTGTTCCTAGAAGTCAAGGAACTGTTTTCCTGTGATTTCCATTTATCTATAGGAGAACACACCTTTGGCAAACACTGGTTGGACCAATATATAGAGGCAACATACTGTATCCTTCAATTCACATCTGGACTTTAAAATACAAACGTCTGAAGAATATGCTCTGAAATAAAGTACTGGGATACCATGCTGAGTGTATTTCAGTTAAAAATACGTACATACACACACACACATACAGTTAAAACACGAATAAGAAAAATGGTCAATACATACATTAATCATACCTGTATTGAAATTAATGTGCACAAGTAGTCCCTAGAAGCTCAGTGGATTACTTAAGATTTGTGAAGTTATACATCAAAAACGTATTTCCAAGACTGAAGCTGTAACTTTGAAAATAGGAAGTCAGGCTATTGCTCCAAGTGATTTCATCCTTTATTGTGGAGAAAGTTTTTCTTTCTTTCTTGCTCACAATAGCCAAAAGTGTAAAGAGTTGCCAAGGGTAATTTGTTTATTATCCAGTTCATTCTGTTCCTCTAAGCCAGCCCTCATTCTCACCTAGCTTTTATTGTTCCTTCTGTGCTAGCTAAACTGCTTAATATCTTTTGAAAAATGCATACAAATTCACTACAGACAATTACATCTGACAAATCAGCAAAACATTTTTGCATCTCCGGATTCCTGAACAGCTCCACTGAATCATCCTGTGAATATCTGTCCAAATTCTTTTAATGAGTTTTTAGGGCTGCGGGAATTCTAGGAAAAGCAATTCATTTCACATAGCTTCAATAGCCATCACATGGTTGTGATTACCCTCTATTCTGTGCTGAACTTGGTTAAAATTTGAAATTATGAATAAGAGCTATTAATCCCACACTTTCCTTGACCATTACATCCATTAAAAAAAAACAACACCCGTTGAGCAATGATGTATGTTGCCAATGTACCCAATCTATCAGATATTTGACTCTGCTCTCAACTGTAAAGGTAGACTGACATCAATTTTCTTCCCGTCAGCAGCTCAAGTAGGTGATTCTCATTCATTCAGTTTCATTCACCAAAGTCAGCACTAGGTTTGTTAATTCTGATAAAATCTGCTCTAATTTTGTGAATTCTGATATGCTTTATCTATGCGAAATATCCCTGAAGGATTTCAGAGAATCACAAATTGACTGAGACCAAAGCTCTTGCAGACATTCAAGTTAAGTTTGATTTGAAATTACAAACTGTAGACCATAAGACTTGACGGTGATTACAGCCCTTTGGGATGCTGAATGGGTTTCAGATACAAATCCTGTTCATGTTTTGATCAGCCAGTAAACTGCTACATATAAGAACTGCATCAGGGAAAATCATATACAACTTTTATTTTACAAAATAATAGACAATAGTACTTTTATGCCAGAGATCATCACAGGAAGTAACCTTCTAATACCGGCTGTATAAGCACTGATCATGGGCATAAATATAATTTGCAAATTGTACTATAGCCTTTTGCATAAAGCACTGGAGTACTACAAAATAAAGCAGCAAGGAAAACCATATGCCATTAATATGTTTGCCTTCTCTTGAGAATTAACACATCCCAACCTATGGGAACTGTGACAACTGTCTCTAATTTAACTGATCAATACTAGTTTATATCTGCTAAGGATCCGACCTTATGTAAACTGTTATAGTGCACAAATAAAGTCCCTAAAAGCATAAATACATTCTTCTAGTCAATCTAGATCATCTTGGGCTGCACAATTAAATAGGTCAACCTGAGCAGTTTGATAAAAGAATTCAGAAGGACAGTGTCATTATGGCTTTGATGTTTTGAAGACCTGAACAGCATTTGTAAGTGAATACATTGAAAGCATTAGCTGAAGGAAAGAGTGCCTACCATAACAAGTAGGAAAAACAGTAAGAGTCCATAATAACACCCCCTTGCCTTCAAATGGAGATACTCTGTCATTTAGGTAGGAAACTGGACTCATAAACCTTAGCTAAGTACGACCTTATTCTTCTGAGTGTCTGCATCATCATGCATAATTATTGTATAGAAAAGAATTTTAGATCTTCAGCTCTTTATAGTCAAAAGTGCTCCTTATTATTGTATCCTTTGCTCATAAACTAATGAATAGATTTTGTGCTGCTATATGTAACAGTACAGAAAAGCTAATTCAGTGCTCTTTGGGGGGCAAAAATCCATATTAGAAGAAAAATAATCTGTTACATGCTAATATCTAATATAGTAATTTTTCCATAATCAGACAAAACATGCAGACAGGTCATAGAACTAGTTTAAGTTAGTCTGTATTTCTTAAAAGAGAAGATTTCAATATTTCTGTAAAAGGGTCCTTGGCTCCTGCAATTTACCATTTCAGCAGACTATGCAAATGATTTACTGTCTCTCATTTCACTGTGATTGGCAATTACAGTGATATAGGACATTCTCACTGAGAAAATTATGTTATGGAAGGATGTATTACTCATACAGTCATGAACAGTCACAAATCAGCCTTTGGTATTCCCTTTGTAAGTTAAAAAGAAAATCACAAATCATCTTCCTCTTCCTAAAAGTACATTTGAGGTTTGATTTTTGGCTTCAAAATGACACTGAAGTAGGAAACATATAACCCTTTAGCCAATGCTAACAGAATCTTTGCAGCCCAGCAGCATCCACCTGTTTCCAGAGCAAGGGTACCATATTAAGACATGGGGGCACCATTTGGGGCTGGATAGGGTATCTCTTCACCTCTCCACCTTGTACCAGATTTTCTTATCTGCATGGAGGAGCAAGGACTTGGCTTTAATGTAGTGAGTTCAACGAAAGCAGATATGAAAGCCTGGGACAGTCATCATAAACATGAAGACTTTCTTTATTTTGCCTGTCTTATTTCTGTGTCTTGCCAAAGTAAAATGGTTGCTGGAAACTGCCTTTTGTCCTTTCATACTTGCATACGGCAGGGCAAAGGCAGATTAGGTTCAATGACTAATAGATTCATGCTGGTAATTCATCCTGAATCCTTCCATTTGGGAGTACTTCCTTTCCTGGAATCCAGCTCATCACACAGTAAAAAAAACAACAGCTTTTGTGCTTAGCCATAAAAACAGATCCCAGTTCTCAAATGCTATGTGCCCTTTAGGGATGTTTCCACCCAAAACAACAAGAGCAACTGCGGAATTCTAAATTAGAAATGATTAGCCACTAGGAAAGATTTAGAATCGGACTCCAGTGACAGAAGCGTTTGCTGCGTAAGACTCACATGCTTGTTTACATAATTACAGATAACACCTTCTACTAGGAGAAGGCATTGTTCAATGCAAGTATGATATTTCATTTGCAATTTTATGATGCATTACGTACCTATTTCTCCTAAGCTGCTGTCCCCTTACTACTAGTAATTTTTAAAAATATAAAGCAAAACAACTGAGTTTTCAGCCTGTACATAACTCACAAGGAAATTTGGATCAATAGAGAAATACGTAAAGCACTAGAATATTCAGATTATGAATTGCATACATTGGAAATGTGGTTAGCCAACTGCAAGGCCCCAGAGTTATCAATTTCAATATAAAACAATTTATGCCCTTTTCCAACCAATTTTAGATGAATAATAACACAGGCAGTAATCAGTCTTAAGTGGCATAAAGCTTATCTTAAAGGAAATTACACCCATCAGCATGGTGTCTCCAAAAATCATCCATGACCTCCCTGAAACTTGGTTGTAGTTGTAATGATTCCTCCCCCTGCAAATTAATATGCTGTTTTTTCTCTGCCCATTGTGGTCTTGTTTAAATCAGGAATATTTGTTGAATTTATAATGGTGCTGACTTACTCCAACCATATTGATGGCATAAATTTTGCAAAATCAATAGCAAATTATTTAAAATGAGTAGTTCTCATCCACTATAATCCAGTTCCTTACATTATTTTAATGGTGACTTAGAGCTTCCTTAATTGAAAGCTTTATCTTCCAGCCCAACAGATAGCCATAAATCATAGGAATCACTATACCAGACTAGTTCAGCACCACTTATAATAGGTCTGTGGGTAGCTGCCACATGTTCCATCACTGCTCAACTTCCAGAGGCCTGACCCTTCACAGAACCCATTACTCTGCTGAGTGACTGTGTTTTACTGATCAGTTTAGACATGGACATGCTTCAATTCTCAACTGGAGAGACTTGCCCTTCACCAAAACGCCAGTGTGGTTAGGTGATAGTGACAAAAATGGAACAGATTTGCACTGCAAAGGAAAAAACACCAGGTGCAGACAGCTCTATGAGACACTAAATCATCATAGTTTCAACAAAAATCCTTTTCTAAAACAAATAACCATTCTGGAGTTGTTTTTTCATCTGAAGTGTTTTGTTAAGAACACAGAAGCAAAAAGCTTCTGTCCTGGGACTCAAAATGGCCCAAACTTGGGGAGAGATCTGCCCAGGACTTCTCCTGTGCTGAGCTTTCCAAAGAAAGTAGAGAACATTTACACTAAAAAAAAAAAACCCAAACCAAATTAGAATATAAGCGAGAAGAGCAGAAATTAAAAAGTTTATAAGTAACCTTTTTTTAACTGTCTCTACAGATGCATCCTTGCCTCCTGACTTTTAGATGAATCAATGACTTGTGAATTGTGTGAACTCCAACCCCCTTGAAGTTTTTCCTTCTGTCTTTTCTGTGACCTAGGTGTCCGCTGTCTGCCCCTCTCAGTCTCCCTGCTTGATCTACAAGCTCACAAATCCTTGTTGTGACCCTCTCTGTATAACCTCTGGCCTGCCTCCCATTGCAGTCTCTGGACTCCTGTCTGCCTTGAATATTCCCAGTTGTCAACAGCATCCAAAACCTTTCCTTGTCCTTCCAGAGGGCCCACTTGACCCAGTCATAGTCACTGAGGAATATAACACAAATGAAGAACAAATGAATAAAACACATTCTGTCTAGCATATCCACTAAACACATAATCAGTTCAAGTATGAACACTTGCTTAGAGCAACAACACCAAAATCCTCTTTTATTTAGAAATATAAGTGAAATAGCTGCAATAATGCCTCTTACAAATCCTTTTTCTTTGTAGATCTCAAAGCACTTCACAGCTCAAGATAGTTGTTATCTCCATTTTATTCAGATGTAGACTAGCAAGGTTTACTAAGATACTGGTAAAATAAGAAAGCTTTATTTTATAGGTTTCTTCTCAAAATACTAAGGTGGTCAGTATCATTACTTTAAAACTAGGGAAGCCAGCATATGGGTGACATGATGGGCTCAAGCTTCCTTTGACAGGGAGATCATACATACAGACCTTGTGCTTGGAAGAGAAAGTAGAAGGGTTCTTCACTGAAAAGACAGGACGTCTCAAGAGCAGAGTCCTTAACCTAACATGGTGCAAACACCAAGACATATAACATTTCAGTTTCAATTTATGTGGCCACAGAAGCCCATACATAAATATTTCAGGGCTAACCATAGTATGTTCAATCCCTATTACTACATCACAGTGCTTCTGGTTTTCAATGCTCATGATGAACTTATTTGATTATCTGGCACAAATAGGATTCAGAAGTATTCAGAATAGTATGTAAAAAATATAGCAGTTTGGGATTCCGGTCACCAAGGAATCTCTACCCTTAGTGATTGCTGTCATCATGGATGGTCTGGCAGCCATCTGAGCTCTGTATTTTCTGAAGATAATCATAATTCTTCAGGGAAAATTTAGCAACTCTGGACCTTCTGACTCTGCCCAGAGGCAATTAGGCTCTTTATAACGGCATCAGGAGAACCCCTGGGAGGTTTTGTCCCTGTGTCTCTCTCTTCCATCTCTCCCTGCATCTCCTTTATCTCTTGAGTGTATGCTGAAGGGAGAAGATATAATCACATTATGTCTGTGAAAATACAAATGAAAGAGTCTCCTAAATGGCAGACCACCCATCTCTTCGAATAATATTTGGCAGGGTGTGACAGGAGAAGAGGGGCACAGAGTATCCTGCGGCTATCCTGGAAGCCAGTCTTAAGCTTCATTTGCTCTTTAGACATATGCTGTACAAACCACCAATATACTGACAACATAGGAGTGCCTGAATACATGCACACACACTGAGCAGAGTACAACTGCATTTGCTTCTCTTTCCTAATGCTACATCATTACCATAAAAAATCCTACATATTATTTTATATAAAATCACTAACATTATTAATTTACATACTAATCCTTTGGAAGCCAATCAGCCCCACTGACACGGAGATCACTAAAGTGAATGAGATTTCCATATACAGACGAAGAGTCTCTATCTTGTGCTACTTTGTTATTGTATCGGCCCCAAAACCAAGGGCCTAGTTCACACAGTATTAACCCAGGATAAAATCCTGCTGGAGTTTAAAGTCTTTTTGTTGGTGCATAGACTGCAAGAATGTCAGTCAGGGTAACTAAATATACAATGACATGTTAAATGAGAGACGTCTAAATCTGCTACAAATGGAATTTCCCACCAGAGTAAGAAGGAAGAGTGAGCGGCATTTTATTAGATGCCAGACACTGAAGGAATTTGGTTTTGGTTTCCATATTCTCTACACTTGCTGCATTCAGGTGTGCAATAAGGTTACCCTGGAACACTACACTGTTACTGGTTCCTTCCCATTTCTGCTGTGATTTCTCTCTTCTCCCAAAGGTACAGGTGAGTTAATGAAATACTTTTTGTCAAGATGTAACTTTATAACATCTCCTGTTTCTTATTACAGAACAAGATGAGCTGAAGGTCTGGAGGTATTCTAACAACATGATGCTGCTCACTTCATTAACTGAAACATCTGTGCTTTGTACACATTTTAAAGGAAGTTGATTTTTAATAGTTTATGAATAATATAGCTCCTTGTTTGGTCATTTTTCAATTTCAAACAATTTTTCAAGTATTACATCACGTTTTCTTTATATTAATGATATGTAAAGTACAAATCAACATTAACATAATGAATGAGCATTATTTTTAATTCAGTGTTGAAAAATATAGCATCAAGCAGGACATCTTTAAAGAAAGATTGAATGCTCTGGTATAACTAGCCCTGCACTGTATTAGCACTGGCCAAGTAAATTTAGAAACATGCTAAAAGACTCAGATAAAGTAGGATATTTTTTTAAGTGTGCATTGGAATATATTGATTAATGCCAGATTACTCTTGCGGAGCACCTTTCCTGAATCTGTGAGGAGAAATACAACAGACAGAAAACTCTTCAGAAATAATCAGAATATAATATATATCAGGTATTAAAGGACAAGAAAAAACACACACATTTTTGTCAAAGCCCTGCAGGATTATCGTGATGCACTGGACACCTGAATAGCAAGTACTTCAATCATTAGATCATTGCCATGCATCACTTATACCATGGTTTCAGAGGCCACATAGACAAAACCAGAAGTTGCAAGTCTCTTAAGCCTTGAATATTTTCAGTATTAAGCATTCCTGGAAAGAGCAGCAAGACTGGGAAAAGTATAACTATATTCTGTCCCGGCCAGGAGGGCTTTCTGAGTTATTATTTGCTGGAAGTTTTTAAAACTACTTTTGCCACACTGACATTGGCATTAAAACTCACTAGGACAAGAGTTCACCTGAGACATTGCTTAGTTTAAACGAGCCATATTTACAGTTAGAGGAATAAACCAGTTACATAGTTGATGCAAGAATTTAAAACATTAAAATCTGGTCTACTTAGTTTAAGTATGTCCTTTGTCATGATATTAAAAGTATGTATCTCTTTTTTCACCTATGGTTTGACCTACAGACTCACAATTTGTTTTGTTTTGAGAGCTGTGTAGAGAGGTGTCTTTTTAAGGTGAACAGAGTTTAATGTGATGAAATTACAAAGATATCTAAATATAAAGCCCTTCCAGTAGCTTGGCAATGACCCCAGTGAAATTCTTCTGATAAAGCATGCTGGAAGTGACAAGTACATGAGTAGGACTTTTGGTTTACCTCGGAGACGGTCATTCATAGCCTGAAAAAGCTCCTCTGATGATATTATAACTTTGTGTCATATTTAATCCATGCATTTAAAAGGCTGTGCACAAAATACTGAACAAAGACCTTCCTGGGGAACACAGCAAATAATACATCATTCAAAGGGTAGCCAAGAAGGAAAGTGGGCAGTGATGGTGAAGAGGCAGTAATTGGTTTCCTCTGTGCCTGACAGAAAGCTGCTTGATTGCTATATATTTAAAACCCTGTTCAAGTATAAACTAGATCATAGGGGACATCTATACCTGGATGTTATCAACAACTTTGTATACAACACAGAATACAAGTATTAAGTTTACAGACCTGGCAGTGAATGAAATTACCAAGGAGGAAGTCCTATCTAATCTAAGCTATTAAATTAGCATATCTAGAAACTTCAGGAAGGAAAAAATGTATTTTACAAGTGATGCAGAGGCTGAGGAGATGATTTCCTCTGTCCTTTCTTATATCTCTTAACTGCCATTTACAGTACTGTTGTCCAAACGCAGATTTGTTGCCCGGAGTGCAATGAGTCAATAATCATACACTCAGGAGAGACGTTGCTAACTTATTTCAGGGTTGCGCAAGCCCGGGTGCTCAGTGGTTTTCCACAGATCAAGCACACCAAAGTATACCTTGCTATATTTATAAAATAAATCCATATTTATTCTGCCTATCTAATAATTATTAATTCTAATGTACATAGGATGCATAATGGCATTAAGTCACTCCTCTTGGCTCCACTTCAGACACTTTTGTGCATGCTTTCCTCTCTTCAGGGGTCTTTGGTGGTCTTTACAGATGAAGTACCCTAAACCTTTTTACCCGTATACGGTTGAGTGTTATGCAAGGACAATTTAAGGCTATTTTCTCTTGCCAACTCTCCTTAATTTTCTTCTAAAAGATCGCTTCTCCTTGATTAAATGGATAATCAAGATATCCCGTCCCTAAGCTTAGGTTAAATATTAAGACATGAAACAGTGCTTGATCAAAAAGGAAGGAGTCTAGATTCATGCTAATTAAACATATACAATACCTGTTTTTTCCAAGGGGCGGTTGTTCTCTCACAGCACCTCTAAAAGAGAAGTTTTGCCATGCTTTAAATGTTTAACATTTAGGCCCAGTATTACAACGTTATATGTTATACATATAATATACATATACATATATATGTTATACAACGTTGCAATATGGCAACACTACCGCAGAACTGCAAACCTACTTTGCAAAGGGCTGAGCTATTACAGGCACAAGTAATCTCACCTATACGTGTGAAAGTTTCAGAATTTACCTTTCTTTGAGCTAAGGCAAACTGGACCAAATATTACAATTTGTTTCTGATTTCTCTGATGGCAAATGGATAAAAACCAAAACTACTCATGAAGCCTAAGGAATTACATTTCCTGTACTGTTCATTTTTTGGCATAATAATTTTTCGTTTATCTTCTCCTCTGGATCCCGTCGGGAAATTAAATTAACATTTTTAACTGCCTGCTTTAACTTTGCCATAATAAAAGAGAAGAGTTATGGCTAAGCTTTGGAGCATCAAAATAAAATGTAATATTGGTAAAGCAATTTCCCTGAAATTTATAAACAATATATTGGCTGGGAGAGCCTGCTGTTGTTAGTAATTTTGGACCGAGTCCTTTATAGCTGCTTATTCTAACATGGCGTTTCCATCCTGTTAAAATGTCATATGGATAAAGGAGTAAATTTTGACAGCTGTGACAGGATTATCATTGCCAAGGAAATCACATTCTTGGTACTCATATGTTTCAGTACATCTATTTTGCTTTGTCTTTGGCCTTGCCTGAACTAAAAATTACCTCTGAGACAAAAAGAGAAACTAACAAAAGAAAGAAACAAAATATTGTTATTCTCTTAAATAACTCGATGCCTGAAATTACAGCAATAAGAAGCAATCTTTTAGGGTAGTTATTAAATCCATTGTTCAGAATTTGAGGGAACAGGAGGTTTCTCTCTTCAAGAACATCGCCAATATGCATTTTATCTGGGCATACTGAATTATAGAAGGGTTTTGCTTTTACGTATGGTAGACAAGAAACACTATGGAAGATTCCCCTATCATTAGCCACTCAATCTGTTCAGCCATGTGCAAAATGGATATGAAAAACCCCAAATGATATTTGCAGTATCCTGAACTTTTGGATCAGGGGAATTGCCATGCTGGATCCATCCAATTTCAATATCCTATCTCTGATGAACGCCAGTATCCAAAACCACAGAAACTGGAAGGATCCTGCAGTGGACTTCATGTACTGGTTTTCCTTCTCTTCAAACAATATAAAACTGAAATACCTGGAAAGACAAAGAGTGGCAATACCCGTTATTAGTGTTGGCATTCACATACTGCCTCCCAGGGTTCACTCCTGAAGATTACTTGATATAAAGGGCATGCAATTTCCACTGACTGAAATGCTCATTTATGGGCTCTGAAATACTATCCCCAGAAACACAATCTCCCAGTAAGTATCAGTTGCAGTAGCAGTAGTAGTATTAAAACGATTCCTCTGAGCAACTGGGAAAGGGGGTATTAGAGGGAGTAAAGTGGTGCTAAATATTTGAATCAAAGCTATCAAATACTTAGCATCAGTCTTAATTAATGATAAGGCTGAGTTTAGAAATATGCAACGTCTTAGGAATGATCTTTCCTGCCCAGCTATTTTGTTGAATGCAGCCATCTTGGAACTAGCAAGGTGACTATGGATTTGTCACGACAACTTTCTGTGCTGTATTTATACTGATGTGATTAAATTGACATTTCTTTAGACTCTCTGGCTTCCAAAACTGCCACATGCAGGTATTTGCAAGGTCTGCAAATCTTGATTCATGTCCTCAGATTTTGTCTTCACACAGAACTGTACTAATTCACCTGTTCTTAAGCTATTATAATTTATACAGTAATAGTATGGGGTATAGCTGAGCACTCCACCATCTGATCTCATCCATAAATCTTTATACTCAATGGTAAAAGGACCTTCCTTTCCAATACCAATCAATGTGTGTCCATACATTGGTGATATCTGTTTATACTGGCAAAAAGATATTCATATCACCAACAGTTTTGTAAAATTACAAAAATAGTGTACTGACCGCTGTATTCACTTCAGCCAACCATGTAAAACACCAAAGTTATATCGTGAGGATCTTCTGCTTCTTTATGGTTCTTTGGCAATCTCTTAACATGAGCTCTATGTTTCAATGTATAATTGACAATTGCTGAAATACTAATGTTAACATCATTTTTCATACCCATTACGCTCTTCCTGAAGAGCAGCACTTTCCCCTGAGAAATGTGTTGTTCCGTCAGAGATGGCTTTCCTGTTGGTTTACTGAGGCACTTCAGTCTGTTCTCGCCTTCACCCTTTACCCCTTCCCCTCCCTTCATACAGAAGATCAAAATAAACACCACGCTAACACAAGCACTCCCTAAAGAACAACCAGCAGTAACAAAAAGGCCACAAACACATGACAGTTTCTCAAGTAGAAGCAACATTTGCCTATGCCTTTGTTATAAGAATAGCCCCTTTGTCAACTAGCTAATGAAAATGTTACATCTGACAGTCAGAACTCAAAAAAAAATTACAAAGGCCTTAAGGTAAGGTTAGCAACAGAAGTTCCTATATATACGAACTGACCTGGCATCAAAGTTGCCAAGGTATTCAGGTACCTAAAGCTAGATGATGTGTTAGGTATTAAAAAAACTTGAGTGTTTCTGTAAAATTCATTAGCCACTCATATTGTGTTAAATTACTAAATACATGAAAAATCTGGTCCCTGATAGGCAAATGGCATCATGCATGAACATAGCTGTATAGTACCTATAAAGTAATAAATGTTGCTGTATTGTAGCATACATTATCTGTCTCCCTTTAATTGCACACACAAAGCCCTGCAACTGCTTGCAGCATCTATTTCACACTTGCAGGCTTCGCTTCACACTTACGCTGCTTGTGTGAATGTCATGCTCTGTCAATTTGCATTTGTGAATGTAGGGTTTTGCATGGGCAAACAGGTGCACGCAACACCAATTACGTTTTGCAAGGCTGATGCCAAATGTTAATGTTTTTAGATTGGAAAAAACCACCTCGTACACTTCTTTCCCCTTTACTCTGTCCTATATAGAAGATGAGGCAAACATAACATCTGACCTGTCTTAAAATACTTCTCAAGAATGAACCAACTCCCACAAGTATCAGTGAGCTTGCATCAAGTCCATAGGATGGCAGTTCTGTTCAAGACTGTTGTTCCTCTCTACTCAATATTTGTTCCCTTTGATTTATGACATTATTTGCATCAAGTAAAAGCGATATTCACTGAATAGTAAAAGTAGTATGTACTACACAAAAACCCTCAGGCTGTTGTTGTTTGAAAGATTTTGTAGCTTTAAACATTGACAATATCCTGCCAATTGTCCTTCAGCTGCTTGAGTGAAATGTAAACAAGAGATATGCACATAGTTTAAAATCCTTGAGAAAGCTGCAATTATACATTCATAGACAATTTGTTTCTTTGGAGATTTTATTACCCACACACCTCTACTTAATCCTGGTATTTTTACAACAGCAAAGTTCACGATACTGCAGCTAAGGTTTTGTCAGCACTTTCATTAGTAACTTATTTTTACCATGACTACAAAGCATCTTGCTTTTCTGAAACTTGACACAGAGGCCTCACTCTCTTTTAATGGTTCCTCAGGTAAACTCTATGTCTGTATCTTGGGAACTCCCAGCTCTGCAAGGAGCAGGTTTAAGAGCTTAAGACCATTTTGAAATCCTGATGTTTGAGTCAATGGGCATCCTCTTTAACTTGTCAAGAATCAACAGTAAAATCTTTTAGAATGCTCATTACAGCACAAACAACCTGCCACTGGTCTAATTTCCATAGACATTTAAGAAAAAGTCTTGCTTTGGAACTAGAGGCAACATTTTCATTGGTAACATCTGAACAAGTTTTTCCCCTAATTTTTGCAAATATTTCCTGCCTTTAATCATATATACATCATAAACACATCATTGTGTATTTATAAAACATGATTTTAAGAATATAATTAATAGAAAGACTGGAAGTATTCAGAAGTTCTCCTAGTCAATCAGATTAGTTACTATACAGTTTAAAGTCAAATGTAATTAATTAGTAGCTGTATTGATGAAATTTTAAGAGTTTTAAGGGTCAAGCTACTTCCACTCTAAGTTAAAATGCTCCCTGCACTGCAGATTCAATAGGTTTCCAAATCTCAGAAAGGATCTTTGAAATCTTACATGCACAGCAGTACCACAGCAATTCAGCTGCTCTAAAGAGTAGGAGGAGTGGGGGGGGAACAAAGAACTCCCTGAGACTACCCTGTGAAGTGACACTGCAATGGCCTACTGGAGTCCTGCTGAGCCAGGCTCCAGATAAACAAGTTATTTGCTATTTGCATCAAAGTTCCTGAACTAATTGGAACTAATTCAATTTTAAATATTTTTCATTGTTTCTGATAAAAATATTAGTCATATATATGATTAGAAAATGAATTTTACATCACTTGGGTTGTTTTGTGTGGTTGTCTCTTGCAGTGTGACACATTTTTCACCTTGGTAGTAGTTCAGTCAATTGGGGGTCAGATTTACAAACGTGCATCAGCCCCTGAAAAGAAAGTAATCTCAGAGTTGAAGTGTGTCTGTTGCTCCTCAGACAGCTGATGGAACTGAGGAGCTTTTCTACTTCTTTTTGTACCTCAGTACTTCATTATGTTAAAAAACTTGGCAAGTCAGTATCACACAGCCCTCCTTTCCATGTGATAATAGTTTTGTTAGAAAAAAGGGGATAATATACTGCCGTGGCATTTTAACTTTTTCTTGTCCTCTCATGTTGGCTAATTATTTCTTTGAGGTTAAATAAGCTAATTATGCTTGCATCAGAGCTCTTTGAAAAGCAGGAATCACTTTCTGTTGTTGTTGATAATTAAATGAATCAAGCTTGATTTTTGGTTTGGGATACAGTTCTAGGTATTTTTCTTTACTGTACATAGTATAAAGTGGTAAAAATAATTACAAGTGATATTTTGCTGATGACAGAATGAAGGCGGCTTTTCAACTGTGGTGTAAAATTACTATGGGTGAGAGGAAGGAGAAAGGAAGAGGAATTGTACCCCTTCTACTCATCCTTGAGCAGTTTAAACAATCTTACAAGAGTTATAGAATCCATTAAAAATTCATATGATATTTAGGGAGGAGAATGTTATGTGAATTCCTTTCACAACTATCATGTGACTAAAATGTAGATTCTTTTTTTTCTTTAATTTCACTCATCAAGTCATGGGCATATTTTTCCCTGTGATACTTGACAGAGTGGAACTACAAGAAGCTGAAGGTTTTTATACAAAGGTCATATATACTGTAGACAGGACCTATTCTTCTCCTTACCCTAGAAATGATGCACTCTTTGATCTGAGAGATATTGTCTGCTAGAATAAAAAAGTGTTTCAGTCTTCATGCTAGTTGTGCTCCATCTGTCTCCTGACCAGAGAATATCAGCTGTATCCAGTTGTACGCATTATATATAGCACAGAAAGGTAGAGGGCTCTATGTCAGGGATTAAGTAAGAGCTGAGAGCTGCAACAAGACATGCAGCTTTCACACAAAGATACCCTCCGAGCTGGGACCCAACAGCAACATACTGAAAGTTTAATTAAATGCATACATATCATTCATTCTCTCCACTTCAGCAAAACACACTTTTACTTCAACCATCCTTGTTGGCACTACTAATGTTGTGGACAGAGGGAGATTAATTTTAATGTAGACATTATCATATCATAATGTAGACATTATACTGATCACATCTGTATAATTCCTTGACTGTCTATAAGGCTTGAATCGAAGCCTATTGATATTGATGGGAAAATGCATATTGATATTAATGGGATGTGGACCAACCTAAGCATAAATTGCCAATGCAATAACTGAGCATAGGCGTAACTTGCTCATGACAACCTACAGTACAACAAGAAAGGGCCTCCACTGAATGAAAAGAGTTTTGGGGAAATAAGCACTGGAAGGAGAATCAGACCATAGGATAACTGTTTTGGTTAGTGACTGAGTAAGAAGCAAATAGCCAATGAGACTGAAGGCTGTGTCCTGGATCTGTGGGTAACCCATATATTGCATTGCTTACTGTTAGTTTGGTACACTTGAACACTGCCAAGGTTTCAACCAATGCAGAGACCTTGATTCATTGTGTTTGTCTTTAAATATTTATGTCCTTTTGCAAGAGTTATTTAACTATTTTCAAGCCTACTTTAAATTATTAAATCTCTCATCTCCTCATTTCAAAAACAAATCTGAATACAGAAAATCACAGAACTTACAGATATATGATTGATATTACCCACCTAGAAGAGCATATGCTGTGAGGATCAAAAGTGGAAGTTGTAAGAGATTAACCTCTGGCACTCTGGGAACTCAACTTTTGACTTTCTTCCTCAAACTATCTAAGTTTCACTCAAAAAAACTGAGACCAAAGTAAGTTTCCATTCTTATGCTGCAAAGGAATCATTTAATACCCAACTTCAATCTTCCAGATGCCACAACAATGTAATATGTCTATGAATTGGCAACGATCTAGGCTGTTTTGGTATTAGTATTTGACTATAGCTGTTGTGCAATTAGTTTCATACTTTATATTTTTAGCATGTGTGAGAATACATTCCTTTTTGACTTGTAAAATCACAAAGCTCTCTTTAACATCTGACACAAACTTCAAGGCAATTAATGCTTTATTTGCAGTTCCTTCTCCTGCACTTATATTTATCAGCTGTAGAACTACTGAGAAATATGCTTCTCTAGGTTATAGTTGTGTCAGCTAGGACAGTTTCAAACAACAAAAAAAGACTATGACCCTTTCACTGGGGTATACTCTTATACTGGTGTTTGCTTCTCTTCAGGAAACAACATGCTGAAATGTTTATACTGGCAAAGGGTACTATTCATTCTTTTTAAAATCTGTATCTGTGAATTAGTGATTTTTATGGAAGGGTTCTTCATAACCCTAAAGGTAAAGGCTTATGGAATATAATAGAAAATAAAGATTTCTTTTGTATGCTTATATCTAGGTTTGCAGATAGTCTCTTTATATAGTTGTATTGCCACCTTTATTACAAAAATCAAACTTATTTGCATGACTGAAAGATATTTTCCTTCTACTAAATTATTCTAATGGGACTTGGTAGAGATAAAAGTAAACTGTTAAAATATTCTGCATGGCTAAGTCTGCTATCTGCAGGTAATATTCATTCGCTGAGATAACATTTTTAGGGTTTGGTACCTAGCTTCTTGAGGGTAAAAATAAGCCTTTATCTGTCCTTCAGGATTATTAACAGTAAGTGACTTCCACATTAACATCAATAGCAATAATGAAGATGTCCTTTTCAATTCATCCTGGGGAACTTTGAGTGAGAACTCTTATTTGGCGAGGCTTCATTCTTTAATAGAGTCCAAAGATAATTGGGTATTGAAAATTCCATCTAAATCAACCAAATACATCTTTTGCTTACCAAATTAATAATTTCATTGATGCCATCAGACTTCAATTTTCACTCCATTAAATTCCTAAATTCATGTAAGAATGGCACAGCAAACAAATTAAAATTAGTTTCTTATAAAAATGAGAATGATAAGATTATGCCTTCTAAAAAAGCAATTTAACTCCAATAAATTATTTTTAAATTATTAAATGAGGCATTGCATTAACTATAACAAAGGACCATAAAAGGGTACTGGCCTATGGAAAATAAGACATCTATAGACCTCTAAAACCTTGGACAATTATATCTGTAATAATTGGCTCATAAAACTTTATGGCAACTTGTACAATATTCCTTTTCTTAAGATAGCAGTCTGATCAGCAGAATGATTAGACAGAGAGGAACAGAGACATTCTTTTTCTCAGGAGCATATAGCTAAATGTTTTCAAATAGCCTCTTGTTGCTTTGCTCAACATAGAGCATTACAGCAAAGTGTTGCTTGCTCTGTGTGGAATATTTAATTACATTTAAACTACATCACGTTGCAGTAAGGCAGCTTAGTGTCAGGGAGGTCTGCAGGAAGAAGTCGGGACACAAGACAAGAAAATTCCATAACTTTTTTCTTTAGACTATGTGCTCAGTACATTGAAGGTTTGAACCCTTAAATGTCAGGTTTGATATGTTGTCTCCACAACCAAATCAACTAAAATTGTTATATGAGAACATGGAGCGTATTGTTCCAAATCAACTAGAATTGTTATATGAGAACATAGAGTATAGGAATTAGCGTATCCATCGATCTGTGTAGTGATCAAAACCAATTTGTTTGAAATATAATACTATCTTGCAATTAATGTTGTTTTGCAAACAAGAAGGAAAATGGAATGAAATGGCTTATGTGGATTTATTCTTCACACTGTGAAACCACCCTGAATGGCAGAAACAGTGTGGAATATATCCACATGAGAATTCAAAGGGTATAAAAATGATGGTTTTAAAAGAGAATAACAACAAGGGAAGTTTTAATTGTGATATGGAGAAAAAGTGTTTGAAGGAAAAATCAGAAGAAGATACAGATTTGTTAGTGGCACCCTGGTGAAAATGGGGAGACCAGGAAGAGGGTGCTTCTGCTCCTCCCTTGGAGGAAGGAGCAAGGGGGTTCAGTCCAATTTCGGGACGAACTCGAGGAAGAATAGGAGGGGCTGGGCCCACGTTTCTACAAGCCCCTCTTCGGGAGGCTGTAGGAAATGAGGGCCCAGTGGTGGTAAGGGTCCCTTTTTCAATTACTGATCTAAGGTCATGGAAAGAAACTGCAGGTATTTATCAGGAGGACCCTGAGAGGGTAGCAAAAGTAGCTGAAACAATAATCAGAACACAAGATCCTGATTGGAATGATTTACAAGTAATATTGGACACTCTATTAGATGATACTGAAAAGAAAATGGTAGTGCATACTGCTAGGAAACAAGTAGAGGGAGCACATGTAAACGGAGCTTTGCAAGGAACAGTAGATCAGAATTTTCCATCCACAAACCCTGGTTGGGATCCGAACCAACCAGGAGGAAGGGCGATGCTAAACCAATACCAAAATTGGATTTTGTTTGGGGTAAGACATGCTATGCCGAAAGCTATAAATTGGTCAAAACTTTATGAGGTAAGACAGGAATTAAATGAGTCCCCTTCAGCCTTTATGGAAAGACTAAAGGTGACCGCTACAAAATATACTAATTTGGATCCAGAAAAACCAGAACAAGCTGTACAATTGGCCTCTATATTTATGGGTCAATCGGCCCCAGATATTAGAAAGAAATTACAGAAATTAGAAGGACCTGAGTCCAGAGATTTGGGAAAAATGCTTGAAGTAGCTTGGACAGTGTACAATAATAGAGAAAAAGACAAGGAAATCAGACAAGCCCGAAGGGACGGAAGATTAATAGCAGTTTTGGCTGGAAATAATTCAAGGGGCAGAGGAAGAGGCCGAGGAATAAATACAGATGATAGAAAAAGAATGTTAAAACTAGCAGACGATCAATGTGCAGCATGCAAAGGACGAGGACATTGGAAGAAAGATTGTCCCAAATTAGATCCTTCATTGCAGGCAACAAAATTGATTACCTTGGATGAAGAAGTGTGAGGGGGACCGGGGGAATCAACCCTAGCTGAACCCCTGGTTACATTGAAGCTAGGGGATGAAGAAATAGAATTTTGAGTTGATACAGGAGCTACATATTCGGTATTAAATATGTGTAAAGGAAAATTAAGTCATGAATCTGTAAATGTTGTTGGTGCGATGGGGCAAAAAGAAAAACGGCTATTTCTAAAGCCTTTAAAATTCAAACTGGGGAAACAATGGGTAACTCACCAATTTTTGTATATGCCAGAATGTCCATTGCCCCTGCTGGGACAGGATCTGTTGAGTAAATTAGAAGCTGAAACGATTTTTAAGGATGGGGAAATCAAATTATTAGTACCAGAATCAGAAGTTGTGGAGGCAAGAACTTTTATGTTACAGGGTAAATTTAAAGAGTTCCAGATTCCAGAAGAAGTAGAAAATGCTGTGACCCCCTTAGTATGGGCAGATGGGATGCCTGGACGATCTAAATTAGCAGAACCAGTAAAAGTGAGCTTAAAGCCAGGAGCAAAGCCAATAAGACAAAAACAATACCCAATTAAATGGGAAACACGAAAAGGATTAGAAGAGGTGATTACAAAATTTTTAGAGTATGGATTATTAGTGGAATGTGAATCAGAATATAATACCCCCATATTGCCAGTAGAGAAATCTGGGAGTAGAGAATATCGCATAGTCCAAGATTTAAGAGCTATAAATCAAATTGTACAGGACATACATCCAGTAGTAGCAAATCCATATACATTGTTAACAGCCTTAAAGGAGAAACATAAATGGTTTACTGTACTAGACTTAAAAGATGCCTTTTTCTGCATACATCTAGATAAAGACAGCCAAAATATATTTGCTTTTGAATGGGAAAGTCCTACGACAGGACGAAAAGTTAAATTGACATGGACTGTATTTCCCCAAGGATTTTAAAATAGTCCTACAATATTTGGGAATCAGTTGGCGAAAGAATTGGAACTCTAGAAGAGACAAAATCAAGAAGGAGTGCTGTTACAGTATGGATGATATCTTACTAGCTGCAGAAAGTAGAGTGTTTTGAAATGACTATTAGCTTATTGAACTCTTTGGGCCAGGGAGGATACAGAGTTTCTAAAAGCAAAGCTCAAAAGAAGAAAAGAAAGCAGTAAATTATTTAGGATTTCAGATATCTCAAGGGCAAAGACAATTGGATAATGAAAGAAAAGAAGCTATTTGCCAAATTCCTGAGCCAAACAGCCCAAAGGAATTGAGAACCTTTTTAGGAATGATTGGATGGTGCCGCCTTTGGATTTTGAATTATGGATTGTATGTCAAACCATTATATGAAGCACTGAAAGAATCGAAAGATAAGTATTTAATTTGGACACCTGAATGCCAAAAAGCATTTAAAGAACTTAAAAGAGCTTTGATGATGGCCCCTGCACTAGGCCTACCTGATTTAACTAAACCTTTTGAGCTATTTGTCCACGAGAGACAAGGACTAGTGCTTGGAGTACTGACACAGCGATTGGGAACCTGGAAGAGACCTGTGGGCTACTTCTCTAAACAACTTGATAATGTGAGTAAAGGATGGCCTGGGTGTTTGTGGGCTGTGGCAGCAACAGTATTGCTAATCCAGGAAGCCCGAAAATTAACAATGGGACAAAAGGTCACAGTATATGTCCCGCATATGCTGGTGACTGTTCTAGAACAAAAGGGGCGTCATTGGCTATCTCCTAGCAGAATGCTGAAATATCAGATTGTCTTGTTGGAACAAGATGATGTGGAATTAAAGACCACTGCTATAGTGAATGTGCTATGGTTTTAACCACAGAAAATCTTACGGACACTTTAGAATATGACTGCTTGCTAACCGTTGAACAAGTTTATCCCAGCCGGCCTGATTTAAAGGATGAACCTTTGTCCAATCCTGACCTGGAGTTGTTTACGGATGGAAGCAGTTTTATGCAAGAAGGGAAGTGGGTGGCTGGATATGCTGTTATTACTACTACTGAGGTACTGGAATCTGGAACACTCCCGACAAATACCTCAGCACAGAAAGCTGAGTTGGTGGCATTAACACAAGCCCGGAAAAAGGCGGAAGGAAAAAGAGTAAACATATGAACCAATTCTAAATATGCGTTTGGTATAATCCATGCCCGTGGCGCCAGATGGAAAGAAAGGGGATTGTTGTCTGCTCAAGGATCACCGATAAAATATAAAGAAGAAATTCTCCAGCTTCTGGAAGCGGTGCAGAAACCAATAGAAGTGGCGGTAATGCACTGCAAAGCTCATCAGTTTGGACAAACGGCTGTGAATATAGGTAACCGGCTGGCAGATAAAGCTGCAAAGGAGGCGGCAGAAAAAAGGTATTCTTGCACTGATACCAGTAAAACAACTGGAAATTCCAAATTTAAAACCTAAGTATAATAAATTGGATGAACAATTAGCAGAGCAATTAAAAGCTTCACAGAATAAAGAAGGATGGTGGATAACACCAGAAAAGCAGGTAATTGTAACCCCTCAAATTATGGTAGAGCTAGCAAAAGAAAAACATGATCAAACACATTGGGGAATTGATGCTCTGGTATCTAGTCTAAAGTCCTCTGTATTATGTGTAGGAATGATAGGGATAATCAAATCTGTAGTAGCAAAATGTCCAATTTGTCTTAGAAATAAACCTTTGCATCAGAAAAAAGCACCTTTAGGGGTAACTAAGCAAGGCAATTCTCCAGGAGACTACTGGCAAATTGATTTTTCTGAGTTACCTAGACAAAATGGATACAGATACTTATTGGTGTTAGTTGATACCTTTTCTGGATGGCCTGAAGCCTTTCCATGTTGCACCAACAAAGCAAGGGAAGTGGTGAAAATATTGTTAAAAGAAATAATGCCGAGATTTGGGGTACCATTGGGCATGTCCTCAGATAGAGGACCACATTTCATAGCAGTAGTAGTTCAACAAGTAAGTAGAATTTTAGGAATAAAATGGGACTTACATACTCCCTGGAGAACACAGTCAAGTGGAAAGATTGGAAGAATGAATCAGACCCTGAAGAGACAAATTAGTAAAATATGTCAAGATGTGTCCATGAAATGGCCACAAGCTTTGCCATTAGCACTCCTGAGAATTAGAGTCCAACCAAAATCTAAAAGTGGTATAAGTCCATATGAAATTTTGTATGGGAAACCATATCAAACTTCCAAAATTCCAGGTGAAATAAAAGTTACAGGGGAAACAGATTTAAAATTGTATTTGATTTCTCTAGGAAAGACTCTTGATGCTCTCCGAAAGTATATTGTGCTGAATAGGCCACTTGCCTTGGACATTCCAGTTCATCAATATCAACCGGGTGACCTCGTATACATAAAAACTTGGAATTCTGAACCTTTACAAGAAAAGTGGAAAGGACCTTTCCAAGTGTTGTTAACAACTTACACTGCAATCAAGGTAGAAGGAATTGAACCTTGGATACATTATACGCGAGTGAAGAGAGCACCATCATGGAAAATCACAAATAGAGACCCGAAACTCCTAAGTTGACTCTAAAATATGTATAAGCTCTATTGTGCATGGGTGTTTGTTTTAATGTGGGAAATTTGCTTTAGAAAAAGGGGAAGTAAATGTAGAATCTCGAGAAAAGGTAGTTACTTTTACAAAATGACAGAGAAATGGATATCGATCATATTGATGATCAGAATTGTGGATACAAAGGATTCAGAAATTTCGACTGTAGAACGGACGGTTGAAATCTCACAGAAAATCCCAGAAGAAAATTTGATGATTGGATTGATAAAAGAGTTTGCTAATTTGCAAAATGTGACCCAAATTACTGCCTGCCTTCCAATTCCGAGAGCTGTAGGTGAATCAATTCCATGGGGAATTTTGACAACAAATTTGAATAAGACAAAATCTGATAATGACAGTATTTATTGTGAACAAGTTCCAAAAACTGAATGGGTAGATAGAATAACGCCTACACCAAAACAAAAATCTGTAAGGAATAAAGAAGAGTGTGATAAGTTAGGAGTCAAATCCCACCCTTATCCTCAGTATAAACCAAATGGTTATTATAACCCTTGGAGACGTGGACCAGGTGGAATCTGTCTCTATCTTGAGCCAATTAAAACAAATGTTAGCCAGATGATAACGGAATGGAAATGTAGAAAAGATAATCAGACCAAACAAAAGGAAGAAACATGGGAATCAATTTGGTCAATGGCCATCCTATCCCAATTCCAATATATGGCAAATGCCTCTTGGTGTTTTGCTTGGGATGGAGTGGCCCTCGAAAGTTCTCTAGTAATGAAAGACAAAGAAACTACATCTTGAGAGAAAGGAATCATAGTACCCTGGTGGAGTTGTGAGGAGATATTCAATTGTAGTACAACTGATAAGGCAATTCAAGATATTCCACCTTTGGCAGCAGCATTAAAATATGGCTGCTTGTGTAGAGGGTTAAAGAGTCATTTAAATCTAACTGACATATATGAACCTAAGAAAGGAATAACAGTGAGTTGTGAAAAATCTACAATTCCTAGCCCAGGACATTTAGTTTGGGCAAGGAGTGATGGAACTTGGACCACACATTTACAGTTGCATGACAAAATTAAACAAATTACATTAGGAATGCCTACATTATGTCCCATTTGGAAAGAGGCCCCTTTTAAAGGAAACTTAGAGAATTTAAAACTAAAAAGAGTTAAGAAGTCCCAAATTGGAGATGAAAATTGGAATGAACCATCGACCGGAGTAAAAATAGGTTGGGCCCTAGAATCATTGCTAGCTCCATTATCTACTTATAGAAATAGAGCTTGGCTGTATAAACTAACAGGCCAAGTTGAATGGCTAGCTAATGTTACAAGAAAAGGACTTAAACAACTGAATTTGCAATTACAGGAGACTTCTAGGATGACATTGCAGAATAGAATGGCCTTAGATCTGCTCTTGTTAAAGGAATGTGGAGTCTGTGGATATTTAAAAGACCGAGTAGATCATTGTTGTATCCATATTCCAAATGTCACCCAAGATGTAGAACATGATTTAGAATTACTAGATCAAATAGAAAAAGACACTCAGAAAATACAACACGACATACAGGAGAATTGGCTTGATAAGATTTTTGGCAAACTGGGATGGAATGTGAGTTCCTGGATAAAATCCTTGATAAATAATGGAATCCTTTTGTTGATAATATTTTTGGTAATAATGCTAGTCTATTACTGTTTAAGAAAAGAAATTGAGAGGAAGATAGGATGATTTGATATGGAAGTATTGAAAGAATGATTATTTCAAAACTTCCAAAGGGGGTCAAATGTAGCCAAATCAACTAGAATTGTTATATGAGAACATGGAGCGTATTGTTCCAAATCAACTAGAATTGTTATATGAGAACATAGAGTATAGGAATTAGCGTATCCATCGATCTGTGTAGTGATCAAAACCAATTTGTGTTTCTAATAATTTATATATAGACAATGTGTTTTGTTACTAGAAGAATGCACTTCTGTCAAAAGGAATGATGAAGTGCAGTTTTGTGTAGTAGACTGAGAAAACTGGCCAGGATTGCCGGGACTAAGAGCCAAAAGGGTAAAAGGTAATTCTGGCAGGGGGAGATCGCGACCACTGACTCATGGACCACCGACCCAAGTAATACCACCTACTCAAAAGAGAACAATAGAAGAAGACAACTGAGTTTACGCAGTAATTTACACGTGGAACGAGCAAGTTTGTACCAATCAGTAGAAAGGAGAATAATGAATATGTATGAATAGGTAAATTTTTGATCTATAAATTGTATGGGAAAAGTGTTAAGGTACACACGTTAAGAGGAGCGATCCCCCATGCATCTGGCGCCGTGAATAAAGAATGCCTGCTCTTTAATACTAAATTGGTGTTAAAGAGTTGTTTCTGATTTTACCGCGTTTTTTGGTAACAAGTTCTTGTTCCGTCAACTTCATAGAAGGCCAAAAGTCTGAAGAATGAGCAAGACACTGCAGTAACATCTTGATAATAAAGTAGCGTGAATAACAGAGGTTTTTACATACTTCCTGAAAAAGGAACAAACACACCTCCTGATTGTGGTGGAATCCCATGGATAATGTACAAAAAGCAAAACACATGGAACTGAAGAAGTGTTTCATCCATGCACTAGACTGGGAAGTCTGTACAGGTAAAACAAAGGTCTGTGAAATGAAGACAAATTCAGCCTTTCTACCTCGTGTCTTCGCACAGATAACTCCTCCTCGATCACACACCATACTTCTCTTTACCAGTGATTTGTTTTCTCTACCGTCTGTTCACTTGAAAAACAGAAACAGAAATATGAATGATTGTACTAGAGAATATCATACTCTATTTGTAAACCTGATGCAGTAAAATGTATGCAAGCTTTTTCACTGACTTCAGTGAAGTACCATGCCTTAGATAAGTGAACTGCAGTGAAGACAGATCTACTCCTTGTTTTCAGGAGATAACAAGCATATATAGCCACCACTATACCACAACTTCCTAATGAAAGCTGTGTGAGCACACATTAAATCCTTCTCAAAGATCCTCTGCTTGCCTCCTCTCAGCACAATGAACCAGCCTACTCTCAATCCAAAGCCAGAACCCCCGCTGATTCCAGTAATTCTTGCTTCTATAAGCTAAATCCTTTTGTGGTTTCCCTCCGCTCTCCATTCTACACATTCCAGCTATTTTTAAAATGAAAAAAAGTACCAAACCAGGCAACATTAAAGAACCAGAACCATGAACTCTATCCAACAATGTGAGTGCTGTTTGAATTAATGCACTACAGGGTTTAGATATCCCTGATTTCTTCACCTTTGATTTCCCAGTGATGTCCAGAATAAGTAATTGCCTTATTAAAGGACTTCTGAAGCCAACAGAGCAAGGTAGAAAACACTGAAGTCACCAATTCAGCCTTTGATTCTGTCTGACAGAAAATTAAAAATTAATGAGAAGAAAATTAATAATAAATGTATTCACGGCCTTATTGGGATTCATGACTCTCTTGCCAACATTAAACAAGTTCAACCAATTGTTCCCCTTAAAGTGAAATCGTATCAGAGTTGCCAACTGTTCAAGTAGTATCAGTACATTTTTTTCTTTGGTAGAGTAAATAAAAGAAACCTAACAGAATACTGCCTCAGCTGCAAAATCCTTAAAACTAAGACTTTTAACAAAATCTTTCAAGAAAATTTTACTGTCACAACTTAATATAAGTGTAAAAATAAAGCTCCGTACTAACGGCCATTAAGCTAAGCAAGAGTTTGAAGACAAGCTCTTTTCCTCTTCCTTGCATCAAAGAGTAACTTAACATAAGCACGGTTCTCAGACTTACTGCGCCCCCATCATCCAAAGGACACAGGACATTTTACTGGAAGTACAAAAATATATTTGCCCTAGTGTTGTTCTCAAATGACTGAAGCTATGCAGGCAAATAATAAATCCTTCTCAAATTTCAGCTCAAACATATGGGATTTGACATAGTTCTAAAACTGTAGCAGCCCAGAACAAAGTCCTGTCATGTAAAATGGCAGAAAATTACTAGAGCAAACTTGTATTGTGATTTTGTCTACATACAAAGTTACAACAATATAGATTTATACTGTAATGTGGAGAATATTAAGAATCATAGGAAAATTCAGGTTAGAAGGGACCTAAGGAGGTCTGTAGTCCAACCTTCTGTCTAAAGGTCAGCTGAGATCTGATCAGTTTGCTCTGGGTTTTATCCGTTCAGGTCCTGAAAACTTCCAATGATGGAGACTGGGCAGCTTGTTCTGATATTTAACTGTTGTCCTGGTGAAAGACATCTCTTTATATAAATTCTGAATTCTTGTTTCAATTTATGTCTGTTGGCTCTTGCCCTTTCAATATGAACCCACTGTGAAAAGCCTAGTTTCATCTTCTGGACGATCTTCTACAGGTATTAGGAGGCTGCCATTAGCTCCTCTAGAAGCCTTTTCTTCTCCAGGCCCAGGGCATTCAGCTTTCACTCACAGGGCAAGTGCTCTAGCCCCTGAACATCTTGATGGCTCTCTGCCAAACTTCCTAGAGTTTAGTGATGTCTTTCTTGACAGGAGCACCCAAAACACATTATTCTAGATGCAGTCTCACAAGTGCTGAGCCAGGGAAGGTAATTGTTCTACTCAGTCTAATGGCTATGCTCCTGTTAATACAGCCCAGCACGTTGTTGGCCTTTGCTGCCAGGACTTTCTGCTAGTTCTTGCTCAGTTTGCTATCTGCCAGACTCCAGACCTTTTCCGGCAGAGCTGCTTCCCAGGCACTGAGCCCCCAGCCCTTATTGTTATGAGGGGTTATTCCTTCCCAAGTACAGGCCTTTGCATTGGTACTTTTTGAATTTCGTAAGGTTTCTGTCAGCCCATTCTTTCAGGCTGAACAGGTCCCTCTGAACAGCAGAGGGACTTCTCTAATGTACCAAATACCGCTCCTTCCAATTTGGTGTCATCTGGAAATCTGACAAGACTACACTCTGTCACTTAGCCCCTTGCCATACTCCTCTTGTCATGAGAATCGAGGTAGAGTATGACCCATTAAGCACTATGCTCTGAGCATGATCATCCAACCAGTTTTTTACCCATCTAATCATCCACTGAATCAGACTATATAGTCCTCATTTGGATATAAGAATATTGTGACCTAAAAAGGACACCAACTTCATGAGGCAATTTGTACTGATTACAAATCAGTCAACTCTCTTTCCTAGGGAAGCAAGAGTTAATTCACAGAGGCAATGACACTCTGTTATGAAAAGAATCCTTTTATCAAAATGGTGAAACCCTCAGAAAAGTTCAAGAGCTAAAAATTACAGAGGAACTTTTCTCCCTTGTGTACTCTCTCATCTGCATATTAAAACTCTCTGACCTATGGCAGGACCAGGCAGCACAAGGTGGCCAGTTCAGTCTGTGCTATGAAGTTGGGGAATTATATGAAGCCAGAGTAGTAACTTAGCATCATAAGAGCAGCCAAGGATGTGAAATTCCTTTGAGCCCAGCATCCTCTTACTGTGACCAGCATCAGATACTTAGAGAAGAGTAAGTACAGCTATTCCAGATACCCCTTCTGCTTGTCCCATCCCACAGACAGATGGAGCTGTTCAGTTCTAGTGACAGGGTCTTTTTTTAACCTCTTCCATGATCAGCCTTGCCACAGTTACACACGTGATCTCCAACCAGTGAAAGCCTGAGAATGAAAGAAGATACTTTTTAAATTGCCAAAATCTGAGAGAAGAAAGTGTTATAATTTTCAGCGTGTATTTGGGAAAATGAAACAAAATGAGATTGAGGAACTTGGCCTGTAAAAGATAACAGACAGTGAAAAATAAATGGCCACAGGTACAGTTGTGAATGATGTCAGCATGACTTTGGTCAGGAAAGCAGATTCCATTTAGCTCAGGGACAAAAGTGAGAGCTTGTTTACTAAAAGTCAACCTACTGTGGGTCAGTACAATGTGAGAGACAGCGCAAGAGTAGTCCTTACTCTGCATGGATGCACAAACTGTTGCCATAAGAGCAGCGTTGATCTTCATGTCTACGCTATTGCATGTTGCACAGCTCTGCACAGAGGCGATAGGATCCCATGTGCCAACCATCTCTACTGCAGCTGAGTTTTTCCAGAGGCGTTCCAAGATTTAATCTCTCCCTCTGCACAGAAGCGATTATCCAGCAGTTCTCGGTGCAGCCCTCAAGAGCAAAGCATTTTTGCTGTCTTAAGAATGGGATGACAATCTACATATCAGAGTAACACTCATTTATGAGGCCGAAATCAGTAAACTTAACTCAAGATCAGTAAGTGATGGGAAGGAACATCTAATACAACAAGTCTTTTAATGGAATGCATGCTCCTGTGTTTTAATTCGTAAATGACATTACCTACTATTGTCCTCTCAGTGCACTTGTTTGGTTAGGGTTGACATTTTATATCACTGTATTTACTGATTAGATCTAGAGTAAAAGGAAAATGAATCCAAATTAGTTTTTCTAATTACTGCAAGACTACTATATATTGCCAGTCTATTTCAGAAGTAATTTCTGTAGCCAGTTCTCCAGAAACCACCTTGCAAAGCACAAGACTAAAAAAACTCTAAATCTTTGGTTGGGGGAAAAAAAAAAAGGGGGGGGGACACACCTCCTGGCAAAGTCTGTGTCTGCACAGCTGGTGAGGAAACTAATTGTCCAGACTCCAGCACCAAAGCCTCAACACCCCATCAGAGGATATCCAGATCAAGTGTTCTATTAAGTACATGAGCCTGTTATAACTCTGCTCATTGAGGGAAAACAAGGAATATCTGCCCTGGTGTTGAAGTAAATTATGGTGCCATAAATAAATGTAATGCTAAATTAGCAGCAAAGAAATAAGGTAAAAATGTGTCTGTTTTTTAAAAAGCAAATGCTTTCTGCAGCTCAGAGTAATCATAAACACATATTTGTATATAAAAATAAAGGAAATAATCTTTGCTGAGAGAAGTAGATTTCTTATCTTTATGCAAGTGGGTTCTCTATCTTTTTATTTTGAGAATTGATTTAGTATTTGGCCATTGGATCAAATTCATTAGCAAGATAACTCCAATAACTTCAGTGGCTTTTTCCAAGGATAAACTTAAACCTCATGTAAATATATCTGTTGATTTGAATCGGTTTTGGATCAGAACTTCTATGCAAATTTACGAAGTGATACGGAATATGTCTCATTGGGGCACATTAGCTTACATATTCTTGTCAAAACCATACACCATTTCCAATCCATAAAATTAAATAGGCGCTCATAAACTTATAAATATGTTTATTAGTCTTTCAGAGACAGGCACAGACTAGTAAACATTTCAAAGTCGGCATCCTTCTAGCCCCAAGGGTGTCTTCTTGAAAGAAGTCATTGATTTTTGTCATCAAAAAACAAGTATTCAAGTAACAGTCTCAAACACAAGCTGATGGTAAGGTACCCAGGATTCCCAAAGGTGCCATCTGTAAAAGGATCATTGATTTTGACCTTTTGGGTGGATTTGTCTTTTTTCCTAGTGTTTTATTATGTGCATCAATAACAGGGAAGGCAAAGAAGACAAAATGAGAGAGAGAAAATATAAATTTTTAGACATTTATGTTTGGACTTCTGCCAAGAAAATATTTTTGCATTCAACTCTTTCACTATTACCTGGTCTTAATCAAGAACAAACCAAACCAAAACCTAAAACCAAAATACCCCTGAAAAATGTAACTGTTCTAATAATCAGTTTTTCTCATATTCCCTAGGACTTAGCATCCCTCATGCATGGCATTAGTAAACCTATTCATATCCGTTACCCTCTCCCCACATGAAAGTACACATCTTGATTTAGGAAGAGGAAGCTGGGATGAGATTCAATTGTCAGCTGTTGTTAAAAAGTATCTAGAGAAGCACCAGTAAAATCAGCCCATAACCACATAGGAAGAGGACACTGAATCTGCACTGTGCTATCTTGTATAAATAATTTTTTGCTGTTAATCCCAATTAAAGTGTGAGGTTAAAATATGGACTCGTCTGGCTCCCCTACATCTCAAACAGGGTTAGATATTCTACCTTTTCACGAGTAGAAATACTATGTGATGCCCAGACTGCAGAAGATGGGCAGCAGTGTTAAAGAAATGAATCTGCTTATTCTCCAGCATTCCAGATGAACACAACAAAGAAGGGGTGTCACTTCAGTGAAAGTGGGCACATGCCAGGATATTTGGAGAGAATTTAATATGTAGGATGCCGAAAATAGCAGAAGTCATGTCCAGTACAGCTGCTTATTCGATCTCCAGACTGCTAAAATTCTGCTCATAGTGTGAAAGGATTGCCTTTATCTTCCCCCAGCAATGCAGTCAGAGAGCCAGTGGAGGAAGAAGCATGGAAAAGTACTTTTACTGGTGCCAGATAGGGTTTGGCAGGTGACCCGACCAGCAGGTAAAGCCATGGCCTCCAGCCCTGGTCAATAATATCAGGAAGAACCTTCAGATGTCAAGCTTTCCCTCTGCATCAGCAGTCTGAGCCCAGTCAAAACACTTAAGACTGCATTTTTGCTGCTACCTGTACACTGCATATTGCCTGTTTTAATGAACTTTAAACAGGAAGACCATGTAACCTTTATTTTCTAGCTATTTCTATTTTCTAAGCCATGCCAATATTCTGCCACAGCTATTCACATGTATCCGGAGTCATATTAAGCTCATAGGTAAAGAGGGAGTGCATTCTCCAAATGCAGACTCATGAAGATAAAATGCATGTGATTTGCCCCATTAAACTAGTTGCATCTGTTTGTCAGTCTCCAAGCATATGCTGCATGTGAAAAATGAGAAGTGTAAGCTACATCCACAGTAGCTATCTGTACTCCAGCTGTGAAGGTTTATACTTGTATTCCTTTTCAGCTCCTACAATGGATTTAACTAAGGGCAATTTTGCACATTAGTAAGAATTCATCTAAACAAAACAATCCTTTCAGTGAAAATGAAGAGGCTTTGAAAATGATTGCAAAGTGGATTAGGATCACTTATGGTAGATAGCTGTTGACAAGATATTGCTTGTGATTACCACGAACATACATTGATAGGTGCCAGAAAGGAAGCTCCTCATTGAAATGATATAGACATTTCAACATATGTTCCAACAGAACATGTTATGTCAAAGAATTCCTGTCATTTCAACAGGAAAATTTCCTTTGGCTACCTACCAGAGGACACTCAAAACAGCCCAGCACCGAGCTGAGAGTCAGTTACCCATATGATTCTAATCCACCTCGGAAAGAAGCAACTGTACCCTCATGCTGAGTGTTTGCACTGAGTCATGTCACTTGTGCAACAGATGTTCAGTGATAAAACATTTTCGGTGGATACGCTGAATATTAAATATCTCTTGCTTTTACTCTGTGTCATTCTTCTTTATAAACGGGTATTCTATTACAGGATTATCACCCTACCCTACCTAATATTTAGCTAATACTCATGGGATCTGCAACAAAGGTTGAAAAAGTTTTAACACAACATTTGTTCCCACACCTTTTACAAATTTCAAAATTGTTCCTCTGGAAAGACAATTACTCTACTGTCCTTTCTCACTGCTGTCTGCCCTCAAGTTGAAATGAACAAGGAAAATCCACTGTTTTGCAAGTCTCTTAGTCCCTGTACATATGCAACTGAATATGTATTTTACATCCTCAGGTGAGCAGAGAACGGAATCTGCTTGGATTTACCAGCTTCTACCTCTGCAGTAAAGTGTTACTGAAATCATTGTATAGACCAGGAAATATAATAAAACATTTTATTTGGGAAGGTTTTGGTTTCACATTGGCATTTTCAATACCTTTTTCTCACTTATTTTTAGCTTTAGATGATCTGACTTTGTCAGATAATTCCCACAGCTGCCTTCCAGTGCAGAAGGCAAATGTAGGAAGTAAGGATGTGGAAAAGTCTGAAAACAGTCTCAGAGGAGAATTCTTTATGCAATCCACACTTTCCCTTGGCACACTTTTGCAGTCCCACTCCAACTTCAGTACTAGGCTTTGGCTGTCTCCAAACCTTACTCTTTACCATAGCTATAGGCTAAGCCCTAGCCTAAGAACCCCCAACATCACCCAGATGAAAAAGTTCAGAGGGGACTGCAGCCTAATCAGTCCTAGGTGGTAGCTTAGCATCTAGAATTAAGTTCTCCATTTACTCTTTGCTTTCTCTGACTCTGGATCTCTATTTCTCTGCCTGCTTTCCAAGTTCCCTCACATTCAGGCTCCTTTAGTCTTACACATCTATGTCTTCTTGATTGGAGCTGCCATTCCCCGATGCTCACTCTCTCACATAAGTACTCTTATGTACATTTCTGCCTCTATCTAGTTGACCCTCACTTTTTCTTCCTTTGATTTTTTTTGTTCCCTACAGAGACATATCTGTTGAAACTGATGATGAGATCAGTACAGAATATTTTGTTGTCAGTCTGCTATAGCACACAATAACCAAACTTCAATCAATGCTGCTGAAGAAGCTAATGGACACTAAGAGACAGGCTTTGGAGGAAAAAAGAATTTAGGGGCTTTGTTAGGGAGAAACATTCACCTAACACATTTCTGTCATATGCTGCCATGGTCTGCCAGGCACTGATAACAAAACAACTGTCCCTAGATTGTGCCAGATTCCAGAACACAACGGTGCTTTCAGAAAGGAAACAACATGGAAGGAGTAACTTGTTTCAGATTGATGGCAGAACCTGGATTCAAGACAGAATTAGCAGTAACATGGAGTGCTTAAACAGCTCTTTATAGGCTCAGGCCCACAAACCATTATTATTTTGCACAAACTTGAAACACAATGCCAGAAAATCACTGGGGTAAGCCATCAGAGTTTGTTTCATCCTGGCACAACCACTCCTCCTTTTAGGATGTCGTTATTGTGTCTGTCAACGGGTGGTCAGAAACTAGGGGAGACTGACCAATTAGTGGAGTCCTCATCTGGCAGGGTGTCATGCTGTGTGTTTGTCCTACGCACTACTGCATCTGACACTCAAAATGGGATTCATGTGGTGCCCTGGCAGCAGCTCTGCCTGAGGAGCCAAAAGGGAGCCCCCCACTGGGTAAACCAGCAGGTGTTAAGTGTATGCTAAACTGGTCTCAGCTGGAAGCCACTCGTTCAATGTTAGAGGATTATCTTGCATATCCAGCATAGTTTTCTGAGCATTTAACTAGAAAAACAGAAAGAATAATGTTTCTTTTATCTATTTCTGCCTATCATTAATAATAAAATTAGTTTGTCTTCCTTTTAAGGCAGGTTCAATAATATTGCAAATTTAGAGTAAGCTCTAACTGGAGCAATTAAATCAATTCAACTTCCTGATTATAATAATAATAGTACAGAAATGACATGCAGAAAGTGAATTCAACATGCAGTTTGGTATAATGAAAGACCCTGGTAACATAGTGGCAATGTTAATAACCTGCCTATTTGTGAAGGGCCTGTGTTGTGAGATCTGAGGGGTCAGTCTGTTACTTCCCTTTTTGGTACCCCACAGATTAAATAACACATTTACTATCTATACATATTTACAATGGTCTGCATTTTAGAATTAAAGACTAAGGTATTCCACAGTGGACAAAAATATCACACACAGCACCAAACTTGGTTTGTGCCTTATTTTTAGTTAACAAAGAAGTTAGCAAGTAATGGGCTTGTTAAATATCTATGCATATCTCCATATATATATTTATATATATATACGCAGTGTTACATTTCATTGACTTTTATAGACAGAGAATTTAATGTTGCCTTTTTTAACATTGCAAGGAAAGCAAGACAGAAAAGGAAATAATATTTAAATAAGCTTTTGGGCAGTTAACACATTGTTTAATAACAGGGAATTCAATAGGAATAAGAACAGGTGATTTCAATAATGCTTGGAAATGTTTCAGTAGTAACCAGGGATGTTACAAAAAGTTGAGGCATACGTACTAATGCTCTGACTATATTTTCTGATAGCTGGTACATATGGATTTAAAGTTGTGATGGTGAGTCCAAGGGTGGATTATCTTATCCATTTATAGTAGCAGCTGTGACACTGCTTTCAGTAGCCTGAAAGAGATTCTAGAACTTTCTGATGCAAAAAGAAATGTGATAGAGGAGAGGAAGAAACTTTACAAGAATGCCTGCAAGTATCTATACAAGATACAATTTGGCTAACAAATCTGTAATCATAAACAATCAAAACTCCGTGACGGTGTGCGGAGAGAGACCCTGCCACCTTTCCAGGGTCCAAAAGTGAATGTTTAGCATAAAAGTAGTATTAGGCCCATCACTCTAATAGCAGAGTCAGCTCCAACATCAACACTCCTGTTGACATGGTGCTGGAAAAAACAAGAAGATGCACAACACCTGCGTCTATTTAGGAAGTCAGGGGCACCATAACCACCTATACATGTAATGTTCAGCTTGCTCCACTTGGAAGGTGAAAAATATTTTAATTTAATCTTGATCTTCTTTCCCTGAAATTTAAACTAATTGTGTACTTTAACTCTTGACCCGGAGAGGATAAAAGCAAGCATGTACACACTCCATGGATAATGAAATACTCTCAGACACTGTTATGGGTCCCATTATTGATATCATAGTTTCAAAATATTTCCAACTAATACACTTTTATTGGCCATAAGACAATATCTTGTCGAATATGCACCTGTAGTGAGTTCAAAATTAAATAGTCAAGCCTTTGTTCTTTCTTCTAAGCACAGCCTGAACTGTACTGTCTCCCCTTAGCTCTTTTCCTAATGAAAAAGCTCTGTCTCCTGTCATTTTAAAAGATGACAATAGAAACGGGAGGCTGGAAAACAAAGGCAGACAAAATGCATTAGCAAGAATGTCTACAAAACAGTTGTTAAAATGAAAAGCTTTTCCCATAATTGAAGAGTCCTGGCTGATATCTCTATGCAACAAAGTAAAAGAGAGGGCAAGTGCAGAGACAAAGGAAGATGATCTTCATTAGCAGTACTGTCTACCACACGGTTCCTTTAAACAAGAACTTTCTAAAAGAATGACATTTCCATTAAAAGGGCTGGCAGTTTGCTATGAAATGATGTTCAGTTTTAAAGGCTAAGCTTAGAAGCAATTTAGAGCAGGAACAACAGTTTCCAATGCCATCTTTTCATTGCTTGGTTGGCTCTTTACATGGTTTCACTGTTGCCCCATGAACAATAAGGCAACCCCATTATGACCAACAAAACCCCTTATATGCATCAGGGTTTGTTATTTACCCCACAGTCCCTTTATACTGCTTAGGAAATCACAATGTGCGTGCATGACATTTAGACCCACATTAGGCTTCTATACACTGACAAAGTGGATGAAAAAGAGGCTTCTAATAGCAGGTCTCTAGTCCACTGTAGAATAAAAAATATTAATGTCAGCAACGTACAATAAAATATCCTTCATCTCCCACTTTTCCTTTAGGAAAAATGCACAGGCATGGACTCTAAAGGTAACCAATTCTTTTAACTTTGTGTTTCCCTGTTCCCACTTCACGTCTACACTCAATGCCACTCTGAATCTGTTAGCACCAGCAAGAGTCTTTTAAGGGTTTTCATCATACTTAAAAGGCAGGACAGGGGAGCTCCAAATTAGCTTCCCAATCAACTTTTTAAGTAAGACTTAATAAGCCTACTGACTTTTCAGGAGTCGTTTAGTGCCACTTCCCTTCCCTGTCTTGCTGTGACACTCAGCAGCACTTGAGAAGTGACTGCGCTTGCTTAAATGCTGAACTGGAAGCTGATTTAGGTCTGTTCTCCTTCCCACTCCAGCTATTCACACTCACAAGGCTATGGACAGTTTAAAAAAAAAAACAAGTTACCATAAGAGGGAAGAAAAAATATTCTGCTAAAAATATGAAAAAAGCTTCTTGCCAACTGCACATAGTTCCTCTTTATCTCACCTAACCTTTGAAACAATGGAATCTCTCTCAATATTGCTAAGGACATAGTAATACAGAAGTATCACCTTCCTTTTAAATTTACTTTTTATCTTAAGCCTAATGGGAAAATGGCTGGAGTTCTCTGATCTTTTATGAGTTTCTTGAATTATCTTGTGAGCAGCTTGCTGCAGTTCTTTTTATTAACCTCCAGACCTTACTATTTAACCACAAATAGATTTAGGTCATGCATATTGAATTGTTTTGATGACAGTCTAGTGTTTAATAATAAACTCTTCTCCAGAAAATTAAACAGTTCCAAAGCTGTGCTCTACAAATGTGGTTTTGGAAAGAGCACCATATGACAGCTCAGATGGGCAAAGAAACCACAGGACATTAGCAATGCTTAGTGCAGAATCTAAGTTGATTAATTACTTAGTGAAGATTATGACAAAGATAACAGGATATAACAGAAAATAAAGAAATAATAAAGTATCAAACATCCAATGCCAGACAGCTGGCTATTAAAGGCTACAACCAAATAAAATCAATAATTGAATTACAAGTTGTTTAGGACCCTGAGAGTCATCCTTTTCCATATCTAGCAAGCATTTCTCATAGCTTTGATAATCTGATGTCCTTTATGGAACCTTATTGTGTAAAGACGATGTAATATTTATTGGTTTACAAATCAGTCCATCTTAGATTTGTTTTTTCCTCCTTTCTACCACAGCAATTTTTTTTTTAAAATTTATGTATCTATCTACTGAAATATTTATGCAAGTTGGGTCCAGAGGGAAGCAATCTTGTTTTTTCAGATTGTAGTTGGTGCTTTGAGACAACTCTGCACAGTAAGTAAACACAGAATAAGAGAATTGGTTTTGTGTGTGCTTTCCTCGGGCACATGCTCCCCACTCACTGTAATATTTGGAATTTGGAATTACAGACTGCTAGCAGGTCTGCTGAAGCCAACAGGAGTGAAACATTTGAAATGTGCTTAAGATCTTTCCAAGATTACTAGTTTTGTTCTTTATCAAGGTTGATAGAAGCATTTAGTCTCTCAAACATAATAAATGGATTAGGTTATCTGCTACATTGATCTGATGGTCAAACCACTTCATTTGATATGCTATTCACAGTGCTTTATTAAAAATGTACTGGTTTTGAATGTAATACGGAAAATGGACTTCCTTGCAAAGATTAAACCTTAAAGATGGCTTCCTGACAATAAACATAGGCAGAAACCCAAGTATTTTTATGAGAAGTGAACTGTTTGGAACTGCAACACTCAACTGAGCCTTTTACCACAACTTTGTCAGTGGCAATCCTCTACTGTTGATATAATCCAACAGCGCAGTATCTTACCTGAAAAAATTGATGGAGCTCTCTCCAGTTCTAAATCATCATCAAACCACTTCTCACTCCCCAAATTCCTATCTGTTGACAACCTTATTAAGGACAGCTGTAACATCACCTGATATGGTGCCACACACTTGTGAATGCTTCTCAGTGTAATCTACAGCTTCTGCGACTAGGCAGTGTGCCATATCCTATTTTATCACCATTGATTTGCCTAACAACTTGTGTGGGTTAAACAGCAAACCTCAGTCTACACATGTCAGCCTGATAATTTCTTTGAATAGTAAGATATATGAAATAAATGTATTACAGAGGAAGACCACGCAGATATGAGGTTGTTTTTCAGTTGCATAGACTTTCAATAACTAGAATTTGGGCTCTAAACTTGAAAGTATCAATTACACTTCATGTGTTAACATAAATATCCCTGTTAATATGTACTTTCTGGATTGAAATCCTCACTAAATTGCATCTGTGGATTTTTCTTGACCTTGTAGAAGCTGTAAGCTGTAAATAATAACATCCTTTCTACCTATTTTCAGCAGCAATATTAATGCATTTTTTTTTAATCTCTTCCTCATCTGTTCTCATGCACTTTCCTCTTTCTAATTTCTCAAAACTGACTTCACCTATCAACCACCTATGCTGCTGGTTCACTTTTGCTTAAATCCCCCACACCTCATTCCACATCTCTGCTTATGCTCTACCAACATTTCCTTCACCTTCACATCTTCAGTAAAATTTCAGATTACTTCCTTTCCACCAAGGTGAAAAACATTCTTTTACTTTCTTTCTCCACTGCCTTGGGGATTTCTCACTATTTTGCCTGTCAATCAGATTACAATCCATTCATCTTTCTTCTAACATAATGTAAAGTGTTATGAAGTTTTGTCATTTGTTCATCCACAGATTTGTAAATTATCCAGTACTACTTTTTCATTCTGACAACAAAACTGCTTGATAATGCATCACTTGTTTTCCATCTTAATTCAGTAGCCTCCATCTCTTCTCTGATTTTTATGATGACCACACAATACCCTTTTAATTCACACAAATGGATGGATATGGCAGGCATTCAAGCAGCCTCCCTGGGAGAATTCTAACTCTCTTGTATGGCCAGAAGAACAAAAGCAGGCAGCTGTTGAAAAGGTCATCAGGAAACACAAGCTGCAAAAATAGCCCCATCGTTTAAAACATACTAAGTCTACCTTTCAGCCCCTTCACTACACCTGTGGCACATCTCATCAAGCCGAAACTTTTATTACCTTCACAATATGCATAGCTTTTCCCTGCCTACACTGAAACGCTCTTGTGAGAAGCAGCCTGACATTTATACCCCTACCCTCTAACTAAGGGCAGCCTTCCCACCTTATGAGTTTTCTTCCATTCAGCTTCATCCTTGATAGCCCCGAGTACGAAACCACCAACTCACAAATGCTTTTGCCCTAGTATTCAAATATGTTTCTTATGCCCATACTTGGTAGAATTTGGTAGGAAAAAAAAGGGAAGTTAAGCTCTTCATTGTGTCTACCTCACCTTGTTAAAAATTAACTTTTGCCCATGATCATCTTTTTGCATGTCTGAGGACTCCATCCTCAGCCTGGCCCAGCTCCTCAGCTGGTATGAACTTGCTTCACACTTCAAAGCAGTTCTCACACAGTGGGGCTCTTTCCCCAATTAGAACTGTTATTAATAACAAAACCTTTTGCCAAACAAAAACCTAGAGAAAAATATAAACGAAGTCGACAGTACAGGGAGGCAGTAATGAATGCCAGTTTACATGCTATAATATTGTACCTTGCCATATGTTCAAGTAGCTTTCCTTGGAGAATTCCATCTCTCTCACATGGACAGAAGAATAAGAACAACAAACTGTTGAAAAGGTCATCAAGAAATACAAACATCACAGATGGCATAGGTGAAAGCACTGCAAAAAAGCAGAATGCAGAAAGAATGTGTAGGAGTATCATTCTCTAATTGGCAGTACCGAGATAGAAAGTGCACTTGTATGCTACCTTTATTAATATTAAAATGACTATTGCAAGGATACCTTACAATGTACTTGCCAACTGGTCCTTTTTCTAATAGAGAGATGAAACAACTTCTCCTATCAGTAACATTCCGTGCTGAACGTTTCTCCTTTTCAGTAGGTTTCTCGGAAAACTGAGTAACCCAGTGATCGCAGAGGGGTACTCTGATGTCCTGCAGAGGAGCTCTCTCTTCACAGGAAGCTATCTTACAATTCAAGGTTTTAAAGTCCACCTCCTGTCCTGAGCAGGAATAAATAAATTTCTTATCTCACTGATGTCCAGAGACCCTCCGCTCCCTGTTGTGCCTGTTAAAGAAACTCATGAAGACTACGAAGAACTTCACCAGTTTCCTCAGTGACTCTTAGATCAGATGATTTTTCTTACATAATGCAAGGTCATTGAATCACATTTCATCACAGTCAAAAGAAGCATACAGAGAAAAATATTCACATACCATGTCTAAAGCACAAGGTAAGTACAGACACTGTTATAGTAGCTGTTTTAAAGTCCGACTTGGTAAAACCAACGAACAGAGTATTCTCTGTAAAACTGGGGTTTTTTTCAGAGAGCCTTTAGCCTCAAAAACATTTCGAAAAACCCAAACCCCTCAAAACAATCCCTAACAGCAAACAAACAAAAACCCTCTAACAACACATTGCTACAACAGGGCAGGTCTGGATACTATCAAAAACTCAACAGTTCTCTGCATTCTGAGACATTGTACTGTTTCCCTATACATAGAAATAATTGCCAAAGTTAAGACAGAATCATAAAAAAAAAAAGTAATATAGATGTAGAGACTCTGCATTATCCAATTAAAGAGCAACTTCTTCCATTTACCACTACAAGTAAATTGTAGAGTAAGAGTATGGACAGAATAGGTACACAAAAGCAATTCTCCACAAGCTAGACTTGACACATTCATTTAAGATGGTACCAATATTAATATTATGATCCCTAAATTGGAGGGATTCCAGAACAGGTCCAGCATCCTTATCTTTAAGCCAACAGGAGTTGTTCCAGTAGCTACAGTACCAGAAAAATACTGAAAAATACTAACCCTAGCCAAGAGCTCAAAACACAGAGGGATGCATTATAACCTTGGACTTGACTCTCCTCCACTCAGAACAGATAATGGAGACTTCAGCCCTTCACTGTGCAGTATGCTACTGTGCAAAGGGAAGGAAAAAACGCACTTGGAAGAAAGAATCACAGCATCACCTAAGGACAGACCAAGATCATTCAGGCTGCCATAATCAAAGAGAGCATGGCGATGACTCCTCATACTGGGAGAGAGAACTGCATAGCCCAGAGACATTCACTATTTGCAGGAACTAATCACAACAAAATTGTGATGATTTAACAACCATTTTTTTTAGGAAAGCTGTTTAATGCTAATCTGCTGCTCATCAGGATTGTTTTCTTCAAACTGAAAGCCTAAGAAAGGCTTAGGCCAAAAGGAGAGCCATAAATAAGCTTCAAAATCAGCCTGATTATGCAGCAAACCAGAAAGCTTAAGATAAAGCTTTTCAAGAAATCATACAGAGATAGTCTCACCTTAAGAGCTTGACTACACACGGAAATTACTAAGTATAAATTATGACATGAATGTAACATGCACTAGCAATTCCTCACTAATTTACCAGGTGGGAACACTAAGGGTGTTGACTTAACAAAGTCTATGGAGTACGTTAGGAGTGCTGACAGAGTTACCCCCTCCTAATGTTTGCTACAGCCCCCTCCAAAGGACTTGTCAAAACCAATGAAGTTTGACACACAACAGCTCCTTACTTGCTCCAGACTGGCATGTTAATAACATATCTGGCAGCAAGTTTGGAAAGTTCTTCAAAGTCACTACAGGCCATGCTGTCGCATGGTAACAATGGAGCTGAGTCTGTCACAGAAAGCTGGGCCTAGTGACTCTGTCACTCTTACCATTTTTGGCTGTGGCTAATAGTGACTCAATAACTGTATTTTGTTACAAGAATGCCTTTTAATCTATTTGCGAAGTAGATTAAGTACAGGGTACTCTAACTGCAAAATAAGAACATCCCTCTAAGGGTTAAATAAGACCATACAGAAGCAAAGATATTGCAGAAGAGTATTACAGGATACAAATTATTTTTAGCTCAAAATATGCAGAATACCAGAGAATAAAAGAGAGTGTAAAATGCCCACATCAAATGAGAAACCAACCGGAAATAACTCTTCCTAATGACTAGATCGAGTTTGCCATAGTATTCATGTGGTCTTTCAGACAGGACAATTTCTGTATATAATGTATTGGGCATTGGTCTAGAAGGGCAGGACTTGGAAAAGGAAAAAAAATATCTAAAAAGGTGGGGGGCTTTTTAACTTCAGGCTCCCTGCCTGAAGTTCTGGGACTTGAAAGACAAAAAGCATTTTCTCACATTCACTTTCATTTTCTTTCTCCCTTTTTATTAATAATGAGCAGTTTCAGAAATGTGATCACACTTTATGCACTTTCTCTGTTTTCACCTTTACACACTTTCACAGAAGCCTTCTATCAGAGCATGGCAATTCATTTAGCACCATCATTAATTGTTGACTAGATCTCTTAATTGTGACGGAGACATTTCCTGAGCTCAAGGACTACTGAAGTTTCTTAGATGCACCAGAACTGAAGAGCAAATCTATATTATAAATATGGCTGACAATCCTGAGGACTGTATGTCAGATGGCATCTCACAGAAGTAGAACACTGTGCTGGGGCTTGATTCAGAACAGGATGAGCTTTGAGCAGGGGTAACAGGAATAGGGCAGAGGAAGACATGCAACAACATTGTGGGAAAGGAATTACAAAAAGGGATGACAGGTATGTATAACAACAAATGAAAATATGAAATATTCTTTTCCTTGGAGATTCAGAGGGAGTCTGGAAGGGAAGGTAGGCAAACAAAGCCACAGACCAAAGAGACATTCTCCCAGCACATATATAGACAAGGACACAGCCAGGATAACTGACCCCAGCTGATCCAAGGGATGTTCCACACCATATGACATCATGCTCAGCGTATAGAGCTGGGGGAAGAAGGATGGAAGGGAGGGACATTTGCAGTGATGGTATTTGTCTTTCCAAGTAACTCTTAGATGTGATGGAGCCCTGCTTTCCTGGAGATGGCTGAACACCTGCCTGCCCATGGGAAGGAGTGAATGAATTCCCTGTTTTGCTTTGCTTGCGTGTGTGCGGCTTTTGCTTTACTTCTTAAACTGTCTATTTCAACCCATGAGTTTTCTCACTTTTACTCTTCTGATTCTCTCCTACATCCCAGCTTGGGGGAATGAGCGAGCAGCTGCATGGAGCTTCTTTGCTGGCTGGGGTTAAACCACGACAGTCAGGAATGACCAAATTTACGCAGAAAGGGAAGTGCAAGGCAAAAAGTCTGGAAAACAAGGTGTTAAATGTAAAGCCTTTTACCCAATCACAATCTTCCACATTTGCCATCTGTTTGTACTACCTTGGTCATTCAGGTAATTTTTCTGGAAAAAGGCTTATTTTCCCTGTTTTATTTAGTCATTAGTCAAACTGAGTTTTTTTCCCCCTTGGCTACAGCAGAAAGGCTGATGCAAGAGGATGCTAGCATTTGCTCTGTTGGCAGTGATACTTGTGCTTCCATTCCTGAGAGAAAGGGTGCATCTACGCATCACTTCTGAAGTGCTTTTGGCCTTTCACTGGGGCATGGTCAACATGGTCCAGCATTAATTTATACAGCACAGTCAGCAATTACAGAAACTACCATCAGGTTAAGGTTGAAGATTCCCATTACAAGCCCCATTTCCAGTGTTTCTAAACACAGAGAAGAGATTTAATGGAAGCTTCCAGGCTACAGCTCAGGAGTTTTTTTCTTATCGGTTCATGAAATTCTAAGAGTTTGATGAAACAATCAGAAAAACTATCAGAAAACTGAGGTGAAATCCTAGTCCTCAGTGACATGGGTAGGTGACTAGCCAGAGGAACCAGGGTGATATGAGACTTCGAACAAACACCTAAAAATTTCCTTTGAAATTTGCAACCTATTAGAAACCCCCCAAACCCCTGCATAAACAATTTAAATAGGAAATAACAGGAGCTGACAAGTGGTGTTGTTTCTTTGGTCTGCATGAAGACTCTAATTATTACCTTGATATTGGTGTCTAAATAGAAACTCAGGGTAGATTTCTGAGAAATATGAAGTTAAGATGCATTAAATTCCTGTGGGAACAGGAGAGGGGAAGTCATACAGCAGATTGCCCCACAAACCATAAATCTGGTACACCCTGTTGCACGATTTTAAGTCTTCTAGATCTCTAACCCAAACCCACACTGCCACAACTAAAGATCAAGAGCATACTTTTTAAGATGTACTTGGTTAACATGCCTAACATTTGCACTTTTACTTAATTCCCCTTAATTAACAGTGTGAACAAACTTATAACCCAGAAACTGCCAAAGCCTTACGCCAAATGAGAATCAGAAAGGGTCATCAATGAGGTTTATTAAACTGGCTAATACTGGTGGGATGTTAACGTGATACATGCATGAAAGTGCTTGGGTGAAATTTTTACGTCCTTTGCTGTTACTTAAACTGTTGAAAGTGTAGTATACCTTTAATGGCTTCTTTTGCATCACCTCCATGACTCTGAATAGTTTTTAAGCAAAATAATCACCTACAACCAAACTATTGGCCATTTTGTGGTATAGCTGTCTTCCACACTTAGCACTGGAAACACTAAAAGAACTCCACTCTTCATCAGAAGGCAAAAGAAAACTAACAAGAAGTAGTGTAACAGACAGACCCCTGAATAAAAATATTGCTTGGTCTAAAAACAAAGGAAGAGGATGCTTGACAACATTAAGAATAGTACACAAAGACAGTGAGTCATAGCGGGCAATCTACAAAGGACCAAAAATCAAATACAAAGGAAATCAAAGAGATATCAAGAAATGAAATATTAACATGGAAAAAACAAATCCAATGGCACTGTAAAACTCACAAAACATATCCCAGGCTAGATAGGGCAGCTGGACTCATCCTCCACCTGGGCACTGTGTGTATACCTACAGAAAACAGAAGTAAAAAACAATAGTAGTGAAAACTGCAGGTTTCCTGGGCACTGTGTGAGTATGGCTTTAGCTTAATGGCACAAGACACAAGCAGACAGCAAATCAGGGTCAGGGTGCTCTTCTTGGTCTGCTACCTCCAAATATTTTTTAAGTTAAACCTGGAATACTAAGCTAACGTTGCTGGTTTGGGGAAAGACTGAGAGCCTCACTCAGACAATCAGTGTCACACACATGGCTTTTTCCACTATCTAAATCAGCATGAGTACATGTGTCAGACCAGGTTTTGCTACATAGTGCCATAGCCACCAAATCCCAGCACCCTTCCTTCCGCCCCTGGGGTGCTGCTCTATCCTCATTTCAACAAAGTATTTAACCAGATTCCTTTGTCCATTTGCATTTTAGAAAATACTTATGAAAATTCTTCAGTTTAGGTATCAGACAACAATGGGACTTAATCAGAGCCTGAAAAATAAGTCTGTGTTTCAGTTTCTGCCGGATAGGATCAGGAGGTTGAAAAGGGGACTTGTGTGCACAAGAAGTCTTATGAAGGCATGGCAGGAAAAGTTTAACCAGCTGTGCTGCACAGTAAGTTAAAAAAAAAAACAAAAAACCAAAACAGAAGGCTGCAATGGTCTGCCTTCTCCTCATGTTGAGACAGGGGGAAGGTTTTAGAATGGACAGATTATTGTAATAAAATGCCCCTTTATTCACTCAGAAGACAGTCACTGGAAAGTTCAGAGGAGGATGGCAGGTTGAGGCGGGAGGAGGGGAAAAATCTCTTTGATGTAGAAAAACTTTGTTGCATTTCTCCAATGAACAAATATTAATACTTCATTTCTAGCCATCTGAAAAACAGACACAGCAAAATGTATCCCCAGCAGTAAAAGGCACTGCCCTATTACCCTCCCACTGTACACATTTAAACCAAAGGGCAAATAAATGTTGGCAAACAGAAATGTGATGACTTACAGTATTTTCTTTCCTTCAGTAGCTGGGAGGAGAAAAAAATCCCCCAGAAAGATTAAGAAGCAAACATAAAACTGATCTTGAAATTCCTATTTGTTGATGCCCCAGGGCAGGTACTTTTTCAACTTTACACCTATTTTTGAAAAGTACCTGCCTATTGGGGCACCTCTGCTACTGAAAGCTAGTCTGTTTTCAGATACAGAAACACTGGCTCACTGGGTAAAGAAATAAATTAAACAATGCTCCCCTGATTAAAACATGTATTAGACATACAGAAAGTCTTCAGGAAAACATCTGTTGAAAAATACTATTTAATTTCAAGGGACTTTATCCAAAAGGGAGGGAAACTGAATGTATTTAAAAGGACCTGAATTTTAACCCCAGGAATGATTCCTCATTTTGTAAGCTGTCTGAACTGCAGATTGCAAATCAGGAGGAAAAGGATTAAACTTCAGCCATCTGCAAACTAGATTGCTCTTTTGCCTTAAAGGTTCCTTTCTCCTTTCCCCTCAATAATTTTGGCATTCACTGGCTAAATCTTTTATTTGTGGCACATTTGCAGGCTGAAATAATATAATTCTTAATGGACATAAGATGTTCTCACTGGCATAATTTTTAATTCTTAGGGAAACTTTCCTAAGATTACCTTACCCCCCGCCTATTACTGTTCTAGCCCCTAGCAGGAGGGGATCTTTTACTTGATGTTTACTAATTGTGTTTATATCAAACAGATTTGATTCTTAGCAAAGGCACTGAGGTTCTGCTTGCACTTTAAATTTGCAGGTTTACTGTAAAATGCCAGGCACATTGAGATGAATCAAACTCATCTGAGCATGAATGAAATGTAGTGAGAAAGTCCCTTCTGGCATCATTTCTGGGATTAGTAATTTGTGAAATTGTGGTGATGCAAGGGAACAGCATGAGAAAGCCATTTCCTTCCCTTTTGTCCAGTCTAAATGCAAATCTGAACTTTCTTGGCAGTTCATTTGCATATTAATGCATATAGTATTCCACTCCAGAGATCACTTCAGATTTTCTAAATTAAGTTGGGTGGGCGGGCTGAGGGAAAGGGGTCATTTTTGTCATACCAGCATGAATATTCTTAGATACTTTACCAAAAGACAGAAAGCAGGCAATTATTTTACTTGCCCTATCTCTATTTCAATTTGCCAACTAGAACGCTGAGGAGATGCGGAAGATAAAAGGCAATGGTTGACCAGAAGGAGGGAAATACTTCATGTCACTGATGAAGAACAAACATGGTAAAATTAAGAAAGGGTAAGAGTGCACACCAGTCTAATTAGCATTTCTTCCCAGTAGCTTGTGAAATGTCAGCCACCAGTTGGTGGCAAAATAAAGATGTAATGTGAGTAATAATGAATTAAATTGTGGCTATTTGCATTGAAATGTTGAGATAATGATCTGAAATTACTATTGTAAATATTCCCCTTGACAGTTGAAAATTGGACTTAAAGCTAATAGTACTTTGGATGAACTTTAAGCCATGAAATCACTTTTAATGCTTTACACTCCTTTTGGCTATGACAGTGCATTTCAGAAAGTTAATTTACCTCTGTTTTGTTCAAGCTGTTTGGTAATTGATGCATACATCATGGAGGTTTTAATGAACAACTACAGGGACTATTTACGCTATTCACTAAGTATAACTGAAACACTTGATTACTACTCCTGAGCCGAATAAACCAATAGTCAAGCACAACAAATATTTTTGGCTGGGGACTGGAGGAGGTGAGATCAGTAAGGATCTGTTTAAATGCACAGAAAAAGGGAACATTTTCAGAAAATGCTTGAACATTTCAGATACATCTTCTTGCATTTAGCTGTAATTTATAGTTTTGCTGTTAGCATTATGAATCGCTTAGGGAAAATTCACGTCTGTATGTCTACAAACTAGTACTGTCAGAGTAAGGTTATCTGACAAAATCAAAAAGCAGCAGATATCTTCACATCTGCTGTGTAAATAGGTCTCCAGTAATAGTGCATTAAAATGAGAGTTTATTTCCAGACTATAGAGTCTAATTACATTGTAACATTATTTTTGCCATAAGGCATGTTTTTATTTAAAGATAGATGATGTCAAAGCTTTAAGATTATACAGAATTATGTCATGCTCACAAAAAGTGGTTTTGCACAATTAAAAGGAATTCTAGAGACTTTTAAAAAGTGATGAGGCTTCTGAACATCTAAACTGAGATCTTAGATCTCTTTGATGGCTCTTTCTTTCAGAGCATACTCGCTTCCTGGAGGTGTCCTGGAATGGGCAGTGAAAAATGGATGCACTTCAAATAATCACAAGTTTTTCAGATGTAGTTTACAGGGCTGATGAGATTCCGACTACGAAATCTATACTTAGTGTATCACTCCCCCAAATTTGTACGAAAAGTCAAAACTGCCTTTTCAGACTCCCCCAAAAGCCTACCCTAGCCTAAGTCCTGCCTCCTTCCATCTTCCAGCCAGTAGTCACAGCTCTTCATAAAATTCCAAGAGATGGGTCTGTGGGCCCTGTTCTCACAATCTCAAGTCAAACAGCTGTTTGTTTTCATGCATTGGCTCTAGCATCCAATTACTGAGCCAAACTACCTTCCCTTATTTATATAGATCGGCCACTTTGTTGATCATCCTCCCTTCAGTTATTAGAAATACATGTTATATATATATAAAAATATAGAAAAATAAAAGCCAGGCACCATTAGTACTTTTTAAATTTAAATGTTTTGTAAAGAAAAAAGGCCCTGTAGTCTGACTATATGCAGCTTACTGTGCTTCAGTTGTTAACTATTAGTTCTCTTTCTGGATCCGTGTAGCTTCTGCACAGTGTTCTTAACTGGGTTACCAGAGACCATATGAAAAATAAACTATTGAATCATCATGCATTTTATATATGCTATGTTATATTTAGGGATGTAACTAGGCAGAAATACTGTCATTGTATTTGTCATGCATTATCCTACTGCAGGAATAGTTAAGAAACATTTTCTTTTCCAGTTCACATTCAGAGTGAAGTGAGTTGCTGCATTTCTAGTCTTCCTAAGATTACATATTTCAGTCCTCCTCTATTGTTTTTCTATTATTATAGAGAAAATATATTTTCCATCTCTACAGGAATGTCATTGTTTAGGCAGCACAAAGGCCTTATCAATGAACAGATATCCCCTATTTGCTATGTCCAGTGCTGTGCATCCAGAACTGGATATAAACCTGCAAAGGCTCCCACAGCCCGAGGGAATTTAGAAGAAGAATTCAAGGTATCTTGGAAAAATACTGGGAGAACAGAATGGTATTCCCACCAGTGGGAAACCACTAAGCATCCCTGGGCACCTCTCTCAAATTGTGAAAGCCTAAAAATGACATACAACTTATAGCCAAAAACCTGGAAGCAAGAAATACGGTGTTGACAATGTAAAAATTTTAAGGTACAGTGTAACACATTTGATATAGGCTTCTGGTTTTACCTCAGTATCAAGATTCTGTAATGCTGGTATATTTTCTGCAATGCTAAAGCATGGATAAAGTTGAGACTTCCTTAAGTGATCTGTCTTGAAGTGGAGTTATTCAGAGATAAAGCCTAAATGAGATCTACTTGGGAATTTGTTCAAAAGTGACATGGAATGGAGACAGCTGAATGAGAAATTGGGGTGGAGAAGATTCTGCCTCGGAGCCACCTGCCCTGCTAGTCTCCTTCACTACTTCTAGCTCCTGTTCATCATCTCAGCTGCTGCTTCTACACTCATCTCCATCATGGAGAAGCATAAAAAAGACATGCCAAGTATCTGCGTATCTACTTACAGCTTTGGTGCTGTGAGTGAAATGCTTATGTGACAGACTTGCTAAAGATCTGACTTTTGTCAGCTCTCTGTTTATATTTATATATTTGATCAGAGAAACAAAGATGGAAATGCTATACATGTGAATACAAGTTTGATCATACACTCATAAAGCTCTTGACTTTCCTATTTTGCCTCTTATGTTAGCATTAACAGCTTTGGACATTTGACTGCCTTCATTTTTAAGGATGGGAGGGAGTTGAGGAGGGTGGGGGGAAAGAGGGTTGCTTCTTGTTTACAGTGTTACTATTTAAACAGTTCCAGTTAAGCTTTGAAAAGCACCTTCCTTGCAGGTCAATAAAATGGCTGCAGGCCAAGTTCCCATCTGTGCTTAACTTGTATTTGCTGGCTGGAGACAATTTCCTACTAGGCCTCTTTAAAAAGAAAGCAGTGTAGTGTGGTAGCTCTCTGCTACCATGTGTCGAAATATAAGTTCGGTAACCATGATATCTCAAAAGTTTCATTCACACCAATGTAATACAACCTATATTCTAATTTTGCCCACAGACAAGAAGTAAAACCTTAACAGTAAAAGTAAGGATACTCAAGTTGCACTGCAGTCATTTATTAAATAAATCCCAAAGCATTCCGAAGAACACAGCTCTGGGATGTCCTAAAAGAGACGAAAGAAAAAGGTTCCTCATTAAACTGAACGTACTTTCTTCTCCTCTTTCCTGCTTCACTCCCACATACACGTTCCAGCTAGATGAACTGGTGACTTCTATTATCTACATCTTGTCCTTTCTCTTTATGAAGGGATACCAAATATTTCATCACAACATTCTGAAAATTTGTACATTACTATACTACTATTCTGAGGCCGTCTCTTACTGTACAAAGAGACACTATTCCACAAGAGAGACTTCCTAGTGCAGCTAATGAGATCCTGAGACAGGAGGTGTTTTAATCTACAAAGCGTCAGCTTTCAGGTCTCTTGATTGCAAAGCTTAAAGTCCTGAGACCTGAGCAATACAGCTGTGTGGTTTCACTCTGATACTGAAAAATGCTTCCTCTCTCCTCCTTCCTTCCTTCCTTCCTTGTCCCCTTGAGCATATTACCACAAATGAACCTCCAAAATGAATGCATGATCTTTGCTTCATCTGTAGGTCCTGGCCTTTCTCTCCAGAATGCAACTGCAGCCATTGCAGTACCAGTACTTTTGGAGGTGTGGGCCTACATCTCTGAAAATGGGGACGAATATCTTCCCTAATCGGCAGTGAAAGTGGAATCAGAAAAGGGAGAGAATCTGGGATGACAACACTGCACAGCAGACCTAAAAGACACAGAAAGTTGTTCACAAGAGAATGCCACAGTATGTTTGCAGCAAAACATACAACAACAACAAAAGAAACAAAGCAGAACAAGAGATGACAAGGAGAGGTTGATGGGACATTTTGGAAGGCTGAAGACAGGTTGCCTGGAACGCTGACCTATTCGATATATAGGTCAGCCTGCCATATGTAATGAGCTGTTGCAGTATGTTGTAAAACTGCTGCAAGAAACCACTGCTATAGCTTTATCTCTTTCCTATTAGGAGTAAAGGTCAGGCACAAGCTCCTTCTGTTGCTCTTGGCTGTTCTGAGTGAAGGCCATGGATGGAACCCATTACAGAATAAAGTGAATTGCTCCAGGCTTGTGAGTTGCACTGCCAGTGGGGAGGCACATTGCTAATAAAAATGGTCTGGTAGTAAATCATTTAATTTCTTGGCTGCTCCTACCCTCATTTTCAGATGGAAGTTGATGTTTTAAGAGCTTTAAAATTCAGCTCTGATGAGGAAATGAATTTAGTTGTTTGAAAAGCAGCTGTTTTAAACAGCTTTGTTCCTTCTTTAGCCTCAGTGGAGCTTAAAATCAGCTGCTGATAGAGAGATACAAGTGTATAATCCTCTGGTTTTGGTTTTTCTTTTTTTCTTTTAAATAAATTACAATGAAATGTCCTTTCTCAATAGCATGCTGTTTCATCAGTCTTGCTATGGCTTGCAACAGAAAGACTGCATATAGGTCTGCTAACTCATGTGAGAGACTGGGTTCTATGTGTGCTGCTCTCTGCTGAGTGGTTTTAGGAAACCACTCCATTCTTCTGTGCTTTTGTGCCTGGTCCTGTTTTAGGCCATCAGCTCTTGAGGAAAAAGATTGAGTTTATTTGCAATTTTGCCTGTTTTATGTAAATTTGTGTAAAGATGAATGTGTCTAACATCGGGTACTTTATTATAGGATTTTTTTTTTTTCATTATGATATTTATAATTCTTACATTTTGGTTCCCAAACACTATGCTAATTGGGGGGTGGAGCCTAGACCATGAACAATGGATCAGGATCATTATCACTTCTAGGTATATTCAAACTTCAACTTACTTGTCTTTTCTTTTACTTTCCCTTAGAGACTTCCTGTTTTACTTATATCACATGCTGCCCATCTTGGATCTGCAAGATATTAGGCCACTTACAGAAGCATTTTCTATGATCACCCCTATCACTACACTGTCTAACTTCAATCTGGTCACTAGTTTGCTGGATTAAGAATCTGAACTTAAAGACTAGTTCTTAGCTCTACTTGTCATATCTTTCTGATGGCTGAAAGTGATGCATTATTACTACAATCAGAATGTTACTTTCAAATATTCATGGAACTGCATTTTTTTTGGTCTTGTTGGATAGCTGAGACTGATAGGTTTTAACTTATTGATATTGTAATTTGCACCAGCCTAGTTTATTGACCAATTTTGTTTTAAAGGGGCTTATGTACTCTATAAAATTAAGGTAAATTAGTACATTTCTTGCACTTCATAAAATCTTAAGAGGCCAAACATTGCCATGGAAAGTGCTTACATTCTACTGAGATGATTACTTTGAATATGAGAGGGTTTAGGGGATGTGTAAAGGTTTTAATGAGCTGCACATAATAGGACCCTCTGCATCATAAAATAAGATTCTGAAAAGCAGACTATATTAAGAAAATAAAAGCTTAAGTAAATCTATAACAACAGTTTATTATCTTTTCTGCATGGCACAGTTTAAGTTACTTGCTACCAATTTTAACACAAAAATAGATTTGTGTGACTAAAGATGATCACTTACGCACTTCAGTGTAGGCATCCCACAGCTAACCCATTTTCCCAAAGTGACATAAAAAATTAGCAAAAGGAAATCAAGCAGTTTTGTGATACCATGCAGAGGAACAAGTGTTTCTGATATGTATAAAAAAATTAATTAGAATAAGACTGGCAAAAGTCTGCTGCTTAAGAACTGACTCTTAGGGTTGCAAAGTATCCTGTGCTTTTCTTATTTTTCATGCTAGCATATATATTTCCTGTTTTGTTGTTTCTAGAAACATTAATATCAGCATCAACAGTGGGCAGGAGGAAGAGGAAGAATCTCATCTAAGTCATCCATACCCATCTTTTTCTTCGTGTCTAGAATTCCATTAGGTGTCAGAGTTAATACTTTAAATATAATCAAAAGGAGGTAGTTATTAATCCTGAAAAGCAGAGAATTGGGTCATTCTTTACTTTTGTTAAAAACATAATGTGATTAAAAAAGCTTGTAGGTTTCTCTGAAAAATTGTTACATTTTTCAGAAAAGTCCGAATAGATAAAGAAAAAAAGGAACAACAGAAAAAAGATTAAAAAATGAATTTGAAAGTTATTTAAACTCGGAAGTTATGAAACCAACCTTTTCAATTCTAACTTTGTCTTAGGCTTTGGTTTGGATGAAAGTATGTTCAAGTCCGTACAGTACCTGACTGTGAATCAGAGTTCTGAAATTCTATTTCCAGCTCTGCTATTACTTTGCTCTGCATTTTCAAACACAAATGTTTCCATTCCTGTACTTAATTTCATAGGATCATAGAATTTATGGAATAGAATAATGGAAAATACCTCTAGGATCATCAAGTCCAACCGTCAATCCAACACTACCATGTCTCCTAAATTTTCCTTTCTACTTTACCAATAATGCAAACTCACAGGGCATCTTAGAGTACAAAAATATGAGCAGCGACTTAGAGTACTTATGGTATTCAGATGCAGTTATACATTTTTAATTTGTTGGACTGACCTAGAGATGTACATGACTACTGCAGTAACAGAGTGATTCAGTTATTTAAACAAGCAATGTAGAAGTCACCTATTTTGTGTGATAGCAAATGATGAATTATAAAGAATGACAGATTCAGAATTTCAGCGTCAGATAATTATAGACTCTGCAGTCAGCTTCCAGTAAGATGTTGATGGGTGTATACAGTCCCCCAACTGTTCAGAACTGTGCCTGTATGCTTTGTAATAACTGTTTTGGCTGATGACATTCAGATTTTACTTTAGAACGCATTATTATGCAAGAACAAATAAAAGGCTAAATATTTTAGCAACTCCTTCTTTGCACTTTAAACAATAAACATTTTTTTTCCGTGATTACAGATGTACCTTGGCTTTTTGGGGTATACAATGTAAGTACACATAAATTCTGTTATCTACAACATATTCATGATGAAAGCTTCCAAGCAGATGGAAAAGCACAAACTCTACTACAAATAACACATAGCATCTCTTTTGATTTCAAATAGCTACTCAAAACCACAACTGAGGTGCTTACTAAGTTATAGCCTCTTCTTTTCAGGTGATAAGGTCTTATCAGTACTTCAAGCAAAAGTTGTGAGGAATTTTTGAGACCTCTGAAAAAATTAGTAATTTTGAAAATTAAATGTAGAGTAACACTAATAAAGTAAGCTTTTCCCACATTTCTTTGCTTCCACTCTTTCAGTAAGAAGCCACAGAAGACAAGATCAACACACATCAAGTCCAATACTGTATTTCTTCTGTGCTCCCTTCTGGTTCTTCATCTAAAATTTCAGATCCTTTGAACTTCACCCATCTTACGTTTTTCATGTCTTGCTGTCCTTTCTAGACAAGTTGTTTTCAGTTTCTATACACCTCTCTCCTTCTGGAAGGCTGATCATTACCCTTTCACAACAGCTGAAAACTTGGTAGTATTCAGTATGGCCCACAGTGGATTTCAGAAAGAGAACAAACACAAAATAATCATGTCTAGACATATCCTCCCAGCCTCCAAATATCAGCAGTTAGTGGGCTTCCTATAGAGCCTGATTCAGAGGCTCTACAGCCCTGATGGACTTTTACTCTATGAAATTGTTTAACCCTAATTTATACTCTGCCTCCACAACAACCTGTGGCAGTGAGTTCCACAATTTCAGTACTGCTGAGCAAATGTACAGCTGATAAACATAGACTTATTACTCATTTTAGTGCAATTTCTATGCTTGTCACAGTTTAGGAATGTGTCCTTAAATGCTTATGGGATATGCACATTAGCGTGACTTTATAATCTAAGACATGCAAATTGGTCTTTATGCCAATGTAAAACCCATTAAGTCAATGGAGTTTCACATGGACGTATGGTCTGCCCACACAGATTGAATTACAGGTTAAGGGCTATAATTGTAGCACACAGCACATAATTACTAGAATGACACTCTCTCTGTTACCTCTGAACACTGAGAATATTTCCTATACTAAAAAATGTTACTCAAAAAGATGGTACAGTTCCTCTACAAAAAATAAAATGAAAAGCTACAAGAACCTATTTTTAATACTTCAATTTGTCATGAAGTGACAGAAAAGTCAAAACTTCAAATTAGTAAAATAAGGTAAAAATGTATATGAAAGTTCAGTAGGGTCTGGTAGTTGCATTGTGCAATTGTACACATCAAAAGGTATCCTGACAGCTTTTTCATACTAAGTTAAAGGAAAGTATAATTATTTGTTTATATTTGGAAGTTCTAAGAATTCTGTGTACGTATTTCATGTCACTGTATCACAAAAGAATAATTTATTGCAACTACCTTACAAAAAGCTCCCAAACCTGGCTGTTTCAATTCCTCACTCATTTCCTTCAGAATGACTTTTTCATATTGCTATAAGATCTCATCTCTCCAGCCCTGTGCTGTAAACTTCTAGACTGTAACAAACCTCAGCCTCAGAAATGTCAAACACAATGAAAAATGAAAATCACCATAGAATAAGCTGGTCTCAGAGCTCCTCTGAGCCTCACTCACTCTGGCTCCTTGGTCACTGCCTGAGCTGAATATGCAAGCTTACCACTACCACCCACACTGCTGTGGATTCTCTGTGCTATGTTACTAGAGTGAAGTTCACAGGGAAAAAAGCATCCATCCAATTCTCCCCCTTCTCTCCCTGCTTCCTTAACAAGAATATAGCATAGGAACTGTAAATACATAAATATAGTTACATTTTGGACAAAACCCATTTTTTTTAACCCCCACCAGAAAACACACTTGCTAAGCACTTCTGCGAGAAACAGTTTTAAAATAATGTACCAGTATCTTAGAAACAGTCTGCAGGGCTGATCTGGGAATATGCTCTTTTTTTTTTTTTTTTTTTTTTTTTTAAGGATTATACTGACTATAAACCAAAGAAGGAAAGGGTCAGTGTCTTTGGACTTGCTATGTTATGACATAAATACAGAATATGATACATGTCTTATGATTTGCTTTGATGGTAAAGGAAAATTCCAAGAACTCTAAAAAGGAAGATTTGGTCTGTTACGTCAGCTTTAGCAGTCAGGTGAACAGAGTTTGCCCTGCAATCCCACCGTAGCCTGGCTGAGGCAGGCAGCAGATAAGGGAAGGAAAATGTTTTCCTCTCAGACTAAGCTTCTAGAAGAGAGGAAGTAAGATGAACCTTTTGGTAAGTGTAAAACAAGGATTCAAAAGCAGCTTCTCAAAAGAACCTCTGGATTTCCTCAATGCTCTTTGAGGATCTGTCTCGCCTCAGTGTCTGTCCCAACACTGACAGAGACTTTGCCACAGGAGATGAAGATACGGACGAAGCTGATGTGCTACAGAAATCAAACTGAGATCTAGACAAGCAAAATGAGGTGATGTTACATGGAGCTATTGTCTAGTAGACCTAAAAGGAGTTTGATATTTATTTCCATGCTAGGTTGTGTGATATTTTTTGCTTGCTCGCTCTGGTAACACTAAGGCAAGTTCAAGTGCATAGTTAGAGAAGAGTTCGGCTCTGATTTCCAGCAGATATTATAACAAGCACTAAGATCAGATGCTTTGGTGGTATGATGTTGTTGCAGTGAAGTTAAGGGAACTAAGTGATTTAAGATCCCAGCTGAGGAGCTGGCTCTACACATGGAGTTACAATTAATTACAGGAAGACAAACAATGACTAGCTCTTTGAAGTATATGGATTCCTACAAGTTCCTCATCACTGCATGCATGCATTTCCACACTTTCTGACACAGCTTAGCTTGGTCAGGACAACACTTAACGTGATTTCAGCGTGCACAGTCATACGTTATAGACAGACTCATCCTGCTGTACAACAACCAGCTCTCTAACTCACAGTGACTGGCACAGGAACAATTAATTCTGACATGCAAGGTTTTCTCACAGTGTGTGGGCATTTTAAATTATTGAGAGTGATTTGGAGAATACAGAGCCATGAATAAGAGTGCAGCTGTTGCATTTTCTTTTTTATGGTTAAAAAGGACAAACAAATTATATGTCTTAAGTGTCAGTCTATGGAGATTAAAGGTAATTTACCTTCCTCAAACCTAAGGTTTTAAAAATGTTAAACAACAACAACTTTGATATCATTCTCTGAAATCAAAGAACAATGAAAGTACCTGGAACCCTGCTGATTAAGAATACTGATTTCCCAGAACAAAACCTAAAAACTGTAATTTGAATCAGACTGTGGTTTTAATAATGCTTATGTGTGAGTTCATATCCATTATCATATCCAACTTCAGCAGTTCTGCAGACCAGCTGAGGTCCTTGGTTTTGCATGCAATCAGAAATATACCAGCATCATGCAGGCATGATAGTGTAATGCAAACATATATCCAACTGATATGACTTCTGTGATTAAAAACATTACAATATAAAACAATCATTGAGAGTTTACTAATAATTTACTTCCTAATCAGCTTTATTTTAATCAGAAATTTGTATATAGCAAAGCTCATTAAATGACATCTATGAGGAAAAAAAATAAAACCTTAGTACTGTGTTGGTAGCTTTTATGTAAAGTTCAGAGCAAGTTTATGGCCAATGAGCAAGTTATAAGCAGAGAAACCTCCTGAAAAATACCAGATATGATACAATCCAGTCATTTATTTAAAAAAATCTCAATGTATTATTTTCAGTAATACTCTCTAGTAAGCTATTTATTGCATGAAAATTGATTCTGTTGAAATCAAAACATTAACATCATCATAGGGAAATGCATGACTATTAACCTGCGTTTTATTTTTCTTTATAAAGACTGCAAAAAGACTGACTACAAGGTTTTTTCAGTATTTAACTCTAATTGCCTTTTAGGGCCAATGCCTCTGTATTATTTTTCACCTACTCTCCATCAGACTAGAGATAAACTGGCTGGCCTTCATAAAACATCTTAATGAGCAGGTGTTAGTCTAGAGAGGGGTATGGGAAAAAGACCCAGTTTGGAGCAGTGAGCTGAATCAAAGCCTCCTGTTTCCCAGGAAAATTCAAGAAACTCTGGATGCAACTTGGCTATTCCTGGTGGTGGTGGTAGCAGGGCTTACTAAAAACTATGAAAGGTTTTAGTGTTACCCTGATGCTCAGGTTAAAATGAAATGCTTTGTGCAGATCTTCATGGAAATGTGATCAGTGACGCCTAGCATTGTTTAACCAGCGTCCAGCACTGCAATGAAACAAAACCCAAAAAATAATGCTCCGTGTCTCATGCAAATCAAGTTCTTTCCCAAGATGGCAAAACTTAACAAAGAATGATCCACTGAATGCAAGATGTTCACAAGTCTGCAGATATTGTTGCTATCTATCCACTTACACTATTAGGTTGGTAACTGTCTTTCATATTAACATTGCATTGTTTTTGATAGATATACTTCTGGGACTGGGCTTTTAATTAACACTGTGACCATTTCCCAGAACTGCCGCAGGAGGAGTCATTCTGGCAGAGAACCTGAGGGATGGAGAGCATCCCATCTACACTGCTGAAAGAGAGAACTACCCTCAACTGGGAAATATCAGGCCGCAAAGAAGGTCATAGTTATATGATACAATAGTAACAAGAGTTACTATTTAAAACTCTGCACGTTAGTTAGGAAGCTGGTGTTGGATCAAGACTGTGCACATGATCAGCTATGGCTCAGCTATAAGCTATACCTTGCCAAACTATGTAATTGATCACTTCTAATCATGTGACGATAACCTAATGTGTCAAGGGAAGTATACTGCAATTGCAAATTATTTTTCACCATCTGTTTATTGCGTAAATATTTTTATTCCCTCCATTAGTTACCATCTGCAGGATGATACCAGTCAGTTTATAAAACTTTATGTCAAAAGCAAACAGTGCAATATAGCCAATTCACCATCACTAACTCCTCTGCAATATTCATACAGAATTAATTAAAACTGTTCTATTATAAAGACGCAATTCTATCAGTTCCTAAATCAAATCAATTAATTATAAATGGAATTAGAATTTCTTATTTAGTAATTTAGGTGTCGAAATTATAAAAATCAGACATACTGTTAAGCACAGGTTAGTTTCATACCAGGTTTCTATTGTATCTGGTTATAAAAAATTAGTAATGTTATTTACATACTTAAGATGTATGTAAAAAACCCCATGTGTTACACCACAGAACTGCCAAATGTATTTGCTTTCCATTAAAATGGATGAAAAAGTGAAAATAAATTACTGAGTTACATGTAACTGTATGTATTTTAGAAGGTTGATTCAGAAACTGTCCCTGAGAAGGCAAATTATCTGGACTTATTGCTTATTCTTTTCGTGTATTTTTACCCAGAGCTCTTAGCTAGTTAACATTTTTATTTCACTGATATTAGTTAAAGCCACGCTTACTTATGCCTGAAATATTTTTACAATTAAAACATTAAAGTTTTAATATATTGGTCATTACAAAATTTACCTTTTTTTTCAACCTAACGTGCTCTATATTCTGTTTGGTAGGAAATACTGAACTAATGTTCTTTTTCAGAACAGAAAATTCAAACCTACTTATTTTCTCGTACAGATACCAACATTATTGTTCCATGATCTTTAAAAAGGAGATTTATGTAAATGACTCATAATGAAGATTGGGAATCTACAGGTGTCAGGAACACAAACTTAGCAGTACGACAGCACAATCAAGCAAAGTATTAAAAGACACATCATATGTATCCATGAGCCATACAGAAATCCTTATATGGTACAGCATTAGCTGTGTCTCTTCTCCAGTGCAGAAACACTGGTGAAAGAGATGCTGGCTTGCTAAGTGCTCCTGGCATTGAGGGGCATTTTTTCTGTAGAAGCTTAACCCTCAGTAATGCACACATAACCTGGACATGAATTTGAGCACTCACAGCATGCACTCTTTTCATGAAGGGGACAAGCAGTTTCTCCCTACTCTAACTGAAGCTTTGCCATAATCATAACATAGCATTCTGACTAGGTCAAATTAGCATATTTTGAGAGTGCTAAAGGAGCACATGCCAGCTCATGCTATCCACTCCGGAAAGAAGCACTTGCAGTCTGCTTACCAGTGGCAACAATTAAAAGATATTAAATTCAGACGCAGAACTAGTTCTTGCAGCATTCAGGTAAAGAGCCTCAATGATCAGCATGTACAATGCTTCAGAAAAAGGCCTATAACCCACCTTGTAGTTCATGACCACAAATTAGATTACTGATTCTGGTTCATAAATATTTAGAAAATCTTGTTCTTCTTATGGGTGCAAATCTGTTTATTTGGTGATGTTTCTGAGGCAAACGTCCAGCAGCAGGGTTGTGATCTTATAAAAATACCATATACCTTCCTGTTTCCCCATGTCATTTCCTAAGTACCTTCTCCCTTCTTTGTTTCCAACTGCTTCTCTAACAGAGCAGAAAACGGGACAATACTGCATGTAAATTCAATCCTCTCTACAAACAGTGCGGACACAAATTGGGCAAGTGCATACCGGTTCTGTAACACAGAGCTGTGACCCACATGTAGAAATTAACCATTCCAACATCTGGCTCTGGATTTTTAACCTTCATGGTGTTTGTGTGTGTATACACATATTTTTTTTAAATATATATATAGATAGAGTTTTTAAAGAATCACTAGCAGACCCAAATAGAGAGTTGATCCATATTGACAGGTAATGCAAATACATAAAGTGTATTTACACTTTGGCCAAAGAATAAAGAGTTTGCAGATATACAATAAATTACTCTGAGGATCTTTACAACTAACTAGGTGGAAAAAACCCTATAGTTAAATTATTTTAAAAACTGTAATGCTGGCTTATTTACCGGAACACTCTATGGAACAGTTGCACCTATTTTACAAGCCAACAGCCACATGAAAACAGCAAGCAGATTTACATTTTTTTTAAGGTCTAAAGGGGTCAGACTGGGTACGTGGTTCTTAGAACACACAGTCTGCCATTTGCCACTGCCAATGAGAAAGGTGAGGGTGACTGTTTTGTGCTGCTGAAATCTGGATTTATTAGTGTTCAAGTGCATTTAAATGGGAAAGATTAGGATTTAAAAGAGGTATCAATGTAAAGTATACATAGAGAGTACAAAATATTGAAGTACAACTGACCAAAGGGAACACACACTGAAATGATAAATGAATCTCCACATCTTGTGGAAGCTCATTAACCAGACAGTTGAATGCTGGAAAGTTCTTCTCACATTCTCAGTAGGTCATAAATTGAAAGGTGATTGGATAATGAGTGAAGATGCAAAACAGAGTTAAAAGAAATAAGAAAAATTGGACTTCAGAGGGACTGAGAAATAGACTTCTTGCAGTAGAAGGAAAAACATGGCAATTTACAGCAGCAATTAGGTTTCTTCATATGAAGAAATACATCACATCTGAAATCTGGATCAAAAAAATCACTTAACCACCCCTGTAAGTTCAGGTCTAAGTAAGCCTCACAATTTCATTGGGACTTTTTAATTAAAAAAGAATGAAAACCTGAGTAAGTCCATGATGAGACTTTTTTTAGCTCTTTTTCTACCTAGACCTCTTTTTCTTCCATATATTGCTGTAATACATAGCTCTCACTTATTGCACTGAATTCACCAATATTCAATATCTCCTTGGAGCAGTATCATGCACCTTAAATATCATGTTCTTGAAGATGTCAAGGTAAGTCCATGAAAACACATTTTCTTTTTTATGAATTATTTCAGAGACAAAGATTAATCATAAAGTATAGGACTACTATTTTAAAAAGAAAAAAGTCTGATATACGTGGGCAGAGATGAACAGGATGATTCTTCAGGTAAATTAATTCTAATCTGTAATATGATTACTAAGTGACCAAAAACATTCTTGCTGTTTTCTTCAAAATGCATACACAAGGCTCCAGCCACCACTAGCATTCTGACTGACATGGTTTATGAACAGAACAAAGTCAGAAGAAAAACAGATTGTGGCTTAAAAAGAATATCTAAAGTGTTGTTTTTTTTTTCCCCACACACTTGGAAATGTTAACTTGTTCCTCCTTAAGCACTTCAAATCCCTTTTTGCATGACCAACTTATTCTAGAAAATACTAATTAGTTAAGGTTTTTGACAATATTATACATGCAGAGTTCCTCTCTTTGCAACTTCCTCTGCAAGTTCTCCATTTAGTGGAAATGTTGGGAAACCAACTGTTAACAGCTTTTTATTTTGCCATTACATAATTCCTAAATTTCAACTTGCCTTACTGGAATTTCATGCCTGAAAATAATAGTTTAAACTCACAAATAAACAATTCTCCGAGTGAGTTCTGCATTGGGATGGAAGAGTATTTTAACTCATGTCTATTTGTTATTGAAACTATTCCTCCATACTAAATCTACTTTTGAGAGAATCATGTTAAGGAGGAACAGAGGATTGTGATAATGTTTCCCTTCTAGCCTTGAAAGACTATTTAAATCTTTTCTACAACACGATATAGGCCGCATTGGATAGTGTGTAGGGGGATTAACACGTGGTATCCACACACCAACCCATTCATCACACTCTAACCTTTCAAGCTGTTCAGCACCCTCTCCTCACACATTATAGCCAGATTTTTCAGGGAGTAAAGGATAAGGAACCAGATGGAACCTGTGGGTTCTACATTTTCACTACTGAGGATTTATCTCTTCAACGGTTTTTAAACTTTCAAAGATGGCAATCCTACATCTCCAAAACCATGTATACAGAAAGCTTTTGGTGAGTTCAGTTTATTAGGCATAGATCCATTAAAAATTAAGCTCTTTGCCCTGAGAGTTAAATTGAGAACCTTACATTAGGCAGACCTCTACACTTGTTGGCTGTGTTTAGCACGGAGAGAATTTGGCAATTTGCTCTTCTATAAAAAAATTCCTGTTATGATGAGTGGGGGAGCTGCCTTGAGCTAATCAGTAGAAGTGGGAACGTGAGTCAGCCAAAGCTGCACCTCTCCTGAAATAGGTATATCAGACTTCCAGTCTCTGCAGTTAAATCTTATTAAAACCTGAGAAATAAACTCGAGAAAACAACGAAACCCCCAAAAAACCCCTTTACTGAACATTAACTTCGGAAAACAAACCTTTAGCTGCATGCCTATGCAGAGTAGCCTGTTCCTGCAGCCGTGCTTCAGAGCAGCGTCCTGAGTAGGGCAGCGAGCCCTCCCCCAGGGGCGCAGGAGACACCAGCCTCCCTCCGAAACCCGCCTGCGAGGCTGCTCCGTTGCCAACAGCGGCAGGAGGTGCCCTGCTCCCTAACTGCCTGCAAGGAGACACCACCGCCCCGTCTCCTCCCACCACTCCAGGGCAGGGTAAGCGAGAGCTGCTTCCTCTTCTGCCAGCCTCGTCCTCCTCAGCAAACCACGAAAATATAAATGGTCCTCCGGCTACTACAGCCATAAACCTCACCTTACTCAACATCTCTTTCCATTCTGAAGACAATGGCTTGAGCTGTCTTTAAAAGGAAAGCCAAAACCCCCCCGGCGTGAGGCTTTTCCTTCCACCACCAGCCTGCATCCCTCTCACAAGATGGCGGTTCCCTCGTGCCGTGCAGGCGGCGGAGTAGACCAGCCCGCCCTTGGCCTGAGGCGGCCGCTGCTCCTCACAGCCAGGTGCTGCGCCCCGGGTGCGGCTGTTCCAGCTGAAGAGGCTGTGCTGCAGAGATGAGAAAGTAAGCAAAGTCAACGCCATCAGAAAATGTAAATACAGCAGGGAGAGAGGTGAGTAAGGGATTAAAGAATCATACCTGTACGGTTTTTGTCATTAATCCAGCAGTTATTCTGTGTAAATGAGCAGTGAGACGCCTTTTGAAGTGTGTATCCTACTAGGTTGTAAGGCCTGGGCCTCTCTTTCTTCCTGATCGTATACGTAATTATTTTTGGCAGAATTACTTGGCTTTCATGAGGAAAGTAGAAAAATACATCTGAAGTAGGCTCCTCTACTTGGAGATGGCCATTTGTATATTTGAGTAGACTCCAAAACCTAACACTCCCTATAGTAATATGCATTAATTAGGGGCTCATGATCTCCCTATTTCTAATTTGTGTTCAGACATGATTTCAAGGTAAATGCTGTTTTACTCAGTCCTGCTCAAACTTGGTCCAGGTTAAGGTGCAACTTCAAGTTTAAAATAAAGAGAGAAGAATTTTGGAGCTCATTTCTCTCTAGGATCAACTGAGCAAGCTTTCAAGATCATGATTTTGGACTCACGGGGAATTTGGGTGCTTGAGTCCCCTTTATGAGTCTACATCTTTCTTTGAACCTGCCCCTGAGGCCCTCTAGTACAACAAGAGATTTACAATTCCTTGGGTGATATTGTTCATTTTGATCATAACTTCTTATGAGAGGGACCAGGGAGTTAACTGAGAAAAATTTTCCTTGTGGAAGAGAAATGTGAATTGTGAAACAAAATGGGTAGCCTGCTTTTTAATTTAAGCATAACTAATGCTAAAGTGCTAAGTAGGGTTTGATTAATAAGAAACAGACTCAACCAATTATAAGACATGGAGTAAATGTTCTTTCACTGATTCCTTCAACCAACTTGCTCACAGTGATTAATTGTAATAGCGTTTTACATGTAGATGGATTTAAGCACGTGCATAATCTTATGAAAGATTGGCGTCTAAATCATGTCCAGAGGTCAAATTACTGTTCAGACTAATGATTCCCTACGTATTTGTTCAACTCCAGTTTATTGTGCCACTGCATCTAATGACAAGGGCTTAAATTTATATGTTAACAGCAAAAGCAAAGATTTTGAACAGAAACCTGTAGGAAGTAGCGTTTGTAGAGCTGCTGTGGACAGTCTTTATTTAAATAGATGGGTCAGTGACCTCCATCATCCTCGTATCTGTGCTCAGTGTTCCACTGTGCAGCACAATCCCTTGATTGAGAAGAGCTATTAGGAAACTCAGCCGGCTGAAAAATCTGACCTGCTGAACACTCTTAGGTACTTTATAATCAAATAAATGATCACATATATTCTCTGCTGACAGTTTATGGCTGTGATTGCAGAACTGCTGAATATTGTTAATGTGCCTACAGTTCTGTAATTAATTTTCTTCCGTTTCTGATTTACCTTCTTTAACAAGTTTATTTTACTTTAATATTTTTCAGGCCTGTAATCAACAGTACTCCAAGTTTCTCCCATAATGTTGTCACAGACTTCCCTTGATAAGCTTGTTTTTAGCATTTGTAGCTCATATGTTGCATTTGGGACTTTTTATTTATTCTGGATTGTCATAGATGGGTTCAGAGTTCATCTTTCAGTTCATGCAGGGTTTCTCAAATACACATGAATCTAAAATAGGGTAATAGAGTATCTTTTTTAATGCTTACTTAAATATTGATTGCTTTTCTGTTCCTTTATTTGGTAACAATATTTCAAAAAGCACATAATTCTCAGAACCATAAACCATAAATGTATTTCAAGTTGCTCCACCCTTTTGAGTTAGGCAAACTGTAGTTAGCCTGAAACATAGATTTGCTGTTACGCTGTTTGCTACCCCCACGGTGTTATAGCAGACAAAAAAAAGTCACAAGCTATACTGTGGTGGAGGTAAAATGGCAACATTAGCTACTTAAGCAAAATGTGGTAGAATTGTGAATAAGGCTGAGCTATACCTTTGAGCTGTGTTTACCCTTTACCTTTGATGCAGCTAGGATAAGCAGAAAGACTTGCTTTAAAAGACAGTCATTTGGCTTCCGTAGAGCAAAATGATTAAAGGTCTATTAAAAGCTCTGTTCTCTTCTTGTTGAACATTATGATTTACCACTGGAAGGAGCTAGAGTAATGATGTTGAATTACTGAAGAAACCAGCATAGGGCCGGCAAAATGGTTAAATAATCTACGAGGAAAGGAAAAAGGGAATCAGAATCTTACCTGAGCAAAAGAAAAAGGAGTCAGTTATTTTCTGAGATGCAGAGAGCTGTGGTTCTGATTTAAAAATCCTTACATATGAAAAATGGATCGTGTGAAAAGCAAGTATAATTTTAAAATGGAAATTATTTTCTTCTTTTAAAAAATAAATTATGTGGGTGGAAACAGAAGGAAGTTAGCAGAAAGAAAAAGCCACTCAGATAAAATAGATTGTCTGTGTCCTTTGTTAAGGCTACAAGGTCATATACAGGGACTGTTGCCTAAGTAATAAAGTGACTCACTTTATTAAGCAGATTTTTTAGTTTGTTTGTTTAAAACTCATCATTTTCATAGGGATGATCAAAATTGATCAGTAACTTGTCAGAACTAGCCTTCTAGTCTGTCTGGGTTTTTTGTGGTGGTTTTTTTGTTTGGTGTTTTTTTGTTTGTTTTGTTTTTTAGGCTCTGTATGATGTAACAGAAACTTCATTCTGTTTAAATGTTATTTGTCTTGGAAACTTTAACCTGCTTTGCTTACAAAAAATGTAGTTTTATTTTCTAATCCAGGGGAAGGTCAAGTGGGGATATGCATGCAGTTGGGGAATCTTAGAGACTAGCAGGGTGTTTAATCTGTCTATTTTATTGAAAAGTGCAGGAGATAACAGTTTATTTTAAACAGAGTAGTTTTGATACACAACAGCCTGAAAATTCTGGATAGAGGAGCAGAGTCTAACATTTACAGCATGGAGAGTAGATTTGTTCTGACAAAACCTTCTTAAGTTCAGGCATTTTCCAAAAAGCAAGACGTGGCCCAGGGAATGCCACAGCCCAAGCTTAGCACAAGTGCTCAGCAAATTATAGCAGAAGACAGCTGGCCTGGTGCAAATATGGGCTGTAGATAAAGCCAAGAGTTGACTAAGTGGTGTTCCTAGTGTAGGCTTGTTCCAGCAACTTTTTAAATTGCTATCAGAACTCACGTTAGCTATATAATTAATGTCATCTTATATCTGTGTAAGGTAACGTACATACGTGATTTTAAATTAGGGTCTCAATCATGTAAGCCTTTTCTCACCAGAACTTGGTAGCCGACACGTCCTTGTTGTGTCATGACTCATACTAATAGCCTACATAAGCTTGGTAGCTCATTTGATGCCACGTTTCTTCTCATGTTGCTCCATCATAGCAGGTTTGGGTGGGGTTTTTTCGGCTGCTTTGGTTTGGTTTTTTTCCCCCCCCAGAAAAATTGGTATTTCTATAACCTGACTTTTAGCTATGGCTAAGAGAACCATGTAATGTCAAGAGCCAAGAAGACCCAAGATCAGCAAATGCTTATTGAGCTCTTTAATTTTTGCTTGTATCTGTTATTAGGATAGCACAGTTCCTGGCTGTCGTCTTTGTTCTTGTTTATAGCATCCTTAGGCAAAAGACTGATGAAGAATCAATCACCCAAACTGATTACCACCCTGTCTGGTCTCATTCAAGAACTACTGATGAGCTATGTACCTTTATCCCATCCTAATGTTCATTATTGATGTAGCAATAAAAGTTGCTTCACACTGAATGAGAAGTGGGTGGTGAAAAGAGTTTTATGCTTTGGTGAGGTTAACAGTTATTAAAAGATGAGAGAACCCTAGGTGATGCCATATGATTCAATGAAAATATCTTCCTTTTCTCAAGAATGGTGCAGGATGCCTAACCCACAGAATGCAGTGTCAAATCATCTCTTGATTTAAGAGTCTGAAGCAAGTCCTCTACACTGCAGTTCCCTGTTTCGTGTTTCATACTGCTCCTTGCAACAGTCTTTTTTCTGCCTTATATTCTGTGTAGCTGTTTGTGTCCCTACAGTGTAACCCACTATTTTCCAGTTGTGATTTCATTTACTTGCACACTATACAAACCCACCTCACCAGGGCAGCAGGAAGGCAGGCCCATTGCATTTAAAAGCTCTGTTCCCACATCAGCCTGATACATCTGACACCAGTGTCTTCTGATTCACTCCCATTTCCTGTATCTTGACAGTTGCTCAAGCACAGCATTTTGTTGAAGTTGCTCTTTTAAATTGAAGTATTTCAGAGCTGTGACTGCTCTCCTGTCTTTTAAGAACAAATTATTGCAATGGTTGGGATTATAGTGCTATGGCTCTTAACTAATGGCTCAGGAAAGAAACTCTTACATGTGTTTTGGTGTTTATTTATCTGTTTTAGGCTGACCCTTTTTCTAGCTCTGTAATTTTACAGGGGTAGCTAAGAATGTTCACCTGGAAAAGCTGCACCCAGCTTTTTTTAGACTGGTTTGGGCACAGGAGGGTGGTTGGGGAAGGGGTTTAAACAGGCATGTTTGTTTCTGTAAGCCTCTCTTCTGGTAATCCTCCGTAACATTTGTCTCTACTTTCATGGAACAGAAAATTGAAGCTTTTGGTTGTAATAGTACAATACAGAATGTCTGAAAAATGTTGATTGAAAAATATAACCATTTTAGATTATGGAGTTCATCAAAAGATGGGTCAAAATTTACTGACAATAATATCGACCTGATCACCTCTTCGTGATTTAGTCTTTTCCCTGTAAGAGTAGCCACATGAAAGCCTTGCTAGCTCTTCTGTAGCCAAATCCTGCATTCTGTATGGTATATAAAGGCTATATAAATACAAAATCCTGTATATAGCTTATCTGGGACAGCGAGCTTCCTCAAGGACCATTAATAAGTCTGTAGGAACAATTCATTGTCTGAAATTAAAAACAAACAAAAACCTTTTTAGCTAGGCCTACACTCAAGTTTTTAAATATTTTGGAAAATCAGAAGTTAACCACCTTCTCTTCCTTCTTTTAACTCACTGGTTTGGTAGAACGCCTTTTTTTTTTTTTAAAATCAGCTTAAAATTATTTGCAACATTCAGTCTCTACTTGTAAGTAGTTGCTGGTCAGGATGGTGTTTTCCACAGAGTCTAGAAACTTAAAATTTATGCAGCCCCATCTATTAATGGATAAAAATTGCACTAGAGTTTTATTTATATGATAATACTATTTGATGCAGAAAGAACAATAACTCACCACTGCATTTTTAAGCATTCATGCCAAGAAAAACAAGTAATATTTGTAAGACTGCAGAATTTGAGTTAATAATGAACCTCAATTTCAGTTCTATGTATAAAGATAGGTATTTAATGCTGCTGCTATAAGTGTGCATTTTATACCTGGACTTTTCCTCCTGCATGCTGTTTCACAATCCATACTAGGCTTAACCAACAGAGATGATATTATGCCAAAGCTGCCTATGTTATGAGAAGTTGTCATGGTTTAACCCCTGCCGGCAACTAAGCACCACACAGCTGCTCACTCGCTTCCCTCCCACCCCTGCTCCTCGAGGGATGGGGGAGAGAATCAGAAGAGTGAAAGTGAGAAAACTTGTAGGTTGAGATTAAAACAATTTAATAAGTAAAGCAAAAGCCGCACACACGCAAGCAAAGCAAAACAAGGAATCCATTCACTCCTTCCCATGGGCAGGCAGGTGTTCAGCCGTCTCCAGGAAAGCAGGGCTCCATCACATCTAAGAGTTACTTGGAAAGACAAATGCCATCACTCCAAATGTGTCCCCTCCCTTCCATCCTTCTTCCCCCAGCTTTATACGGTGAACATGATGTCATATGGTGTGGAACATCCCTTGGGTCAGCTGTCCTGGCTGTGTCCCCTCCCAGTTTCTTCTGCACCCAGCAGAGCATGCCAAGCTGAAAAAGTCCTTGACTAGTGTAAACACTGCTTAGCAACAACTGAAACATCTCTGTATTACCAACACTGTTTTTAGCACAAATCCAAAACACAGCCCCATACTAGTTACTGTGAAGAAAATTAACTCTATCCCAGCTGAAACCAGGACAGAATTATATGCCTCTGTTCACAGTGATGTTGAATATCAAACTTCCTTCACTCGTAGAACTATTGATAAATAGGCATGACTAACAGGTTAGTTCTGTAGACATCATCTGAAAAATGATGAGAGAAACAGAGTGTGTGGTAAGAATACTAGAAATTTTTATTTTCTGTTCAAGTATCCAGAAAAAAAGAGGGAAAAAAAAGACATAGCTAAAGAAAATGAGTTATCCACCAAGAGAAGGTGCCATACGATTGACTGACTGTAGATTTAGCAAGACAGTTAAGAACAGAAGAACACACCATTTCAAAAAATTCCTAAGGCAAAGTGAACTGTTCCATTTTCAGGTGCATGTGGGAGAAAAGTATATGAATAATTAATTTTATATAATATTTTTCCCATGCATTATTGAAAATATTAGTGCTGACTACAAATAATCACATGCTTTTTCCATTTTCCATTTTCATTTCCAGTTTTGTGATACACTTAATGTCTTCTGTTGATCTCATCAGCATAAAGACATCATATTGGATGTGTTTTACAGCTTACAGTATTTTTTTTTTAAAACTTGAGATGTGTGCTGGTTTTGGCTGAGAAGGGGTTAATTCTCATCACTGTGGGGGGGTCGGCTACCTTTCCAGCTTCCCGTGCCTGCTGAGTGACTGGGGGCTGGGAGGGGTGGGGCCATGGCAGGGGCGGCTGACCCCGACTGGCCAATGGCAGGTTCATTCCATACCATGTGACACCATGACCAGTATATTAAGGGGGGGGGGCAGTTGCAGCTCGGGAGCGGCGCGGCGTCGGGTCGGTGGGCAGTGAGCGGCTGCGTCGTGTGGGGTTTGTTTCGGCGGTTCGTTCCCCTCCCCCCTTCCTTTCCCCCCTTCCCCGGGGTTTTGCGCCTCTTGTTGTTTTCCTTTCCATTGCATTTCTGTTGTTGTTTCTTTTAATTTTAATTATTAAACTGTTCTTATCCCAACCCACGAGCGTTACCTTTCTGATGCTCTCCCCCATCTACCGGTGGGGGAGTGAGCGAGCGACTGTGTGGGGCTGAGCTGCCAGCTAAACCACAACAGTCTTTTTGGCACCCAACGTGGGGCTCAAAGGTTGGAGATAACAGCTGCTGGTCACAGCACCATGTTGTCCTTTTTGCAGTTGATGTTAAAGATTGGTGTTGGTTTGTTTAGTGTGCTGGGTTCTGCTGTGATTAGTAACATTTTGCCTAGGAGGTTTGTTACACAAACACTCATTTTCAGCTTTATCTGGTATTTGGGGTTTTTGCTGAATTCATTACTGTACTTTGGATACCACCTTGTTGAGGCAATTAGCAATTATACCTCCTCCTCGGAGAGATTTTATATGGAGGAAATACAGAATAGTACCTTTGCAACTTTGTTCTATGATGTCTCTGCCTCTATTACAACAACCTTTTTGTATCTTGACATCCTTGGGTGGTTCAGGTACACTTATTGTTAGTTTTTGGGTATGTTGTTTTGGTTTGGCTAAGCAACTTAAGAATATCACCCAGAAGTCTGCCCCGAGGCTTGATAGTTGCGAGTGGCAGGGCATGTGGGATAGCATGGGCAAATACCTAGGGCAGTGGGCACCCCCAGTGTTTTGGCGTTTCACCCCCGAACAAGTGCAGATTCTCCAAATGTTCTACTAGTTTTTTAGGAAAGTATGTTGTTACGCTGGGAACTCCAGAGAGACACAGATAACTGCAATGTGCTGCAGCCTGGCCCATGCATACTGAGCCCTGCTCAACAGTATTCAGTGCTCCCAAGGGGAAGAGAATGTCTCTGGATTGAAATGCAAAGTGACTGGCACTGTAGTCACTCCAGCCCTGATGACAGTCACTGCAGCCGCTCAAACCCCCAGGACAAGCACTGCAGCCACTCAAACCCCCATGATAAGTACTGGAGCTGGCTCGAGAATCAACCTGTACCAGTATCAGTTGCCCCCATACAAGACGAAATATTGGAAGCGGATGTCAACTTGTTTAGAACGGGATGATGAAAAAGCAGGGCCATCACGGGGAGAGGAGGGAGAAGTCATAAATGAAATAGAGACCACCCGATCCCTGTCCTTGAGTGAGTTGCGAGATATGCGAAAAAATTTCAGCTGTCGTTCAGGTGAGTACATTGTCACCTGGCTGCTCCAGTGCTGGGATAATGGGGCCAGTAGCCTGGAACTAGAGGGAAAAGAAGCCAAATAACTGGGATCCCTTTCTGGGGAAGGGGGCGTTGACAAAGCAATTGGGGAAAAAAACCACAAGCCCTCAGCCTCTGGAGGCGACTCCTGTCCAGAGTGAAGGAAAGGTATCCCTTTAAAGATGTTACATATCGCCCAGGAAAATGGACAACTGTGGAGAAAGGCATCCAGTATCTAAGGGAATTAGCTGTGCTTGAGGTGATTTATGGTGACCTGGATGATCAACGGTCATCCAAAGATCCAGATGAAGCCGAGTGCACACGACCCACGTGGCGGAAGTTTGTACAGAGCGCACCATCTTTGCATGCAAACTCATTGGCAGTAATGTCCCGGAAAGATGACGAGACACCAATGGTGGCGGAGGTGATTGATAGACTCCAGGATTACGAAACAAATATCTCTTCCTAGCTCGTCTCTGCTGTGGAGAAGCTATCCCAAGAAGTCCAGCAACTCAAAGAAGATCTGTCCTACTCCCCACCTCGACAGAGTAGTGTCTCAGCTGTTAGGAATAAGCGTCCTCTGGCTCAAAGGAAGGGATACACACCACGGGCCACCCTATGGTTCTAGCTCTGTAACCACAGAGAGGACATGAGGAGGTGGGATGGCAAGCCTACCTCCACCCTACAGGCACGAGTGCGTGAACTGCAAGGAAGAACAGTCACTCAGGGAGGCTCTTCCAGGAAAGCTGCTGCTCCAGTTTCCAGTGAGCAAGTCCCCAGACAGCGGAGTAAGAGCGCTGATTTTATTTCTAAGCATAATAGAGGGACTCCTGATTCACATTTACAGGAAGTGAGTTGTAACTGCCATGATCAGGACTAGAGGGGCCCTGCCTCCAGCCGGGTGGAGGAAAGGGATAACCGGGCTTACTGGACTGTGTGGATCCGGTGGCCTGGCATGTCCGACCCACAGGAGTATAAAGCTTTAGTGGACACCGGCGCACAGTGCACCTTAATGCCATCAAACTATATAGGGGCAGAACCCATCAGCATTGCTGGAGTGACAGGGGGATCCCAAGAGCTAACTGTATTGGAGGCTGAAGTGAGCCTAACTGGGAATGAGTGGCAAAAGCACCCCATTGTGACTGGCCCAGAGGCTCCGTACATCCTTAGCATAGGCTACCTCAGGAGAGGGTATTTCAAGGACCCAAAAGGGTACAGGTGGGCTTTTGGTGTAGCTGCCTTGGAGACGGAGGAAACTGAACAGCTGTCTACCTTGCCTGGTCTCTCAAAGGACCCTTCTGTTGTGGGTTGCTGAAGGTTGAAGAACAACAGGTGCCAATCGCCACCACAACAGTGCACCGGCGGCAATATCACACCAACAGAGACTCTCTGATCCCCATCCATGAACTCATTCACCAACTGAGGAGCCAAGGAGTCATCAGTAAGACCCACTCACCCTTTAACAGTCCCATATGGCCAGTGCGGAAGTCTAATGGAGAGTGGAGGCTAACAGTAGACTATCGTGGCCAGAATAAAGTCACTCCACCATTGAGTTGTGCTGTGCCAGACATGCTAGAACTTCAATACGAACTGGAGTCCAAGGCAGCCAAGTGGTATGCCACAATTGATATTGCTAATGCATTCTTCTCAATCCCTCTGGGAGCAGAATGCAGGCCACAGTTTGCTTTCACATGGAGGGGCGTCCAGTACACCTGGAATCGACTGCCCCAGGGGTGGAAACACAGTCCTGCCATTTGCCATGGACTGATTCAGACTGTACTGGAACAGGGAGAAGCTCCAGAACACCTACAATACACTGATGACATCATTGTGTGGGGCAACACAGCAGAAGAAATTTTTGAGAAAGGAGAGAAAATAGTCCAAATCCTTCTGAAAGCTGGTTTTGCCATAAAACAAAGTAAGGTGAAGGGACCCGCACGAGAAATCCAGTTCTTAGGAATCAAATGGCAAGATGGTCATCGTCAGATTCCAATGGATGTGATCAACAAAATAGCAGCCATGTCTCCACCAACTAGCAAAAAGGAAACACAAGCTTTCTTGGGCGTTGTGGGTTTTTGGAGCATGCATATTCCACATTACAGTCTGATTATAAGCCCTCTCTATTAAGTGACCCAGAAAAAGAATGATTTGAAATGGAGCCCTGAGCAACGACAAGCCTTTGAACAGATTAAACGAGAAATAGTTCATGCAGTAGCTCTCAGGCCAGTCCGGGCAGGACAAGATGTAAAAAATGTGCTCTACACTGCAGCCGGGGAGAATGGCCCTGCCTGGAGCCTCTGGCAGAAAGCACATGGGGAGACCCGGGGTCGACCCCTAGGGTTTTGGAGTCGGGGATACAGAGGGTCCGAAGCCCGCTATACTCCAACTGAAAAAGAGATATTGGCAGCATATGAAGGGGTCCGAGCTGCTTCAGAAGTGGTTGGTACTGAGGCACAGTTGCTCCTGGCACCCCGACTGCCAGTGCTGGGCTGGATGTTCAAAGGAAACATCCCCTCTACACACCATGCAGCTGATGCTACGTGGAGTAAACGGGTTGCACTGATCACCCAGCGGGCTTGAGTAGGAAACCCCAGTCGCCCAGGAATCTTGGAAGTGATTATGGACTGGCCAGAAGGCAAAGATTTTGTATTATCACTAGAGGAGGAGGTGACACGTGCTGAAGAAGCCCCACTGTATAACAAACTGCCAGAAGATGAGAAGCAATATGCCCTCTTCACTGATGGGTCCTGTTGCCTTGTGGGAAAGCACCGGAGATGGAAGGCTGCTGTATGGAGTCCTACATGACAAGTAGCAGAAACTGCTGAAGGAGAAGGTGAATCGAGCCAGTTTGCAGAGGTAAAGGCCATCCAGCTGGCCTTAGACATTGCTGAACGGGAAAAGTGGCCAGTGCTCTATCTCTGTACTGACTCGTGCATGGTGGCAAATGCCTTGTGGGGCTGGCTACAGCAGTGGAAGCAAAGCAACTGACAGTGCAGAGGCAAACCCATCTGGGCCGTCACATTGTGGCAAGATATTGCTGCCCGGGTAGAGAAACTGGTTGTAAAGGTACGGCATGTAGATGCCCACGTCCCCAAGAGTCGGGCCACTGAAGAACATCGAAACAACCAGCAGGTAGATCAGGCTGCCAAGATTGAAGTGGCTGAGGTGGATCTGGACTGGCAACATAAGGGTGAACTATTTCTAGCTCGATGGGCCCATGACACCTCAGGCCATCAAAGGAGAGATGCAACATACAGGTGGGCTCGTGATCGAGGGGTGGACTTGACCATGGATGGTATTGCACAGGCTATTCACGAATGTGAAACGTGCGCTGCAGTCAAGCAAGCGAAGCGGGTAAAGCCTCTGTGGTATGGGGGATGGTGGCTGAAATATAAATACGGGGAGGCCTGGCAAATTGACTATATCACACTCCCACAAACTCGTCAAGGCAAGCGCCATGTGCTTACAATGGTAGAAACAACGACTGGCTGGCTGGAAACATATCCTGTCCCCCACGCCACTGCCCGGAACACTATCCTGGGTCTTGAGAAACAAGTCCTGTGGCGACATGGCACCCCAGAGAGGATTGAGTCAGACAACAGGACTCATTTCCGAAATAGCCTCATAGACACCTGGGCCAAGGAGCATGGTATTGAGTGAGTGTATCACATCCCCTATCATGCACCAGCCTCTGGGAAAATGGAACAGTACAATGGACTGTTAAAAACTACACTGAGAGCAATGGGGGGTGGAACATTCAAGCACTGGGATACACATTTAGCAACAGCCACCTAGTTAGTCAACACGAGGGGATCTGCCAATCGAGCTGGCCCTGCCGAGTCAGAAATCCTACATACTGTAGAAGGGGATAGAGTCCCTGTAGTGCACACAAAAAGTATGCTGGGCAAAACAGTCTGGGTTCTTCCTGCCTCCGGCAAAGGCAAACCCATTCGTGGGATTGCTTTTGCTCAAGGACCTGGGCGCACTTGGTGGATGATGCAGGAGGATGGAGAAATCTGATGTGTGCCTCAAGGGGATTTGATTTTCGGTGAAAACAGTCAATGAACTGAATGGCACACTGTGAACTGCTATATAATATTGTGTGTCACCTCTGTGTTGTACCAATGATATCAGAGTACGAGCCTCCCAACCCATGGAAGATAAACTGTGAAACCAGCCATGCAGCAGTGATGGAACGATGACTGACTCGGTATGCAGCAACCCAACGCCACACACACCACCTCTCCCACCCTGAAAGCCTGATACGGCAGATGGAGCCCAGAGTCATGGACTGGGTGAACTCAATGGACATTTTAATGGACATTTTACAGGGAAGGTCCATGAACTAAGGGAAGGATGTCTGTGTATTATGTTAAAGGATGGGAAGGGGAGGTGTGGTGGTTGGTACGGTTGTATTGCATCATATGGGACCTGGGCATGGTGTAAATGGTATGGAATAAGGGGTGGAGAATGTGCTGGTTTTGGCTGAGAAGGGGTTAATTCTCCTCACTGTGGGGGTCTGCTACCTTTCCAGCTTCCCGTGCTCTGCCGCGTGGCGGGGGGGGCTGGGAGGGGCAGGGCCATGGTGGGGGCGGCTGACCCCGACTGGCCAATAGCAAGTTCATTCCATACCATGTGACACCATGACCAGTATATTAAGGGGGGGGGGGCAGTTGCAGCTCGGGACTGGCGCGGCATTGGGTCAGTGGGCAGTGAGCGGCTGTGTCGCGTGGGGTTTGTTTTGGTGGTTCGTTCCCCTCCCCCTTCCTTTCCCCCCTTCCCTTCCCCCCTCCCCCGGGGTTTTGCGCCTCTTGTTGTTTTCCTTTCCATTGCATTTCTGTTGTTGTTTCTTTTAATTTTAATTATTAAACTGTTCTTATCCCAACCCACGAGCGTTACCCTTCTGATGCCCATCTACCAGTGGGGGAGTGAGCGAGCGACTGTGTGGGGCTGAGCTGCTGGCTAAACCACAACAAGATCACATACAAATATTTTAGGAGATGATTCATTCCTGTAGCTGTACGCTTCTACGGGAGAACTTACCTTGGGCCGCATACCTCCGGGACACAGGGCTCTACCCATCCTGGGGACAGTGATGCACAGACACCAATATGATGGATACAAAATGTCCGTCTATTTAGCTGCGTCACACGCTTATATAGCTCTTGCGGTTCCTGTTCCTGCCACTCCTATGGGGAGGAGTCTATCTTTCCGTCACATCCCGTAATCTTCCGGTCGCCAATCCCTGTCTATTCCCCTACAATTACAATAGAAATTCTTTATATCAACATTCCACTGTTGGGGGGGGAATGTTCTTTCCCCATAGGAATGACATAAAAATAAAAAGCATTTGCTAAATCATATTTTCATAAATGCCTAAGCTTAGTAGCACAGCTCATTAGTTTCGTGACTCACCTTTTATGATATTCTTGAAATCTGTTGACTCTTCAGTAGTATGTATTATCATGTTAAGAATGCTCCTTGCTACAAAACTACAATATGATTTGAAGTTCACATGAGGGTTTCACAAATAAGACGCATCATACCTTATGTGGATCACCAGGGGATAAGACACTAGTTACCAGTGAGTGACACATTTCTCACAAGTAGCTGACCCACCTCCTACTACAATTAAGAGCAAAATCCCAATGCTGATGACATCACTGATAGAGTCAATTCCATGACGTTTGTGTTGACAGAATCTGTGCTATGTACTTGAGCAGGTTTAGGGTTTTGTAGTCTTAATTAAAAGAATGGTAAAGGAGTATTCTACAGTGTAAGCAGCAAGAGCTAGCAAGTGAATTTTTTATTAATCTACAAATAAATTTCATATGAATCAGCATATAAAATATCTGATTAATGCCTGATATAGGGCTTTTTTTTTCTTCTACGACTAAATCTAAAGGTATATGAATTTAGCAACTACCTGCAGGTGAGGAGAACATAGTGCACTACAATCGTAAGGGTTTTGGATACAAATACCATTCACAAAACTTTTAAGAATGGAGAGGTATTTCTGATAAATTCCCCACGATAGAGTTTTTAAGTTAAAGAAAACATATTAATACCGTTATAATTGATCTACTATAAGAAGGTATCTGAAAAAGGGCAATAATGTGAACCTACTGTCAGAAAATAAGCATGCATATTGCATCAATAAAGTTTCATAAAGCCCTGGGATTCCATTAATCTTGTTTTATTGAAGACACCTGATTATTTCTATTGAATCAATAGGTTCATAAGCTGTAGTTCGTGCTGAACAATAAATGAGGAATGCTGTAGTTTAAATATAACTGAAATTCATTATTGGGCCCTTTTGGATACAACACATTGATTAGTATTATTTTTTTGTTAAAGTCTTATTGCTTGAGAAACTCTTCTTTTATGAAAACAATCATTCTTGTCTTTAGTATGTCTAAAAATTCCTTTGACCCTGTGCTTTAGTGACCTACTTTTTTGATTTTATTGAAAGTTGAAATGCACCATGGTCCATCAGTTACTCAGTCTTGATTCTGTATACATGGAGGTCAATTATAGGACCTTCATACAACATTAAGAATTGCATTCATAGTTTTCCACTCAAATAAGTATTTAAAAATTAAATAAACTTAACACTTTAAGCAGTATGGAAAATGCAATTTTAGTTTGCTGGGAAGAAATGAGAGCTTCCTAGAATTGTTTATTATCACTAATATTTACCTTCTTGAACAAAGAATGACAGTTATTATTCCTTTTACTATGTTTTTCTGGATTCAGCCTCCATTATTATCTCTGGGTTTCATTTTAAAATGGAGCACAATAGTTGCTCAAATCCAGGAACTCCTGAAATCAAAGAAGTGAATATTGCAGGTCAGACCTCTGTGTCGTGTAAACTAAAACCTAGCACAGAGCTGAGGGTCAGAGCGGGAGAGTTAATCTCTTTGGCTTCTTAATAAACAATAACAATTTTCCTTTACTAGCAAATTATTTTTGGTGATTTGTCTATAGTGAGAAGTATGTTATTGATATCTTTTATTATCAAGCTTCAGTTATTCAGGTGAGCTTTCATTCCAGTCAGTTACAGTTCTACCACTTCCAATCCTATTCTCTTAACAAAACCAAGCAAGCAAGCAAACAGACAAAAAAAGTCCGAAACCATCCCACAGTTATAGTCTGTAAAATATATGTGAAAAAAATATTGAGCACATCATGTGTTCTTAAAACTTTCTCTCACAATATTAATTTGGGTTTTTTCCCTGCTTACAGTCCACCATTTTAATTTCTAGAGTCCTTGTTAAGAATCTGAGTTAGCATCTTTGCAGGAAATGTTCTAAGGAGAGTTAAATTATTGATTCTAGTTGAAGCAAATTGAACGACTGCTAATTTCCATTTATGCATAGATTCCACCTCTTCTTTACTCTGGCCTTTGAAGTCTTGCTTTTTCAGACTCACTGTTAAACTGAATTTGAAGGAGGAGGAGGAAGGGCTAGTCCAGGTGAAGAACAACAAGGAATGTGAGTTTCCCCGAGCTTTGAGGTGACTGTGTCAAGGCCACCTTTTACAGTGAGTTCCCCAAAGAAAATCAGAGCAGGATAATCTGTATTTTAAATAGCGAAAAGGTACTAAACAAGACAGATTGGAAATTAAAGGTGTTTTAAAAGGATCTTTTTCCCCTGCTCTTGCACGTAGTCCCCTACTTGGAGTTTCAAATTAAATTAACTCACTGACTTTGTGTTCATCAAACGCTGATCCTCAACTATTTCCTTCAGCCTCAGGAGCCTGGCTGACTGCTTCCTGCTCTCTGCAACAGTCTCTCCCAGGCGAATCCCAAGAATACTGTAAGAAACAGAAGCTGAAACTGAATATTCTTCAAAATTCCTCAGTATAATGGCCACAGATTTAAAAAATATGCCATTCCATTTTACAGTTATGAAGGATAAATAATCCAATTATTTTTCAGAAGGGGGAGAAGGGAGCAAGCTGGTGTGTGTACGTAGGAAAACTACTTACTTCTGAGATCTTTGCACTGTGACTCCCACATTACTTTTACACAGTTTTATTGTTGCAAGGATTTGAAATTTAGAGCTATAACTTTTATTATCTTAATGTACCACTCCTCTCTCCCTCCTCCCAAAGAAGGCTCTATAACACTAGTGCAGGTTGATCTCTCTTTCTCCTTCCCACCCTCCCCACCGAATATGATTGCTTTTAAAAGACTAGAAGGGAAGGAAGATTTCCTCTTCCTCCCCCACCCTCCCCCCCATATCTCATTGAAAAGGTTTTGTAGATTGAAGGTGAGGAGAAGACCAAGTTTAAGTTAACTAAACACAAAAGATGCAAAGAAAAGCAATTGTTATTATATCAGCTTGACAAGAGGGAGAAAAGTGTAATTTCAAGCAAGGTTTTACACCTTATTCTTCCTACTAAAGGCAATCAAGATTCAAAGTGGTAGAAAATGCAGGAATAAGCTTTTGGGGAATTTTTGACGGTTTCTCTACGAGGCATCATAAAATGTCTTTTGCTGGCCGCAATCATCTTCATATTCTTGAAATCTTAGAGTCAAAACTGGTCATTTTAGTTGTCCATATGTGTTAGTTATCATAATTAATTCTGCTCTAAGCAGGATGCAGTAGATTATTTAGGGAGGAACCATGTAGTGTCATAATTAACACAAAGTTCAAAATCTAATAAGATCAAATGGGAAAATAGGCTGTCGTCAGTGGCGGGGTCAGGCTGTAAGCATGCAGGTACAGAGAAGGACTGCAGCTTTTCAGTATCTTTGCAGTTTCTGTGCTAGTCCTCTCCAGGTCAGGATGATTTGTTGTAAATCTGTATTGTGAAAAATAGATGGCCTCTTCAATAGATTCTTTTCTGATTGTAAGAATGAATTTCTCACCTGTGAAGAAAGACTGTTGGTTGCCTCCTAGACTACTATAAGTAGCTATTTCAGGAGCAGTTTCACCATAGTCCTGCTTGATTGACAAGATCACTTCATGTAGTGAAAAAAAATTGTTGTTGTTACCAGGGATATTTTGTCATGGGAAATTTCTCTGGGAATATTTTTTTCTCATTACTGTACACAATTGGCAAAGTCTGTCTGTGCAAAACTTCCAGCTCAATTTTGAAAACCCAAGAGGCCTGAATAATTCAGATAATCTGCAGATAAACAAGCTGACTTTGTGGCACTTATCTGAGTTGCCAAGCCTATTGAGGCTTTGTCATCAAATTCTCATTTACCAAAGAGTTATAAGATTTGTTAATGTTATATAATTCATCACTCCACTCTGCTGGATGGTGCTTTAAGAGCTCAATTCTCTCTTCACAAAGTTGCACTGATTTTAAACCACAGCAATTTCGGTAGATTTCGTTCTAAACTGACTCCGAGGGAAGAATCAGGCTCTTAATGTTTCCTGTGAATAATATATCAGTACTGTGAGTCACAGCAGCAAACTCCTAAGCATAATAGGTCAGATACAAAGTTGTCGATTTTCTATATTGTTCTTGTCATGGGAGGAACTGCCAACTACTTTTAGTTTTAAGGCCTCTTTCCACTACTGGAGCTCTGCAAAGCAGTCAGAGCGTACCTGCAAATTCAAGTGAAGATTTTCATTGCTTTTGCTCATTTGGAAATAAAGGCACAAGACTGACACAGCTAGAATCACACTCCTTCTCCCCACCCGAAAAAACCCATCACACTTGGACAGGCAGAAGCAGGTTTTAGAACTCTTTAAGCATTTGATTGTGGGACAAATTTGTGGCTACAATTACTTCCCTTATGTATGCCAGCTGGGTAAGTAAACATTGAAATGCCAAGGTATGATAACTTATCACACAACTATCTGTATAGTCACAGTAACTGCATATCTGGAGTATCTGAAAGTCTCTCCAACAAGAGGAAGAACTGAACACATGTAAAATAATTTTACATTAAAACTCATGCAAAACGCTAAAGTTTACTTTGTGCTACAATATCTATTTGTTCCAATGCTCAGTTTCTTACCTCCCTAAAATTCTGAAAGCTCGTGGTTTAATTAGTTTAAAATAAAACTTTTGAGAGGGCAAACTAGCCACCACAATTCCATCCTTTAATAGCTTTATGAAAGTATATTCTTTGGTAGGGCAGAATCATTCACAGCATAACTGTGGTATTTTTTAACTGCTTTAACTGTGACCCCAGCTATCCTCATCCAGATTAGCTAGTTTTGCTGAGTAGCTTCCAGTCAGTTTTAAATAATCTTGATTAAAGTCTTCCCTAGCACAAAATGCCGGTCAAGGCTGTTCTAGTGTTAAGTCTAGTGACTAGGAGGCTACCCCTGGTCAAGCCCTGTGTTCAGGAAGAGAAGAGGGTAATGCAGAGCCTTTTGAAGATAGGAATCTTTAGGGAATTGGATACATTGGTTTTAAGAATCTTGAGTACTGAGTATCTGAGCCATTGTTTTCACTCAGTTCTACTAAAAAAATGATTCCCTGAATCCTGAGGTTTGGGGTCAGCTATGTTAAGAAATACTCAAGCTCCATTAATAAGGATCTCTAAAAAAACTTTGAGTTTTCCTGATCAAACTAAGGTTTGCTATTCAGTGATACCAAACTACTTCTCAGGCCCAGACCTGTGGCTCTTCTTTCCTATTGCTTTTCCTCATATGGCAAAGAGTGTATTTGGATGAGGAAAGTACGCTGAAGAGAGGCAGATAGATGCAGTTACACACCTGTACATGTATTTTGTGCAAGAATGTGCATCCATTCTCTCACCACTCCCCTCAAGTGTCTCAGCATGGTGTATTGAACAATGTGACCAATCTGCATTAGTCCATTCCTTTCCATCAAGGTTTCTTTCCGAGACACTTGGAAAGATTTCAGTCAAGAGAAGGCATATACTATCCAGAGACCTGGCTTCAGTAAGTCCCTCTGTAGCTTTTGCAGTAATGCTGGCTGACTGCACAAGTGTTCCATTAACAAACTGCCTTACCCTTTCCCTTCCACTCTCTGCATTTAGCCCAAGTACATTATGACAAGTTCACATCTTCTCCCCTCTCCTTGCATGTATTCAGCAAGTCTATGCTGAATGTCTGTGGAGCTTCCTTCCTTTGCTTCCACATGTTTTTGCCTCTCCACCACCCATGTGTTATGAGTTAGCCTGAATGCCCTTCACACATTAGCATTTGCTATACTGTATTATTGACTAACCAAAGTACTCTCTCTTCTTAACTTTGATTAGGTAGGGTGCAGAAGCACAGAACTGAGGGTTATTAAGTTTTAACTACCAACATGGTATGTGGGACAGCACTTCAGCTAATGCTAGTATTTATCATATCTTGTTTCAGACACTGTCAGTCTTGTCTTACCTTGCCTTCTGCTTCTCTTTAGACAAAACAACTAATTCTAGCTTTCCAAAGTGCTGTTTCAGTGGGTGAACATGTTTGGTATTTCCCCCCTGACTTATAGGCCTAAATCTCACAAACTTCTTAAACTGAAACATGCATCTTCCAAGGATTCCTCAGATTCTCCAAAATAATCATCTGCATCAGAAACACTCCTTTCTAGCTACCCATTTTTCCCTCAAGGGGTCTGCTTGAATCATACGTATGCTTCCCAATTTTTTCAGCATTTCCTTCACTGGAATAGTTAGGAGCTGAAGTGAGTCTGAACTCCAGCTCCTGCTGAAATGATCATCCTGAAATACTAATCCTTTAACTGACTTTGGAAATCTCTCGTTTAAAGAGTCAGCACCTTCACAGAGATACCCTACTAGCTTGTTCCCCTTCTGTTAGAAATCTTGCTTTCCTGTGATTTGAAGCTTAAATGTATTTGGAATTCCGTAAAAAGTGTCTTTTACTGCCAGAACCATGGCAGCAAGTAAAAGTAGAAGGATTTTCGGACATAGAGTAGTTCAGATTCTCGTCTCATGTCTAACAGTATGAGTGATTCTGTTACACTGAAAAGCAATAAAAGGTTTGACACTGTGAGGTGGGACTGGCCACTTTACACTACAGAGCACTGATCTCTATAACTGCAGACTTTGTTATATTTTGCCAGATATGACTTATGTTTATGATTGTCTGTGCTCAAGCCATACTAGTTTTTGTTATATCATTCATGAAGAGTTTTAGGAAACAGTTTCTGTAAGCAGTGTAGTACCAGTGCTGAAATGGTGACCGAAACAATACAGTGCAAGTTATGAAGGTCCTACAGCTGAGGAGAAAAAGAAATTCATTGTAACAAATACAAAGCATTATTTTCTCCAGTTGCTGAACATGGACTAAGACCAGTAGTTGTCTAAAACCTAACATGAAAAGAGGTTGGGGTGTCATTATTAAATAGAGTATTATGAACAAATCCTGTCCTGAAATAGTAACACAGATTGATGAATACTTTTCTTTTTAATCAGCTGAATGTTATTTATATTTTACGGGGTTAATTCAACAGGTGTCAAAAGCTCTCCACAAATCCTTAATCTAGTCCGTTCCTACACATGGAACCTTGAAGTCTCTTTTCGTCTTTTATACCCTTCAGATGCTTATTCAATACTCTGCCTCTTTTACACTTTTTGTCCAGTTTGACTTGAGCCATGATTGCCTTCCGGTTCCACCACCACCACCACATTGTCTGTCAGTTATAAAAAAGAGAAGAAAGTTTTAAATACCTCTGCCAATCTGTTTGTATTTTGTGGTGCTGTTAGCTGTTTGCCATGTGCAGTTTCCTCCAGTGATTCACAGACAACAGTGAATGGAGTTTCATCTAAATGAGTATAATTAACTGTGTTTGGTGGATAGGTATTTGAGTTTTTGTAGATGTCAAACTCCTTACAGACTGGAGCGGCTGTTAAACAGCTAAACATATGTGTATATTACCTTAATGAATAAATGCATGAACTGTCACACAAAAAAATAAACCTATGTTTTGTAAATGAATGTAACTGAGGAATATGTACTTTTTCCTTATACTATTGCGAGCAGAAGAAATGAACTTATGTAAAGCAAATACAGGGGAGTTTTTGCTCATCTGAACGTAACAGTCATAGTAGAGGAATAATGCACCTATCAGGAGGATCCTTTTTAGCTGTCTCTCTTTTTGTACAGGATGGGGGAATCAGTATCAGTCATAATGACTACTGAGCTATAGTATAATGACTCTCTTACATTATTTATAGCAGTTACCTAGTGTCCATTTCTAAAGAGACAAATTATTTGTCTGATCCAGGAAACAGTTTGAAATACCATCCTCTGTTACTTAAGCTACATCACAGCTTGCACTGGGTAGCATGTCCAGCCATTTCAGTTTAAAATGAACCTTTGGTCTGACCGGTTTCCTGCCTTTTCTGTAGCAACTATTAGCAATGTGGGGATTAGCACTTTCAGGTGTGCTGGTTATTCAGGTTGTAAATGCTACTTATTGGCAAAAGTTTTAAGAGTTTGTTGATTTTACAATACCAGACAAATCTTGTATGACTCTTAAATTTAAACTTTAGGTTCAATAATTTATGTTATTACTAACCCTTAGTGTTCTGGTAAACTTTCCCGTTTCGGCCTATCAGTTACAACCATGGGCAGTGTCAGAGTCTGGAACTGGTTTTGGGCTACTGTACTAGTAACTTGAATATTTCCAGCTTTATTAATGATACCTTTGGAGTACTTGGGTCAATATGCAATAATTGGACCTGAATTTATGCTAAAATTAATTGTATCAATGGTCCCATTGATGTCAGCTGCTTTGTGACTTGGTCCTTTTGCTTTCTCTCCAGAGTCAATGTTAAAAATATGTTCTTTATGATGGTCAGAAATGTCATGTGAGAATTTAGATGGATTTGCTTAAAAAAAAAAAAAAAGAATTGAGCAATATTACATTTCCTTAAGAAAGGCAACACGGAAAACCATTATTAAAACAAACAGCGCTGCACACACCCCTCTCCCTAGAGAAGGGGTAAGACAGTAAACAGCACATCAACAGATATTAGTCACACTGCTGAATGTGCTACTGGAAGATGCATACAACAGGAATTGACACAACTTGAAAATCTATATGGTACAGAATATAATAGATGGATTTGGGGATATGGCACTAGAGGAGTCTACTGATCTGACACAATTATCCTGTGTAGGCAAAATGATAACAGATCACAGTGTTGAAGAAAAAATGAAGAGCAAACAGTTCCTATTTTCTTTTCTAATTAAATGCTGTGGTTTCTACTGGTGTAGAAAATGCATGGGGTAACTAGATTTTACATTTTACGGTAGTCCTTGAAAAACATGTTGGTTGGTTGTTTTTTTAAATTTAATCAGTTATTTTTGAGCTTCTCCCAATCCATTTGTTTCTTCATGTTAAGCTACTATTTTTCAAGGACGGAAAAATAATTTTTAAATTAGTGCATTCCTATACTGTGAAATTTTTAATTTTGAAGTCTAGCAGTAGTCATAAACACAACAAAAATATACTGAAATATTTTAAATAAATATTGGAATTTCAAAAATTTTTTTTTTAGTATCAGTTCCTTATTTATACACCTAAATAGAAGCAAATCTTTTCTGACAACCTGCTGCAATTATGGATGCAGTGCAATTGAAGATCTCCTCCTGTGGAACTCCTTTGAAAAGGTGTTGATAGCCTGTGTGACAAGAAGTGCCTGTGCTCCCTCAGAAGCGCCTGTGCTCCCTCAAAGCGCCTGTGCTCCCTCAGAAGCAGAGTTTAACACAGTTCTAGAGTTATGTTACACTGTCAAAGAAGACACTGAAACATGGCCATTAGCTGCATGCTACGATGTAAAATAAATTATGATCCATGCGTGGCCTTGTACATCAAATGAAGTTGCAAAGTAGAACACTAAAATTTTAAGTATGGTTCTTGACTTACCCATCTCTACTGTTGCTCTACCATCCTTGACTGAAATAGATTCATGGTCATGATGGCAAATTAATGCTGACTGATGATAGGCAGCCTACAAATCTTTGCCTTCCTCGCCTCTCTCCACCCATGAAAAATATAACTGTGTTCCCATCTCTTTAGCCTGCTGTTCATTGACTCCTAAATGTCTCAGTATAATCTTCAAAAAGTTAATCTCCCATAAGTGAGAAGTCTTTATTTGCAAACTTCATCTTGTAAAAATTTTACTTGTGCAACTTCAGAGTCTATTTGTTACAAATGAGTTTGATGTACCTACCCAAAATCAATTCTGGCACAGAAAAATACTCTAATTACATTTTACTGCTATGACTGAATTTATTGCTTTTACAGATAACATCATTCACACTTAGCATGTACTTAAATGGAAGAATAATGTCTCTTGAAATAATTGTTAAGACATTTATGGTAAAATACAAGTGAACAATCTGTAACTGAAGGATATTTTTTTAAAGCTCATTCTGCATCTCGGTCTACCTTAGCCTTTTATGGCTGAGGTGATAATGGCAAAAATGATGTAGTGGTACATCTATCTGTCCATATATATCCATCAGGCGTGTTTTTTTTTTCTTGTACCACAAGGTGTTTTCCCACAGCAGTATAGACAAATTCCAGTGTTTTTTTTTAGTCTCAAACAATAATACATAACCAAATTCCAAGTATCAAAGCCGTAAGATTTCTTAATTGTGACCAAGCACTGGAATAGGTGTGAAGATTGCTCTTCAGCAACAGTTAGTGGCTTTACCATCCAGATATTTCTACTCTCAGCATTAGCCTTTTTTCTCTGCCTTAAAAGTGATTCTTGAAAATAAATGACAGAGTTCGAGTGTGCTTAAGAAGCCAGGTTAGCAAGAAGGACAATGTCTCTCCCCAAAAGAGTGAAGCAATGCTGACCAATAGAAGGCAGATGCAAAAAGCTACGTTATTTGTCTGGTTTTCAAACTGTTCCAGTCCTTTGTGTGTGCTTTCTGTTTCTACACATCAAGCACATGGCTGGATGTGACATGTATATAAATAAGAATGAAAATGTCTGCAGTTGTGCTGAAAGACCACGTTACTGTTTCTGACTTTCCTCAGAAAGCCAAGGGAGAGGCATTTCCACAGTTGTCTTCCAAAGCTCTCTGCATTAGCTTTGGAAAAATAGCCCAAAGATCGTCACAGCCAGCACAAGTGGGTCACCTCAGGGGTGCCTCCTCAGCTTTCAGGGATTTGCAAGGTTTGCAGTCTGGATCCAAAATGGCTTCAGTCCTAGAATACAGGATTAATTCATATCAATCCAGTGGTGTTAGGGACTGCCAGGGACAATGACAAGGGTTACCTAAGCTGCTTCTCCTTAGTGGAAAATGTCTGTGTAGCTTTAGAGACTGCTTATGAGCTTACAGAATAATTGCTACACTTATCTGGGCTCCCTGTCCCGATCACCATACAATAGAAAAGTATGGAGAATCTGCTTTAAGTCCATGCCCCTTCCACATAGCTTTTTCTTTCCCCCTTTGTATATCCCTACGCAGACAGTTCCTTGGAAGCCTGTCCTGCCTAACCTGTATTATAAATGTAGGTAGAAGCAGGGAATCCTTGACATTGGTAAATGTTCCAGAATTGTGCTACTCACAACAGATGTTAGTATTGTGCAGTCTGGACAAAGACAGGCTTTTGCAAACTGTGTAGGAAAGGTTCAAGAATTTGACTGTGACTGTAAGCATCCTTCTATAAAGTGGAGATTCCCTTCTCAATTGCTAGGATGTAGTAAATGACCTTGTTGACACTTCTAGTCTCTTTCAGTACAAATTAGAACATGTTAGCTTAAACTGAAAGCATCTCTTTAAGCCACTTCAACACAATCTGTAAGAATGTGTATGTCTGTGCCCTTTCTTGCTGTTCATGAATCTTCAACTGTAAATATTACTGATACTGACACATATGTTCTATAGCTTATTTGTAGTCATCTCCATCCCTCCACCCCCTCGAGAAAGGAGAGCATCTTCCTCTTGGCTTACTGCAGTTGAATTCCTTCCATAACTGGTCTTTCCATCTCATTTATGTGTTTAAGATACTGATTCCCAGTTATATCTTCCCTTCTTTACATATCAGTGCAACAGAGGGAAATACCTAACTTTTCGCTCCTTGAGTTCTTTCAAAGAGCAAATCCCTGTGAAAGAGTACTAATGTGTTTCTTCTTTCACAGCCCATGGCTAATACTCACTGCTAATGGACTAATAACTAGGCAATTCATCCTATGGAAAGATACACTTAAGAATATAGATCAGAAATATTTGGATATCCTTGACACAGGGTTATTGAATTACTGTCAACAGAAACAAGGGGTTTATATCTACTTCAGCATAGAGTCACAGAATCATTTAGGTTGCAAAAGGTCATTGAGTCCAACTGTAAACCTCACAGTGCGAAGTCCACCACTAAACCATGTCTCTAAGAACCATCTCTACAATGGTAGACGCATTGATAGGAAAATCATGTCCCTAAGTGCCACGTCTACAATGGTAGGCACATGATAGGAAAGCGAAGAGGACTGCCAAACAGAGAAAGGTGAGAAAAGGCCACATTAGTAGACTGTTATCCATGCTGCTCCACTGAACACCCTTGTAAAGACTCCTGGGATGAGGCAGTGTGTCTCCACCACAGAATTTCTGCCTCTCTAGATAGAGTGTAGCTGTTTAAAAAAAATAACTGATAGATTTTGCATGAGGCAGATAAGATAGCACCCTCCAGCCTCTTGCCAGTTGATTATCAAGTCGTTAATCACCCAATACAGAGAGAAAGGAAATATGAAAGATGCATTTTAAACAACAAGTATTTAGTTTTCCCACTTTCTTTGAGGTTTTCTTAAGGGGGGAGTGGCATTGGGAGGGGTCTAGGGATACCATGGTAGCTCTTTTTGTTCCCTCCTAAAGACCTGATAATTTGAAATAATATGGCTCATGCTTCCCAGGCAGTCTATGAAACAGAAATTCAGAGGAAATACCTTTCAGTTTTCCCTCAGGAACATACAGCCTCCTGGTGCTCAAGAACTGTAAGTATGGGTTTGAGGTATGAACCTGAATCTCCCATGAAGTAGTTTATTACAGTGCCCCTGTATTTATGTTCCAATTCTCTACTCCTGGCCTCTCCCTCTTATGAATAGGATGAGTATCTGTAGCCCTTTATTCCTGCATGATTTAATGAACTAGCTACAGAAGGCAAATATAATGGCTCCTGTAGCACTTGAGTAAAGAATAATAAGAATAGTAAACATCACAGCAGATGTTGCTACTCTTCCCAGAATTATTCCGTTCCAAATAACCTACTTTATATTAATGAAGAAAAATACAAATGCAGAATCTGGCAGTTGAGAGGAAGAAATGGAGAGTGCTGTGAGTGAATCAGTTTGTTATGAAGGGCCATTACTATTGCTAGTGCCAGGGGATATTAACACATCTCTCACTTTTTGTGTAACAACTGACCTTCTTTTCTAAAATGTATGTGTATGTGGTGAGTGTATACCTGGTTCTCAAGCGCAAGCTTTTCTTGTATGCCATATATAACGGTTGCACTTAAATTTGCAGAATGAATTGTGTAAGTTTCTTGACTAGGAAGGAGATTCAATAGTCACAGAGAAAATCCACAGCTGTCTGGTCTAAAAAAATCTTAACGTCTTCTGAATGTTTGTCTCTGCTTACTTGGTATTCTTGTGGTTTTGTTCTATTTTTAATCTCTTTTATGACAAGACAGCAATATTGAATATTGATGAGACAAAACATAGTTCAGTTCCAGATATTACTTTTTTTTTTTTTTTTTAGTCATTTTTGGGAGCCCTGAAAATCTTACTTGCAATATTTTGGATATTGTTTCAGGCACCTTAGGCTGATGGATTATATTCTGCTGTTGTTTGTGGGCGTGGGGGGCGAAGGTACGGGAGAAGGAAACTGGTAACAAAGAACACCTGTGATGATCATGTTATAAAACTTTTGCCTAAGTTTTCCTCTCTGAGTAGATCTTATTTTTCAATAGCTAAATGATTTTTGTAAATTATCAGATGAGATGTCGTCTACCTAAGGAACTATCAATATTAGGTAGACCTTTAGCTGATGTAGTTGCTGTGTCTTCACGCCAAAAGAACTTCACAGGGTTGAGCTATGTGTGACTAGTTCGTTGGAATGGTATTATATACATACTTGAGGTTAACTCTAGTAAAATCTGGGCCTTATTCCTACGTGTAGTGTTATGACTATAGAAATCTTGTGCAACTAAGCTAACTTTGTGACAAGATCTATAAGCAAACTAGTAGTTTGAAAATTAGGTCAATTAGATAAATCCCTTAATGGATTTAGGTGAGTACAGTAGCCTTAATAGTTAATAACATTACTGAAGGGTAAATTGAGCCACTTGGAATATCTATGGGTGCCTGAAATAGAACCAAGTGTCTACACAAACCGCAAGCCCGATAAAATCCCTATCATATTTCTGCATGACTCCTCCCTAATTCTACATGTTTCAAAAGAGGAATTAAAATGACTGTGGTGCACAAAGCTTTCCTCAGCAGCATTGCTCATTCCACATGCAATTATTTATTTATGTATGCATGGTTTCCCCAGTATACCTCCCTTAGAACATTTGAGTTATCAATTCTGGAAATCAATAAAACACATCTGGTAAGTAAAACTTGGATGGTATCATGCTGTGATAGCTTTTGTAATACTTCCTGCATTCATTATTAATGGGTCATTATGGAATTAATAATTTAAAGTTATCTCTGATAATTTTAACAGTCCCAAGTCTGTTATGGTTTTTTTATTATAATTATTATTATTATGTTATTTGGGTATAACTTTGTGTTCTGGGACCAATAGCCTTCATATATTTTCTAAGCTTCAGGGACTAATCAAAATGCAGTAAAGCTCAGGGAAAATGAATATATAAATGTTACTTAATATAAAGAAAATGTAAGTTGTATGTGAACGTCATTTAATTTTTTTTTTATTTCTTCGAAGCTTTCTACTTTTTCCTACATCAGTAATTCACTTCTCTCATATTCACTTTACAGTTATAAGGGGTCTATCTCTTCTGGGACCTGAATAAAGATGAGGTTGAGAATTGTACAGTTTGAGTCAAAAAATGAATATCCAACAGTTCTCGTAGCTAAAGATAGTGGCAGTCCAAACAGGAAAGTGTTGGATTTTCAGTATCAGTATCAACCAATCACTGTAAAGAAAGTTAATTCTTAGATGAGTTGAATAACAATATTAATGGTGACCAGTGACTTTAAAAGAAAGTATTTTACCTATGATATAGTAAGTACTTTTGTGTACTGAGGTACAGAGAATCCCGTACTACACCATTAAAAAAAGAAAAAAAAAAGGCAGTTTTCTGCATAATTTTCTAGGGGAACTATCTCAGAACAATTGTTCCAGAAAAATATCTTGTTCCCAAATCTCCAGGTAGCAGAGGAAACAAGAAAGGAGGAACATCACTGTATAAGAAATGTACAAGTTAACCTAATTTGAGTCAAAAAGAATTTTGCTATTAGCCTGAGTGATAGTGGGCTTTCATCTCTATGAATTCTCTTTCTCTCTATGCATCTCTATATTTCTTTCATCTCCGTGATCCTCACGATTTCTTCCTCAGTAAAAACTTGCAGAGCAAACATGTTGTGTGTTTTAAGTAACGTGTAGAACTGCATACATGTTCTCTAGTGAAAGATTTTCATCAGGAATAACATATAAGATTTCTAGTTAATATTTCATTTACTTTTAATACCTTACATTTTTTAAATTATATTGGTTTTTGTACAGATTATATATTTTTACTTACCTCAAATCTCATTGCACCAATTGGTAGAAAATATTTAGTTTTAAAAATAAGAAAGTCTTTAATTGTTACATATACTTATGTTTAAAAATAATAATGAAAAGGTATTGAATATAAGATAGGGCTTAAAATATATATTTGAATCATCAAAACCAAAGTAAACTTTATTTAGAGAAAACCTCTGTTTTCAAATCCTGTGTCAATGACCCTGGGAATCAAGTCTTTATAGTTCATCAGATGGGAGACTGGATGAAGAGGAATAGAACTGAGTTCCAAGTTTGGTGCCAGTTGAGGACTTGGCAAGACTCCAGCTAGCATTACTAATGTGGGAGAAGAACTGCTGAGATTAAAAGTATGCAGGACTGGAGAATCCCAAACTTCATGGTTCGGTAGGCAGACTTTCTGTCTGCAAAAGGAAGAATGCTAATTTTGTTAAAGTCTGTGTATCAAAGAGCATTCCTGAGAACTTCAGAAATAGATTTTATTCTACTTTTGAAGCTCACACTGAGGAAAATTTTACTTACTTTTTTTTTTTTTTCCTTAAGTGGACATTTTTTAGGCAGTCACATTCCTACTAAAATAACTGAAGTCTTTTTGAGGAAAAAGAAGTCCTCCAGCTTTCTGAGCAGAAACTCCTTGCAGGCAATGGAACCATTTGTTGGATAAAAATTGGTTTGGCTGAAGTTTCTTCTCAAATTAACACTACTAGAAAAACTCCAGTGAATTTGGAGTAGGAAAGATTGATCAATAGGAGAGATCTTTTTAGAATGTCCTCATACAAACTCTTAGAAATATCTTTGTTTGGACAATAAAGTTCATCATTTTGTTCACCTGCTGCAGAAAGAACTGACAAACATTGCAATGCGAGACACTGAAAAAGAAGCAATAATCCAGTTTTTGTACTCTTGTGTATGCTTTCCTTTTATAAACTGGGTGGAAAAACTCTCTAATTTCTTGTAAATCACCAGATTAGTTTTTTGATGGTTATGTATTTCCAACACTTTGCCTCAGACTAGGTGCTTTTCTACTGCTATGTATAAATAAAAACAGCTTTTAGAAAATTCCAAGAGTAGGAGGGACTGTTACAATCCTTTAGTCTTGACTCCTGTATAGCATAGGCCATAGGATTCCCTGGAATTAATTGTTGCTTTGAGTCCAATAGCTGCTGTGTAATTAAAGCTGTTCTCTTAGATAATATTTTAATTATTTTTGTTGCCCTTCTTTGAAGTCTGTTTGATTCTTGGATGTACTTCTGCAGATACTAGAAACAGCCAAAGTATTCCAGAGTGGTTTACTGAGTTGCCAGTTCTGAGGAAATAGGACCTGTTTCTTCCTATTTGATGCTTTCTTGTTTGTTATGTGTAAGGATCATGTAAAACTACTTGGTGCTCACTATGTCACTACAAACTCAACATTCTACTAATCATCAGGATTTCAGTGTTCTTAACAGAATCATTGTTTCCTAGGTTGTATAAATTTCCTCTCCTGTACACATGGCCTACATGCTTTGTCTTGCAACTTGCAATTTGAAATACTTAATCTTGCATGCTTACCAAAGATCCAATACTGTTTCAGGGACCTGTCGTCTTCATTGTTTTCATTCCACTAGTCTTTGTATCAGTAGTTATCTCTCCAGATACGCAGGTTACCTTAATGGATACTGTACAAAACTGGCTATATAAGATAAGTAACTAGTGAGACCCACATTGTCTGTCTTTGCTGCATGAAAGTAGTTATGAAATTTTGAGTTTTGCAGCACATGTCCAGATACTGCGAGACATTAGATATTGCCTACTATTTTATTTCAACACATAAAATCAGGGAACAAAATGAACACAGCTGATAATATGCCTATTATTGCTCATTCTTCAGTATTCAGCAGAAGCCTCAAAGTAAAATACCTTTCATACTAGCTTTAGAAATTACCAAGCTTAGTAGAAAGCTTCTCTGTCATCATCTCTCAAGATGGTTTTCATCAAGTTATATGTCATCAAATGGATAGCTGATATAATAATGCAGCCAGCTTGCTCAAGTGGGATCCATCATGTATAAGGAATTTGTCCTATCACTGTGTTGCTTTATGCATTTTGACAGGCAATACTGAGCTAATTTAAACACAACGTTTTAGTAAATAAATACAAATTGTTGCCTTGCATTCTTGTAATTTGAATTTTAAGTTGAAAGATAACTTTATTATCTCACCATTGGATCTGTCAAGGTAACACATATATGCATTTTACAATGATAAATGTATAAACTACCATCTTGCAGCAAGAGGTTATTTTGACCCTTATGATCTTTTCAGGGGCATCAGTTTAACACACTTGTGTTTTCATGCATAAGGAGTTTTATAGGTCCTACACTGTATATACAGCAATGTGCCTTACATGAGTTTGATATAAATCATATTTCTTCTGTCCATTTAGGATGTTTGCAGTTATGGGCCTCATTAATGTCATAGCATATGTTGTATAGGATACATAATCAGGAATACTGAAATGTATGAGAATCTAATTTAAGGCTCAGAGCTACAATCCTGAGGAATTTTCACTGATACTAATGGGAGTCACACATATGAAAGCATTCATTGACTTACAAAAATTCATATTCCTTCATCAACACTATCAGTAGTTTTTAAGAAATATCTCTAATTTCTATCAAACCTGGCCACAATACACTAAGCATAGTCCCTTAGCACAATGCAATAATAGTTAGAGAAATGAAAGTCTTTCTGAAAACAGCATGCTAATACATCTTTTAAAGATTGAAAATCTTCCAGATGTGTAACTTACAGTGCTATAAAATGGCTGGTTGAAAGCTTTCCTTTGAAAGTGTTTTTAGGCAGTTTGGGGATTGGTTAATGTTTCTGGAGAAATGAAATTAGTCACTGAAAATGGTTGTTTCTTCAGAAAATGTCAATAACTTATAAAAAAAGGAACTATGTATTTCAGTCAAATAACAAAATCTAAAGTGATTTGATATGTCACTAAAGAATCTTATGGAAATGTTATGTAGGTGCCTGATAGTCTCACTGTCTTCCGTAAGCTAGGCTGTACTGGCTAGATGGGCTAGTACGTCTAGAGAAGGCAGTATGTCTAACAATGTTAGCAATGTTCTTTGAACTTTGAAAAAAAATGAGATTGATATATGGAGCTAATACTTTAAAATGGAAAATGACAATTCTTGAAGAGGTAAAAAACCAGACATATTTATGAACAATTGTGTAACATCAACCAGTTTTTCTTTATGAACTCTTCCCACTCTGGGCCCACTGAATCAGCTATGGCTCAGATTATGCTCCTGGCTGTTTGCCAGCTGAAACTGCTGCCAGATGAGTGCAGGGGGGAACTATAATCCTCAGAGTGAGCTAAATATCAGCATTCATAGAAAGGACTCAACTTCCAAACACAGATGAATGTGAGAGGGATAACAGCTCTTTCTTTCTTAAAGAGTTAATTTCATTTGTTTTGTAAGGAACATGAAAGCCATAGCACTGGAAGGTGTTTTGGTATAGCTCAGAAAGTGTTGTGGATGTGATTTATATAAACATTTAAATTAAGTATAGTGAAGGTCATAAACATTATATTTGCTTTACATAGATGTCATATTTTGTCTCTCAGACTCTGACATCAGATCTCAATCTTGGGGTAAATCAAGATGTTGAGTATGGCTAAGAGCTGATATAACCTGGAGCAGCTTCAAAGTCAATTTTGTTATTTGGGGTCTGCTGAAAATTAGAGGTCCTGTGATCCTTAGGAGTCATCTACCACCCAGGCTGCAACTTTTTCTGGATGCTGGAGTCAAAGTGGCTGGAGAGGAACTGAAGACTGGCCTATTATATCTGTATTTTCATCTGTCCCCCACACTGTTAGGTGTATCAGCTTTTATTATTCAAAATTATTTGCCTTTGACATACTGCATTCTGAAAGTATATTTATAGAAATGTTATTAAAGAGGTGAATCTTTCATTGCTGAAAGCATTCTATGATGCTATTTCCCCCTAACGATATCATAGTGGAGTGTTGGAACAGACAGCTTTATAATAAGATAGAATGTAATTGATAATGCGGACTTACTTGATAGTGAAAAATGAGACTGTCACCAGCCTCATGGAAAATCATTTTGGTAGAACAACCTTGCAACTGAAAGAAAAGAAATAACCCAAAACAGACAATTGGTGTCTATTAAAATTAGTTCACACACTGCTTTCCTATTCCATGCTGGTTTAACACTTATTTCTTGATTAGACCATCTTTGATCTCATTTGTCATTATCAAATCATTGGACATACTAATGTTTCTCTGAAAGACCAATAGACTCAAATAATCAATAAACCAGACACTTTTTACTGCAGAATTCAGCCAGTCTTACTTGTTTTGAATACCTTATTCCATATCCGGTCCTATAACTCTTTTTGTACATCTGTTCACTTGCACTCTGAAGGGTTTTGAATAAATAATTTATTCTATTCTTATCAATTAATAAAGAACTAATTCAATGAGAAAAACGTTATAACCATCTTCAAACACATGAAGGTTAGGTTACTAAAAAACTAGAGGAGAGACATTACTTACAGTAATATATAAAGGCTTTATATTCTGAGTAATGGTATAAATTAAAAGGAAGTACATTGAGGGTGAATAGATACAACATGTATAGCAAAATAACCTAAAACTGAAAATATTTTCAAAAGAGGCAAAGTCCCCTGATATGCATGTTTCTGCACTGTCAAAGTTAATGCTTTAACAATCTACATCCATTTTAAGATGGACCTGAGAAACAAATGAGGAATAAATACGTTGCTGAGGAAATTCTGCATTAGCAGAACCCATCTATGCACATTTTAAAAATGACCTAAGAGGTAGGTGAAGAGCAAATACGCTCTAGAGAAATTCCTGCATTATCAAATCTAAGGGGTTTACTGAGCCTTTTCAATCTCTAATTTTTGTGATTCTTTGATAGATCTGTAATTAAGCTGCTGATCCTTAAAATGCTTTCTGATAAGATATAGTACAGAATGAGCATTAGTAAGCTAGCCTTTCATAGGCTGGAAGTTTGGGGTTTTTTTAACATACAAAAGAAGAGCCAAGTCCTGAAAGAATTTTTCTCTCTGGACTAAAATTTAAAATTTTAAGTGATATCCAAGGTACCACTTTATGAGATGCCCTTCTAAGGAAGGACTTTTCATGTGTAAATACTAGAACCTAGTAAAAAATAGCATCACAATAATTAGGCAGATTCCATTTCTGCTAGCATTTAAAATTCAGCTTCGCTCAAAAGCAAACAGCAATAGCCAGAATTAAAGTCAATGTTTTTAAATATCAGCTTCTTTGATTAAATACAACTCTTGCAGAGTTGCCCCACCAGATCTTCTGCCATGGCAGTGGGTCTCACAAAATCATCTCCCTGCTTCAGTCATTAAGCCTCTACTGATCCACTGCTAGCATTGCACTGTGGCCTTTCAACACCATCATGATACTCTGGTCTAGATTTCTTGCCATGGCCTGATTTGTCCTCTGCCAACACAGAGAGCTCCCCAAGTCTAGGGTCACACAGAGGAAAGGTGAAGTTGTGGTGTTCTCGATCTATGGATATGACACCTCATAGGATCTTGCATGTGAGAGGCTTCCATTTCCCCTTCCTCATTGCCCCTCTCACCTGCCCCTGAACATGGGACCTCCCACACTGGTAGAGAAAAATGTGGAGAGGATAAAACTTGCCTGATGCACAGAACCCTAGTGCAAAACTCAGATGATTTCAAAGAAACTGTCAGATTGCTGACACGTATGGAAATCACACTTTCAGAATTCCTGTGAGCTAAAGGGTACCGCACCAAATACAAAGTATGTATGTGGCAAAATTTTCTTCATTTCTTTTGCATGCATGTGGTTTGTGCCTGGCATTCTGGGTATAGTGGCACCCTGATTTGAATAAATGTCATCTGACACATCAGGTTTACCAAGATAAACCTACATGTTGTATGTTTAATAATTCCTTAATCATAACTGTTGCTGACATTCAGTATGCTGCTTGACATGCCGACTGAAAACTCATTTTATTTTAAAATTGAGTTAAATAGCTAAGATATTGACTGCAATAAAGACAAAGAAGAAATACTTACTAATTTTACACCAGCTTCATCTAATATAAAAAGAGTAAATTTTGTGGGTTTTAGTCACATAGACAAGTATCATTTGCTGTATTTTATAAATGGCTTTGATAGAATAAAGATGGTAACTTTATGGAAGGGCTGCTAAGCACACGCAGTGGCAACTTTTCATAGTGGTTTTTTTAACGATAAATGATTTTGAAGCTATCATGACCTGAAATAACATTGCAATGCTACTACAATCTTTGCTGCAGCATGCCACTGAAGTTAGGCCAAATTAAGTCCTATCTAGTTTTCTGTTCAAATGTGTGATCGTTCTTAAACAACTTTTTTTAGCTGGCTTGGCAAAGAATAGGGCAATGGCAATACAGAGGGGCTGAGCTGATTTTATTAGAGAAAGTATATTTCCTGAGATTTGGATGCCAACCCTGAATATGAGATACCTATGATGAGCTTAGAGTTTAGGTATCTTGCTCAGAGCAAGCTTTCTTGCTGTGTTACTGACTCTTAAAGCCTTGGAGCAGGCTTTCTGAACAGGTTTTTAAGTGTTTTTAAGAGATATCAGTGGTATTTTGAAAAATGTGTTGGTCATGCAAAATTCAGCCCATTTTCTACACCAGTGGTTTTATACAACACCTCCCATATCCTAAGAGTTCTCAAACTACTTTTTAAGAAAAGAGGACTCATCACCTGTTTTACTGAAGGTATTTCACTGTATGAAAAAGCACATCGAGAAATAATAAAGGAAAAAAAAAAGGGAGAGAATGAACTTTGGCTCAATCAGTTAGCTTTTATCTGCTAAAAAAATACCATTTTCCTGATTGATGCTATACAAGCCCATTCTGTGTTGAAAGATAGTTGAACATTTCAATAATATGATTATTTCCAAGACAGAAAAATTGATTTTTGAATCGTTTTGCTGTTTAATAATCTGTATTCAAATTATATATTTGGTTCCTCCTATGAGACTTTTGTTATTCCAGTCAGATTAAGATAAACTAGGCTACAGGGAGTTATTGACATGTCAGAAGACAATGCTTTGTCCACATATTTAAGACTATAAAATATTTCTCTCTTCTCAAGTTTCCTTATAGCAGAATATAAAACTGAGAATTAACAACAAATCGCTCATTTGGAATGAGTGGTCCTCTAGAGGCATAATGGTTATAAATGATATTATAAGACAGGAACGTTTTTATTCATTTGCTGTGGTTGTGAAAAATTACAATTTACCTGACAGTCATTTAAAAAATACCTTGCGTTTAAATGATGAATTATAGAATTTTTCTCAGATTTAATCACCCCAGATAAGGACTCTGAATTGCCTTCCCATTCACAAAATAAATAGTTTATCCCATCCAACACATTTGGGGCTGATGTTTTGCTACTCGGTCTTTGTAGCATCAAAGACTGGAACTTTTTTATTATTATTTTTAGTCCTTCCCTCCAACTCTTTATATTAGAAGCAGTCTTTGTTGACTGCGCACACTCAAGTGCTCTGAGTCTTGTAGTTGAAAAAAAAATCGTTAATGCCAAAGAAAAAGAAGGGGAAAAGCCCAAAAAAGGTGTGAAAGCTGTGCCTCTGCCAAAGATGAATAGTCAACGCTAGTGATAGTTGGGGCAGGGAGCATGATCTCTGCTGTCTTCTTGAGTTATAGTGTATGTGCCTACTGTATGACTGTCATCCATACACCCCTGCTCTCGCATAATACTTTTCTTCATAGAATCATAGACTAGTTTGGGTGGGAAGGGACCTTTAAAGGTCATCTAGTCCAACCCCCCTGCAAGGAGCAGGGACTTCCTCAACTAGGTCAGGTTGCTCAGAGCCCTGTCCAACTTGACTTTGAATGTTTCCAGGGATGGGGCAACTACCACCTCTCTGGGCAACCTGTGCCAGTGTTTCACCGTATCTCACCTGGCATTCAGTGAGAATTTTAATCCATCTGTACATTTTATCTAGTTGGACATGCTATTTGATATAGTAGATCATGGAACATTAGAAAATCAGGCTTTCGCTTACCTGATGATCTTTGCCTTAAAACTCTACAGAAAAGGAAGTGTTAAGTCCCAGTTTTAGCATATAGGATGCTCTGTCATGTTGAAGAGTAGTAACAGTTAATGGCTTAACCACATCATGCAGAAGGCCAGATTAGGATATTTAGTGTTCCTGATATTAAAAGAGCAGTACAAGGACACCCAAACCAATTCTGTGCAGAGCGGGAGTGTGTCTGGTAAGGGCTTGTTAACTCAGGCTCAGCATTCACTCTCACAGCCCAAGACTGCTCAGCAGGGAACCTTTCAAATGTTTCTGCACTACGCTACCTCATGCATCTAGGTTTGAAGGAACTTGATCAGCCCAGGCTCAGCATAATATGAACATGGGTAAATTGCTTTACATTTTTGAATATTCCTGTGCATGTCTCTGGTGTTGTCTACATAATTGCATTTGAAAGTAGGAATAGTTGGGAGTGCAATTCAGAGAAACATTTTAGAGGCATGTCAAATTTAGAAGCAGAATAGGATAAGAATTGTTGGATCATCTGGGTTTCTCAGTTTCTGGTTATCATGGTTAACGGAGAGCTCACTATAGCTACCTTGTCTTTGCAATATCAAAGGGTGGAGATTTTTGCGATTAGCTCTTCTCACCAACCCTTTAAATAGGGAGCATCGTTTGTCAGCTGCAGACACTTCTCAAATGCCCCATGTTAAATGAACAATCCAGACCATAAAATATCCTTAGCAGGTCTAAGTCCTCTTAACCTACTTAGCAGTTGTTAAGGCATTTATTTTCTTCACTCCTCTCACCTATTCTTTTAAATTTTGTATTTTATTTTAAGTGTTTAATTATCTCTGGTAGAATTACCACTTCTGTCACATACTGACAGCTCTACTCATATTCCTTGGATACAGTCTGAATGTATTCCTTGCTTATATGTATTTTTTTTTAATTGGGAACGGATAAAACATTCTTTTAAAATTACTTTGTTTTATTTTAACATTAAAAAAAAAATTGTTGCTCCCACTATAGAAATTGTGACAAGATCTAAACAGTTTATACTTCCCCTGAAGTAGAACAATGTTTCAGGTAGATGAAACCTTGACAAAAAGTTGAGTCGAATTATATTCTGTATGCTCAATTTTCTTTGGGGAACCAAAATTCACTGAAGTGTAAAAGTCTAATTAATTATAAAATATGCTAATAATTTTTAAATTAAGAACACTTGTGATTTAACTCTTAACACGCCCTGAATGTGTGTGCGGGTTTTGGCTGAGGTAGAGTTAATTTTCTTCACAGTAGCTGGTATGGGGCCGTGTTTTGGATTTGTGCTGGAAACAGTGTTGATAATACAGGGATGTTTCCGTTCTGCTGAGCAGGGCTTACACAGCATCAAGGCGTTTCTGCCTCTCACCCCATGCCACCAGTGAGTGGGCTGGGGGTGCACAAGGGATTGGGAGGGTACATGGCTGGGACAGCTGATCCCAACTGACCCCAGGGATGTCCCACACCATATGGTGTCAGGCTCGGCATACAAAGCTGGGGGGAGAAGGAGGAAGGGGGGGACATTCTGAAGTGATGGTTTGCATGTGTAGCTTTTGCTTTTGTCATGGTTTAGCCCCAGTCAGCAACCAGGCACCACGCAGCCGCTCACTCACTCCCCCCGGTGGGACGGAGGAGAGAATCGGAAGAGTAGAAGTGAGGCAACTCATGGTTTGAGATAAAGACAGTTTAATAGGTAAAGGAAAAGCTGCATGTGAAAGCAAAGCAAAACAAGGAATTCATTCACTACTTCCCATGGGCAGGCAGGTGCTCAGCCATCTCCAGGAAAACAGGGCTCCATCATGCGTAGCAGTTACTTGGGAAGACAAATGCCATTACTCCAAATGTCCCCCCTTCCTTCTTCTCCCAGCTTTATATACTGAGCCTGATGTCATGTGGTATGGAACATCCCATTGATCAGTTTGGGTCAGCTGTCCTGGCTGTGTCCCCTCCCAGCTTCTTGTGCACCCATCAGAGCACAGCGAGCTGAAAAAGTCCTTGACCAGTGTAAGTGCTACTTAGCAACAACTAAAACATCTCCACATTATCACCACTGTTTCCAGCACAAATCCAAAACACAGCCCCATACTAGCTAATACGAAGAAATTTAACTCTACCCCAGCTGAAACCAGGACAGCTTTACTTATTAAACTGTCTTTATCTCAGCCCATCTGTTTTCTCACTTTTACTCTTCCAATTCTCTTCCTCATCCTAGTGGGGAGCAATGAGCAAGCGGCTGTGTGGAGCTTGGTTACTGGCTGGGGTTAAACCATGTTAATGTGTTTACAATTGAATATGACAAGGTTATGAGAGCTAAAAAATTAGAAAAGTAAGAAACCAGTCACCGATAGTTCTGCTGTGGATATTAATACAATAATGGTGAACAGAAAAATTGCAAGCCTGACAAAAGGGACATCTCTTATAGTACTGAGGCACAGTGAAAGAGTAAACAAGTTTATATTACTGTTTTCCCAGATATAAGCTTCCAGCTTCTGGACAAGTCTCTTTAGAGACTTTCTGAGACAAAAATTGCATCATGATCATCATATCAATAGCTATATTTAAACATACTATTACATGCCACTTGTATATCTACTCTTTGAACCCATTTAAGTTTTTTGCATGCAAAGCACCTTGTGGCACAGCGTGCATATTGCATTGTAGAAAGAGGTATTTCTTTCTTTGAAACGTCATGTCTTATCAGTTTTTGTTATAATAATCCTTACTTACCTTCTTTTTTGCAATTCAGGATCTTTTCCAAAGTTGTGCATCCTGGTTTTCTGAGCCTCTCTCAATGGAGTAGCAGTTCAATATCTCTTGTAACACTACTAATCTTTCCTAGGTCTATTTTATCTCTTTTTGAGGTATGAAAATTGCATGTAACAAACAAGGTGTGAATACACTACATGTACAGTGGTATAATGCTGTTCACTGCCCAGATACCAGTTCCTTTATTAATTATTCCCAACAGCCTATATGTCTTTTCCATGGCTATTGTATGCAGACTTGCTGTTTAATATATCTGTCATAGACTCTAGCCTTTACGTCTAGTGGTAAAAGAGATTTAGGCCATTCTAAAAGTAGCGTATATTGGCATCAAGTGGCTTACTTGAACACACGCGTATCTTATGTAGGTGTATCTTTACTTATTCCCTCAGAGTTCATTTCAGAATGTGAACCTTCTCTTTTTTTATTTTTTTTGTTAAGATGTACCCGATCTGGGTACATAGCTATGCCATGTATGGATGAATTCTAGGGACAGATGATTCTGAAAGTTACAGTGCGTCTTTTCCTCATGTAACCCACTTTCCTGACCACATCACTGCTCTCCCATATACTTAGACTGTTTGATGGTAAGGGACAGTAGGACTTGGATTTCACACATTCCATGTCCTCTCTGCTTTTTTTTCTTCAGGCTCAACACCTGTTGGTTTACCTGTAGATAGTGGTGGTTAAATACTGTGTGCTTTCCCTCAAAACCTCTTAACAGTCAGAAACCCTGTCCAAACAGATGCTATAATACATTCCTGTGGCCATGGAAGGGCTAGGAACAATCTGTGCTGTTTATAAACACTACGAGGCAAAAATAAAACAAGCTTTTCTGTTAGGCAGAAAGATTTTGAGATACTGATCCAAGTAATCATGTGTAAACCTCACTGCAGCTGTATAATACTGAATATGTCTGGAATGTTGTATCACATATTTCTATCTCATAGAAAGACATCCAGAATCAAAGTTTCATCCATAATAATAGCCTGTGATAAAATATTCATTTCTCCTTGCCCATAGTAATACATTAGTCATTTCCAGAAGATGAAGGCTTTTCTTAGGATCTGAATGGGTAACTTTTGTTTGAGGGAGAATATATTGCAGTATATCAAATTGAACTCTCACATTTACCAGAGATACATAAAAAATAGAAATGTAGGACATCATGCACAATCTGAAATGAACATGCTGCAAGGGTAGCAAGCAAAAGCCCGTAATAGGAAACTGAAACTCTATTTTTCAATATACTTGTGTCATATCATATAATATTTAACCAGAATCTCAAAAGTGAAGGAGGCTTTAATGTGGACTCATAAATCAGATTCTTGCACCTCACAGGGAAGCCTTGTAAAAACTGAACTGAGCCACACAGTGGATAGTAACACATTATACATTAAAAAAAAAAATCAGTTTTGCCTTTTGTTTCTAATGGTGACATTTTGAGAAGGTTCACAATTTCAAATCTGATAGGACAGAGAAGACAAAAATCTGTGATTGTGTCCTAGATCTCTTAATGGCATAAACTATAAAGGAAGCCAATATAGAGTCTTATCTGCAATGGTGATATTCTAACATGGTAAGTCAGACTCAATAATGTTCTATTCTAAAGCACAGTTACTGGTGGCAGAACCTTGTTCCTGGCAGTGATGGTGTGTCCACTACGATACCTTTCTAAACTAGGAATTACTGGCGGCATGTATGATTTGGTATTCTTTTGTAAATTAAAAGGACTTAAATATATGTTACAGCAGTTGTAAGTGAAATAGTAAGATTACAATAGTAACATTACATATATTGTATTGTAGTTTTGCAAATGCTTTAGGAAGAAAGCCAGTATTACCATCACTGCATTAGAGAAAAAGAGGCCCGAAGAAGTAGAAGTGTATAAACTTACCTAAACAGGTTGAGGAGTACAAGAACAGTCTCCGGTGTCTTAATATATTGCACTATCAAGTTTCATTGTAAGGCAGAAGGTGTCTGGGCTAGTGCAGGGATAATAGACCCAATTCCAGAAAGTGCTAAGTGACTTTGGGAGGGAACTGAACCATGCTTTCATCCTGTTCTCACAGAATTAAATATAATCTCCTATGAATAAGAGGAGGACCAATTAAAAATGTGTCAAAAAAAGCCAAAAGTTAAAAACGTTGAGGAATCCAATATGCCAAATAAAGAGGAAGAGTACTGCTACATATTTTAAATATTGCTATTTTTGCGAAGTATATTGTTATAAAAGTAAAATTATTATGGTTGCTCTTCTATGTATGATTATTATTTCTTACTATTTCTGCCTCTATGTGGTATGAGCTTCTAGTTTGTGCATCAGGGTTCAGTCCCCACTCTCACTTCATGTAACTCCCATTGGAGCACTGCATACAAAAGAGCTAAAAGATAACAGCAGTATATCACACTTTCAGAAGTACTTCTGCATCCATCACCTTGAGATTTCTTCTTTCTATGAAGAAGATAATGCTATAAATTCTGCTGCAAGAAAATACATGAAGATAGACAGAAATGCACTGCAAAACTCATTCTGAACTACTGGAGAGCTAAACTTTAAAGTAAAAAAGATCAAAACTGCATGAGACTGCTTTTATTTTACTGAACACTATGACTAGTTGCACAGCAAGCAATTAAGCATTATAACTGAGATAAATTAGTTCAAGATAACAGTATTTACAATAGATATTTTGGGGTTTTTTCCCCGCAATTTCTGAAAATGGATTTTTTTTCACACCACAGATTTAAAACTATCAAGCAGTCAATTTCTTTAACAATACAAATTACAAACATGTCTTTTTAAAGCTATTATTTAAAATAGTTCAGGAGGATGACATTCCTATTAAAATAAAACAAAAAAAAAGTGTTTACGCTTCTTGAAAGCTAGATAAACCCTGCTTCTTTCTTCAAAAAAGTAAAAAAACAATGAGAAAGCTGTCTGAAAATGAACCAGATATACAGCTAAAACCAAACTGAATCTAGTTCTGCAAAATTTAAGAATTAATGAAACATCTTCCACAAAAAGAGTTCCTGTCCTGTGAGTTGAAATGCACTAAATAACTGTATTCCTTCAAGCTTTTTTAGGGTAAAATGCTATTCACATAGTAATGAGGCTCTGTAGCAAAGCAAACCTGAGTTGGGATAGCAGTACCAAAATGATGTCCAACAGCTAATGCATTGCAAAGTCTTTTCCCAAGAGAAATATAGGTTTGTGTCTTCAGGATGATTTAATGAAGAACTGACAAACAGCATCTTTCACGTAGGACTATGCAAGACAATGTATCTTAGACAACGGCCTCATCGTGACCAAATTTAAAGCTCATTAAGGTCAATGGAGTAGTTTCAGAGCAACTCGGCGCTTCATACTAGCTACCAGGGATGTGAAGATGCCTTTGAAATCACAAATTTAAAACGTAATGGGACAAGATTCTAATTTACCAAAGCTGTCATTCCTAACTACTATACCTAAAGCTATTTTGTAATTCATTAGGTTTTTTCCCCTGATTTATGAGTAATGTAGCATAATCCAGTTGGTGGCCGGTCATGAGTGGGGTTCCCCAGGGCTCAGTGTTTGGGCCAGTCTTGTTTAATATCTTTATCAATGATCTGGACAAGGGGATCGAGTGTACCCTCAGTAAGTTTACAGATTACGCCAAGCTGGGTGGAAGTGTTGATCTGCTGGAGGGTTAGAAAGGCTCTGCAGAGGGACCTGGACAGGCTGGATGGTTGGGCCGGAGCCAACGGTATGAGATTCAACAAGGCTAAGTGTCGGGTCCTGCACTTGGGTCACAACAACCCCATGCAACACTACAGGCTTGGGGAGGAGTGGCTGGAGAGCTGCCTGGAGGAAAGGGACCTGGGGGTGTTGGTTGACAGCCAGCTGAACATGAGCCAGCAGTGTGCTCAGGTGGCCAAGAAGGCCAATGGCATCCTGGCTTGTATCAGCAATAGTGTGGCCAGCAGGAGCAGGGAGGTGATAGTGCCCCTGTACTGGGCACTGGTGAGGCCGCACCTCGAGTCCTGTGTTCAGTTTTGGGCCCCTCACTAGAATAAGGACATTGAGGTCCTGGAGCATGTCCAGAGAAGGGCAACAAAGCTGGTGAAGGGTCTGGAGAGCAGGTCTGATGAGGAGAGGTTGAGGGAACTGATGTTGTTTAGACTGGAGAAGAGGAGGCGGAGGGGAGACCTTATCGCTCTCTACAGCTACCTGAAAGGAGGTTGTAGTGAGGTGGGTGTTGATCTCTTCTCCCAGGTCACTAGCAATAGAAAGAGAGGAAATGGCCTCAAGCTGCGCCAGGGGAAGTTTAAGTTGGATATTAGGAAAAACGTCTTTACTGGAAGAGTTGTCAAACATTGGAACAGGCTGCCCAGAGAGGTGGTGGAGTCACCATCCCTGGAGGTATTTAAAAGAAGGGTAGACGTGGTGCTTGAGGATATGGTTTAGTGGTGGACTTGGCAGTGATAGGTTAGTGGTTGGACTCGATGATCCTAGAGGTCTTTTCCAACCTTAATGTTTTTATGATTCTATATCAGAATATTCTTTTTTAGGTTTCTTGTGGATTCTATAGGGAATACTGGTCTGCTACTTCATGCACAAGCATTTGCTTTAACTGATTTATTCAGTATTATCCACATCTAAACACTCTCAGAATGAAGTAATTTGCTGGCCTGAATGTTAATGTTGTATATTCTTGAAGCAGAAAATCTGCATTTACTTCAGCAGTATCAATATGTAGGTAGTGAAGCAGAAGGTAGAAGCAGCATGTACACCCATGGAGAATAGAGTGCTTTTGCAAACAGTGACACATTTTTTTGAAAAATACATCTGTTTTGCTCAATTGACACTCCATGATACTGCAATTAACAGCCATATGTGAGTGTGGTGATATGGGAGGATAAATTAACATTTTATAATCAGGACTTGGTGATGTTTATATCATTGTCCAACAGCTTCCATAAAAATGAAAGGGGGTTCCCTGACTTTTAAGACAGGATCTGTCCTAACTGCTATTCTAATACATTAAAAGAACTGTCATGGGGCTGTGCTGCAACACAAATACCCCAAAGAAGTCCTGGCAAATTCAGACCTTGTGCTCATGGCATGGCTTCTTCTGGGTTTGAGCATGCTTCCCCTGCTAGTGTAGCCACAGATCAGGTACCCTCCCTACTGTTAGATGTTAAGATGCAGTCTTGGACCCAGATATGTTAATGTCAAGATTATGCCATTTGTTCCCCTCAGGGCACCTACGGTCAATTCATGTTGGACCTGATAAGTGTAGTATTAAACATTTGAAGTAAATGGCATTATACTAGGTGGCATTATATTAATAATTTAATAATTATTACACTTGGGATTGGGAATTGGGGATTTCTGAATTCTCTAATAAAATGGTGAAATAATCCAAAAGTAGACTAGAACTCTTCTTCCAAGATGAACTTGGAAAGAAGGAAATATATTAATGATACGTTGTAGAAAAAAAAATTAGCTTAAATTGTGAACACTAACAGGTGGCAGATAATTGGGAGTATGTGCACGTGCAGACAGATATTCAAAATTAAATTTCTGAACTCTCAAGCAGAAGTACTTGCTAGCTGCAACCAGTATGGGCTGGCTGTAAGTTTTAACAACAACTAGACTAAAGATAAGTGGCATGTCCCAAATGTTCCAGTTTTATTAATAAAGAGACATGACATAGAACCTCCAGTTAGGAGGCTGAGCACACATTGTGCTTCTGCACATAAACTGTTTAAATTGGGAATACCAGGACCTGGAAAGAAGAGTTGGTGGCAGAAAGGATTCGTGAAAAGAAGTGGTCTTGGAAAGAAGTTGAAGATCTCAGCTGGAAGAAGGATTCTGGAGGTGAGAGGTGGGTGTGGAGAGGAATGCCAGGAGATGCCCAGGGACCTTAGCCTTAACACCTGAGACAAATGTAACTCTGGGGAGCTACGCGACATAGGCAAACAGAACTTTCTGCCCAGCCTCCCTGGACTGGAAGTGACCTCCTGCCTGGGAAGGAAAATCAAGCTGTCATGAATGTAGTGCTGAGGGCGTGTTAATGAGTGAGGGTGTGTGATGATAATCAGGTAGGGTAAAAGCTCTAGTTGTGTTGGTTCTTAAATAAACCCCAGTATCCAGATCCCCTGCAGGACTTTATTTACTCTGATTCACCCATGATGTAGTAGCAGGTAACTGAGAGAGGCAAGTTGACAAATGTTTTAAGCATCACAGTTAGAAAAGATCTACCAATGTGTCTCAGCATAGGCAGAAAAGTTCCGTACAATATTTAAAAGCTGAGATATTTGAGTAGGGCTAGGAATTTAGCTAGTCTTCCTCTATTGCTGTGTGACTCAATCCTTGATTCAAATTTTAGAGTTTAAACCATGGTAATTCATTTCGAGATAAATGAAAAACATAGGATTTATCATAGGTAAGGGATTTAGGATGAAAATTTGTTAAGAATACTCGTTCTTTGTCAGCCGTGAAATGTGCTGTATTAGAGCACCATGTCGTTTAGTTTTATGCAATGACTGTAGACTACATTCAGTTTGATCTACGTGATTGAAGGGAGGATCTTTGTCTATATGAAGGACTGATGGTATGGGTCAGATAGAAAAATGGCCTGGTATAGCATTACATGTTGCACTGCGAAAAAGCTTTAAGGATTCAGCTAAGAAAGTTTTGTCTATTACTTTGCAAATGAGACTATCCTTTTGAATTTTAAGTAAAGAATAAATCAGGTATTCCAATCGTGTTACCATATATGAGAAAGAAAAATAATATGCTCTGCAATATAGGTCATCAGCATAGATATTTTTATCCTAGGTTGCATTTTAATTTAAATATTGGGTTTGGGTGTTTTGGGTTTTTTTTGTGTGGATCTTTTTCACAGTAATGAGACAACATAATAATTCTGCATTATAGAGCAGGCAGGTAGAATATTTAAATTATCATAAATAAATGGGAAGGATAAAACCATCATTACAGAAAAATGACAGCAAGTACAAAGGTACAGTTTATCACCAGTCATTTATCAAGCTGTCATTATTTATTTTCAAATAATTAATTGGAGCTAATGCCAAAATATGAATCATGCATGTAGTGGCATCACGGGTTAAATTTCTTTGCTCAAACTTTGTTAAAAAGATGGAAAATATTTTAATACATAGCTTTATTTTCTACCTTTTCCAATACATTTTTTCCAACAGGCAGCTATCTTCCTGTGTTTATGAAATTATTTCCCACTGCAGTTTTCTGCCAACTGGAAAGGCAGATATGACCAGAACTCAGCTTGCATTGTGTCCATTCCCTCAGTGAAGTACCATCCTCATGTGCTATATCAATAGCATAATTTAAGATTACAGCATTTACAGATAAGATTTCCTCAGGATTAGGAATTCACAACCTGCAGCTCAGGAGCACTTGGTACCTAATCTCTAGATGAAGCTCAAAGCCAAGGTGGTGTCTTATCCTGACAGTGACGTATTTTCAAAAATGTAAGTAAAAGCTGCAGCCCTCTGTACAAATGCAGAGTGGAATGACACAAAAGAGCCTTCTTTTCTCCTGTATTGACCTTGGCCTCTTTTTCTGTATGATCGCTTGAATCCAAGTTCTCTCATCCCACTGTGAGCCAGTGGTAACACCTCAAACTCTAGTTGCAGAAAGGATATTGAAGCGGGATGAGAAGCACAAAGTTTTATTGGTGTGGGCTGCAGCTGATGGCATTCATTGACTCCAAAAGTGAAAGTTACTTTTGGGGAGAATTAAAAATGGGAAGAGAGAAAGTGGAAAAGGAAATGGAAAACTCCTCCCAGCTGGTAGGAAAGAGAGGCAATGGAGTTGCCAAACAAGTATGCTCCCCTGGACATTTCCCCTGTGTAGCTGGTGGTCCCACTGTGACAGTTTCCCTTTAGTCATTATATACTCTCCATCAGGAGCCACACAAACTCCTTACTGGTTGTTCCTGCTCATGATGCTATTAGTCTGGCTGGAGAACATTGTGATGAGGGGTACATGTTGCATGCTGATAGGTTGTTAAGGCTCATGCATGTGAGTTGTTGGGTTGTTTATTGTAAACCAAAAGCTACGGTAGAGGAGAGAGAAGATGTAATTCTCAGACCAGTGACAAACTCTTCCTGTGAGAACTTGCAGTAACAGCAATATTGGGGTTTGCATGTACAAGGCCATGAGAATAACAGCACATGAACAGCACCATGAGAACCAGAACAGAAAAATATTGCCATGGTCAATCTGGGGAAACACGGTCACAACACCTGAAAGGTTGCAGAGCTGCAAGTTAAAGAGACACTATCAGAACTGCAGACAGAAGGCCCTTCGCATTTCAAAGGCTAAGCACCTAAGGCACTGTAACTGCAGGTGGTGAGGGTAACTGACATTCCTGCGTATGTGGCATAGAGAACACCTCTAACAACCCATGGTGCTTCAGCAGCCTGTAGTCCCTGGGTTCATATAGTTTCCACATTACTCCCTACTAAAAGCTCACTTGAAGGAGAATAATCTAACTTCCCCTTTACAAACTGGTTGTGGAAATGATGTGGAAAACAAAGTGGAAAAAATTATGCCTTTGGAACAGATATGGGTTAATTGGGACAGTATCTAGCTAACAATAAGCCTTTGTCTGTATAATTAAGTGACAGTAGAGCAAATACACCAGAACACTAGTATTGGAATCTGAAAAATAGTTCTTTCTTCCATTTGCTTGCTTTCAGATCTTATTGGCCAGTGCATACCCGCCTGCCAGGTGACTATTTGCAGTGCACTAGGAGATTTTTTTGTCCTGCTACTCCCCAGTCAAAGAAATTCTTTGCTGCAATGATAACCTAATAGTTTTACCTTTTGCACAGAGGAGTTAACCCTTAAAGGGGCAAATGGGAACTGGCTCCCAGCTGGGCATTTGACTTTGAATGGGCTTAAGCCAAATGGCTGCTCTTGTAGGCAGTCAGAGAATATCACTTTTTTGTCTTATTATGCCGTGGACAGCCAGCTGGCAGTCCTTTGCATACTGGAATTTCAATGGACTCCTGGCAATTGTTTCCCACTTGTCCCTCAAAGGAGTGGCACACTGTCTTACAATGTCATTTTACTATAGTTTATTTCTTGCATAATGAGCAACATTGACAGGGGTATTTGCAAATTCTTAAATATTCTGGCATTCCACGGGTAGAACCAGTAGATTATCATTTCCGTTTGAAAGAGCTTCAAACAAGATAGTAACTTCATACCTTCCAGCCTTGATCTCTGGAAAACCAAGAGTAACCTGGTTGTCTTTGTGATCTCCTTCTAAAAGTCAGTATTTACCAGTAAGTACTGAACACTGAACCTAATCCTTCAGGCTTAAGTGACCAGTTCTCCTAAGGAGTTCCCCTGGAGAAACTGGCTCCTTACGGCTTGGATAAGTGCACTCTGCACTGGGTTAAAAACTGGCTGGACAGCTGAGCCCAGAGAGTGGTGGTGAATGGAGCATAATCCAGTTGGTGGCCGGTCATGAGTGGGGTTCCCCAGGGCTCAGTGTTTGGGCCAGTCTTGTTTAATATCTTTATCAATGATCTGGACAAGGGGATCGAGTGTACCCTCAGTAAGTTTACAGATTACGCCAAGCTGGGTGGAAGTGTTGATCTGCTGGAGGGTTAGAAAGGCTCTGCAGAGGGACCTGGACAGGCTGGATGGTTGGGCCGGAGCCAACGGTATGAGATTCAACAAGGCTAAGTGTCGGGTCCTGCACTTGGGTCACAACAACACCATGCAACGCTACAAGCTTGGGGAGGAGTGGCTGGAGAGCTGCCTGGAGGAAAGGGACCTGGGGGTGTTGGTTGACAGCCAGCTGAACATGAGCCAGCAGTGTGCTCAGGTGGCCAAGAAGGCCAATGGCATCCTGGCTTGTATCAGCAATAGTGTGGCCAGCAGGAGCAGGGAGGTGATAGTGCCCCTGTACTGGGCACTGGTGAGGCCGCACCTCGAGTCCTGTGTTCAGTTTTGGGCCCCTCACTAGAATAAGGACATTGAGGTCCTGGAGCATGTCCAGAGAAGGGCAACAAAGCTGGTGAAGGGTCTGGAGAGCAGGTCTGATGAGGAGAGGTTGAGGGAACTGATGTTGTTTAGACTGGAGAAGAGGAGGCGGAGGGGAGACCTTATTGCTCTCTACAGCTACCTGAAAGGAGGTTGTAGTGAGGTGGGTGTTGATCTCTTCTCCCAGGTCACTAGCAATAGAAAGAGAGGAAATGGCCTCAAGCTGCGCCAGGGGAAGTTTAAGTTGGATATTAGGAAAAACGTCTTTACTGGAAGAGTTGTCAAACATTGGAACAGGCTGCCCAGAGAGGTGGTGGAGTCACCATCCCTGGAGGTATTTAAAAGAAGGGTAGACGTGGTGCTTGAGGATATGGTTTAGTGGTGGACTTGGCAGTGATAGGTTAGTGGTTGGACTCGATGATCCTAGAGGTCTTTTCCAACCTTAATGATTTTATGATTCTATGTTTCTATGTCTTTTACCTGAATAAACAATAATTGATTTTCGTATATTTCAACATTTGATTCAGGAAAAGAATTCAGAGTGCAAGTGCACAGCACAGCACGTATGCAGTAAATACATATTTGGTCATATGCTTCATAGGGAAAAAATTAGTAATTTACCAATACACTTGTTAAGAAGTCCAAATATTTGGAGGATCTTTTGACAATTTTAATATAATCACTTATTTCTGGTCGTGTCTGGTCATATCAGTTTTTCAGGTACGTTTAAAACTATGAGCACAAAAGAAAGAAAGAAAGATTAAGGTTTATCAGCATAGAGTATGCATGATTTCCAGTCTATATACAGATCAAATAGGAGGGTTTTCACTGTCATGTTATTATGCATGTAAACTCCTTAATTGTACAGCAGTCTGTGGCATGAACTGGACTTTAAAATTGTGAGTTTTTTGTCATGGATTTTTTTGTGTTTGTATTTCTTACCTCATAGGTGAATACCATATCATGTAGGCATGATCCTGTGGGAGGATGAAGAAAGCAAGTAGTGTACTTGTCTAATTCCTCACCTAGCAAGGCTTCCTGCACAAGTTTATTAATATTTCATTGTTTCTCTAGCAGAGCTCTTTTTCACACTTCTGTGTTCTCTCTTACAACTGAGGAGCATGGGGTGTTTAATGTTATTCATTAACAGACGTTTATTTGACAAATGCTGGTGCTGTTTTTTCATGCAGAAGTTCTGTGCCTCAAAGACTCTGCTGGGTACTTGGTTGAAGGGTGTTAATGCAGCAGCAAGAATATTTGAAAGAGTCTATTTGCCGTCTGTATCCAGGGCAAGTTGGTTCTATCCATATTTGCATACAAATAAATAAATCCTTTCATTTTATCATTGGAAGAAATGAGACATGTTTTAGGTCAGGATCATATAGTGTACTGAATGTATGTATTTGGATAGAAAGACATGGTCTTGGTCACCATATAAGGCACAGGGAGATGTTGGTTTAATTATTCAGAGCAGTAAGAAATTCACTAAAGGATATCTAGGTTGACCTTGTTAGAATCACAAGTGAGGCACAGACTGTATGTATAATAGCAACTGAAGGAATTAATTGCTTCAGCAATATGACAATAATATACACTTGCTTTGTCATAGGCAATGGAAACTAACTATAGCTGGCAGATCTGCTTCATCACACCTAGGTTTTGCAGTGGAACTACGTTAAGGACAGGCCACTTACTCAGAAAGCCCTCAGGAGTCACAGGTAGTTTTAAGTCTTGACTGGTGGACATGAGTTGCCATTTTTGGTCACAGTTGTGTGTTATGTGCATAGCCTTGTTTTTTGTTTTTTTTTAAACAAAAGCTGTACAGGTAACCAGTGCTTTCAATGTATATTAACTGCTGTCATAAGGCAAAAGTACAAGTCATCAGAATTCCAACTCAGGTGATACGTCTGGGCCTAGAAATGCAATTTTAGTTTTACATGACTTCTGTCTATCAGTTCATGTCAGTTTTGTATATGCATTTTGTTACTCTGTTGATACCTAAAGTACAGTTATTTTGACATTGATGAAGAACAGTGTACCCTTTTAAACAAATCATACCTTTCTTATGATACATGGGGCTACTCTGGGCTCACTCTCACCTCATCCAGATAGTGACCAGAATGAAAACGTAGCCTTGGCTAACCAAGCTTACTAATACATCATAACTCAAAGGGCTGTGAACTGAATACCCAGGCTGGACATGCAGTCAGCAGTGTGTATGCAGCAGCAGGAAGCAAATACCTTCTAGCAAATATTTTCTAACTAACCCAGTGATATTAAAATGACTGTTTTATTCACGTGCTGATCTTCACATTAAGATATTTTCTTCATCATTCATTCAATTTCAGAGTGCTAATTCCATACGCATCATGAGTCTTACTTAAATCAAAACAAAAACCCCAACAACGCTGAACTATGTATTTCATAATCAACCAGCAGAACTCTACTGTATGTGTTCATCTTGTCTAAATGCTAAACTAAACGCGAAACTTCTGTTCTCTGACTTCCAGGAGCTAGGCTTAGCAGTGGGGGTTTCAATTAAAAACCACAGGAAAGGAAAGGAATATGTCAATAAAACCACAGACTTGTAAGTACTGCATACTAGTTTGCAAACAAACACAGCAAGCATTCTCCGAGTATAAGTCTATTACTGTAAATTTAGACTGAATGCATGATGTTGAAGGTGACTGTCCCAGCATGATCTTCCTTCATTTCATGTATAGTGAAATGCTCTCTAGCTTTACGTTCAATAGCTTGATCTAGTCAGTCTGCAGTGAGACTATTACTAACGGAGGAAAATGCTATGAAGAGGAGAATGGCTTGAGCCAAATTAGCAATGCTTTGTTCTATTTCAAAAGAAAGTGAGAACTGTAAAGGAGACACTAGAAGGTGGAAAAAAAAGAGAAAGTCATGAATGGATTCTAAGCCAATATCCTATGTGAGATTTTAAATCAAGACAGCACTTGAATAGAAATGTAAATGCCATGATTTGCATTATAAAGCTTTGTTAAATAATAACTGTCAGTAGAACAGATTATGTTGATAATTAATTAGTTACAGACTGGATGAAGTAACTTTTTAAAAGGTTGCATTAGGAATCACTTATTTTATAGTGAAGAAATCTTGAGTAAGAATAGTGAAGGTGAAAAAAATTTATAAACAATTTAGAATTCATAGAAAAATATATACTCCAATGCATTTTTTAAAATACAGTGCACCCTATGGTGCTTTTATTGCTCGCATATTAAAGAGAGGAACCAGTGAGAGAAAAACAATGTAGTTTACCTAATTAAGTGAGCAAAATGCAGCTTAAATTTACAGAAGGTTAATAGCTAACATTAAATGTATTAGCTTTACATTATGTTTGAACTGTTAATAAAATGAACTCACTGACTGCTCAAGTGTTACAATTATTTCTCAACTAATAAAGAAATGAAAAGGGGAAACCTAGGAGCAGAAAAAGTGCACAAATTTTCAACTTTTTTTATTCCACTTTAGCAGTCATTTCTTTATGCAACTTTTTCCTAAGCAGTAAAAAAAAAAAACCACAAAGGATAGAAAGGACATCAGCTTTGAAATTTGATGCTGAGGTTCTTTGACTACGTAGAGGCTGACCTACTGCTTTAATAGAGATTTTCAAAGGTGCTCAGCACCGACCTAATTCTGCTGCTTTTAAAATCTGTTGGTATTTACCAAAGTCTTCAGCAGGACTGTAGTTACACAAAAACTGAACACTTTTGAGAAGTCTGGGTTTCATCTTATTCACAAACATGTAAGATGCTATGGGTAATACAGAATTATGTTTGCCTCCTGTCTGAAAATCGCAGTGGGGACATGCTCTAATGATTTTTCACATACTTAGTTTTATAAATTCTGAGCTGTTCTGTCCAAATCAATGTGAAAGTCTTTACAGGACATCTGAAATGTCAACACACTGCATAAATATAAACAGGTGCCTGACAGTCATTGAAAATTAGAGCCCTGCAGTGTATGTTTTAAGATTACATGGGCTCAAGAATGTGCTGGCATAATCCAAGGAGTAGTTGCTATTTTATGACTGTGAAGCCTAACTATTTGAAGAAGTGATGCTGGTGATTCTGGACTAAATCCAGTTTAATCTGGTTTCTAAAGATGCTTGGTGCCAGGAAAAGAGAGCCCAGGCTGTAAGAACGGTAAGCAGGAGAGCTGGCAGAATATACACCTATGTCACCTGATGAAAGAAAAATTTACACTCTGCCTAAAGGTAGAGCTATTAATGTGTCTCAGTATGGATGCCACAGTGTGAGTTCTGATCTGATGTTGAAGTCTGCCCTTAGCTGATTTAGTTGAAAATAGCCAGATCATTTAGTCTAAGATGTCAAAGATAACCATGTATGATGGTAACTGGATCGCTCTCTTGTTAGAGAGATCGCTCTTAGTTAGAGGAAATGAATTTATCCTAAATGTGTTAATGCAGTCATCTTGATTCAGAGGGAGTGTGGCAGCTGGAAAGGGGCTGCAGAGCCTTATTTAGCTCCCCTTACTGGCCCGCCCCAACACTCTACCCTGAGAACTCCCTCTCCACATACCTTCCCAAAAAGCTTTAGAGCTGCTCCTACTTTGTTAGTTCTCAGTTTTTTCCACTGAATAAATATAGAAAGAAGGATGGGTTGAAGATCTGGGAAAGGAGACCAAGGAGAGTTTTAAGGGGACGACAGCAGAGATGAAGGAAAAAGGAAGTGGTATGTTGAACATAAATGGGTGGTGTTCTAAAGAATACGTTACTCTAATAGTTAGAGGCATGGAAAGTTTATAAAGCCTGCTTCAAATTGGGAATTGTGATTCAGCTGTAGATTAATGACTATTTTGTAGAGCACGGAGGCATGTATTTTTTCATTGTGTTTTTGGTTTCTACACATGGTAAAGGTTTCTGATATCATGTACTGATGTACATGTATACATGTACATCATCTGTTGTATACATCTGTTGTATACAGAGTTGCATTAAAAAGTACTGCTCCCAGTTTTCGATCATCTCGTTTGTTTCCAGCTCTGAACTCATCACTCAGTGTGGTCTGCTGTTAACGTACTTCCTGGTGGAGACAGGTCCTGTATGATGCCTAGACTACATGGTAGTTTTTGGAATCCTCATTTGGCCCTATTTCTTGTAGTTTTGGAAAGGCAGATGTTTAATTGGAATAATTCTTAAGGGTGTAAAATGGTAAGAGTTCTCCCTGTCTTCCATTAAACTCACTGGAAAACCTCCCATTGACTTAAATGAGAGTTGAATTAGGCCTTTTGAAATAATATGTAAAAATAACTATTTCCACTCTGTCATCCACTTTTGTGAACTGACAACTGATTCTAGAAGGTATTGAGTGTTGTGTGTAATTTTTGAGTGTAATCAGCTTCCACTGAGTGTTAAGCTCCTCCAAGAAATTTCTATCTCCCTGCAGGATTAAGGCCCTGGTTTACCTATTTCTCACCATGAAAAAGAATAAACTAAGTGTTAATAATTGACAATTAAAACAAGAAACAAGAAAGGAATCATATAAAACAAAGGATTTTTATACAGTGAAAGGTAGATGGATTGGTAGCAACCAGCAAGATAAATGAGAGATACAAAACCCCCATGTCATATTCTGAACTTTACATACCAAGTGTAACATCACTCATTTCATTTGCAGAGGCAAAAAAACTCTTTGAGAGACATTAATATAACCCTGCAGAAGATAACTGTAGAAGATCATGCTAAACAAAGAATACAATGTCAACTAATTAATTTTAATTTGATCAACTCACTTTTATGGGTGCACTTCACTGTGATTATTCAACTGATTTTTGGATGACAGTTATGATGAGTGAATGATAATTAATTTGTACCTCTTATGAATCTAAAGCACAAAACATTTTAACATTTTTACTGTGATTTAATAACGTCAAAGATACCTTGAGCATCCAAGAATTTGGATGCAATGTGTTTTAGAGTTCAAAGAACTTTGCAGAATTATCTAGTTGCATATATATTACATAGCTGTATATTTGTAGGTAATTGCAGTTCTTTCCATTCCCTTTTTTGTTTCCTTTTCTTCCTTTGCTTCCTTACATACCCTCAAGGGACCTTAAAGTTATATACATGAATGTGTGAAATAAAGCAGCAGATTCCAGAAGGACCACGAACACATCTTCAGTATGTGAATTGGCTGGTTGGCTGAAACTCTATGGTGTATCTCACTCCAAGCAGTGCTAAATTTCACTCATTTAACAGTTTTAGTTGTATTTTGTGGTATTACAATGGCTGCTGTCCTTTGCCTCTCTCTTGCAGTATAACGAAGGCAACTGCCACCAGGTTCTAGTCAGAAGGCAATTGCCTTTTCTTTTATCAGGCATCGGTTCTACTACCCCTGATCTTCTGAGACCCCATTCTGAAGTCTAGTTATTGGCTGTCAAAATTAGTCTTCTCAGGCATACCATGAAGGCAATCCCAAAGAATTACTCGACATATAAATCCCAGGTTAGAAACCCAGACCAAAACAGACTTTTGGGTAGAATTTCTTCTTTAACATGGAGCCTCCTATTGCTGTTTTTTTAAGCTGAATCTTTTAAAACTAAAATCTATTCCTCTTGAATTCAGGATGGGTAAATTACTCCAAGATTTTTTTTCTGCAAAATTTCCATGCCCTTTTTCCTGAGTGCAGATACAGTGGTGATTAACAAATGCAGCACTATGGATAAGCGAATGTATAATTAATGTGAATGTACCTGGTCAGAACTAGGGATTTCTTTTTCTCTCATTCTTTATAAATGGGACAGAGATTCTATCTTCTTAAGCCTTCTTGCTCCTCCTTATTTCACAAATGAAATACTTAATTTAACTTGTATCAAAACGATGTAATAAGTTTTGAAAACTTTCATTTTGTATTTTTGGCTGAAACTATTCTTTGAATAGTTTCTCAGTTTTTTCTAAACAGCATTTACCACTACTTGGTAAAATTTACCCAGCTGTATAACTTAGCGCTATATTGCTTTTGTAAAGTATGCAAAATGCTCTGAAGCTATAAAATACAACACGAGATCTCATCGTTATTCCTTTGTTTTGATTTCAGATCATTTGCCATTGGCTTCCACTGACTTTGAATAGGACTTTAGGTTTTTCCGGCTGTAATCGTTCTGCAAAAGCAGAAGAGTGAGCTATAAGAATAAGCAGTGTTTGACAGTCCGCACAGGCATTCCTAGGCCTACGGACAAATAAGTAATAATCATCATTCCAGTTTTTCATTGTGCGTAAGACACAAATAACACACTCTCTTGTCTGTTTGAGAAGCATAACTCTTCTAGATTAATCCTAAAATGCAGTGCAATTAATTACACCGGTTAGTAGCAAGGAACCTTTTTTTCCAGGCACATTAAATCTATATGTGGTATGTACTTTAGTGATGGTTAAGGATACTTGTTGTAATTATATAATCTCATTCAGAGATCAGTCAAAAGTATTCCAAGGTTCCAAGGCTAAAGCATGCAGGAGTGCCTAATATCTCTAAAAGTAAAAAAAGAAATGGGTGATGAAATAGAGACTGCCTTGCACTGTTACATTTTCTGTGTGTAACTATTAGAGTGGTTTCTTTTATGGAAGATTTTCTATGTAAATACTCCTTTAACTATCTACCAGAAATATACGTATATACTCTCCTTATTTACAGGAAGGTACAGACTTTTTCTACAGTCAACAGAGCAAAATCTCTGCTATGGATAACTTTCAGTATTCATTATTGGACCTGCATTTGGACAATTTAGCAGGAGCTCTGTCTAACAGTAAAACATTTTCATATATCTTTTGTATCCCTCTTGTTCATGTTATGTAGCTGGGAAGGACAGCGTGCCAGTTCTCCTTTCCAGGAATAGTCTGTGTTTGAGTGAAAGAGAGCATTGCAAATGTACTGACAGAAAAACTGATAAAATAGATATTGGCCAAAACCTGTACCACAAAACTTCAGAGGTACAATCATATAAGTAGCCTTATATTCCACTTTAAATTCCAAGGTAAAATCAAGAAAACAAAAGTATTGTACACATTTACATTTTAAATTGTGTAATCATGTTATTATCTGAAACTAATACCATGCTGTTAAAATTTAGATAAAGTGTCCTGCAATGCATACAGAATGTTCATTTGTTGAAGGCCATTAAGTTAATTTCCTGGGAACAAGATTAAATGCAAGGCATTTACATAATCATTAGTTCTGAGGTGTAGAATAGATAATTAAATATTCCACCACATTAATTTATATTTAATTAACTGTGCTTCCATGGTCCTTCTGCCTGAATATTAATATTGTGTAAATAAACAATTAGGATGCATGCTCACTTTGCAAAAGCTTTATTGTAAAAAATGTGATCAAAGTAATTCTATGAAATCTACTTAAATTAATAAACACTTAAAGGTTTTGTAAAGCAGAGTTGTCCCTCTTGAAAGTTTTTCTAAATAGGTCCAAGTACTATGATTTTAAACACTTCAATTCTTCAAGGGTTCTGTGTGTCAGAGTTGTCATAACAAACTTTTGATTGTAATATTTCCTATTCTACATTTCACAACCTCTCATTTAAATTGATTAACGTACATAAAAGTAAAGCATGCAAATTGAACTTTGCATTAAGTTTGGAAAAGACAGTAAAGCCATAGGAAATTAATGAACATTGTATTTTCTAGTAAAGAAATACAGTTTCAGAGTTCCTGTTTTCATATTAAAGGGATACAGTTTGAAAACACTCAGGCCATACCTGACAACACCAGAAAAAACTCTGGTTTTTTTCTTTCCTCTGAAGAAATATGTTCTCACCAGAAGCATTTTCATCTGTACACATAGATGAACAACATACAAAAGGCTGAACTGAAATTCAGAGTATGTTTGTTTCATGTAAATGTAAGGTATTTATTGCTATTGGCCTATAAAGACTCAACTGATACTGTTTTATGGGACTAGTAGGAATACCTCTAGGAATTACCTGTACTCTAATATAGCACTTGTAGATGTATACAGTGGTATTTTGACAAATGGAAAAAATCATAGTGTAACAATAGGGAGAAGATAGCTGTGGAAACCTTTCTGTCTGAAAGGGAACATGACAAAAATGGAGACTGTCCAATGGACCCTGGAATTCTGGGGGACGGTGTGTAACATAGGAATCCTCTGCAGAGCTATGATTTTCTGTGGACTGTGCTGTGAAGGATGGAAAAGAGACTTGTTCGAAATTTTACTTCTGTAACTGAAAAATCGAAGTATTCCTTCATTTTGATTTGCAGGGTACTTGGATATCTGGAAGCCCAGTTGCCAAGTTGAGAGGGCTTTATGCTATAGGTCTATCCAGAAAGTATCTTCGTGATTCTTCAGAGCAAGGAAGTGTTTGGCACTGATTCTCTCCTTTGTGAGATTACACAAAGCTTCACCTCATTATATATAAAAATATATACTTACATATGTCAACAGATAGTGGCTTTTGACCCAGAACACTCCCTCCCTCTCTCTCCCCACCCCCCGCCATCCCCACCCCCGAACATGAATACATTCCAAGTGTTTTTAAATAGGTATGTTAACATTATTGATAAATTATCAATACATGAAAGGAAGTCTGACTAATGGCAGCTAATTACACACAGAAACAGTCTATTGGTAATGCAAAATGACTGTTGGTGAAATGCAGACTAAATGAACTCAACAATTGTAGGATACTAATGTAATTATGTTACTGTCATTGCATTTAATTAGAGAACCGAAGTTTTACAGAGAAAGGTCTTACTGTTTCATAAAAAGCAAAACCTGCTGCCTTGCAAACAAAGATCTTATCTGAAATGTAAACAATGAAAAATAAGGATGTAGTTTCATATAATTCTTAGTTTGATCTTTCTTACAGAGGTGATATTTTCTCCCAGAGCTAACCATGTCTTCCTCCTTCCACTTTTGAAAGAGATCTAATGATTTTATGACTATAGGATATACAGGATCAGCCTGCGTGGACACACAAAATTGTGTGAACCAAGTCATCGCAAACCATGTAGCTGCTAGAAGGAACCCTAGGAGTAAAGGTAGGCTGTACGGCTGGGAGTGGAGCAAGAACAAGACCACCTCTTCAGACAGCTGCCTGCATTAGAACAGTTCCAACACCCTGTGAAACTTCATCCCAATCTTAATATATTTTTCTGTCTCTGTGAGATGGGCATTCCATGTTTTCTTTTTCAAAGTTTGTTTCTAAAACAAGAGGCTAATCCTGTTAATTCAATAACTAAAACATGCTAAACCTGCTTTGAAAGCAGTGGTTTTCCAAATAAGTGCAAATAATATTTAAATATTCTGTCTTCCAGATTTTCATTAATACCTTTGAGGTTTATGATTACAATTGTATAAGATGCAGATGGCACTATATGTCTTCCCAGATTAATTTTAAAAGTTGTTTGGGGTAGGCGATTACTCAGAATAAGAGTTGGAAATTTTGATAAGAAATTATATTATACAGAAGTGTAACGCATAATACAAGACAATAATTTACATCAGTTATGAAAACTGTAAGTAATGTAATAAAATGGTGTTTTCTATATGTCAGGAGAAAGGAAGGAGAAGCACGTAGTGAATTGCGAAGGCTGGGTATTGCCACTTGGGGTTTTAAACAGTGTAGTCCCTGAAAATATCAAGTTGAGGTGATTCATGGATGTTAGACAATCTTCCTCCTTCTTGCAGTAGCACGAATAGTGTCATGAAGGTCAGGAGGAAAAAGAATAAAGAGTATCTCCAAATAAATTGAAAGTAGGCAGCTGGCATAGAACAAGCGAAGGCTGTGGTAGAAATGGCGAGCATGAATTAGTAAAGGTACGCCACGACATGCATGCTGCTAGTTAGTTGAAATAAAAGGAAACAGGAAACCATAGAAACTGCTTAAAACAGAGAAGGGTAAGGCTGTTTTCCTAATTGCCCATAAAAATAAATGTAAAGAAAGTATAGTAGATATAAAGTATTGCTAAATAAAACTAGAAAACCAGAAAAACGATTAAAAGCTAGGCTCAGAGCAGTTAATATCTGACATTCCTGCCTAGTATGAGGGAAATAACACTAACCAATTGGCCAGAATAACATAAACTCAGCCAATATGTGTAGAGTTACCTACACATATCCTAATCCTAATTGATTTCAGAGGGTACTTGCAAAAGTAATACTGTGAGGTCTGAGGAAGTAGCTTTTGATTAGGATAATTTTGTTTCAATATAAATGAAAACTGCCTTTTCTAACTTTGTTGTACTTGTTCCAGAAATTGTTATTCATGTAGAGACTCATTGTTTGAATAGGGGGGGGAAAAAGCGATCCTCAAGGCTTTTGAAGCAATTCCTCAAACTGAATGTACACAAGCCTGTGGCACGTGTAGTAAGAACAGCAGTGACAGGTCCAGAGTCAGAAAACAATACTAAATTAATAAGTCTTTGTCTAGAAAAAGGAAGGTTTCTAGGATGATCTTGTTGGCTCTGCGCTTTGGAGTATATCAGAATGGACAGCGCCTTAAGGATCAGAATTCCTAAATTCTAATTTCATCTCTACTACAGTTTCATTAGCTGTGACAGTTTGACAGACTGATAAAGGCACTGAAAATTACTAGACCTTTATTAACATTTGAAGAGGCTGTAGTATTTGTGGGAATATTTTACTGTGAGTGATTAGTAATGCATCAGTTGAGTTGTAATCCACCCCTAAAAATGGAGGATTCTCTAGTCTTACCTAAGAACAATGCTGTGAGACTTATGATTTGTTACAGTCTTGTGCAATATTAACTGATCGAAACTGCTAATGCAGAGTAATGCCTGTGGAATCTCATCTAGGAGAAGCTTTTAATGTATTAAAACCTATAATGAGAGAACTAAAGGCTATTTCTCTGTAATATGCTATCAAAAATGCTGTTCATTAGAGTTCACTTTCATAAACATTTTTGCGTAGGATGTTTTACAGAGACACAGAATAGACGTGCACTACACTGATTTCCAATGCTGTGCCAACTAATACAGAGTTTAGTATGTCTTTTAAACTGAAGACTATATATTACTGCTTCTGAAAATGTACCGTATTCTCAGGAGGAACTGATGCTCTGAGTCTTGTAATGCAATTACCTTGAGACAAGATGATCCTGTGCTAAGATTATCCCCTAAAAAGATTATCTTCTGACACAGTCATCCTCTGACAAGATTATCTGTAGAGATGATGTTGATAATTAGCTAGGGATGTGGAAGACTGATCTAGAAAATGAAACCAGAGTGCGAACTAGACTGAGCACTTAGTTGAGCCTCAACACTGTATGAAAGTATGGAGTATGTTAAATTGTTTGTATCCATATGAGGGTTCAGACTGACTTCAGATGGGGGTTGGTAGGGAAAAAACCATGAGCAATTTTTTTGCAAATCTTAGAACTGGGCATTTCTACTTTAATTGGTCAATCTCTACTTTCACTGAAATAGATTAAAACCTATTGTATTAATTTCATGGCAAGTGTGCATACTACTTAGCTTAAAATACATAGTACGCACATGGAACCTGAAATAATGGATTGATTATTTTTGTCTGATAATTGCTATTCATCAGAGACATTTTCTGCTTGCAAAAACAAAGTCATGCTTGGTGTTTTCTCTTAGAGGTGGAAAAAGATAGATGATGTCAATGTCCCTTTGTATGTTTGCTTACCAAATGCATTGATTCTTGATACTAACATAAGGTTCCTAACGCAGGATCCTCATACAGTGAGTAAAAAGAGGATTTTACTGTTTCCAAGGAAAGAAAATATGAAAACATACTGGTTTAATGTCAGATCTTGAAGCCTCTGCAAGGTTGAAGCAAATAGTGTTATTGCCACCAAGAAGCTGTAAGCTTTAGGAGAAAGTTAATGTATTGGAGAGTGTCCAAATATGAAATGATCAAAGGGACATAGGTCTGAAGGTTTCAGCTATGCTGATGAGTTGAAGAACAAGAAGTTACAAAGCCAAACTTTGAGCTGACCTTAAATACTCACGGGCAACACTTACTTAAACAAACATTGTATTTTTTTAATGATAATTAAATGAATTTTTTGAGTTTTTTTCAATTAACCTAAATGTGGATGTTGCATTTGGAGGTATTAAAGTGCTGTAGAATTAAATATGATTTTGATTCTATCTATCAAAGTCACCTGAAATCAGCAGTTAGTCCCTCAAGTTTGTAATCTGTTGCTTCTACTATGCACATAGAAAACTACCTCTTTTAGGGAAAGAATCCTCCACTCGTATTGGCAATCTTCAGAGTGCCAAATCAGCGGGAAGTGAAGAAATCAGTCTTTGACATTAAGAGTTAGGAAGGATGTTGGAATGTGAAGGGAGCGGAGGATTTGTTTTTACCCTTTCTTTCTATATCAAACTATAAACACAGATCATCTTGGTCAGCTAGCTTTGGAATAGCCAAGAGAAAGGCTTAGAGATACCCTTGAGCAATGGCATATCAGCTGTCTGCTAAATCACAGAGCCATCATATACATGACAAATTTTCTCTCACTCTACACTCTTCTCAAAAGAACTCTGTGGCTGAAAGAACAAAAAGCATGAAATAGTCTTGAAACAACTCCAGTGGGTAAGCCTGCTAGCTAGGATTGACCTACAGCTTTTGCACAGGGAAGAGCACAACGCTTTCAATAATTCTGTTTACAGTATTCTTAGTCTGCCATCCTTCATTTTTTATTACATTCCTCATTTGAATTAAAAAATGATAAAAAATGAAATATTTTAAGTAATCTATAGACATCAGATATTTCTTGATCACTCATCCTTCTCTGAAAAAGACTCAGTAAAATCATCGCAATAAGAATGTATTCCCCTTTTGTTCCAAGATGAGCTTATGTCTCTGCATTAATTCCTTTTCTTCTATTCCACAGATAATTAATAGAAGATACTGGGAAGTACTTAACTTTACTTCAACCTATTTGAAGTTTATTACCCCTGTGACTCATACATCACAACCACCAAAAATGGATAAATTGTAAAATCTACAATACTAAATCTTCACTTCAAGGACTACTACTCCCAAATCTCCTAGCAGTACATTTTTAGACTGCCCTTTCTAATAACTTAGTTTCCCACTGAGTAAAAAGCTTTTGCCATGTTGAAAATGGAGCAGTGTTATTCTTAGCTATTTGATTCTCAAACGTTCAGTTCTGCTATGGTTCAAGTGGCAGCTCCTTCACCTACTCATTCAGCAAACCATTTTTATGACATTAATATAAAACATTTCTTTGTGACATGTAGTAATTTGATCAAATTGTCATTTGATTGATGTGATTAAAATTCATTTGACTACATCTAAATTCTTATATATCTTAAACATTGAACAAGACATTTTGAAAATGGCATGGAATTCAGAAGGCTCAAACACTTTGCTGCTTCTTTAAGTTTAATAAGATCTGGTAATATTTTCCTGCATCGTAGGAATGCTTGTAATACCCACGTGCAATTTACTTGTTTGAGTTTGAAGACGAAATAACACGGCATTTTCCATGAGATTTGAAGATAGTTAGCTATGTGTCAGAAATTACTGACTAGATAGAAACAAAACTGAATTTTAAAATTAAAATCAAAGAATGAAGATAATTTTGAATGAAGGAAAATTTGTTCATAGCACAAGATGAGAAAAACATTGAATGTGAGAGACCAAAGAGAGCTTTAGCAATGGCTAAATTAAATTTTAAGTCCAAAGTAGACAGAAGATTAACCTCTATATAGCACACTTTTTATCAGGTCTTAGATGTTAAGGCCTGAAGAGACAATGGTCATCATTAGTTCAATCCCAAATCAGTACTTGCTCTGTGACATATGCAAATTCCCCAGTTTGATGGGGAAAATATATCTGTTAGAAAGCTTCCTAATCCTGATTTTCAAATGAAACAAATGCCTGGAAGTTCTAAGTAGATACTCAACAGAACATAGAGAATGTGTATGAGATCTATGATAAGAAAAATATAAGTTTACAACCCAATTTTTTTAAACGCTGATTTTAATGTTAGTACTTCTGTACTGTATGGAGGCACATAGCTATGTACTGTATGGAGGCACAAGTATATATCATGTGAGCAGATGACACAAATATATTGTGTGTATTGAAATCTGGTGGTATTTCATACTCCATAATGCATTCACTCTAAACTACACTAAATATATTTCTAAAAGTCTGTTTTAGGTAGTGAGAGAAAGACTCTTCAGCAGCACTTCCACTTGCTTTAGTTTCATTTGAAGGAAGTTTGTGAAATGATAAGTAGTAGCATAATCAAATGATGAGGAAACGAATCAACAACTAATTAATCTGATATAATTCAAAAGCTTTTCTGAGCATAGAATGTAAAGGACAGTAACTTCTGGTCATCTTTGAGTTATGCAGTTTGTTTCGCAAGACTGAGTTTTGATCAATTTTAAGAAAATACAGTGTCCTAGTATAAAGTAAAATAAGCATTCGGATCTAATGACTCTTGTAGCTAGCTCACTATTAACAAAATCACTTGTGAACAGATTTGGCATCACTATGAAATAAAAAAAATATTTTAGTAGTGCTTTCCCACTAACTTTTTGCATCTTCTCTGTAACATTTACGTTTACATCAGTTTTATCCAAAGTGATTTATTCCTTTGAGGAAAAGAGTGAGATTAAAAACATACTATTGTACAATATCCACAAGTTCCTTCTGGACTCTGTTACACCTGTTCTAGAATTAGATATGCTTTTACAGTCTTTGTCCTACACTGCTAAGTCTTCCACTGTGTAAAATGGGAAATCCCTTAAGAAACTGTTTGTATTCGGAAGCTTAAAAACATCGCTTTTTTTGTTGTGTGAAGATTCTTAAGGGAACGCAAAACAAAAGGATAATGCCAACAGAAGATATTGAAAAGAGCTCTAGTGTTCAGAATCACATTATATTATTTGAGAACATATTTTATAGTATATGCAGAATTCAGGTTGAGAGATCTTCCACTTAACCTCCCCCTGTTCTCATAACACACAACTTATTAGGAATTATTTACAGGGCGATGATTCTTTTGATATTAAATTAGCCCAAAGCCAGGTGTCCTTAAAGCAAATAATTAGATAAATAAATAAAAGGGGAAGGATTGTGCACAAAATTCATCATTTGTTTGTAATATTTTTACTCGGAAAATGAACTGCGTTGTTTTCCCCTCCTTTTGTTTCATTACGACTAGAATTTCAATTCTAACTCAAAACAGCTCACCAGAAAAACAGCAAACGAGGCACGACTGTTGTCCCAAAGAAACGTAACGTTGTGAAAACAGTTTATGTCAAGATTTTACTTTTATAAGTGTTGAGCCCTACCTTGCTGCACTAGTACTTTTCAGTGATTTTATTCATGGATCAAAGTACTGCTCAACATGAGTAAATGTCCAGGGACTGTTTATGTAAAGATCAAAGATATACATAAGCAGGCAAACTTATGAAGTGTAATTGCACCATGGTCCACTGCTTACTAAGGCCCAGGAAGCAGATTCTGAAGATCAGGAAAGGCAGCCTCAGCACTACTGGTCCCGTGCTGCACTGCTTGCACTAGTACCAATGCCAGCTATGCTGTGCCATGACATGTAAACACAAGTGAAAGCAAGAATCTCAGCAGTATTTCTGTCTTTTGATGCCAACCTGCTAAGTTGCACATAATTCGGTATGCTGAGATATACTGAAAACAGAGTCCACATTTCAGATATTTTAAAAGTAGTTCTCTTAGTATACATGCAGCAGTTTCTTTATGCCAAAAGGCCTTTCCTTTTAATTTTCTTTGCATTTTTCCTTTGCTAAATTATTGCCAGTCTTCCTCTGCTAGGGTGTATTTTTGACAAAGAGGAATTTCCCTTTGAGTTGAAAATGTGACATCCACTAAGAGGTAGTTCTCATTGCATGTAGCTGCAGGGAGAGGAGAACTCATTTGGAACCTACTTGGAAGTGTGTGATCCAAGCAAAGAGCAATGTCGGAAATAGTGAGAGCCTAAAGTTCCATTCAACTCAGGGAAATGAGTCCTGGGCTGTGAATATTAATACCAAAAATTCTGGAAGCAAGGCATACTGTCAAACAGGAGACATATTATGTGCACAGGCTTTTTAATCAGAAATAACATGCAGGTAGTTTTTCACCCAATTTTTTTTTGTTTGTTTTTTTTTTTTTTTTTTGTTTTGTGGTTTTTTCTTTTTTTTTAATTGGAATGCTTTCATAGAGGAAGCAATATATCAGAGGAAATAAAATCACTATTTTTTCCCACACCTGGTTATATTTATTGTCAGCCATTCTCTAGTATTTTTAAGCAGTTTTCCACTTTAAAAGTCATCTCCAATGGAGAGATAAACTGTCTAAAAAAATCACTTTTTTGGAAACTGGGTGATTGACAAAATATTCTTTGTGTGACACTGTTCTCATACCAAGAGTTGAAAATATAAATTTGGGTGGGAAAAGGGAGTCTTTCCCTCAAGTTAAAGGAAAAAAATATTTTCAGTAGTTGAGGCGGATACTTGTGGTTTCAGGATTCTTCTCACAGTGCTGAATGTTTCAGCCAGGTGTAGAAGCAAGGTACAGGATCAACAAGAAGACCATTATACCTCTAGGCTTTCTGAGGAAAAAATAGTTCCTGTGTTTCCATTGACCTGTGTTCTCAGAGCATTTTCTCTAGGATGAAATGGCAGCGTGGTGATAAGACATTCACAAGTTTTATAATTCAGTCTGAGACTCAGAGAAATAAGAAAGCATAAATAGAAACAGAAAAAGGGTTAGCTCATTTTGTCATTTTCCACATCAAAATGTTACTCCAAGTTAATTTATGGAGCTAAGAGGCAACAGAAGTGTTGTTATTATTAAAAATAAAATAGAAAACAAACCCAAGAACCTGTGATTTATTATTCTCTGTGAACACAGGTATGACATTATTTTGAAAAAAAGATATAAAACTATGAAACAATATAAATAACTTTCTGCAAATGGAATGTTTTGTAAATAAAGCATAGGGATATTTCATATCTTCACCATCCTTTGTAAAAGAAGGTAAGTGTGTGTTTGAGAGCAGGTCATTAATTATGGGAAGTGACCAAAATCTCTTCTTATCCCAGAGAAAGCTTTAAGGCAAGTAATGAGAACATGTACAAATGTCTCTGATCTTTAAACTAATTTGAATACATTCAAGCTTGAATTCATAGTCTGAGAAACTGAAATCAATTTAACTTTAATTCATCTGGTAGCTGAGAAAGGAAGCCTGACTGGCGGAGGGTATGTACCACATGTAGAAGTTATATCTGTATTTGAAATCAGTTATTGCTGTACGCTGTACTTAGTAGCATAACAAAGGTAAAGACAAAGAGCCTAACGGTGACCCTGCAACATTTATTTGAAAATTCAAGCATGTTCCCATTCTGCTTGAAGATAAAACCCAGGTCTGTTCAAATAGTTAATTAGAAATACAATAAAAAACACTTAGACAACCTAGAGTTAAAGAAACACAGAAGACCCAGATTCAGGACTTTGCTATTCTCTATTTTGAGCAAGAATTTACATCCTTATTCACTGTCCTAATTCCTAGGCTATTAGGAAGTAAGTTTTGACCCTAACATTTCAATCTGTAATGACATCTTTTGGCTCACGTAAGTTAAGATGTAAGGGGAAAAAAGCAAGACAGATACCACCCCCCAACTTTATCTAAGAATACTCCCAGCTAACTCTACCATGATAACAGCCCCCCTTACCATTACAAACTAGGCACATCATAGCACAGGTTTCAGTTCTTTTTAAATGCATTGTAGCTGTAGACCCCATTTGGTAAAAAGAAGAAAGAACATAATAGAAATCAGAACAGTATTAACGAAGCGCTTTCTTTCCTCCCCCAGCTGTGATGGAGGAGTCAATTAAAAACAGGTGTTATAAAAGATTGTGGCCTAGTCAGAGCAGTAATGGTGGGTGGTTATGGGTTGTAGCTTTGCAGTATTGAACCTGCGATAAAAGATTGTTAAGTAGAAAAAGTACATACAGAGATATTAGAAAAGAAGTTAAGGAAGCAGTAAAGGATAGAAAGGGACAGTATGCTATGCCATGCTAGATTATACTACTTAACTCTCTTTGTGGCAGAAGGAGATGGGTATGAGTTTTCTGGTTTTCTGTCTTCAGTGTAATATGAAGTGATCGTCCTAGAGGCAAAAAAGCTAAGAACTAATGAACTCCAGTATGGGGAGAGGCCTAAAGCTGGGCACAAGCATTTAGGGAATGAGATTGAGTTTTCTGTTAGCCTGAGAGCAGTGAGCCTTTCTGTCAGACAGAAGAGGTCATGGGTGAGAAATTCTCAGCTAGACCAAGCTTGATTATAAGGGGTATGACAGAAATTGAAATTCTGACATATCCAACATAGATGCTTCTTAAGGACAAACCAGCCTCACAAAGCAACAGCCAACAAAAACCTCATTTGTTTGGGCTTTTTATTATTGCATCTACTCTTTTGATCCTCTCTGTACAAAGGGAGTACAGCAGCTCCTTACCACAACTTGTAAATGAAGCATGGTAGTTATATCTTTCTAAATGTGACTTTTTTAATATTACTTTTTTAAACTGAAGATGTATGTATTGAATTAGTGGAATATATAGGTATTCATATTCTGTGTTGCTATTCTTTCACCAGTCTCCCTGCAGGTGAAATTTACTTCTGTGCTTTCACTGTAAAGTATAATTGCATTCTGTGCTCAGCTCTGGCTGGGCTTAGGAACAAACATGATTTGTTTGTAATCGCTGATGCTTCTGAGATTGAATAGTGAATAAGCCCTTGAATTTTCAGGAATGTTTGAAGTGTGTATTTGTGTGTTACTGGTAAAAAATGTAGGAACAAAGAAACTCAAAATTAAGTCCCTCCTACTACCAGTAATTATATACTTCACATGTACAATTAGCAAAAGTGTTGAAGACCTGTATCTCTTCTTTACCTCTTCTGCTCCAGATTGGCATCCAGACCCCTTGTTTAGAAACAGTTTCTTCACCAAAAGGGTTGTCAGGTATTGGAACAGGCTGCCCAGGGAAATGATTGAGTCACCATCCCTGGAGGTATTTAAAAGATGCGTAGATGTGGTGCATAGGGCCATGGTTTAGTGGTGGACTTGGTAGTGCTAAGTTATCGGTTGGACTTGATGATCTTGAAGGTCTTTTCCAACATAAATGATTCTGTGATTCCATATCCATTTGGCACAGAGGTAAATGGCTATAGAAGTGTGTACGAGGACAAAATTTCTATCTAAGCTGAATGTCAGGACAGAATACCAGCCCTTTAGCTAATACGTCTCAACCAAAGGCATCATTATTCTTTTGGGAGCAACACTTCTCATCCAGAATAACTCTGGCTTTTATATATCAATTAGCATTAATGCAAAAAAAAAAAAATCAAAGCATTGTTATTTTAGTCACAATTAAGATTTTTAATACCTTATTTCAGCCTTTATTTTAGACTGTATTCTTTTCAATATTTCCTTAACCATATTAAATTATTCCCTATCATAGTTGTTGCATTAATGGTAGGAGTCTAAGGAGTGGCTGGGGAGAGACCCTACCGTTGAGTCACGAGGTTCAGACAGGACCCCCTTGTTTTCTAAACTCCTTCTCCAAGAGGAGTCTAGGAGCGGCTAAATCCAGTCTTAGTCTCAGACTTGGTCAACCATTTATTTTCTAAGGGTTGTAGAAGTAACCACTCATCAGAGTATTTGTTGTTAGTACCTAATTTGCCAGATGCCCCAGCCGGTGGCATTCAATGAGAACGATCACGGCTAGATTAATGAATGGTACGATTTATTAAAGCAACTGTCACACAGGTTCTTTGGATTACCGGTGATACAATTGCTGGTTACAAGACACACACAAATACTAAGACGATGAGTAACACTGCTAGGCTACAAATGCATTAAGCAAATATGAAGCATTGGAGATTTAAAGTGAAGCTATAGAGAGGTTTCTAAGTTCTCCTGGGGAAACAGTTGGTATAACCAGATATTTTGATCTTACCCAAAGGCGTCCCAGCGCGGGGGAAGGAGGCTCAGCCTATCAACTGGTCCCAGAAGTCAGAGTGGTACACAATGGTATCTTCCCCAACACCCTCTTTCTCTTCACACATTTTATACTATTTTTTATCCTTCAGGTGGAGCTTGAGTGGCTCTAGTCATACATACCTTTATTATGATTGGTGTAGAATTTCCTCACTTTACTTTTAAAAGCAAAGAGTAGAAGAAATTCAAAGCGCATCCCCAGTGAGGGATGGTCGCACCTTAGAGGCGGGTAACTTTTGGGGTGGAGGTGTATTTTGGTATTATAATAATACTATAGTGAGCAAAGTTCACCAAAAGGACAGCATTTTGTCAAAAGTGTGATGGACTGTAGGCTGCAAATATGCAGCGTACCAGCTCCGTGGTACCTCGAGTTCCCATTTATCACAGAGCCTGGCCATGATGCCTCCAACCACTCCACCCTCCGGACAACTCCTCTCAGAGTCAGTATGCCAAGTTCTCCTGGCCTTGCTGACATCTGTGGTTACTAGGGAGCTTCTGTGGAATGGATTCCTCACACAGCAGCTGCACTTCACCCTGACAGCTTCTTCAATGCTGTACCTTTTCTAAAAACATCAGTTTAATTTCTAAGTCACCTCCAGTGATTATTCCACAATAGTATATTGTTTTTCTTTGCTTAAATCCATCTCAGGCAATGAAAATTCTGTTTAATTTACAAGGCTCACTCCTGTTTTACATCACTGGAACTGTAAGGAGACATCGGCCTTCTTGGTGCCTTTCTATTTAACCAGTAGTTTTCTCAGTGATGTACAAACTCAGATGCTCTTCTGACAAAATGTTGATAGCATTAAAGAGGGTTCATTGTCTCTGAAAGACTGCAGTTAGTAAGTGAAGTTGTTTCCTAGTGCCGAGAACGTAAACTGTAACAGAAGGAAAAAAAAACCCTCCTTTTTGTGTTTTAAAAGGGTAACACCTAAATGATGATGATTTAGTTTTGGTCCTATCAGAGGACCTTAGCATGATACTGTGTGAAGATGAAAAACTGATTCTTGTTGAAGTAGTAAGAGCAGCATACTAAATTTTCAAATACAGTATTGCGTGTTTTTTGATTAATATTAGAAGACAATGGGCTTTTAACTATTTATGCAGCATTCTCATTGAAGTATTTAACTGCCTGAACAAAATATTAGTATCAAGAATTCAGAGGTAACCTCTAGAAAGTAAACATTTGTTTGCCTTTCGAATGCAGTCAGAAATCTTGTGCCTTCCCTTAGAATTTGCTGATTATGGCAAAGATTTTTGTCTGTTATCATATCTGCTTATAGTATTTTTGCTATGCAAATTCTCCACATGGAATCATAGTACTGTGGCGGCATTTATGTTACGTTAATAGATTACAAATGTACTAAATACCAGGGAGAGGTTTTCCTGTTGAAACCTTCTTCAGTGTAATTTCTGAAGGAAATATAAACCACCTCCCACTTCTACAGTACCTTTAGATACTACCAAAGTCAATGTGAGCAGAATGTATGCACTATGCAACAGAAAATATTTTGCTGTATCCTAACTATTTTAACTTGCTTTATAGCCCCGTTTCCTTCTGAAGTTTAAGCCCAGCTACCATTTTCAATTTAGCTTCATGTGCACTCTAGCAATGCAAACTCTTGTTTTGTATTTCATAAAAGTAGATCAGGGAATGCAATACTGTTCCTTTGGCAACAATTAAGAGAAAATGAAAAAACAGTGTTTTCATCCTGTGAAGTTGCCTACACCAAAAGTGACAGCTCAGTTGTAATGTAGGCCTCCAGCTTATAAACATGTAGGCAGGTAAGACATTTAACTTGTCTGAGTATTCCCTTTGAACTAAATCAGATTATTCACTTGTGTAAAATTGCTCAACTGCCTAAATGTTTGCAGGATCAGGGCCTTAGATTGCAAACATAAACACCAAAGTAATTTCCCTCTTGCTGTGCTGTTTAGCGCTGCTCTCCCATTCAGTGCAATTGAAGTAGTGGATGGGCCGTTTTTAACTCCTATGTTCTATTATCAAAGGCTATAGTGGGAGTATAGGGGTACATAAACACATTTTTTAATTATAAAACATAGTAGTTGAAAATATTTCTATAGCAAGTAAAATCATAGTGTTAAAAAAAAAAAAAAAAGAAAATCACTATTCAAAGATGAAGGGGAGACTCTGGGGATCAGAGCGGTCCTGGTCATTAAATTCCTGCACAATTTCAAATGACAGGATTTTTAAAGAGACGATATCACATAGTCCAGGATTATATTTAGGTTTGTTGGCAAAAGGGTTTTTGAACACAAAGACTTCTGTTAAATTAATAAAATAAAAGGGAATAGCTTTGCAAGCCAAATGAAATCCATATCTTTGTTAGCATCTCCTTGATAACTTTGTAATATCAGCTGGGTTTTCAGCTCTTAGGAGCTGACTGATAGTGCTTGTTAAGTCCTGGTTATCTTTCTGAGTGTATCTTTTGACATTCTAAATATCATCTTGATAAGATTTGCTGGGCAATTGAATTCTGTATCTTTGAGACATTCACAGCAGAGTGATTCACAACTTAGAAATAGAAATGACCATGCTTTAGTTTTAAATTTTTTAGGTTTAAGTTCTTTTTTACCTAGGATCTCACAGGATGCTCAGATAGATGTTCTAGCATATACTTGTCATTCTGCCATGATTAGCTTAAAGCAAGGTCTTCATTACAATGAAGATATCATCTCAGAAATGACATGAAATTCATCACTGTAATTTCATCCTCCATTTTCTTTGTCTACCAATCAGTAACTAATCTTATATTGGCCTTGGAAAATAAGATACTGATAATAGAGAACATCTCCTTAGGACCATGTATTCTATAATCCTTTCAGGCTTAGTTACTTTTGAAGTTGCATGCCTATATATCTTTGATTTCTGTTTAGAGGCTCTTTGACTCTTTTCTTATTACAGGTCTCTCTTACAAAAAAAGATATTATTCCATATTCTCACAAATACGGGCTTTTTTAAAAGGACTCCTAGGTATATGAATTCATTCCAGTCATTTCTCCACTCTGCCTAAAATGGCTTTTAATGAACACATAAATTTCCAAAATACACAAATCATCTTTTAACACAGTAGTGTAAAAAAGCCAGTCTTTCTATAGGCAAGGTACTGATGCTCATATTCAGAAATATCAGCTGAAACATGTATGGAGTAGTAAGGGAGGGTGTTACTTTTCAGTGGTAAATCTATGGATGCATCCTCACTCTGCACCTCCGTTACATAGATGAAAAACTGCTGAAATATGACCTTCAGCAAAACCTAAAGATGTGTCTGAAGCGTAGGAAAGAGCTTGTATCCATCCTGACAGTCTGCATGGACCCAAATTTGTATCTGACCATGTGGGTCTAGAACAGATGCTGTGTATCCATTCTGTTATCATGGCACTCTCCTATAGGTGACAAGCTACTTTTGTGGCTCTCTCTGAAAGAGCCCAGACTTCAGCTGCCACAACAGATAGGACTGCAGACAAAGGGTTTCTTGATTGTGCTTTGAACAGTGTGGACTCCAGCAACTGAGTTAAAAGCCTTCTGTTGGCTGAAATGAAGATGTGCCATTCTGGGTCAGGGAGCTGCTCACAGGGTTACAAAGATGCAGGTTCCAGGTGCACTAGGAGCAGAATGTATAGAGTGCTGCTCAAGGACATTCATCGTGAAATGGATGCTTAAATGGAAACGGAAATCTTTAAAGTGTTAAAATTTGAAGGTGTTACAATCTCATAAATTGCATGGTTTCAAAAAGTGCAGTAACGATGGTAATAGGTAAGCACTGCACAACATAATGCCCTCAGTGGTGAACAACACCTTTCAGAAGTTACTTGCACACTGATATTAGTCTGTGTATATAACTCATGCATATCACAAGCATCTTCTTGTACCACCTCTGTTTTACAGTTGAAAAAGTTCAAATTATCTCTGTTTGTGTATAATAGCAGGAAAGAAGGGATATATAGAGGTGGTCTGAATTGCAGACCAGAGCTTAGAGATTCTTTTCTGTCCATTCTCCTTCTTCAACCTGCTCCCTTCTGAAAATGATTCACCTTGGACAAGGGGTAGAGTAAGAGGGCAGAGGACACTCCACTTTCAAAAACAGAGCATACTAGATCTGTAAATCAAGATAAGAAGCTGCAAAAGCTCCTCTAGTTTCTTTCCTTTTTTTTTTTTTTAATGCATCTAACAAGATTAATTGTCTTTTCAATTGTTTTTGAACTCTGGAAGTTGGTGTGAACACTAAGAATGGCATTTGTGCCTTTGCAGGCACTGAAGCACTTCTAAAATGCAAATTATCAATGAACTGAAATTATTTTATTGGATTTATGAAAGAAAGGCAAAGGTTGATTAAGTGTTGAGTCTTGGGTGGTATTTAATTGGTAACCATTGGATTAGGAAATAGAGTTACAATAGTTGGTACAGTACAAATGGGATACAGGCTGTAAACAATGAATGCTAATAAACTCAACAAGTACTCAGTATATGGGCAACAGCAGCCTGTTTGGAGGAAGAGATTACTTCACTCATACAAAGCCAAAACCAAAAAATGAATCAATCTTTATAAGAAATATGATTTCTTGCCTGCCCCTTTGCTGTGAGCTCTGAGTGTTCTCATGTAAAACTTCTGTTATGTTTGTGCTAAATTCAAAAGGGGTCACATTAGCCTCCTCAAAACTGGGGTGAGGAAAGGTGTTCACTGCAGTAAAAGCATCTGGGACAACACTGTGGCCTCAGGTCATGGTTAAAAGTTCCTGTACCATTTGTGGCAGACCTGATTTAAGAGTTCACAACCTGCCCCTTGCTGCTGTGAGTAACCGTGTTGTTTGCCCTCAGCTGTCTTTATTTAAATCGTTGTATAACTCATCTCACAACTGAGGGAGGGGGTGGGGGGGTGGGGTGGAGAGGGGGGAAGAAAAGACTGAATTTAAAAAGCCAGTGAAAAATTGACATAGAAAGCAGATTTCTGTGAAATGGGTTACTTTTAACGCAGATCAGGGCTTGTTTTGTTTCGTTTTGAACTGCTCCAGCACAGAGGATCTGATTCATGACAACATGGTTATGTGGAGTCATCGTCTCAGGTACCTGTGAACACCAAGTGAGCATGTATTGTCGTGGTCATCCTGTCACACATGACAGTGTGTCAATCTAGTTTGTCAGTTTCAGCTTATGGCTGGAAGGCAAATGTCCTTGGAGTTTCTCAAATCTCAAAGCTGTGTGGGTCCTTTAGCTGAAATCACAGCATAATTAATTCAGGAAAGACTTATACTCCAGTTGTGCCTATTAAGCAAAAGTTTGGCCTTGTGGAAGTTGACAGCAATGGTAGTCTTGCTGTTAATGGCATTGAATTTTCATCCATTATGCCAGAAAAATAGTGGAGGGCAAGTTAGAAACAGTACTATGGGTAACTGTGGTGATGCAAACTGTACAGATGAGCACAGGAGAAGCTGCACGCAAGTTTGAGTAGTGAAGGACAGAGACTTTGATAGACAGGAATGGAACACTTCACGCTGTTGTCTCTTCATGTTGGAGAATACACTGCTCCTTTGGATCATTCCTTTTCTAAAAACATAGAGGTTAATGAAGAGCCAGCACTTACCTCAAAAAGAGTAAAAACTGTCTGTTGGGCTACTCTTTCTGGTGGTATTAGCTCACAGGCTTCTCATGGCTCAGCATTAGAGTGAAAATAAGGAGAGATCCAGCTACTGAAGGAAGCTTTAAAAAAGAGAATGGTGAAGGGCAGTTGAGCGAAGTAGAAGGGGAAGGAACACAGTGTTTATCCATAACAATGACATTTCCAGTTTTTCCCTAGATAATTCATTTTTCCATTACTGAAAATGGTTATTCTGACTGGGAGAATAACTACAGAAGGCTTTTTTAAGAAGCTCAAAAATATGAAATGAGCAAGCTACACTTTAATAGAATTGAATCACTTCAAAGCATACATTAAAAGCCTGCTGGCAAATTTCTCGGGTGGCTAGCTACACACAGCAAAAAAAAACCCATATTTGTGGAGGTGTGGTTTAGCAGGCCACTTCTCTGCACTTACTGGTGTTTGTATATTTGTCACTTCAAAGGTGATGAATTAGAAATATCTAGCATCATTAAAATCCATGGGAGTTTTCTCTTGACCTTACTGAGGCCAGAATTTTCCCCATTATCACTGATCTCTTTGTTCTTCTATTTTGTCACTTTGGTCTGCAGCTGTGAAACTTTTGCTAACTTATTTTTTATCTCCTATGTAGAATTGTAATCAGTACAGGATTGGCTCCCAGGGGAGCAATTCTGCACTCACCATGTTGGTTCTTCAGAAAAAACAGCCAAACAAAAACAAACCAAACTAAGACAAATCACAAAGAAACTCAAATTTCATTTCAGGGCAAGCGACTTAGTAGCTAAAAAAGGAAAAACAGAACTCTCATCTCTTTTAGGACACAAAATCCATTTCCTGAACAGGTCTATCCCCAAAAAGCATTTTCTTTCAGCTGTTGTTTCTTTTGGTCTCTCCAAAGCCACATCCACTTGTAGTTTGGCTTTTGGCCAGGAGGAAGTCCATTAGTACAGCACATTGGAGATGGAAAACACAATGCAGCAATTTGTTAACGGAAGAGTATATTTTCATTGTATGTGAGAAAAATCATTGATTATGTGCAGTGATAAAGATGCAGGCCCTCTTTCTGTGTAGTGCTAAGTTCTTAGTTCAATAGGAACTGTAGTAGCTCCAAGTCTTTCCATATTAGCTCCTTAGCGAACCAATGCAATCAAATGTGAAATGGAAAATGAGAAAAGTAATTAATACTACCAATGGCATTTGTTTAAATGTTGCTTTTCAAAAGCACTTTAATTACAATATGCTTTTCATGTTGGTTGAGTTCATTTATATAGGGAATACAATCATTAATTATCATAATTAAGACACCTGAATTCAGCCTGACTGGCATTCCTTCCACCCTGAGTTGTATCTTTGTTTTATCTCTGACAGTTAGGCTTTCAATCAGATGTTATCTACTTTTTCCTAATCATTAAGAAATGCTTTACTAATTAGCACATGAAATTCATCCTACATCAGACTGAATTGAATCAAGGTCTATTATCTTGAACAGTAAGACACTTCAGAATTCACTAGTAATAGGGCATGAATATGTGATACAGTTCATACACATTTCATGAACCTCCACGTTACCGTTATTTTTTCAAGACTCTGCAATTAGTTATGCCATTTTCAGGTCACTTAATTCTCTCTCACTGTTTAACAGTCTGTTAGATTACAATGCTTTAAAATCATGAGTTAACTCTTCCTATGCCACGTTTTGCTGAGATGTTTCCGTTCTCCAGTAAAGATGCCTCATGTCTTGAGAAACAAGCTGCGGTGTACAAAACTCTTTCCTTGAATATTGTTTCTTAGAAAAAGAGGACATATTTTAAACTATTATTCCAGTGCTAATTTTAATTCCAAAAAATGAGTAATGGGTAACCATACAAAAACCAGAGATTCTTGCCTTGTCCCCAGGACATGCACCAATTGTGCTGAAAATTTAACCATGCTCCTCAACTGACCTTCCACTGAAGATATTGTCATCATAGATGGAATAGGCCTAACCAGCTTGGGACCAATCTAAACCTGATTAAAAGGTTTTAATCCTGTTTCTAGTAAACTGTCCTAAATGCAAGGGAGGACATGCCCTTGCCCTTCTCTGTTCTCCAAGGCACAGTTTGGTAGTTGTGAGCAGTTTTAGTTTGCCTTGATTAAGTAAGGGAAAGGATGTTGGTTTTTATATATACTTACTGTGAAACTGCCAGAACAGATGGAGTTGTATGTTATGAAAGCCAGTCTATATTACTGCACAGAGAGATTGAAATTATTCTGTACAATATTAAGACTTCTCATTTATGTAATAAAACTTGCAGGGTTACAGTCTTTGTATTCATATACTTGGCACAAATTTCAGACAGTATCTCTTGTATGTGGATTTATTTTAAATACATGAATTTATGTGAGTTTGCAGACATCTACTCTTTAATGGTTCTAAAAGGTGCAAATTTCTCATTTAGGCAAAATAAAAACACAGAAAGTTTTTGATGACTAAAAAGTAGAATGATGTGGTATAAATACCAGATATTTAGACATTATCACAAGGTACACAAACCATAATAGCAAGTGGAGATCCCGCCCATGGCTGGAATTCCTGTGCAACTACCAAAGCACAATGGATTTAGAAAACAATTTCCGTCACAACAGACCATTTCTGGGGTGTTATACTAAGTAATATCTAAATAAGTCTTCCATATTATTGTCAGGCTATGAACAAGACATGTTTGTGGATGGTGACAACTTTTTGAGGTGGAATTGCTAGAGTGGCTTTTAGCTAGATGTATCTTTGACAATCATATCCAGTACTGTGTATTTTACTACAGAAAGTGTGAGAGCTTCCTACCTATGCTTAAGGAGTGGTACTTACTATTGGGAAGTAAACATGGCTCTGTACCATTGGAATAGGACCATCTTACCTCTCCTGTCCCTATTTTAAGAGATAGGGGTGAGAAAAACATCACATTATTCAGGGTTTCTCAGTACAGAGCCATGAATGCCTCTCAAACCACGTACCAAGATCTAAGCTGTAGCTTCTAAGAGAGGAGTGCACTTTTGCGGTGTGCATCTTAAGACTTCATCCCTACTTTATATCGTATCAATTATCTTAAAGTAGTGTTGACTTTTTTTAAAGCAATGTATTCCTGACTTATAGGGGCTACTGGAGAAAAATTCTCTTTTTCTGTGCAGTTGTACTGCAGATTTATGAATGAAAGGGCTTGAATTTGCAATCTCTGAGTTAAACAGGAAGTAGCTGGTAGCAGAACACTTCCCCAAGGGGACTCATAGCTTTAGAATCGATTTCCCAGCTTGCTGACTTTGAATCTGAATTTCTTGACCTTAAGGATAAGCTGTAATGGGCTTCTGTTTCCCAGGACAGACCTGTCAAGCTTTAGTGCTCCAAGAATTCAGTTAACAATATTCTTATTTAAAAGTTGAATAAGTGGCCAGAGTTTTACAGGTGTTGACTCTTTACAACTACAGTATCTTCAAAATAATTTGTCAATGAAAGGCTCAGAATATCACAGGGCTTCTGAGATTGCCAAAATACAGTTTGTACCAGCCCCAGCTACATCTTTGAAAATTTTAATCTTTGAAGTTCAGTGAAATAGCGCTTATTAGGTCTTGGTAGCATGTGTAGGACTGGGCCCATGAAGATGAGTTTACAGAATCATTTCCCTAGCTTTGGTCCTTTAATTTCTGATAAAGAGTTACTGTGGTTGCTTAGAATTTATTCTTTTGGGGTTTCCTTCTGTAATGATTGATAGTTCATGTTGTATTTCTAGATTAAATATTCTGTTAGAAGTGTCAGCTATCCAGATGAGAAATTACGTCTTCCCTGTTTTCCCTTTTTAAGAGAGAGTTAGTGTACCAGCCTTTATGAAGCACATTCAGTGAGGAGCAGGAACAAATACCTCAACCACAATAGCCATACTGCTGACGATGAGTGATTAGTCTTGGGGGAAGAATGTAGGGTGGAGAAGAGCTACATCATACAATTTAATAGAAGATAACATTTGTATGGAAGTAGGAGAGTAGCATATGATTTCCTTCCACATCCACACTGAGCAAGTATATTTTTGTAGTTCATAATTTCTCTTTAGCTGGTGTGTTCAGTTACTGCTCATCTCCCTGAGGGACTTTGAGTAATGAAGAAGACTTCACCTGAAAATGGAGTAGCCTGAAATTTGACAAGTTGGAAAAATACTTACATTTTCATCTGAATGGAAGAGTGTAGTATTGAAAAAAGGGCAGGGGTGAAAGTAAATATGTATTTCAACAGCCTCGAAAGGTTACTATGCCATTTATGGAAAACAGTGTAATTATGACACATAATTAGTTAATTACAGAGGTATTTATTATTCTCAGAGAATCATACTGTAAATAGTCCATTAATATATTTGTACCCACAGAATCTGAAAGCAAGAAAATAATGTACTTTCAGTTCATGATCATGTATACTGTGAGAGAAAGCATTGCCAAGGTGATGCACTGCAACTAGAAATGAGAAGATCTAGCTTTCCAATGTACCTTTGGGCCTGAAGGCTGAGGGTCCTAGAAGTCAAAGACAAAGTTTATAGTTGGATCTAACGGATGTATGAAGTTGAGGCATTAAAATAGTTTTCAGCCAGCTACACTATGTCTCACTAGTGCTTTCACACAAAGGCTGCATATAACATTGATTTCAACAATTTAGTGAGTATAAAGTCACTTCCAGGAGCATAACTGGTTCCAGTGTTATTCCAGCAATGAGCATGTTACTAGAGTTTATAATATTTCTAAAAAATATTTTTTTTCTATAGTAGTGTCTGCTATTCCCTTTCCCATCATCTACCTCTGCATCTTTGTTTAATCTCCTTGTTGTCTTTTATCTGTATTTAGCCTTTTGTTTTCTATGACTGGCCTGCCTCCTAGCTTGTACCAAAATTCTTGTTCTGCAGAAGAGTATCTTACAAACTTGTGCATTTTGCCTTTAAAGCTGAATGTTGGAAGCTAACGTATTCCAAATGACAACGAAGCAGAAGAATGTCTTCCAAAATGTTACAGGTTCCCAGAGTGGAAGGGAGATGGAAGTGTGTTGTGCAATACATAGCACAAAGAGTGCGCCTGGCAGTGAAGAATGATAGCATCTGGCTTCTGAGCTCCAATACTATGATCAAAATTGGCATTGTTTTCAAGTCAAAACCTTCTGTGTGAGGAGAAAGTATCCTTCTTTGTGTAATCTTTAGTGCATAACAACAGCTCTACCTTGGCATCACCGAGAGTTGGTAACATATGACAAATAGTTTCACAGGGACTTGCTAAGCTAGAAAGTGAGGAGGAGGGCAGAGTAAGCACACCATCATTTTCCTTGAGCATTCTTTTATTTCGCTCCTTCCCAGCGGCATATGCAGCCCCAGTTTCCATTCAGGGGGATGGACACACCCATTGTGTCACATCTTATTTCCGTATCTCATGGCTGTAGGCAGGGAGAGCCATGCAGTGTCTGGGGGCCTGTATCTGCCACACATAGTCAGGAAAACAGAGGACTTGTAGCACTGGTCTGCTTACATGTGAAATTCTTATCACAGCAAAGGGAGTGGGAATTGGAAGTAAACTGTTGGGCCAACACTCTCTGCTGAATCTGCACTGTGACTTCAACCCATCCACAGGGAGCATCTTGGACAGGAGCTGACCTTGAACAGCAATCACAGTTTGGCCTTACTATATGTAGCTTGTCTGTGGTCAGTCATGACTTGTACCATTTCCTGCTTATTACAATTCCCTCAAGACAGCTATTTCAGTCAGTGCTTATAACTCACTTCCGGTAGGATAGCTCTATCATGAGTGCTCCCACAGCGATCCTTCCCAGAGAAGATGAAGAATCAAACAGACCAATGGTGTCTTCTACCTTCAGAGGCCAATGTCTTAGTCAGAGCTGTGGCACTGCATTAGTGCCACATTTTCAAATGTTGTTCTCCTCCCTGCTGCTCGCCATCTCTTGCTTGGTAAATGTGTAACTTCAGTTTTCTGTCTTAGAGATTTCATGAGCTAAAATCCATTGTAAGAGAAGAAAAATGTAGGTAAACAGTAGAAATGCTACGCAAATGGCCTTGTCTATGAACACATAAATACTTGATGTAGACAAGAACTTGGAGGATAGATGACTAAAAATTCAGATAGAACAGAGCTTAAATTAGTTATTTTGTTCTACAGTTGGCAGGCATGTATGTGTAAAAACAGACTTGTAAGATGAAGAGACTGCAAAAGGAAATTGCTTATGCCCCAATATTTCACTGGTTCTTTTCTTAGCACTCTAGTTTCCTCCTTCTTTTTACATGCATTCCAACTTCATTTTCTTACAAGTAGTTATTTTGTTCTCGTTTTGAAATAAGGAAATAGAAGGTTGTAGTAAGAGTAATTTTCATGTATTCTCCATCTCATATTTTTGTGGGTTCATTTTTCCCCTAGCAGTCTCTAAATATCTCTGCTAGTTGTGCTTATAAAGCAACCCACATATTTTCCAATAGTATTTCCACTCTCTGGGATGTTTTTTGGACCGATATATTATAATATTTAAGAGGAAGAAAACATCTTCTAAGAATTCTTCTTATTTTCACCTTTTTGATGTTCTCAACTGCCTTTTTTCTGAAATCTGATGGGTTGCAAGACAAGATTTTAAGTATTTACAACCATCTCTAATAAACCGCTTCATGGATATTTATGAGGTGCTGTTTTAGCAGGCTGTATTATAATATTAATCAAAATCAAGGCTGCTGCTTGGAAACACACCAAGAGTTAGATCTTTGCTGAAATCTTTCCAGGTATCTTTATTTTCCCCATTCCTTTTGTTTTTTGTTGTTGTTAATTTCCAGTGAAGTTATTTATCAGATGATATTTGAATACATATGAATACAGTTTTGACAGAAAGTCAGAGAATCCTAAAATTAATCTTTGTTTTAATGTTTAGTCAACACTATATTTGTTTTCTCTTTATTTTTAAAGGAAAGGAATAGTATTAGCAGGAAAGGATACAAGGCACCCTGCTGTGCCACTAAAATTACATTGTACAAGTGTATTGCTTACAACTAGAAATGTCCTAGCATGTTCTGAAGACTTTTGTAGGAAGCCTTTATGCAATTTTCCTATCCATCACTTAGAGGTCTAATGAATCCAGGAGGCCAACAGGTACGTTTTCAAGTACCCACTTCAGGTTAAGGATTGTTGTTTCTGGATGCTCAGCTTGAGACCCCTTATTCTTAATTTTCAGGAGCACATAAGTCAGGCTGTCAGTGTGTTGAATGAGTCAAACCTCCAAGATAGTGAACAAGATTTAGTGGGTATTTTTCACATTTAGTCCTTAACATTTTTCACAAGTTCACAAAGGTAAGGGCAGGCCATCCCTGGGCACCCAAGAAACTGCATGTCCTTGATAACATATGCATATATTTCTGTGCTGAACATACTACATCCTTCCTTTTTTGTATGTTAACTTAAAAGTCACTCTGATGTGGTCAAACAGGATCAAAGCCAGAAATTGCTTCTATTATGTCTTGCTTAGGGTTCAGTACTCAGGCAAAACATGCCTGCGATCTTTTGAATCACCAAGAATTATTGCAGAATTGCGGGGGATAGGACTAAACCAATTCTTAGTTCTCTTCTTTAATGTTATCATTTGCCACAAAATAATTGTTTTTGTATACAACCACAGATGAAAACTCCATAATACTAAAACCAAAATCTACAGATACTATATGAGAAAGACCAATGACATATGAAATACACAAAAGAGAATCAAAACAAAGCCAATTCAAACAATAAAAGGTCAATCATGAAATATATTGAATTTCAAAATATTTTTTTGACTGTAATGATCTGACATATTACCTGCAGTACATAATTTTAAATCCGCAATATGTTTTTTACTGCCTTTCCAATTGCCCTTGTACTGCAGTCATTGCATTACATGAAGCTATAGTTAGAAATAGAGATTACTGAGGGTTAGTGCTGATCATTTCTAATTAAAACATTTCTTGTATGTTTTATTGATACCTAGTCAGCTTTGCTATGACAGAGGTACTTTGCTACTCAAGTGTGAAACTTAGCAGATTTGTGTGGACAAGTATAGATTCATAAAATACCAAGATTAAACCTCTATGCATCATGTTAGAACCATCTGCTTGCACCATCCAATAAGCTGTAACAGCTGATCTATCTGATTGCACAGAGAATTCCTCTGTTCTTACCACAATGTTTTTGTAGAATCTAATACTGTAACGTTTGGTCAATAGCTTTAGGGAATGTCATGGCAAATGTATCTGAGGGGAGATGACAAAGTCTGAGGAATAATAAATGTTGATGTTCAAACAGTCTTATAAGAGTGTTAGGAGTTGTCATAGTCACTCTCCATCTCTTACGAAGCTTCACTTAATTCTTCCATATTGAATTAAACTCTAAGGGCCCAGTTCTCCACTCCATTGCACTAGACTAGTGCTGGTGTAATTCCATTGACTTTCACAGAAATATAACAGTTTAAGACTCATGAAATAAAATGGCCATCAGGCCTGAAGTCATACAAGCAGTGTTCAATCCACTGTTATATTATCTGTTGGCCATTTTGAACAGCAACATCACTTGGGAAATGTTACTATTCTTAGTAGGCTGATAACAGGCCATCAGTCCCTTCTGCAGCACCATCCTGAAGGTGAGAGCTATAACAGAGTAAGTTGTTAAAAATCTGACATAAGGAAAGAGGTGGTCTCCAAAAGACCAACTAGAGATTGCTGGAAACCTTAGTAGAAGAAAATGGCTGTCTTTATCAAAACCTCAGAGGTTTTTCACTGTTGTTGAAATCAGTATATTCTCATTAATGTTGTGAAATCAAGTCTGACTGAAGTTTGGGGTTGGGAAAAAGGTTACAGAAGTTGCCTTTAAGAGAATGTGGAAGCAAGGAGGATATGTTTGAAAGCAGGAAGGAGGGACAGATATTTTGTATTGGCAGCCTGAGTTTCCGGCAGCGTGACCTTTTGACCATTAGATGTACACGGAGACTTCAGGCATAGACCTTGTGGTCAGTGATGCTTCATTTTGTGCACTTGATCATCTGTACTAGAATGGCCTACTCTTTAGCCATTAGAGATGCAGGCAAAACAATTGTGGCCTCTATTTTGCAGAAAGCTTCCAGACAGGGTAGTTTTGTCTGTCAAATCCACTTCTACCTGTAAAGATTCACTTTTGTGGTACTGAAATGGCACAGGCATTCTTGTGCAGATCCTCTGCACTAAGCTGAATTTCATCCTAATAGATTGAGTGAATAATTAAACTTTAATTTGCCTGTGCCTACATTTCCAACAGTACAAGTTTGCAGAGAGAGTGCAAACAAGGTACTGTCAGGAAGGTTATATGCAGAAGTCTGCTCTGATTGACTGAGAGTGCATCAGCCTTGATGTATTATTGCAATATTTTTCAGCAACAGAGGGAAAGAGAAGGATGCATTACATCAATCAAATTAACAGGGAAAAGAGGCAAATACATGAGAAATGTCAGTTCATTCTGCAGATACAGTTCTTGCCCAAGTTAAAAGAAGGGAGTAAGGCAGGCCATTATACCCATTATTGGTTTGCCATACAAAATAGGCAATTACTTATACTTCTGTTGTTTGAGACAGTTGTGCTGTTTTCCTATGCTGAACTGTTGCATTCAATTCCAGTGGTATACAGTTCTAGGTGGTGTGCTGTAGAAAGCAAGCAGAGAAGAGGCTGTGTGCCTGAATTAAAACGGCAGCCAGTACAATCTATTGTATTTCATATCTTTAACTAATTCTGTTTTGTTATTATGGAATTTCTTTTATCCAGTGTGTCAAAGTGCTTTGAAAACAGTTTGCACAGCTTCTACCTCTCTGTGCAGCAACTACACAGCATAGGTATTACTTGCTGTAATATGATATCAGCTCTTGGAAATTTACCTCAGGTACACTTAAGCTGACAGCCCAGCGGTCAGTGCCATAGAGGTACTTCGCATGTGTTTGCATTTTCCAGATGCCAAGAAGATGAGGCAAAGCTGAGTGAACTAAGCCCTGCTGCACTTTGAAAGCTCTTGTGTAAACTGGATCAGAAATCGTGAGCTCAAGCTACATATTCAAACTGCTTTCTCTACTTGCAAGTACAAATGACAGAGAGTATCTGATTCCTTCCCTGGGGTTATCCAGATTGGTACTCACCTCTTTGCGATAGGATGAGTGCTTCTGCAGTTTATGTCCCCTGTGGACCTGGCTGCATGATGTAGCCTGGACATCACAAAAAATGGCTAGGTTTTTAAGCAGAGGCATTGCCATCTCAGACTGCCTCTCAATAATCACAGCCTGAAAAACTCTAAAAGCAGAATCCCAGTAAGTACAGTTCAGGCCACAGGGGGCTGGTTCTTAACCTCCTCCTTGCTCTTCTGACCCAGAAGGATGTTTAATGGCTGAGGGCTTTGGAGTGGATCTCATGTTGAAGATGAGGCTGCTCTTGCACTTCTTGAGTTAATTTCCCCTTCACTTTGACTGAGGTGTTGGTAGCCTAAAGATTGAACTAAGTTCCGTTGACTTGCAGAGCACATTCACCCTACAGTTAGAAGCTATCTGCCAGGGTCAATTCTCCCTAAAAGCCATTTGGAAATTCAACCTTTTTGCTTAAACAGGCTGCAACAATATCAGCCATTTATGCAGTTCTTATATCAGGCTGTTGATGCTAAAGGGGTGCATTTTACCCTTGATGAGCCTGTTAAAAACAGGTGCTCACCCCAGGAGTTTAAGATACCCTACAGGTTTGACTTAAATCCAGCAGAATTAAGAAACGTTAAAGGAGCATCTGCATCTTTAAAGTAGACCTATTGTGTTGTAGATAAGCTTCAGTTGGTATAAGAACAGGGGAAGTTTCACTCCAGTAAGAGCAATGTAATTTGAAATGTTGGCAGCTGATAAGTGCAGGTGAGGATAAAGGCATGTCTGCATCATTCACTTGCATTACATTTTGAATATATTTTTCTTTGTTGGAAAATCCTACAGATATATGCACCCTTCTGCTTTTCAATCCACATTATCTTACTGCTAGCATGCTTAATTATATCCTTTCCACAAAATCCTCAGTTTTAATATTCCTTGGAAGTATATTCTACCACTTCTTCCTAAAATAAAATATCCTAAATATCTCTCCAGGCCTCCAACTCGAGAGACCTGTGTTTATACTCAAAATGCAAATGTAAATGTCATTTCCTCTCAATGAAGACACCTGTAGACCCCAAGATTATGTGAAGTCTTGTCCTAATATAATGATAACTCTATTTTATGCTTCTGAAAAAATTACACAAAAGGCCTTTCCACAATTCGGACAAAACAAAACTGTAGTTGAAGGATAGCTGTACATGGGGAGGTACAATTTGGAAGTGTACTATCTATTATTTCTGGTAAATTCTCACACTTCCCCATATAGATTTTGTTCATGTTTCAGTCATGCAGGAAGAAAATAACACAATGAACTTTCATTTACACCACCTGAGGACCCTTCCAACCTACATTATTCTGGGATTATGTGACACTATGTATCTCTAATATCACTTATTTGCATGGGCTTTGGTTTAACTCTTTCATAACAGGTTCCTATTCAAATCTATTGGTTTTGTCTGTTTTGAGTCTGAAAGTACAAGTAATGTCAACATTTCAGTTGAACACATTTGATTATGCACTTTCATAAAGCTGGTGTTGTCCTATAATAAAGTCAAATAATCACATTGATTTTCACTTGGCATCTAGATTAACTCTTAAGGAATATATGTAGTAATTGATTTGTGTGCTAGAGTTGCTGCAGGGTTTATTTTCAAAATGAGATTTTGGGGTAGGTTTTTTTTGTTAATCAAATATATTTAAAAGGATTTATGTTATCTTTTTGTTCATATAAACTGAATTTTCAATTACTTCTTCTAAAATGTTAGGGGATCCTTTGCCATAAATAACTCTTATTGTAAGATTATATAGGAGTTTGAGATATCCTTGGTTTTGCATCACTTCTCCCAAACAAAATCAAATAATATGGTTATCATTTGGCTTCTTATTGTTTTAATGACATTTTGAGGACAGCAGCTGAATGTGGTTTTCAATTTTTTTGTTTAGGTCCCAAATTTTGTCTCATGGTTAAGTGATTAATTTCTGCTTTTACTAGAACCTTTTGAATAAAAATTACACAGATTTCATTGAGGAGTAGCCTTAATATCATCTCCCCTTTGTCTTATTATTGCTTGGTGGTTGTCCCTTGCGACTTGTTCTGGCCCCTTCTGCAGTCCAGGTGGAGAGCTATGGCTAAGCTCCCATTCTTGGAGCTGCATGCATCTGAAGTAGTTCATCAGTATGGTGATCGGCTGCATCTTACATGTGGGCTCCAGAGTTTCAGAAAGGCTGCAGCTGATGGAGTGTGTGTCTTTGCCCAGCTATGTCCTGACTCTTGGCATTTTTCCCAGTGAGAGGGAAGGGAGAGAGCTCTCCAGGGTCAAGTAGTAATTGCAGACATGTTGCCAAACACCCGATCATTCACTGTAGAGCTGGGCTGGGCATCCCTGGGCTAATTGCTAAAATAAAATCTAATTATGTGGGATGCGATTTTTAGAGAACTTTAAGTTCCTATTTAGTGATCTGTCAGGTGATTTGAATTTATTTTTAAGTGATCATAAAAGTTTACAGTGCAGAAATCAGACTGTTTTTCAGAGGCATGTTTAAGAAACCAAAACTGTGAGTCTTGACAATGTTGCAAAGCAGCCGAGAAACTTAACTGCATCTTTCAGGTCTTAATATTGCTCTGATACTTAGCTCCAATGGATATCAGTTGTATGTAAATATGGCTATTAAAACTGCAGTCTCATGCTTCCTGTGATAGCCTTCCTATATTTATCAAATACTTCCACGGTGGTTTCAGGAGATGACAGCACAGGAAAGGAATGACATCTAACAATTTGTTGATAAAATGGGCTAATTTTTGAAATAACTGAGTTTCTGCCCCCGATTTGGTAGACTTCATGACTTTGCACAGGTAATTTGGCCTTTCTGAGCTTCTATCGTTCACCTTTAATGGAAGGAATAACATTCTTCTGTCTTGGAGAGGGGAAGGAGGATACATGTGAAAGATATTAGTAGTAAAGGAATAAACCAGGTAATATAAATACCTGATGAAAATAAAAATTTAAAAAAACAGTCACCAGGTTTTGAAGTGGGCTTGCATGGGGCCAACAGTCATTGACATATTTAGGCATCTCTGCAGGGAGTGACTTTAAAACTTGTCACCTTCACCTGATATACACTATGTAGGGATATGTTATAAGGATACTTCACATTTACTGAGACAATTATTTAGTCGTCAAAACATCTATGTACTTGTGCAAGGTAATCAACCCCTGTCTTACTCAGGAGGCTGTAAAGGCATACACATCGCTTGCTTCTGGCCTCGAAGAGAATTAGTGACAAATCCAGGTTTACAGTCCACAGGAGGATTCCTGGCCCCCAGTGCTGTGTTTAGGCTATTGATAACATCAATCATAGTGAAGGCACATTGCAGTTGTCAACCCCTCTATGTATTGCTGTTTTTTAAAGATAGCCAACACCAAGACACAAGTACTTGAGCTTCTTTGCAGGAAGAAAGAAGTGTAGCCTGCATTCTGTCACTGCTGAAGAAAAATGCAATGCATTTATCACTGCTGAAAAGTGATAGTGCTGAAAAAAGTGTAGTCTTAAGATTTAGACTTCTTACCATGTATAAAGAGTTGATGTATGTTATTAGAAACTACTCACCTAGGCTGTATTTCATTTAAGCTTTTAGAGCCATCTAAATCAACTTCTTTAGCTTTAGGAAGATAAAGATTGTAAAACAAATTATGTGAGCATCAGGAGACCTACCATGTTGATTTATACCTGCTACATACAGTAAGTATGTAATTCACTTATAAATCACAAAGCTGATGCATATTTTCGGAATTATCTGTGTGTTTGTTTAGTGCAAGTTTAAATGAAATAATATGAGCATGTGTTTACCTTTTGTAAGGCAAGAAAGAACCACAGGCAAACAAAAGCCTTAAAAATGATTAAACGTACCAAGAGTACAAGGCCATTTTTCTTATGTTGTCAATGCTTAGAAAGTAAGCATCTGCCTGCTGAAGCATTGTTTATAATGATAATATTACCTATATAGAACAGGATGTCTTACCAAGAACTGAATACATTTGTTCTACCTTTATAAGGCTGTATTTGAGAATCAGATGGTTTGCCAGATGACTGTAACTGGACGTCTGGAATGAATTTCCTCACAACTCATTTTACTTGTATTTGCATGCATGCGAATTATTTATTTAGAAATACTTTTCTGGATATAAGGAGGAGCTACACAAAAAGATAAAATGAGTATGTGTCTTTGTCATTTAAATAGAAAAGTTGTCTGAACTGTGGCATTTCTTCAGCTACCATACAGAATCCCTTTGCCCTGCTAACTCAAGGCCAAATCTCCTTCTTATTCATAGCAGTCAGCTGGGCCAGAGATACCAACCTCTGTAGCCAGCAATATGGCTGAAGATTATGTGGCTAGAATCACAGCCTGGTTGTTTTTGATTTCCCTAACTTGAAGGCAGCCATTTACAGATGATCTGTACCCATTTCTCAAATTCACTGCTCTTGTTCCAATGCCCTGATGACCATAATCCTCTTTAAAAAAAACAACAAAAAAAGGAAAATAAAATATAAGCTGTGGTTTTAGCATGTTTTTTTCCTAACATCTTTGATCTTTGTTTGTAAAAGAAACTGTAGGAGTGGAGGGGAAATGAGGAAGTGTGTTCATTTTTTTTGCTCCTAGGAATTAGGTGCTAGGCAAAGCTGTAGCAGTATTCAGTGATCTCTCCATTTCCCCTCTTTCTTAGTGAACTTGACTAATTAAGTACTACTTACATTGTCTGCGGAGCTTTTTGTCAATTTTCTCATAATTCAGTATTCATAGGGAAATTATGTATGTGTGTGATATTTTCAGAAAGCTGACTGTTATGGTCTTTGCAACACCCCTGAAACAAGCCCAAATCACTGTCTTCCTTATGAAGCTATTGTGCTAGACAGCTAAAAAGTAACTGAATTCTGCTTTGGCAAAAGCTCTCCTTTTAAACAAAAATTTATATTAAATAAGTGTAAAACTGTGCTTTAGGAGTTAACATCTGAGTATAGTAGGGTCTTCATATTTCCATGGCAACAGCTTAACATGATCAGTAAGTAGAGTGGACTATTTTGCTATGAGGCGTCATTAAAAGAAAAATCATGCTGGGAAACACACATGTATCATAGAATAAAATCTCTTCTCCACGGTTTTGAAAACAGCCAATTTCTTTGTTGTGCCATATTGATACATTGTTTTAAAATTGCTGTTACATTAGAAATGGAAACAGTAATTTACATGGCTTTTAATTACAGTTTTTGTGATTGCAGTGATGTAAATTTAAAGGAGCAACTTTTCAACAGAGGTAGTCTGGCAGCTGCCACTAAACCTCTTATTTACAATATGTATTGCCAAATACTTATTTTTTACAGCAGCTTTTTGTTGCTGGTGTGTTGCAACCTCTGTGGTAGTAGAGATGGGCTCAGCTGCTGTTTTAGTCATTTCTATTAAGAATATATTGATAGCTAGTATACCAGCAGTGGCCAGCCTTCTGCCAAATCTATTATTTTTAAAAGGTCAAAGGTCTACAATGAATGTGATGGGATGGATTTGCTGTTCCTCTGTACTCCATGTGTGTCACTCACAGGGTACCATAGGAACATAAGGCATCTGTAATTTTTTCCTGGAGGTTCTGGTTAATGATTATTACCTGAGTCCTACAGCACATTTTGAAAGCAAGCAGAGAGAGTCACTTGACTATGCTAAACTGTATTTACTCCTCTTTGGCATGTCACTCTTTTAAACATGGTCTGAATGGAGAGAACATCTGAAAGTTCTGACCTGTTCTCTGCTATCAACTTCCATCCAAGTCAGGGGTCACGGCACTCTTCCTCGTTTGAGGGTGTGCACCAGCTGAAGATGTGAAGCATTATTTTAACATACTGAAATGAACTAACCTACTTACAGACTGCACCATCTACACAAATGACTAGTTCACCCCATGCCATATAGAAAGGGGTAAACCAGATTTTTATTAACCTTTTCTTATTGCTGCATGAAATAAATCTGGCTGTAAGAATTTTTTGGAAAATGATGGATTTCCTTATTTTTAACTATCTGAATATTGGCACAGCAAAGTGAGTTACTCAATCCCCTTTATTTTCCTCTTCTTTAATTCCAGGTCCTTTTTTTGTTAGGACTTTGAAAACTGCTTCATCTCTTCACTAGTGCAATCTCCTTTAGCCCATTTCTCTGTTTCCCAGGTTATGTTATGTGATATAGGCTCCTTGTCAAATAAAGCTGCCATTTCAGTTTTCTTTTCTCTTTCCATTGATTCACAAGCAGTGGACACAAGCTGCAGTAGAGAACACTCCAATTATACAAGATAAAATTTTATCGTCATGAGAGTAGTCATATATGGGTCAAACCCATGATCCCTTTCATGGCTTCAAACTGCCAGAGCAGGGGTTCAGAGAGGAATATTTATTCTTGGAGATATTCAGAACTTGATGGTACGATGACCTGAGCAATATGACCTAGTTGCTAGCGAGGGCCCTCAGCCTGTCGCGCTGAGTCATGCTGGTTACACTGCAGCACACTTGAAGTCTTATAGAGATGAACCAGGGTCTCCTGAGGTAACAGGAGACAACACAGAAACACCAGTGAAACACCCCAAAGGAAATAAGGGGTGTTCCTCTAAGAAGGCAACACGGCTGACAGCCCAGCTGAAGTGCCTTTATGCCAGTGCACACAGAATGGGCAACAAACAGGAGGAGTGGGAAGCCACCAAGCTGCTAGAAAGCCATGACCTAGTTGCCATTACTGAAACTTAATGGGGTGAATCCCATGAGTGGAGTGCAGCTATTGACAGCTATAGACTGTTCAGAAGGGACAGGAGAGGAAGGGTTGGAGGCATTGCCCTCTACATCAAGAAATGGATAGAGTGTGAAGAGCTGTCTCTGAAGAATAGCCACGAGCAAGTTGAAAGCTTAAGGGTAAGAATTGGAGACTGAGGCAACAAAGGGAGCCTTGTGATTGGTGTCTACTACAGGCTGCCTGATCAAGGAGAGTGTATTGATGAAGTCTTGTTCCTCCAGCTACAGGAGGCATTGTGCTCGCAGGCTCTCATCCTGCTGCGGAACTTCAACAACCCCAACATCTGCTAGAAAAGTAGGACAGTGAGCTGTAGGCAATCCAGAAGACTCCTGGAATTCATTGAGAATAACTTCTTAAGCCAGGCTATAGACAGCCCTACCAGAGGGGATGTGATACTGGAAGCGTTGGTCACCAACGCAAGTGAGCTAATCAGTTATGTCAAGATTGGAGGCAGCCTGGACTGCAGCAATCATGGACTGGTGGAGTTTGCAGTCCTGAGGGATATGGGTCAGGCAAAGAGTAAAGTCAGGACCCTGAATTTTAGGGAAAGCAAACTTCCAGCTCTCAAGCTAGTCAATAAGCCCCCCTGGGAAATGGTCCTCAGGGACAAGGGAGCAGAACAGAGCTGGCAGATCGAGAAGTTGTGGAGAATGGGGGATGTCCTAGAGGACTGGAGGAAGGCAAATGTTACCCCTATCTACAAGAAAGGCTCGAGGGAGGATCCGGGTAACAATAGGCCCATCAGCCTTACTTCAATCCCTGGGAAAGTTATGGAACGAATCCTCCTGGGGGCCATCACAAGTCAAATGAAGCACGTGATTGGGAAAAGCCAACATGGCTTCACTAAGGGCAGATCGTGCTTGACAAACCTGCTGGCCTTCTATGACAAAGTGACTTGCCTGGTTGACATGGGGCGGGCGGTGGACATTGTCTACCTGGACTTCTCCAAGGCCTTTGATATGGTCCCCCACAGTCTCCTCCTGGAGAAATTAATGCGTTATGGCCTAGACAAGTGGTCTGTGCAGTGGGGGGGGACTGGCTGACAGGCCGCACCCAAAGGGTGGTGGTAAATAGCTCTTTCTCAAACTGGCAACCTGTCACTAGTGGAGTCCCCCAGGGATCGATACTGGGCCCAGTGTTATTCAACACCTTTATAAATGATCCAGATAACAGGATCAAGTGTAGCCTGATGAAGTTTGCAGGTGACACCAAGTTGAGTGGGGAAGTAGACACTCCAGAAGGGAGAGCTGCTCTGCAGGGAGATCTGGATAGGCTGGAGGAGTGGGCCAGCAAGAACCTTATGAAGTTCAACAGGGAGAAGTGTAAGGTCTTGCACCTGGGAGAACATAATCCAGGAGTGCAGCACAGACTGGGATCCACCTGGCGGGAGAGCAGCTCTGTGGAAAGGGACCTGGGGGTCCTGGTGGACGGGAAGCTCAACATGAGCAAACAGTGGCTGCTGTGGCCAAGAAGGCCAACAGGATGCCAGGTTGCATCAAAAAGGACATCACCAGCAGAGATGAAGAAGTCATCATCCCGCTCTACTCAGCGCTTGTCAGGCCACACCTGGAGTACTGTGTACTGTTCTGGTCCCCGCTGTACAAAAAGGATGAGGGCAGGCTGGAAGGGGTCCAGAGAAGGGCCACCAAGATGATCAAAGGACTGGGAAGCTGCCATACGAGGATAGGCTGGGAGAGCTGGGTTTGTTCAGCCTTGAGAAAAGGAGGCTCAGAGGGGATCTCATCACCATGTACCAGTACTTAAGGGGTAGCTACAAAGAAGATGGAGACTCCCTTTTTACAAGGAGTCCCATGGAGAGGACAAGGGGGAATGGACACAAGTTGCTCTTGGGGAGATTCCGGTTGGACACCAGAGGGAAATTTTTCACAGTGAGGACAGTCACCATTGGAATAATCTCCCCAGGGAAGAGGTTGACTCGGCCATGTTGGACACCTTGAAGAGTTATCCGGACAGGGAGCTGGGCTATCTTGTCTAGACTATGCTCTTCCTAGAAAGGTTAGACTAGATGATCCCTGAGGTCCCTTCCAACCTGTGATTCTGTTATCTTTAAGGACACTTTCCAAAGAGTGCAAAAGCTCTCAGTACCCAGGTGTAAAAAATCAGGAAAGGAAGGTAGGTGACCTGCGTGGATGAGTTGACACCTGCTGTTCAAACTAAAGTGCAAGAAGGAAATGCAGAGGCAGTGGAAGCAGGGACAGGTGACCTGGGAAGAGTATGCGGATGCTGTTCAGGGATGGGTTCAGGAAGGTCAAGGCACAGCTGGAGCTGAACTTGGCAAGGGATGCAAATAATAATAATAAGGGCTTCTACAGGTTTGTCAGCCAGAAAAGGAAGGCCAAAGAAAGCATACTGCCCCGTGATGAGTGAGGCTGACAAACTGGTAACAATGGACGAGGAGAAGGCTGAGGTACTCAATAACTTTTTTGCCTCAGTCTTCACTGGCAATCTCTCTTCCCACACCTTACGAGTGGATGGGCTGCAAGATGGGGACTGGGGTAGCAAAGTCCCTCCCACTGTAAGACAAGATCAGATTTGTGACCACCTGAGGAACCTGAATGTACATAAGTCTATGGGACCTGATGAGATGCATCCCAGAGTTCTAAGGGAATTGGTTGATGTAGTTGCCAAGCCAATCTCTATGATATTTGAGAAGTCATGGCAGTCAGGTGAAGTCCCTGGGGACTGGAAAAAGGGAAACATTGCACCTATTTTTAAAAAGGGTAGAATGAGGACCCTGGGAACTACCAGCCTGTCAGCCTCACCTCTGTGCCTAGAAGGTCATGGAACTGATTCTCCCAGAAGCTATGCTAAAGCACATGAAGGACAGGGAGGTGATTCAAGACAGCCAGCATGGCTTCACCAAGGGCAAGTCCTGCCTGACCAACCTGGTGGCCTTCTATGATGGAGTGAATGTAACAGTGGATAAGGGAAGAGCTATGGATGTCAACTCGCTGGACTTCTATAAGGCCTTTGACACAGTCCCCTACAACATCGTACTCACTATATTGAAGAGATATGAATTTGATGGGTGGACTGGTCGCACCCAGAGGATAGTAGTCAATGGCTCAATGTCCAGATGGAGATCGGTGACAAGTGGTGTCCCTCAGGTCCATACTGGGACCAGCACTGTTTAATATCTTTGTCAGTGACATAGATGGTGGGATTGAGGGCACCCTTAGCATGTCTGCAGATGACCAAGCTGAGTGGTGTGGTTGACATACCTGATGGACGAGATGCCATCCAGAGGGACTTGGACAAGCTTGAGAAGTGGGCCTGAGTGAACCTCATAAGGTTCAACAAGGCCAAGTGCAAGGTCCTGCACCTGGGACAGGGCAACCCCCAGTATCAATACAGGCTGGGGGATGAAGGGATTGAGAGCAGCCCTGCAGACAAGGACTTGGGGGTACTGGTGGATGAAAAGCTGGATGTGAGCGGCAAGTGTGAGCTCGCAACCCAGAAGGCCGACTGTATCCTGGGCTGCACCAAAAAAAGCGTGACCAGCAGGTCAAGGGAAGTGATTCTGCCCCTCTAGTCTGCTCTGGTGAGACCCCCCCTGCAGTGCTGTATCCAGCTCTGGCGTCCTCAGCACAGGAAAGACATGGAACTGTTGGAGCAGGTCCAGAGGAGGGACACAAAAATGATCAGAGGGATGGAGCACCTCTCCTACGAGGACAGGCTGAGAGAGATGGGGTTGTGCAGCCTGGAGAAGAGAAGGCTGAGACCTTATTGTGACCCTTGAGTACTTAAAGAGGGCTTATAAGGAAGATGGGGACAATCCCTTTATCAGGGCCTGTTGCAATAGGACAAGGAATTATGGTTTTAACCTAAGAGAGGGTAGTTTTAGACTGGATATAAGGAAGAAATTTTTTATAATGAGGGTGATGAAACACTGCCACAGGTTGCCCAGAGAGGTGGTTGATGCCCCATCCCTGGAAACATTCAAGGTCAGGTTGGATGGGGCTCTGAGCTACCTGATCTTGTTGAAGATGTCCCTGCTCACTGCAGGGGTGTTGGAGTAGATGATCATTAAACATCCCTTCCAATGTATACTATTGTATGACTCTGGTTCCCGTTGGCCCTGCTTTGGGAGGGAGGCTGGATTAGAGACCTCCAGAGTCCCTTTCAAATGAAATTCTTCTATAGCTATTCAGCGTTCTATTCTATTCTGTGCCTGTCGCTATTATATAGCTAACAGTGTTCAATAACCCTGTTCAATACTAATTATTTATTTCACATACTTTTAATTTTAAACATAAAATACATTACAACATGGCTTGGTCTTCTTAAAAATTGTATAGAGGAATAGAATCTGGAAGCATTTTTCTCTGGTAATAAGAAAATACGCCCAGTTGTGTTTTTGCCAGGCTAGGGCCTGCATTAGTGACTAGCTGTGCTGCACTGTGCAGAGGGTACATCGTGAGGCTGCAAAAGAGAGAAATCAGTGCTGATACAAAGGGTGGGAAAATAAAGAGAGCAAGACCAGATGCAGGTTGAACCTTGCATGTCAGTCATGATAAAAAATTCTTCCAGAGTTATTTGGGCAGATGAAGAAATCATGCATGAAGATGTCAGTGTGTCTTTGACTGTAGAACATGAAAATCCATTTGTTTTAACCTTCCTTTGCCTTACTTGAGTATTTCAGCAACAACCACTTCTTGGCAGAAGTATTTTACTATGTGTGCCACAGGATGGACCTAACTGGACCTTCTAGGCACTAATGTCATTTAAATAATATTATAATGGATCCTATTTAAGACAAGAGTCAGAATGTGGTAAATGTGGGAAGTTATATTTGACAGAAATAAATAATACTGTTTCCATTGCCAGGAAAGAAACAGTGTGTCGATGGAATCCATAAATCAGGTTATGTCATTCTCACTTAATCAAATTTACCTTGACATGATTTTACTAAGTATCACCCATGTGTTACCTAGTGTCAGCAACTATTTGCATCCTTGTGCATCACAGTAATGCAGATGACATATAGAACAGTCTTGTATCTTGGACTCAAAATATTTTTGTCACATCTTATTGCTGTCATTTGGCACTTAATAACAGACCTATTAAAGTGTAGCTCTTAATAAAAAATGTTAAGGTAAGGGCACCTCCTTTCTTCTCAGTTACATCATGGAGGAGTGAACATGGAAGTTGCAGTCTCCTTGTATATTACAACTGTGTATGAAGTAGTGGTAAATCCAGTGGGGTTGGACAAAGTCTGAGGATAGGATTGTCCACTAAACAGAGCACTGACCCAAGTGGGATTCAGGTAATCTGAGCTTTGTTCTTGATTCTGCTGTTGTCATACTCCATGATACTGTATAAGCCTAATCACCCTAATGCTTTTCTGTAATTTAATTGTTTTATCCAGTTAGATTGTGGCTTCAAAGGGACAGGGACTTTCCCATGGGTTTGTACAGTGGCAAGGACTATAGCTGAGGCTTCTGGAATATACTATTGTATAGATGAGAACAAGCAACATTATAAAAGCCTATATAGACTTTGATACTCTCCAATCCATACAGATCTTGTCAACTTCTATGCAGGATCTTTGCTCAGTTCTTCAAAAGTAAAAAAGTTAGATGAGATTTTCTTTTTTTTTTTTTTTTGGCACAAAGCTGTCTGAACTTCCAAGACTGTGCTTTGTTGATTTGAGCCGATTTTCTTTTCAAAATAAGGACTGGTGCTGTTTTCCTTTTTAAAAAATCAAGCATACATTAGAAGTATTTCTGTTTCAAAGCCAATTTTAATGCCTTCTAAAAAGCTGTATGCTGACCCCAGGTCTATAAAAAATGTTTTATGTAGGCTGTCATGTAAGGGACACATTGCTTTTTGTAAGAAAATAAAAAAGGAGGCAATAAGTTGCAAATCCCAAAGCAGCTAAGTGAGAGTGGAAGAAAGTGCCTTGGGTTTGCAGAAACTGTAAATTGTGGTTTAGTGATCCTGCTGGAACCTAAGGGAAATGAAAAGAAAAATTGGTGATAAAAATAATCAGAGGAAAAAAATACAAATTGTTCAGGGGAATGGGTTAAGGGTGACAAGGTGACAAGAAATTTCTGGAAGGTCTGCATGCTGAAAATAAATGTCCATCACCGTAAGCATTTTCAGCACCTGTGCAAAACAGTAACAGACCCTTCTTGGAAAAGGTCCTGAAACAGTGGGAGCTGTGATGGGAGAACAAGAAAACTGGATGCAGCAGAATTACAGGGCAACAGAATGCAAACCACGAGCATGCCCCTCCTCCTGGACATGGAACAAAACCAAACAGAGATGCAACCACATTAAAAAGTTACAAGTTTCTGCCAACTCAGCAGGGGGAATGCAAAAGTACAGCTAGCGCTATGATGCAAGGTATTGTTTTGGCTTGGCTGGCCATGAGAAGATCTCGTGGAACTCTTGAATGGTAGTATTATTCCTTACTGTACGTAAACCCTATGGCTCCAAAAGGAAATCCAAGGTAAGGCATTTCCAGCAACACGCTAACAGAAGCTCTCCGATGTACAACTTGCCATAACCTGATACAGGACTTGGACTCCAAACCTCTTTTAGTTCTCAATTTGCATTTTATGCCATTTGTTGAATTTTATTTTTGTTCGCTTCTTACAGTGTGCTTCTGTAATGCTGCCTTTGAAAGTGGTGTTTGCTTGTAATAGCAATTATGGAATACTCAATTTCTGTGTTTTACAATTCTGCTAAATTTTGTTCAAAAATATATTTCATATAGTGTTGGTTTTCCTTCTTGATTGGGAGATCTGGCCTATAAATCATATTTCTAGAACATCTAATCATCTAATGAACTTCAAATTTATAATTTCTGAAAACAGGTGCCCTTTCAGAAGGAAAAAAGTGACATTTATGCAAATACCTCTTCTAAAAATGAATTTGCTCTCTTTTCATAGAAACGCAAGGAAACTTTACCTCTGTGCTTTCCTTGTTCTAATTTATTTCACAAATGAATTTAAGACAGCTAGCAAACTGAGAAAAAATTATCCTTGTTGAGGTATTATTTCATTCAACTTTAAATATTAATGTATGATGTTGCATCGTTATGTAGTACTCTTCACAAAGATGATATAAACCATTTGTTAAAGAAAATATGAAGCTTCTGAAATGTCTGCTCATAAATGTTTACAAGAGAGATCATAGGTAGAATTATAGGCAAGGAAAATAAAGAATAGATGAGCCTAGGGAATGCTGGGATGAGACATGACTGGCAAGCATCCCAAGCTGGATTTCTAGATGATGACCTTTTCTTTCTTGAAATCATAATATTTTTGCATTTCTAGGCCACATGATCCCATGATCAAAGTGCCTGTATCTTGACTCTGTATATGAGGAGGGTATGCATAGTGAAATACAAAAATTAATAATGAAAATATATGGAATTTTTCAGTGCCTCTACTGTGATTCATAAGAATTGCAGATATATGAAGAAGTCCTAAAAGCCTAGACTCTTGCTCTGGTTTGGCTAGTAGAGGCATGACACATACAGTAGTAGAACAGAGAAAGGATAAGTTGAGAGCAGAGCAGAGAATGGGAAGGACAGACTTAGGGTCCCATCACACAGTTATGATTTTGGGCAGCAGTACGGTGCAAAGGGTTTTACAGGGAATCTTTGCATACTGCCTGACTTATTTGAAGTGCCCTTCAGCTCCCAGAGCAGCCCAGGCTTGCACAGATAAATGCTGACTTAAAAGTCTCCTTTCCTCCAGGGCTGTAAATCTCACTCTAAGAACAGACTCTTCTGGCCTAGTGTGCAAAGCTAAGGCAAATTTCTTTCAAAATCTTAACAAAAAGGTAGTGAAATGATGCTTGCTGTGAAATTAACTGTGATAGAAATAAGCAAATCTTAAAGGATTTTCTTACATGTTTTCTTTGGGGAGTTTTAAGATACCCCCTCATACATATTGTTGGGCTTCTGTTTGTGCCCTGCTCCACTAAGTTCACTCTGGTCCACGCAAATAACATCTTGCTTATATAGTTCAGTGTTACCATATAAAGATTTTATTGAGCTTCCTTAACTAGATTTGGGCTTTATTATCTGTTTGCCAAATGATAGGCAACATTAATGCTACTGTTTTCTGCCAACATACAAATTATACAAATGTATTTAATTTCATTACAGCAGTTGAATTAATTGTGTATAATATGATATTGTGGGTTGTGCTACACAGGGAGAAAGCAAATTAAGGTGGCAATAAGCATAATTGAAATCCTTTACTTGTTTAACAATTATTTTTTGCATTCTCTTTATATTTGTTCATCATAGTTTTGGTTGTCCTATTGTTAATTCCAGCAAAAACAAGTCTTCCAGATTTGTAGCTGTTTTGACATGCCACTGTTAGCTCACTGAAATGTGACAAGTACAAAAGAGAACTTCTGATTGGATTCTATTGCAGTATTATGCTATGCCTACCAGTAAAAAATGCAGAGAAAATTGAATCCTAAAATTATCTGCCTCTCTTCCATTTACTCTCCAAGCCATTTCTTCTATTTTTCAATTATCATCTGGTAATAAATGTGTCATAGTGCAAGATGAGACCTCGGTGGAATACAGTAACACTGAAGACAGAATGGAAAATTCAAGAATATTCAAACTTGTTTGGATGCAAATTTGGTCATTATATTGAACCGAAAGGTATGTGCTGTAGAGAAGGAAAGTAGTAAAGCTCTAGAAATTCCCTGTGCTAACGAAACAGTCCTCTGCCACATCTGCCACCAGGCACCAAGATATCCTTCTTTCCAAATGAATTTCCTCTTCTGAGGCAGACTATGAGGTTTATGAAGCATTTCATTCCCTTTGAGTGTTTGACTGGGAATTAGGTGGGGTACAGACATTGGATAAAAGCCATGTCCTTTGGAATCGATGATTAAATTTATATTGGCTCCTATACATAGCCAGGATTTCTGTCCTTGTACTGATCCCCTAAATGTATGAAACTCACTCTCCATTGTTAACTTTTCTTTACCTGCCTCTGAGTTTGTTACCAGGAACGTCACACACAAGCGAACTTCCCATCCTGCTGTTAGTCTCTTCCTCTCCTAAGACATTCAAATTTCTGAGGAGGAATCTTGAGAGAAGAAAACAGTTTTCAGATTTTCAATTTATCTGTAGCCTGAAAGGAGAATTACTAAATTCTGGAGCTTCTGCAACTAACTCTAGGGGGAACAGTTTGCCAACATTCAAATCACTACGAACCAGCTTGCTGGGACTCTAGACATCATTTAACCTAACTGTGCAGAACTCTCAAAACTCTCAAGAGTACCCTAGTATGTTTTCAATATGCTAGTCAAGGCTCAATGGCAGTTACCCATTCCAAACATGTGTCTGCCTAAAAATGCACCAGTTTTCCTGAATAATAGTGTGTAACTGCTAGTATGCAGGTTTGCATCCTCCATTACATTACTGCTGGAGCTAAATATGCTGGAGCTAGGTGTGCTGGAGCCTTGTAGAAAGGATCAGTAACTTATGTGGCTACTGTCGTTCATATGACACATTGCTCATTTCCTGATTTCATCATGCTTTTCCTCTCATTCTTTGTTGACTTTTTAATTGCTCAGCACAGGGAGAGAACAGCAGGCCTTATCTTTGAAAGGTCAGTTCATTTCTTGAATCTTGTGCTAAATCTACGAAGTTGCCAGTTACAAGCCAGATTTAATAACAGTTGAGCATGTGATTTTTCTGATGAGCTTTGATAAGTGAAGATGCTGAGATAGTCACAGCTCCTATACTCCCCTGATACTTAAGGACGTTAGCTTGTTTATTTTTTTTAAAGCAAAAGATGATGTTCTGTAGCTTCATCTGTAATTTCATCATCTGACTGAGGGAAGGATGAGCAGTGTAAAAAGAGCTGCCTAACCCATAGACATTGTTGTATGTTATGCACTGGCTCTGAATAAATCTGAGCTGGAATTCACAAGAAAGCTCCTCTGTTAGAAGAGGCAGGGTCAGAGGTAGCCTACAAGTGGAGGTCCTCAAACTAATTTGAAGATGGCACTTGATAATGGTGTGTCTGTGAGAGCAATAAGCTGACTTTGGGTGTTGTAGGTTCTTTGTATGTCTGAACTCCAAATGTGCTGAGTTCCTGTATGCATAGATAGTGAGACTATACATAGGTGAACATAAGGACCTCACCTGATCGCACAAACTATGGTCATTGACTGTGCAGCTGAATCAGTGCAAGCAGAAAATTATGATACAGGACAACATGATCTACCCAATGCACTGGGATATGGAAATGCAGATTTCCTGGATAAAACCAGAGTCTAAGAATCTTTATATGCCATTGGATTTTGAACTGTCTGTAACTGTACTGCAGAAAATTGGCTGACATCTTTTTTTGTGTGGCTGCGCATGAGGAAAATGCAGGAAAGGAATAAAACTAATCTTCTGGGTTTTGCCTATATTTCTAGTCAAATTTTCTATCGTATACATTCAAGATAAATCAAATTAAGAGAGTGATGTGAAAATAGTACACTGTTGCTTAGTAGCATACCGGCCCACTAATTTCAGCATAGGTATTTCTGACTCATACTGTGTCACTGAGAGAATTAATCTAAGACATTTTATAGCATACATGTGTAAGATTTGAGAAGCTTCAGGGCAAACCATTTGAAGTCCAGTGTTTCCAAGAGTAGAAATTTAGCTTCTTTTTTTCCTTTCAGCAGTAGAGAGAGTGAGAGTGAGCTTAGAATGAGCCTCTAGAGAAATCCATAATTTCCTATGAATTACTTTCTTACTGATCTAAAATTAACAAAAAATTAATTTGAATATTATTTTTACATGTCTTTTCAGAGGAGCACTTTTGTTAGATTTGACATTCTTGGATGTGTAAATAGTACACCTGCATCTGGTTAGTTATTGGTTTCTTCCTGCAGAGAGTCTCAGACCTCACCACTTCATTACTGCATTTGAGACTATTCAGCTAAACCGTTAGAAATCTTGGAGGACAAAAGCCAGTGATGAGAATAAGTAACTTACAAAGTGACCCATGGCTCTTTCCGCTGCTAGTCATCTCGGTTATACAGGGAAAGGGATGCATTCACTTCAGCCAGAAGAGACCACGTGGAGACCTAAGAAAATAATTCAGTCTATGTGTCACTGTTGCCTTCTGCTATGACTGTTAGATGGGGTTCTCTGTCTTGTAACCGGGATAAAGTTAGTTCTCCCTCAATCAGGCTGTTTCTTCATTTAGCCTAGTAAGAGACAAGTTAAAAGAGGCAACCCAACAAAGTCCTTGTCCAGTGCTATTATCTCTAAAGGTTCATTGTAAAAGCTGATTTTTATTTCATTTAAAGCTTCCAGCAGGAAAACTTCACACAGTAAGGTTGGAAAGACAGCCCCCTTGCTATTGTTCTCCACTTTTGATTTGCTGTGAAAGGATGCTCTATTTTAAGAATCATGATTGTCTTCTTTAAAGGGCAATTTTAGGACTGTTCTCTTCAAGCAGTAGTAGATGGAGGTGGAGATAATAAATCCAGCAAAGTACATTATAAAGGCCTAATAAATGCTAGGGCCGCAGTATGTACTTTAGCCTAAAGGGATCAAGACCATTCCCTCTGCGACTGTCTTACACACACATATTCCCTATCATAACAAGACGAAATACAGATTTTATTGTATTTATGTGGCAGTTCTAGCCTAGATCAAGAACAGGGAAATGGAACAAGTAGGCACCTAAATTAAAATAATATTTTCAAATACTTCAGCAAAGTATTTTTTAATCTGATGCCTTTAAGTCACTGCCTTAGCAGAATGGATCTTGAGAAGAGATTAGTTTTCAGAATTTGCTACCACACGCGCCTAATATTCTTTAAACTAGATCTGATTAAATACTTTTCAGGCTTAAAAATAACAGGATTGCTTGTTAAAGGGATGGGAATAAAAAAATGATGGGAATATGTTTGGGTTCATCTTGTAAGCAGTGGACTTCTTCCACAGCATTTCCAGGAATTTCCTGGTAGCCCTAGATGGTTCCCCAGCTTTGTTTACTCTAATTCTTTATTCATCATTGTAACTGGAGAATTTCAAATTTACATAAATGAAAAAATAAACTCCTTTCACTTAAAATCTGTCAGTTACATCACTTACCAGAAAGTTGCAAAGCATTCCAGGTCACAGCAAAATGAAAAGTTTGAGTTCTGAGATATTTATACAAACAAAATACAAATGTCTGTACATTTTTGGAAATACATTGCAGTGAAATGCATTTTGATCCCTAATCTTAACATTGTGAGGCTTGAGGGGTGCTTACTGTCCAGGCATAACCTCATGAAATCTCTCAACACTGGTGGTACTGACCAGGGCTTCACCAAATGGAAAGTTCTCAATTTTTCACACATAAACAGTAACTCTTTTCCATGACTTGAGTAAACTTCTGAAGAGAAAGAGCATAGCACAGCAATAGTTTAAACATTTACGTGATAGCCTCATTAATGCATTTACAGAGGAAAAATGTTCTTGGAAAGCCAGTATCTAAGTGTCCTTTGTTTCCCATTTATTACAAGCTCAAGAAAAATAATAAAAAAAATTTAAAGTACTTGAAGATAGCTTAAAAGGTATGAAACAAAAGCAGTTTGGCTCAGTGGCAAACTCTTTGTGACATTTTTGAACGGTTCTTGCTGTTTGGACTTTCAGTTGTGTGAAATATTCCCATACTGATGACATATGTGAACATTTCTAGAGTCCCTCCATAAACTCTTGCCTTAAAATGCCTCAGAACTTTCATTTTCACTGATTTCTACAGTGAAGTTAGAAGATATTAGAGTCATTCTGTGTGCACATCTCGGTATCCCCATTCTACAGGTCCTTTTTTATTCATTCCTCTTGCAGCACAGTCTTGCTTTGATACATTTTGCAGAAAAGGGTGACAGAAAGGAAAAAATGTCCTACCTGAGTACAGGAGCAGGAATACAAAAGGCTCTTCCTTTGAAGAACACAAAGTTGTAAATTATGGAGTCCAGAATACATAAGATCTAGTTGTCTGATGTCTTGTTCACCATCCTGGTCAGTAGCTTATGAATGAGGATATAAAAGTGCAAGGAAGAAAATCATAGATAGTGAGGCCCAGATAGATCTGTGCCAGCCACAGTGTTTCCATTTTTGTGTTGTAGTAGAATATGGGTAGAGAATATTTCATCTGTGACATTTAACTATGAGTCATTTCCGTATCATACTGGAAACCTCCACTGAGGAAGCCCATATTTTGTCAGCAAAACTCAGGAAATTAGTGCAGTACAAGTGATGAGGAAACCTTAAGGTCACATCAGCTGCCCCTCCCAAAGGGAGGACTAGGCACAGATGAAATGAGGTGTCAAAATACATGAAGGCTATGCAATATTTTACCCCCAGTATCTTTCGTTAGTCTCCATCTGATGACTTTTTATTGAAGCTTCCCTTGAATTTTTCAGAATTTGTCCTCATCAGTATTTCAAAACTTTGTTATATTGGTGGCGTAAAAAACAACTCTTAACAGTATTTAGATTTGCTTTTGCTTTTGTGCATCAGGAACATCATGGCTTTTGGTTTTTGGTTTGTTTGTTTTTTTCTTTTTTGAATGATTTTGCTGCCCAGTCAGACCATTAATCACTCTATTACTGATGTTAAGCAGCCATATCTCTAGGGAATGACCCTTTCTTACATAAAATTTTGATTACTACACAAAACTTGATCTTGTAAATAGTGATAACATAATCCCTTTTTCTTTTAGAAATCTACAATTCAGCAATAAGTGGCTAGGGGCCTACCATTAATCATTCATGAATATCAGAAAGAATATTCAATTAGAGATGTGCTCTGGGACACTTCAATATTTCTAAATATGACATGTTTCTGGTGACTTTAAATAGTGCACAAATGACACATTCAACTTTAGGCAATAAAACGACAAATAATGCAAACTGATATAAAGTGATTAAATGGGATACGGATTTTAAATACCTCTGAATTAATTTTATATTTCTGATGTGTTGGGATGATGTTTGCAGATACCATTAGTAGATGAAGAAGCCATTTTTTCATTTACATTTTCCTCTGTATATAAAAACTCAGGTGAACTGATTAATACCCAAGTGGATGGATGCAATTCAGATACCTAGATACTACCGTTTGTATACATATGGATATTTAACTACATTTGTGATTCCAGCTTGATTTGATTTGCTTTTGGAGAAGGATGAAGGCTTTTAATTTAAAATATCTTTTATATTTCACACCACATTTTACCTCTACATTTGGCAGATTCTTCTTTTCTAGTTACCTCGGCTCCATGTCCTGGATGTTCAGGCTTACAGCACAAGCAGTGCCAATCTTAGCCACCTTGAAGTAAAAATAAATAAAAAGTCAGATGTTCAGATAGTTTTCGAGGTGTTGTTCTACTTCTGAAGATAATTTTCATGCAATGGATAAAATAATCACCTAATTCCCATACTTATGATATAATGTCTTCTTAAAGAGCACCGTCTCAAAAAGATTTTTTTTTCTGGGTTCCCCCCCCCCAGAGAGTAATAACTTAATCTCTGGAAAGGTATATTCATATTAGGATTTTTTAGGAAGCTTATGGGACTTAGATACTCTGGTCCAAGTATGAAGAATGTTTGCACAGTGGTAAATGAATCAATGATGCTTCTCCCTTCAGTGCACATAATAAATAAATAAAATTCTCTCTCTCTATTACTAAGATGGGAAAATTCCATTTTATCTGCATTTGTGCTTTGTTGAAGGCAGTCAGACATGTTACAGTAAATTTATTATGACATTGGTTTTTTATTATTACACTTTTTTACCATTGTGACATTGTTTTTTATTTATATTTTCAAATACATTTTTATCGACATTTTTGTTTACATTGTTTTTTATTATTACAATGTCCTATAAAATATTTTTGAGAATGCTGACATGCACATTCTGAGAAACAAATTGATCACACGCTCTTAATAATTGGAAGAAAATTGACAAATGTGAGGCATTCCCAACCGTTCCTTTCCTGAGTTTGTTCACTCAATAAATCTATCTGTATATTCTTAATGTTCTGAGAAGTGTAATTAGCATAAGGTTCCCCTGCAAGTGGAGGTGGAAGTGGAGGGAAGATGGATAGGTGTGTGGGGAATTCAAGAAAGGAAGAGAGGAAGGAGGTATCAGCGTTGAGCAGGGGCAGTCTACAGCAGCCGCAGTCAATCTTTTGATCTAAACAGCTTATCATTAAAAGTGTCTGAGACATTCAGATCATATTTGCTGTAGTAAACTCTTCCCACCAATATATGTTAAAGGCACTTCTCACAAGTATAACATTTCTATATTTCTTTTAGGGCCAGACAATGAGAATGGATGAAAAAGAATGAAACTTCTGACTTGATATTGAAAATCTAGTTTTATTTTGAATGACGTCAAAACATAAATAATATTGTTTGCAAGAGAAACATTTTGAAGCATTTTATAACAGGTCATTGAAATATTGTATTTCTTTAAGGGCAACCTATTTGTTTGAGTTATACTGAATACAAGTGTTTCAACAATTAACATTATTGTAAAAATTCAAAACCTAAATATTTTATTCTGATTATAACAAACTATTTCAATGTTTGGCAAACTGGCATTTACTGATGGAGGTACATTCCTCCACCATGCAGATAAACTTTGAATCATTCCCCTGCTTTTCAGTTAAAAAGGAGCATATGGGAGATTGTACAGCCAGTTAAGGCCACAGACCCATAAATCTGAGGGGTTACTGCAAGTGCACTGTTCCAATTTTGGTATTATTCATATATGCGATAGATTAATAGGATATACCTTGACAAAATTGCCATTTGAACTCTACTGTAAACATTGGAGCTATTCTTTCTGATTAAGGTTTCTTAAATAAAAAAAAAACAGGGACAAAAGAGAAGGCTAGAACTAGGTAAGAATTTAAGTTCTTGTTTCCAAGCAAAACCAGAGGCCTATACTTTAGCTTTCTATCTAATATGTGGGGAGAGTAAGATATCCCCTAAGAATGGTATGAAGCTCCCCGCAGCCTCTGCTTAAAGTGCAGTTTATTACAAAAGTTGCTTTTGGCATCCTCCTAGGAACTCCAGACTGGTGCTGCTCTCATCCATATAAAACATGGGCATGCCATACTTATCACCACATTTCAGGGGAAAGTAGTCGCTTTTGGATTATTTGAGTGAGTTCTGAATTTCAAATTCCCGGTGGGACTTTGCCAAAGAAAAAAGCCTAGTTTCTTATTCTGATGGTGCTTGTGTGGGATTTAGGTGCTGAACTCAAATCACAGCAGTTCTGGGCATTCAAAGAAAGAAATGAAAATTTAGAAAGGGGATGAACCTGAAGAAATTAGGCATTTCCAGGATTAGGTAGCACTGGATGTAAAAATTCCTGGCATATAATTTTACATTTAGATGCATCAGTTCTGCCCACATCCAATTTTAAATCTGACCCTGAGACTCCAGCCTTCAGTGAACCCAAATATTCCAGGAAGAAAATAAAAAGAACCCAAAATATATTACTTCTTGAAGCATTATCTAATCAGTCTCATGATTTCTGAGAGCTCATGCTACCCTGTTAGGCCACGGAATATAGTATCTGCTGTGGAGAAAATCCATCAGAAGCTTGTATGGAATAATTTTTATGGTTTTCTTTCATCCTTTCCATCTAAATCTTCTTTCTCCTGTGAAAGTAAACCAATGCGATGGATGTATGTTGTCAAGAGGAGTTTTCATTTTGAAGGATGCAAGATACTGCGCACTGCCTGTACTAATAGTCATTCAGCCTGTCACATACCGTAATACTGCTCTGTGTGCGTGGAACAATATAGGCTGCATTTATCATAAAACTTGCCCCCAGGCAACTTTCTGAGCATACAGATAAAGGGAATTCATTTGTGCCCTGATGATTGTGACAATGTTCTTCAACAGGTAGAAAGACAGACTGATTTTGTCTTGCCAGTGATGGCTTGTTTGGTATTGATGGCAAAATGTTTGTGCTTAATGATGCCCATAAGTGCCAGTGAAACACTTTTTCCTTGTCTGTTAGGGTCTTTAGAAGTATAAATATTCTCTCATTTTCTTTTGTTTTCAGAGATACAGATAATACTTCGATTCCTGACAAGTACTCAACCTATGATTGAAAATGGAGAGGGTGACAAGGTGGTGGCCGCTAGATATAACAAGTGATATATTACTCGTATCAGAGTATCAACTGATGGTTTTATAATTGGCCTATATTTCCACAAATATGGTTTCAGTCCTGCCCTTGAAATTTGCATCAAGCAGTCCCATAATTCTGGAGTCTCTGCCTAATTTGAGAGTTATATTTTCTGACAATACTGCTGCAATAATAGGTATTCTGCTTTAAAAGTTAATCCATTTTAATTCAAGAAAATATCAGTTTAGTGATAATCTCTGGCTCCATATTATGCCCTCTAGCTTCTCTTTCGTTCTGGCAGGATGACAATGCCAGAGTTAAATCATGTGTTTGGCCAGTGGTTTGCCTAGCTGCAGCTTTCTGAATGAAGCCCAAATCTTTTTTTATTTTACCATGTTCTGGTTTTTTTTCTGGCTTACATGATTTTCTATATGCAGGGAATTGAAAACACGAAAAGCAGTAAATTGATGAGCGTCAGAAAAGGTCCAGTGCATGACATAAAAGGTAAGTTTTTTTAAAAATAAGAATAGTGATGCCTGATTTTATCTAGTCTTTGGGTTGTTTCCCTTTTTTGTTTTGACAGACACTGAGTAGCATCAGGTCATAACAGCATGAGGGATCAGCTGCTTTATTTCAACAAATCAGAGATCGGGACCTAGCAGGTGGACTCCCTTTTCTGACCTCTTGCCGTTTCTCACAAATGAGGCACTCTTGTGATGGTTGGAAACCCTCTCTCATGTCTTTGCACATCACCATTTCTGGTAAAAGAAAACATAGGCAAAGGGTAAAAGCATAATATTTTAAGAGGTTTTATTATAGACCACATACTGTTAAAGACAGGTCATTGCCCAGTCTTCTCTGCTCCTTGGAGTTGTATGCAACATGTGAAGTGTAGGGTCATACCAACTGCGGTATTCATAAAAAGGTTAATCGCTTCTAAATAGCTAAGAGTAGAATGTCTTACCTTGCAATCTGAAGGCCAATGAGAGTGTTCTCATTATATAGCACCTCTTACTTTCCTGGGCTTCATTGTGTGTGTCTTTGCTAAAATTCCTGCTGAGAGAGTTGCATGGTTAGCAATTTTTAAGTCAGAACATTCTTCCTTGTATTTATTTGGTAGCTGAATTTAGTTCTTAATAAAAGACAGTTACATTTCCAACAGAGCTTTAAAAATGCTATTAATACTCCAAGCACAGTAGTGAATACTCTCTTTTCCTTTTGTCAGTGAAATTAAGGATGCAGCCAGAGCTTGGGTCATGAAAAAATAGGGAAAATAGTGAGCAGTCCAAAAACAAGAACAGCTGTTTGGACTAGCAGTGATTTTCAAGTTGTTGGTAATCATCCTCTGGGAGTCTCAAGACCACATGTAAAGCGATGAGAAAAGGAGAATTAAAAAAAAGTAAAACTGTTCTTCAGGAAGCTTGTACTTATTATATAAAGGTGTGAATTTCCATCAGAGGTTTGCAGTTAAAAACGGTTTCTTCTGATACCAGTAGTTAATGATGAATGTGTTTTCTTCATCCTTTATTCCATGATGTACTCGGAGAAAAAAACCACTGCCCCTTTCCAAAAAAAGAATTTAAACAAAATTCAGAACCTGAAAAGCAAGGCAGCTAACAGTGGACTTAATCAGATGAGCATATGACTATAGTGGACTTAATTACTTGGGGAATTTATAATTATTTTATGTTGCTTTTAAAAAAATCTGGTGTTGAAGACTCTGCAGGGAATGAATAGTCTCAAAAACAAACTGGTGGTAACATTTAATACATGCACCAGAAGAACAATTATCCCCTTAAGCTTTTGTGAAAAACTGATGAAAGAGAGAAACAGGGAAATAATACACTCTATATCATAATATAGTTTTATGCTTAATTGTAATTATTAAAAATGAATTTAAAATCATCTGCCATCCCTTCCTGCAGTTTTATGCACATTCTGAATACTTTTTAGCTGCATTATCTTGTATATAAATGCATAAAGACATGCATCAGCCTTTATGTGTGAATAAAGATGAGTGTATTAGTAGCTCTTGTCTTAAGCTAAAGCTCTTCTACTGTCTAAATCTAAGCAGGTATTAAAACTCGAGGGACCAGATCCTAATCTGTTATGCCACTGTAAATTAAGAATGATTCAAAGGAAATGGAAGTGGTGAATCCTAATTTCACAAAGTGTAACTCAGATTTGAATTTGGCCTTAGGTTCTATGAGTTACATCATGAGTGACTGCAGAAGTATTATGTGTTGAGGAAGAAAGTGTTCCCCTTGACTGACTGTGGCAGAGTTAGCCCCCAGGTATTTGGTTACGCAAATATGAAGTATAAGCCTGTTTCATTTTCAAAGTTTCCTATTTTGTATCTGCCCATGGATTAGGCAGCTGCTCCACTGACTTTATGGTAATCCTGAGGAAGAAGAGTTATGCATTTGCTTGCTGCAAGTTAATTGTGAACTTAAAAAACCTACTCCCCATGCCCTTCCTCTTAAAAGCAGATATTGCAAATTTGTATTCACTCTTTTCCTTCTAGAATTCTGCACAGTTGTTATGAGCTTTCCAATGATATCCTTGGGGTTTTACATTCATCCTAACATATGGCATGTATGTGAGTCTCTTCTCAAATTTATTTGAGTTTATGTGTGATTGGGAGCAGTTAGCTGGGTGAATTGCTGAATCATGGAACAATTATGGCAGGAATTCTCTGTTTTTGTGTTTTTCTACAAATGATATTGTACTATGTGGCATTCACTTCAGTTCTTGGCAGGACTGCTGAAAAGTAAGTTACAGCTGTTGCCATCTGGTAACTTTTGAAGCGATTTCCCTCACATGTTCCTGTTGCTTAATAATTCTTTGTTTACTCTATACTCGTAACTTGATCTTCAGTCTCATAGCAAAGTCAGTCACCTTTTCACTGTCTGTCTTCTTCCTTTGTCATTCTATTAAAGGCTAGTTTCTTACAATGTAGGCTAGTCTAACTTGGAGAAAAGGTGCCACGGGCTCCCCCATGGAGACGTAGATTTCTGTAGCTTTTCCCACATCCCCAGAGAACTGTTCGCAGCTGCAGTAATTCTCTGCAGACTCTATTCCCACCAGAAAGGTGTGGTTGAAGCCATGCTCCTGCTTTCTTCTTGCCAGACAGATGTCCCAGTCACAAGTACTGGGTGGGAAATTGAAGAATTCAGAGGAAACCTAATCATTTGCATGGACGTTAAAGACAACAGGAAAAAATTCTGAATGTTTATTAAATGCAGTGGACTCCAGTGGTCTTGGGACACCTCCGAGCTAAAATCATTTGAGGCCGAAAACTGTCTGGGGAAGTATTGCTATGCAGCTGCTTTTAGAGATGGGACACTGGGTTAGAAAGACCTTTGATTTGTCCTGATGTAGTTCCTGTTATGTTCATACATTGAAAATCAACTTCTGAAATTGAACTAGAAAAAAGCAAAAATTAAAGAAGAGTCATCTGCCCATCTCTGCATTTACACAGGCAGGGTTAATTGACAACTGACATGCATTTACAGTGCTTAAGCTGAGCAGGAACAATACTTAAGAATTGCATGTCTGTCCTACATCCTTTTAACTTTCCTTTTTTCTTCATTAATCTAATGTCAGATGTGATTTTAGTTTCTTTATCCAACTGGTAGGAGAAAGTTGCTGCCTCTCTCTCTTCCTTTAACTCTGAATTTAACCTCAAAATTCTTTAAGCACCTGTCCAGTAACATCTCCCTGAAAAATGTGCCAGAAAAACATCTCACTGGGCAGCTAACACAAAGCTGCAATCATGAAAAATAGGCTGCTATTTTATGGAGCAGAAGACTGGAGTTCAACAGGCGATCTTTCTCAGTCTGACAGTTTGCACAGCAACTGGAAAGTCTGTCCTCCAGAATTCAGCTAAAAACACAGCAAAGCCTGCAGAAAAAAATATCCCCTCAATTAAGATCTGGCATATTTGCCTGTTAATTTGACTCATGTCCCACAAGTTCTGTGTGCCTTTAGTGACTTTAGACATGGGAGTTTAATAGTAATTAGCAAGCACTTTTGCCATTAGTCTCTGACGTTCTTTTTGCAAAGCCTCACTTAGCTAGCAAAATGGGAGCAAACAAATGGACAACACAGGAGTGAAAAATATACAGTGTACAAAGTTCACCAGTATAAAAGACTGTTTAAAAAACTGTCTGGAAGGTGGTTAAAACAAATTGCTCACCTTCCAAAATCCTCAGGTAGCCAGGCTTATCAATCCCAAGGATGAACTTTGAGGTTAAAATAATGTGATCCAAACTGCATGGAAGATAGATAGCTGGTTGGGAAGGCAACTTTGGTTGAAATAACTTTAACTGACAGGCCGTTATGCCTCATCTGATCCCACACACATCAGGATCTGTCTTGCATACGTACCCTTGTTTATCTTCCTACCTCCAGTATGTGAGAGTTGCGTCCTAATTTCTATCATGTCCATTTGAACAAATTTTATAGTGGTAATTTCCCTTTTTAACATTATAGTATGCTACCTTATTAGTGACTTTACTGTTTTATTAACCTGAATAAATCCTGCCATAATAACAGGTGTTATAAGCATTACAATACAATTTACATAAGAAATTTCCAAGCTATCATGAGGACAGAATGGCTACCCCAGTGCTAACTCATGGAAACCTGATCTATGCTCAATATATTTCTTTAGTACTTTTTATTTGGTCCAGAAAGGATGAAGGCTTAGCATCTGGTTCAAGGACTGCTGCTGCAGTAAGGACCAGTGCCTTTATTAACTCTAACAATTCTGAGACGAAATTTTATACAGTGATTAGAGTATAAACACCGGTTTTGTTTGGTTGTATGAAACTCTGGAAGTCCTTATACCTTTTTAGGGATACATCGATTTTTGCAGTGCAGAGAGGAAGAAGGAAGAAGGCACCATTTTGAATAAGAAGCACTGAGTAAGCAGCCCTAGTGAAGAGAACTATGTGTGAGTCACGGTGCCTCTCTAAACTCCCAAAGGTATTGCTTTTACTTCAGATTTAAACATGCAGGATTAATTTGGCTGTAGTGGATGGAAAATGCAGGTTCATTTGTCTCCTCTTTCCCGTTTTTCCACTCACCCACTTCACTGTCATGAAAGAGGTTACTTGTACAACCTTTTTTATCTCTCCACATCTTGAAGAACTTGCACAAGACAGCAACAAAATGCCACCCTCCCTCATGTTCCTATGTAGTGGTGTATCAACCAAGTCACCGTCTAGTTCTGGAAACAGCTGGAGTACAGCAAAGTGCCGCTAAAGGGATAATAGTGGAGTAGAGTTAAAATGACAAAAATTAAAGCACATTTTCCTAACAAATTTTCCTAATGAATAATGCATTTACTAATAAACAAAAGGGCTGCCAAGGACATGACAGATTGGAGATACAGCACTAGAATTATTGAAAGTGGCAGACAGGTCACAACTTTTATTTATGTTAATGGCTAACCACCTGTCAGATAAATTGGGAAGTGGATACCTCTACAGCAATGCCAGCAGGCGCCTTTCAGAACTGCGAGAAAGGACCAAGAGGACAGGCAGCCTAGCTAGCTATCGTGCTGGAAGCTGAGAGGTGTCTGTTCTTCTCTCTTCTAGTTATACCTACGTGGTAATATTAAGAAAGGGCTGAATAATCTGTTACAGGGTGTTGTAGTTTAGCCCCAGTCAGCAACCAAACACCACGCAGCTGCTCGCTCACTCCCCCCTGGTGGGGTGGGGGAGAGAATCGGAAGACTAAAAGTGAGGAAACGCATGGGTTGAGAGGAAGACAGTTTAACAGGTAAAGCAAAAGCTGTGCATGGAAGCTAAACAAAACAAGGAATTCAATCACTACTTTCCACGGGCAGGCAGGTGTTCAGCCGTCTCCAGAAAAGCAGGGCTCCATCACGCGTAACAGTTACTTGGGAACCCAGCTGGAACCAGGACATCATGTTAGAATATCTTTTAAGTTCCATACAAGTTTGCAAACATAAAAAATAAGTGACATACAGTGTCATCCTCCAAATAATTTAAGTCTAAGATAGATGTAGTTGTCTCTAAGGGCAGTGTCTCTAAGGGCAATGCTTGGGCTGCCAAATGTTTAATAAGTACCAATGAGTTTCCTCTTTGCGCTGCAGAGCATGTCAGTATTCAACACCACAGGTTATGACCTCTCTGCCAAGAGGGAGTTAAGTTTTGTGTTTGCCACAAGCAGGTAAGGGCTGTGTGGGGATGTATCTACCAAACCCAGTGTCCTGGTTTCAGCTGGGATAGAGTTAATTTTCTTCGTAGTAGCTAGTATGGGGCTGTGTTTTGGATTTGTGCTGGAAACAGTGGTGATAATGCAGAAATGTTTTAGTTGTTGCTAAGTAGCGCTTACACTGGTCAAGGACTTTTTCAGCTAGCTGTGCTCTGACGGGTGCACAAGAAGCTGGGAGGGGACACAGCCAGGACAGCTGACCCCAACTAATCAACAGGATATTCCGTACCACATGGCATCAGGCTCAGCACATAGAACTGGGGGAAGAAGAAGGAAGGGGGGGACGTTTGGAGTGATGCTATTTGTCTTCCCGAGTAACCGTTACGCGTGATGGAGCTCTGCGTTCTTGGAGATGGCTGAGCACCTGCCTGCCCATGGGAAGTAGTGATTGAATTCCTTGTTTTGTTTAGCTTCCACGCACAGCTTTTGCTTTACCTGTTAAACTGTCTTCCTCTCAACCCATGCGTTTCCTCACTTTTAGTCTTCCATCTCCCCCCACCCCACCAGGGGGGAGTGAGCGAGCGGCTGCGTGGTGCTTGGTTGCTGACTGGGGCTAAAGCACGACACATGATTTTCCATAGTTAAAAGGAAACTCCGAACCTATTTGGGTTCACAAAGAAAAGAGATCTCCCCTTCTTTGAAGTGATCCCATAGGTGTTTTCAGAAAAGGAGGTACGCTCTACATAGTTCTCAATTTAACTGATCAGATAGCTGATCCATTTCTAGCAGTTCTAATTTCAGTTTCCTCCTCTGCCTGACAACATCTGAACCCACCCTACCATTAAGGACTTACAGGATTGATTTTCATCCTACTCTCCACTCTTGAAGCTATTTCACTTTACATAGAATAATTAAATACTCAGTAAGCCACAGAGAAAGAGAACAAGAGTGCATATTACACTGCAGCCCAATAATTAGTGCATTCTGGTATAAGCTGTCATTACAGCTGCTTATGCCTAGTGTTCTGTTTAAAGAAAGGCCTTTAATCCAGCATTTTCACTTGCAGGTGACGGTTTACACACTAGACTAAAGATATACTAGCTATCATATTAATTCACATCCTGGGATTTTTTGAGAAGACGTTGTTGTTGAAGTTATTTCAAGAACGAAGTCCTAGATTAATCCCAACCTTCTATAGCCGCCATTGGTATTTAAGTAAGAATAACAGTTTCAGAAACTCTTCTTATACACAAAGGAAAGAGCCAGACATCTTCAAAGCGCAATTCAGGTCTTAGGTAGTTCCACTGCTTTCTGAAAGTGTCTCTCTTTCTTCACAGACCATATGGGAGGTTTGGGTAACCTTTGTCCTTTGCAATTCATTTTAATATGGTATGAATATAAGCGTTTAAAATATATTTTCTCAAATTCATTCAAAGTGCACAAAATACAGTTGTGTCCACAGTACCTTCTTGACCTGGGAGAGGTACTGAGAGAATAAAATCTGTTCTTACTGATAGTTTGATTTTGCATTAACGTTAACCTTGGAATTTCCTTTGTGGATGGTTCTCCTGTTTCACAGAAAAGATACTCTCTACAGAGGCGATTAGTACCTCAGCATAAATGTTTAAATATGTGCAAAGGAAAACATGCCTCACTGTGTTGTTATGGCTGTTTTTCAGCTGGGATGCTGATATTTTATGAATGTTACAACTTAGCCAGATGATCAACATATTCCCAATGACACCATTTGCCAGAGAAATAACTACTGCTGCCTACAGAAGTGTTCAAACCCTCATACTGAAGCACTGTACATAAAATCTCAGCATTTTTGTTTGCTGTTTTTGTGATTGATAATAATAAACTTCACTTTCGTGAATGAGAGGCTTCTGTGTAAACACTTGCAGTGTATTATAAAAATGAACATGAAAATGTGCGTTCTTCACAGAGGCTTTTTCCATTTTTTGATATGTGTCCTTATGCCAGCCTGTCTCTGGCATATTCAGAAATTCAGATACCATATGTCCTTATGATCATCTTCAAAACTTCCAAATCCAGGCTCACTCTCTTCAACAAGCTTCTTTTATTGATAAGTGCTGCTGCTGTGGCTGCATCTGCTAAAAGCAACTGTGCAGAGCTCCAGTGGCTAATCTCATTTAGGTTAATGGTATCTACAAGGTCACTTGGGAAGGATATGAAGACACTATTATCCACCTGGATGCTGCTCTATAGGTAGAGATGAAGCAGGTTCATAAACTGTTGGAGAGAGACATGTCATGATTCTCACAGATTTATACTCTGATTGTTCTTTAGAATTGGAGAAATTTTCCTTAAAATTGAGGATTTAAAAATAAGCAAAAGATATTTGTACATTTTGATTGTTCCTAGAAATTCTTGAGTGCAGAGTTTTGCTATTTCTGAAAAATGTGTTCAGCTGGTAAGTATATTTGTTTGAGCTGGAGAGAAAAGACAGTTAAGACCTTCCTCCACACACTTCTCTCCGGTGTTTATGGAGAAAGGCAGATTAGAGGTGGAGCTTCTCTCGCTAGCTCTGCCCCCGTCCCCGTCTCTGTATCTTTCTCTCTCTCTCTGTCCTACAGAAATGTGGTACTCAGGCAGTGGGTCCCATTCATACATCTGGACAGCGTGAGAGAGGAATACCTGAATCTGATCATTGATGCAAAAGATTGGTCCTTTCCATCCCATCTAGAATAATAGAAAATCCAAAGTGTATCTCTTGTCTTTTTTGGAACTCCTCTTGGGAAATAATACTTTGCTTGGGGCTGGGACTGAGTTCTCATATCCTTAATGATTTCTAATTATTTAGCAGACAGGACTTGGGGATTTGGACTACTTGAATAAAAGGGCTTTAAAATAAATAGAACTTCTAGATTTTAACTGAAGAACATTAGCAAATTAATGTATTGCTGAGTGACTATCATTTGCTGTATATTGCAAAATACAGATGGAAACAGCAGAATCTCCAATGTTGTTAATTGCTATTGTTAATGCTTTTTAGTTAGTAGATGAATTTCAGTGTAAATAGCACTTTCTTTTGCTGCTAGCTTCACAGAATATTTGCATACAGCCATAAATTCCTTACTCATAAAAAGCCATATTAAAAACAATGGAAGATAATATGATGATAATACATCAGAGGCTTTTGCTAACAGTAGAAAAGAGCATAGCAGAGATGGCAAATATCCTTCTGCCTAGTCATCTGTCTTGTTATACTCTCGTTTTGACTTTAGTTTTGACTTTTTAAAAATACATTTTTTTTCTTTGGGAAAAGTCAATAATTGGAAATACAATTTATCTGATAAACTTTAGGCTTCTTTCAACACTGAGTTTGTGTGCTATCATAAATGGATTTTGGCAAAATTTTTAATACACTTGCCCTCACTTTCTCAACAAGAAGTTGCATAACCTTCAGAGCAATTACTCAAGGTGCTGGAGGAACACAGACAGGTCTTTAATGGCACTCAGCACACCTGGAATCTTTTCTACCAATAACATTTTCAAACTATCTTTTCCTTGTGTCCTCCCTCCAACCCAAATGGGTATGTGCTTGCATAGAGTTAGTCAGAATGGCACCAAATGATGATAACATGCAAATTCGGTTTTGTCCTGTTTCTAATTTCTTGTTAGCAATTCGGTAAATAGAAATGATGCTACATAGTAGGGTCAAATCACTGAGTCAGCTAATGGGATGACTATTTAAGTATTCCTGTTTATTCTGGCTGACCTAGTCTCTGCTTTCTGAGTCCTAGGTATAGACTGTTTGATCTTGTAGAATTAAGGTCATGGACAGTATGCTTTTGTTGGTATAGAAACAGCTCGAGTAGCTCTGCTTATTGTATTACCTGTGATTTTCCTTGAAACAGACTTCCCAACTTGTGTCTGTACTTTAACATATATAGGACTTTCTCTCATTTAAATATGAGATATCTGAGCTCAGAGGAGGCAAAATTAAATAAACTGATCCCTGAATCATTCAGAAAGTCACAATTTAGAGGTGAATAGTCTCAGCATTTAAAGTTTTTAAGCAAACTAGCTGTGAATACTTAAATTTTGGGAGGCAGAAAGATGGATGAGGAGACATACTGTCAGACTAATATTTGAGAGATCACGCCGTAACTTACAAATATTGTACCTAAACACATTTAATCTATTTGGTTATGCTTCCCTCTTGGTTCTCTTATTTCTGCTGGGAATGGGGGAAGCTGTACTTCAGCCTGAAGCTATTTGGTGCGATTACGTTTATTCAGAGTTTTCCGTCTCACTTAGGTGATTATTAGAACTCCTTGTATTCTCACTATAGGACGCCTTGCCCTGGGGGCTTTGACTTACAAATTTCTATTTCTTTCAGAGTATGTGTCCATTCAAAGTGAAGACACCTTTGCCCAGAGTTGTTATGGTTCCTTCATAGCTTGACAGAACCCAAAATAGCAGACCCTATTCTCAGTAAAAGAAACCCAATATTCCCTCTGACTTCTATGGCAACACACTTTTGTCAGAAAGAAAGAAAACAAAAAAAGACCATTGTGGTCAGAAAGGCCACTGTCAAAATGATGGACTTTATATTCTAGATCAAAAATATAAATCCAGAAAATGAATGGAGATAAATTAAAAGTTCTAAATGCTTGAAAATGGAAATCTATGACAAACATCTCCAGTTTCGTGCACTGTTCTTCAACTACAAGTGTAGACAGCTTTTAATAGCTAATATATTCGTTTCTTAAATACATTTTTCCATATTATGCAACTAAATAAAATGTTTTTAAAGGTAAACTAAACACACGTGAGTGGAATCTGCACTGAGAAATGGCCAGCTTAGTATGCAGGCAACAACACTATCTCACATTCATTTGAATGCCTGCCATCTGGAACAGATGCATTAGTTGTGGCTTCAGTAATGACATGTTGGAGGAGAAGACCTTCCTCACCTCAAGAATTCAGTATTACTTAATGGAGCTCCTCATGTGAGTAAAGTAATTGTACGTTCAGCCCAGTGTTTTATTCAGCTGTCATCTTTACTTTATACTATAACCTAGCCGTCTTGCTGTAGTCTTGCTTGAATACATGCAACATTGTGGCATATATTGTATGAAAGATGCTGTTCCAAATAAAGTCATATTGTATACTTGACTTTGTTCTGTATTGATATTGAATGCATTTCTAGAATGGTAATCTTCTACGTACAATATGTGTCTGAGGAGATTATATCTTATTTTGCACACCAGGATATCTTTAGAATTGTTTATTATTCATGTTATATTTTAAACTGATGCTGGTCTATGCAGATTTTAAATGTGTTTGTCATGTACCATTAGTCACTGTGTGAAATCTCTCAGTAATAGTTAGTTCTTGAATTTTCTGCAGCTAAGGAGAATTTAACACTGATTGATGGTAGATCACTTAGCTGGTTGGCAGACTTTCCAATTTACGGCAGGAAAATTGCTCTTTTCTTTATGCTCATTCCTTCTTCTGCAGGGGGACAGTAAGATATATGTGCCAGGGTGCACATAACAGCAAGAATCTGATTGGCAATACTGCAGGTCTTTTTTACAATTATGATTTTATCATTTTCAAAAACTGTACTGAATGTCAAGTATTTCAGATGCAATTTTTAAAGCCTCTCTATTTATCAAATGTCGATGATATATCCATATCATATTTCACATGCAGAAAATGACCTAACATATTTTTGCATGAGGAAATGAGTAAGCTGTCAGCACTTCATCCTTATCTTCTAGTAGTCCCAAATTCTCAGTCCTCTAAAGGCTGATTATCTGTATAGTGAAGATTAGCAGGAGAAACAAAGATATTGATTTGCTGTGTGCCGTCTGCAAATATTTCTCGTTAACCACTGATTCAATCAAAAAATAATAATAGTATTAGTTATTCTTCAGTGAAAGAAAGATATGGGATAAATCCCTTCCCTTTAACACTCAGTAGTAAGATTTTCAAAGACTATATTTTAGGATTTCACACAAAATGCATATGAAGAGCAGCAATAAGTAATTTTTAGTATCCACTTTCTTTAAAGGAAAAAAAACAAGATAAAAGTTGTGATGTTTAAAAACATAAAAGTCTAATGAAATGCCAAACATAAATTCTAGTAAATTTAGCAGTAGATTTTATATAAAAAATACTTCTCTGTGAAAAGGTGTGTTTCTTATGTTCAACTACCTGCAAAGTCTGAAAGGAGAATCCGATCTTCACCACTTCATAAGGATTACAAGTATAAGAGCTTCAAAACGCTGTACAAAAGTGCTGACTTTGCATAGTGCTCAGGAACACGCAGAGGTACTTTCTAAAAACATACACATAAGGGGAAAAATAATTGCTAAATTATTGTTTCAAAAGGAAATATAAAATATTGCTGTCGCATTGCGGTTTTAGAGCCATGGAGCACAACATAACTGACACCTCCAAAACATAGATAGTAAACATGGTAATGAAAACAAATGTGTTAAAGTGTGCACGAGGGCCCAATTATACACTTGCTCAAGGACTTCAGTGGGAGTTCTGCATGTAGTGCGGCTGCCGAATGGTTCCCACAAGGAATGAGGCAACTAAGAAAGCTGTTATAGCTACTGTCCCAGCAAACCTGTTGTTTGGGGAGTTCATTTTCAGCAGCTCCTCCCACATCCCACACTAATGGCAGACCAGTGCTGTTACAGCTTGAAACTTATGCAAGATCAACCGTGTAATGAAAATTATACAAGTTCATAATTATTATCTTTTATTACTAGAGACACTGTGTGGAGTTCACAGAATTGCAAATCTAACGTGAAATACTTGGCACCCTCTTTTAAAAATAAATATTCAGTCTATTTGAAATGAAGAAAATGGGAACCATGACAGTGGAGAGCAGCATTAAAGAAATAGAAAAGTAGCATCTTGACTGAATTTTTCTATTGTGTCTCAGCCTGGTTTTGCCCATTTCTTACATTTGTGCCTGTCACCCTGCTCTCTTCTCTGTAACTACTTTTTGAAGAATATTTGTTAGACAAATACCTGTTTCATCAAAACCACATCCGTAGTATTAACTTCATCATTTTTCTAAAGTACTGTTATGGCATTGTGTCTTTTAACATATAGTTATCTTGAACTCTAAAGCACATAAGATCTCCCATGCTTTCAACCACAACTTAAGAACTGTCAGCTTGCAATGGATCAGATTAGTAGTAAGAACTGATCTTTGGCCACGCTAGCTGCACTGGATCTAATCACACTGGTGACAAACAGTGGTTAAAAATCACAGCTTCTCAGATCTCTGAAACTGAGTCTGTAATGGTAAAGGCAAAAATCAGTTCTAACTAAACCAGGCCAGTCTGTAAGAAAATCTTACAGACCCCTGGAAATGTAGGGGCCTAAGTATGCCTTATCAAACATAAACTAAGCCCTTAAATGCTCATCTGGAGCAAATTGCTGGAGTATAGATATCCAAACATATAAGAAGATTCCTCTATGTATTAGGTGGTCAACAAATGTCAGCAACTGGTCTGCTTGTCCAAACCACGTATTCCTTCATCGAGGAACATGCAATTTCCCACGTATCAGGTGACAGAATCTCACATCAGAAAAAAACCTGGAAATTATGTCAATTAGAAGAGGTCAGATGTCCGTGGCCCTTCCTAAAAATCCCACCAACTTCCAAAACCACAACACACAAAAATATCTTGTCTAGTAATATTAGTAATACTGTGTTTTGCTTTATAAGGTAATGTAAAATTATGTGATTGATTCAACCAGATATTACAACTCAAAAGTTGGTGTGACAGATTGGGAAATGTTAACATAGGGGCAAAAAAGCAAATTAGAACCTTTAAAAATAGTTCAGGTACTTGGTGTTTGCACTGTTATGATAATGGCCAACTGTGTCTCATTCATATTTTTGAAGAATCTCCAGTTACACATTGGATGTAAGTTTCCAGTTATTTTTGTGGAGAAGCATTCTCAATATACAAATAGAAGGATAGAAAGACAGATAGCCAGACGGACAGGCAAACAGATCTTCACTTTGTGAAATCTGATGCAGCTCCGGTGACCCTGACTCTCTAGCACAAGCTTGAAGAGGCAGTCCTCAATTTTCAATGCCTGTTGGTTTAGGGATCCAAATATTTCTACATATTTTTAGCCATGATGGTCTGAAGATGGAAGGAAAACAAGGGTTTCAGGAAAAGATGGCATTTTTTCATTACAACATTTTTATTGGGAAAATTAGACAATTATTCTATTAGACAATAGAATGGAATATTGTACATACACTGACGTACAATTATCACAACGAAAGTCTAAACCAGCTCAATATCCTCACTTTTTCTTCTGTTTAATGTTTTCGTTATTGCTTCTACTGGATTTGTAAACAAGTAAGCAATAATATAAAGGAAAAGATTACTTTTGGTTCTGAACAGCAAACACCATTTTAAGATGAGCTGTTTTCTGACATCATCAGAAACCTTGCAAGGCAGGGTGTGGGACAGATGTAGGGCAAGCCCTGGCAACCTTGAGGATTCTAGGCCAGGAAGAAACTCAGTTTGAATATTGTAGTTTAACTCCTTTGAATAACTGACTTTGTAACTTTTCACATTTGGACACATTTATATCTCTCTGTGTAGCTTTGAGTTAGTTATACGTACATGCAAAATGGAAGCTTCGTCATGTCCATAAAATGAAAACACCCATCCCCAGGTGGCCAATTTACTGATATTTCGTTAGTCTTAAACTTGGTAGTCTTGACTAGTCCTATTTCTACTGTGATTTGTTCACAGCCTTTGTCCTAATCCAGAAAGCTATCTATGAAGAGAGAGCTATCTGCCTTAGGGAATACTTCTCTAGCTCTCAGGATAACTAAGTTAAGAAAGTCTATAATGAAAATTGTGAAAGTCGGAAATGAAGCTTTCTTAGATGAGTAGCAGCACATTATGGAATGAGCTGTCAGAACAATTTGCATTTGTCTGTTGCAGTGATTTTAGATCCTACTACAAATAATTTATACATTTATTCACAGAAGAAATCTACCACCAGCACACAAATAAAGAAAAACAAACAAAACATGAGGTTTTATTAATACTAGTTTAAGGTAGAATTCTCTACAATTTTTTTCTTTGGCAGCAATCTGATATTCGTTTAATACTCAGACAGATAAAGTGTCAAATTCCAGACACTTATCCAAACAATAATCTAAACCCTTTGATGCTAGTGCTTCTCTTATATTTGAGAGCCTCAAAATCAAAATATCCAGGTTGTTTTCTCCATAAATGCACTTCAGAAAAATGAATCCTTCATTTCTCTTGGTTTTTTTTTCTATAAAATTAGAGAAAATATTTTTTTTAATGACTTTTCTGTCAAAGTCTATTAGCCATAATGAGTACCTCTGTTTTTCACATCTGCAAACATGAAACTTCAGTACTTGTTGAGCTTCTGATGGGTCTCTGAAGCAAAAGTGGCACTCCATGGAGGAATTACACTATATTAGAATAAACATAATGAAATCATTCTTCAAAGTGTATGAAGTTGCACAAGGCTGAGCTTGCAATATCCTAAAATGAGAAGAAAGATCTATTAGAATATGAATAAGTGAGAGATTATTTGCAAGAAAGGGGAAGTCTAGCTACAAGCACAGGTGCTTTAAAGCACAAATCCACACCATTAAGCTCTGGCACAGCTGTTTCATAATAAATAAAAAAGAGAAACAAGAGAAACACCCATTAAAGTCTCATATGATACAACCTATGAAGAAAAAAAGTAATTTGTTTGTAAACTACTATCACATTAACAATGGAAGCCAATTGAGAAAACCTCCAGATCTGACAGGATGATTTTAAACTAAAAGTGCAGAATTGTTTATTAAGACTTTGAGTGACAGTCTAATATATTAAATCAGTTCAGAAGATTGTAAAATGCATTAGCATTAGCAATTTAATACCTCCAAGAAATTTAACTGTCACTCATGAGCATATCTGTCCTTGTTAAAGGGAAAAAAACCTGAAGCACCATCTTTGTCTTGATGGACAATAAAGCCAGAAGAGGCAAAAGCCTTTCTCTGTACACTGGTGATGAGAGAACTGTGTTACATTTATCATAATTAACTTTCACAGTTGGCAGCATTTTTTGGCAAATGTGTTATTTGCTCAAGCTTGTGAAAGAAGTTTTAAGAACTAATCATTGGAGCCAAGCCTTAGCTTGCAACCGTTTCAGGGCTGGATTTTAATCAATTTAGAAACGTAATTACATGCCGAATGTGTACACAGTTACTTTGATTACACACAGAAATTGGGCAGTTTCGCAGTCAACTAACTGATTTTAGGCAGTTGGGTGCAAAATACCTCATCTGAATGAGCAGTTGTTAATAACCTTGTGTTACAGCCATGTGTGGAACAATGTAGCAAACTTCTTTAAAAATCAGGAACTTTAAAGGAAATATTTCCAATTTGCAGTTTTATTCAGGTGGATACATTTTCTATGCTTCTTATTTTTTTTATTTTAATTGTCACTATTTATAGAGAAAAAAACTTTCTTAAAAACTAAGCAGAAAAAATTTTGAAAGTTGAAAAGGTCACTCGAATATACCATGTGATTACTTTGCAATGAAGTAATGAAAAGGAACCCAAATGTAATGTCTACCAGACTACAATACAAGGGTTTCAGTACAAAGAGCAGAGTAGAGCCAGTTTGATTTTTTAAGAAACAGAAATTAAAAAAAGCTGGATGATTGACATGAACCGCTGAATGAATAAAACGCAGTGTTTAGCTTACTGTAATTAGCATGCCTGTGTCATTCAGGAGTGCTTAGATAACTACTGCATGTTTATGAAAATGTACCTGAATCCAAATATTTGTGTGACATCCAGTATAATTAATTTGACAATTAGTGTCAATTATTTGATGGTCTCACCTTTGAAAACTTTCAGATCTCCACTCAGCGAGCAGCAGTAGCCCAGTTCCTTTGGTGACCAGTGATGGAGTACATGAGCAGCAATGAACACTTGAAATTAATAGTTTGCTTAATAATAATCAGGACTGACAGGTTAATAAAGAAGTCACTACCTAAAAAGAAGTCATGTTTGTGACTATAATTTGAAACAAATACTTTAATTGCCTCTTAGGATAAATGGTAACAACGTTGCACATAAGCAGAGCTAGAGGAAACAGGCATAATATTAAACAGTTTACTCAGGATTGCACCTATAGTGTTTTTTCTACCAGTATATTCAACCTACACTTGCTCACAGGAAAAATTATGTCTTGTGGCATTTTGTAGGTAAAACACAGAGAAATAGGTGGTGACAAACTGAGAGGTGAGAGCAGTCACTTAGGAGAATGAGGAGTTCTTATTCTCCCCGTGTAGTAAGACACAACAGGAAGCAGTGCTTGCCTGTTCCTGCTTGGTGCATGCCCCATTACAAGTTCTGCAGGTAAGGAATTATCCCATCAGTCTCTATGTAGTAGGACAGTAGATCAGAGATATCCCTTAAAACAGCTTTTATAACTAAAAATGTTGATTAAATGTTTATGTTTTCTTCTTTCTTTTCCACCAGTAGCTAAATACCAAACAACAAGTAAAATTGTTAGCTGACAGGTTTTGTTGCTCAGTCTTCAGTTAATAGATAGTTCCAAATCAAGCTGTTTAAAATGACTGCTGAAACCACTAGCCAGCTGATTGCTGGAAAGTAAACTGGGGACTGAGCCACTCATTGGAAGCTGTTTATCAAAACAAAGCGCATGGTATACAATTGGATGTGATACTATTCTTAAGATCCAAGCAGCAGCCCCCACAGATGATGACAGATCAGGCTAGGAAATGTTTATCAGTTTCTCCCTGAAAAATGTTCCTACTGTTAGATATATTCCCAGTGACAGATTATCAGTGGTGCTGCTGACACTATTCAGCTTCCAGATGAAGAGGGCCAAGCCTCCTCCAGGGCTGCTGGTGTCTCACAATTGCTTTGTCCCATTGTCTGGCAAGTCGAGAGTAACTTGGTCATGTTAGAGCATGACTTGGTCTCTGTGGGCAGCTCACATGTTCGAGGGTATCCTTCCCTCCTTGCGCTGCAGCTCATCTGGAAGGGCCCTCCCCAAGCACATCCAGCCACCCATTTTGGTGTCTTTTCTCCCTTTGCTAGCTATACCCTTTTTTTCAGTGCACACAAGGAGTTTGAGACTGAGTAGTAAAGTGAAATGGGGAACTGTAATAACAATAATTATTATTATTATTATTACTGACCTCATCACCTCCCTGATCCAACTGACCATTTAGTCCCAAAACAGTTGTCCTAGCTCAGCTGAGGGCACAGCATGAAGCCAGAAATATATGTGTAAGAGCATAGGGGAGGCCAGGGACAGCCAAAGTCAGCACTTCCACTGAAGAAAATGCTCATCAATCTTCAGCCTGAAAAGGATAATACAGCAACAATTCTTAATATCGAAGAGTTTAAATTCAGAGCCTTCTCCAGCTGATTTGTTATTCAAATTCCCTGTCATTTTACACTTTGATTATTGGTTTATTCCTTTTTACCCCTGAAAGTGCATTACTCTGATGAAAAAAAGATGTGCCATCTCCTTTGCTCATTCCAGTGCCTTTGGAAGAATTGCTATCTCCAAACATTCCTACCTCTGATATCAATCAATTCTCCGTACTTTCTTCTCTTTTTGTCTAGCACGATGAAAGGAAAAACTGTAAACAATGCTTTATTTGGAAAATAACAGAAAGTAAATATAATTTACTGGAATTTAACCCCCTTTAATCAGTTCTCTCCTCTGCTCTTCTCTCTTTTCTCTCCTAGAATATTGGATTCTTTCCAAGTTTACCACACACTGTATGTAATGTCTGTTCAAACTCTGGATAAAATTGATCTGTGAAAGAGGTATGACAAACTGGGAATAGGAAATTCTACCTGTAACCTCCTTTTTACCATAAGATGTACAAATTAGGTCTCCCCTTTCAATTTAAATTACAGATTGTCCTTCTTTGAACTGGTAAATTTCTTTTTTTCCTAAAGAACACAGCAAAACTAGTTTTACCCCTTATTGTAAAACTACCATGCATTTAAAAAGATGTATACTTCCTACATGATTTTTTATCAAAACTATACCATTAAAAGGTAGTTTAGAGAAATTACTTTTTATAACTTGATCTTAAAGCTGAACAAAATCTTCTGCAAAATGTAGATTTACAGACCTGAATAATTCATTTAATCTGTGAAACATGATTGAAACCATGTTTAGAAAGAGCTGCCTTGGGCCTCCAAGGCCAAAGGGAAAGTATTACATTTGAATCAGTTTGATTTTGTACTTCCTTGAAACAGAAAGTGTCAGCGTGAGTGCAGAGATAATAGCAAACCCTCACAGGGGGTTTGTCAGGATAAAGCCAGTAAGATTGTGAGGTGCTTTGATAGTACAGTAATAGGGGTCAAATAAGCGCCTAAGGTAGGGAGGCACATCCAGAGTAGAAGATCCTTTTAATATTTTTTTTCTTTAACTATGTAGCATTTATGGACAGGTGGTGAAATTTCAGGCGGTTGCTTGAGTAGTTTTATTCCAATCACACAAGCTGAAATTCAGTTTGGACACCAATGTCATGCTGTTCATTCAAAGGTGTCAGGACCCCCAAACACAATGCCTCTAACCACCATTCTACAGCTTTGCTGCCAACAATGAATTAAAAACCAAAGCAAAATCTTCTCCTTCCTCCAAAATCCAAACAAAAGTTGGTGTCAGGGGCTTTTCCAAGAAAAAAAAAAAATATAAAAATAATTGTGAACTACCTCCTTTCCCTCTAGTTCCTTTTCCCCTGCTGGAGTTTTAACTCCAGACCAGTCATGTACAAGTAGCTGAGCTTCTTTATACTGCTCCAGTCCATAAGATTCAGTCATTCTCTAATTAAGAAGTTGGTGGTAGTAACAGAAAAATATTGAAGTTTATAGAAGTGCTGAGCCTATTCCTCTTACAACACATCACATTCAATTTTCTTATTCCGGAAGGTAGAAGAAATTGAATGTGCAATGTAATTTGGTCAAGCTTTGGAAAGTGAATATTTAACTTTCATTCAGCTGCTGCTTTTTTCAAGACAAGTTAAAATACCAAAAAGCATCACAAGAACACATTGTGTTCAGAAAACAAGCCTTAAAAATAAAAGAGGGGGGAAAAAGGTACTTATCAGTAAAAAGTGAAGCGAGCTGAATGTGCAAGGCATTATATATTTTCCAGGCTTGCTGGTCAGTGTAAATCAAACATTAATGTAAGGAAAACTGGTGTGCTATGAAGGCTTTTCCTGGTTCCAAATTATCTCTTCTTGAATGGGTTTGTTTTTCTTTTTGAGTAGGTTTGTTCTCCCTATATGTATCAGGTGCCTTAAAGAAGAGGAAGTGGTATTCAAATAATACCAAAATTCCCCGTTACCCATGGAGTGCATTCCATCATGTTGTTAAACGAGTGCTGAATGCTTCTGCACCCTGAACATTCAAGAACAGTCAGCAAGGTCTGGGAGACACTCAAAAATGAGAAAAAGAAAGCTTCAGATAATCAGTAGTGCATAATATATGGGGGCACTGAAAAAGAGTTTTACGGCTATTCCATCAGTGTATGAAACCCTCAGAAAGAATGTAAATTTGGCTATTTTAAACAAAAGCAGTATTTATAACCATCAAATATCAGCATGCTACAAAGCTACAAAATGCATTTGAAATATAGAATTTAGGTTCACATGATAGAATTCAACAACTCACAGTGTTTGTTATTTCTCTCCACTGGGCTCAGTAGTATATTCTTAGGGGGGAAAATTAACATTGTTCAATGATACCCTAAAGACGGGAGGTACAGTCATTTATTTTGTATTGCTGTGTGTTTTCATTTTATTCAGAGGAAAAGGCACCCAGTGCATAGGATGTGCACCTAGGGAATACTTTAGCAATCTGAATAAATGACACAAAATAAATACTGTCATTGCTTCTCCACCTGTGAAGCAGCATGCCAGTGCCTGATATTCAACAGTGAATATTTTCTATCAATTTGATACAAAGTCAGATCCCTTTGCTAGTCAAATGTTTCTCTGGATGTTTTTGTTTAGAGGAAAAGAGATTTTGTTGTTGAAATAATTTCAAGAAAACAACTTCCAGCTCAGAAAGCCAGTCCACTCTAATCCACACTGCAGCAATCTTCCACAAACAGCAGGTCCATGCCCAGAATCCTTCATGTTAACAAAGACCCCACACAAATGCAGTTGGGTTCTTTAGCAGCTCTTTCCAACACCTCCATTTTGAACTGCAACATATGCTGAAGAAACCTGTGAATTTTTCTGAAACTGTTTATTCCTCCCCATGTGCTAAGTCCATAGCGTAACAGCTTTGTTCCCAAGATCAGCATGATTTTTTAACCAGTGTTATTGTTCTAAAAGCATGTGTTCTTCCTGACATATGTGGCTACACAGAATGGTTCCGGTTAGATTCTGGTGGAAGTAAGTAGGACTATTTTAGTCATACTGACATATATATATATATATCGGTCTTTTTTTGTTGTTGTTTCCTAGAAGATGACTTCTAGACAACCACAGACATTAAAATATAGCAACACAAACAGATATTATGGACTTAATTCAGTGGTTTGAAATATATCAGCCAATGTTAATTCCCACATCCCTTTCCACTCCATTAAATACTCTATTTTTTAATTGAAGTTATAATATTTATTTGCTCATTCTCACCTGTTTTGGTATGCTACATTTCTTCAGTAATTTCTCTAGTGATTTGTGTTTGGATTAGTTTATTCCTTCCATTATCCCTGATTTAATTGTCCCCTATCATATAGAAAAAGCTGTGTGCCAATTTCAAGTTGATGTTACGTAATTTATATTCAACTTTGTTTTGAAAGTTTCACAAGCAATGAGATTCTCATTGTTTTATAGAATATAATAATAACAACCATACTATCTTACCAAAGAAGCTGCCATCAAAATAACATGAGACCACAGTATTCAAAGATCAAACTTTCATGGCAGCAGGTTAGAATTTACTTATTTCAAAAAGGAATTTATTCTTTTTCAGTTGAATATATTACCAGCATATTAGAGTAATCCTTCAATATGTTGTAAAATATATCACTTAACGGCTGAAATATTTGTTAGTTGGAAAGTGCATCCAACCTTATCATGATTGGGCCTTGGTTGTAAATCTCTGCTTAATAACAGTCACTGAAGGGAGGAGTTCGGGGTTCATGTATTTTCCTTTCACTTATTCTAGTTTTTGCATGAATCGACTTTAGCTCATAAGCTTTAAGTTGATGCTTTAGATTCCTTGTTTGTTGCAACAGTAGTTCAACTAGGCAGGGCATCTGTGTACTGATCAAAGTCCAGGAAGTGCTACAAATTGTCAGGTTTTTATTAAGCCAGTGGTGTACAGAAGCCACTTTATGCTCCACCACTAAAAAGCAGTGTGTGAATTACCCAGGACAAGGCTCATCTCTTGTGACGAAGAGAAAAAGTTAAGGCTGTTCTGTTGTCTCAAGCCAGGATGCCATGTAAGGAATGCCAATGAGGCGAGAATGAATCTGCAATCTGACCACACTAGGCTGCAGTTTTAGCCCCTTGGTCCTGCTGTATAGCCATTTCATAACCAGAGCAGGGTGGAGCAGGCACTTCTACATGAGCATTCAGAGGTTAAGATTTTAAGAAAAACAATGCTCCTAGAAAGGTCAGCTTTGTTTTATGACAGTCCTAAAAATCAAACTAAAGCTCTCTTTCTGTAGTAAAGTAAAGCTAAATTATTTTCAGTACCTGGAAAACAAACAGGAATATCCTCTCCCCCTCAATGCAGTTACCAACAGACTAAGAATATGGCCTGTGGGCTGACTAGATCAAATACAGTTGTGCATTGCAATGTCAGTAATTCACAAGAACTTGAAGTGTTAATGAATTCTGCCATTTGAAATTTATTGCAGAATTTAAATCTGCTGGATGTTGTTCAAATCAAGGGCATTTACACAGATTTCAGTAAAGCCTGGGATGAGACTGTAATATTCACATTAGGGGATGATGTTACAATGAACAGACTTACAAAGAGAAGGTGATTAATTTAAAAAGCATCCAGAAAAAGACGCATCATATATATATATATACACATCTATATCGGAAAGTTAGTTTTCTGTGTTTTGACACCCTTTCTAACACAGCACCAAATAAATCCCCATATTTCAATAATATGTGTAAATCCAGTAACGTTGCAATTCCAAATTGACAGATCAATAGGAGGCTAAAATAAAATAAAGATAATTTTAAAAGGGAGACATTATGGAATTGCACCAAATCCAGATTGTAGACATCACGTTAAGGTAAAGTCTCTGGGCTGGATTCATCAAACAGATAGCAAGCAGAGTTTCTGGCAGTTTTGAATTTCAATGAACAGTACCCTTATTTGTCATGTGGAGAGGCAGATAAATGCTGAATATTTCCAGCAATAATTAACATAGGCTAGATAACCTAATTAAAAAGCATGAGGAGCTTGGAGGAGTAAACCTCTGTGAGGATCCGTTTGCAGGCTCCCTTCTAATCCCTCCATCAGAAGTCAAGATTGAATCCTTGAGCCTGGCCATAAAATGAAAAAATCCTGCAGATGATCCATGTCTTTCTGTTGCTGCTCTTGCCAAAACAAGCTCCCACCTGTACGGTCAGGATGACTTCACTGTATCTCATCTTGATTACTGATAGAGAATTGCCAATGTGAAAAGTCATTTGGAAAAGGCAGTATAGCCTGGAGTCATAATACCTGTTTTCAGAGATTTCTGTGTTTCATGGGCTCCAAAATGCATCATTTTGCTGATGCAGTTCTACTTAAGGAATACAATACCCAGTAAGGTATCCTCATAATGAATGAAGATAAATATCAGAATCTTTCTGGACAAGTCAGTTCCAAAGTTTTCTCTTGCAGAGAATGACCTGCCAGCTGCCATTTCATCTTGAGAAAGTGGGATTGCAGCTCAGGTATTTTACTGCAGTTACTGTGGCTGTAGGTCAGCACAAGGAAAGCAATATCTCAGGTGAAAAAAAAAAATTGCATAGGGCCTTAAAGATCAAATCCCAACCCATCAAAATTCTGCTTTCAAATCTTCTGATGACCAGGATTCCTCGAGTTTTTATAGCAAATATTTATTTATTTAGTGCTTAAAATTTTATGTCAGACAAATCAAGCCAACAAAAAAAATTAAAAACCAGCCATACCGTGGATAACTCTATTCAGAAATTTGTGTAGAGGTATGGTGCATTCTCTTTCACTGTGCCTTCAGATCCAGACTGGATGTTACTGAAAACATTTTTAGTTCAACCAGAAGCGTTGAGACAGAAGGTCAGACTGGTCTCCTAGTGGTTTCTTCAGACTTAAAAATTACGAATCTGAGAAAATATTTCTAGAGTTCGTGTAAAACATTATTGTCCATTGGTGATGCATGCAATCTCTTTGAAGTGACACATGTCTAAGTATGTATGTAATGACTAAGCTAGAAGGCAAAGGAGAATTGGTTTTGATATATTAGGGAGACCACAGGAAAAGACAGGAGTGTCAAATTAACATCGAATGCGTGTCAGTGGAGGTTATGGAACAGAAGTTCAGGGAAGACCAAAATTTAGCTGCTTAGACTGCTATCACAACATTCCCCAAAGCACTGAGTATTTGAAACCACAATGTTGCCACTTATTAGTGAATAGCATAACAAGAACAGGAAGACCTTTGAAAGAAGGAGAGAAACGAAAGGATTTTTGATGGTTCCTATAGTGTATATATATTTTCAGTTTCAAACTTAACATAATCTGCATGAATGTATGCTGCTTTGTAATAATACAACAATATTTGGTTAATGTAAAAGTTTTTTCTTAGCACAGAGGCAATTACAGGTGTTTGTTTTTGTTTTGCAAGGCAGTGCTTTCATGAGATAGATTTTGTGTGGCACTGTAGAGTGATTTATGTGTGTAAGCAAAGTCAGGAGAAAGTCATAGATTTTAGTATTCTCTAGTACTTTCTTTAACTTGAGCAGTACTTTCTGTCCTGTTTCTTTGATGTACTGGATGCTCGATATCGCTAGCAATATAAATCCTTGCTTCAATCTTATTTACATAGACAGAAGTTATGTAGTGACAAGGTCCCTTCAAGGCTTGAATGGTTTGTTAATAACATGTACTAAATAGCATCTGGTATCAATCTTGTCCTACAGACATGCCTGTAGTGATTTAAAGCTTTCATTCTTTGAATTCAAAATCTAATTTTTAGTGCACTTTCTGTCAGCTGTCTTCACAGCTTTTAAATGAGATTCTGTCATCTTGACATATTCACAGATACATTGAAATTTAACTAGAAAAAAGGAAATAAAAACTTCTCATGTTTAAATAAAATGCCTATTCATGTTCATATATATTTTTGACTGTTATTGGCTTTCAGTTATTTACTAATATAGGGATCAATAATGTTTTATTTACTGAATGGTAACACAAAAAATAACTGCTTGTGTGATTTGGACATGACTGCTTAATTGTTTTCCAAGATGCTGTTATTAGTTAAAAAGCAAAACAGCCATAGACCTTCATTTTCAGATTAACTTATTTGTAAAGCCCTCAGTCAACAACCTTACCTGCAAAGCCACTAGCAAATTGCTCTATGAATGCTGTGCTTCCTTTGTTTTTTCACTCATCTGCAAAATCCACATGTTTAAAGCAGAAACAGGGTAACAATAGAGTACCTAGACTTGTAGGATGCCTGTGGGAAATTGTGTTACAAACCTTTCTCCTCACTGACACTTGTATCTGAGTAGCCATTTTGAAATCTATTTAATATTCAATGAAGACCACTAGCTAGCATCAGTTTGGGAAACTCCTGAGATGGAGCATATTGGTGTTAACTCTTTGGACCTGTGCAACACAGATGGTTATTGAAAAGAATGCCTTTAGGCATAAATAAACCACTATGAAGATATCTTTGGCAATGGTGGTGATGAATATTTTTAGTTTTCCCATCACTAAGCCACACACATATTTCTTACACTAAACTGCAGCTTGGACTACACTTAAGGCCAGTTTCAATGAAAACCAAACACAACATTTACTTAGGGCCCAGCCTTTAGAGAAGGTAAGGAAAATAAAAATTCCCAGGTAAACTAAATTAAATAGCAGTTGTGCAACCCAATGTATAAGTGGAAGGAAAGACATGCCTGCTTCTTACTGTCTTTATCTACCCTCAGGTACAACCTGACAGGACATAAATTAGGAGAGCCAATGAAGTGATTCTCTTCCCTCTTTAGTTGCCTTCTGTGTCCTTTGTCCAGCAAAGATTGATAGCTCCAGAAATGACAACATTTGACAACTGAGCTCTCTCTGATGCCACTGGGAGAAAGTCTGGGAGGTTAATGCTGGTGCTTCATTTAGTAGCATAAGCAGGGTTCACCAGAGGAGTCACAACCTTGCCAGTCCAGCTGTCACAAGTGATGAAGGGGCTCTGATGAAGGACTTCAATGTAGTGGCAGTGGTAGTGCCAAGCAGACTTTTCCCTGGAGTTAACCAAGAAGTGGACACATTAAAATCCCACTGCTGAATATGACTAATGTGAATAGAGAGCTGCCTAGAGTCTTGGAATCAGTTATGATATTTAACAGTCATTTGTCACCTTAATTTGTCATCTTTCATTGAAGGGTATCAAAAAGCTTTACAAACTTTTATTGGGCCTCAGAATTTGCTAAGGAACATTATTTTCCTGTTTTATAGGTGACCGTAAGTAGCTGCTCCACATTCACAACTGGATCAGTGACAGGCTCAGACACTGAATGCGTAAGCCCTGAATCTCATCCATCTCTGATTACTGAAATATACATTTTCACAGTGTTGAAAAAAATGGTAGAATAAAAAAGTTTTTGTTCCTACAAGTTAGTGCTGGTCTTAACTTCACCTCACTTCATATTACTTATTGTATCTGTTTGCTTGTTTTGTAGAACGTTAAAACCTAGGCAAAAAAAGAGTAAAACAGTTGGATACAAGGCTTGAACTGCTAAATGCATATGATCAAAACTGATGGAGAATTTAAGAGTAAGATACAAATAAGGCCTTTGAGAAATAACGATAAAGAGCTATATCTTTATTTTTGAATGAATTGTTACAGGGAAAGCCAGAGGGGCCATGAGCCTGTTGTAATTGATATGAGGGACAACATATGCCAAGGGATCTTGTATGCTTCATTCCCAGGATTACCTTCTACATGTCATTAGTCATCCATATTGGCTGCCCTTTTTAACTCCGTATGTAGTCTTTTTTGGATGTCATACCTAATCCTTTACCTGTTTTTTTCTGAGATGACATATATACCTCTTGGGGATAAATTAAATTGTCTGTGAACACTTCCATTTAGTTTCTGCCTTCCTCATCTCCATCTCTCTCTCTGTCCTGTTCACTTTCTCTCAAAACTTCACACATTATTCTAAAGTTTGTTCTGCTTAAATTATCATCTTTAAATCTTTAATTTTTTAGTTCTGTGTTGTGTTCCTTCTTGTGCTTGTTATGATATATCTAGAAAGTATTGGGAAATACGTGCCACGTTGACGTTCATATGGACAGCTCTCATGCTCAGCTCTCCTCTATGAGTCTCAGAACTCTACCTGAAGGCATCCAAGAGATTCCAGTAGCTTTGAAGACCCTATCTTTACCTGTAATCCAGAAAAGCACGCAAACAAATGCCTGAGCTTGGCTGAGTTCCCCATTACTAAATTCATTCCCTGGAGTCATCAGGTTTTACTTTTGCTATAATTTTTCTGACACATAGTAGTTTTCTAGCAATTTTTTTCCCCAAGCATAATTATTCTATGTTAGCTGGACTTCCTCTAAAGTCTCCTTTCTAAATGATCACTGTAAACTATTCTCTGTGTTTATGGTAAACAAATAGGAAAACACTGGTATAAATTTCAGTGAAGAGTAAAACTTTAGTTAGACTTACTGTAAGTGTGGTCAAGCACAGGAATTGGCTGAGGTGGTAAAAACCTGCATTACTACAGACTCTTAGAACAAGTTAGGCAAGTTAGGCATGGCTTCAGCCTAGCTTTACCTTGGTAGGGGGCTAAGACATCCCCTCTTATATTCTATTACTCTAAAAAGGAGTATGACAAATTATTCTTCACTTATTGAACTCTCATGCTGATTTCTCTGTAGAACTCCATTGTACAGATCATCTAGGTATCTTTGCCCTAGCATCATTCAATATATATACATAAATTTAGCTGCACAAGGTTTTGCCTCTCCTACACTGTCCTGTCTTCCTTCTTTCATCTGACAATAAAGCTTCTACAGTAATGATGTCTTTTATTCTGTTGTGAATTTAAATTCTTTCTTTGCTAGCTTTGTTTTCATATACAAACGCTGCCTTCTTTTAACCAGGACTGGTCCATGAAGAAGGCAGGTATGAAGAGTCTATGTCTTCTTTTTAAAGCATTCAAGTGTAAGTAGGAAATGTGCTTTGTTTTTAAGAAAGCCATAAAAGAGTTATAATTTAGAGATTAGCTGCTCAGTAAGGAAGGAGATGTTGAATATTTCTCATCTCTCATCAACTCAATATCAATTGTTATCTCTGCAATATCAATAGTTATCTCTTTTCCTGCACTTTCCATTTTATGTATAATTATTATTCATCATAGTTATGAAGTGTGAATTATGAATTATTCATGAATTAATGAATAGCTTCAAATTTTAAATTTAACATCCAAAATGCATTCTGTGTTGCTCATTTGCAACTAGTCCTCTGGATTCTGTGCTATTGTTTGTCTCCCGATTGTCACACTAATGTCTTGCTGCTCTTGACTTTGTCATTTGTGTGTTTTAACACAAACAGTCCCAAGAAAGGATCCTGAAGGCTTCTTCAGGAATGCTGCATGGCTCAGTTGAAGAGGGTCAGATTCATTCTGCATACATTTTTAAAACACGTTATGAAAAAGAGTTCATGAACCTTGACTCAACGGAAAATGGTAATATGTTTCCACTTGATATTCTTTTTCGTGCCTATTTCAATTCAGGATGTGCTTGTAGAAGAGGAAAAACAATCAGCTTTTTACTGTATTTTATGTGGTGGAAAAAAAATGGAGGATTCAGATTTGATGGAGTATTCAGATTTTATTCAAGTACAGGTGAAATATTTAAGTCCTGCACTCTATATTTAAGATTCCCTCACTGTGCATATCAGAGCCATTTCCCTGGTTTATTTTGCTTAGACAGATTTTAGCAATGAAGATAAATTTATCCAAGTACTTAAATGTGTTTCAGGTAATGCTCACGACAAGCCAAGCATCATTAAGATCTCCAGAGTCTTATCATTAACTACTCTTCTCATGGTGCTGAGTTTACCATTATGAACTGGCAAAATTCAGTTAGGCTTAATAAAACAAATACATTTGTCCAATTTTGGATCAATAGCTCTTGTTTTGTTCTTTAGCTCAATGGGCATTAATACTTAATCATCTTTAGTCAGGAAATGGTACTATGACTCTCATTTGTCATTAAACAGAAGAACATTCATTACTGGATGGAAAGTCTGTTAGATTTTCCTTCAACAGTGTATTCCTATGGGAAGGCATGTAGCAAGAAACATTATTTCAGCAGTTTTACCATTGTGCATCCTTAGTTTTAATCGCCACAATACACCATTTACAGAACTTAAATTTATCATGCTTACAGCTGAGGAACTGCGTTCCTAACTTCTAGACATTTACATTTATAAATTTCACTTTCCAGCTGCCTTTTGTGTAATAAGTAAATTTATTAACTTTGGTTAATTTTCACTTACTTTTCTGTAAGACAGCACAACCGTTTTACAGAGAATTTTAGTAGTGGCAGTTATCACCATTTTTGATTACTATGAACTTGTATTAGCCTTTTTTCAGTATAAAAATGAAATGAAAGCCCTAAGGGATGCACATCTAATATTCAAGATTTTATCACTTTAAAGACTTACTGCAAATTGTGTAAAAGCAAACTCTGCACCTTCTCAAGGCACAGAGTTTTAATCATTTTTATACTTCTTTTATGAAGAGATTTTCTTTGCATCTAAAATAACCTAAAAGTGTCTCCAGGATCAAAATGACTTACTTTTTACTTCCTTTTCATAACTATTTTTAATATTGTGTTCTTTTTTTTAATACTGTATTAACTGCAATTTTACAGGAACCAAGATTCTTAAGCTCCTTAAACAGTACCTGTGTATTTGGCACAGGTAGACCTAGTCTTGTTCTACCTCCCACTGTAAGGTCTGCACAGGGGACTGTTGTGACAGAGGTACCACAAAAGCCATTTCCTTTCTCTAGGAAAGAAGGCCCCACAGAATACTGCCTGGCACTACCTCATATTCTTTCTGATAGGAAATTTGCCAAACACAGAGAAATTTAAGCTACACCTTTGTCACTCCTGATCAAACCCCTGAGCTTGTAGATTGTTTGTTACCTGGCTCTTTCTTCATCTTTGAATAGCATTTAAAACTTTAGTCCTAATTTTGCATATTATGAGACTCTACCAAGAAAACTGCTAGAATTATAACAGCAACCCACTGGCATATTCTACAACACATTTTATTGTTATTTACATGGTACTTGTTATGAGAAAAAAATTTTGTATTAGTGTATGGCAAAAAGTAATTCTAAGTATAAATGGCCTCTTTAAAGATGTAGCATTGTCTTCCTTTCATTGCCTGCCATGTTAATAGGAGAACAGCAGATGCTCAGGCAAGATTCAATTCACCTTAATTCGTTCAAGCTTAATTAGCAGCTGGGATGCATCTGGCAAATAAACATGAAAATAGTGACAGCCTGAGTTAAAGGGAAAAAGTAAAAGGCTTTTGTTCATTAACCACATGTTCTTAGTTGTGAGTATTATGTGCTCAAGGCAAAATCATTTTTAGACTCCTGTTTCCTTGTAAGGGATAGAAACCCCCATACCCGTACCTGTATTCATTCCCTGAATTCTTGCACAGGTGAGTCATGTAAAAGTGGGAGCAGTCCTGCTATGAGATGTTCCTTCACAGGTAAACGTTTTTACCATCACAGCTCAAATATATGGCCCAAGCTTGTATAAACAGAAGAGAGTAGTTTCTTCAAGAATTAGGTAGGCAAAATGGACCCCTAGAGATGTAATTAGGAATTATTTACAACCCTGAATAATGATCATGCAGTATCTTGCACAAAGCAAAATAAGCAAAGCCAATTCTGAAGAGATCCCTGCTGCCATTAAATATGTGACTAACTAGCAAAATGAGGGGCATAACTATAAGAAATGTGCAACGCCTTTGCAGGAGTTTTAGCTCCAATGCTCTTGCCTATATAAATTCTGTATTTCTGTATTAGCTGTTGCTGAGTAAGTGATGAAAGTAGCAGGGTTTTTTGAAAGTGGAACCATTTAAAGCATAGGATTCCTTGTGTTCACTGTCAAAGTAGGATTCTTGGACAATAATGAACAGTAAAGAAGTTGCAAGATTATACAGTGGTAAAAGTAAATGTAAATGAAAGCTAAGTATTGGTTCCTAATGTAGCCCAGAACAAGGCTTTGGCAGGTGACAGAGAAAGAACTGCATGCTAGCTGTGGCTTTAGTTTCCCAAACTTATCTGTATTATATAAGGAGTTAAAAAAGGAATCTTTGTTTCTATTTATTTATGTAAAACCAGCCACAGCACCTTCAGTCTATCAAACATCTTCAATCAAAATCTTAGACTTCCACTTCCATATTCTGTATTAAAGAATCCTATGAGAGATGGCGGTTTATGGCTCACCAGGTCTTATAACCAGGTCAATGCAATGCTAGTGTTTTCTTGAAAGGAGATAATATGGATTTTGCAAAAACAGGTAAAAAAGTTTGAATAACAGTGACGACAGTATTGTAGGTATGGGTTGGAAGACCCTTGAAAGGTGACAAAACCTGATTTAAGAAAACTGCGTAACTGTGGGTAAAAAGGCAATAAACTAGCTGCTGGCTGCTCTCAGCCTTTTCAGGCTTTGTTATCTTCTTTGTAGGAAACTCTTTCGTAGGCACAGAAGGTTGATAAGAGGGAGCTCATCACAGAGCGAACAGCTGAGGGCCTTGCGCCATCTCTGGTACGTCCTGCTGCGTACACTGTTACGCAGTCATGGACAGTAGTTTTGAAGATAATGTAAACATGGCTTTCTTCTGGCCTGTACATGTCCAGGGTAGCTGGCCTGTACAAAAGCACTGCTGTTTTCTAGTGTATCACCTAATCAAATGCATTAAGGGTTTCCACTAGATTTTCCCTTTTATTTTTTTTCACGACAGACTGTAATAACCATCTGTGTTTTAGAGGATGTTTAACTTCACTTGGAGTGTAAAGACAGAATGTCTAAATGAATGTATGGGATAAAAAGGCATCAAAGACAGAGTTGAAGGAGGTAAGTTTTGATAAAGGACATTTTATTACTGTTTATTGGCTCATGGTAATTTGATAATTGTGCTTTGCTAACTTCAGCTGCATTCCATCAATGGCAAATGAGTCAGGAGAAAGCAGATGTGTGATTTGTGTTCACCCTGGGCATGATGGTCCTAAACGAAGGGTTGAGGATATGAGGATACCATCTCTGCCAAACACAGGGCCAACAGTACCACATGGATAACAATGTATTGTCCCCTGGATGGTAAAGACTGGGGAAGGATGGCTTGAGGTTGTAATGTGAGGTCTCAAACCGAGATTAATCTGAAATGCTCCTCAGCCCATTATATTTATACTTCTGCAAGTAGTATTCACAGCTTAAAAATACACCTTTTAAATTGACAATTTCATTTAGGTACCAGCCAGCAAAGTGACTTGGATCAGACTACTAATCTATGTAACTGTCCTTGCAGACTGAAAGGCTGTGATGGGGATTGATGCTATGTGCTTTTTCCTCCTCTGATGGCAGCTAGAAGCAAAGCTCTCAGCAACTTCAGAGGTGCAGAATCAGGCCAACAGTCAATTTTGAGATATAACTGTCTTGTGAGCATAGCAGATGCTGATTGATTAATTATTTATAATGGCACATTCTGGATTATGAATACAGATAAAAACTCAGCAAAAGCTATTGAAAACGGAGTCTAGCTTTTTTATAAAGTACCTTGGGATATTGCATTTCAAAAGTATTCTAGAAGTAGATCTCAGTATTAAAGCCATTTCCATAAGTTCTTAGTGTTGAGCCTCTTTAGCTCAACAACGAAAACACTTAACTTCACAGTTTGACAGAGAAGTGTATTAGCAAATGTCATGGAAGGAGTATGTGATGCCAGTAATTATCCAGCAAAGTCCTTATGATTTATGAAAGGAATTGAACAAAAATTAGCTATCAAGTAACTGGGTATAATCACTTTCACCCCTATTTCGTCTGAAATATCTATGAGCACCCCATAGACATGCCAGTGTATTTTTCATCATATTTTGTGCTTTGCTATCTATAGATAGCTAGTTGTGAGTATCTGAAACTGGATCTATAAAGAATTGATTAATTATATACTTCTAACCTGATTTTAGTCTCAAGGATCTGTATTGGAAGTAACTTAGATAAAGTCTTTTATTTTATAACAGTGAACAAAGACATCACTGGGTTGCACTGGCAAGCAAGTTTTTATGGGGCTTTAGATGGCTCATGTGATTCACTAGGTGCTCACTAATACTAAATAGAGAAGGAACTTGACAGGTAACAGAGATAAAGCAACTCGATCAAAGTCATTTAAAGATGGGAGAGTTGGGGGGGAAAACCACCAAACTTTCCTAGACTTGAAGACAACCTTTTATGAAATAACTGGCCCAATATATCAGGTGGCTGTTACTAAATGGACTAGTCTTGCTCTAACTTTGGGATTTGTCTAATATTTTAGTGAGCCATCACAGCCCACTGCCCTGGCAGACAACTTCTCTGGCCCCTCTCAACAAAGAAAATCTTCTGGAAAAGCTGAATTGTGCTGCCTTATGAGGTACTGCTGTTATTCACTGGGTATAATATCATATTGTGCAAATGCTCCACTGAAGTAAATAGTCCTCGTAGTTTAGAAAATAATTTAATGCCAGTACAATCGGACAATGTGGATCTGATTACATTAAGCACAGGGTTCAAGTTCTGCTTCCAGACCGGTGATTTAACAAATCGTCTAGTATTGTACATATTGTGATCAGATGTGCAGCCTAGGTTTTGCTTTGAGGGAATGTGAATATTTTAACCTAATATCACATTTTATTAGTAACACTATTTAGTAAAGCTCATGCACTTGGGGTGTTCATTGAAAGGGAGTCCAAAAAACCAGTAAACATTGTTGAAACAAAAATGACTTCTGAAAGCCTGTCTCAGCATACAGAGATGGGTCTGTATACTTTTTATTTCCTCCAAGCCTTGTCCACCCAAATTCCTCTTGACAATAGTGAAGCAGTACATGGGCTCACCTTCAATGGAACTATGTGGGTTTATATCAGCTAAAATTCTGATAGTCTGAGCTGCACAGAAAGGGAAAGATTAGGCTTCACCTGGGTGACAGGGCTATACAACCTCCTGGTATAGTGAGGAGAGCTGACATTATCAGAAAAAGTCAATGCTCAAGAGAAGTAAAAATAGAATAGGCCACCTCCATCAATTTCTAGTCTGAGAAAAGCAGGAGGCTAAAAAGCAGAGCAGCAAATATCTTTAACAGCTATAGATTAGAGAGTGAAAGTGGATCTAAAAATCTTACTTTTTCAATGAGTTGTTCAATACCTATGCAGTGAAGAGATCGCAGACTCTTAAAGGGATTAAACCAATGATTACACTAAAATGGCACTTCCACTTAGAAAGAGACTTCGAATTCATGGAGGTTGAGGGAGGGGCAATAGGGAGCAAGCATGAAGGCTAGTGCTGAAGGGCAACACCACCAGGAATGCTGGGGAGGAGGCTTGAGGCTTTTACACCAACAAGAGAAACTGCTACACATAAAGAGTTTGGAATGAGGTTGACAGCTGGTAAGATGTACTGTTAGGAGGATGTTGGGAGGGGAAAAGAAATGGAAGAACTATTTGTTCTTTGGTCATAAAGGTAAACTGAGAGTATCTTGAGCCTCCCTGAAAATGGTAACAGGTAAATTTAAGTCCTTACTTCCTAAGCTTAGTCATCGTTTAGTCATCGGAGAATACAATGTGATGTATAGGCAGTGTTTGTAGTAAACAGAATAATTAGAATAATGTATAGCCTACAGTATGTATAAATATGTGCATGAAAAATGAACACACCACTAGTTTTTAAGCACGGCATTAGAAGTATGTTGACTTTTATGTAATTAAATTGCTTTCTCACTCTCTGTGTTTTATTTAGTTTCTGCAGAATGAAATGTTTCTTTTTGGATAAATATTTCTGCATTATGTCATTAAGGCTATTGGATGGTAAAGAAGAAGGAAGGAAGATTTGTTCCTAAGGAGTTTTGGTTGTTTGGTTTTTTTTTTCATATGAAGGGACTTTAAATGCCAGAGCAGAGATGGCCTATAAATCTAATTGCCAAAGCCGCTATTAAAGTAAGAAAGGAATTTAGATGGGATTTGTTCAAATGCCATGTACAGTAAAAGGCAAATAGAGTCTAATCCATTGTGGTGACTCTGGTAGGAAATAACAACACAGAGGTCCATAGGATTACTCTATTTTAAGGGGGAGGCAGAAAAGAGGGAAATTACATCTAAATCCATTCATTTTGGAAATTAATTGCCTCGAAATGACAAACTCCTTGAAAAGGAATGACACTCAGAGTCTGATCCAGGTCCCACCAAAGTAAGCGTGAAGCTCTTCAGTGACTCCACAGACTTTGTGGGAAAAAAGTTGTGGAAATGGCCTAAAATATACTCTTTTTTTTTCTATTTTTAAACTTGGAGGCACAGAAATTGCTCAGTGCCCTGCTACATTGCATGGTTTTCCAGCATATGGACACAGAACCCAGACCTACTGCCATATATTTAAATTTAAGTCCTTCTTGGTTCTGGAGCACCTTCCTTGGATCATATTTTTCAGCTGCCTCAAATGTACAAAAGGTCTAATATCAGTAGGGCTAAACTCAACTACAAGGTTGGTCCTAGTTTGTAATGGCCCTTTTCGGCTATTCCTGACAGTTCACCAAAAAAGCTAGTTTATAATTTCCTCCTAAGCCTGTTATTTCTTTGGGTGCTCTGTACAGTGAGTGTGCACGCTGAATCCACACATCCTTATGTACTGAAAGTAGGACGTGCTCAAGTACACGGCTCCATCATGAACATTACATAAAAGTGAATACTCTGCTAGAAAACTCAGCTCCCTGTATTGTTAGTCATGAAATTGCCCTGTACCTCACATGAAAGACACCACTGCAGCATTTGTTACGTTATAGTTGTCTGAGATTTTTCATGTGGAAAGCTTTCCAATTCAAAGACACAGTGCTGCCAAAAAACATTTTTAATGAAAAATGCCAGTTCCAATAGAAAAAAAATCAATCATTTAAAAACATTGCAAGACTTATTTCTGTTGGTTCAGTTTTTAAGAAAAATGAAAATGAAAAATGAAAATTAAGTCTTGCACAGTTATCCACATCCTTGGCACTGTAGAGAACATGCTGCCTCCTAGGTAGGCTTGTCCTTTTCGTGTGAAAGGGAAGGCATTTTTCTTGGGGATGCCACTGACACTGATGGTTTTTCCCCAGTCACTGTCAGAACTGTGGCTTACATCCACTTGGGGTGTAAGCAGAAACATCTACTTGCCAAAAATAAACAAATGGCATTTGGATAGGAAATCTTCCCACTCAGGTCCTTTGTAAATGTGTTCAGAAGGAGGGTGTTACTTAAAGAGCTTTCACAGATGTGTTTCCCAATGAATTAATATTCATGAATGATTATGTTTGGCGTTTGGAAAATATTTTTCCTCTTGCAACCCCCTACCAAACACCAGCTGGTTTATATGCAGTACCCCAGGCAGGTAAGGTAAGACTTTCAACTCCATTATATGAATGGGGAAACTGAAGAGCAGAAAGGTCTTAATGGCTTTTTTGGGTCCTCGCTATGAACATCTATGGTGAATCTGTAAGGGTTTTTTGCTCCCTGTTCCAAACCAAAATTAAGAGACAACGCTGCTTCTGTATGCCCAAAATGCTCAATAAGCAGCAATGAATTGAGAATGCAGAGACTTGCATTTTAAAGCTACTAGCTTAACTAGAGAAGCTTAAAAAGCAATTCTAAACTTAACTGAGGGTGATAACTAATAAAAGGATCTGATAGCATAGAAATTATCTCTGTTAGCTGGTCCCTCAGTTAAGCATTTCTGTATTAGTTATGTCAATGTTTGATTCAAAAGAATTACAAGGACTGAATTGTGTTTTACAGCTTCAGCGTTCTTGAATATGGAGGAAGGTTTGACACTGAAATCTTTAGATTTCCTGTAGTTTTCCACCGGCGTAAGAGAGCAGACACTGTGCCCAAAAGGCTCTTTAAACTGGCTGCGGACTGCTATGACTACGTGCTTGGTTTAATCTGTATGCCAGTAGCTGCAAAGTGTCCTGATTTCAAACGGCATGAAAGAAAACTGAAGGTGCTGAGAGAGGTGACTAATTAAAGATTATGAAAGAGAGATTAAAATCCTGTGGGCCTTTCTAAAGGGTTAGATGGCCAAATGACATATCCTCTCCAGTGAGAGGGCATGGTTGAGATATACGCCCTGCAGCTTTTGTACTAAGTGTAAAGGGAAGCAGTTTTAAGGTGCTCCTTGTTACATGTCAGTGAAGGATCTATATATCCCTTGATTAGTACCACAACTTGAAAGGGATCATGAATTTACCCTCGTCCCCTGGCCTTGGTGCCCCAACACAAACTGTCCTTGAGATGATCATAGCAATTCACCCCATGCCTTTTTTTTCCTTTCTTTTCTTCTTTTCTTTGTAAGTTTCATGCCAAATACATTATCTTAAACAGTTTCAATTTTAAATAATGAAAAGAAAAGAAATAGCAACTCTGGGAATATTTCAAGGGGATTCTCATCCAATATAAAGACAATAGCAGAAGACACTGATGTGTAAATTGTGGCCAAGAGGCAAAAGAGAGAGAAAGAAAAGAAAGATAAATTGCAAAAAAGGTTTTAATATAACAGAAGACAAAGAACCTCTTTCTAATCTCAGACTACTTTTACTCTGGTGTAATGAAATGAGGGCTCATGTGCAAAAGTTAAACAACACAGGAATGTTTGCTACTATGCAAAACAAACACTGGTCTTCTGAGAAGAAAGAACAAAACTAAAAGAGGGCAAGTAATAGCATTTCATGTTTCCAAGCTGTCAAGAATTGCCCTTTGATCAGTTTTATCAAAAGCTGCACTGATTGTCTTCAACTAGGGCTGGTTTTGAAAATATTAACCCTCCAGGGTTCTATTTTGTTTTCTACTAAATCTAAAGGCAGTGTAATAAAAGGGTCATTTGAACTGAACGTAGATAACATTTTGCAGCCTGATCCTGTGAGATGCTGGATTTTCTCAAGGTAATGCAGTTCAAGGGTTCTTAGCAGTTTTCTTAAGGCTTAGGAAACACCTTTTTCAAAATGTTGATCAAATCCATTCCTTTCAAGGTATTTAAATGAAATGGCCAGATTGACTTCTGTTCTACCTTTACAATATTTTAGTTAAGAAAAACCACCCTCGAGTTGATTAAGAGGAAAGGTACGTTTCCATCTCCAGGACGCTTTGTAGTACTGTTTACCCATCTCAGAAAGGCTAAAATAGAGCTAGAGGTACAGAGATGGGTGAGAAAGCACAGAATGCCTTGCGTCTGAGGAGAGATTAAATAGATTAATATTTTCAGCATAGGAAGCCCACATTGACAGAAGAATACATTAAAGACTATGGTATTGGGAGGGAACAAGAAGCTGGTATTCACTTTCTCATGATAAAAGAATAAGACAATATCAAATGGAATTATCCAATGGTAGGAATAAAAAAAATAAAGCATTTTTTGTCACAAAAGCAGGTTAAGTTAACTCTGGAACTCATTGCTGCAAGGCAGTGTAAAGATCAGATTTGTAAGTGAGTTTAAAGTGTATCTAGACAAACTCCTTGATGAAAGATCTGTTAGGACTATTAATACAAGTTATCATTTTCTGACAGCTAAGGAAGTGTATTGGAGGAATATCACTGTATGCGTTTTTTGTATATCTATTAAAGCTGGAATCCTGAGTTAGATGTACTTTTGACCCAGTACAGCTGCTCTTATGTTCCTAGGAAGCAAATGAACATGAAGTGCTGCTTGCAGCCTATCTGGAATGCATTTGCTAAAAGAAGTAGAGACAAGGATGTTGTTAAAACCACTCCTAGCTACTAAAAGGTGGGACTATCAGCACACCTGCCTGCATATGAAAAATGTATCACCGTTGTGCCATCAGATTCTTATGTCTTTTCATCCTTCCTGCTATACTATTTACAGTAGGAATTTGATTCAGACATCTTGAGTATTTATGCTGAGCACTGCCAATATTCTGGTACTGTTTATCTTGAATGTCATATTCTAGGTAAAAAAAATTCATTGAAGAAGTAGGAGGCAATAGCTTTAAAGACTAATGAGTGATTCATATGTGACTTGGATTATTTTATAAGGAGGCTCCCTGCATGTCTCCTCTGGGCGTATCAGTTTTTGCAGTTAGCATGCAGGTGGACTGGTTCTTTGGTTGCAAGACAGTTATGTAGTCATTATAATTTGAGCAGAGGATAAAGATTGGCTTCGCTGTTGGACTAGCAGGTTCTGCAGCTGAATCAGTGTATGGTCTTTGGCAAGAGAGTGAGCTGAAAGTTTTGTTCCTGAATGAGAGAGGAGTTTAAGCCTCTATTCGTGCTTACACAAATCCGTTTTAAAACACTTCATCCACTTTGCCACATCAGCTCACATGCATAGAAATATCTAAAGCATTGGATAAAAGTGCTGTCAGGTGCAGACTTGCCAAGGATTTTGCGTACTAACCCTTCCTTGCATTCTTGGCATGGGACAAGTATCAAATCTCTCAAGTTAACCACAAGGGTGCTGTCATTGCTCCTTATGCAGCAACTACCTGGGAAATCCATCTTCTTTGATAATAGGACTTGTCTCATAGTCAAAACCGTGGCAGAACAAGATCTTCCTGAGGCAAGAAAATTATACTATAAATTCAAGGTCTCTTATCCATAAAGTGGAAATTTTCAGATATACTGTGAAATCAAAGTTTGGCATGTGTTCATAGCTGAAGTAGTTGAGTGAAGGTTATTCATCCTATGTGGAGATTCTGGACAGGCACAGCCCCAAAGCAAATGAACTGGGATTTGACCACCTCTGTCCAGACTTGAAAACAGATGTTCAACAGGATGTCAGGAGAGAAGGGATTGCTAATTTTATAGTTGGAAGTATTTTGGAGAAATTCAGTATGGAGACTGTGCCAACCTGCAGTCAGAAAACTCATTACCTCATTTCCATGATTTACACACACTAGGTTCAATTGAAATCTCTGTGTCACAGTGGGAAAAGGCTGTCTTATAATTAGAGCTCCAGCAACCTTCGAGAGAGAAACCAGCCACTATGTTGAGAAGCTCTTCAAAGGCATATGGGACTTCTACCGAAGAGAATTTTTTTTTCTTGTTATTGTGCTTCATCTACAAAGTAACATGCTCACTGCTTGAATCAGAAAAACACTACTGTGTACGGACTGGCTTGGATGTATGTTGAGTGAATGTTTGGGAGCTCATACTGTTGGTTTTGGTTGACTTAAGTTACACTGAAATCATTCTAACACGGTTTTCCATTAACCCAGACAGTACAGTGTGGAAACTGTACAAGAATGCCTTTCGTGTCAGCCTGTCCTTGGATAAAGCTTGCGTACAGTTATGCAAGTTAGGAATAGGTTTTTTTACCATAAAAGCTCACACTTTTCCCCTACTACTTTGCTAACAGGGAGCACCTGGCTTTTCAGCAGAAGATACTAGTTCTATATGAAGCCCTGCACTGCCAGCTCCCCACCTAGCCTGCACTGCTCAGTGAGGGCACATCTGCTGTTACTGTTTGAAACAATACATACAGAAGTCTTGTATTGGGAAGCTCGTTTTGGTAAGTGTTTCATGACACCTGTTCTGAGGATTGCTACAGCCTTATGTCTGAAATGCCTTGGTTTCTTCAGGGATCCTGAAACAACTCTCAGCATGAGGTAGGTAAGATAGTTGTATATGAATGTTTATGTGGAAAATGTGAAAATAATATCTACTCTGCTATGTTTCCCATGCCTGATATTGCACTTTCTGAAGGCACCCTTACCAAGTCAGCTTTTGGATCTGAATCTTCCTTGGGGTTGCTCTGGGATTCCCTTCAGGCTTTAATCTAACTCACTCTGCTCCCAAGGCCTCCTTACTCCCTGAATTTCTGTGGGATTTTCCCGCATTTGTAATTGCTGATGCCCCTCTGCATGGCTGGTTATGAATCCGTACTACCCAAGGGGTAACAAGAGCTGGCTAACAGCAGTCCCAGTGCTTTCGCTTGCTTGCCATCTGGCCAAAATGCATGCTTTCTGCCATTTTTTCTGTGTAGTGCTTACATTGCAGAGTGATGCTTTTTAACATTGTCATTAATACATGCAGATTACTGGTTCTATTTGAGACAAAAAACAATGGTAAACAAACACTTTTGAGGATATAACGGGTTTGGTAGCAAATGCTCTCAGCTCTCTCTTCAAGGGGCACCACAGAAAATAGCTGTTTATTTTAATTATTGGAATTGTGGCTCTAACAAGCATCTTCTTTAATAATTTGTAGAGGGTTCTGTTAGGTTGTGGACATGCATTTCTATAAAAAGGGATATTTGTTCAAGTTAAGCCTAATTAAGAAAGAAATGATGCAAGAGTTATTTGGAGGGCTGTAGGGTAACAGTCTATGCTGATTCATTTTAAAGTATTTCCACTTGGTGGAATGAGACTTGCAATCACTCTGGAGGAAAAAATCCTTAGAGAATTAGATGAGAATGATTAGGATGATGCTAATGACTTATTACCAAGAGTAAATGGCTCACTAAAGTCACATATGGAAATGGGCCAAATGGACAGAACTAGAATTTTTACAAAACACAAGTATTGACAAAAGATATTAATATTTACCTTCTCCTAATCTACATTATTTACTGCCCCTTTTCTTATTTTTAAAAGCTTAAAGATTTTTCTTTACCTCATACCTTTGGTCCTCATCTGGAAACTGGACAACTAGTACATGGTATTACAAATAACACATAGGTTCCCAAATATCTTTGTTCTAATGTATTTTTTGTGCATGATTTTTTGTGCCTCAGCTCATTTAATGTTTGTTTAACTGCAACTCTCTATTTTTCTCAGGCCAGGGTTCATGCTTTACTTTGAAAACTGTGTTATTTCTTGCCTTCCCTTGGTGTGTCTCCCTAGATGAGCCTAGATACCTTTATGTTGTGCGTCAAGAGTCAGAAAGAGTTGGGGAAAATTACTTAAAAGGCCTGAGAATATTTTATAATCTTCTGTTTGTATGCTTATATCTGGTGATGTCACTTCCATCTAAGTCACTATATCAAGACTCCTGATGAAAGTGGGACTGTTGAGATTATTACCCTTACCCATTAGTTAGAATGTCGCTATTGTGAGAAGCACCACAATAGAAACAGAGGTGAAATACCTTTAATGCTGCTAAAAGATTTATGGCAGCTATGTATTTGCCCTCCTCTCTGCTTTCCACACATAAAATATTGTGGTTTTGAAAGCAACCATAAAGAAACACTTGTCCGTTATTGTTGTGTCCCAAAAGTCAGTATAGTTATTTGGTAAATATTTGATCATCTTTTTCATGTCGACATAGTCTTTAGCTGAACTGTTAATTTCCAATTAGATTTCAGGGATAAATGTCTCTGCACTCATTGTTAATAGTTTTGGAACAAACTTTACAAGAATTTTCAGATTTCCTTTTCAGCTGATCTCCCAGTTATGATTTCTTGATTAGCTATCCCCAGTGCACTGTGCTTAGCAGTTTTCTGAGAAACAAGAACTCAGCTGACACAGACTGATCCTACAACTTGCTGAGAGTTTCTCCCAAGCAGGATAACTGCCACCAATCTCATTAGGATTTGATGTTATGCAGTGTTTTCCAGAGATTCTCAAGAGTCATCCTTTATTTGTGTTGATACCATATTAAAATAAGTATTGTACGAATTGTAATTCAAGCTCTTGTATAAATATCTGAGAAGTCAGTAATAAATAGTCCTAATTAGTAGACGGAAATAAGTACTTTAATCTAAACTACACGAGCACAAGAAACAGATGGGCTTGAGTGCAAATAATTCTCTTTTTTATAACAAGCTCTTTTTTCATTTTTTAATATCTGTCACTGCAATTCAATTTTTTATTTGCGAAACATGTTTTCAGTGAATTGCAAGCTACTTGGGAATGCTGCTCAAATTCTCCCATGGAAGATGTGGCTCTTGTTAATTAAATTAGTCCATTTTAATTAATATCTCTGTACCCAGGAAGTAAAAACCTGAGTTTGCTTCCTTCCTTTATTCCTTTGGGGAATATGAATTCTGTATATGTAAGGAACATTTAGCCCTTTTGAACCAAACAAAATTGTTTTTGAACAGATCTACTCATAACACGGTATTCATAACAGGCATTTGGTACAGCATTTCTACAACTCATTCATAAATCAAATCTATGGTCTGATTCACTTAGTCCAAAGTGTGTTGGACTACCTTGCATTTGCTATATAATGCTATGTACTTGTAAAGTAGGTCATATACTTCAGAAGAGCATCAGACTGATTTAGTGCATAATTGAAATATACAGCATGGCTGCAGAAGCCCTGATTTTTATCTAGAAACTGTGCAATTGTGCACCCAGGCTGTAACAGGCTATTCATGTGCACATCTCAAAAATTTCACTTGCACACACAGCCTGCTCTGCTATGCAAAAGCAGCGAGTTTTTGCTTGGGCAATAAGCTTCCTCCCAGAAACTTCAGCCTGATTGTGCATATCTTAATGTGCGTATCAACCAACAGTCACTGAATCCACCTAGGTAATCCTAGGAACATATATGTCAGACCTAAATTAAGCTATGACTTCTCCAGCAGAAAGCCCAGTCTCCCTTTATTCCGCATTATATCCAGAGGTGCATAATCACCCAATCCAACCATTGAATCAAAGGACTGGGTACAAAACCATTTAATTCTGGCATCAGTTTCTCATCCTTGAATGCAGTGAGTTTTGATCCTCTCACTCTAGCTATGAGAGCTGGACAGCATGGGGTTCTTTTATATTCTGAATTGTCACAAATAACACTTAGTATTCACTAAAAAGCTATTGATCTCTCTCCCTCAAGTCCTAAACCTCCTTGTAAATCAGTACATCTCATTGAGTGAAGCACTGGAAAGTAATAACAAGGCCTGGATCTAACGGTTTCTCTGAAAAGATACTAGACCCCTTACTGGCGACTGGTGCTGTTGACCTAATGTCCCATCAGTGCTACAGCCCACAGACAAGGTTCCTGGTTTGATTAAAAGTGTTACCATGTGAAAGATTCAATTTCACCTCATACTTACATCTAGAACGAGATGACATCGTTCAGTGCTTGACTCCATTTGAACTCCCATCGGGCTGGTAAACTTCAAAGAACACTGACAACTTTCACGGATTTGATCCAAGAGTGGATGTCTCAGTGCCGTTGTTGTGTAGGCACACTGGAGGAAAGAGACATGTTTACGCAGTTTAGTTTTGGCTTGGAGATGCCTATGTTAGCATCTGAGATTGTTTGATAGGTTTAGCTGACCTTCCAGGGTAGCTTCTTCTGGAGTCTCCACTGGATGCAAGAGAAGCTTGAGGTCCAACTTTTGCAACTATGTGAGATGGATGAACTTAGATGGTGTGGAACCTCCTTTCTCCTCATCTCATTTTCCTCCAGGAAGATTTTTCCTTTCAAACAGATTCAGATATGCTTTCAGGGGCTCTGAAGGTCTGATTATTCAGATTTGGGTTAGCTCAGCTGGCTAATTAAACAGTCCTATTTTCAGACTATATCTTGAGACAGCATCTTGAGACTCTCTAGACTGCTTTGTTTGCTCAGGGAAGCTGATCTAAATACTGCTTAGCCAAGTACCATGTAAGTATCATGTGCTAGTTCTTACTATCTGCCCTCCCTCTACCTGATCACTCTAATTCCACCCCAGATGAGTGCACTGGCAAAGGGTTTGTTTGACAAATGTATGTTTTGGTGTTGCCTGAAATCTGTCAGTGTGGCCAGTGTTACACAAGGAGAGACCATGAAGTCATCATTTATGCCTGAAGGGGTTTCTCATGAGAAAAAAAAGCACATTTAGGTCGATCTGACTCTCTCCCCTCCTGTCTTCATGGTGTTCAGATTCTGAACCTGTTTCAGCTGGGTGGCTTATATTAATACATCGCTTACTGATCAGCTAGGCTGGCAGGAAAAAATCAAAGAGAATGTCAGAAAACAGTAGCATAATTCTGTTCCCAGCTGGAGAACTCTTCTTCTATCTTGTCAGAGCTACAGAGACACGATATGGGTCACAGAAAACTCGCTATACTGACAGTTGTTACTTTTGGGATTAGATCGATATTCGTCTGTATCCAGGAATTAGTAGAACAACTGCATGCAGGAGTATATTTTAGAGGTGATTTCCTATCAGTGCAGGATGCTTCTGATTTTAATGCTGCTATTCAAGACACCATTTACTTTTCTAATACTTAAAACCACATGCACTGCTCACAAGAAATCCTGCAGGTAAAGAGAAAACAGAAGAATACGCTTTAGAGGATTAGACATAATATGGATTGTAAAGTCTTATGTAAAACAGAAAATCGTATTTTTGAGGAGTTTTGCAAAGAAATTTTGCACTTGGCAGGGTATTTAAGTTACCTGTCATTTACACCTTAAAGATCAGCAGAGAAAACCTAATAATGCTTGCACTCTTAGGAGTGATTGTCTTTGTAAAGCAGCTATCTTCACAGCGTTATACAAGGCAAAAAAATGTCAGGTTTGTCATCTCCAATAGCTTTTTTATAAAGTGCAAGTGTCTTAATTTCAAGGGACCAAACTGAATAGCATGTTTTATTTCTATTTCTAAATCCTTTTCTGCCACACTTTTAAAAAAAAACAATGGCCAAATATTTTTTGCTGTTCCACAGTGAATATTTGTTTTAAAAAAATACCCAAAACAAACAAAAAACAACAACAACAACAAACCCCAAACAACCACTTTAAAACACTGTAAGAAAAAGGAGCAGGGTAAACAGATATCACCATTATGCCTCAGTGTATAGTACAGGTAGACTTTGCGTAGGAACCATTGCGCATAGGATGCAGAACTGGAGGAAAAGCTAGGCTCAGTTCTTTGTTTTTCCTGGATCAGTCTTTTCTAGTCTCTAATATGACCCTCCATTTTTAAAGATATTTTGCTGTCTGTCCTTGAAAATTGCTATTAATGGCCTAGTTAAGCAGGGAGATGATTACTATTTATCTATATTATATTTATTCCAATTTCTGCTTTAAACATTGTTTTATGTAAATTTGCCATGGCATTTAATTCCCTCCATTTATACACTTGACTTACTACATTTTTACAAATACTTATAACAGTTATTTTGAATATCAGTCTTGCATATTCCCTAGCTGCAGTCTTATTTATTATTTCTTTTTCATTCTCATTCATTATAGGAGCTAAAGTAAACCTGTAGAGGCAAGAACAGGTAGATCTGAGCATGGGATGAAGTGCTATGGGCTAAATCGTCATAGAGCAGAACCTGGAAGTATTGGAGGAATAATCAATCCAGGAGGAAAAACCTGCTAAAATTTACTTTTCTCCTTTGAATGCTCTATGTGACTGTGTATGCTAGCCTTAAAGCAAGCTGCCTTGGTTGTTGGAAAGTCTGGGCAGAATAACATGTTGTGGGCTAATTTAGCTTACTGCTGAGCACTGCTGCCTAGCAGAGCTGAATAGATATATCTTCTGTCAGTCTACAACTCTGAAAACAAAATTGTCAAGTCATTCCCACTGTAAATGGTTATTTTCCCTGCACAGTTAATGCAGTTGTATAGAATAACTAGGAATCCAGGAACATAAAAACACAGAAGCTGAAATTTTCCGAAGTATTTAGGCAACACAGTCTCCTAGATGGTGGATTCCCTAATAGGATCATCTTGGCTGTATTACATTCCTATGTGTTGTAATACAAAAATACTATTTCTCACTGTGTCTAGCACAGGCCATAGCACAGTATGGCTAGGTCTTTGTTGCAAAGGAATACCTGCAGTTTCTCAACAGAATCCTTCTAGTAAAAAAATGGATCTGATCACTACATCCAAGTGACTGAGGCTTGGCTCACAGAGGGATGATAATCCCGAACCAGTGAAGCTAAGTGGAAAGATGTGTAGAATTATTTGAGCACCAAAAAGATGCTGAGAAGCCCATGACAATAAATAATCTGTTCCACTTCAGTGATGGAAACTGATTTCAGGCATATCTAGAGAGATAAATATGATTAAAAGAAGTTTCAGTTTCAAGTCTATTAGGAATCACACTTTCAGACTGACAGCCACTGTTTGATTGTTTCCAACTCTTTTTTGCCATCTGATTAATGTCTTTTTTTTTTAAAAGCAATTTAAATTTTCTTTGAATGGAAACTTAGGAAGCACAGATTCTCCATCACAGAAGCAACTACCTTAGCTGAAGATAAGATGATCTGTTAGAGAAGAGCCATATCGAAAGGTAGCAGAACAGCTGTACGGAGTTTTTTCTAGCCTAATAGGGAATTGAATCTATTTCAGCCCAGGGACAAAATACTGCATCACTTGTGTTTGAAGAAATGACTGCAGAACATTTTCTACAATTGATCATTTATTGCACCCTTCTCTGGCTTTAACACTCAATGTCCTACTCCTTGAACACTGGGTTTTGTGAACAAAATGCATCCGAGTGAATGGTTGTCTCCAGAACTAGGTTTTGCCAGTACCTTTTGCACAGTGCCCCTTCAGACTGTACTTAGCATTATGAATATAGAGAGCATGAAAGGAAAAAATGCTTCTTGGTGCTAGTTCTACAGTGTAATCAGAGTTTAAATGTAAAATTTATTTTCCAGAAGAAAACAAATGTCAAATTCTAGTGGCCAGGAATTCAAGCACCACAGGCCGAAATTATAATCTCTCTCTCTAATGCTCCACTTAGAGACTGTGGAAAAGGAATAGTGCATTTTCCTGCCAGCACTCAGCCACATTATCTTTGAATAGGAAGAAGTTTTTTTTCTTACAAGCGATCAAGTATTTAGATTACTTGCGTGTATTTCCCCTACTGATAGCAGGTGATCACAGAGGGCAAAGGTGAGCAAATGGATTTAAAACAATACTGCACAAGTAATGTTGCATGCACTAATATTACATGCTTCATTGCATCTTTGGTTATTCATTCTTTACACCAGTCCTCTGGGACAAAATCAATGACACATTTTATGTTATGCTTCAAAGTCATCATAATTGTTTGTTTTGAAGCAACATTTTTTTTCTCTTTTGTCAACCAAGCAATTTGCTGAAGTATCCAATTTTGCAACAACAGTCAGGAATAGAGCCAGAGGCTTTTTAAAAATAATTTGAGGAGGGGAAAACCCAACAGCAACAAAACCCTATGCTGGAGTGCTCTGTTGTTTATAACATGGAATTCTCTCCAAAGGGGAATCATAATGAAAAAAAAAACAAAACCCCATAGCACTTACTTCAAACACGAGTGTTAAACATTATTTATAATATCCATGTGACAACAAGGTGTCTTTGTATAATTACAGCACCTCAGAAGATGTGTACAGCAAGACATACCACTGCCAATTAGCTGCTTGAGTGGTCAAGTTTCCATGCGTATTACTTCTTCAGAGAAGAGCAGCACTGTACTTGACCTTTTCTGCCTTCCCAAAGGATGTTGCTGTATCAGTTTTTGCACTGTATTACCTATATCTGAACCTGTGCTTTTTGTAAATGCCTGAGTCATGAGTTAAATCATGACTAATTAGTATCATGTTTGTATCTGCATTAACATCCAAAAGCCCTGACAGAGATTGCAGAGGCAGTGGGTCCAGACATTGTACAAACACTTGGTAATGAGTTCCTCTAGTGCTTTTCATCTGATGTCAAAACGCTTTACTGTCAGTACTGGACCATCTTGTATATACAGGAACTGAGGCATACAGCAGCGATGTGATTCCCTGTAGTCAGCCAGGAGGCTGGTATCAGCCAGGGAAGAAATGAGGCTTGAAAATCAAGCAAGGCTTTGTCCATGCTGGCCCCAAAATCCTGCAGCATGAGGCTGGGAAAAGACACCTCAGGTCTCTATCTCTGCAGCCCATGAATCTAAACTCAAGGCCTCCTCACTAATTAGGAGATTATTCAGGAATGGCTATAACTGAAGCATATTTAAAAAAAAAAAAAGAAAAAAAGAAAAAAGCAGGAGTGTATTGTTAACATCCCTCTGTCATCGTAAGACCCTCTGGGGATGCTACTTGGCTGCTTGTAAGTATATTTAACATAAAGCAGAGATGATTGAAAAATGTAGCTTGTAGCTCCCTGGGGCAGTTTGCCATTCACAAGATATAGGACAGTGAGCAGTACTGGAAGGAAACGTTGCAGGCAGCCCTATCCATGATGGCCCTGCAGGCAAGAAAAGGCTTGTGCGTACTCAGAATATGATTTGATGATTAGATCCTTTAGCACTTGTGAAAGCCACTTGTTTACAGCTCTTATTAAATTATTTTGTATGCTTTGGTATAAAACATTTGTTTCTTAAGATTTGATAAGGTACATAAACCTGCAGTGCATTTTAAGCACTGCATAAATGCAGAGACAGCGGAGCTGTAAGGCCAAATTCATTAGTGGCATTCTATTGAGTTCAGTGGGCTTATCCCATGGATGAATTTTGCATGTATTCTGTAAAATAGGTAAGTATTTGACTAAAATTAGCCAAATCCTCCAGAGCCTAATGGAGCGCTTATGGGCTCTGGCAACTTAACCCAATGTTTAATTTGCACTAATCTAGCCAAGACTGCAGAAGCATGAAATATACTCTACAGGGAGAACGCTGCTCTTTGAAGTTAGTGGCTTAATTCCCATTGTCTCTGATGGGAGCAGGACTAGGTTTTATGTGGCATTTACTCCTGTTATTGTAGACAGAAATCTTTTTACATATGAATTAATTTGGCCTGTGTTTGGGGAATTTCCAATCTTCTGAATTTAGTAAAACCTTGTTAACTTCCAGGAGAACCTGCACAGCTGTACTTGTGAGTTCTGCTTATTCTCCATGTAGATATCGTGGACTGTGAGAACCAGCAGATTTCACTTCTCAGTGTGTGTGCGTGCAGATTACTGGCTAGCTAATAGCAGTGGTAAGAGAAAGGAAGAAAGGAAAATAGCTCTTTGTACAGCAGCCTGAAGTCAACTAACACATAATCCAAGCTTCTTTTTTTTTTTATTCAGAGGGATTCAGTAAGTACCAACAATTCAGAATGGATTATTTGATTATTTGTGTTTACCTGCTTCTTTTGGATTCTCACAGCTTGGAGGTCATCTTACCCTCTGCACTGTGATGGTCTCGGGCAAGTATGTAGTGCTGCTGCTGGCTGAGTCTGTCCCAGCTGGGCGATGGGCTGCAGCCCCCAGCAGGCAGCTGGGAAGTGGTGGTGGAGTGCTCTGGTGTGCAATTCCTCAGCCAGATAAGTGACTGCTTTAGTTTATCCTTTTGACAAGAGCAGAGGTTTTCTATTTTAGACAGTCACAAAAGGTGAGCACGCAGTGTTTAGGGCGAAGGCAGCTCAAGCAGTGATCTGGGCACAGAGAAATAGGGAAAAGGAAGAAAAAGTGTCTTTGAAATGATCCCACTTAACCGTCGAGTAACTATTACCATGGCACAAACCCAAATTGATATGCTGCCTCCACAACACTTTGATTCACTCCTGTAGCCAGGTGCTGAGAGTGACTATAATAATACAGGGTGTTACAACAGAGAAGTGCATGGGGGAGCAGACAGGCAAGACAGTAGTCAGAAAGCAAGCTGTCTACTCTACAGGCAAGGCAGACACTTCAAAGAGTGAGGAAATCTTTTCAAGGTAGTTATTGTCAGAAGCTACACAAGCGTTCCTAGTGATGTTAATGCCCACTGTTACTACTCACTCCCACCAAAAAGCATTTTTGTCCTGGTGAGGTGGCTTTCCCTATGATGGGGTGACAAGTGATCCTTGATCCTTTTGTTTTATTCCAGTTTGTTGCAGATATCCTGCTTTTCTAGCCCATGGTCGCTGCTTCTTTGACTTGAAAGTTCAAAGTGGCAGAGCCACTAGCCTCATTTTACAAGTACAGAGACACATGAAGAGTTTATTTTAGTCCTAGGAAGCACCATAGATTCCCACACTTTTACTTTTTCCCTTAATCTATCTGAAACTTCAAACATCCAGCAGGACTGTATAAAAAGAAGAGGGACTGTGTTTCCTTTCTGCATCTCAGTTTCAACACTTTCTGCCAGTGGATGCTGACGGCAACCTACTACTAAAGGAATCACTGCTGGCTTTAGATGCAATTTCCCAAGCCTGTTACCTCTAGGCTACATTATGACACACCAGTATCGTCTTTTACTCCAACAGTTTCTAGCATTTACCACAACAGTTCTCATGTCACATCTGCCTTTCTTATACTTAAGGTGCAGCTTGAGGCAGGTGAAGCAAAATCAACACAGAGAAATCCTAAAGCTCCTCTCTTTCCTTGCTCTCCTTGCTAACCTGGCATGAGGAGGGTTGCTGTGGAAATGGAGGAGGCAAAATCTCATTCAAGAAAATATTGGAAGCAGGTGATAGGGGAGAATGCTGATTTATCAACCCCACTCTCTGACTGGTACAACCCCCCCTTGCACTGAGAAAATTGGTTTGTATTTGATTCTGCTGATGTAGCAAACCAAAACAGCAAGTCAATTTGTGATAGAAGATGGAAAAAAAAGAAGTGACCTGGTTTATTAATCCCAGAAGAGACAGGACTACATTAACCAAGCCTGGAACCTCCAAGAATGACTCAATTTACTTCTTACACCCTTATCTTGATTTTCGACTCTCACAGTCCGGATTTGCACATACTGTAAACTTTCATGGTATTCAGATTCCCTTATAGGATTTCCACATGAAAATGGACAGGATTCCAGTCTGTTCCATTAAATCTTCGCAAAAGATCCATGTTTGAGACAAAATTTATGGCATGTAGTCACTGTAGCTGACTGATCATTTTGTTACGGTTGCCTATTCTGAGGCACTTATTGTATCTCAAAGCATTTTAAGAGATGGAGTCATTTATCAGAGTACTTTTGAGATGATTATAACTACAGGAGAAGCCCTTTAATTGGGAGATTGCATAAGAAGATATTGTATCCTAAATGCAAAGGAACAAAAGGAACAGAAATAAAGGGAATAACCTGCAAAATGAAAATGTCATGAATAAAAAAGGATCATCACTAGATATAGTTGTATTTCATCTTAACCTTACCAACACTTAATCTTTATATCACATTTTCTACACTAAAATATTAAGGCTTGGGATTTCTCTGGCACCTCCTCATGCACATTTTAATTAGACTTATGAAGAATTGAATATAAAATCAGGTCAGCTGTGGGTTTCTGGTGTCAGCCTCGAAGGACTGGGGTTGCTACAGCCTCAGATTAACCCCATGGAAGACATTAGGGTTAAGCAGTCCTTACACCTTCCTCTTCCATTCTTATCGAAACAAACAAGTTGCTTTTGAAAACTTGGAATAAACTTCAGGAGGAAAAAACACAACTTGAACCATCCTGAGTGTGACCTAATTTTAATGGAAGTGTCATGCTACCATGTGCTTCTCAGTTTGGCAGCAGTCAAATGCCTCTTCGCTAAGGCCTATCTCTGCACATCTCCGTGGCCTCCAGTTAAAAGTGCTGTCCCAAAATAGATTCCAGCAAATGCATTTTGAAAAAAAACCACCTTAGTTCTACTTGCAAACGACAATCTGGGGTGTAGCAAAAACAGTGTCTACTGGCTGCAGAAAATACACAGTCACCTTCATTGTCCTAAGTAATGCCCATACAGACCCACAAAATCTCACTTTTATCAGTACTGTGTTCCCTACTGTGTGCCTGTAGCAGGATGCTTACCTGTGCAATTATTCTGCATTAAATGACCAGCGCTGCTGGGAAGTAGGAGTAACATTGTTTTGGTATAAAATGACCCTAGTAATTCCTTGGATGTTGTTATAAACCAGTGAGTCCTGAAGAGGTTGGCTGGGCTTGGCTGACTGACTTTGGACATCAGTGGCAAAAGGCTGGGAATCTGAGAAAAGCTGAAGACCTCAATGTAAATACAAATTACAGTCTCTGATGATTTTTGCAGTGCAATATTTATTGTGAAAAGAGGCTCAGCCATGCAGGTTATTTCTAGGCACTCGTAGACTTCCCTTACCTAAAATCATTTAGTGCTGCTGGTAGAACAGACAGTTCTTTAGAGTGTGTGTTGGTTCAAAATTTTAACATCAGGGAAGTATCATTTTTTCTTCAGGAGGAGTGAGGTATTATGTCTTATTTTGAGTAGGAGAGTGATTCCATCTGAGGAAAGGTAACATGTAGGATCTGACAGCAGCAGGGACGACTCAGACACTACGAAGGAGAAAAAGATGCAGTAAGGCCTGCAGCTGAGACAGGCCGATTCATCGCCATCTAGCCACATCACCTGCCAGGTATACTGATTAGATGTGGTTGGACCACGCATGTAACAGGGAAATTAATTACTCCATTGATTTCAAACTGCCTTCCAAAATAAAATAAGATGTATCCCCCCTATATTTTGTACTGTTTCAAAAGAACTTGTACAAATATAATCCACTGATGTAGCCTTGGTGAGACAGTGACTGCCTGCTCACTTTAGGGAGCAGATTTCTAACATCATAAGGATGGAGTGGGATGGTAAAGCTTACCTGTGATTAATATCTTTAATATTTATGTTGCTGTCACATGTGCAAATTCAATACTCTGTATACATTTATTGCACCAACTGTACCAAATATTCTGACTGCTTTTTTTTTTTTTTTTCCCCAAAAACAGGTATTCTTGAAATACCCATGTACCCTTTTGTCCGTCACAAACGATAAGAGCATGAAAGGTCTATTCTTAACAGAAATGGTATTCTACACTTGCTCAACTTACATCCATTCAAGTGGTAAGTATCTCACAAAAGCCTGCAGTACACAAGGCTGAATGGAGCCACAGATCTCTGCCATTAAGTCTCTCCTGGTAGCATGGCCCTAAGACTGTTCAGAATTTTTCCAGCAGGCCCATCCATTTGCAGCTAATACAAGTTTGATAAATGCCTTTTAGCTCATTATCATTATAAATGCCTTTAGCTTTATCATCATCACCCTTGACAGGCACAGCAGAGAGAATGAATTTCCAAACCCCAGGTTCTGTGTCATCTTCATGGCACAGCTCTAGGTCTCAGTTTTCCAAATGCACTGCAAAGGACATTTTAAAACAGTACATGAAACCTTTCACTGGCTTTGCATTAAGTCAAACTTTCAAAATACTACCATATGACTTGAGTTGTCAATCCCAGCTCAAGCATTATATCAAATGGTCACAACCAGTCAAGGAAGTTTATGAAAAATAATCCTTGTTAATTTTAAATAATCCCTATGCATTTTTGTTAAATTATTCAAATAATCAATTTGGAAATCACAATAATTGTAATAGTTAACCAAGAAACAGATGATACGATTCACAAAAATTAACGTCTAATGAATATGAACAACATGACTGTTCTCAGTCAACATGAACAGTCAAATTCAGAAATACATGCTGTAGAAATTTTAGATCTGAAATATCCTTAGCTGCTGTAGCATTTCTTAAAATGATGCCGCAACAAATACACTGTGTGTATGTGCAATAACAGAATGTGTAATGCTGTTCTAGAAATTTGCCTTAATCAGATTATCTGAGAATGTCAGTGATTGTCACCAATACTGTCCCTGCTCTTGTGTCACTGAGAGCCACAAGAAACAGAAAGTTAGAGAGGCACAGGCAAAGATCAAAATCACCGCTTTGTCAGTCTTGGCTACGTGATTGTGTTTCAACCTGGAAAATAAGTTACACATCAATTAGGCCTTTTCAAGATTTGGAAAACACTCTCCACCCATGGTGTTTTCTTTCATGCTTGGTAAGGCTGACAGTGGTTTGCTCTGAGTCAGTTTTTAAGCAGAGTAAAAAAAACAGTCTTGTATTTTGCTAGTGAAATTGCAGGGTTTTGCAATCAATGAATGTTCAAAAACTGGAAAGGAAAAGGATGCTTTGACTTACTGAAACTTTTGACGGAATTTTATACATTATCTAGATTTATGCGTAGAAGTGGCACTTGGGTCTTCAATTTCTTTCTGAAGAACTGAGTGACATAGTGGACTCTTGCTTCTTCTAAGCCTAGATTTATTTAGTTCCTATTTATCCTACTAGGGCATTAAAATAGTATGTCATAGTAGTAGTATTTCATTCCTCAAGTTCTACAGGAAAATAAATATGTCACAAATATAATGCAAAACACAGTGACATTTAATGTGAAACTTTTCCTAAAACCTTTAATTAAATCCTTTTTTTTTAATCTGAAATTTTATACCAAACTGTTTCAGTTTGTTGCTTAAATGAGTAAGACAATTTAGAGATATATGACTAGTAGTCTGAGGCATATTGTTTAGGAGCCTGTTGGAGGGCTTTAGTTCAAGTAAAGCTTTTCTGAATTTCCTATTGCACAGAAATCTCAGAATGCAGCTAGTAAAGCTGTAGTAAAACATAAATTCAGTACTCTTGAAACTGAAAAAGACAGGATAGTTGGGCTGGTCAGAACGTAGAGCAAGAGGGTAGGAAACGTGGAGGAGCATGTGACGTTTCTTAAATTATGGTATCAAACATACCTGTCCTGGAAAGTTAAATACTTCAAGTGAGAATACTTCTATGATGTTATTCAGCCCGTTGCCTGCCACCTGTTTCCTTAGCTCTCTTTCTTCTTAAAAAAAGTCTTAATAAAGCTTTTCCATTATTAATTATAGTCATGACTCGGCAAACCAAAATGTTCTGATTACTGAACTTTTTCACAGAACTTCTGGGAAATCTCAGTGTCCTCCACCAGATATTCTTCCTAATGCCCAGTACTTTGCAGATTTAGTATTAAGTGATCAAATAGCAGCCCAGAGCCATTCAAGGTAATTGAATCCCATGATTTGGGACCAGGTGTACAAAGATGTTCAAACTAATTATTTGATAATTGAAAACAATAACCAGTGTAGTTAAGTCTCTTGCTGATTTTCTAATGTTTATTAATTTAGGCACCTGTGTCTTCTGCACTACTTTCTTTCAAAATGCTTACAAGGATATGCATAGCATATAAATTTACAATGAATGTGATTACCTCGATACACACTCTAGGCGCTTAAGTGATTAGAAAATCATTATTATTTTAATTGTTATATAGATTTCATTCTTATGAGTCTGCTTATTAAATAGTTGTTTAAATTCCTAGATAGACATCAAGGTGCAGAATTTTCATTAAAAACTCACTCTACCATTTTCTACTACCTCTTTACATGGCCTGACATAGGAATAATCACAGAAAATGTTTCCTTAAAAATTAGGCAAATACAACATTCATAAACAGTTAAATAAATTAAAAACATCATCAACACCAGTACCCTTTTCATCAGACAAATCACTGCCCTTTCACTAGTGTCATTGTACTTTATTCTATTGTTTATGCAAACTGCATTGAAGAACCGTCTGAAAGAAAGGAGGCTTATAATTATTATGAAAAATCAGCAACATCATCTATTCTAAATCAGTTTGTGTCTTCTTTTCCAAGGGCTTTATATGGTAGAGCAGCTGTTAAACCTTGCACGTTCTTTTCACCTACCCTCGCTTCACTTAGCTATCTGTATTATTTTAATTACCTTCTATACCTTCAAGGCAATTCCCATTATATTATTTTATTTTACGTTATAATGTACCTGCTTAAAGAAAGAAAACTGTAAGTGGGGCACTCGGGAAAGGGTAAAATGGCAGCAAGATTCGACTTCTTGGTGTCTTTTCTTTTTCCTTTTCCTTGTTTCCACTCCCTTCACTGTGACTAAATAATAACTACTGGAAGGAATAATTTTACGAGAGGGAGTTATCTGTTATTTTTATTTGGTCCCAATACTGCTAATTAACAGCAGATATGAAAGGTCCCGTAAAGGTGTTACAAATCTAACAAAATCTGGTTTTACCTTCTATTCTTTTTCTACAAACAGAATTCTTATAGTACTATGAAATGGGTTGCTTTAGCCTTAAAGTCATAGAAAAGAAGTATGAATATAGCAGAATAACAACATGATTTATCAGCATGAACAAAATAAATGGACAGTATTAACTGTATCATTCCAGCAGTCTACACAGCAGTCCTAATGCCTTAACAGAATGTGTGAAAGTAAATGAAATGGCAGCATGATTACACTGATTACAGTGGTTGCAAATACGTTAGGCTACATTCATGCTTCAGTGGGGCTGTAATTATACTTCAAAGAAATGCTGTGCGTGGGCTGCTCCGTTCTCATGGCATCCCTGCTGTTTGTTTCCTCTTATTTTTTTCTTACCATCATAGACCCCAGTCCTGCAGACACTTAGAGGTGTAACTCCCTTTGTTTCAGTGGTAGGAAAAAACCACCTTCTCTGCATACCGGTATTACTGGCTCTAAAGTCTTCTGACTCTTGTATGCTGCTACACAAGTGCCATCAAATAATAGGGTTTGGTATGATTTAATGCCATTCCTAATCTCTTACAGATTAAACCCATTGATCTTTCTTTAAACTGGCTGGTGAAGGGTGTAGGGAGTATGCCTGCTCAGTATCAAACAGCTGTCTTCTCCACCTTGCCCCTAGGTATTAGTACTGAACAGAAGAAATCCAAACCTTTATGATTTGTCTTTGATTAGTGCTGCCTCACGCTGCAAGCAGTACTTCGGGAAGAAAGATGAATTTGTTGCTGTTGTTTCTCACTTCCCATTGGCAACGCATGGCAGCACCTAGCCTAAAGCTGACCATTATATTTCATTTAAGAAAAGGTATAGAAAAGGAAAATACATTTTGATGTGTCTGCATTTTGTCTGTACTTCAAAGGCACCTACGTTTTACAGCAGCTTTCCCCCCCGCCTCAGATAATGATGTGACACCATCAAGGCAGAATACAGAAGCAGAATGTGGTAGTGTCTGGGGGTGACTGTCAAGTCCTCTAATTTCTCTTCTGTGCCCCTTGCTTTCCTTCATATACCTGCTGGCAATGGTAGTGATCCCCTCGCTGTCTGGACTTTTTTGTGTGGTTTCTTACTGTGCCAACCTGCGATTTGCAGAACTTTCTCTGGATCCCACAGCTGAGCACATCTCTGAATGCTCCAGGTGTGGACTTTAAGCAAGTCTAGCTGAGCCACAGGCTCAAAATGTACTGTAGAGCAAACAACAAAGTCTGAATCAAAACCAAAGGACCCATTCATTAAAAAAAACCCCAAAGTATTTATTTGTTTCTTCCCACACAAAAATCAAATCTTAAGCTCTGGTCTCCTTGAGGCTGAAGGGCTACTAGAAAAAAACTTTAGTGCCATTGTTGTCATAGAGAAAAGGAGGTTGGGAATGCTGAAACCAGAAAAGGGATGAAGAATCAAATCAACGAAAACCCAGGATATTGTTGTGACTTTGTATCTTTGCAGAGAGTCAGGAACCAGAAACAGCAGCTGAGAAACAAGCTATTTGTTTCCAAGGGAAGGTGGAGCAACCACTACACTGGAGACACTTCGGCCTCTATGATCCATACCGAGTTCCAGTAACTTCAGTGGGGCTTTACCACCTGCTGATAGGGACTTTGGCCCCTTCATGTGCATGGATGAGCGTACACAGTTTTCACAGAACTGCAGCCCAGACAGCAATAAGGACTGTCAGGATCCTCAAGCAGTGGTCAAACCAGGTGAGCCAAGAACAAATCTCCACCTTCCAGAGAGCAGAGCTAAGCATGTCTTAACTGAAAGTTGCTCTCTGCTTATCAGACTCGGTGATATATGAAGGTAATTACTTCCATGTGCACTTAATTACAGTATTGTAATTAGCAGGTTGCAAGAGCAGATGCAGAGAGTCTTCTTATAGAGCAGACTCTGATAGGCCATGAAAACATCTCAAAAAGAAAAGGGCAGAGCAATGTCACATTGTAATGCAGCTCTTTGTGCCTGGAAAAGAGGGTTAATTAGCTGATTGCTTCACTCTTCATCTCTTAAGGTGGAGGGAACGTGGTAGGAAGGAGACTAATTTATCTTCATGAATTTTTAGAACTAGCAAACAGCGCCAGATCTTTGTTCAGCCCAGTCTTGTGGCTTGGCTTGATGCTAGGGTAGGGACCAATGAAAAAGGGAACAAAAACTCCACAACGATCTTCATCCTCTCGGAGAAAAAGAGAGAGAGTAGATGCAATCTTTGAGTAGAGTTCACCATGGCAACTAGAGCAGTCCTTCCTATCATTTCTCCTCACGAGGGAGCAGTGATGATTCTGGGTTAATGCTGCATGTGGGGACTTGTAACTCACCTCTACTTCCTCAGCACCTATTAACCAGGTTCATTTTTCAAAGTATCCCTTAGTGCTTTGTGGCAGCAAATGGCAGCGAGGTTGCCCATATCAGCTCAGTTTCAGCTGTGGGTAGCCCTTCGAAGGTTCTGCGGGTCAGTCAAGTTCAGAGCTGTTTGACAGGGAAATCGCGCCACTGCCTAATGACAAGCAAGGTGAGGATTTCACAGGAGATGAGATGTGGTTTCAAGTCCTTTAGGAAAGCTGTGGTCTTGGTGGCTGTGGGAAAGAGAACACAGCAGTGCTCACGTTGCAAAGCAAATCAAACTTAAATTTAATAGCTCAGGAATTGTTTCTTTTCCTTTAAATAAACAAAGAGATTTAAGCTAACCTTTTATCCTATTAGGAAACTTCACACCTCGTTGTGTTCTTTAACTTACATTATTATCCAACTTCAGTGTTGGGTCCTAGTATTCCTATTTATTGAGGCTATCTACTAAAGGGATTAAAGAGCATAGACTTTTTAATTGTGCTTGCAGAAGGCAGTACAAATTGCACATTTAATTATTGTGTACTTAAAATCTGATAATCATAGAAAATCAAATACACAGCTTGGTTGATTCAGAAAGTATTTTTAATAGGGCACTATTAAATTATAGAGTTAAACATTATTAGATATATTTATTCATGAGAGATAATTTGATATGTAACAAAATAAGCCAATACATGGTGTAACCTCTTGCAGTCTAATTTTCATGGATGAGCTCTTGCATATTTAATATCCTTTGAGGATATATTTTAACCTAGACTAATTACTGCTTTCCTCTTATTTCTGTTCAGTTTGACATCGACGTTTGGCTAAAATAATGTAATATTGTTATTACTGAGCAAATTAAGTAAATCTAGCTTATTTAATTTAGAGCCATTGTTTATACTGTAAACGGCCTGACGTAGGTTATGACAACAAGCATTGTGCACAAACAAAAAATAGCTATGGGTGAAAGAAGACTAATGCATTAAAATCATCTCCATAAAGAAACCTTATTCACATTGCGTGGTGAACGCCATCAGGAATATTTTCTAATCTATGAAGGTGTTTTACAGTATCTATTTCTCGTATCATCCTGGTAAATTTATAAAGAAGAGTAAAGTAAGAAATTAATGGTGATCTAAGTTATTCTTACATTATTAAGACAATTTAGTTTAAAAGACTATCAGGATAGCTGGGGACCTTGTCAGAAACTTTCAGTAGACAGAATACCTGAGCACAGAGATTTTGTACTTTGAAGTAGGTTAATTAATTAATTGAGAACCTGTGTCACGGCTTTGATATATACATTAATTTTATGTCTGAGAAAATTTTTAATGAGATGTTTTAATTTTGTACTCAGTGACATCTTAATAAAATGCAGTGATAGGTCAGGTTATATGTTTGTACGTTTTGGTATAATGCCAGCAGTGTCAGCTGGCTTAAGCAGATCAGCTTTGCTTTGCTTGGTTCATCAGCCAAACATCTTGCTACATTTGGTTTCTTCGGTTCATCAACTTTTTAACGTACTAAAGTTTTAAGAGGTCTTTCTTGTATGAGAATAATTTACAAAATAATAAATATGAAAAATAGTTACAGAGAGAACTTTCATGTAACTTTAATTTGCATTTGATTTTACAGTTATAATAAATGCTGTAGACTGAAAGTTTTCTAGGTGAGTAGTGCAATAAAATAGTTCATCTTTGTCCTGAATCAAGCTTTATTAGTAAAAGCTGAAATTCTCAGTGCCTTTTGTGAGGCTAAGATCCTTTTTCACATGTTGCATCAGCTAAAATGAGTAGTGATTTTGACTACATGCAGATCCTTTATATTTTTCAACCATTTTAATTTCTTCAAAGTTTTTCAACAGTAAATCAACTAACCTTCAAAACAGGAAAAACATTCTTCACTGAAACGTAAAAGCTTAATTTTAAAAAAAAAGGCATGTTTGGGATACTTAGAGAAATTTAGGGGTGGGGTCTTGAAACTTCAGGAATCATCTGAACTGACTCTTTCTAAGAGGTGGTTTCAGATTTGAAGTCCATTTTGAGATTCAAGGAGAATTTCTGACCCAGCTGGTTAGAGGGTTGAGGTTAGTAAGTCACAGTCTGGGAAACGTCCATTGTTTGAAGCAGAAACTTCAAATGATACACAAAATGGAGGGACTAATGGTAACTAGACAACCACATGTGCAAGGATTTTACTTTGTGCCTATATATATATATATATATATGTACCTCTTGACTAACTCCATTTACACTGATGGGTACTAAATTAGTCAAGTGTGATTAAAAATCAGCCCTCTGAGCACTGTTGAACTTCAGTGATGATCTCATCATGAACCATGATTTAGGGAAAGCTAACAAAATGACTGGTATTACAGCTAGTAGTTTAAATAATTGTGCTTGATGGTAAAAAAATCATATGAAAGCAGATAGCTTCCTGCTGAAATGAAGTCAGATGAATTTTGGCAGCTCTTAAGGACATAGACTTCATCTTTGGAGGTTTCAGAGCAAAGCTCGTGAAGAGTTGAACCATATACTAATATGAAGGATAAAATGTATTTTGATCATGTCATAATCCTTCTATTAAAGTTTTTCAGATTTTTTTTTTAATTTTCCATTTTTTTTTCCCAGAAGTCCTATTGCATTGCTATTACAAGTATTACATGTGTTAGATCTGATAGAAAGGTTAGTATAACCAGTTGGAATCTCAGTCAGCCTTTTATGAATGCTTGCAACAGTCAAGGTCCCATAACAGGACACAGACAATGAACATTGTACTCAGTCTTTACCAGAATGAGGCATAGAAACGTTTTCTGCAAAAGCATCAGACGTTCTCTCATTCTTTCTAACATTCTGTTCAGAAACATGTTTTACGGGCTCATTCAGACTGAAGCGCAGTGACGATCTGTGGATTAAGAGAAGAAACGTATTTGCCAAGGCTGCCATCAGATTTCCTCTCAAAATGTTGACATTACTCCTCCAGGAATTTTTGCTAGAGAATATATCCTAAAGAACTAGAATACAATTAAATTCAGTTCTTGAATCAGCTCATTCTGAATTTTGCTGTTGTGCTGGGCTATGGCAAATAAGAACCTTGTAGGTGTCTCAGTCAAACAGATCTTTTTGATGACATATGCTGACAAAGCAATTCTTACAGTACGGATCGTGTGTACTGTGAAATGTTGTGCTGTACTGCCAAAGGAAGCTTTCAGATTTTTAAAGCCAGGAATACATTGACAACTTGCATTATTCCCCATGCTGTATTATTATTTCTTCTAATAAACAAAGAAATCTGATGACTTCATCATCGTGCTTCTCTCATGGAGCTTGACAGGAAAATCACCCACGATCTCAATTTTTCACCCTTGAATTTGTTGGGCTGCTGGTGTTCTCAGGTTGCTCTGATTTGGCCATAACAGTAAAAAATAGAAGATATGACATTAAACAACTGCCAGAGCTCAAGACTGACTATGTTGGGGACTGAGGCCAGTGTACTGATGGAAATGTCACTGCCACAGGTGGGAGTAACCAAATTAGCTTTATGCTGTTTTCACAGATCCAGTCATTAACATCAGCACTTGCGTAAATCTGCTTCTTGTGTTAAAGTGAAGAATCCTTCCCCATTATCTAGAATGTATTTAATAAAATATCCCATAATCTTCTGGCTGAGAAAGAGACTTACGTGACACCATCCATCTGTAGAGGTTGCCTGGCAGAAGAGGGGTCTGTGCTTTCAGTGCCTCTCATCCAGAAACACATGCTGAGTTTCATGTAAACTCAGCTAGCTGAGAGCTATGAACTGATACCAATACCAAATATTTTTCCCCTCTATCAGCTACCAAGAAAGTGAAATTGCTTCTAATCAAAAGGACGGCCCTCCCTTTGCAATTTCTTGCTCAACTATTTTTCTGACTGGTCTGTTCCATGGGCAAATGTGCACGGAGATGGAAAACTTAATCTTTCAACATGAAAGAATACCATTGCTCTGTGAAGAACTGTTTCTAGCTCGCTCCTCTCATGTGGATTCACATTGCTGCTAATTTCCTAAAATTGGCTACTAGGTTAGCTTCTAATTTGTTTGATGATGCATGTCATGGTATCTGGGAACGCCCAGCAACATGCCAGAGGCGTTACAGGATTTACTAAACCAAAGACTTTTCTGCAACTGAATTAAATCACATATCAACAATACCTCAAACACAAAGTTTTAGAAACTTTGTATTGCTCTGTTTTTGTTAGCTGTATGCCCTGTTCAAAGCGCACACACTATTTCTTCCCAAAGCAGCTAAGCTAGTAAGATACGCATTATTCAGCATGCATCTTTTGGGACCAGGTACTCGGCCATTAAAGACAGAGAGTCAAAGCATATTATACTTCATTTTGCTGACAACTTGCATGAAGCAACGTCAAAATATGGGGATACTTGGTAACCTTTTCTTATGGGTATTTGGCACCTGGTTTTATGAATTAGTATACTTAGCAAGTCATTTTTACTCCTATCTACTAAAAATAACATGAACTCTAAGAGGTTGTCAACGTATTACTTCCCAAGGGAGAATTTTGCTCTTCTCTCTCATTTATCTAGGCATGTGTAGAGGCTTTTGACCCATTTAGCATAGATAAATGACCCATGATGTGAAATTTCCCAACAGTTTAATAATGCATTTAACTCAAAGTGACACTTGCTTGCAGCTGCCTTAAAGCAGTTTCCAGGCTATATATGTCTCTTTGAAATGATGTATGACAAGTAGGAAAGCTTCCTTGATAGAACCCCAAATCCCATGGGTGAGTAACAAGAAAATCCTTTTTAGATTGCCAGCAGCAAATTTATACTTCACAAGTCTTTATTTAATTTTATCTGTTTTTCAATATCATTTACAGTTATGACCATTAGTCTAAAGCTCACAGTAACTTCTATACAAATTATTTTTCCCTCACAGTAATGCATTGTAAAGGCTTTTATTGATCCCATTTTTTTCCACAAAATACCAGAAGTAAACCCCTTGTCTTATCACTGAAAATGTTTCTGTAATCCTTCTACTAACTTAGCTCTATTGAAATTCTATTACTTCTGAAACCCAGGTAGTGAAACAGAGAACTACATTCAGCGTATGTTTAAAATCAGGAAACTTTCTTAAGAAAACTCCCATACATATTTGAAGACGTAACTCTGAATGATAGCTCTTAATTTTTGCTTGCATAGTTTTAAAGCAGTTTTTGTTGAGTGTGCGGAAAGATTTTTATTAAATCTGCTTCTGGTGTAGTGAGCAATTTCCCATGATACATGTCATATTATTAGCAAGAAACATTTAAGAAAGCAAGAAATAAACATTAGATTTGAGGAGGCAAACACTCCTAAGTAGTCAATCAAATTTGTTATTTAATAACATTTATTTCTAATATTAAAATAGAAGTCAGATAACCAAAACAGGATCCTGTAGTGTCCTGAATCACTTAGCATAGTAAATGGTGCAGGGTCCCCAAAGTTTACAAACAGAAAACCCAGTTTCTGTCAAATAATAATTAAAAACCCAAAACAAAACCAGGAAAATAAACCAGAAGCAGCATCTTGCCCACAAGAAAAGGTTAATGTGGGCAGAGGGAAAAGAGAAAAAAAAAAAAAAACGAGACAGCCACAAGCCAGATGATTAGAACAGAAACAGAGAGTTCACAGGATGTTTGTTACCTAGGACTCTGATCATTTTTTCAGCTCTGTTGCTTTCTTTCCCCTCCAACTTTCATCTGTCTTATATTTCTCTGCCACCGTGACATTCCCCTTGCTTAGTTTCCCTCGCAGGACCCCTGGACTCATCAAAGTCCCAGCTGTTTAGTGACACTTTTTGTGGTGTGTTTGTACAACATGTATGAGAATTTGGCCCTGGCCCACAATTTGTAATACAGGTATAAAATAATGGGATTCAGAAGTTTACTCCAGCTGCCCTCACTAAGCCTGGAAAACGACAGGAACAATATCCCAGAGAAGAGCTAGCTCCTGTGTGCAGCACAAAGGCTATTCTGCTGCTTGCTGCTTTCCTATTCATAGCAGTTTCAACCTGTCTCCTCTGCTCCATTTCAGTGTAAAGCCGAAGAAGCTAGCTTAAATCACAGAGAGTGTTTTTGATGTAGATCTAACCATGGCTTATGTTTGAGCTCTGCTAGCTACCATGCTGAGAGGCACGTGAAGCAGCCTACCTGAAGTTTATTCAGAGACGATGGTACACTAAGGGTGTGAGCATGGCTGTTAGGCCTCTCACAATACAGGCAAAATAATTGGATACAAATTGCCTGAGCTAACCTAACCTATCTAACCAAAGTTAAGACATCTGTGCCCTTAAGTCAGGGGAAAGGGAATGGCATTCTAGATAGCAATTCCCTCACTCCAGTGCTGGCCATCTGTGTTTGAATGTGACGAACCACATTTTGGAGGGTCCTTTCTTTTGTTACTGACTACAAAAGAATCCTTCTGTAAGACCTGTAACTGTTAGCCAAAGTGACTAACACAACCTAGCAAAGCAAGGAATTCCTCCTTAAAGCAAATGAACTCTAAAGGGCAAAAAGACTCTGTCCTACTGATGATGCAGCTTCTTTTATTCAGGGAACAAGGTAACGTTTAGAGGCCTTATTGCCAAAAAAATTCTTCATTTGCCAACACGAAATACGTGTTGACTGGAAGGGATAGCTTGCAGAGACTAATTCTTTCTAGCCTAGACAAGGTCAGCATCACCATTAACAGCGCTAGTTGCCAGCTCCCTGTGCTTGACTGGCCAGTGGAAGTTGACTGCATCGTGCCTCACCTTTGATACAGAGCGATTCTTCCTGGCTGGGGATGAGAACAGCTTTTACAGTGTGAGCTTGGATAAGCCTGCTAAAAGGGTGAAGCTGCCGACTACCCTGTAAAAAGATAAGGACAAGAAACAGCAGAAGTGAGGCAGGGAGCCTATATCAAAGTTAATGAAGAAGGCACAGGGTCTAAGGAAAGGAGGAAATTCTTCTAGGAGTTTGGGTTTGTATGAACTTGGAGAGATCAATTTGCTGCTGAACCATTTGAACTGAGCGACAGAGTTCATTTTGAGAAAGACACACAAACCAAAGCTTGCACAGCTAGTGCCTCAGATCAGAGTGACCTGATGAGCTGTACTCTGCGAGAGTGTAGCTCTGAGGCTGCAATACACTTAGAGCTTCAGTGGCAGGAAGCAACCTCATTTTGTAACATGTCTGCTTTTGAGAATGCTTGTTTAGAAACTTTCTTCATAGATTAATTAATTAGAAATAGCTTATTTACTAGGAAAGGAGACAGATGCCAATTCATCTTCTTTTTTGGAATATAAAGAAAATAAGTGATATTTACACTTTAGCTTCCTCTTCATAACCCAGATACTGGATTTTTATATATGAGTGCATTTGAAAGACATTGTTACAGTATTTCTCACAAATAATATCTGGTTTTAAATATTTGTGCCTACACACGTCCCCAAAATAAATAAAATCAGCCCTCCCAAAGAATTTTTTTTTTGCAAGATGCTTCTCTAAAATGCAAGTTTATTTGATTTAAGCTTCTTTGCCAGTCATTGTTAATGAATAATTATTCAGTATTTCAAACTGAAGCAGATAGCTTCTTTTAGTGTGATTAATGCTGATGTACAACCTCATTTGCATAATTAGAAAATATAATAAAATAAATTCCAAATACGAATCTTTGTTGCTTGTGTTACCAAAGGCCTGGAAAAAGACATTATGTTTCAAAATTATCGTAAGACGCAGTTATAATAATCTGTGACTAAAACTGAAAGGTGAAATTATTTTTCATCACCATGCATTCCAAGGCTTTGGCAAAATAAACGTTATATCTCTGCGACAGATAGAATTAATCTGCTAAAAGTATGTATCTGCTGAAACAGATATTCTTTCCCTATTTTTAAATATCTGGAGCTGTTTTATGTGAAAATTAACTATGATTCTTCACGGAAACAGCATTTGGCCTTTTAAGAATGTATGGAGTACTTTTTACTTCTTAAAAGCTTTAACAAGCCTTGTTTCTTCTGCAAGTTTTGAGTGTTTTTTACTGCTCTAAGGAGAAGGCTCACTTTCCATTCTGCATGCCACTTATTTCTGTGGTCTAATGAAGGTACAGTAGACTCAAGAATGCAGTCCTTGGTATGGTTTACATTTAATAGTCAGTTTCCTTTTTCTGAATTTATGTGTTTCATTTCAGCTAAACTGATGTGACATCAGAGTGATTACCACTGGAAGCGGCTTCCATCATCTTGCATTGTTGGCGTTGCATTGAAAACAAGTATTACTCAAACCTCCAAATAAATTGGAGGTAACAGTTAGGTTTCATCCAGACTGTCTTAGGAGAAAAAGGCTGAGGAAGTACTGTCTGGAGAATCAGAGCATCAGGGAAATTCCATGTTCCTAAGGCTGCTTGTTTGATTTTTACTCAGGCAGTTCCTGAAGTCAATACAGTCATTTAGCCAGTAAATAGCCAATAATTTTTCTAAGGAAATAGAAGATCCTCAAATGGGAGGGGCAACATAAGTGAGCAAATGAATTAATGAATTAATGGCCGTGGCAATAGAGAACAAAAGCAAGCACAGTTCTGAGAAGGCTTGAAAATGTGTCAATAGATAGTAAATGTAAGCAGAAGGCAGCTGATTTGTTCCTACCTTGAACAATGACTAAGAGTCTATTTACGTTTCCTCTGGTGTAAGTCAAATAATAGGGGATCTGTTGTATCTCTTTCTGTAGATGAAGTGAGGTTTTTCATCTCCAGGCTGTCAATTTGCACTTTCCGGTCACATTTAAAGATATAACATTATTTTGGTTTGCCAACATCTATAGCTCCATAGAGCCACTCTTCTGCAATAAGGAATGTTTGATTTTTCCAGGCTATTATGTCTGAATTAATTAGCTGAAATGTTTCGGTAGTTAACATATTGAAGAATTCACAGAGGCAAATTGTGTCAGTCCCTGCATGTACATATGTGACCTTGCATAGGGAGAGAGGGACTCTGCCTTTGTATTACACTATTTGGCAGGGCTTATACACAGTTCTAATCATTGCACCTAGAGAGTAAGGGATTATTCAAGGCTAGTTTAAACTGAAGCACATGACAAACAAAGTAGGATCATACACAGGCTGGTGGATATGGTTCCATATGCTATTTAGAAGAGAAGTTATACAAGGATATATAAGATTCAGCTAACTGAATTGCAATGGGAGGGGAGAGAATGTAAGTTGAAATGTGTCTAAATCTGCCTTGCAGTTTGAATACTTTCTCTTATGAAAAGTGAAATAGCGGAGTGGATGCCCACAAGTGCTCAGGACAGTGGAATTATAATCCAGCAGAGTAAGTGCTTCCTAATACCTGTCTTTGATGAAGATAAATTATTAAGCAGGGGCTCAATGTGAATCCTGAATCTCCAGTAATTTTCCCTCCTTTGAGGTAGATGTAACCAGCACCCAATATTCTAATGAGTCTTATTTGTAACTTCTGATTAGCGCTTTTATGGCTGGCTGATTGTGACAGGGTAGGTGCAAGCACTGTGAAGAGATTTGTATCAAGGTTTTCATTAAAAAGGTGAAACTTGCACACACTTTTTGGTGGTGAGACAGATAAATGCATACAGAGATGGGGTCCTACAAATGCCGTATGGCCTCAGAGCAGGTTAACAAGGGCCAATTAACCCTGTCTTGCTACAGGCATCGAGTCTAGCGAGAGTTTAGCTCAGCTGCCTGCTGAAAAGGAGGACAAAGAAAAAAAATCTCCATGGTAGCTGGGGACTGGAAACAGCTGGATGGTTACGTGAGCCTCCCATCAGATGGCTGAGCTCTGGGGAGACAGGCTAAATAACCATTAAATAGCAAATAGGCCTTGGGACTAGTCCTTTAAAAATATTTGCTGGATTACTGTACTTTTAATTATTTTGTTTGTTTGTTTTATTCTTATTTTTGAACTCTGATTGCTCAGAAGAAGTGGAACTAAAGAGTGTCTGAGGAGGAAGGCTAGGATACCCTTGTCCTGGACAGTGTGATCTGCGGTAGCTGGTCACTGGAGACTCTGACGGAGGGAACTTCAGTGGGCTTTGGCGGAACGAAAACTCAAAAGCAGATTGTGTCTCATAGCTCCTTTCATGCCAATCTGCCCATAAATACAGGGAGTAGGGTAACGTTCATGGTACTGTTGGTGTTCAAATTACAATGCCTTTTTTTAAAAAAGTACTGCTTAAAAAAAAAACCCAACCTCTCCAAAATGGGAATCAGAGAAAATAATGTTCTTTGAATGGCTTAAAAGCTGACTAAGCTGAGCTTTGAAATTTCAGTTTTCAGCTTTTAAATATCGAACTGTTCAGTGTGAGGCATGTACAAGATCTTGAACTGATTTAAGCAGCAAAAAGCACTGAAGTAGGAAAACAGCATCTCTACATGGAGATATTTTAGGCAAGTCTGTTGACATAAAGCTTGCGAACTGTTCACCATTAATTATGAGATTAAAAATCATGACTAAAACCAGGCTGAAAAATAGTAGCTACCTATATACCTCATCTTTGGTGGAAAAGTGAGTGTGGTTGTGATGAACATGTATGAATTTCTAAACCAAAATAACTTCTATATATAATGATAATGCTAGGATAAGGTTGTGATGAGCCACATGCCCTTTTTTTTCCTCTTCTGAATGCTGCTAATAACTTGAATTCAGTGCTGACAAAAGGAGGGATGGAAAGAGATTATAATGTGAAAATGTGAATGAAAACAGGGAAAACAAATTTAAAAGCATTTTGAATCCATATTGGTTTATTGTCAGATCTGACCAGTCCTTCACATCACCTACAAAAGCCAGTCTGTGCTGGCAGAGCCACAACACAGCCATTTCTGTGTTCTGGTAATGGAGTCCTAAAGACTTCGCTGGCGGACTCAGCAATTCTGTAACTGAGCTACGGGTCACACTGCGTTTCTCACTGGACTGATTTACCAGCTTCATACCTGCAGTTACTGGAGAGAAAGTGTGCTGATTACTTGCATCAAGGCCATGAGGCAGGAGGTAAGCGTTGTTTCACCTTTGGTTTGGTACTTGTTGTGTTGTGGGATTCCATTAAGCTTCCACTGGTTGTCTTCCACGAGAAGTTATCACTTCTGTTGAAGCTGAGAGCCTGCCTGCGTAAAATCCTCTTTTGTATTGTATACTTAATAAGTATTATATTTTCTTAAAAAAAAAAAAACCCAGAAGACATAAAAAGTCACTTATTTTATCTTGTGCTTATAAAGCTTAATCATAAGAATGCCAGTGACCTGATATTTAAACTAAATTATTTTAAAGAAAAGTGTACAGCATACGTAATTGCAAGTAGAGAAGCTCAGTTCATTGTAGTTGAGATGATATTCTAAATCTTCCAAGCTCAAAGTGATCTGCAGACCTCACTGCACTATTTACTATCATCCCGAAACTGTGAATGCGAGCACAGGTAGCTATTCCAGTGAAATCTATAAAATAATTGCCAGAATATCACCTTTTAGAGGCAGAATGTTAAACACCATTAAAGCAGGCCAGTCGCCACTTTTTTTTTTTTTTTTTAAAAAGTGTATTTATTTAGCACAGGTATTTTGAGCCGGAGCAGGCCCAAAAGGTATGGAGAGCTCCTAATTGGGCATTTGCCTATAAAAACGATTAACTAAACTAAATGTGGATTGAGCCTTTGAGATTAAATTGCAAGTATGGAGATCAAATCTCCACAGGCAAGTTAAAATCTACCAATTATTTAAAGGGTTTAATTAAGTGCAGATCTTTCTGTAGGCTGATTTAAAAGGACATAACCTAACATTTGTAGCCAGTAAAATGTAAGGAATAAAAGACTACTTTCTCCATTTATTTCTACCATAAAATGTATGCTGTAAACTATGAGGAACATCTGAAGATATTTCACAAGTAGCACCATCTGTCTTCTTGGCAGACTATGCAGGCAGTGTGGGTGGCTTAGTTACTTGCTTATGAATCTACAGCGTCACTTGCTTGGTCTGCTGCATGGGGCTGCCCCTTCCTTGTTTGGCATGATTTCAGCATCTCTGTTTTGGTTCCATAAAACAGTTCTCTTTTTTTATGTGGCTGCTCTGTGCACCTGTATAAACTAGCTGGCAATTTACTTAGAGAATGCTTACCTATAAAGGTAGGTCTCTTGGGCCTCATAAAGAGAATGCTTCTTGCATGTGTATATTTTTCTGTGTAAACCTCTGGAAGTTTTGAAAGTTTATTCACTTATGCCGCTTCCTAAGTACCTCAGGATTATAACCGGCACCAGTACAGAAAAGTGTTTCTCCTCCTTTCATCCTGTGCAGAAACTTCTCCCTGAAAATATCTACATGTTTGATATTAACCTCTAATCCAGAACAGTGTTTTCATTATTAAGTTACCAAATATTTAGTTGGTCCAAAAATTTAGGTAGGCTCAATGCCACTGACTGCAGTAATGACGTATATAGCAGAAAGATTGGGTCTGAGACATCATTCAGTGAGCTGAAAACAGCCTTTGAGGAAAAGAATTAAAGCAAAGAGATACTGTATGTCTTAGCAAGAAATGAATGCTGTGAGAGGGGTATTCTTACTAAATAAGCTCACTTATTAGTCAAACTACACAATTCTCAGTGTGTCTTCTTGCTCTTGCATGTTGTTTATGTATAGTATTGTAGTCACCTGGTAACAAAGTTTTAAACTATTTATCTTGGCTTTAAAAAACAGCCCAAACCAGAAAGACAGCATTATCTGTATATTGATCTACATATTGAGAATAATATAAAAGATCTGATGGCATCATTTGACAGACAAAGAACAAATAAATATTTTCAGGCTGGCTGCCTTTTTTAACTGAATACCAGAAAATAGAGAACAAGGCAGAGCAGAATTACAGTATTTCATAAAAAGAGCTCCCTTTCAGCTGGCTTCCATGTTATGCATGGTACACGCTATACTCTCAAGAGTATAGCAGTTCCTCCACCGCAAGGGTTAGAGATAGTAAAGCAAAGAAAATGCATAAATTTACTATTTCTTGAAAGGATGACCAGTAGCAATTAGTAACAAGTAAACTGACAGCAGCATGTGACCTTCAATGGTAAAAACATGTGCTAGTAAGAGCTAGTAATTACCCCAAATTCTCATATTATCTAACAAAAGAAAACTTCTGCATTTATTAGGAAATTTCTGTTTTCTTTCTTGCTTATAATGCAAGATCACTTTCCTGACTTTTTTTGAAGGAGAGGCAGTTTTTTGGTAACTAGGTGACATTTTTCATGTGACCTAGTAAACCTTTGCATCACGTACATGTGCAAAAGTCTCAGATGTTATTGTGGTAAGGTCAGTCAATGTTACTTAATTTTTATGCCCTAATGTTTAGGGCATTTGTTTTTCTCTAAACACACATTATTAGTCTCTCAACTTGAGTCTTCTAATATGAAAGAAAAGGCTTCTGTTGGCTGCAGTGCGTTTTAAGCTGTATTGAGAGAGTGCCTTTGTGTGCACTTTAGCATGTTGGAGTTCAATTTCTGTCATGGCTGATGAGTTACCGAAGTTGAAGCTTTGTGTGTATTACTTCTAGTTTCAGGACAGAACACCCCTGAAGCTTCAGCACCTACCTGCAGAACAAAAGAGGGAAAGCAGCTACTTCTTTCCATATGTGTCAATATATTCAGCTAGATAGAAAGAGCACTAAAAGTTACATGCTACTGTAGCAGAAACTTGCTTTATGGCACATACTGTCCTTCTCTGTTTTAAACTAACAAAGCAGACCAAAGAGGTTTGATTCCTTGCCCACTTATTGTTGCTGAGGGTTTTTGTATTTTTTTTTTAATAGAAGAGAAGTTGAGTTTTGTAACAACAGCTGGTTGCCTTTACAAATAAATTACTCCTAAGGTAAGAACAGAATTTGTTCTTTTCTCAGGAGTGCTTTTCAGTCCTAGCAAATACTCATCAAGAATCTTCTCAATGACAAGAATGTCGTAATGATATCTCTCTGTCAAGTACAACCAGATTCAAGTTCCCAGCTGCACCCTAAGGGAAGGCAGACTGAATAAAATCTTCCTCAGATGTCTGGGTTACCCACATTGATACAAAGATGATCATCTTGGTAGATAAATTATAATATTCTCCTAGTCATCCTAGGCAACAGCGCTATCATGTTATTGTCACTGTAGTGAGATATGTAACTCTATCGAGATATAAATGACAAATCAGATGGCAATGACATGCCCTCTGCTATTAGCTACTCTAGATATTATTGCTTTATTCAGTCAAGCAGAGTTTCTCCTCCACTGGCTAATGCCTGCCTGATCTTGGATTCAGCAGTAGTGTAACATTCAGAGTCTGCTTTCCAGATACTTCCCCCTGTGAAGGAATTGGCAGAGAATGGGCATAGAATTGGCTCCACACCACTGCTTACTAATGATCAGAATAGCTGGCCAGGCATGAAGAGGAATGTCAGCTGCAATCATTTATTTCCTTCCCTGGAGCGGGAGAGGAGCAGTGCAGGCCTGGGAGGAGTGTGGCTTGGAGACACAAAGTCTCCCTAGGCTTCTTGAGGAATGGGGCAGCTCCCCGAGCACCCCTTGCTTGGGGCTGTGCCTAAAGGCACAGCCCAGCATTATCTGAATTGCAGACACTTCGAGTTGCTACTTTATATGCAACATTGACATTCCTTTCATTGCACATACAGTGTTCATCAGGCATTTGAATCTGGATAATGAGAAGAATGCATAATCCAATTGCAGCTCTTAGTTTTATTTCCTCTCATGGCTGACACATTGCTCCAGTTATTCCCAAAGATTATCTGATTAGTATCGCAGCTCTGCTTTTCAGGGGAGGAACCTAGCAGGAATGGGCAGCTGAAAGAATGCCAGTTTTGGTTGGTTTTTTTTTAATCCTGCCTATAACAGAAATTACTAAATACTTGTCATTTCAGAATGGGAGGAAACTGGTATGCCACTTACCTCACTAACCATTTCATTTGAAATTAAAATGGTAATAAAAAAAAGGAGGGGGTGTGTGCTAAAACAAGTTCCCGCTACCCTAAGGATTGCTTTTAATTTACTGGAAACTTACCCTCACACCAGTGTCTGTCTTTTAAGTTTGTCTTGACAAAGTTAAGATACCAGCTTTCATTTCAAATCAACTTTATGCTTTCAGTGTAATTAAAAAAGGTGAATTATTACATCTTGATGTTGCACAGTCTCGCTACCCCTCACTGAGGATATTTATATAGTATGGGGCTTTTTTGTGCAAAATATAAAAAACTGGCCAAGTGCTACATTCCCACCAAGGCAGGTATTATTGGCTACTGCAAATGGCTTGCAAAACATATGGAACAAATCAGGAGTCAATTAGGGGAAGCTTACATCCCTCCTACTTAAGACTTTGTGAAAACATAAGCGGTACTTTCTCAGTTCCTTCAATCAGAGCACATACTAAGATATACCTTTAATGAAAATATAGATCATTACCCACACAGGATATATCAAGCTCAGTCAAACAAAATAGTTCCTGCAGCTGTGAAAGAGTGGGTTTGAATTTAAAACTAAATCAAAAGAATATTTATTAGAACACATTCTAGCAGATATTAATCTTATTCTTCCTGCTGCTTTTTTTGCCAATTGGTTAACAATAATGCAAAGCCTGACCCAGTCTGGATTTTTTTTCCCCAGACTACTTTTTTTCTTTCCTGACTGTCCATTGAGTAGTCACTGTCTCTTTTTTAGTGCTTCTAAATTGCCTTGCTAGTGAAAAATCTATTCGGTGAACTGCACTTCCTGAAAGTCCCAATTCTTCCTGAACACGGTGGAAGGCATTAGAAGAGGGAATTTGTCTTGAATACTTTAAAACCCCAGCCCTCCCCAAGGAATCCTTGAATTTGTGCTGGTTTGGGGAAAATATTGAGGGCTGATGAGAAGAAGCTGGATCTGAATGATTTGTTTTTAATTATCTTTTATTTTAATTAGTTTTTACTTTATATTTGCTTTCTTGTGTCTGGAACCAAGGCCATTATAACTCATGGTTATTACAAATACCCATTATCAATATGGTGTCTTGTGCATGTATTCTATTTTCTTTAACAGGTCTGTTTAAATTTATCATGCTTGTTCAGTGGTCTTGTGGATCCCTGAGCCTCTGCTGTCATACGTTTCCTCAGCAAACCCGTATCCACAATGAGATGACTTCTGGGCACTGAACAGTGTCACTTATCTTTCAACTTTTGGGAAAAGTGATAGTTCTTAAACTTATCAACAAGCAGAAAAAGAAAGATGAATGCGAAGGGAGTTTTAAAGTGTTTGAAAATTGGAGAACACTAAAAAATAGCAGTCCACAGCTTTTCCATCTCAAGGTGGTAAAGCACTTTATTTAAAATGAAGTATGGAAACACTGGACTAAAGACTGAAGTGACTGTGGACCACCTCATTCCTTCAGTAGTTCCTTAAATCTTCCTATGAGGACTTCACTGTCCAGCACAGGGTAAAAAGATGCTGTTAGCTCACAGAGTACAGGAAAAACTGCCTAATCTATTACAACAGGAAAGTTAATGACCTTTGACAACATATGTTTATGGCTGAAATGAAGCATTCACTGCTTGGAAGTGTTTGACACCAGTTTTACACAGCTACTAACATTTATTTGAATGCTTGTATAGACAGCGAGACATTTCTTAAATTTTCAAAAATTCATCAGATTCAGGAGAAACTTCAAACCCACTTAAAATGCAGTGAACCAAATGACATTTTTAGAAGCCATGAATTAAAAATCCTGTGGAAGATGAATGAGCTCATATAGCGTAGAAATCAGCTCTTCTCTCAAGACCAAGTGGATTAGATTGATACTGTTTTCCAAACAGTAATAATTTAGCTTAATAACTAGATATCTAGTTAGAACAGATCAGTTAGCTAAGCTAGGGTTTGGGTTTTTTTTTTCTGCTGATCTTACTGCAATCAGCTGAAATGCAGAACTTGCCAGACCTAGATCTTTGTTTAGTACAAGGATCTAAGAGCTACTGGGATGGATTATGGCTGCTGTGGTTCTCTTCACCTGTTCAGCTGAGGCTTAGCCTTAACTAGAAATTTGATGGGGATTTCTGTACTTCTGAAGAAATGCTCTAAAAGCTATGATACACAGTCAAATATTTCTCTTCTGTGTCATTAAGATGATGAATTTTTAAATATTTTCTCTTCAGATACATATTTGTGACAGGATGTCACTGCCCTGAATAGCCTGAGTTGGTAGCTAGGGCACTTTTCTAAGGGCAAGAGCTTTGAGTGACTTCTCTCAGGTAAGCAGTATGTTTGTCTTGCTGCTTGTGCAATTAAGGAAGTGTGTGGGAAGGCTCCTCCTGCTATTAGCTCTTGGGGGAGGGAGGAGGAATAGAGGGAAGGAAAGAGTTGCAGGTACCTTTATTCAGGAGCAATTTCTGGGCTTTAGGTCCTAGATAGATTAAGGCAACTCCCTAAAGCCTTTAATAAACTCCTTGTGCTCAGGGTTATCCTGTAGGTTTCTCTGGGTATCTGAAGTTTGTTCTGGCTCTCTTGGATAGTACCCTAAGTTTTCTGTCATCCTGTGTCCTATGTGAGGATACTCCTGTGAACTGAGGCTTTTAAATCTGTACTCCAGTCCAAGGATTGGGAACTAAAATGTGGATATTCCTCCAAGGCCTGACTTTAAGGACCTTCAGTCCTCATTCAGATTTCAGCATATGTGGACACTAATTCAAGAGGCCTGATGTTGTAAAATCAGTCGGTGACTTCTAGTGTGGTATTTTTCACTGTAATATCTTCCTTTGTTTTGAAGCTTTGTGCTTAAGAGTTAGGAAGAAGGGTTGGAAGAAGAATTGTGAAGGTGACTGTTAAGCACAGAAGGTAGCTTTTCCTATGATTAAACCCTCCTCCAGTAGCTTTTATTCATCACATGTTTAAAACACATAGTGAAAAATAAAGGTGGAATAGAATGTTAACCAAAAAAAATTGAACAGTGGAATTGTATACAGCTAGGATGGAAAACAAGATAAATGAGACGGAAATAGTTCAACAAAGGGGTAAAAGCATCGGTATTCTTAAAATCTTCTAAAAATTTTGATTGAGGTATACTGGAAATGCTAACATTGCTGATTTGATTTCTGCTCTAACATAGGTATATGGGTCTACCATAAAGTGAGTGAGTAATACTATACTTGGGAATAAGTACTATATCAGGTATGATTGATTACAAATGTGAAAGGAAAACTAAGAACCAGTAAATAGATTTTTATTAGGTCAAATGTGAAGACAGGAATGAAAATTAAAGGTAGAAATCTAAGAACATCAGTCCTGAGAGAGTCAGACCCTACCACATGTGAGTCTAGTCAAACTGGGATGAAATAGTGCAGACAGCTAACTCAAAAGGAAATGAAAGGTGCTTAGGGTGAAACATCCCAAGCAGACAGGCCATGGCAAGGCCTGATCCAACACTGCTTGTTTGGAATGGGGAAGTTTAGATGATAAACAGAACCTGCTTTCCCTTGGGTTCATCTCTAAGACAAACACATTATTGCTCTTCATAAGCATCCAGAGTCTGTGATGCTTATTGAACCCAATTAAACCCTTCTCTGGTTCAGCAACTGCTAGATAGTGGAATTTACATTCCCTTGTCAAAACACCAAGGTATTGGCAAAATAGAGCAGCAGAACTTTCACTGAGCAGCTTCAGGGAAGGAATGGAAAGTGAGTGACACAGATGATTAATGAGCCTATTAAAGCTGAAAGTCTGACACTGTAAAGATAAGCTGGCAGTGAAAATGACTCCTACCGGATATGTATCAAGGGCATCAGAAAGAATACCCTCCATATAATAGCTACCCACCATCATTAGTGGCAGGACTTACATATCTAGCATGTGTTGCCTCATTGCTATTTAGTCTGCTCAAGTATTTTGAGGTGAAGGGCCTTGAGCAATAGTGTTAAGTCGCAGCCAAGTTGCATGAGACTTTGTAAGGTCTGATTAGAAAGGACACCCACGCATCATTCAGGAGGGACCAGACTGAACAAAGCATGGCAGGTGACGAAGAAAAAGAAACACATAGACCAATATGATTTTGTAACTATGCGGTGGCAGAGCAGGAGGCATGAGAATGATGAGGAAAAGGTCTGATGCAAAGATTAAATCCATGCTCACCTTGGGAATCATATAGCAATTGTGTTAGAAGTTGTGTGTTTCTGTGGTGGCTGTGGTGGACTGAGACTTGGACTTCATTTCTCAGCATCCGACTTCCAGTAAAGCTCATTACCTCACTTAGATACTCAAAACTTCTTTCTGTACAGGATTTTCCTAGCAGAAATATGCCCTTGTGCTATACACGTGTATACATATCGAGTCCAATGTTCCTGGAAAGTGTCTGATGTACTACTGTTGCACTGCACAGATGGCCTGTGCATGCGCACTCAGTCTGATGCATTCAGAATCCATCAGATTTAGCAGAAACATGCAGACCATCTGTGCGGCATGTATACAAAAATACAATGCTTGCTTTCAGAAGTTTCAGACTTGCTACGTAAGTGCTGTAGAGTTGTGCTGTACAGAGTCACTGGAAATATGTCTGGAATTTCTGGACTGTTAGCAGCTAGGCCAGGTGCTCTGAAGTCTTAGAAAAATGTGCACAATCTTCAAACTTCACCCAAACAAAATTTCTGGATACAAAACCCAGATATTCTAGAAAAAACAAGGTTTACTTTAGCTACAGCATGTGGCAATTATTTTGTGCCAGCTTTCCTTAAAATGTTACCTTCATTTATCCATCTCTAAAGTATACCTCTGTTGTGCCTATTTAGACAATCAATTATTTACAAAAGTGGATCTGGAAGTTTCATACTGGAGTTCACAGAATCACAGAATCACAGAATGGCAGGGGCTGGAAGGGACCTCTGGAGATCATCTCATCCAACCCCCCTGCCTGAGCAGGCACACCCAGAGCAGGGGGCACAGGAACGCATCCAGGCGGGGTGTGAATGTCTCCAGGGAAGGGACCCCACAGCCTCCCTGGGCAGCCTGTGCCCCTGCTTTGGCACCCGCACAATGGTGGAAGATATGTGGAAGCAGTTTGATACAGGCAATAAATATTATATTTTGGTCTTGTACAGGCAGGTGGAACAAAAGGATGCTTGGCCTGCAAATTTGGCACTGGGTATTGTCATATGAAAGCACATTCTTCTAGTACAGTATTGCTAGAGTGTGTATTTGCCAGGTTGCTGCTTGAATGCTTGATTTGTTCCTGCTACAGTGTTAACTTTTATTGTCACAGTTTACAAATATATCCATCCTCTTCCAGCCTGTCACTGTCATTATTTCCTTTCACCCTTGGAAGAGAAAAACATCCTATTTTTTGAGTAGATCCCTATGGTAATCTTGAATTGGCAGTGCTCTTGTGTGCTTCTGCTCCTGGGGACTAAAACACATAAAGCACTAAGTCCTCAAAAAATATTTGTTAAGTCTAGCAGATGCAGCCCAAATGGAGAGGAATTATTATATCATAAACTGGTCCATTAGACTGATTTTAACCAGCATACAATTTTAAGAGGTATAACCTGAAGTTTGAATTTGGCTTCTTTTCTGCAGTAGTGCCACAGCACTGTCAATGGGGTGATGATAAATCACCAATAATATCCACGGTCCTTTGGGATACCTAGCACAATGAAAAGTTAATAATAGATATAATTAGGTGTGGTTAAGAGCAGAGATGTTCTTCAGTTTCAGTATTGCCTTTTTTTAACTTTGCTTGTCAGAGATGCATGGTAAAAGTCATGTCGAAGAAAGCATACAACTCCAAAATGCTATATTCTGTTGGACAGTTTTATTTTTTCTCCCATGCCAATCAGTCTTATGGGCTAAACCCCACCAGAAATATCCATATGAATGTTTTTTAACTTTACATTTCAGCCACATGATCATAAAAGTTAATTCTTGAAAAGTGAAAGACACTGGGAGGGTGACACTCCTATTTGATTTAGGCCCTCTAAAAAGCTCATATTTCACACAAATACTAATTTAAGGACAAAATGAATCTCACAATCTGAAATGACCATTGAAATGTATATTGATAGACATCAGCTGATTTATTTTTTTTTCTTGATGAAACCATGCTAGTATTTTATAGCTTAACTGACTATATAAGAAGCAAAAAGCAACTACAGTTATCTCTAACAGGTGAGACTAAAGGCTGAGCAGAAACAGTCTGACTTCACACATAAACCTCCTGGCATTTCATCCCCCTAGTTTCCTTGGGAAGGAAATGTGGAGCTCCAGACCAAAATAAAATCAGAGCAATTCAAGCAGACAGAATTGATTGATTGCCTGCAATAGATGATCAGAAGACAAGAAAACTCAGCATGTACTTGTCATGCAGTTGAGACAGTGCTTACGAGATTGCTCTGTCCTGGAAGCTGAAAGCAAAATTGATCTGATGATGTGGAATTTGGAGGCTGCAAAGGGTAAACTGACAACACAGTAACAAGTATTTTTATTAGATGATATAGTAAAATCTCCATCACTTCATGTAGGTTTTCTATCAGTTTCAGTTCTCTTTATAAAGCTATGTCATTACACAATGGCATCAGTACAGAATTGCCTAAACCACCACTGACCTAAGTTTGTAAGTAAGGAGCCATACAAACATTTCTTTGCATCTAGAAACAGCACAGGTAACCAGAAGAAGTTCCAGCCTCTCTGCTAGTTCTGAAAGTGCATGTCTTCCCATCTACCCTGGATTTATTACATATAAGCCAAAAATAGAAATAGATGTAGTCCAGAGCTTTGGACATTTTTTTTTTCCTTTGAAGCAGTTTTCAGCCCAAACTATTCCACATTTCAGAAGCTCATAGATTAAAAACTGCTGCTACCAAAAGCCAAATCAGTTTTCAGGGGTTTTGTTGCTCTGCACTTCTCTGAGGAAAAGAAAAAAAAACCCCAAAACAAACCCCCAAAACACCACACAATTTTTAACCATGTCTCAGTACTGCAGTATTCTTGAGTAATAGTATGATTGTATTTGCAGCATGAAAGTCTTACTAGACCAGATCCTCAACTAGTAGAATCTTATAGATCTATTCTGTATTAATGGAATTCAATCAGTTTATGGTGTTCAACACTTAAATCCAGCTAATATACACCCAGGCCGCTTCATCAAATTTCGGTTTCAACTATGGGCTTGATTCTGTCTTACTAGCTCATTTCAGCTAAAGAAAAGTTGGAAAGAACCGAAGGCCTCTACATAGTGAGTTTGGAAGGAGTGTCCCAAATTGATACTTTGCTTGTCTTCCACCACAACGTATCTGTTAAGGAAAGCAATGTGTATTCACCGTGCCCTACTCGGGAGTTTTCTCCAGGGAGTGACACTCGCTTGGTGCTGTTCAGCAATACTGAAAGCACAGCACCAGTAAATTGGACATCCAGCAAGAATAAAATTAATAGATACATTATAACAGAATTTTTGTTTATTTCATGCCATCAGATCAGGACACTGAAAAATCTATGTTGCTGTGATAATAGTTTTCTGAAAGTAATAAAAAAAACATTTTAATTGTTTTAATATAATATGTGAGACTACGAAATGTTCAATCTCACACTGCCTCCATAGAAAAGGCACTGAATTTATATTAATTGGATCTAATCTAGGATTATTGACTATATAAAGACATATAAAACAAGTCATCCAGTAGACAAATGTTCCAGAACACGTGATTAATAAAAATATTTTGACTTTTATAATCCTTTGGTTTCTGTGCAAATACATAGCCTCAGTAATACATATAAAAAAGAAATCTTGTTAGAGAAAGTAGTAGCTATTTCACAGCAGTACTACAATATAACAATTCAGACTTAATGAAACATTTAAAATATGCTATTACTGATATTGTTCATTTAAATATGCTATTACTGATATTGTTTCATTATACATTTTCTTGTACACTGTTTTCATGCTTAAGTGACCTCTAAATTGGACTATTGCAAATCACTACTAATGGGTTTGCAATGAAATACTCGATATGGGTTTCTACTGGGACAAAATGTGGCTGAGAAGGTACCCTTGTCGCTATTACACTTTACAAAGCCTTTTGGAAATCAGTAGTGTATGCAGAGTTTCTTAAATTAGGGACCCAGCTCTATTTCTGAGTAGCAAGCTAAGAGCGGTAGCAAAGGAGGGAGAGGGGAATGGGTATATTCATTTTATGAAGAGATTCAACTCAGCTTTCTGCTGACGGATAAAAGATGAAACAGGTTAGAGGGAAGAGAGCTGTTTCCACGGCAAATATTGTAGCTATTCGTAAAAGTTTAATGATGACCGTAATATGTATTACTAGCAGATTATATTTATAGTACTGACTGTATCCCATGATTTGCTATAAACATCATACTGTAATACTGGGGAGAAAAATTCCGTTGTTTTCCACAAAGAAAAATATCACTTGCTAGTTACTGCAATTTAAACATTCAGTCACTGACAACTTGGAGGTACAATATAATGTTTTATTGTAATTTATTAGCCACCCTCTTTGGAATTGTAGTGAAACTCTGACTTGAATGCACTCTGGCGAGGCACAGAAATGTCTTGGCATGAGCTCTGAATTTCTGATAAATAGTACAATACAAATAGCATATACAGCCATTAAAACTGTACAGCAGGATCTCTCTTCAGCTTTTCTTTCCCAGAGAACAATTGGCCTTCCTGCATTTTCATAAAGAAAATGAGGCCTTAGGAGGAAGTTCTAGTTGCTTCCATGCGGCTCCCTTGGCACAGAGCTGGAGATGGAAGGCACAGGCTAGCCTTGCCTTTCTTAACATCTGACAGAAATTATTTTTCAAGTACAATGAATGAAAGACAAAAGAAAAGTAAAAGCATGCTTAGCAGCCGTGCAGAGGCGGTAGCCTCCTCTCTTTCCTCTTGTCTGCTCCCCCGTCCCCATCAGAGCATCAAACCAGCGTACTCTGCACCAGCTGAATCAGTGCCACTGACATATTTAAGTCAGGAGGAACTTTGGTGAAGTAATGCAAGGAATAGTCACATCACTTCTGATGATCACAATAGCAAATTTTAATTATCAGAATAGCCTAGTGCCCCGATTAACCTGAATTCACTAGCCCACGGGAATGTGTGCTGCCCAGAATAAGTAAGTAGTAATTCCTTGATCTGAGTGGATATATACCATGAATTATCGTTGCTGTCACTGTAGGTTTATAAAGCATTTTACAAAGACATAGCAAGACATGTTCCTTACTCACAGATCTTATAATCTGATATGAGATAAAAACAAGACAAGACAAGAAGCAACAGTTCAGGAGAGATCACTGATTATAAATAAAGGGTAGAAATAATTGTCTGAAGAAATGTTTCAGCAAGGAATTCAAAGCAAGAGAGAGGGTGCCTGCATACGAGATCAGAGGGATAGATCCAGGCACACACAGCTGAAAAACAAGAGAATGTGATTACAGGGTTGGAAAGAGCAGAGGGACAAGAGGCAGGAGGGAACATGATAGTGCTGAGCTACTAGAGGCAAAATTACACAGAGCTCTGCAGTCACTCCTAAGTGTAGCTCTGCTGGATGTTAGCAAAATATCCACAACAGCAATTCCTAAGAGCAGGAATGAGGACACTTTAATTTACATGAGTTTCCACCATGGGGTAAGTGACAGATGATTCAAGCATAGAGAAGAAGGCATAAGTGATTTTTTTTAATATTTTGCAGAAATAGATGTATGAAATAGATGTAATTTCATGAACAGCTCTGGTCAGCCCACACATGCAGTTTCCTAGAAATAAAAACTCTGACATAAACATTTTGCCAGTTTCACTTGCTGAACTGGAAAAAACATACACTATAAAGGAAAAAAACCCTTTCTGTGTTCTGTCAGGTCCATCTATCTGTTGGAACAAATGAGAAGAAACCTCCAGTGATTAGAAGCTGATGTCCAGCATTGAGCTGATGATAGTAATCATCATGTTGTGAGGGACCTTTATCCTCTCCCCCAAGACAACTAAATAAATCTGAAGGTGAACAGAAACCAGTATCTGCTGGTGCTTCAGAAATGTGACCAAATAATTAATTGGTCTTTTACCACAGAAGCTACATAGGATAATATCCACTTAGTATCCTACTGGAGATCTTATATAAATGGAGCTGCTATTCACCTTGATTGACCAATATGTAGAGAAAGGTCAGGTCTGGTTTCTCATATGCCCAGAATGACACAGGCTTTTTTCATGCCGGCATTTTCTGATAGATATTTGTAATGGTTTTGTGAGAATTTTAAAAAATTGATATCTGCTATGTTGTGTATGAACGTAACCATGCAAGTATAGAGTAGCATTTGTGGTACAGTTTTATAGATATATGCAGAAACGTCTTACTACAAAGTCATATGTGAGCCGAGGTGGTTACTGAGTATGTCTCCAGCTTATATAACACTGAACAAATTCTGACTACAGTAGACACAGACCTACTGCTCTTCTCGAAATGACTGAAGAGAAGTGCTCTTTTCTGCCAACCTGTAGTCATTCTTCAGTGATTATTTCAATCTACCTCACTCCCCACCAAAAATTAAAAGGCAAACATGAACTCTGCCTGTGACTAGTACATTTATTCTATCAAGAGATACTATTTACCTGAGGCAGGATTCACATTTCTGGTTTTTTTGTTACATTAAGCATAAACATTAAATATTTTTCTTGCATACTATCTGGCCATACATAATTTACAGTATTTGAAATCCCATTCTCTACCTGAAGGAGAATGCAAAGTCCTCTCTCCCTGTGGATGTTTTACAAGGTTGAAGATTTGCATTCTTAAACATACCTACTGAATTGTTGTAGGGTGATGTACAATTTCTGAATTCTCGTCAGTGCAGAAAGCAAAGTTTATCTCGAAGTGTCAAAATAATATGTTCCTTTATTTTTGATCTGCAGAGTTCCCTTACTTTTGATCATTGCAAAAACTGAACATGGCATACACATAGAAAGGATTCTGGGAACTATTAGCAGCTAAGCTTTTTTTGATTAACAGATTTCAAAAAATTACCTCCTTATCTTTTGATCAGGATTGAAGAGTTGTTGAAAGGTAACAACTGTTACACTCGTTCCTATTTGGCAAAGGAGTTGTCTTGTTTTGTGGCAAAGCAGCATGTTATAAAACAACTAGTCAAAACTGTTACATTGATTCAGGGGCTGACAGCATTTCTGTTCATTTCTCATCAATGACCTTGTCTGAAGGAAAAACATGGTATATTCCTGATAATGTTTACCCAAGAGGTAAGAAACATTTTCAGCAATTGAACGTAAATTGTATAAAATCTCAGCCTACACAGGCATTAGATTCCATACTGCCTGGCATTAACAAAAAGCAGACCCTGAAAGGAGCACATCTTTATTAGTGCTTACAATGCATGAAGAATAATTTTGATAATTTCTTACCGCATTTACTCTATGACTGTAAAAATCTGAAATGAGAGTGGGTGTGCATGTGTATGAATGAGAAGTATGGCATAGGAAGGCTTTTACTGAAAGCACAAGTTGGCACAAAGGGTTTGCAAAGGCAGCTGGAAGTCATCAGCTAAAAATTACCACTGTGAGTCACAGGGGAGTAAGAACAGGCTGACAAACCTGCAGTTGTGGCACAGAAGTCCCAATGTGACTTCCAGCTACATGGAAAGTTGCAGCTAGACTGAGATTAGTGCTCAGATCTCTCAAGTTTCAAACTAGTTCTTTAATTTCTAGGACATCCTTTCTCCTCTCAGCTGCCTTCATGAAAAAACAAACAAGACCCACGTTGTGAAAAATCATTTATGCAGAAGAATCCATCACAGTCTTTATATGCACTTTAGCACAAGTGTACACCTTGAGAGGCTTTTTAGGGGACAGCAAAACCAAATATGCAAGAGAAACCAAAGTTTAGAGGAAGAGATTTATTTACTCAGTCCAGACTCTCCTCTCTCTCCCACGTCTAGACTGAAATAGTCACAATTAACTCTCAAGAATTAAGAAGTGACAAAGAATGACTGCTGAGACTGAGGTCTGGAACAGTATCTTCAAATATTCTTCCTTTGGGTTTGTATAAATAATCCAATTTTTATCCAGACTCTTCAGAGTAAGAGAACACGAATAGTGTGATATAAATAAGATTCAAAGGATGCACAGCTATCTCCTGCTTCACTAATTATTGGCTAGTGCTTAGCTAGGCTATCGTACCAAAACTCAAAACCAAATGGAATTTTTGTCATGTGGAGTTTTGTTGCAACAGAAAATTCAGCGACAGGCTGGTGAAGGGGTATGAACTGTGCGGATGTGCTCTAGCGTGACTGGGCTTGGTTTGTGTTCTGAGCAAGGTATGAGTGCGACCCAGGGTGAATTTCTGGCTAGAGCTACAAAGGAAGGGAGAAGCACTCCCAACAGAGTTGTCACCTGAGCTTTTTGCATCCATTTGCATCCAGACTCACACTGATAGTCAGGAGAATATGAATCTATTCCAGTTAAAATAACAGCCTCTCCAAATGGAAACATCAATGCTTTCTTCAGTTCTAGTAAGAAAGAAGTAGAAGGTTTGTTTCTATCAGAGCATCTCTGAAATACCAAATACTGTTTTACAAAATCAGGCAAGTGGCTATTCATACTTCTATCGAAAAAAAAAAATGATCCTGGCAAAAAAAGAAAAAATTAATCTATTAATTGCTTACAGTATGGGTTTGTTCTATCCCATTACTCAGAAAACACGCATTAATTTTTCAAGTTATACCCACAGTTATGGAAGATGGACAGTGAAGGACAGTGTAAAAGAGAGGAACCTTGCTGATTTATTAAGTGCTGTAAAATCTGTAATCATAACTCCCTATAAAACAGCAGATAAGTCTCTGGTTTAAAACTTGAAGCTTCTTCACGTGTTTTCCAACTCTTTCTTCACTCATTCAGTTTATTTATTTCATGGTCCACATATGCCATGAAACACTGCTGACATCTTTTAACATTGCTCACCTGTTCTGAAAACTAGTATAGCACATAAATCTGCCTACAATCCAGGTATATGGCCTTGGTTTAGGGCTCCTAATCAATGAATTCATCTTTACGATCCCCTCATTAGTTGGGAAAGTACACTAGCTAAGAACAGTTAAGCAACTCGTCCAAGATCATATAAAATCAAACCTACGTTGCCTAGGCTGAAATTGTTACTAGCATAAACCAAAGCAATATAATTTAAAAAACAGGAGTAAATAGTTATTTAAGAAACACTTTCTGCCAGATAACATCTGGAATTACTGCTGTATTTCATATTTATGAGTTTGCAATAATTATAGAGGCTTAAAAATATAGGAACATGAACATTTCCCAAATACAATCTTTGTGTCAAAATACCTGGCTGGTCACCAGGAGGCAAACTATGCCTTTGCATCTTCTTTCATACCCACCTTACCATGCACAGACAGAAAAACATGGAAAAAATGGGGATTAGCGAGACTAGATACCAAATGAGCACTCTAGACTTTTGACTTAGCCATCTGTGTCTCAGTAATAGCACTCCTATTAATGTTTCCTAAGCAGGTAGAGATCATTGACTGGAGGTCTACTGCTTCTTATATTTCTTATTAATCACATACTTAACTGAATATAAATTGCACAGATATTATGGTGGTGCTGTGTAGTCCCTCTGACCTACACGTCTTTTCTGGTCTACTGGTGTAACTATAAATGTAGGAAATTAGTTTCTTTTGATTGACACAATTTCCATGAAAAACTAGTCTAAAGCTTTGGCTTAAAAAAAGTATGCAGCTTATCTTGGAATCCAACAGGACAAGAAAACCTAAGGATGTGTGGCTTAATGAAGGATGCCTTCTATAATGGATTTTTTCTTTCCAAAGAGATTTTCCCAGTTTACTATCATTGTTGTTCTTTGGTTTTGGTTTTCTTTCCTCTCTCCTGATTTATCTATATTTATTTTTCATTGATTATTTCCCAATGAATTTTTTGTCATTTCTTCTATATAAAGTGAAATTCAAGGTCTTCTGATGAAAAATGAAATCATAGTAAAAATGTTCCTGTACAATACATCCATAATAAATAAGCATTGATATTGCAAGCTTAAGAGAGAATTCATTAAGAATCAAATAACAAAAGAGAAACTCAGAAAATATAATATGAAAAATTAATGGGTTTATTGTACAGGAAAGGAGAGCAAAGAGAATAAAACAAGAGAGCTTACTGTAGGCAAGTATGTTTAATGTTTATTTAAGTAAAAACAAAATGTAAAGGAAGTTACATTAGTGGGTAGATGAAAAAGATATTCAATAAAGCTAAGAAATAGGAAAATAATAATGCCTATTGAATTTTCACAAAATTCCAGGTTTGTTTCATTTCCCTTTGTCATTTGTTTTCTCATTGAGGAAAAAAAAAAGAATTAGCAGTAATCAGAGGATCCATGTTAGAGTCCCCTGTGAGAAAAGAAAAAAATAGTTTGATGACTTTGAAGAATTCAAATATATTTTGCATGAAAAATTAAGAGACTCTGTAGGAGTAAAGATCAGAAAAATAGTATTCTTTCTGTTACTATTTTCAGGATTTTCACAAAGTCAAAATATGCTTTTACTGCCAAAATATATCATTTCCTTAGCATTACATCAAGATATTTCAGGTCTGCTAAATAACTGTCTCCTGAAACTCTACCCACTCAGCGTTCTGGGCACAAAAATAAACACTGCTGTTTCATTTTGATGTGTACGAATGTATAAATCAAAGCAGTGCTGTTTTCCTGCAAGTGTTCTTGGACAAGAAAAGACAATATATTTGAAAATGGACTCCTAACTTTCACACCTACACACTTCATTAAACTATCTAGGACACTACATGGTTGGTAGCATATGTCATTGATTGGGCAAGGTACAAATGCTGAGCTAATGTGTCACATAGCAGAATTTTTTTAAAGCTGATATTTATTACAGCCTAAGTTTCTGGATCCACGTGAGGGAAACTACTTTCAGGTTATTTATTTGCACATTTAACATATCTGCACATGCAATCATGCTAAATAAAGCTAATAAAGGGTGGTTTGGTATGCCTGTCTCTCTTCCAAATGGTGGGAGTACCGGCTGTGGCTCAGTAAAGGAAAGGGCCTTATTTACCCTCTGCAGGCCAAGCAGTGCCTCTCAGCCCTAGCACTTCTTCTGGTTGTACTCTCAGGATATCGAGAGAGGACAAAGGCGATCTTCAACACCTTTATAAGTGATCTGGATAACGGGATCAAGTGTAGCCTGATGAAGTTTGCAGATGACACCAAGTTGAGTGGGGAAGTAGGCACTCCAGAAGGGAGAGCTGCTCTGCACGGAGATCTGGATAGGCTGGAGGAGTGGGCCAGCAAGAACATTATGAAGTTCAACAGGGAGAAGTGTAAGGTCATGCACCTGGGAGAACATAATCCAGGAGTGCAGCACAGACTGGGATCCACCTGGTGGGAGAGCAGCTCGGTCAAAAGGGACCTGGGGGTCCTGGTGGACGGGAAGCTCAACGTGAGCAAACAGTGGCTGCTGCGGCCAAGAAGGCCAACAGGATGCTGGGTTGCATCAAAAAGGACATCGCCAGCAGAGATAAAGAAGTCATCATCCCGCTCTTCTCAGCGCTTGTCAGGCCACACCTGGAGTACTGTGTGCAGTTCTGGTCCCCGCTGTACAAAAAGGATGAGGACAGGCTGGAAGGGCTCCAGAGAAGGGCCACCAGGATGATCAAAGGACTGGGAAGCTGCCATACGAGGATAGGCTGGGAGAGCTGGGTTTGTTCAGCCTTGAGAAAAGGAGGCTCAGAGGGGATCTCATCACCATGTACCAGTACTTTAGGGGTAGCTGCAAAGAAGATGGAAGACTCCCTTTTTACAAGGAGTCACATGGAGAGGACGAGGGGGAATGGACACAAGTTGCTCTTGGGGAGATTCTGACTGGACACCAGAGGGAAATTTTTCACAGTGAGGACAGTCACCATTGGAATAATCTCCCCAGGGAAGTGGTTGACTCGGCCATGCTGGACACCTTCAAGAGTCGCCTGGACAGGGAGCTGGGCCATCTTGTCTAGACTGTGCTCTTCCCAGAAGGGTTGGGCTAGATGATCCCTGAGGTCCCTTCCAATCTGTGATTCTGTGATTCAGACTATAACTGACCTAAAGATAAGGTCCACAAATTACATAGGTGTTTCACAGACACCTAGGAGTAAAAAGACAATCTGCAAAAGACATGCCTAAGCCTTTGATTTTATAGCAGTATTCAACTACAAAAATGCTCACCCCTTACAAGGGGACCAGGTAGTGATCTCCTCCTCCTGTTGGTGTAAATGGGGAGGAAGCAGGTCTCTGGCAAGTCTGGTTGCAGATCTTCACTAAGATTCACAGCTTGTTTAAATGCCCAGGCTACCTCTACCAGACACTTTGCTGGGGAACCCAACAAAACTTTTAGGTTATCAGTTTATATTAAAAATGAGTGTTCTTGAGTTTAGAGTGTCTACTGTAAAAAATGCTGCTTTAGGAAAAGACTGCAATTAATACTGCTAACTTTGGGTTGCTACAGTCTGAGGATGATGTTAATTGGTGCTATGAAAAGGGCAAAAACCATTCCTATTGCATCCAATTTCTTTTAGGAGTCCACATCAGCTGGACTATGTCAGTACTGTATCATCTAAGAGCATCAGGGTCTTTCCCTAGCATGTATACAGAGCACTAGCTAATTTAAATATCAATCAGATAAAGAACCCTGCTAAACACACCCAAAGTGCTAACATTTCTTTGATAATCAAGGCTTGAAAAAAATGTGTTTTGACTTTTTTGTAAAAACTAAATTATTTTTTTTAATCTCCTGGATGAGGATATTTATTGCTTATTTGTTTATAGACTAAATTGTTCACATCACTGTAAATAATTTCTGAAATGTTGTTCTCTCAACTGTGCTAAGCTTTAATATAGCATAGTAATGAGTGGGATGTGCAACTTCTGCTTATCTACTCTATTTTGGACAATGCCAGTGGCTCATGTTTATTATGAAAGTTGGCAGTGAAACTGAATCTCTGGTTTCCCCCTGGTAGATAAACTGTGTCTGAGCTAACATTCATGAGGATCTTGGAAGGCTCATTTAAATACAATGCCTAAGGCTACACATTTTTTCCTGGATTCTAGAACAGCACATAAAGCTTTTGCTTTTCTGATGTTCTTTTGGAACTGGTGCTTATATATTACAAAGTCTGGCCAGGATTTTATAGAAAGTACCAAGAGTCTATGCCTGAACTGAGTGTTCAGGTATTTTTGCATGTTGTTATCCCCACTGCAAGGAAGACACTATTTTTTTTCTTTTTTTGAAGACTAAAAGCAAAAGATAAGTTCCATCTTGCCAGTATATTTGTATTTGTATTGTAAGATTCTTGGGAAACTGAGCAAGTATTTTTCCTCCTTTGTCTGGGATCTCAGCCATTCTCAAATGCATAGTCTCCTTCATGCCATTCTACCTTACAAAGTTTCTTCACTTGATCCAAACATTTATTTTAAATGTCAATTCTGCATGATTGTCCAAATAAGATATTTTCCAGCCTAACAGCATAATCCAAACCTTTCCTGCAGTTAAAAGAAGGATCACATTTGTCAGCTTTTTAGGCAGCAGCCTTTATTTCATACTATCTCTATGCCCTATTTCAGATGTGCTGAGAACATCTGAATATGTTTGGATACCTTAGAATAGAAAAAAAGTTGGAAAATAAATGAATAAGGCAGGTATTTGCCTATTTATGGCATCAGTAGTTAATGGCATCAGTAGTTAATACTCTGTGTGTTGCTATGCTTCTCTAACTGTCATCTAATCATCACATAAATCAAAACAAAATAGCCCATGGAAAAGTGGTGTTTTTCATCACTACAGGAAATTTTGAAAGGGTCAAAGCTTCCTGGAATATTCAAGAGGAAGAGGTGCTTTTCAGTAAACATACTGTGTCAGATTTTCTAAGAATAACTGTTGCTTTTCTCCTTGGTGCCTATACCATTTTCTAGATCTCTAGACAAACTGAGGGGTTTTTTATATGAAAATTTTGTAGCTCTTATGCTGAACTACAGAAGATAACACATCTGCTGTTTTGAAAACCTGGATCATACTATTTTGGGAAAGAAAAATAAATTCAAAATTATATTGAAAGGACTTTAAAAAAACTCCAAAAAACACCACTAATCCAAAACCAAACAAAAAACGCAGGAAGCCCCAACTCTGAAACATACTCTCATGAACATGAGAAGTGACAGTCCAGATGCCATGTGGGGTCTGAGGGCTCAGTGCTGCAGTGGCTGTCCTCCAAGCTCCTAGGCCACTGAGTGGAATTCAGTATCTTATGGAAGAGGGTTCCTACCTTCTTTATCAGGTACTCTGTGCAGCCTAAGGGAGGGTTAACTCTTGCACACCGGGACTGAAGTAGCAACAGGCTGAATAGGGATCCTCTTTTTTGTCAATCAACAGGTACCCAACAGTAAGTTAGACCACTAAATATTAATCTACTCTGGGTCTTAGTCCTCTCTGAGAACTTCAGATTGTTAGCAAGCACCCCTTTCTGAAAGCAGGGACCTAGTCCCTTTGAGCAGTATTCGAATTTTTTCTTTTAAAACACAGCTGAAGAAAGAGATACTGAGTCTTTATTTTCCGTACAATAGCCAAGTGGTAAGAATGTTTGCCCTGTAAAAGGCAAGCAGAGATTCAATTCCCTCTTGTCTGAACTTCAAACCTAATCTTTCATCTTCCAGATGAGTGCCCAAAACACAAGGCTTGAGGGACACAAGGCTACTCAGGAGGTGGGGAATGTTGTTCTTTTAGAGCAGTACCTTTGTGCAGAAAAAAAGCTCAAGATTCACTAGGTCAGAAAGGATGGATAACTTGGCAGTTCACTGTTTAAGGTGCTCATTACGTTTGGTCCCTGCTCCAAGGCCTGTTTCTCCTTTCTGTTTTTTAATGCTATTTCTGTATAATGTAAAATTCAGTTATATTTTCTGTAGAGGAAGAAGGTAAGTACAGACCTACTTCTAAATGAATACTTTAACTCCTGGGTGAAGGAACTCCCCAGCCCTCCACACAGGGCTCATACCTATCTAAATAGGCTAATAATTAAACTAATCCATACTAAGTGGCTTGAAGAACAGCAGCTGGGTTTTCAAGGGAAGTGGAAACAGCCGTTGGTTAGAAGCAGTTTTCTGTTTGGGAGTCGTAGGCAAGTTAACAAAAAATCTCCTGGGGAAGGAAGATATATGGAGTAGCATCTAGACTATGGATCTCAACTGAGCTGAGCTATCAGCCTTTGGGGGGCTTATTCAGCAGCGACTGTAAAGCTTCAAGGTCAAACAGTAAGACCCCTCCTGAAGTTCAGGTTTCTGTAGTTTAAGTGACAGCCCAGCAGAGATTTCTGGACAGCAATTTTAGACCCAGCTACTGTTTTGTATTTTATACTTAATGTTCTTCCTAGGAAAATCACAACTGATATGCAAGCACCTTAATCATAAGCCTGGTCAAACCCCTGAGTTTGAGTGCTAGCAAGATCTGAACTGAATTTCTAATACTGCCCTCATAGAGTGCTTGACTAAATATTAGTTCAAGCAGTATAACCTTTTTTTTTTTTTAAAAAGCTATGAAAAAATCTCATGGACAATTTATGACCAGTTGCCTGATTGCCTGCTGGTTTTAGGTGCTGCAGCTCTTCTGAAGTCTGTGGAATTATGCCAGCTTGTATCCACAGCCAGTGTCACTCAGAATTCAGTTGCATCTTTTTTAAGTGCAAAATGTCATTAGTTGTACCAGAAGCTGACATGAAGTAGCATTTCCACCTAATTGTCCTATCCTTTTACTGACAGCTTGCTGTTGCCCTTCTGAAACCTTGTCAGTTGGAATTTTACTGAAAAAGTGCATTTGGTACCATTCTGAACCAGCATTTTGCTTGAAAAGTATTGTTTGAAGAGTGAAGAAGGAAGGGGAGGTAGACCAGCTATTCTGTCCTACAAATAATGAAAGTGAAAGCCTTTGGCATAAAATAATCTTGAGTCTTTGTCTCCCTCCATTGTATTTTCTTCCCCCAAAATATTAATATGCTTCCTTCTTAGAATCTCTGAAGTTTTTGAGTATGGAAAACTCTCATACTGCCCATTCAGCTGCTATCTATTTCTCTCATACGGAAAGCTGGCAGCATACAATCTTTCACTCTGTTTTTGTTCAATGAAAATGATATTTAAATAACCTTTATTCACAAACCCTGGTAAATATATTACTGTTAGTATATCCAGTATTGTATACCAAGATGACTATTAAAATAAATCAAAGAATACTTCCAGATAACTTCAAATAATTAGAGAAATAAACTTGTGCTGGCAGCATCAGCCAAGATTATAATAATGATATTAATACTTGGTTTTCAAAAAACCGATGGAGGTATAAAATTACTTCATACACAATGAATAGGTATCATGTGATGCCTTACCAGCCTGGAAGTGAAAAAACCTGAAGATAATAAATGCAAGCCCATAAAATTATCTGATATGAATAATTAAGGATGAGCTTTTCACATATTTGGAAATAGGTTTTCTTTTAGACCTACTAAAATTCTACCCTCTCAAGGACTCAAGGTCTCATCTCCCCAACCCTGTGAGGACTAAGGTCTTTAGGTCATTTTCACAGGTATCAACTTTGCATTCAAGTACAGCCCCAAACTCTTTTTCTGGCCCAAACTGAATAGCTACCTGGCTACTATAGTACAGATGCCTTTCCTGTTGCAATTTCTGCCAGTAAGAGCAAGGGCTTTCCACAGGAGCAGTCTGAAGAATCAACTGATCTTTTTTCCTATGGGTCAGGTAATTAAACTCTTCAAATATGCTGCAAACCTGAGCCCAGTATCTGACTGAAGGGTCTTTCTTTTTTAATTCCTTTCCAAGCTTCTGAGCTGAGTTAAACAGATGGCTTAAACCAAAGTGGGGAAAAGGCAAGAATTTATTCGTACATGCTCCAGTTTCCAAAACACTTCTCAGCTATGCCTTACTTGCTTCTCATTCAAACTGTGTGTAATGGAGATAAGCCAACTGACATTAGTGAGTTCTGACAATAGGGCACTTACCCCAGGATTGTGAAGACCTCAGATAGGAGGCTTGTATCCTAAAGCTATAACTTTTACATTATCAACATGAGGAGTCTACCTTATGTTGAGACATATGTCTAATATTCAACATAAAGTAGCTAGCCACAACTGGTTGAAAATACTTTTTCCTTAAAAACGGACAGGTGTCTTACCTTACTGAGAAATAGCAGTGCTATAGGAAAATCTCAACATCTAACATTTGCAGTACACCACCTTTGAAAGTAAATAACTGCTATATTTAAAACTAGCAAAACTTGAAATGGTTCAAAAATATTCCAAAAGATAGACTCGGAGTCATAGCTGATGATTTTAAATATGCTCAATTCTAGACCCATTGGAAGTAGAAGGAAATAAGTCTTTCTGTTTTGCATTGTCAAGGCCAAAGGTATAAGGTCTGAACTTCTGAGAAGCAAATCTTGAAAGTCTGGATCTTGGGTATGATTAAATGAGGCTGTAGCAGCCTATAAAGGAAATTATTGTTGTTAAATGTCCGTATCACATAGAGTACTGAGAAAAAATTTTAAAGAATTCTTTTTCAAAGTTTTGAAAAGAGCTGGGGGAACAAACTTTAGTAGAAATACAAAAACTCAGAATATGGCCAAAAGAAAATTAGAAGGTAATTATCAGTATGTTGGAAAAGGAAGAAACTAATTAGAGCATCAATAACAAGGAGATGTGATGAACCAACAGAGAGCGTAAAAGCGATGGATAAAGAAAGCACGGCGACATTTTTGTAGATGAAGAACATTTGTTGTGGCGCAGGATTCTGACAGAAGCTAGCAGACTGGAAAGAGATGCTGAAAATGCTAAAAGTAATAAACACAGAGAAGAAAAAATGTGACAATGTTACTGTTTAATGTAAAACAGCGTGTATCAATACCTCGGTTAAATTAGGGGAGAGGAAAGGAGAATAAATAAAAGACTTGACAGGGAAAGGAACTCCTAGATTTAGTCCTGAAGACACAGGGCCCTGAAAATGACACAGAAAACAAAGGCTTAGTCATTAGAGATATGGAAAGATTGCAAAGCAGGAGACTGAGTCTTTACTGCATTGCAGTGCAGGATACACAACTGTGAAAAGAATAAAGGGATAGCTGGAGAACAGTCACTTGATTCAGTGTCACAGCACTTAGGAGAACATGAATTTTAACTCAAGAAAGCTGTACCCTAAAGGAATTAACAGAGAATTCTTTAAAAGAAAAAGAATTAGTGAGGAAAAATAAGGTAATGCTCCCGAGTAAATAAAACAACATTAGCTAATTTACGCTGTCCTTCTCCCATCCTGATGTCCTATGCCCTTATGACTGATGCCACAGTGCACCTTTAAATGAATGCATTATTTGCATATAACTGCTTTTACAATTTTCACAGTAGCATTTTTCACCTAGTAATGTGCTTTACCTTGTGATTTATTAATGGTACATCAGACTGCTGAGAGGATTTCTACCTTTACCTCCTTACATCAGCCTTGCAAATATTCCTTTTCTCAGCCCTTGAGTTTGAGCCCCTCTTGCAAACATGGGTGCCTAAAATTCCGTGTGAATTTTACTGAAGTGTATTCCTAGATGGATGTTGACGGGAGACAGTGATACGCAGCTGAGGTGAAACACTTGAGGTTCTGCATGCTCTTGTATGCAAACTGGGAGTTGTGGGTTCATATTATTATTATGGCAGAGTGTCTTCTTTCATGTTAGAATACTATCCCATTATTATAAAGCTGTGAAGAGTTTACATCAGTATTTTTCTCTGCATATCTATTCTTAATTATATTTATGGTTTTAAAGCTTTGATAGCTTTATAATTGCATATTCTCCTCTGTCAGATAAAGACTGAATCTCAGCTCCTCTAGGATTCTGTTGTTATTGTTGTTTTTATAGCTTTGCTCCAGTTAGGAGAATGATTTAATATTAAACATTAAAGTATTCCCTTTTTGTCTCTCAGAGATAGGCATTTTAATCCTCTGTAAGGGGCATCCTATGTCTGTATGTTGAAGCTGTGTCTTGCTCCTGCATTAGCAGATGGGGTGGTGACGGACCAAAGGTGGCATTAGTCAAAGATGTATGTATAGAAAATGCCGTTTCTTCCCCCAGTGTTTGCAACAAAGCAAATTCTGCAGACAACAAAGAAAATTATAGAAAAAAATGTAGTTAGCACAGATAGCATAAATTTGAACTCCGGTTTTTAAAAGCCTGGGTTGAGAGGGAATAATTTGAGCCAGTTTACCCTAACCAGTAGTTCACAGGCAACATATCACCTGCCAGCCTCTTGATGCTTCTTGTCAATACAGGAAATTGTAAAATTATGCCAAATGATGCTGGTAGTCATAGCAAAGGATGATACTGTCCATAGAGCACCACCTCCTTATACTTGCACCCAAGGAATAGCAAAGCTTGGAAACTATTGGGTTAGGGACCTGATTCTCTCCCACCAGATGATGCCTCTTAAAGGAATTAGACTGCCTCCTTCTGAGAGGATATTGGCTATAAATGAGTGGAAAAAAAGAACAGGTTTCTGAAGATGTCCTGATGCTTAAAGTTCATAACCCTTTGAGTAATGCCTCTCTTGAACATTTGAAGATCTGAGCATTAGGGCACAATTTCTCACGATGCAATACATATTCCTAAGGTTACGTGTATACACACACCTTTCCTCCAAAAAATCCCAAGAGAAAAATTAAGAAAAATTAAGCTCAATTTTAGGAAGTGCCCTTCTGAAGTCCTTCATAAGAACTGTCACACCTGGAAAACAGACTTCACAGTACAGAAGCACTGGGCCTGATTGTGCCCTAATTTACCCAGGTTTGGCACTCACTATATCTAGTGAATGATTAAGTCCGTTTGTTTGATACTTGTATCAAAGGAGAAGTACTTACATAAAGTCAGATACTAGAAATCCTACTAAGTCATTCAGTCCATATCTTTTCCACTGGTAAATGTCTACGTAATATTATTACATGATTTATTTACAATGAGTTTGTACTTCTATGAAAATATTGAACAAGGAATGTTTTTCTGTTATATATAGAGCTATATACTTAGAATCACAGAATCATAGAATCATTAAGATTGGAAAAGACCTCTAGGATCATGAAGTCCAACTGTCAACCCAGTTTTCATTTCTTCAAGCAGCCACATCTGATTTGGCTATATTTTCTCCCAGAGTCATCCTAAAGAACCAGGTTTAACAGCGATGTAATTCAACCTTTGTAAAAGTCACCTTTAAGATAAGCCATACATATTTATTTATTTAAGTCTTTTCTCATTGATCAGCCTTTCCAAGGCCTCAGTCCTGAATGCCCTTTCAGCTTGTCAATATCTATTTTTTTTAACTGAGACATCATAATAGGGCTTCTCAAACACTGAATAATTCCAGTGATTCTGTAAAAGAAGTATTACCTTCTTGCTCCGCACTCTCATAAGAAGATACATGCAGTTGCAAGCAGTAAAAATAAATCTTTAGAAATTTCTGTAAGATACCATACCTAAAACTTTACTATATTTTAACCTCATTTGCATTTTTAATGGATCTTGTCTATTTCACCTAAGTACAATCTTAATATCTACCTAATACCTATAGTCTTAATGTCTTTGAAATATCTATAGGAGTGAAAATACACTCTAAGGACAATAAAGATTTTTGTTTTGTGATAGAATTTTGCTGAAGAATGGCAAGAATATTTTTTCCCCTTCTCCAAACAGTATCCATTCTTCTGTCGACACAGTATGTGCTTCCCTCTGCTTTAATTCTGATTCCATCAAAAATCAGAATCCTGTGACTGATGTTCAAAATGAGCTGAGGTGATATTGAGGTTTTGAACTTTATCTGAGCATGTCACTCACTTGAAGGCATTCCAGACCTCAAATGGCTCAGTGCCATTCTTCAGAAATGAGACAGGAACAAGTATTGATTTTTTTTTTTCTCTTTGAAACTGAGTACCTAATGAGCAAATGTAGATATGGTTGGTCCTGGATTTATTAGGTGATCTAAAAGAGGCTTCCCAGAGCTTAAATGTATGGAGAACAGTTTATTGCAATTCTACTTTCTTTTTCTTTTTTTTTTTTTTTCTGAGGGAGATTGTTTCTATAATGTTACTGAGATTTGAAGCATGTATTAGATCAATTATACCATATTGCATTTCCATAGCAAACTGAAAGCTCTTGCTTGGTAAAAATATATTCTTTGGGTCTGACAAGAGACTGTTACAGTACTACAGCATATTCTTGCTGGTACTTGAGAAAGTAAACAAAATTAAAAGCCACTGGGAAAAGAGAATACATTGCTCCCTGAAGGTACAAGTGTTTCTTCAAGCTGAAAATTACAGATTTATGAAAAAAGCCAAGTACTTTCTCAGAAAAGAGTGAGGTGTCTCAAATCTGCTGAAGTTCAGTGAGATAAATATATTGAACAGACAACTGAATCCAGTGAACAGGTATCAGGTAAATGTATCCTATCTTAACAAAAATTATTAGTGTACAGATGAATGGAAGAAATCTTTGGATCAACTAGAACTGGGAATCATCTAAAATCTAACAAATAAAATGGGAAGCCCTACAGCCACATGTATGTAGTTATTTAGGCATAAAAAGATGCAGACTCGCTACAAGTAGCGAGGTTTTAAAAGCTTTTGGCATTTATGATGCTACCACAGATGAAGGGATGGGGCCTGACCAGGTCTAGGTGCCACCTGCCACAGAAAGGAAAGGAGGTTACAGGAATCATGTAAGAGACAGAGAAGCAGAGACAAAAGCTGAGACCACCAGGCTTGCTGTTCCTGCTGTGACCAGCACAGAGAGAGAACAGAAAAGTGCTTTCACTGAAAGGGATCACATCTCCTCTCTATCCTCTTACTAGTAGCCAACTCTTGAGGCCCCAAGAAGGCCATATCAAGCTCAGCTTTCAAGGGTGAAAGTATAGGTAGAGTAGGCAGAAATACAACAGCTCCTTTGCTGTCTGGGGAAGTCTGTCATCACAGTCAACTGCCTATGCTGTCTGTCTGCCCACAGAACTGGTCCGGACAAATTTCAATACAGGAAGACCTGAATTAGGTGTTTTAAGTCCATAGATTTTCAAAAGGAAAATTTGTCTGCAGATTTAACATAGAAATGGTTTAATTTAACACAGAATTGTGTTAATAACTCATACATTTTTCTGAGTTCGGTGAGAACTGAACCTACCCACATTTCCTGATGCCTAATTACTCTTCTAAATCTACCCTGGAATGTTTTATAGGATGTTTTATAGGATATATAGGATATATAGGATGTTTTATAGGATGAGATCCTTGAACAGTAATTCATAAATAAATAACTTTACCATGCCTTGAGAACATGAATGGTCTTGGGGCATCCTTCTTTGAGTTGATCATTGTGTTTTCGTTCCTTTTCTGACCTACAAAGATTACCAATATATTTTAAACATGTAGAAGAATGTTCACCAGCTGTATGTTTCCAGAGTTAATGTCATAGAACTCAGGTTGCCTCTTTCAAACTTGTGGTACTAATGATAATTTATTATCAGCTCATTAAATATGCTCATTCTTTAAAAGAAAGACATATGCTTTACATATGATGTTTTAATGCATTATTGCTGGAATGAGGGGAATATAGCTCTTGATTTGAGAGATGAAGAATACATTTCCATCTCAACATGTTCCCTTCACTTGTGTTTCTCTCAGTTCCTGTGTCCTCTGTTCCTTCTCAGACATGACTTCATTACAATAGAGAAGAAACCCACCCCTCTCAGCAGGTAAAATTTACCCTGGAATGAAGAACTGCTATAAGAATCACAGCACTATGTAAGTAAGCAGAGCTCGGGGCTCAGTTTTTATCAAAGAAAACCCCCACAACTGCTGTGTGTGTTACTGGAAGGTTTCCCTGTGGGCTGCATGAGGACCTAGTTTCAAGTGCTGCAGTACAGCATTGAGGGAGATCTCACTTAGTCACTCTTCTGCTTTACTAATTAATTGGTCCTTACTAATTAATACAGAAGTAGGATACCCTACCTGCCATTCCCATAATCCCAGTTCCTCCAGACACCCCTCCTCATGAAGGCAGACTAATTTTTGCAGGCTAAACTTTGTTATCAAATTGTCTGGAAAACCAAAGTAGTTTTGCTATCAAAATATACAGTAAGAACTTGCAATTCACTACAGCATTTGGGCATGTGACGACATAAACCAAGCCATATATGTGAGTGGGGTCTTTTTGTAGTTTCAGAGGAAGGGCTTTTTCATACTTAGAATTTTGGAAGTGACTGAAATGCTGTAAAAGTACAGTGGTACCAGGTTATTTATCTTCATTGAAAGAACCAAAGAATCATTTCCATTCATCTTCAGAATGCAAAGTTGTGACAGGCTCTGACACTATGATGTAACAAATGAGGTGGAGGAGTTGCACTCTACATTAAGGAACACCTTGAATGTATCGAAGTCAACTGTGGTGATTGCAACTGCTCTATCGAGTGCCTCTGGGTTAAAGTCAAAGGGGTCATCTCCAAGCAGGACCTCACAGTGGGCACCTGCTATCGACCCCCTAACCACGGTGGCGAAGCCGACGAAGCCATATTTGGGGCACTAGAGCAAGCTTCTGGCCAACAGAACCTGGTCCTGTTGGGGGACTTCAACTACCCAGACATCTGCTGGAAGAACAATACGGTAGCTCACATGTCATCCACCAAGTTCCTGGAATGCATAGAGGACTGTTTCCTGATACAAATGTTAGAGGTGCCAACCAGGAAGGAGGTGCTGCTGGACTTGCTATTCACAAACCAAGAAAGCCTGCTTTGTAATATCTCAGCTAGGGATAGCCTTGGCTGCAGTGACCACAATATGGTGGAGTTCGGGATCCTGCTGAGTGTGCTGAAGGTCAGCTCTAAGACAAGGGTATTGGATTTTAGAAGAGCAAACTTCAGTGCACTCAGGGCTCAGTTGGGAGGGATTCGATGGGAAGTTTCCATGGAGGACAAAGGAGCTAGTGAGTGCTGGGAATTCTTCAAGAACTCTCTATTGGAAGCACAAAGCCAATTTATCCCCTATAAAGGAAAGGGAAGTAAGCAGAGCAAGAGGCCTCCATGGCTCAACCATGACCTCCTGGGTCTACTCAAATCCAAACGGGAAGCATACCAGAGATGGAGAAGTGGAGGATTATCTGCCAAGAACTACAAGGGCATTGCCAGAGCGTGCAGAGATGCGGTTAGAAAAGCAAAAGCCCAACTTGAATTGAAACTGGCTGTAGACGTGAAAAATAACAAGAAAGGTTTCTTCAGACATGTCAACCACAAGCAGAAAAAGAAGGAAAACATAGGCCCACGGTTAAATGGAAAAGGAGAGTCAATCACCAACGATGCAGAAAAGGCAGAGGTCGTCAACACCTTCTTCACCTCTGTCTTTACCAGCACTGCCGGGTCCCAGGCTTTGGGAACAAAATTGCCGATTGATCCAAACACCGACCCACCATCAGTGAAGGAAGAGTTAGTATATGAATTACTACAGGAGCTTGAACTCTACAAATCAATGGGCCCTGACGACATCCACCTGAGGGTGTTCAGAGAGATGGCTGACATCATTGCAAGGCCACTCTCCATAATCTTTGAGAAGTCATGGAGAGCGGGGGATGTCCCAGAGGACTGCAGGAAGGCAAATGTTACCCCTATCTACAAGAAGGGCTTGAGGGAGGATCTGGGTAACTATAGGCCCATCACCCTTACTTCAATCCCTGGAAGCTATGGAATGAATCCTCCTGGGGGCCATCACAAGTCAATTAAGCACGTGATTGGGAAAAGCCAACATGGCTTCACTAAGGGCAGATCGTGCTTTACAAACCTGCTGGCCTTCTATGACAAAGTGACTTGCCTGGTTGACATGGGGAGGGTGGTGGACATTGTCTACCTGGACTTCTCCAAGGCCTTTGATATGCTCCCCCCCAGTTTCCTCCTGGAGAAATTAATGCATCATAGCCTAGACAAGTGGTCTGTGCAGTGGGGGGGGACTGGCTGACAGGCCGCACCCAAAGAGTGGTGGTAAATAGCTCTTTTTCAAAGTGGCAACCTGTCACTAGTGGAGTCCCCCAGGGATCAATACTGGACCCAATGTTATTCAACACCTTTATAAGTGATCCGGATAACGGGATCAAGTGTAGCCTGATGAAGTTTGCAGATGACACCAAGTTGAGTGGGGAAGTAGGCACTCCAGAAGGGAGAGCTGCTCTGCACGGAGATCTGGATAGGCTGGAGGAGTGGGCCAGCAAGAACCTTATGAAGTTCAACAGGGAGAAGTGTAAGGTCTTGCACCTGGGAGAACATAATCCAGGAGTGCAGCACAGACTGGGATCCACCTGGTGGGAGAGCAGCTCGGTCAAAAGGGACCTGGGGGTCCTGGTGGACGGGAAGCTCAACGTGAGCAAACAGTGGCTGCTGCGGCCAAGAAGGCCAACAGGATGCTGGGTTGCATCAAAAAGGACATCGCCAGCACAGATAAAGAAGTCATCATCCCGCTCTACTCAGCGCTTGTCAGGCCACACCTGGAGTACTGTGTGCAGTTCTGGTCCCCGCTGTACAAAAAGGATGAGGACAGGCTGGAAGTGGTCCAGAGAAGGGCCACCAAGATGATCAAAGGACTGAGAAGCTGCCATACGAGGATAGGCTGGGAGAGCTGGGTTTGTTCAGCCTTGAGAAAAGGAGGCTCAGAGGGGATCTCATCTCCATGTACCAGTACTTAAGGGGTAGCTGCAAAGAAGATGGAGACTCCCTTTTTACAAGGAGTCACATGGAGAGGACGAGGGGGAATGGACACAAGTTGCTCTTGGGGAGATTCCAGTTGGACACCAGAGGGAAATTTTTTCACAGTGAGGACAGTCACCATTGGAATAATCTCCCCAGGGAAGTGGTTGACTCGGCCATGTTGGACACCTTCAAGAGTCGTCTGGACAGGGAGCTGGGCCATCTTGTCTAGACTGTGCTCTTCCCAGAAGGGTTGGACTAGATGATCCCTGAGGTCCCTTCCAACCTGTTGTTCTGTAATATATTGTACTGCAGCAGCATGGAAAGAAAATACTATATTTATATAGCATAATTGTACCAACACTGAAATACCCATCTTTAAGAAAAATAAAATGGATATTAGCGTGAATAATCTACAATCATACTGCAGTTTCAATGATCTGTTTATGTCTGCCTCCCTGCAGCATTAATGATTAAATGTAGTAAATCAATGTATAACAATTAGCTTGGGACTGCAGAATCCATCTGAATGCCAAGCAGTAAGTCTTTATGTTAAGATGGAAATTCTACTGCCATCCATTTATTATAAAAGTCTCTCTGAGAATCTGATCTAATGTAATACGTTGTCCAGAGTATGTACAATAATCTAAATAGCATTGCTAAAATTAGATATGGTAGTGTTGATAAGTTAAGTGCATTTCCAGCAACATATTTTTTATGAAGATTGTTTATTACTAACATTGGCTTATATTCAGCTCTAAGTACTTGATAAAAATTCCTGGTGTAAAAAAGATGCGTAATCACTCATTCATCAGTAATTCTTTATTATCTCATTTTCTCTTGGGAAAGAAAATATGTCGTATGCATCAATCAGTTGATCAAGTAATAATGTGAAAATCTTACTCATGGTAAATGCATTCTGAGAGTATCAATTTAGGACCAGACCTATCAATTTTTACTGACATGAGCTGGCCTTTCAAAGCCAGTATGACAATTTACATAAATGAAGACTGTCTCTCTCAGCAAGGGCTTTGATGGCCCAATCCTTCAAAAGAACACAGGGTACGTTTTTGATGCACCTGTCTGGTTAGTCTAATCTTGAAAGACTAGAGTTAATTAAAGTCAAATCATAATGAAAATTCAGCTTTTGTGCTAGATTTTTATTGGTGTTTTTTTTTTCCTGTTTCCTCTTGGGCCTTTCTAGCAGCATAAACCAGATAGCTTGTCTGACTCTCAATATAGCAAGGCCCACCCTGCCAGTAAAAAAGAAAACACAAGCAAACTTAGCTGAAGCAAGGAAACAAACATAGATCAGGGGAGCATTAACTAAATGTCCTTCTACTAAGCCCCAGTTTCACATTGTGTTTGCCCCATAGTCTGTCAGATCATGGCTTAGCAAAGCATTGCTGGGAGATAATGCTCTTGTAAAGCACATGTATCTCTAGCAGAATCTTTTCCTCACTGGGCTGATTTAAGTGTAGATGGCAGTACTAGTAAGCTGTGGAGAATGTTTGCTGCAAAGCCCCTGCAATGCCATCTTGAAAGGCAGACAATGAATGTAGTCTCAGACACAGCAGGATATGACTGGATCCTTTCAAACCATGGTATACAGATATGCAGACCTTTCCAATCTTTATAGATTTTACCTTTCCAGAGGGAGCATTATACTTGTGAGACCTTTACAGTATTTTTAGGCCCTTCTTTCTCAGTAAAGTTTCCACAGTAGGGTAAAAAAGGCTATCAGTGCTCCAAATGTGTGTTTCTGGGCACACAAATCTGTTATTTCTCCTGGACCAACTATGCCTACTGAATCCTGCACGGATAATCCAAATGTAAAAATATACAAATATTGGCAGCCAATAGGGGGCTTTTCATCTCAAGCAAGAAAACAGAAGTAATTCTGATAGCTTTTCCAAGAGATGCCTGGTGGGGCTCATTTGCCAAAGTTTGAATCTGTAATGAACAGCCTACTGCTGTTTCTATTTTGAAGTCTTCATATTTAATATTCGTTGATGGATTGCCACGTACAGAATGTGTATAAACAAAGTGATGAGAAGAGTCTTACACATGAATGCCATGAAGGCAGACTGTTTATAAGTACTCATCTTGTTTAGAAATACTCCTTTAGTTCTGTGGTTTGTGAAATAACTCGGCCAATGAAATGCAATTTATCACTGGATGCTTCATGTGGACAACACACCAGTGGGGAAGACGTAAACTGTTATAACACCACCGGCTTTGTAGAAGGGAATAGATGTTTTGGAATATCCCAGTGTTTTCAGTGAAATCCAAGGCAGAACCTTTTATTCTAATTTTCCTCTCCTTGGAATTTTCATGTGGAACTATGCAAGCAGTAGCCCTTCCATTTTTTTCTTCAGGTAGGAAAGGCTTCAACACAATACTATAACATTTAGTTAAATATCACAGCTTTGGATTTTGGTTACAGCAGACTTTTACTTTAACTTTATTTCAGGTATGACAGATTTTCTTATATGCACAGATACAGACATGGGACATATGAACTATATAGCTATACGGTAAACTGCAACAGCACGAGAAAACAAAGATTTCCTGGTATGAATCTAGAACTGGCTATGGGTAAATTGACACAAATATTCATGGGGTTTTTTTGGGAGGAAAGAACATTGGCAGTAGATTGAATTCAGATTATAATGTTGATGGTAATAAGGGCAAGAATTTGAAAGTACATGAAGAAAAATGCTTAACACTCTAAAAAATTACTTCTAATGTTGAAAAATGTCTGCTTTGAAAGTATCTTTAGAAGTTTGTAAATGGACTGAAAAAATTTTGAATTAGTTTGACCCAAACCAGAACCATACATTTTGGTTTCTCAATTTAAAAAAGAAAGTTAATCCATTTTGTTTTATGTTTGACCTCTAAGTAGAAAGTCTACTCTTTTTGTATTTTTCACCTGTGAAATGTTACGATATTTCCAAAAGAGCACTGGAACAACCATACTCACAATCGGGTAGTCAGTATACACAGTGTGACATACTACATGTATTATAGGTTGATTTTCAAAACAGAGCTATCCTGGAAATATTATAAAGCAGCAGTTCTTAAGCAGAGCACTTCCTAAGTTTTAGGAACATTGTGGTACCTGCAGCTTTCTCTTAATTTTTATTACACCTGCTAAACTATAATAAAAGCTAAAATATGTTAAATGACTTTTTAATAATTTTGCTTGGGTGAGCAGAATACACAACAGAGAATGACAGTTTGAACACATGCCAGTATAAGCATATGGGGTGTTAGTGGTGGGAACTTAAAATGCTTTAGGCAGCTTCATTTCTCCAAGAATGATTCACAGAAAATCAGTTATCTCTTTGAGGATGAACTTTGAAAAGTAATAGGTAGGCAGACATTTTCCAACACAATACTTCTCTAACACTGTAGCTCTCCAAATTAATATTTGAGCAGAATAATGGAACTCAATAAAATTAGCTCATACAACTTACACTTTCTTACCTCTGGGTAAAAATGTTTCTTATTTGTATCTTCTTTCTAGTCCCTACTGCTAATACACCAATTTTTCTTCTGCAATCCTGTAATATACGAAATACTCTTCTAGTAACTTATTTAACAGAATAGGATCTTGTAGTGCTCTCCGCTTTCTAATAGTTTTGCTTGTTGTTAACACTTTAGTCCCTAAACATCTTTTTTTCAACTTCTCACTTATACCAGGAATTTAATGAAGGCTTGCCTCTTAAAGCATAGTATGTCCCTATGTTCTAATATAACCTGGTATGTGTGTGAGGAGATAGATGTGAGGGATATTGATTCATGGGGATTTGCAAATCAGATATCTCAAGCAAAGCAATTCGAGAGAAGACCCTCATTTCCTCTGCCAGTTCAAGGCTCACAAACCCCATGCCTGTTCCCAGTGAGTTCAATACCAAAATTGTCTTCAAATACTGTAAAGATAGTGTACTCTTGCAAAAGCAATTATAACTATGCCGAGAAATGTCCATCCTTCTGTTCGCTCTACTGTTGTACATAAGAACGGGAATGAACCTATAAACTCTGGCCTACCTGAAGCCACTGGCAATATTCACTGGTATTAGTTGGTCTAAGATTTTTTATTTTTTTTTTTATCAGCTCTCCTTAGTGTATAAAGCTCGGTACATTAACTTCTGTAGAAAATCACACCATCTGCCTCAGCCATACTAGTTACAGAATGAAGTATAACTGATTAATAGTACGTTTTCTTTTTGTAAATAGTTTTTATCTAGCTACTTTCAAATACCACATATACATTGGCAATCTACACGCTGCTCTTTGTGTTTTAGTGTCCATAAGTAAGTTTTGACATGCTCTTGATCTTTTAAAAGTTGACTGCAACTGGTATCAGCCAGTTCTTGGAAGGAAATCAGCTGTAATTTACCTTTACTAATCACTTTACATACTGTTTCAACTACAGCAGGTTAATGTGGTGGATGTACATGTTATTAATTATAAAGCTGGAGAACATCCTCCAGCTGAAATTAATTTATTATGTTCTTTTGGGTGGGAGAAGTCTAGTGTGGCAGTTGAGACGTAGGGTCATGATTTCGTGCATGAGCTTCATAGTTGATTGTATTAGATGCGACAAGCTTTGCACTGAAGCTACAGTTTTGATCATACAATAATGATACTGCTCTTCTATTTTTGGTGTAACTTACTGAAAATAAAAGTCTTTTCAACCATTTCTCTCATTATTTGTTAGTATGTCTGGACTTTCCTTTTGTAATTATAGTGTACTTCTGAATCTTTTTCACAGCAATTCTGCAACAAAACCCCCTATTAATGTTTCTCACTTTACTTGGAAATATTAACAGTTCAAACATTAAGTCAAATGTGTACTCCCAGGCCAATTACTCTTTTTTTCATACTTTCCAATGCATGCTGATCCTCGTTGCCAAATACTTGTACCTACACTGAGTTCTTTCACATCCCAGGATCCTGTGTGATTGTAAATAGCCAACAATGTAATGTATTACTCGAAGTGATGAAGCTCTGTTAAGGCGGTAAGTAATGCTTGGCGGAATGGTCTAAAGGTTTAGGACTACAGGGTTGCAAACAGAAAATGAAAAAAATTAAGAGTAGAAAAAGCTGCTTTTCCCAAATATCCCTCTAAAATAAACTAATCAAAGCACGAAGATATAAAATAATGGATTTTTTTCAGCATGAAACAAATTGAGAAAAAGTATCAGTTTGCTCACTTACTTTAAACAATTAAACGCAGCATCTTAGGGCTTTTCTCCATAGGTTTTGCTTTTCTCTAGTCCTGCTGATTTAGAAGGCAACACAGCTAAAATACAGTAGGAATAGACCTATAATTAGGATTTAAGAATGTGATGGTACGAAACCAAAAATAGTGCATTCTACTAAATTTAAAGGAATAAGGTATACTTGTACAACACCTTTACGCTGGAGCTATATGAGAGGTTGTTCCTGTGTAATTATCTTAGTATAAAATTGCACTCTAATCAAAAAGTTAGGGCAAAAAGCAGTGTGCAGACAAGGCTGGCATTTCAATGAGCTGGGCTATTTTTCTGTCAGCCAGTATACCCAAACATCAAACAAAACCTAAGCAATTATATACACTAATCCTTCCCAATGTGAAGTTACAGCCCAATGTGAATTCAAAAGCACCAAGTTGCAAATCCATCAAAAAGAGCATTTACAACTTATAATAGAAAATCCAACAGAGCTCTAACTGTAATAGTGTGACTACTGCAGCGATTATTCTTTATTGCCATGGCATTTACTGCTGAAATAGTAGTGGGCAGATCCTACCATTCTCAAAATTAATATGCAGTAACATCCTCATGTGAGGTATTGCCCAAGGTATGGTGTTTTGAAATGTAATGTATCAAAATGATGATACTTCTCCATTTAAGTTGTTCTGGTCACGCACTTCATACAATTGCCGCTTCAAAGGTACTTTTCATAATTTCAGAATAAATATATATGAAATAGGAGAATCTGAAAAGCATTTGGATTCTGACTAGTATTAATGAGGACTTGGAAAATGCCAACCTATCTCCAGTAGAGCAGCTCTATAGCTGAGAGAACATTATGGTAGAGTGTTCTCTTGTAATGATTAATTTCCCCTTGTGAGCAATACACTTATGGCCCAAATCAGCTACTCCATGTATAGAACTCATATTGTTTTCTGTCAAAATTCTGCCTGAAAAACAAAAATGTCGAGTCTGTCAACAATGGCCTGATGGAAAGTAAACACTGGAGTATGAACAACAATGAAAAGCAGGCATTGTATCTAAGAGAGTGTTCATAAACTACATCCTGCTACATTTCCTCCTTTTTAATACAAGAGAAATCATACAGCTGTTAGTGCAGTTTCTCTTATATGTTTATGCCTAGTTGGGCCAGTAGTGATCCATAGCCTATAATTTAAAAAATTTGTTTCTATGTTTCAAAGTTCATTCAGATCATGATGCTGGAAATGCTGTAAAAAGGCAGCGTTAATATGAAAAATGCAGAAATGCTGCATTATTTAGTTTTAATATTAAAAGTATTTCATATCTAACCTATACGCTTGTACCGTAATACATGTTGGGGGCGATAAGAATCTTGTTATTTTGTATCTTTTATTTGCGATAGTTACCCTAGTAGCAGACTAAAAAAACCAAATCTGTCAACACAAAAAGAAACCAGAAATTCTAAGAGATGATAGGGTTGGTTGAAAAAGGGTTGCTCATCTGCCTTCAGACTTAAACTCAGAAGGAGGGACAAAGAGCAAACTAGCAAGTGGCAACAGCAGAAGGAAGCACCCTAGCAGAAAAATGAGGAACGGAAACAGACTTCCCTTAGTATATGGAAGCCATGTAAAATAGCAGTCACTATTTTACAACAAAAATTCAAAGGAAAAATAAATTTTAAAGAATATTTAAAGCCTTTTTGCAGGTCCCAGTGAGAATTCTTTCAGTGTTGCTACTTACATGATATTTATGTTGCAATCCCATTCTAACAGGAACTGCACTTCCTTTATCACAAGGGCAATATATAAAACATAAATGCAATATATATATAGATACATAACCTAAACACTAAGGTGAGCTTTAACAGCAGGTCTTCTGGTTAGAATTGGCTACCTGATGTTCATTTATGAATAAGAAACAGAAGAAGCGTACATTTTCTGACATTAATTGTAGGTTTGGCTGATCATTCTGACCTCTCCGATTTTTCATTTCAGTCTTTTAACTTCCATTATCCAGACTGATATTTCCCTTCAGTCATAAACATAGTTGGGGCTCACGCCATCTAATTTCCAGCTCTATTAATCTCAGTGCAAGGTGTAAGAGGGCCAGATCCCTCCTGTTGCTAACAGACCTAAGAGCTGTTAGGTGACTTGAGGTGTCCTTCAGAAGGACCCATCTTCCTCCTCCACTGACTCTGTACAGAGCCCCTCATGACCGACATGCCTAGAGTTCATTTGTGGTTTTGCCTTTTTATTTTCCTCAGAAGTGATTTTTAGCCTAAAATCTAAAATAAACAAAGAAGTATATTACTACCACCACCTTCAGTACTTTCGTGACCCTTTCAGTACACATTATTATACTCCCATACACTATAGGAATCACTAAACCAGGATCTTGTTCAAATGAAATTCTAATGGCTTTACTGAGAAAAGCCTTCTACTCCATGCATTTGCTATATATATTTTTTATTTTGGAATTTTTTTTTCAACAAAACTATTTATTTTAATTCTTTCTTATCACAGAGACATAAAGTACTGTCATAAAGTACTTCTAGAGCAGATGAGCACCATTATATAGGCGCTTTTGTTTACAGGATTACTAAAAGAATTACTATTTCACAGAGGAAGTGCTGTTGTAATTTTATCTTTAATTTTTCCAACATCCTTGACATTTAAAGACGGTTTTAATATTATTATTATTGAATTGCAAAAAAGGGTGTTGAATTTGTATTGATTTTACACGTGTGCTTACACTCAGAAAGATGGCATTTCAAAACCCTTTCTAAATATAAGTTTTTTATAGTAAACAATACAGAATACATTCTGTCGATGCCAGTGTTTGACTATTGAAGGAAAAATGTTACCTTGCATCACAAAGTACTAAAGAATTAAGGAATGTATTTGCCTTCCATTTGTCTCTATGGATTATAAACTGTGATGCCATGTAGTAAGTTCAGAGAATTTGACTATACAAGCACCGAGTCTTTAACAAGAACAACCTTTGTACTGAAGGTTATAATTTTCTTTTGCAATGCAAGGTATAAAACCATCGAAAAGATAACTTGAATTTGTGTTTGTCACACAAGGTCAAAATCATGCCAAGTTTTGATAGGCTTTGTAATTCTGGTTTCTTACTAAAGAGAAACAATAATTCAAGGTGATCACTGGGGGGAGAAAAAAAAAAAGCCCAGAATGATAATGTGCAAAGGAGTCTGGACATGGATTTTGTAGGTTACACTACAAAACAGTTATTTTTACTTTAGATGCTGTCCTGCCCTGACTTACAGCTAGTGGAGACTTTCTTGATCTAAAGATCAAAATCAAGATCTAAAATTCATTGATGCCTCATATTTGGGTAGGAATTTTTTTTGTAAACAAATTATTCATTAGAGCTAGGCTAAAGCCACCAAAGGAATCTCTATCACTGTAATTTATTATGGGATACATTACAAGTTTGGTATTGGTTTTTCACTACCTAATGGCTTGAATATATATTGTGACTGCACAATTTTGTAAGCATAATAAGCCAGTATCTTCCAGAAGGAAAACTTGCTAATGTACACCACTATCACGGTCTCTATATGCCTGCATGTATCAGCTTTACAAGAACATTTCCTGAAGCAGCCAAATGAATTCACCTTATCCAAGATAATTCAGCAGCGACCACTTACCACTCCACCAAATAACCAGAAGGTATTACTTTATTTTGACGCGTCAAATGTAAAAATAGATACAGCTGATGTGATCTCACTCGGGATATGTTGTATTCTAAATTGCTACCAGACTTAATCAGTGAGAATAGGAAAACAAAAACCCCACCTTACATTAGACTGCACGATGTTTCAAAATACAATGACAGGTCAGTTCATTGTAAAGGCAAAAATTAAAAAAGAAATAACGGGGTAGCTCGGCTCGCCTCCCCGTGAGCTCATCCCGAGCGACGCCGAGGCCTACCTGCCCGCTGCCGCCGGGGAGGCTTTGCCGAGTTCCGGGCGGCGCTCGGGGCCGGTAGCGGGCCGCGGAGCCGTTCCCCTCGCAGAAAAAGGCGGGAGGCGGCGGCGGCGGCGGGGCTGTGCGGGACGGCGGGGCCGGAGCCTCAGGCCAGGCGAGGCGAGGCGCGGCGGGGGCTTCGCGGCGCGGACGAGGAGGCAGCGGGGCCGGCGGCCGGGTGTCAGCCCCAGGTAGGGGACAGGGAGGGCAGCCGGTCGTCCGGCGAAACGCGGCTCTCCTCGGGGGGCCGGGGCGGGCTGCGGGGCGGGCGCGGCCCGGCGGCGCCCGGGCGGTGGGGAGCGGGGCGGGGCGCGCCGTACGGCGGGGCTGCTGCTGGCGGGGGCGCCGGGCTGTGAGGAGAGCCGGGCTGTGAGGAGAGCCGCTCCTGAGGTGCTGCCGCTCTGTTTTTTTCTCTGGGAGGTTTTGTTTCATTGCTTTTCTTTAAAAACTGTAACTAATAAAAACTAAATCGCATGCTTTTTGAGGAACACAGAGGTAGATGGCTATGCAGGTTTTATTTGCCAGGAGATTTAATCCTTTGAAATTGATTGAGACAAGGCTGTTGAGCAAAGTAGCGACTCCGTTGTTAGGAGAACTTATTTCATTATTTGGCCCAACGATAGTCACGTGGCGTTGTGCGCTACTTACTGGCGTTGGTGTCGAAGGGCAGTTGCGTGCCCTGGCATCGCACCGAGCCTGGTGGCAAAGGTCGCGTTGCTCTGATGTGTCTTGTTGGCACCAAAACCATTCCTAGGGGACATGACCTTCAACAGCACTGTTCCACGAGCTGAGGGCTGGCGTCCAGGGGAAGAGAAGCCTTTTTTGTAGCCTAGTTGGATGGAGGGCTACCAGAAGTGGAAGTTAGCAGTCTTCGTCTTGAACTGTCACTATGGTGAATGGAAAAACAAAAACTGACTCTTCACTGGTGTGAGCTAACAGTGAAGTAGGAGATTTAAGCAGTTAGAAGATGAAAATATTTCTGGCCTTATAGATGGCAGTGATTCCTAAGGGCTTAGCTCCACTGTATAAATCCTCTGTTAATGTGACAGTCTGTCAAAGACATTTATTTCTTGTTTTGGTCCAATTACTACGTATTTATGTGGAATAGGGATAACAATCTGATTTAGTATGCATTGTTGGCAAGTGCTAAAAACACAGCTTGTACACCTACTTTTTTTAATGTTCCTCTGACTTTAAAGCTCTCTAGAGTCATGTAGAAGGAAGCAACTAGTGGGACATTTTTTAGACATGAGGAGGGTGCTCTGAGATGGGCCTGCTTTTAAAGGGAGATTTTACAAAATTTTCTAAGTCTGGAATCAAAAGCAATTGCTTGAAGAGCTGCTGACTAACAGGCTTCATATACATTGCTCTAATCAGTGAGACTGCAAGTGGTGATTAAAGCTCAGTGTTTCTGAGAATTATATTGCCGTACTTTCTCAGGCAGACCAACATGCCTGAACTGTGACCAGGGGAGCACATTCACAGCCAATCTCCATAGTTGCGTAACATGGCAGACACTGTCTGATCAAAGTTTTAAAAGAAGCATAGTCAAGAGCAGATCTGTTCTCGTTTCCTAAGCCCTAATGAGCAATTGTAACTGTTACTGTACATAAAATATTAGGCCCTTTCAGTGAAGTTAATGTCAAAACTGAATATTTAATAATGTATTTGCTTTTTTGCATAGCTTAAAGAAAGGTATTGCTGAATATAAATCTACAGAGATTAATGTACCAATAGATAGTGTTTTCGAGACAATAAAGGCTAGCTGTTATAGACCTGTCCTATTTTTTTTGGTCTGCTTACAAATACAGCTAGTATAGCTTGCACAAAATGGAGATCAGGTATCCATAGCCTGGTCCAGTTGCTTTTGAAGTCCTTTGCTTGCTGTCTGAGTTTAAGTGGCAATAGGACTTCAAAATCACTTACTACCTAGGTAAGTCCTCTTTAGAGCATTGATTTCCCTGAGAACAACTATTGGGTTTTAATTTTTTTTTAAGTACCTGAGGACTCTTAATGTTTTTCTTTTTCTTTTCCTTCACCAAAGTGGGTATGTAATGAAAATGAAAATGGGGATGAGGAAGCAGGCTTTAAAAGGAAACAATTAGAAGTAGTTTGTATGGCATACAGAAGGGTTTTCAAAGTATAGTAAGTATTTTGAAGGAATAAGCAACATAATTCTCAAGTGTGGCTGCACTGAAAAAAAAAAAAAGCTAAAAGATTAGTTAATCTTTAATCGTTCCCATGTCAATTTAGTGTTGCTCCCTCTGTGCTGAGGGGACTTGTAAAATAGGACTTCTGCCACAAATTCTCCTTGGAGAACTAGTTCATGCACCAATCAATTTCTTCCTTCAGCACATGTGTACCTCTGAAAAATTTAGTGACAATATCAGTCAGATTCTGATAGTCAAAGTAACAGGACTTCCTTTTTTGATTAATAATATACATGATGATTCACCAAATAAATTGAAGAGTCTGGAAATCAGCGTAAATGAAAAAGAAAAGCCCTATTGTGCTATCAAATAAAGCTAGAGAAATTAGAGTCAAAAGAAGCAGGCACCTCACTAATGAAAAAATGTAAAAAGAAATATACAGCTCAACAGTCTTCTGTACGATATGGTTTTAATTCATTTCTTGTTTCTTGGACAAGGTGATAACAGTGTTCCAGTTTAATCCAATAACCTATCTCCAAAATGATCAGTGTTCTTATTTCAAGCCTTGGTTCCTTTCTGCTTTGATTCAGCTCATATGGTTCCTACCCTTTGATTCTGTGCTCACCTCTTCTCCATGCAACTTGACCTTTTGCAGCTTTTCTCCCCCCTCCCATTTGCCACACTCCCTTTCTCCTCTCTCTTTCATCTTTCCATACATATTAACTCAGCAGGATTTTTGCTCTAACCTTAATTTTCCTGCATCCCAAAGCTTCACAGCTAAAAGGTTGCTGCTAATCCTCTTTCTATTTCTCTTTCTTTATAGTGTATTTTATTCATCCACTTTCATTTCCAGAAATACTTTGTATACATAGACATTTACTCAGACTTGTGTATCCTCCAGAAGAAACCATTTTTCTAAGCCATTTTTAATGCATTTTGAGGATCACCAGAGGTGACAAACGTAGAACCATATCTGTACAAGGAAAATTCTTATTTTTAGTACAGCATTAAAATTGTATGATATTCAGAGAAAAAAATGCATCCCAGCAATCAGGCAGAGGAAATAACTTCTGTTTACCACAGATGAGAAAAGGAGGTCCTACTATACTTCCAAAACAGTCACAAAATTAAGTGGACAGAATATGGATGAAAGTGACAGGTTTTCAGTACGCTGAAGTCTGTTAGGCTAATTCTGCAGATCAGCTTGCCTGAATTTGGAGGTTGGTTAGAGGGCAAAGGTGCCTAAAACCATTCTAATGTGGCACAGCTCTAGGGCCAAGAAACACTACCCCTTCATGACAACTTTAAGGTAAAAGGCTTGCAGAAGTCTCCTTTGAACCCACAGGCACTGTAGTTTCGTTCACAGTTACAGATGGGCTAGACAGAATAGTCCTTGAGGAAGAACTCTAGGAAAAAGCAAAGCTAGAGCAGAAGTTAGAGCTTTTTGCACAGATGGCCACCTCCATAGTAAAGAGAACAATCCATGGGAGAGGATTAGCTTTGACCTTTTCCAGCATGAAGGGTAATGCTTGAAGAAGGCTAGGAAGGATGCTTCCACAGTACCAAATAGTCTGAATTTTTTACTTCTTTTTTTATACTATTAATGAAGAAAATGTTGCAGAAAATGTTTTCTCTTCTATGGAAACTCACTCTTCTGGAATGCAAAGAATATTTATTGGCACTAACACTTCCTTTATAGTTAGGGTTTTTTTTTTTTAGTTGAATTTATTAACCATTTTGAAAATGTCAGACATTAATGACCTGCGTAAAATTCGTAGGCTTACTTGCATTAAAACAAACCATCCTGTTAGGATAAGGATGTGTAAATTCTCTGAGATCATAAAATTTAATGCAATAAAATAAATGCAATATAAATTGTTTTTTAAAAAGTGTTAGGACATGTTCTAAAGAAATTAGTTGTATGGAAGTTGTGAAAAAGCAAAATTTGCATCGATGTCAAGGAGGTGATGGTTCCATCCCATGTAAAACAGGGATTTCAGCATCCCCTTCAGGTGGGCTTTCTCACTGTGCTGGTTTTGGCTGAGAAGGGGTTAATTCTCCTCACTGTGGGGGTCGGCTACCTTTCCAGCTTCCCGCGCTCTGCCGTGTGGCGGGGGGGGGGGGGGGGGGGGGGGGGGGGGGCTGGGAGGGGCGGGACCATGGTGGGGGCGGCTGACCCCGACTGGCCAATGGCAGGTTCATTCCATACCATGTGACACCATGACCAGTATATTGAGGGGGGCAGTTGCGGCTTGGGAGTGGCGCTGCGTTGGGTCGGTGGGCGGCTGCGGCGTGTGCGGTTCGTTTCAGCGGTTAGTTCCCTTCCCCCCTCCCCCGGGGCTTTGCGCCTCTCGTTGTTCTCCTTTACATTGCATTTCTATTGTTGTTTCTTTTAATTTTAATTATTAAACTGTTCTTATCCCAACCCACGAGCGTTACCCTTCTGATGCTCTCCCCCATCTACCGGTGGGGGAGTGAGCGAGCGACTGTGTGGGGCTGAGCTGCCGCTAAACCACGACAGTCTTTTTGGTGCCCAACGTGGGGCTCAAGGGTTGGAGATAACAACAGCTGCTGGTCACAGCACCATGTTGTCCTTTTTGCAGTTGGTGTTAAAAATCGGTGTTGGTTTGTTGAGTCTGCTGTGTTCTGCTGTGATTAGTAATGTTTTGCCTACAAGATTTGTTATACAAACACTCGTTTTCAGCTTTATCTGGTATTTGGGGTTTTTGCTGAAACCATTACTGTACTTCGGATACCACCTTGTTGAGGCAATTAGCAATTATACCTCCTCCTCGGAGAGATTTTATATGGAGGAAATACAGAATAGTACCATTGCAACTTTGTTCTATGATGTCTGTGCCTTTGTTACAACAACGCTTTCGTATCTTGAACATCCTTGGGTGGTTAAGGTGCACTTATTGTTAGTTTTTGGGCATGTTGTTTTGGTTTTGACTAAGCAATTTAAGAATATCACCCAGAAATCTGCCCCGAGGCTTGATAGTTACGAGTGGCAGGGCATTTGGGATAGCATGGGCAAACACCTAGGGCAGTGGGCACCCCCAGTGTTTTGGAGTTTCACCCCCGAACAAGTGCAGAATCCTAAAAAACTAGTAGAATATTTGGAGAAAGTATGTTGTTACGCTGGGAACTCCAGAGAGACACAGAAAACTGCAACATGCTGGGGTCTGGCCCATGCATACCGAGCCCTGCTCAACAGCATTCAGTGCCCCCAGGGGGAAGAGAATGTCTCTGGATTGAAATGCAAAGTGACTGGCGCTGTAGTCACTCCAGCCCTGACAACAGTCACTGCAGCCACTCAAACCCCCACAACAAGTACCGGAGCTAGCTCAGAAAATAAACCCGTACCAGTATCAGTTGCCCCCATACACAAGACGAAATATTGGAAGCGGACATCAACTCGTTTAGAACGGGATGATGAAGAACCAGGGCCATCACGGGGAGAGGAGGGAGAAGTAATAAATGAAATAGAGACCACCCGATCCCTGTCCTTAAGCGAGTTGCGAGATATGCGAAAAGATTATAGCCATCGTTCAGGTGAGCACATTGCCACCTGGCTGCTCCAATGCTGGGATAATGGGGCCAGTAGCCTGGAACTAGAGGGAAAAGAAGCCAAACAACTGGGATCCCTTTCTGGGGAAGGAGGCATTGACAAAGCAATTGGAAAAAAACCACAAGCCCTCAGCCTCTGGAGGCGACTCCTGTCTGGAGTGAAGGAAAGGTATCCCTTTAAAGAAGATGTTACATATCGCCCAGGAAAATGGATAACCATGGAGAAAGGCATCCAGTATCTAAGGGAATTAGCTGTGTTTGAGGTGATTTATGGTGACCTGGACGATCAACGGTCATCCAAAGATCCAGATGAAGCCGAGTGCACACGACCCATGTGGCGGAAGTTTGTACAGAGCGCACCATCTTTGCATGCAAACTCATTGGCAGTAATGTCCTGGAAAGATGATGAGACACCAATGGTGGCAGAGGTGATTGATAGACTCAGGGATTATGACACAAATATCTCTTCCTAGCTCGTCTCTGCTGTGGAGAAGCTATCCCAAGAGGTCCAGGAACTCAAAGAAGATCTGTCCTACTCCCCACCTCGACAGAGTAGTGTCTCAGCTGTTAGGAATAAGCGTCCTTTGGCTCAAAGAAGGGGATACACACCATGGGCCACCCTATGGTTCTACCTGCGTGACCATGGAGAGGACATGATGAGGTGGGATGGCAAGCCTACCTCCACCCTACAGGCACGAGTACATGAACTGCAAGGAAGAACAGTCACTCAGGGAGGCTCTTCCAGGAAAGCTGCTGCTCCAGTTTCCAGTGAGCAAGTCCCCAGACAGAGGAGTAGAAGCGCAGATTTTATTTCTAAGTGTAATAGAGGGACTCCTGATTCACATTTACAGGAAGTGAGTTGTGACTGCCATGATCAGGACTAGAGGGGCCCTGCCTCCAGCCGGGTGGAGGAAAGGGATAACCGGGCTTACTGGACTGTGTGGATCCGGTGGCCTGGCATGTCCGACCCACAGGAGTATAAAGCTTTAGTGGACACCGGCGCACAGTGCACCTTAATGCCATCAAACTATATAGGGGCAGAACCCATCAGCATTGCTGGAGTGACAGGGGGATCCCAAGAGCTAACTGTATTGGAGGCCGAAGTAAGCCTAACTGGGAATGCGTGGCAAAAGCACCCCATTGTGACTGGCCCAAAGGCTCCGTGCATCCTTGGCACAGACTACCTCAGGAGAGGGTATTTCAAGGACCCAAAAGGTTACAAGTGGGCTTTTGGTGTAGCTGCCTTGGAGACGGAGGAAACTGAACAGCTGTCTACCTTGCCTGGTCTCTCAAAGGACCCTTCTGTTGTGGGGTTGCTGAAGGTCGAAGAACAACAGGTGCCAATCGCCACCACAACAGTGCACCGGCGGCAATATCGCACCAACAGAAACTCTCTGATCCCCATCCATAAACTCATTCACCAACTGAGGAGCCAAGGAGTCATCAGTAAGACCCACTCACCCTTTAACAGTCCCATATGGCCAGTGCGGAAGTCTAATGGAGAGTGGAGGCTAACAGTAGACTATAATGGCCTGAATGAAGTCACTCCACTGTTGAGTGCTGCTGTGCCAAACATGCTAGAACTTCAATACGAACTGGAGTCCAAGGCAGCCAAGTGGTATGCCACAATTGATATTGCTAATGCATTCTTCTCAATCCCTCTGGCAGCAGAATGCAGGCCACAGTTTGCTTTCACATGGAGGGGCGTCCAGTACACCTGGAATCGACTGCCCCAGGGGTGGAAACACAGTCCTACCATTTGCCATGGACTGATTCAGACTGTACTGGAACAGGGAGAAGCTCCAGAACACCTACAATACATTGATGACGTCATTGTGTGGGGCAACACAGCAGAAGAAGTTTTTGAGAAAGGAGAGAAAATAGTCCAAATCCTTCTGAAAGCTGGTTTTGCCATAAAACAAAGTAAGGTGAAGGGACCCGCACGAGAAATCCAGTTCTTAGGAATCAAATGGCAAGATGGTCGTCGTCAGATTCCAATGGATGTGATCAACAAAATAGCAGCCATGTCTCCACCAACTAGCAAAAAGGAAACACAAGCTTTCTTGGGCGTTGTGGGTTTTTGGAGAATGCATATTCCAAATTACAGTCTGATCGTAAGCCCTCTCTATCAAGTGACCCGGAAGAAGAATGATTTGAAATGGAGCCCTGAGCAACGACAAGCCTTTGAACAGATTAAACGAGAAATAGTTCATGCAGTAGCTCTCAGGCCAGTCCGGGCAGGACAAGATGTAAAAAATGTGCTCTACACCACAGCCGGGGAGAATGGCCCTGCCTGGAGCCTCTGGCAGAAAGCACATGGGGAGACCCGGGGTCGACCCCTAGGGTTTTGGAGTCGGGGATACAGAGGGTCCGAAGCCCGCTATACTTCAACTGAAAAAGAGATATTGGCAGCATATGAAGGGGTCTGAGCTGCTTCAGAAGTGGTTGGTACTGAGGCACAGTTGCTCCTGGCACCCCGACTGCCAGTGCTGGGCTGGATGTTCAAAGGAAACATCCCCTCTACACACCATGCAGCTGATGCTACGTGGAGTAAACGGGTTGCACTGATCACCCAGCAGGCTCGAGTAGGAAACCCCAGTCGCCCAGGAATCTTGGAAGTGATTATGGACTGGCCAGAAGGCAAAGATTTTGTATTATCACCAGAGGAGGAGGTGACACGTGCTGAAGAAGCCCCACTGTATAACAAACTGCCAGAAGATGAGAAGCAGTATGCCCTGTTCACTGATGGGTCCTGTCGCCTTGTGGGAAAGCACCGGAGATGGAAGGCTGCTGTATGGAGTCCTACATGACAAGTAGCAGAAACTGCTGAAGGAGAAGGTGAATCGAGCCAGTTTGCAGAGGTAAAGGCCATCCAGCTGGCCTTAGACATTGCTGAACGGGAAAAGTGGCCAGTGCTCTATCTCTGTACTGACTCGTGCATGGTGGCAAATGCCTTGTGGGGCTGGCTACAGCAGTGGAAGCAAAGCAACTGGCAGTGCAGAGGCAAACCCATCTGGGCCGTCACATTGTGGCAAGATATTGCTGCCCGGGTAGAGAAACTGGTTGTAAAGGTACGGCATGTGGATGCCCACGTCCCCAAGAGTTGGGCCACTGAAGAACATCGAAACAACCAGCAGGTAGATCAGGCTGCCAAGATTGAAGTGGCTGAGGTGGATCTGGACTGGCAGCATAAGGGTGAACTATTTCTAGCTCGGTGGGCCCATGACACCTCAGGCCATCAAAGGAGAGATGCAACATACAGGTGGGCTCGTGATCGAGGGGTGGACTTGACCATGGATGGTATTGCACAGGCTATTCACGAATGTGAAACGTGCACTGCAGTCAAGCAAGCGAAGCGGGTAAAGCCTCTGTGGTATGGGGGACGGTGGCTGAAATATAAATATGGGGAGGCCTGGCAAATTGACTATATCACACTCCCACAGACCCGCCAAGGCAAGCGCCATGTTCTCACCGTGGTAGAAGCAACGACCGGCTGGCTGGAAACATATCCTGTCCCCCACACCACTGCCCGGAACACTATCCTGGGTCTTGAGAAACAAGTCCTGTGGCGACATGGCACCCCAGAGAGGATTGAGTCAGACAACGGGACTGACTCATTTCCAAAATAGCCTCATAGACACCTGGGCCAAAGAGCATGGCATTGAGTGAGTGTATCACATCCCCTATCATGCACCAGCCTCTGGGAAAATTGAACGGTACAATGGAGTGTTAAAAACTACACTGAGAGCAATGGGGGGTGGAACATTCAAGCACTGGGATACATATTTAGCAACAGCCACCTAGTTAGTCAACACGAGGGGATCTGCCAATCGAGCTGGCCCTGTCCAGTCAGAAATCCTACATACTGTGGAAGGGGATAGAGTCCCTGTAGTGCACACAAAAAGTATGCTGGGCAAAACAGTCTGGGTTCTTCCTGCCTCCGGCAAAGGCAAACCCATTTGTGGGATTGCTTTTGCTCAAGGACCTGGGTGCACTTGGTGGATGATGCGGGAGGATGGAGAAATCTGATGTGTGCCTCAAGGGGATTTGATTTTGGGCGAAAACAGTCAATGAACTGAATGGCACACTGTGAACTGCTATATAATACTGTGTGTCACCTCTGTGTTGTATCAATGATATCAGAGTACGAGCCTCCCAACCCATGGAAGATCAACTATGAAACCAGCCATGCAGCAGTGATGGAACGATGACTGACTCGGTATGCAGCAACCCAACGCCACACACCATCTCTCCCACCCTGAAAGAGTGATACAACAGATGGAGCCCAGAGTCATGGACTGGGTGAACTCAATGGACATTTTAATGGACATTTTACAGGGAAGGTCCATGAACTAAGGGAAGGATGTCTGTGTATTATGTTAAAGGATGGGAAGGGGAGGTGTGGTGGTTGGTATGGTTGTATTGCATCGTATGGGACCTGGGCATGGTGTAAACGGTATGGAATAAGGGGTGGAGAATGTGCTGGTTTTGGCTGAGAAGGGGTTAAATCTCCTCACTGTGGGGGTCGGCTACCTTTCCAGCTTCCCGCGCTCTGCCACGTGGCGGGGGGGGCTGGGAGGGGCAGGGCGATGGTGGGGGCGGCTGACCCCGACTGGCCAATGGCAGGTTCATTCCATACCATGTGACACCATGACCAGTATATTGAGGGGGGGCAGTGGCAGCGCGGAGGCGGCGCGGCGTTGGGTCGGCGGGCGGCGAGCGGCTGCGGCGTGTGCGGTTCGTTTCAGCGATTCGTTCCCCCTCTCCCCTACCTTCCCCCCTCCCCCGGGGCTTTGCGCCTCTCGTTGTTCTCCTTTACATTGCATTTCTACTGTTGTTTCTTTTAATTTTAATTATTAAACTGTTCTTATCCCAACCCACGAGCGTTACCCTTCTGATGCTCTCCCCCATCTACCGGTGGGGGAGTGAGCGAGCAACTGCGTGGGGCTGAGCTGCCGGCTAAACCACGACACTGACTAAGTGTTTTGACGCTATGGAAGACAAAAAATTACTGTCTTCCATTATTAGGAACAATTTACCAGCTGGTGAGGATTGGGTTCTTAGCTAATGAAACTCATTCATTCCCTGGCAGGATGCTAAGATGGTCAGTGCATGCATGGTGCACTTTCCCTGGGGTGGGAGTGGAAGTAAGAGAAAAAAGAGAAGGTTTTGTGAAGGACATTCTGTCAGTCCCATTTGACTGTAAGTGGGACAGACAGGGCATTGCTCTGTGAAGTCTGATGGAAAACACCTGCAGAGTACTTTGTCACAGAAGTCAATTTGCCTGCCAGTTTTCAAAGAAAAGCAATTTGAATTAAAGCTATCAGGTTTTGTATCTCTTCTGATCTTTCCACTTTACTTTTGCATTTAAGCATGTGCTTGTAAAAGAAAAAGATATCACATGGCAAATTTTAATGTTATCTTAGGAAATAATTCCCCTTTGCATTATTTTCTGTCTATTCTTTTTGCCAATACTTGTATCTAATACCTTTTTCAAAGGTGTTACTTACAGGAAATGCTAAATGTCTAATTCCCATGCTCCCCAAAAGTAGTGGTCCCAATATTTAAAAAAACCAAAACAACAAACATTCCTCCCATTTGGTAAATGAATACTACTGTCTGTACTTCTGGAATAAAAATAATACTGGCAGAAATAAAAAAAAAATAAACCCAGATGACACATGTACCTGCATAGGAGTACAAGGAATAGCCACAAGAAAAAGCATTTATTCTTTAGCTAGGTTTCATTAGGTAAAGATGGTTACAGTCTCTGCGTTAAGTTGGGTAAATGCAAAGGCTGTTGAAATGCTGTCTTCAGGCCCTTTATCAATATATTTTCTAACGTCTAGTAGAGATGGGAAATCCATCATGAGAGGATGGAGGAAAGTCTTTTGGGGGAGGGGAGAGGAAACCTTTTAGAGTTTTTCTTGAAGGTTTCCCTACCTCTTTTTTCCGTAAGAAAGGAAAGATGATTCTGGTACCTAAAATTTCAGTATCTTTTGGCCAGACAGAAATTGACTCTCCAATAGATTTTTGTCAGGAGCTCTTCAAGAATATATCTAAAGGCTTTCACATATCCGTATCTAGGTGTTTTTCGTGTTCTGAGACTAGTCTATATAAATGCGTGTATCTTTTTTTCAGTAACCAAATGTTAAGCAAATATTTGCCACATTTTTCCTATGGAATTTTTATAGGGTTTAAAACATTGGGGCACTGAAAGAAATGTGTGTCTGATATGGCATGAAAATAGCTTTATAAAATCAGGCAGCAGATCTGCATGAGCAGAAAGGGAAGAATCATGTGAATGAGGAAAGAAGCATTGTGAATACTGCCATTTATTGAAATACTTAACATTAGCGTAGGGCTTAGTCAAAGGTAATGTCTAGAAGTATTCTACTATAAATAGAAATGAATTTAAACTGGAATATGTGACTAGAAACATTCTGAGATATGGAAGACTAGAATATGGATCAGTACAATGATGGCTGGGTTTATATCTAGAAATGTGAGCCAGGGTAGGTGATTAAACACAAATGTTACAGAGCTTGGGAGCTGATGGCCAGGTCTGTTCCTACTTTTTAGAATAGCCCTTTTTTCCCATCAGGATACCATGACCTGCTAAATACAGTGACTTCTTCAGTATATCTGAGATCGAAATGCTAACTTTGTAGATGTTCCTTCTCAGTAATATTTGATTAAGAGATTTTTTTTTTCTTGCTTTGTTTTTCTCAGGCTCTAGAAAGCAATTCAATGTCCTTGTTTGATAGTGTTGTCATTAATTTTCAGTTTCTCTTTTTCTAACAAGCTATTATATACACAGTCTTAATGTACAATAGAATAAAAAAACCCTCTTTTTTTTCTTGCTAGAAGGTTGGATATGAAAAATAAGACTAATGGCATTCCAGCCGGGTATGGAATGTTAGTCTATGCTGGGTTAGAGGTCATTATGTAATCTGGTATGCAGCAAAACATGTTAAATTAGAACATGTTAAATTAGAACAGTATTTTCCACCCCTTCCCAAAGGATTTAATTTCTTAAAGCTGTTGCTTTACCTGTTAAGTCTAGATCATTTAAATGTTATTGCATTTAACAGCAGCCGGTGGAAAAATGCTCATATTATTCTGCTGATACCCTCTGAACCCATTGAAGCAAATTAAGGATGGCACTGATGATCTGTGGTGGTGGTAAAAACCTGCAGAAATTTTTTTCTTATTTGTCCAGGTGTCTGTTTTACATGAATCTATGTAAGATCTGCACAAAATTACACATTAACCTAAGTATGTTTAGGAATCAATCTAACAGTGCTTGTGAGAGGACAGTTTTATTCTGTGTGTTGTTTTAGTGTTTGAAAAGCCGATCCAGTATGCACTGGGCCAGATCCTGATTTCCTGTCTGCTATACAAAAGGCTTGCAGGGAAGTCAGCTTTCCCCCTCACAAGAATATATGGGTGCTGTGGTGGGTTATTGATTTAAGGTAGTAAAGGCAGTTTAAATGCTGGTCCTCAAAAAGCAGCATAAGATCATGGTGTTTCAGTGGCCTAAAAATTGTGGCTTATTAGAAGTCTTAAAGCATCTAAGATCACCGAGCATCTGTGAGAATGCTGAAACTGGAACTGTCCCAGATGGCCCTGATAGCAGCGGTGGGTGAACGAAGGATATCAATGGCACCTCAAACACATTGATCCAATTACACAGAAGCAAGTGAAGTGCAGACGCAGCATAGGTTCTGTGTCTGTAGTCACTAAAAACATTTCAGGGGTTATTTTTGCCCTCTTCATTTTTGAGTCTACCTTTCTGGCGGGGGGATGGTGGAAATTGAACATAAATGTATGAGCCAGATAACCAGACAGAGCGGTGGAAGAAATCTTCTGTATTGGAGTACTCTAGTATGGACTCCTTCCCTTTCAGGGGTTTTGTTTGAACTGACATACATCTGTCTGGAAAAAACAGGATTATGCTATTATATCAACACTACTGAATGCACCATAACACCTGAGGATATTTGTATCAAGTTGGACAATGTAAGTGCCTGGATCTATCGGGCAGTCTTGCTATGCCACCCAAGCCTCCAGGGCATTTCACAGAAGTTCTGCAAAAAGAATATTTCCATACCTAGCATACTGACAATTATTTTAATTTGTTTAAATTGGCATAGCCCTGTGGACAGCTTATTTAAAAGCTACACACACTATTATGTGTTCATTCCCTGAAGGTATTTTTACTGCAGGCACATTTGGCATTGAATTAATTATCATTCTAAAACGTACTTTTGGAGTCAGCCTAGTTTAGCTGGATGAAAAAGCTTTGTGTGGAAGAAATGGTGATTAGAGTTTGGGGTCCATAATGGTTTACAAATGTCAGCTCAATTAGTCACTTGTGGAAAGTGGGCCCATTCTCCTGAAATCAACTGAATGGAATCTTTAAATGCTATTAATTGAAACTGCATATAGTTGTTCTTAGCATCAGTAGAAGCTCACAAAAATCTCAAATAGATCTACATGTTCTTTCTGTTCATTGCAGAAGGCTTTGGGGTGGTTTTTTGTTTGTTTGTTTGTTTTCTAAATTAATTCTTCTTTGTTTTATAAATTGATCTTTGGGGGTTTTTAGATTTAGCTGGTATCTTTTTCTTACTGAAAACTATCCTTTCCCAAATTCCTATTAGAGTATGTGGTGTCTCACAACCTTAAACAAGGGCAGTAGCACCAAAAATCTCTCATGTTGGAGAAGATTCAATGTAAGCAGTGTGATTGAAAGAGAGATATTTCCTCATCTTATGGCCAGGTAGAGTCACATCATTGCTGTGGCTGAGCTCAGATTCAGAAGGGAATCACAGCCTTGGCAGCATGCCTGCAGAAAGCAGTATGAAATAGGAGGCACTCTGTACAGTTTATTTAGGACACACTGGCTGAGGGCTGAAGCAGTTCTCAGCACTACATGCATTTTTTTCCTGTATAGAGAAGTGTCTGTCTCTGCTGTTTCAGTATACGGACCTGGAATGGTCAGACATGAATTCAAGAATGGGATGACAAGGCATCAGGTTGTGTTGGCTTTAACTGCCATGGAATTGCACGTTCATAGGAAATCCATGCTAACCAGTTTTTCTTTTTTAGTTGAGGATTCCTGGTTTATAACTTTGTAATCTCTGAGTAAAAATTTCTTTCTTAAAAATTTCTTTCGTAGAGAGCTTCTAAATGTAATGCTGCATTGGTTCAGTTCCCCTGGGTGCAGTTTTGTAGTTGAAAATTTGACTTTGATTCTCCTGATCAGCTTCAGAATCTGTAAAGTGAAACAAGGTTAACATTTAAAATGGAACATAAACACATTGTAAAAAGCAGCCCAAGAAAGTTGTGTGTTTGGTAAATCTTGAGTTGGACTCCCATCATGCTCTAGGCATCTCTATCCTGTCCCACCATGGAAATGTCAGATACAGTTGGAATAAATGTTTTGTTGAATGGTCCTCAAACTCATACTTCCATCTGTGGCAATGGTACTGATATCAGGGTGGTGAACTGGGATGAAATGGCTTTAGAAATGAGGGGTGCCAAAAATAAGCCTGGAATTTCTTGCTTTCGTTTCTGTCCCTTCTTATTTTATTTGTAAGAGAAAATACAGCTGGTTTTAACTTCCAGGACAAGATGAATCAATGGACCCTGTGAAAGTGATAATACCAAAGTTTTCCACATGGTCAGTTCTCAGATACTTGACTGTTAAAACAAACCAGATGAAATAAAATTCTCATGACAATTGAGGTTATGCTAAATAGAACAATGAAAATATCAGCCTAGTATTTGGCAGCAGTCAAAAAAAGTGAAGGAAATGTTAGGGACTACTTAAGGCTTGCTCTGAGTCTAAGAACAAAACAGAACAGACCATGAACAGACCGGTTCATGACTGGCTGAACGTGAGCCAGCAGCATGCTCAGGTGGCCAAGAAGGCCAACAGCATCCTGGCTTGTATCAGCAATAGTGTAGTCAGCAGGAGCAGGGCAGTGATTGTGCCCCTGTACTTGGCACTGGTGAGGCTGCACCTTGAATATTGTGTTCAGTTTTGGGCCCCTCACTACAAGAAGGACATTGAGGTGCTGGAGCGTGTCCAAAGAAGGGGAACAAAGCTGTTGAAGGGTCTAGAGAGCAGGTCTTATAAGTAGAGGTTGAGGGAGCTGGGGTTGTTTAGTCCGGAGAAGAGGAGGCTGAAGGGAGACCTTATTGCTCTCTGCAACTGCCTGAAAGGAGGTTGTAGTGAGGTGAGAGTTGATCTCTTCTCCTAGGTCATTAGTGATAAAACGAGAGGAAACGGCTTCAAGCTGCCCCAGTGGAGGTTTAGACTGGATATTAGGAAAAATTTCTTTACTGAAAGAGTGGTCAGACATTGGAACAGGCTGCCCAGGGAGGTGGTGGAGTCACCATCCCTGGAGGTATTTAAAAGATGTGTAGATGTGGCACTTCAAGGTGTGGTTTAGGAGACATGGTAGTGTTGGGTTGATGGTTGGACTTGATGATCATAGAATCATAGAATCGTTAAGGTTGGAAAAGACCCTTAAGATCATTGAGTCCCACCGCTAACCTATCACTGCCAAGTCCACCACTAAACTATATCCTCAAGCACCACCTCTACCCTTCTTTTAAATACCTCCAGGGATGGAGACTCTACCACCTCCCTGGGCAGCCTATTCCAATGTTTGACAACTCTTTCGGTGAAGAAGTTTTTCCTAATATCCAACCTAAACTTCCCCTGGTGCAGCTTGAGGCCATTTCCTCTCATCCTATTGCTTGTTACTAGGGAGAAGAGTCTGACCCCCACCTCACTACAACCTACTTTCAGGTAGTTGTAGAGAGTGATAAGGTCTCCCCTCAGCCTCCTCTTCTCCAGACTAAACAACCCCAGCTTCCTCAGCCGCTCCTCATAAGACTTGTTCTCTAGACCCTTCACCAGCTTTGTTGCACTTCTTTGGACATGCTCCAGCACCTCAATGTTCTTCTTGTAGTGAGGGGCCCAAAACTGCGCACTGTACTCAAGGTACGGCCTCACCAGTGCCCAGTACAGGGGCACTATCACCTCCCTGCTCCTGCTGACTACACTATTGCTGATACAAGCCAGGATGCTGTTGGCCTTCTTGGCCACCTGAGCACACTGCCGGGTCATGTTCAGCCGGCTGTCAACCGACACCCCCAGGTCCTTTTCCTCCAGGCAGCTCTCCAGCCACTCCTCCCCAAGCTTGTAGCGTTGCATGGCGTTGTTGTGACCCAAGTGCAGAACCCGACCCTTGGCCTTGTTGAATCTCATACCGTTGGCTCTGGCCCAACGATCCAGCCTGTCCAGGTCCCTCTGTAGGGCCTTCCTGCCCTCCAGCAGATCAACACTTCCACCCAACTGGGTGTCATCTGCAAACTTACTGAGGGTGCACTCAATCCCCTTATCCAAATCATCAATGAAGATATTGAACAGGACCAGCCCCAACACTGAGCCCTGGGGAACACCACTCATGACCGGCCACCAACTAGATGGTCCTAGAGGTCTTTTCCAACCTTAATGATTCTATTATTCTGTGATTCTATGATTGGAGAAATGCATGGGTCATCTATGTCTTCAGTGAGTGTGTATCTATGGTTCTTCTCTTCAGAAAGGATTTATTAAAACTGAAAAGAGTTCAGAGAAGTGAATGTGATCGAAATTGTGGAATGGCTTCCAGACATGGTGCTGGTGAGCAAGCTGAGACTCTTCAGCCTAAAGAAAAATATCTGTGACTCAAGGGACATGAAGGACTACAAAATCATGACTGAAATGTGGGTCTTTATTCATGTTCTCCATCTGCTTTCTTTTCTGATATGAGAACTAGGGGCTATCAAAGAAAGGTAATGGAAGCCAGACTCAGAACAGACAAAATAAAATACTTCTTCACACCACAGCTAGTAGATGTATGGAAATACTTATTGAATATTGTGGATTCAAAATGTTAATGTGGGCTCAAGAGACTAGACAGAAATTGAAAGAGATTTCTTGTGGGTTACCAAATGGGCAAACCACAACAGGCCCAGAAGACTTCCTGAATCAAAGAAGGTCAGAGGCTGGAAGGAAGAGAAATATTAAGGGAAGTGTCATATGATTGTTCTTACTTTTTCCTGGATATCCGCTGTGGTCCCTGTTGGGGAAAGAATACTAAGCCAAATGGATGCTTGGTCTGAATCAATACAGTCATTCTTATTTTCACAAACTATTTATTGTGTGATGTTGTTTAGGAAGACTAATAGTGGTGAAGGTCCATAGAAATAGCTGAATGTTTTCAGTCATGCTTGGAATACTTCAAAACAATGCAGTATTTACGTGTTTTTTTTTTCAGTAGTGTAAATGGAAGAAGAGAAACTTCATGAAGGCAGAAGGGGAACTTCATGAAATTCAACAAAAGCAAGTATGAGGTCCTACACCTGGGAAGGAACAACCCCATGCACTGGTACATGTTGGGGGCTGACCTACTGGAAAGCAGCTCTGCTGAGAAGGACCTGGGAGTGCTGGTGGACAGCAAGCTGACCATGAGCCAGCACTGTGCCCTTGTGGCCAAGAAGGCCAACGGTATCCTGGGGTGCATTAAAAGGAGTGTGGCCAGCAGGTCGAGGGAGGTCATCCTCCCCTCTACTCTGCCCTAGTGAGACCACATCTGGAGTGCTGTGTCCAGTTCTGGGCTCCCCAGTTTAAGAAGGACGTGGAACTGCTTGAGCAAGTCCAGCAGAGAGCTACCAAGATGATCAGGGGACTGGAACATCTCCCTTATGAGGAAAGGCTGAGAGACTTGGGTTTCTTCAGTCGGGAGAAGAGAAGACTGAGGGGGGATCTCATCAGTACTTACAAATATCTAGAGGGTGGGTGCCAAGAGGATGGGGCCAGACTCTTTTCAGTAGTGCCCAAGGACAGGACAAGGGGCAACGGGCACAAGTTGGAACACAGGACGTTCCAGCTAAACAGGAGGAAAACCCCTTCCCTGTGCGGGTGCCAGAGCAGGGGCACAGGCTGCCCAGGGAGGCTGTGGGGTCCCTTCCCTGGAGACATTCACACCCCGCCTGGACGCGTTCCTGTGCCCCCTGCTCTGGGTGTGCCTGCTCAGGCAGGGGGGTTGGACAAGGTGATCTCCAGAGGTCCCTTCCAACCCCTACCATTCTGTGATTTTGTGGAAATATAAGAGTTTGGAGAAACTAAGTAAATGAAGAATATACTTTCTGGGTGGGATGTTAGAATAATGGAAATACTCTTTGCTCTTTGTGTCACTGCATTTAAAATCTTTTTAAGCGCCTGAGTATTTCTGAATTAATTATGATTAGAGCTGGTTTATATTAGTCATCAAATCAGATAACCTTTTATGGGAAATAATGTGTTTAGTTGTATATCTAGTTTGAAAATGTGCATTAAATTGTAGATAAATTTGAGCTCCCAAGGAATTTATCAGAGAGATCTGAAATACAAACTCCTAAAAATATACTTTTGTAAATGTTAAAAATTGCAAATAACAAGGAACTGTTGTGAAATAGCCTTGATAGCTTAGTAGAGCAGCATGTATTTGAATCACCTATACCTGAGTCTGTGTTATGGTCTTCTAAACTTTAAAAAAAAAACCCAAAATCTCACAAACAAGAAACCTGAAAACTAACTATGTCTTATTTCTCCCGTAGTGTGAGGCTTTACATTTATCATAAAAAATAGGAATTCCAGGCAAGCGACTGGTCACATAATATGTAACAATGAACATTGCTCCAGAATTATTTGCTGTCTTAAAAAGGTCATTACAGGCACTGTACTGGAGACAAAGAATTCTAGGATTTAGCAACTAAATTGGGGAAAAGATATATTCTAGGAAAGGTTATCAAAACAACCTTTTTTTCTAAATAAAAAGGAGTTCCAGCTTCTGCAAATAATGACAACAATAGATTGTGCTTGATGATTTTTAAAAATTTTTTTTTTAAACAAATGAGATTATGGCTTCAAACCCGAGAGAGGTGTGCTGCTGTGCAGCTCTACTTAGTGGGGTGGTTGAGAATGTTACCAATGTTGCATCACCAAACACATACCACTTGGAATTTTCAAGTGGCCCCTACATTTATCATGAAATACTACATTGTCAAACCCTTTATTAAATATATATATATATACACACACGTATATTTTTATATGTGTGTCCCCATCTGTTACTTTTGCCTGAGTTGGTATATTCAGTGAAAACCAGAAAGACCTTGGCGCACAATAAGCAGCCATAGTCTGAATGTTGGATTGGCAAAAGGAAGATGGAGCCTAGCCTCAGCTTCCTGCTGTATGTAAGACTGGATTTTATATGTTCTCAGGCATATAGATACCTAGGCAACTGCATATCACTCACTTGAGCAAGAGCAGGGACGGTCAAGTCAGAGTAGTATTTATTTAATGATTTCTTTTCCTCTCTTGTTGGAAGTTTTACACTGCAAACTGTCTTTCTGTAAAAATGATCCATGCTACTATGTTGTGCATGAATCTGTAAAATGTGCACCCACCTGCAGCTAGAATGTGACCAGAATTCGCTGTAGTAATTCTTCTGTGAGTTGGGCAGTATTCGTGTACTTTCGTTATAAATTCTTCAGGAAACATTTCCCCATCCTTCCTTGTCCCCAGTAGTTGTCACTTGTGCATGTAAATTTACAATTTATTCACTTTCCACTGAGAAACTTCAGAGATAGGTACTTGATTCTCTGAGAATGTAGGAGGATACAATACAAAGATCTAACTTGCCAAGGCTTTGAGTGAGGTATGATTCCAGAGTGCTCTTGAAGTCCCTTGAAACCAGAATATTTTTGTGATCAAGGATTGCCTTTAATCCGTGAATGAGAGTCTGTAAGATGCAAGTTGGTAAGGTCTGGGTTTATTGAAGACCTCAAACCTGTCTATAAAATAGGAGTCCAGAAGCCTTTGTAGGTATCAGTTTCCTTTCTCTGGAGTCTACTGCATCAGAACTAAATTCTAATTCACAGGAAATGGGAATAATTTGAGTATGTGAGGAGTAAATCCTGGGAACTCCAGTGTATTGCCTAACTCACCCATTTCTAACATTTTCATGGCATGATCAGGGCTGGAGGTACTTGTACTATAGACTTGCAGCCTATTGTACGCTTTAGAAGATAGGTGCCTAGGAACAGCCTCTTAGAAAGCTGCCTGAATACAGGTGGTTGCGCTGATGAGCACATGCATCCAGGCAGTGGGATCCTGAGCTTGGTGCTTTCCACTTAAGGAAAACTGAGTTTGTAGATAGTGAGACGGTAGCCAATCACCACATTACTGGGTAGGGGCTTTCAGCCCTCTGCAGAAGTTGCATGATTGTGAAGAAAGAGAAAATAGTTGCAGGTATCTTGAGATAGGAGAAGAGTCAGAACATTGAGGATACCATAGCTGAAAAGCCCTTTACCACAAACTTCATGTCTAGGGCTTGTTACTCTATTATACAGCAGCAAGGGATATAGTAGGTTAGATGTAAACAGTGTCAAGTGCATAAACATGAACCCCAAGTTGTTTATCAGAAATCCCAAGATCATTGCTCTCAACTGTATTTGTGGTCCCAGGAACCCTGCATTTACCTTAAAAATCAGCTTTTCTCTTAATGTGCTAATAGTATCAAGGTTCATAAGTCCAACAACCGGAAATTCGGACTTAGCAAAGTCAGAATAGCAAGTGGGAAGGGTGTCAGCTGGGATAATATAGCCTGATACTTTGAAGTCTAAGTATTAGTTTTAGACTTGTGAGTAATTCTACCCATTTGCTTTATATGTCAAAACACTCAATTTTCTATGCCTGTTGCAGGTTGTTAACTTTTGAGGGAGTGTTCTGTGCTTCTCAACTGGCTATATCGTTAGTCATAGACTTCCCTCTTTATGGCTGGAGTTCTGTTTTGACCTACCAGTAGATGCAGGGTTTGTGGATCTTTTTTTATTTTTTTTTACCCTTTTCAGTTTTGCTTTTGTTATGCTTTATTTTGTTACCAGCCACTGTTGGCTCTTCTCAATCTCAAGGAGGAGAGCTAAAGTTACACTTTCTTTGCATGTACAGTTACTAAACTGCCACATTACGTTCTATTTCTGCTCCAAGATCAATATGTGAAGTGATTGAGACATTCCCGAGTGAAATCTGGAATAAGCTGTTTTGTGGTTTTGGCAAAATTTCAACAATGTGTCCTACACAACATTAAATGGATATATAGACAGTCTAATAATGTATGACTAGGTTAAATGTTAAAAAACTCAACACCAAAACAAAACAAAAGAACCCCAAAACCTCAGAAACTGTCTTCTCAACCACTCAAATTTTGAAGCTGAGTACACTGACATTTTAGCAAAGAAACCCCTGGCAGATCACTTGGATCTCTTTGTTTGATGGAGACTTTATGGTCAGCTGAGTTTATTTGTCAGTATACAAAATGTATTCAAACACTACAGTCAGATGAGTTTGCTTGTGTTTGAATGAGAATGTTTTTTTGTCTCTTCAGCCATTTGGTGGCTTTTCACTATTATGACTAGAAGTGAAAATAAAACTCTGTTTTCTTATCTGATGGCACAGACCTTTTCATCATACCTTAATTTGTCTCCCGAGTCTAAATTTCATTCACAGCTAGCATGTTCAATTTAGCCTTGGGCTGAACCATCTACTTTTTTTTTTTTAATAACTGCTATCAATTCTACCTAAAATGCCCTCATATGTATCATTATGTTGTGACTTGGCTTTTCCCTTTCACTTGCTCTTGAAAGTTATCTTTCAGCTGAGGCTTGGGACCTCTGCCTGTCATTGCCCTCCTGAAAAGATCATCTTTGGTTCACTAGCAACTGATGCCTTATCATGATAATTCAGTCATTTCATTACAGGTTTAAAAAACAAAAACAAAACAAAAACCCAACAAAAACCCATTTAAAAGAACCCCTAAAACCCAAAGAATTTTCTCTTCTGTCTAATTTTCTCATTGGAATAATACAGATAATTAGAGACACTCTAGGTGATGTTAATGCAGGCAGCTACTTGGCTTTATTTTCTCCTTTTATTCAAAAGTATTACACATTATTATTAAGGCAGAAAAAAAATCCTGAAGTAAAACAATTAAAATGCTATTTAAATGAAGCAATACTTTTGAGAGTTAGGAATTGTACTGAGCAGCTTGTTGTGCTGTAACTAGCCAAACTGAATTCAGTGAGAAGACTTTCATGTAGTATACAGTCTAAGTAATCGTATTGTAGCACCACACTTTCAGAACAAACTTTGGAAAATGAAGGTTTAAAGTTAAGTTTCATATAAACGTAATACTTCTGCCTCTCCTTAGCCATATCAGCAGTGGACAGCAGAAATGCAGCTGCAATTGTAAGCCGCACTTGCAGCTTTAAGAATGCTTACCTTAAAAGGATTTAATCATCCTAGAACTGGCTCTTCATTACAGTGAACTTGCTTTACGAGAAATGCTTTCACACAGCCAGGACTGCACTGTGCAGAGTCTGTGAGCCAAGGCAGCGCTGTCCTGGACTGATGTCCACATAACGCAGTGCAGCATCCACACAGTGTGGGAAAGCAGACTGAGGCGAGACCAGGGTGTGAAGTACATGCAGAGCAAACAGATTCCCTATGTAAAGACTGGAGTTTTGCATTTTGACCTATGCTGTGTCCTAGTTTCTGTTCCATGCGAGTCAAATGATAAGTCTTCAGGCTGTAGCATCTCAAGAAAGACAAAGGAAAAGAAAGGCTAGGCTCTCACAGCTTGCTGCAGGGAAAGATTGAAATTCAGTTTCATCCTTTAGCTAAGGGGACCTGAATACCCATGACAGTCTGTGAGAAGAATATTTGAACCACCAGGGCTTACAGTATTAGAACTGAAGTTTCTCTCAGTCCATCTTTTGGAGATGTTCCATTGTCAGTGTTTTTATTTGAATTAACACTGCACATATGGTCTAGGTTAGATACTCACCTGGGTTGTTGTAGCAGTGAATATGTGAGATGAAAGTTGACCTCTGTTAAGGAAGAGTTTGAAAGCCCTTCCTATGCGCTGCTTCAAACCACTGTAAATTATAACTCTTCTGTGATACATAGAACTATTTGTCCTCTTGGTTACCATTGCCACAAAAAGCAATGCTATGCTGCACCTGTGTGGATCTAATTTCCCCCAAAACTGTGTCTAGGTAGTAACTGGGGAAGCAACTGCCCCCCCAGCTGCTGTCACAGGCACATTTTTGCCAGTGCTGACAGAGTAGGGGGAGAGGTTTGCAGTGAGTGCTAATTGTGCTAAATAGAGGTTCCTCGAATGGGCTTCTGGGAGCTCTGCACAAATATCTTGATGAAAGATATCCCTTGAAAGAGGAAGGAAATTAATTCAGGGCTCCTATATTCATTCTCAAGTATCTTTTCAAAGAACCAAAACTATCTAGCAAACTGAAAATCTTATTAAGAGTAGAGATGACTGAAAAGATATGTTTTGGTGTGTTTATTAAATAATAATTAAAAAAACCTAACCATGAATGTTACAAGTAGACACGTGTTGCTATTTTTTCATCCTTGCTTAGATGATTCTCTAAGTCCTTGTACTTACTGACTTAAAACTGAATTACTATGTGGAGAATCTTGTATGCCTTTATGTCAGCTGTCCTCAGTCTTCCTCTGTCATCTGAATGCTTGTGGGAACAAAAAATCAGAGGGATGAAATAGCAGCAGAGACAAGTTTGCTGAGGTATCCAAATGTGCGTGCATGCAGAATCCTTCTCCATTTCCTTTGCACGCTGCTCAATGTCATCTTTAAATGCTGAAAGTTTCTCCATAAGTATAGCACTTCTGAATCACCACAGGTGGATCGTGTCTGTCGTCCTTCCTGATAATCACGGTGATGGAAAACAGTGTATGTACTGGGGGCAGGGAGTTAGGGTACGTGTGACGCACTAAGAAAAACAGTAGTTTTGTGGCATCTTGACAGAAGAAGAAAACAAACCAATTTCATATTTGCCAATTGAGAATTATAGACTTGGTCAGGAATAATATAAGTATCACGTTTTTAATTTGCAGTGTTTTCAGATTTTCTTTATTTTTTTTTTCCTGCCAAAGAAAGAGAATTCTAGGCAAACACTGGAGGACATGTAAGAGAATTACACTCTTAATATTATAGTGCTCATTATTTTAATTAATGGCTGCAAGAAGTTTCTCTAAGACAATTTTTTAAACTTCCTGAAATGATCGTTAATATTTGATGAGAGCAAGAATACTATCTCCTCAAGTAATGAATTGGTGTGTTATGAAACCATGTGTCTGCCACACTTCTTGGGCAAAATGTGTTCTTTTCTTTGACTCACACTGCTCCCGAATGACTGTAACCTCTATTTAAAGCTATGTTTTCTACCTGCACAGTACTAAGCTATTACTATTTTTTACCACTCCACACCTTTTTGAAGTGGAAGCTGTCTGGTTTAAAACATCCCCTAATTTTGAAAAGTTGATGTTGTTACGCATGTGTGTAACAACATGCATGTGTGTTCTAGAATAACTTGGGGTATGAGCCTGGAAGGTTGAGCCAGACACCTGATGTACCAGAATACTGCAGTAGGCAGCTGCCTTGTGTGGATCAGCTAGGGACAAGACAAAGATCTGCTTGGCTGACTTAGTTACCAAGCACAAATCCTTTGAAGATACTAGTCCTTTAGCTGTGCATGTTGAATCCTTGCAGTATGTGCTAGCTATTGCATTCGTAACCAAGTTAGTTTATATAGAATTATGAAAATATATGGGCTCATTAAGAAGCTCACCTGCAAGTGACGTGGGTTTGTTTGCTTTTGTGTGTTGCACTAGTTTGAGTGTCCTGTGAAAAAAACAACCAAAACAAAACAAACAAAAAAAACCACAAAAATCTTGCAGTGACCATATTCTGCTGCCTCTTTTCACTCTTCAGGTGGGTTTTCTTTAGTTTTCTGTCTTTTTTTTTAACTTTTCATATTGCTCAGATGATACTGTAGAGAGGTCTTCAGTCTTTCAGTCCTCCAGTATCTGCTTCAGTGTTTCACCTTTGTTAGATACTCCATTGCCTGCCTTATTGACTATTCCCTTCTCTTTATTCTTTGTTACCTGTTGGACCAGGTTTCTTAGCACCCTTTCTCTGGTTTTCTTCCCTTTTCTTTAATGCATAATTCATTTTCTGTTAAAAAAAAAAAAGACAAAAGAAATCCATGAAATAAACAAGCATTTTGTTGGTGGATTAGGCAGTATACTGTCTTGCACAAAACCTATAAAGAGAATAGCTGATTTCAGTGATCATATGTGGTAGGAAATGCAGGCGTGGACCCAGGTCGTAAAGCCTTCCTTCAACATTGGCAGCTGAATTTTGCCTTTAAGGGATGGTGAAGAAAAAAAAACATAAAGTATGCATACTCTTAATATGTTATTAGTTGACCAAGAGAAATATCCATGCCCCAAATTATCAGTTGAGAAAAGCAATCAGGTTCTTTTCAGATTTAAGGTGGTATCTGGGTACCCAATGTAGAGAACCTTGAAAAGGTATCCAGTTCAGAAGATTAATCAGTCCAGTTAAGTTGGCCATCCAAATTCTGTGCTACCCAGAATCAGTAACTGTTTTCAAAGGAAATATGAGTACACTTTGCTGTTTTCAGTATTTACTATTCATGCAGGTCTTTCAAAATAAACCTTCATTTTCAATTAGTTCAATTAAGGTTCACAAGGCAAAAATAAAAAAGATATTTATTGTTGTCCTGTTTTAAAAACAAGATTTCTTTGTATAAACCACACAAGTAATGACTGTACCAGATAAAAGGCATGAATTTCAGAATACCTGAAAATTATGGCAAGAATGATCTTTAATAATTCCACAAGTTATTTTTAACTAATAAGTTATGGTTGTTTTTTTGTTACTGCATTGGTCTCAGTGGACATAATTAATAGTGAAGTTGTTTTTCATTTTTAACAAGAATATTTTCTAGTGCCCCTGAAAGTGCGGGCATTTTTTCTAATTAATAATTCTCTGTGTTAAAAAAAAATTAAAATACAATAATCGCCATATTCTTTGTATGACTGGAAGGCAGCTGCTAAGCATACTGTGAAGTCATATCTCAAAAACACAATTCTGAATGAAATTCTAAGCTGGTATAAACAGGCATAACTTCATTAAGTTCAGAGGAATTATGTTTGCCTGCTGTAGTCTTGAAATGGCCTTTATTATCATTCAAGATATTAAACATAGCAGCAAGTCACTGACTTTCTTGCTTTCGAAAAGCTTTTATAGCTTTTGAATGTACTGCAAACAAGAGTGGGGTAGATTGTCAATTTAAAATGATCTAATGGTACCATTTCAACAGAGGTGTGTTATTAAGCAACGCAAAGCATCTTTGAGGCTATGGAACTAACTCTGGAGTCATCTGTGTCTTTTGTTGTGTGACATGATGCAACTAATATAGAGATTCATTTTGCTAATTATGTGAATAAAGGAAGTGTGGTGTGGGAGACAAAAGAATATTTCTCTTTCATTTAAATCTATCACTAACAGAGGTTCCTTTAGGAATGTAGTTCTCTCAGCACTTCAGAAAGAACTGTTTGTTCTCACTGGTGATTTGAGAAGCCAGGTAAGATAAAAACAATACCTTATCCATTAAGGAATAAATCTTCCCCCTCCCCCTGCCCCATCCCTTTCTAAGGGTGTAGATTTATGCTGTTGGTGTGCAAATCAATAACTGGTTACCAAGTGGTCCTTGCTTGATGTGATTTTACTTATCTTTTGCAATACGTTTTGGTTTTTTTTTTGCGGGGGGAGGGTGGCGGAAGGGCGGTTGGAACATTTTGGGGAGGAGAAATAAAGTCTTTGTCTTGCCCTGTTCCATTACCTATTTAGAATGAAACTCATGACTGATTTTTTTTTTCTCAAATTCCTTGGTGTTGAATGTTTCCTGTTCTACATGCCTGAGGTGTTACAGGTGTTGTTACCTGGTCTGATGACTGTCTTAAGTTCTGGAACCACACTGAGCTAACAGAAATCTCATGGAAGACTTGGACAGGTTCACTCTCTGGTCTCTTGAGGCTGTATATTTGCCATGCTACAATCACAGATGGAAAAGTACTAGCTGTTCTGGAAAGCTTGTCTCTGTGATAGTGTCAGCTGAGTCTAGAAATGGCAGCTTCAGTAGCCCCAAAAGAGGCTGTAATTGAGTGGTTTCCAGCCTAATGTGACAGGCTTAAGAGATGAAAAGCCTGATGCATTTTGAACAAATCTTTGTGAGAACTATCAGACTGACTGGTTACTTGAACCTAATGGTATTCAAACCCCTGGCAGTTCTCCCAGCATCGGTGTCCAACGTACTGTACAGGCAGTCTTCCCTCTTCTCTTTGTACCACTGCAGTAGGGCATGATAAATTTCATGCTGCTGTCATTTTAAACAGATGTGAATTTTATGTAATTGTCCATGTTATCAGTTGATACCATAACAGCCTCATGCATAGTCTGTTAACTGTAGTCTCTCCATTGACTGTAATGGATTTTTGATCAGACACAACAAAATAAAGAAGGCAGAGAGATGAGCGGAAAAAACAAAACATGAAAAGCAAGTGAGTCTAAAGGTAGCAGAAGAGCCTCTGATGAGGTCTGAGTGTTGAACCATAGAAAACCCTCACTGAGTATCCTGTGTGGGTTCACAACTGAAAAATATTTACCGAGTACATTTAACCAAATGGATTTAAGTATACATAATCCATTTAAAAAACATTTACAACTATTGGGTAAATTGAGCTCATTGTTTGTATGGTTGTGTCTGAAGTCAAACTGTAATCATGTGTAAACTGTGAGCAACCATGTGCAGTTCATACGCAATTATTTACAAACTGGTTTTGTGAAATCCAGTTGTATTACCAGTGATAATGAACTTCAATATGTAAAAGTTTTAACATCTTTAAAATGCTTCAGTGCCTTTCTTCCTATTTTAAGCCCTTCTGAATTTAAAAATATATTAACATATACTACACATTTCAGGATTACCTTTCATTTAGTGATGACGTTCATGCCACAAAATACAGTGCCTTGCCATAACCTGCTATTTCCATGCATCCTTGATCACTTCAATTCCAGCTCAAATCTGGAGTTTGTATTGTAATTCAGAGTAGCAACTCTGTGGGCTGACAATGCAGGGAGAGAAGCGTTAAGCTATACTACTTTCTTTTCAAGGCTGCTAAAATGTGTTTATTGTTTGCCTCCTTACCAATCCATAAGCTTTTGAACCTTGAACAGTAAGTCAGCATAGCTTTGCAGGTGGTGAGAAATGAAAAATATCATTAATGTTATCTCTTTTAAAATTCCTCTTTCTAGTTTCTCTGGGAATCAAGTCAGAAAAACTTCATGAAGTTGTGAAGCCATGTGGAAGTTTCATTAATATACTTTTGAGAGGACCTCATTTGTCTCCACTTCACTGCTTGCACATAAGTGCTTAAAACTTTTATGCCAAATCACCCCACTAATGTGTCTCCAGCCCATAAACATATAACTGTGCTCTGTGATGGGGCTTCTTTACCATAGTTTCCCAGTGCCTCATAAAAAAAAAGAGCAAAATTCACAGCCTTAGCCTTATGTCACAATATCATAGTTTTCACTGACATTTTGTGTACTATAGATCAGAATGTGGTAGGCAGGCGTTGCAGTCATAATTTTGGAAAGGAAGCTTCGACAGGCATAAATCCTGAGGTTCCTTGAGACTCTGTCTTCTGTAAGCTCCTGAAGCTAGGTTAATGAGCTAGCTTTTTTCGTTCCTCACAACCACCTCTGCTGTAGCAAACAGCCCAAAGAAGATGTAAGCGAATAAGCAATTTTTTTCCCAACAAGAATCAACCAGCTGCCAGGTTCTACAAAGAACTGTTTTCCCTGTCCTAGGAATAACCACCTCCAGTAAGACAACTAGCAGAAAAGATCCTGGGGACCAGGAGAGGAAGAGGGGAAAAATATAGGCTAAAGCAGAGTCTGAGAAAATGCTGGTAAAAGTTACAGGATAAAAGGAAGCCAAATCCATCCTGTTAATATACTTAGAAGATAAAGCTATTCCTAGTCTGAACTTCCTAATTTAAATAGTAGTTGTTTCTTTCCTTTCATGAGTGTATAAGTTCATTCAGATTCTTCCTGAAAAAATTTTGTATGATCTGTCTTCAAAGAAAAATGTCACAGGACAATAGTCTGCTGCTAGGGGAAAAATGTCAAGGTGAAGCCTGGCCATATATCATCTCTAACGCTGAGGCACAAGGATTTCAAGGGGGAAGGTATTTATCATGTGATATTGTTCTATTACAATGACTCTATATTTCTGTTCTGCCAAATGATTGATGCATGCTGTGTGTAATCATTCTTTTAGTGCACTAGTATGTCAATTGTTCACTGTAGCGTTATTAAACAGCTGCATTCAGATCGACTGCAACAAAAGGCTCATGTTGGTTTCAGCCAATCTGGAAACAGCACATAGGCTCTCTATTTATTCATTAACAGACAGTACAAAAATGCTAGATTATCCATCACACTACTGAGCAGCTTTCTTAAAAGCTTGTAATAAAGATTATTTGACAACATGGATGGGCAGCTTGTGTGAAACATAGAAAACAATGTACATGAAGTAACTGCAATATATGTGTATCTTGAGCTTCATTGGAAGAAGTATAGGGACTGTTTCAGAGTGTATTATCTACCCAGGCCACTGTCAATAGTTGTGTTCCAGCCCTGCCTCTCCTCTGGGCAGAACACAGGACAATTCTGGTCCCAAAAGTCACATTAGTAGATCAGTATGACGCATGTGAAGCAGCATTTATTGTCACAGTCATGTGCTAATGTATTTCACTGGTAGTTTTGGTTGTGGTTTTGTTTTGTTTTGTTTTGTTTTTAAGGCTTATATCCTGCTGATTAGAAGCAAAGGTGGAGCTAGCACTGAACTGCCTACATCTCACAGGGGCACCTGGTAGCTGGAGAGTGTGAGGGTGTACTCCTAGTCAGTCTATGTAAATTCTCCGTGATGTCAATAATGATGATCATGTAAATAACCCAATAAGCTACTTACATAAATAAGCTTTCCTTCATCATGAAGTAGGAAAAAATATAGCAAAAGAGAAGAACTTGTGTAAACCTCATTTTTTTTTAAAAGATAAGCTTTTTTTATAAAGAACAAACATGATGAAGTGAGTACATTCATTCATGTCTTTCAGTGTTTGTGGAAATACTTACTAGTCAAAGATCTATTTGCAAACTAGAGTTTGTACTGAACTTCTGTCATGTTTTTGCTAGTACCATAACTTTGGAAACAAAGTACTCATTGATATTAATGATTTAAAATTAATGTTAATTAATGTCAAAATTTCGTAATACACAGGTGTTTTCATGAATATATGAGAGACTATGTACATATGATTAAGATTCTTGTGGTTAGATTGGGATCAACTGCATACAGTTGTACAAATACCTACACTTCCTGGTTTTAATTTGCTAAGCTATAACTGTACCTAATATTGTGGAACAGGTTTTTTTACAGCTTTAGGTACATTGCTGTGGAAAATCTTGATTTGCGTTTTTTACCTTCCCAAGGTATAGTTGGTTGAGATTTGGGACTTTAGATAAAAATGCTGTCAGCACACTTTTGGGGAATGGTGGAAGAATCATGGAACAAAAATTGCATATGTAATAGACAGTACAGCTGAAAGTTAATCTGAAGGAAAGTGAAGCGGTTTTATTCCCTCCTCCTTTCATCAGCTTCACTGAGTTTTCACTTTGAGCCATATTGTAATTGTTAATTGTTACCCCACAGCACAGGCTTCACTCCTCCAGTGAGCACCTGAGACATTGCTCTCAAGGCATTGCCTGAATGAACAACCTGGCGTGCAATGGGAACACATCCATTGCATCCTTCTTTAAGAAAACAAAGAATGCCTTCCTGTCTGTACGTTAGTGACTTACTTTTTTTGGCTGGTCCTATATATTAGTAGAGTAGTTTAGCTACCACATGCTTTTCTCCTAGCAAATAGTCACCAGAAAAGGAGGCTGGAGAGAGAAGTTTTTCAGGGAACTACCCTGAGGTTCTCAAAACCCACTTAAGCAGGGAGTAAAAGCTAGGGTGAAATGTTTCTTTGCCTTTATTGCCTCCACTGTTGTTCAAGTAAGGATGTGCTACATTTTTGCCATGGGTAAAAAATCGTGCACTGACTACCAGAAAATGGAAATGGGTGTATTTCATTCCATTTAGAAGTGACCTTGCTAGAGAGGGCTTGAAATCTATCAAAATATGCATTTCTATCATACTTAAGAGATACTGCTCTTAAATAATTTGATTGTAATGGAGATAATAACAGGAAAATTATTTGAATCTTTGCTTTTGCAGAGGTATGTTTGACTATTATTCTGCTTTTCTACATCAAGAACTCATTCAAAAGTAATATGTAGAATAGATTGTTCGGGAAACAAGGTCAGTTTTATTTCAACAACATATTCAAACAGCTAAGCTGGTATGACTTCTGTAAATCTGCTCTTTCTGTCCCATTACAAGGAAGGAGATAGTGAACTTAGGTTAGGTTTTCTTGTAGGTAGTGGCTTTTTTTGAAATTACATACACGTTAGTTTTGAAATGTTATACACGTTATTCCTTTATAAAGTTTCAATAACATTTGAAAACCCTTAATCCACCTTCTAATTACATTAATTAGATGCAGTAATTAATGGTAAAAATGGTAAAAATGCATTTTGGACTTTCAGGCTAGAGTGAAAATGCCACGACTCAGAAACTCAAAGTGAAAATCCTATATATATTCTCACTTAGACCTCAGATTTGTTCCAAAAATTTTGATATATTCTCTTTTTACAAGTTAACTTCCTTTGCAGTAAAGAATTATCTGTCTATGAGACTCTTGCTTAATGTGGGATCAAGTGCCTTCTTTCCTGCTGTCACTGTAAAGCATAAACTCTAGATTACATGCAGCTTTGCATTACTGACCTAGCTGCAAGGTGCCACCAAATGGGGGATTGTCTGTTCTTCAGCTTTATCTTTAAACCACATTGTCGTAATCACATGAATTCCCGGTCGGTGGAATCAGGTAAAGATGTGCGCAACTGAAAAACTTTTGCTTTAGGACTAGTTGTCGGTTAGATGTGTGAAGCATAGTTCTGGAAACAGGGACTGTCCTTTTGGCAGCAGGCCACATTTTTAGAAGATGAAGAAATAATGAAATATGTCACTTTATTCTGCCAGAACGTTTCAGAGCAGCTTTGGGTGCAAGTTCACATCCTTCTTGTTTATTTCTCCATTGTTAGTGGAAGGTTTGAAGTGTCATAAAGTAAATGAGTCTCTGGTCTTTGAATCAAGCTGAAGATTTCAGTTAGATATGTTACATAGCTTTGTAGTTTTCATCTTGCTTTTTCATTGACTCATGCAGAGATGTTGAGCCTCTAACTTTCTGGAAGAAGGGTATTCTTGTACTATTGTTCGTTTCCCTATATCTTTGCACAACAGATTTTCAGTCCCACTGGGCTGGCACCAATTGCAAGAATATGTTACTTACATTTATTTTTTGTTTTACCACATGCTCTCTCAGGAATTTTCAAGCTTGCAAGACTATGAAACTATAAAAATGAAAAAGATTGGGAGTTTTAGGCTGCATCAAACATACTTTTCATGGCTTATGCTCTCTGAAAGTCATGCACAATCAGGTTTCAGACAGTGCTCAAATATATCTACAGTCAGTATTATACCATTGACTCCATTATCAGCTGTTACAGTCCCAGGGCTGGGAGAAGGAAACCACATCTTTTTGCTCATGCAGACATCTAAAAATGTTGGCCATTGTGGGGTTTCATTTAAATCGCACCATGGAAGAACAGGCAGCCTAGAAAAATAGATTTGTTTTGTCCATTGGTGAATTACAGTTTTGTCAATTTCTCTGGGAACTTTTGACCCTCTGTTACTGTTGCTCTTGCAAAAAGAGGATGAGTGCTCTAGTGTTGGCATTTTCTAGACCATTACACCAGAAGTCAAGCGAAATGTGGGGAGGAGTAAATCTTGCTTTCCCATTGGAATAGAGTTGATGATTCAGGCTGGAGTTTTCAAACTCAAGAGTTCTTTGTAAGGGACAGGACAGCAGTGATAGGAGTGATAATCTGCATACTTTTAGAGGGATGTTCGCCAGAGCAAGGTCTAACCCTCAGCATCTAAATTGGTTCCTTGGAAAGCATATTTAGATACTCAAAGTCGATCCCCGGTTTTCTCCTGAGTTCCCATTTCCACTAGACTCTATGATATGCTTAGAAGGTTAATAAAACATGTTTTGTATATATTAAAGAGCACATTGGGGATGGCTATTCTAGAGAGTGTGGAAGATGTGTGTAGCGTGGTGGAGCATGCTACTGAGGTGAATCACTTGGGTGAAGCTCACCTCTGCCCTGAGGACAAACACACAACCTGTGTCCACTGCTTAGGCTCTCTGTATTTATACAGAGAATTTCTAAACTGCTCTCCTTCAAAGCTAATCCAGATAGGGCCTCTCTCAGATAGGGCCTCTCTTGTTTAGAAATAAGACCTTGGATCACAGAATCATTGAATGGTTGAGGTAAGAAGAGACCTCTGGAGGTCATCTTTTCCAATGTCCCTGCTCAAGCAGAGTCACCTAGAGCAGGGTGCGCAGGATCAGCCGCCTTCTGAGTGTCTCCAAGCATGGACACTCCACAACCTCCCTGTGTAAGAGAACTGCTTTTCAGACAACACCAGGGCAACCTGTGCCAGTGCTCAGTCACCTTCGCAGTGAAAAAGGAGTTCCTGATGTTCAGGTAGAACCTCCTGTGTTTTAGTTTGTGCCCATTGCCTCTTGTCCTGTCACTGAGCACCACTGGGAAGATCCTGGCTCCATCTTCTTTATGTGCTCCCTTTAGATATCTATATACATTGAAGAGATCCCCCCCAAGCCTTCTCTTCTATAGGCTGAACAGTCTCAGCACTCTCAGCCTTTCCTTATATGAGAGATGCTCCAGTCCCTTAATCACCTTAGTGGCTCTCTGCTGGACTCTCTCCAGTAGCTCTGTATTTCTCTTCTACTGGGGAGCCCAGAACTAGATACTATATTCCCATGTTTAGTTCCCATCTTTAAAGCTGTTGTTTTTCATGTATGTTATGAACACTTTTCTTTTTTTTCCTCAGGCATACAAACATGCAATGTTTTCAGGGAAAAATCTAAACATCCCCGTGGAAAATGGTCAGTGAGCCCACAGCTTCCAAGAAAAACATAAAGTTTTTCTTACGGTGGTTAGGAAACAAAAGTCCAAACTAATTCTAGTTTGAGCACTGAATCTTCACAAATGAGAGCCAGTTTATATAATGGCAAACATCCCAGTTTTTACACAACCTGTACACCTGCTAGAAAGGAATTGTGGACAATTTCGTAAGCATTTGACATTATAACAGATCGGTTTGAATCAATGAAGAACAGTTTTTGCATTTTTCTAGGCATATAGATTGAGCAGAACTATTTATCTCTGAGCAGAACTATTTATCTGTTGCTTTTTGGTCTGAGTACAATAATGCCTTTTCCATCTGATAGGAACTCTTTGAACAGTTGTTCTAACGCTGGGGAAAAAATCCTCTTCAGACTCTCCAGTGGTATCTTCAACAGCCAATAATTAACTTTTTGGAGCGAAAATCATTGTAATGGAATTGACCTTTCCCTGTAGCAATAGGTTCAATCACTTCCATCTGTCAAAATCTCTTTGCAGGATTTTAATTAATGGTGAAAAATGTTTACGTCCCATGTCAATGAGTTATTGAGAATCCCAAACACCTGAGTGCTTCATAATGTTCTGGCAGTACAAAAAAAAATACCCAAACAACCCCAAAACAAACAACAACAAAAAAAAACCACCACCCACCAAAAACCCCCAACAAAACCCAAACCTCCAAGATGAGGACAGATTTCCTGGGGCAAAATCTGGAAAGCAGTAGAACCTCTGTCTTCTCCCAATTGATCTTGAAGCCAGAAAATAATGAAAAATCATCAGTCTTCCTCAGCAGGCTAGGAACTGATGAATCCAGTTTTCCAAAGAGAAGTTTTGCAGCAACATGGCCACATTCTTTCAGAGAGCTGTATGAATTGCATATATATGAAAATAGTTCATACTTTTTCTGCCACCCACATCCTAAAACTGCTAGTGTTAGTAGGTCTAGTAACTGGACTGCTGCCACAGAATTGTAATCACATCTGTCTTCAATAGTCAGCTGCACAGATCCTCCCTGTATCTTGTTGCCTTTTAAACAATGCATGTTTTCTCTGGGGGGAAGTACAAATTCAAGGATAAGTTGCATCTTTCTCTTGAGCAGCCGTCCGGCTGAGCATTAGCTCAGATATATCTTGGCCACAGAGAGTGAGCATTAAAATCATTGCTTGCACACCACGCCTACAGGGCTAGATGGGCATGACAATGCAGGAGGAATCTGCAGTGTACTGAGGACTGCGTGCTTTCACTGTCTCCTCAAAAACTCCAAGCAAGAAAGTTTCTTCTTAAGTTCTTTGCATGTGGCATGTCACATCCATGGACGGTGGAGTGTAAATTCCACAGAGCTGCCTTCAGTGTTTTGCATTTGCTTATTGACATTAAATGGTAAATGCAATCTCTCCCTTGCTTACATTTCTGTTCCTGCAGAGCAGATCCTGTGACTTACGGCTATTTTAATATCAGATGCTGCTGCCCAGCTTTCTGGTATTTCATTATCCTTGTATTTAAGCTAAGACTACTTTGACTTTCGCAGCTGCTTACAAACGTTAGTCAAATAAGAGTTCTTATAGATGCCATCCACACAAGTAGAAATATATTTCCAAGTTCTAGTACTGGAATGAGTCTGAACCCCCACAGTGGCTCAGCAATACCCAGAGGCAGCTATCGCCATATGTACTGAGCATTCTCACCCTGTGAAAGCACAGCAGTTGTAATGTGCTCTGCTTTCAGGTGTGGTTGGTGGTTTCACTTCTTTCTCATTATCCCTGCTAATACCCTCTGTTCTCAACTTCAGGCACGTTACAGCAGGCACAGCCATTGCTGCTAAAAGGTGACTGTGCGCTGCATTTGTATCTCAGTTCATAAAAGTCAAGCTGATAGTGTAACAAGACAGTGAGGACGGTTTAGTTCAGACCCAATTTTAGTTATTGAGCAAATAGCAGTGATGCTGCCAGCCTTCATTACATCGCAGAGACAGATGGTCTGGACTGAGAGACCAGCAATTAATGTACAATGTGTTCTTTGTTGGCACTTACCACAAAGGGATTTTTTTGTGTGTATAAACTGTCTTATTCTTAAAGCTTATTTTGTTTTGTGACTAGTGTCTATATGGAGCTGGAGGGAACTAATTCCATGTAGGCATTAAGTGGAGGAGTCATTCTCTTTCTCTCAGCTTTCATTCAGCCTTGTAATGACTTAACATAATTTTTAAATTTTGAAATACTCTTTGTTATCGTAGTCAAATCTCCTGAATGCATCTTCTGCATTAAAATCCGTTCTTTGCCCGCTAGTATTCCTGTTAAATTAGGAATTTTATAATTCCCATCAGGAAAAAATATTTCTCCTTCCTGCATGATACATAGAAATTTAAGACATTGGAGTGAATGTACACATTTGGTCCAGATGCTTGCCCGAGGGAGAATCACTAAAGTTTTGTACTCCACTGACCAGCTGAGAACTTGACTCATTATATTTTTACATTATTTTTATTCTCCAGTTCTATCACTGGAGCCCTGATTCATTCACTAAATAGAATCCAACATGAAATGAGCCAGATGTATGACTCAAAGCCATACCTTGTTCCTTGACTATGCCTGAACTATTTTCTATCCTGAATGCAAGTGCTTCTGGTTAGAGCTGTATAATTCCAGATAGCATTCCCAAGCCTGCAAATCAAAAGGTGCCAACTTTTCAGGGTTCCTATTAAAGCCAGAATGCCTGTGGATGTGAGTCAATACATGTTTGTCTATTGCTTTTTGCCAGATTTGGGCTATAATTTGAAGCAGAGGTGATGATCTGCGAAACCCATTTCATATTAATACTCCTGCCTCATTTACTTGATAGTATCAATTCTTTCAATGAAGTTGGAAGGTTTTTTAGCTCTGCCTTTGAGGTATTTGGGAACTTATTTGATCAGGATGGAAAGCTTCAGATACTGAGGAGATAAATATGTGAGCATGTAATCAGAATCTGCATCATGAGCAAGAGATGAGATAATGTTCTAGGAATAATATTCTGAGATCACTCCCTTTCCCTCCAACCTTATTTTTTTCTCTTAAAATTGAATTTTATATATGCAGTAGAGAAGGACAGGCAGATAAAAGATTTGACCATAATTATAAGCTATTATAGATAAAAGTCCAGTTTTCCATTCAATAAGGCAAATTTCCCTGGGCAAATTCTTCAATGGCACAGATAGATACCACTTCTTTTATACCACACTTATTTGGCCTGGCTTTTGTATGAAAAACACTGTTAATACAAGTAGGAATTACTCTTTTGTAAACATTTGTTGTGCTGTCCTCAGATTATGTTGTATAGTATTGCACTGGGAATGTTCTTCCTAGTATCAAGCATTTTTCAGCCACAGTTCCTCACTGTCAGTCTATGGCTATCTTTCTGAACTACAACTATTGTTGTATAATAAACAGAGAAATATATTTAGGTACTCATTGTTGGTAGTGCTGCTGATATGGTGGCTTTTTATGACGTTGCTTGTATCTTCTAAGATTTTTATTGGGGGGGGTTGCTTTACATGGGTTTTGTTTTTTTAAATTAACAGCCCAAGAAATTCTCAGCTTTTCTTCTTTTGTATTCTATGGAAAAAGAAATTTGCCTGAGTGCCAGACATACGTTATTATAGTGGTGTTCTTCAGCCCATGTCACGTTGTTCATTGTTTCATGCAAGAGATGCGTATTTGTGCCTAGGAACTGTTTCTGGTATTTTTTTCCCCTCTAGCCCTTTCTCCACAATTGCTTCGTACAAAACTCCAACTCTTAAGCTTCTAAGAAAGCATTTAAATTTCTTTCAGTAATACAATTTTCCACTTACTTCCTCACTTGCTGTCCTGTTTTGTAATAGCCTGAAATAAGAAATAAGAGCAACAGCATGAGAATTACCTAGGTTGAGATGCTCTATTTCAACCAGCAGCATATTCCCTTCATCCCTCCCCCATGCACACAATGAACAATAACCACAGAGCAACAGCTAGTTCTTGGGATACTTACCATGCTCAGAATACAGTTCTCTGTGAACTCTAATGAATTAATCAGTCCTGCAACAATCTCACGTATCAGATGAAATACATTTTCCACATTTTATACATGGAGAAAAAGGAGGCAAAAGAGGCATCAAGTCATAAATCAATCTAGCTGAGCTATCCTCACAGATACCTCACTGAAAGTAAATATTTGTCTTTACTTCTCTTCTACATTATGGAAGTATTTGTGGTTCTGTGCAGCCCGTGGCTTAAAACATAACTTTGGGACTGCAGTAATTTATGGTTGTCTGCAGTGAAGCCCTCTAGGGCTGAGATTATCTACAAGTTCTCAAAGACATCTATTGTGTTTTCTGCATATGGAATAGAAAATATCTGGCCTGGCACTAAACTACATAGGGAGACCTACGCATTTATGAGCAGTAGCTCTATTTTAAAGTATTTTCCTTTATTCCAAAATCCAAAGCCCATGAAAAAAAATTAATTAATTACACTGTACAAACCTCTTAAAATATTTCCTAAGTGAAAAGTTTTATTTTCTATGGAGAATGAGCCCTTTACCTTCATTGGGGCTAGATCCCTTGTACTCGAATGTTCAACAGAGCACAAGGTAGTAAGAAGTAAGTGCCTTTTCCTCTCTAATGACACTTCAGACATTAGTCTGTCTTTAACCTTTTGATCTTCAACCCAAACTACTTGGTGATTTTGATTCTGAATCACAGATTGATTTCAGTGTTTAAAACGTATGGATTTACTTTGTATAAAGGAGTTAGAAATTGTCATTGGAGTGGTTTATTCACAAAAAGCAAAGCAAGATGCCTAATGTAAAGAGATTCCACCTCATTCTCTTGGTAGAATAGGGCTGTTCCCCACATCACGGATCTCTCTTAGATCAGCAGGAACATGCTAAGCCTGATTTGAGTGGATATGATGGGAGAAGCCAAGCTGGGAATGTTAGTAAGCACCTAGTGGTCTGTATATAATGTCAAACCACCAGGTTAATATGGAATGAAGACAAAAGGGACTTTCATGTTAAATTGCCCTTTTCCCCAGGTTTAGCAAGCTTTCAGTGAACAATGAAATAAACTTAAAATGTGTGGATTCTGCTCAGTGTTACATGCTTGTCCTTTTCCCATCCTTTGTAGGCTATTTGCAGTTACTATTTGTTGCTACTCATATTAATTACTGATCACCTCCAGTTACCTGATGTGTTCTCCCAGCACTGTCTGACAAAAATCAAACCCAAACTGGCTTAATGATTTCATATTAGGATTCAAATTCTCTTTTTATGCCTAAGGCAGTCAGCAAAGAACAAGATCTCTCTGGATTATTTGGATGACTGAGAATCACTTTCTCATTACAGACTAATTTACTATGCTGGAATCTCAGTATACTCTGTTTTACTACCACTGCTTTATGTAGTAGTTGGCAGGAGCATTAACTCAGCTGTTGCCACTTGGAGTGTTTGCCTCATTGATAAAGGCAGTAATTCAATGCTAGGAGCAAAGCTAAACTCTGTGCCCTTAAATACTGCAGCCCAAGCATGAGGAGCAGGCTGTGAGTAATCTTCTGTGTGTTTGTATGTAATACAGAAGACAACTGCTGAAGGTCCTGCATGGAGGAGAGGAAGGGCAAACAGCTGGATACACAACCTACAATTTCTTGTGGCACTCATAAGCCATTCCTGAAAAAAAAACCTTATTTTAAATTTCCCAGTATTTAGCATTAAATTTCTGTTTAGTTTGGAGGTAACTAACATTTTTCATAATGTTAGGAATTTCAACTAACTTTTAACATACAGTCTTATTGTCAAAATAGCATTCTGCCTTTTTAGAAGGAAAAAAGGTTGTAGCGTAGCATGTTTAGTTTTATTCAGGTAAAAAATTCAAAGCCGCTCTTTTCTACTCTGTACTTTCACTACCCAAAGACTTAATGTGAGACCGAAACTTGGACGTCTCTGAGTTGGGAAAGAAAATCATGAATGAAAACGGTGTTGAGTCTTCCTTCAAACAAGGAAGTACAACTTTAACATTGATCTAGAGCCCACTTAATAAATAAATAAAATTGGCTTTTTAAAACATTTTAGACCATCATAGTAACATCAGACAGGGTTTTGCAATTGGGGTAAGAGATGGCTTTTTTCTTCAGCTTGGAAGCTATTGCCAACAGAGATGCAGGGACCTTTAGGTCACTATCTCTCTGCTTAATTGGAAAAACGTATATTCCTAACAAGTGTAGTGTAAAGCAGAGCTAATTCTTCCAAACCACAACTTAGCTCCGTTTTATTTTGAATCAAAAAATGTGGTGAGGCTGCCTTAGCCCACCTGGCAGTGAGTAAGTGCTTTCAAGCTCATGCTTGACTGTAGCTTTGTTTTCCCAGTGTGGGCAGTGAGGAAAGCTTCCCTCCCCATCCCCTAGGTGTGGTGCTAACATACCTAGTAAGAAATGATATTCCCATAATTCAGTAACAAAGTAGTTGCTTTGGTCTAGGCTGGTTTAGGTGTATGGGGAGTACAGACGAAGATTGCTGCATCCTTCCCTCACTTGTCTGGATAAGTATAGAAATTCTGTAATATGATCTATTTCATTTTAAGATAATTCCAAACTGAATCTGTCTGAGAAAAGCAAGCTTTCAAAGGCTTTTTTTCTGTCTTTGCGGTTTAGCTTCTGTAGGTTCCCTTTCCCAAAAGCAAAGCTGTGGCAGGTGCAAAAGAAGTAAAGAGGATGAAGAGGCCCTGCATGGGGTGGGACAAGGTAGCCACAAGGATGAGAGTGAGCTTGAAGGTCCTCACGTGGGGGAGAGGATTTGTTTGGCCAGCTATGATACCTACGTCTCTAAAAAAAGTAGGTGCTGAGGAGGAAATCTGGAATGTGACTCCTGATTGTCTAATGTCTGGCAGTGTGACAAAGTGACTGTATTTTCAGATACCTTTTTGAATTCTCACTATGTGCAACACTTGTTTAGCTGTTTTGGAAAGCTGCTAGGCATTGTGGCAGCAGCAAAACCCATCTCATACAATTGTCTGTAGTAATTTCTGCTGATTTGACCGCCAGTTACTTCAAATGACAACTTGAACATGGGGTTTTTTGTTGTTCTATTTTTATGTATTCTGAGAGGAAAAAAAGGATAACATAATGCAAAAATAATTTTTTTTGAGAGACAAGTAATTCACATTTTTAGTAACGGTATACTGATGAATTCTGTAGGGTTACTAACATTAGTGAATATCCTCAAACCTGAAAGATTTTTACAAGCTTGACCACTTAAAAACAGTTGAAATTTTTAACAATGTCTTAAAATGCATGGCCATCAACAAGATAGAGGGCATATCAGGCATGATTTAGTGCTTTTGAAATGTCACATAATGCTGATGCCTTACAACAATGCGAGTGTTTTAATTTCTGTGGCATTTTCAAGAAGTTAACTTTGCAATTTTATTGCAGGATGTAATGTGCAATTGTTAAAACATCATCAAACTGATTGCTTTATTTGATTTAAAATGTCATATTCAGTACGGTGGTTTTCACTCATTAACATTAAACTCAGGGAACCATATGTTAAAACAATCTTGTCAATTGAATGAGTACACTCAGTTAAATAATATGAGCAGAAAAATTGTGAGATTTTCTACTAAGCATTTTTATCTCCATTTTTAAAATCCTCTAAAATTCATTAGGACAAACCTAATCCTGCAAATAGTAAATCATTCTATTTATAGATTGCATGGCATTTTGATATTAAAATGCATAAAAACTGCCAATAGTTTAGAAATGAGGCATCAGCAAAGAGGATTATTGGTCTACCTAAATAATAATACAACCATTAAGAGGATAACATTTTCCAATTGCAATTACATGCCTTAATTTTAAAGAAGCTATCATTTACAATAATTTGGCAGATTCAGTCCATATTTCTTTCACAAATTTATTTCTTCATTATGCCTCAAAACAAATTTATGGTGCATTTATGTTTGTGAAGATAATTTGCTTAGTTTATTGTGAATGGAAATCAGTAATTACATACAATCTCATTTTCTACAGACATAAAGTTAATTCATGGTAGTAATTTTACACAGAATATTAGCCTCTGTTAGTTATTACGAAAATGTTACTGTGGCAAATTCTCTATTATAGTATAAATTCCTTGTACTTGGTGAAAAGGAAATACTGACTTAGTAAATAACACTTAAGTCATTGATTTTGTGATCATTTGGGGTGATTCTAAAGATTTATTAATGATTGGGGGAAAAATCCTTCTCTGGCCCTAAAATCAGAACCTCTTTTGTGAGTGGAGAATGGAAGCTTATTAAAGGAAAAATAAACACTTCAAGAAGTCTAGCAGCATATATGACCAACCAGATGCTGGACGTAAGTCTTTGATGCTGGTGATGAAAGCAATAGATCCAGTTCTCCAAGGAATTTGAATGGAATCCCTTACTTTAGAGATCTAAAAATGGACAAAGCTAAATAAGATGCCTGGAGGCAGTGATTCTATATTAACATTCAAGAAAATTTTTTGTTATAACTAGTCTTTTACATCACATGATGTCTCAGGGTAAACCTTTTGTGACAGGTATTAAAGGAACATATATTAAAAAAAATGAAAAAGAAAACTAAAAAGAGACGTCTTACTTTGCTCATATCCTGCCAATGGATATTTGCCCAGAAGCACGTGTAGTAGTTCAACAGACACCTAAATGTTTTCTTCTGGACATTTGGGTTTACAGTGCATTCCTGTAGTTCTTTGATGGAGATTCCACTTGAGAAGTGAGAAAGAAAAACAAATTCCTTATTTTCTCTCCCACCCCAATAGAAATTTTTGAAACACAAAAATCTTTCAAAGAAGGGGAAAACAACAAAGTAATACTTGACATTTTATTTGCTAGCATTGTAAGAGCTGTATGCGCTGATGGTCTGGCCTTTGAATGTTGTGGTATCCAATGGCGAAACTTTGTTCTGTGGAAGGATACAACTGAGCTGTCATCTCTCCACTTTGTTCTGCTGTACCTTGAAGCAAATATTTAATTAAGGTGCTATGGAAATCATAATTTCCTTAGTTTTGTGAAAGAGTTAAATGGGCATAATTTGCCATTTTGGAACTAACTTCCTTGGGAATTAGATAATACTAAATAATCGTAATCTTTCAAGTATGATGCTACAAGAAAGCTTGTGTACTCCCAGCTGAGCAGAAGGAACACAAATCTGTCATTAGCCTTTATATCACAAAATGTATAAAAATGTTACACACTCTAAAATACCTGCCATCTCATTAGCAGTAAATGAGGTTTGGCAAACTCTGGGTGTTTAGAATAAGACTATTACCGAAGTGTTTATGCCGTTAAGAATGAATTGTGGAATTATTAAAGGGATCTTTGATGTCAAGGACTATTCTAAGTATTGATTAGAATAACTGCTATTGCATAGGATTTATGGAAGTATTTAAACATTTGGACCGAACTTGCATTTAAAATGAAAGCACGGGAGCTCTAGTGGCTTTTGGAAAAGTTGATGTTCAGGTACAGATACAGTTAATGTAATATTTCTGACGTAAAGTAATGCTGTCAAAAATGACAAATTCCAAGGTCAGTAGCTTCCAATGTGAGAGGTTTTTTTTTTCTTTATCTGCACTAGTTTTTAAATATTCAGCGTAAGACTTGCACCTGATTTCAGTATGCCATGTTCTCCTCGCAAAAGTTAGGTAGGAAGGAACCTAATGAAAGAAGCAGTCAGAATAGTATCATTGAAGATGTGTGGCTGAAGGGGCTGAATTTCATAAATTTAAAATGAGAAGGTGGTTAGCTACCCTACTCTGCATTGTCTCAGTTAATCATTAAGACCTGTTTTTCCCCTTACCCTTTCCTTTACCAAAAATGGGGAGGGCAGAGGGGTATTTAGATGAAGGATGTGTTCATAACTGTTAAGCAGCAGTTGAATTCCAGAGTGAATTTGAGACATGTACAATGGAGAGTTCAGTACTGACTAACTTACTGCCAGGCTGCAGCTGTACAAATCGTGTGAGAATTCCATGCATGTGTGTCAAACACGCGTAAAAACCATTCATATTCTGGAAGAAGATATGCACAAAATAATACTTGTAACTTCATATTTAGGCAGATGTTGAAAGGAAAAAAGGCTTCTATTAAGGCTTGGCAAATCCCATGAAGCATCAAAAAATACTGCTTCCTTTAAAGGAAGTTTAAAAAATTGTATGCTATCTTTTTTGGATCGATATGTGGTGAACTCACTTTTGGAAGACCTGAGTTCTATTTTTAGCTTAAAACCTGATCTTTTTCACTTTGAACTGAGATAGTGGGTTTTCTTGGGTTTATTCCTTTCCTGGTCTTGCATTTTTTGTGTATCGAGTATAAGATGGTTTTATGGCAGAGGCAGCCCTGTAATAGGTTCATGCTGTTGCTATCTGACTGACTCATTGATTTTGTTTGGAACTTCTAAGTGCTCCTGAAATACAAATTATTAAGAACAATCATTACATTCTGTATCTGTGCATTCTCTTCCAGTAAGTTCTTAAAACCTTTAAATCATGTACAAATATGCATATCACCTAGCACAAAGAGGGTAAATTCTGCTTCAGCAGCAGAAATAAATAGTACCAGTAACCAGCTGCTTTATAACCTTTCATTTGGGCACGGCATAAAACCGAATAAGAAAGTATACTTTTGGATCAGTTGTTGACTTATTTTAGAGAATAACAAATTATCAGCAGCAGCAGGTTTTCAGTGTGTTGTATTGTCTGTTATCTTCCGAGTCTTCCCTTTGTGCTTAGAATTTGACACTTTATATGGGAGGCTTGAATGCTTAAGGGAATATCTTTGAAAGAATTGTGCCTTGGACCAATTGCTGTAGAAGTGACAATTAAAATAGTGAATATCTAGCTTCATGGAATCAGATGGAAGTCTTAAAAAAAAAAAAAGACAGACAAAAAACAGAACTCAAAAAAATCCAACAACCCTTTGTTAGAAAATTTGTCCTATAAGAGTTTGTGTGTGTACATATACAAAAGTATACTGAGATATTTTTCAGTTTCAGATTCCTGATGAGTTCTGTATTTTGCCAGTAGGAATGAATTCCACAGTGTACAATATTCTGCTTCATTTCTAGGGGAAATATTGAGGTGGCAGATGTCAGTCTATTTCTTAAATCTTCACAGTTAGTGGCCTTTTTTCATCCAGACTCCTATATTGCTGCATATTCAGAGCTCTTAAGATGTTAGGTTGTCTTTTGAAAGGGATTTTATGTATATAAATATGTATACATTAAGTAAAAAGATAGGTAAAACATTATGTAAATCAGAATATCTCAAGGGGAAGATGAAAGCAACTGGAGACTGCAACATGTCATTCCAGAATAACTTTTTGTTCGAAAAAAATACTTCTATTATTAGTTCAAAATTAACTCAGAAGTGAATATTACTTTGAAGAAAGGCTACGTGGACTTTGAAATGATACATTAGAGCATCAAAACAGTCACAGTAATGGGTTGTGGTTCTATGGACTTTAACAGAGCTAGCTCCTGCTAATAAAGTAGATTTTTCAAATACAATGATAATTTTTTTAACAATTACAGAATAGAATTCTTATAACTGATAAGTAGTTCAAGAGAAACAAAATGAGACTTATTCCACCTCTGCAGTGATCAAAAGATTTAACATTCTGAAGTATTCATTTCACCTTCTGAAAAAAGTGAGGAAAAACTCTGTAGGATGATTGAAATTAAATTTCAGGCTATTAACAACTTTAAAAATGGAATAATGACATAACACTCATTTCCTCTTGCTTCTCATTTTCAAATAAAGTACTGTAATTTCTATTAAGATAGGAGGGTTTCTTAGGAAGTGGTTTGGAATGAGCAAACTACCATTTGGTTGGGAATCTAAATGAATATAACTTCTTATATCCCTGTTTCTACTGTTGCTGTAAAAACAGATGTTACCTTCTGATGCCACCCTAACTTCTCCAAACTAGAAGAAGCTGGAAGTACTCCACTGAGCCATTACTGGGTTGATTCCAAAGGTATTGAACTTGCTGGAGTTTTCTTATCTATTTCATTTCCGTGTTGTCTGTTGAGGTTAGTCTCATTTGTTAGCAAGCTGTGCTGTATTGCTGTAGTACCTAGTAACCTTAGTCATGGATCAATGTGCTGAACAATGAGCAATCAGGAACAAATGGATGGGCTGTGCCTAGAGAGTTTCAAATCCAAGTGCTTGAAATGCATAACTTAGCTGGTTTTAAATGTGTCCTACAGAAAATATTATGTGGCAATGCTGGACAGATTAACGACAGAGGAACTCCTGTTGCACATTACTAAGTATGCAGAAGCCACAACTGTCTCCAGGAGTCCCATACAAATGGTTGTGGCCTGAGAGAAAATCACAGAATTACAGAATCACAGAATGGTAGGGGTTGGAAGGGACCTCTGGAGATCACCTTGTCCAACCCCCCTGCCTGAGCAGGCACACCCAGAGCAGGGGCACAGGAACGCATCCAGGCGGGGTGTGAATGTCTCCAGGGAAGGGACCCCACAGCCTCTCTGGGCAGCCTGTGCCCCTGCTCTGGCACCCGCACAGGGAAGGGGTTTTTTCTCATGTTTAGCTGGAACGTCCTGTGTTCCAGCTTGTGCCCGTTGCCCCTTGTCCTGTCATTGGGCACCACTGAAAAGAGTCTGGCCCCATCCTCTTGGCACCCACCCTGTAGATATTTATAGGTATTGATAAGATCCCCCTCAGTCTTCTCTTCTCCAGACTGAAGAAACCCAAGTCTCTCAGCCTTTCCTCATAAGGGAGATGTTCCAGTCCCCTGATCATCTTGGTAGCTCTCTGCTGGACTTGCTCAAGCGGTTCCCTCTCCTTCTTAAACTGGGGGGGCCCAGAACTGGACACAGCACTCCAGATGTGGTCTCACTAGGGCAGGCAGAGGGGGAAGATAACCTCCCTCGACCTGCTGGCCACACTGCTTTTAATGCACCCCAGGATACCGTTGGCCTTCTTGGCCACAAGGGCACAGTGCTGGCTCATGGTCAGCTTGTTGTCCACCAGCACTCCCAGGTCCTTCTCAGCAGAGCTGCTTTCCAGCAGGTCAGCCCCCAACATGTACTTCCCCCAGCAAGTCTGGGGAAAGCACCACATATGCTTGCCCTCTTCTTATCCTCTTTTGAGAGGCTGCAGCCTAACTGGACCTTTTGTTCGACCAGCTATGGTTGTGTTCTTATGCTGCTGCCCTTGAAATATATTCTGTACTGAAGTCATTCACAAAGACAATATTTTTGATGTAGCAAATCGGGGAACTGCAGAAAAAGACAAAATCATTCCTGTTAGTTCAAAGAGTAGTTAGGTGCCAAAAGAACAGCTTCTGTTCCAGGTACACAGAAGTCTTGCTGCCTCACAGCCACTTCAACTTTCATTAGTTTATTGATTGCTTCCAATTGGTGCAGAAACAGTTTTGGACTGGAGGCTCAGGCACTGTGAAATGGTTGTTTGATTACTAACAATTTAGAAATTCTGGTGGCCAGCAAAATGAGCAGCCCTCACATTGAGACTTTTTACTGCATTATTCAGGGAGGAATGGGATCTAAGATGATTTTGTACAGACCATGGCCACAAACACATTTAGCAGGGAGCCAGTGTACCAAAACAGTGCAACTCTGTTGTTATTAGAGCCACTTATCTGCTCTAATGTATAATTATTCAAAGCAAAGTAGAAAACCGGCACCAGGGGAGAAACTGACTCCCACATACTTCATTAAGACCTGGAATATTTTTATGGGAGGTTGCAAACCAACACTTTTCCCATTCAGAAGGTGGATGTGTACTTGGATCTTCTGCAGCTAACAATTTAGCTACTGTACAACTGCTTTTATTAGGCTTTCTTAGCCTTCTTCAGTGAGGGGTTAAGTATACACTCAATTTACCAACTGATTGAAACCTGTCGATGACAAGGCTGGGTATGTGTAGTGTTGGAAGGTCCTAGCAGCTATGCAATGCCAGAATTTATCTTATTATGTCTTTGCCCATCAATAAAAACATTTTACTGTTCACCAGCAGAAGCTTAAAATTTCTTTCAATGGCACAAAGCACTGTTGTGTAGATTCCTATGCTAGCTGTAGAGAGGCTGAGGCACCAGAGCCAGTATATCTGCTCTAGTAAGGTGCTTTGCCCAAGCAAAAATGGAGCAAGCAAAAGAACAAACTCAGGTGGCTTTTCAAAGCAAGGCATTATACTGTGTCAGCAACCCCTATGGGACTTTATTGCTGTCATTATTAGAAAGGGAATTTGCAAATGACAGAGGAGTATAAATGTTGAAATTTGGAACTCAGGCACCCAAATCCTATGTTCTCAGTCTGGTCTGCTACAGAGAATGCGAGCCTACCTGAGTGGCAGCTTCAGAACCACTGTAATAGGTTTTCCTTCTTCTATGGTGTCTGCAGATTTTCCCTGAACATGGACAGGTTTCCTGCAGGTCACAGGCAGATCTTAAAATTAGTAAAATGGAAAATATTTTTTCTTTTTCTGTTGCTTGCTTAGGATTTTTTTTTTCTATTTCATGCTATTCTGTAGGCCAACATTTTCCTAAAGGTGGTAAACTTTCCAACTTGCAAATTTTAGGCTAGACATCAGTTGAGAGTAAAAACTTAGGATTTGCCTTAGATGTTTGTGAAATACCTAGAATAATTATCCTGGTCTCGTCTGAGAGGGTTTCTAAATACTGTTGTAATAAAAATACTCATCAACTGATTACAGCTACTAGTTTCTAAATGTAGTAGGCTATAATCCATACTTTATTATTTTCCTGCCCCCTGTTGTTACAGGTTACTTAGGTTAGTTAAGTGTTGTTCACAGATATCTTCCAATCTACATGCTTCCCTTTCCCTTATGTGTACACATGCAGGAGCTCGTATTGTAGGTTAGGGATATTCCCTTCCCACATCATTCAAATGAAGTGTAATATCTTTGTGCCAGCCTGAGAATTACCGGCAGCCTTGTCATAAATACTTTAAACTTCTCGACACCAGTTAGGTGTTTCAGTGAGACTAAAGTGAGTCTCTAATGGCTGATACAACCCTTATTATGTGATTCTGATTTCTCCACAGAATATAAACATGTTTCCTAATTAGGACTAAGACTGTGAATAGGCCATTATCCTTCAGGTTTCCACCAGTCTATTCTGCTGGAGAATAATAAAGGGGCAATGGAAAACAGGTATCAACAAATGAATATAGAACAGTATCTTAAATAGACCACAGCAAAGTGCTAAATAAATATGAGCCAATAAATCTTCGGTTATACTGCAAACTGTCACATTTGGTGTTGATGGCAATACCCCAACAAGACAATTTTGGGAGGTGCTAGGCTGGCAAGTGGTAGAAGGACCAGACTTGGCTCAGCCTGTCATACAGCCAGTATTCTTGCAGACCGATGCTGTGATCACAAGGAAATCCTCTCTGATCCTCCCTATTTGGGTTGTAAATTCTTGAAATTGGGGATTGTCTCCCAGGATGTGCTTAGACATTATACAAGCTTAGTGTCTACTAGATAAGCCCAATCTGCAGTGCATGTGATAGTTTAATGGTGGTCTTTGCTGCGTGTGGCCTCTGCCCTAGAGAAATTGTCTGTCCATCATACCCCCAGGATGGAATTAACACGTTCGCTTATGTTTCATAATGTGTTTTTGTTTGAAGTCCATATGCCGTTTACATAGCAGAAATGTGTTCTTGTTAGAGTGGACCATTACGCTATTACTTGTGCGTGGGAGTGTCCTTGTTTGTTGTTCTCAGCTGAGATGGAAGATGAGTCCTTCAGAGCAACAATCTGTGCACCAGGCTGGGGCTCTTGATTTAGTATGATGCGTGAGAGGAGTCCAGAAGACCTGAGGAGACACATTCTGACAGCTTCAGTATGTGAAGTGTGAAGCTCTACCTATGTTATTAAGTTTCAAAATACTTCGAATATTGGGGGAGAAAAAAAAAAGAAAAACAAAGCAACAGCATTTAGCTCTTTACAGCTTTCCTTTTGCTCTGTCTGGATATAAAGAAACAGTAGAAGGATACTAGCTATTTCAGTTTATGCCGTGCAAAGTGCGAGTACTCATCTGATCTTTATTTGTGCTGCTGGAGACTTCTGGAATACTATCCCTCACTGCTTCACTTGTACAGAGATGGATATTATTTGTCTGGGAGCCTCAGTCTTGGCACAGAATTTATAAACTTCTGCCTGAGGATTGGGAGCCTTCAGGCTCCAGCATGCTGCGCTAATGTTGCTATTTGCTGTAATGCAGAGGGAACCAAAAGATTCCTGTCTCATAATAGTAAAGTGTACTGTCTCCGTAACACAGAGTATTGATACAAAATACACAATAAATACCTTCACCCTCGCCCCTCCATTTTGAAGAAGTCTGGCAAAGGGTAAGGCATGGTTTTCAATATTTTCCCCTCTCGTTTTGGAATCACATCACAGATGCCAAGATCTTTCTGCAGTATGGGATTTGTTTGTGTTTAGAGGGGATGGAATTCACACTCAGAGGAATTCTGAGGAATTCACACTCATGTTTCATCACTGAAGCACTTGTACCTCTCAAGTCTCTTGATAGAGTTTGGTGCACTGGCAACAAAAATCTTTATAAAGCTCTGAAAATTCATTTAATGAATTTACTTTAGCTATCTTTATTATTTCTTTTAGCAGAGATACATTTTTGTAAGGAAATATCCTGTCTGACAATCTTTCTTGACAAGCTGTAACTACTCTCTTGGAAAAAGCAGAAGAATAATGCAGTGTTGAGATTTTGGCATGTAAATTTGTTGCCACCTACTTAAAGGCAAATCAAGATAAACAAAGACAAATGATTCAGTCAAAAGCTACCCTTTCTGTCTCTGGCATTAGGATTAAAAACACAGGTTCAGCTCATGCTCTGAGACCAGACAAACTTGATTTGTCATTGTCGCTAATATTGGTGGCACTTTGTTAGTACCTGTTCTGCAGCAAAAGCTAAGCGAGATTGCATGTAAACTGGCATTACTAAGTGGAAGGAAAGCCAAGCTAGACTGGAAAAAGAAGAAAGAATCAGGGAAAGGGACATAAAGGAGAGGCTGACAGGAGTTAATATCTTACGTTTGAAATCTGAGGCATAACCAAATCTGGCAACATCAGGTGAGTTCAAAATACATTGAGGATTGGAAACAAGACTACAGGATCAGGGCTTCATGCTATAATGCTTGCCAAAGTTCACCTTTTATATTCCTTTCTGTTGTATATTGTGCTTTTCAGACAAATGATGCCTTCCAAAAGCTGGAAATTTTCCCATAGTTGGCCAGTCAGAATGTATTTTCGTCCATTTATTTTAAGCCTCTTTCCCAATTTACAAAATCTTTCAGCCCCTTTGCATTGCAGCCTCTGATCTTACAAAGTGTTCATTTATCCTACTTTTCCAAACACACAACTGAATTTGGCTCAGCCTGAATGTATTTAATTTGTGTTAACTCTCATAACAATTTGTGCAACAGTACAAATTAGATAATAGGACTAATCTGAAGTGTAGGCATCTACTCAACAGCTTTGAATGCTGGGCTGCATCCTACCCACCTGAATTCAGCAAGGCTGTGCACAATTTACGGTACTTCCTGGCGATTTCTGAAACCGAGAGCATGATGCAACTTAGAGGTATCAAACTGCATTATGTATGAAACTCCCTACATGAGCAGGATACTTCCCTGAATGGAGAGGTACTGACAGTACAGAGAATAGTAAAAGACCTGAAATTCCTAGTGAGATTACTGATGTGAAATTGTTTATGAACTTTGTAGAAGTTCTGATTTGTTTGGTCTGAGGCTTATTTGCAAAGTGAAATCTTGAATGCCTGTGCACACAAAACCATTATCATTCAGAAAGCAATGGATTATTGTGTGTGGAAAGCCACTTCCTGTAAAAAAATATGGAGTTTCTTTAACTTCTTTCACATGGGGATAAAGTAAATTCCCAAACCATTTTCCTTTCTTCCAAGAAATTTCTAATAAAAGCATAAATTTTGAACTGATGTTACAACAGGAAATGAGAAATTGGGAGGGAGGGAGTTTGTCATCATAATGCATGAATTAAAAACTCAAGATCTTTATTTTGTTTAGATTCCTTCACCAGCATAAGAATTGGATGTACATAAAATATTTTTCCCCCAACTGCAAGCAGAAATCTAGCTTATATGATGGTACTTTATTTACTGACAACCTTTACAGGTATGTGAATGAAAAGCCATGGTCTCTTTTTCTCCAGGGGAGAAATTTCAGTGGCATCTTATCCCCTAATTGAAGTGAATTTTGCTGGTCTCAGCTCACTTTCTAGCAACTCTATTCCATATTAGATATTACTTTTTTTTAAAAAAAGGGACAAATTGACAGCATCTGATAGTGAGAGTCCTTGGAATTGAATTAGCTCCTCAGTCAGGATTGAGGTCATTGCTGGGACAATGTAGCAAAATCATTTTATTCAGTGGCCTTTCACAGTACCTCTATCTGAAAGCCAAAAAGTCTGTGCTTCTTATTCAGCGATGTCAGAGAATGTCAGACCAGAGAGGCACAATACATTGGAGTGAAGAGGAGTTATCCATAATGAGTATTAACTGGACTAAGGTTTGTTTTCAGAATGGTAGAAGTTTGACCTAATCTGGAGGAAGATGGTTTTTCAGTTTTGCAATTTTGTAATTGGAAATGAGACACCAATGACATCAGAAGTCCTCTGATTTATTTTTCACTCAAAGAAGTGAAGAATATAAAAAAGATCTGATTTCCCCCAGAAGGTTCACATTCACCTTTCATCTTGTTGGGGTTCTTTGTTGTCTTTTTTTTGAGCTTTAAACCTAGTCACATTTGTTAACAGCAGAACGGACTGTTATTTTGTAGAATACTTTACACGTTGTTTCACCTAAATAACTCCAAGTGATCTGTAGCTGAAGAGGACTTTTTATTTTTCAGCAGTCTTGATTTAAGCTTTCCTGCCTTCCTTTACTCATCCATAGTCTGAAGAATATGATTCAGGATTTTAAAATACTAGAAGTTATATTTCTTCTTAGTTCTTTTCCTTCTTGATCTAACTTGCAAAATAAAAAAACAAACAACCTTCCCCCCAAAAAAACTGCAAATATGGGACTAACCTATTGTGCTTAGGTATTGTAGACGTATTTTATACAGTTATGAAACTATTTTTTTCCCTAGCTAATTGCTACTCATATGTATCATATTTTATCATCTATTTGGTATACTTGGAATAAAATTTTTATGTCATATTATCCATATGGCAGAAATATTGACATGCTTTTGTGTACTGTCTGAAAGTGAAACAAAGCCAGTTAAAAGTGTGTCAAAGAACTAAATTGGCATGTAACCCACTGAAATTTTAAAATCAGTTTTTTCTTTGAGCCTGATAAGAAACAGAAAAATTACTAGTGTGAAGTTCATAATATAAGATTGAATGTTTTTCTGATCTGCGGTGTGCTATCAAAAGGGAAATGTCAAAATGAGACATCTTGTGAAATATTTGCCTCGCAAAGGAAAAACCCTTCAGGGAGATACTTCATTTATAAAAATCTTGCTGGTGGAGAAACACAAACCAGACAATACCGATCTAGCATTTCAGTCACTCGGATGCTATAGTGAAACTGCTCTTGTGTCATTACCTGCTCAGTTAATTTCAGACAAGTATTTTTGATACAAACCTAAAAGTTCTTACTGCTCTAAAAACATGCAAAATCCCAGTCTCCACTGATACTCGGATTCCCTTCTGTCCATTTATACCTTATATCAAGGCAGTAATGCAGCCTTGGGTTTAGTTCCAAGCCTTGTTCTTTTAATCTCCTTTCCAAGTGCATTGAGAAAAAAGCAATAGCCAGTGTTTAATTATCTTCTGCACCAGTAGTTCTGCCCTTGGCGAGTAGAGGATTATTTGCCTCATGTCAGCAATCCAGTGGATTCTCTCTGTGCTCTCTGACCCGCTTGCTGAGAATCTGCAATGACAGTACAAGCAGAGGGCCAGGGAAGTACTCTGCAGAGTATAGGTGAGGGCATCGCTAGTGCTAGGATGGAAAGAGGGAGTGCTACTTTCTCCCTTTTTTTTTGTTTGTTTGCCGTGCTTTGGAGGCTAGCACAATTACAGGAACTAGGAGAGAAACATCGTAACATTCACCCAGTTTAACTGAAACACTGTGACCTGGAGGGCTTTTCAGCTGTGTCTGACCTTTGTTAAACTGGTTTCAGCTAATCTCTTTGGGATATTGTCAAGCGAAGTGTTCATGCTGCACTTTGTGTTTTTAATATTTAAAAGTAAGTACTTTTGCACTGAGAAACACTAGCCCCCTAGCTGTTACTGTGCTAGTAGTGATATTAATTTAGTTAAAATGTGTGCTCTTAATTTGTTCAGTGTTAGCCTTCTTCCAATTTAGTTACTGGTGGAAGCCGCCTTTATCTCATGTATGTTACAAAAAGGCAAAATAAAGCTAGCTATTTGTGGGATTGACGAAAATTCCAGATAATTTAAATCATCTTAATGAAAGAGGAAAGGAAGCTGAGATTCTCGTTTCAGTTTTAACGTTAAAGCTATAAGGCAGAGGTTGAAATGCTAAGAACAAGTTTCAAATGAGAAGAATAGTTATGAACTTGATGAATTAATTAAGGTCAAAGATTAAAATATGACTGTGATGCTGTACCTCTGAGCCATTTGAATATACTTGGAATGGCACTGAATAAAAATACTCAGGCTTACCCAAGCTAAAAATGCCGTCATTTTTGGCTGACATAGGGAATACAGCTTAAAATGTGTATGTCATTTAAATGCCAGAAATGTCTGATAATTTGCAGGAAAATTAAGGCACTTATAACGACAGAGCTGTTTCATCGGTGTGACGATGAGAACTGAACCCAAGTCCAGACATCAAAGCAATTCAGCAGGTTCACAGCTTCATTTGTACTTGTTGTTCCAGTTTTCCTAATCATAGTTGCTCAGGGACTCCGGTATGGGACACATCATTGTCACTTTTACAGTAAATCCAGACATTCTTTAGCAGCTTCTCTGTAGGTAAGTGTTGCACTGTGTTGTTTCGGTTTTCTCCTCCCTTGTCAGATACATGTGACAGGTTAGCACCGATTTTTGACTACATGCTCCATTTTCACTGCATGCCGAGGCAATTTGCTATCAGTGCACTTTGTTATTTCCTCTTCTTTGTCTTTCTGACCTGCAAGGTGCTTCTCAGCAGTAACTGTTCTTTGAATACAAACATTCTGAAAGCTCTCCAGGCTGCATGCTGTCGCTGTGAGTTTGCAGAAGAGTTTTAATCTGTGAGAACTACATTTCTGTTTAAGTACCTATTTTTGGCTGCAGGCCAGGTTATTGTTTAACAGGCAAGTTCCACTGAGTAGGTAATATTGTTGTATAGCCTCCAAGTGATTAGGGCTGGAGGAGCTCAAGAGACACTGGGTGTTTCTGCACCTGATCATTCCTCCTGCAGCCTTACGGACTCTGAAACGTGCACACACCTAGAGAACACCCCAGCATTTACCTCATCTGTCGGCCTCCCAACCTTCAGAAATGGACAGGAGAGCCTCACTTGAAAACACATGGTATTTCAGTTGCTAAAGGCTTTTTGTTCCTTTTTGTGGTTTTTGGTTTTTTTTTTTTTTCCCCCAGAAGTAACTTATTTAGGAGCAGTAATGTACTGTTAAGGTAACAAGAGAGAAAGCAACCATAATGATTACTCTGTTTCCTCAGGAACTCAGGAAAAACAACCAAAATGAAGATAAAGCTCTATATGTTACTAATAATACACCAGAAAATGATTTCCTTCAGTCTATCTTCTTTTCTTTTGAGTATAAAACTGAGTTAATAGGTTTGTTCACTTAAGACACATGTATGGGCTTTTTACACCTTCTGGTTGTTTCTTCCATCATTTTGTCCATGATATACCAACCTGTTCTTAGGGGTCTGCTTGCATTTCTTTTCCTTGGTGGTGGTTTCTCTTTTTTCAAACTGCTATTTCAAAGTATCTGAGTAGTCAGGATTGGCTCCTGTTAGACTCTCTAGGGCACTGTCTCAGTGATGTGGTGGGGGTTAGATTTATATGGGAGATTCTAAGCAGCCAGTTGGCTTTATAGATGGAGTCTCACATAAACATGAAGAATAGTTAAACAAGGTTCTGCACATCTAGAAATTGAAGTCAGCTGATTTTAGTCGCCTATGTAGTACACACACCCTTGCATCCAATTTAAGTGGCATATAGCATATTTAAATACAATTAATGAGTAGCTCATACCTTAGAATGGTGGTATTTCTAACAAGATCTGGCTTATCTGTGGAACTCTAGGGCCTTTACCTGTAGTTCTATATCTGTACTGAATTCTCATTTATTGGGTATTGTCATTTGTTAAGTAACAAAGGTCTTATGCACAGCCAGTAGCAGAGCTGGAATCTAAACCTACACATCCTGATTTCATAACCCCTCTTCTAGCCAGTAGCTCTCATTGCTTTATTCTGGTTTTAGTACTCAATAATTCTTTGCTCTAAAATATATATGTATTTCAGTAAATGCATGTATATTACAAAAGAAATGTATAGGCATCACAGACGCACAGTGAAATACAGACTAAGCAATGCAAATCTGCAGTCTAATAAAGTAAAGCCATTTAACACTATTCTGATTTCGTAAGCAATGCCTAAGCTGAACAATATTATCAGATTCAGCAGCTGCTCTTTTGTTCAGCCACAGGCTGAAACACAGGAGGTAAACAAAAATGGAGCTAAAAACCCACAGCAACAAAGGCTTGAAAAGCTTGATGAGGGCTTTATTTTGCCTCTAAACCTACATCTACTCCACCTGTCAAGCCCTTATTGCTTCAGTGTCTATTAAGGCAATAGCCACATGCTTTCGTTGGGGAGTCAGTATGTATCTACTTTTTAACCAGAGGATGTGTCATTTGCTCAATTAACATTTTCAGAAGCTTTTGTTTACTGTAGTTCTGTTCATCAGATACACAGACTTTGGGAGTGGAAAGGATCAAGCCAATCACACAGTCCTGGACTGCGTTAGACCTGCGTCTTCAACTTTGTCCAGTGGCACAATTCGGCGTGCAGTAAGGAAAGCCGAGTTAGCTCAGAGCGAATTCGCTTTCAGAACCGGAGCTACGTAGCTGTGTAAGTGCCCAGAGATTGCCCTGCTTGTCCAGCCCAGGGAGAAGGATGTAGAGCTAATGCATCAGTACTGCTTGTTACACTCAAGCTAGCTGGAGCATTGCATTGCATTGCACTGTGTTCTGTAGAACAGATTAACCTTGCTTGTTTTGGCATATTTATTCAACTGTTTCCCTCTTGACTTTAGCCTTTGGTGTACAGTAATGGTGATTATCAATACTATTCATACTTTTTGATAGCTGGCAGTTACCTGTCCTGTGCAAAGACAAGACATAGCATTTTCAGTTTTATTTGGAGTAAAAGATCCTGTTAACCCATTGCCTGTTGAAGAAAGCTCTCTTTCAGGAAAAAAGGGTTTGGGAGTGAGACTCTGTGTATTTTAATCATATCCATAATATAAATGTTTACTTTCTTTGTGTTTTAAAAGTATATTCTGTCCAGGACTTAAATATTATGTAGATAGCTGTACATTCAGGTACAAACAACAGATTTATTTCAATAAATGTTCTTATTTAAATAAAATCTCAGTAATAATGAAAGAGTTTCCTGGATAAAACATCTTTGGGATCCATTAACTGAACCAATTCAATAATTTTTTCTGGAGGGCTCATGTTTGTAATGTAATGCTTATGGCCAGATAGATTTGTTATTGACTTAGTTTTTATTAAAAACAGCAGAGAAGGTATCAGTAGCTTGCTTGCTGTTAGCGAGTTATTTGAGGAAGACATCCAACCCTTATATCAAGAATGGCATGAATTCTGAACATGAAAAGTGACTGATTCTTAAATGAAATACTTTTAGTATTTCAAGTGAGGGATTTTTTGTGGCAAAGTAGTGCATACCACAATAAGTGTCTCCTGGGCAGAAAGCAAACTTGTTTGCTAAAACTTGGGGTCTTTTATTTAATTTGGACTATTTCTACTATGGCTCTGATTTGTAGGAAACATTTCATCTGCAGCCAACATCACCATAACAGAAAGTGGTACTGCACTAGAGAAACATTGTCCAGATCAGGTTTTGCTACTGGTTTCCAAGGATAGCTTCCTGTGCAGCTGTTGAAGGTCTCTGTAAAGGTCTGAAGGTAACCATGTGTTAATTTACAATAATAAAACTGAAAATTGAAAAAAGCAACAAGCAAGTGATCTCATTACAATAACCTGAAAGGTAGGTAGGAAGTGCTAAATTGGATGGTGTGTATTACAGGAATTAAGTTGCTGTTGCAAGTGAAATTCTTTTAGTCCACGCTAGGTCCTAGCTCCTCTTTAACTTTTGACTTGTTTCCAGTATTGACTGTAAATTTGTATTACAAATATATATTGCCAGTCTTCCTCACGCTTCTGTAGTTTCAGTGGTGGGAAGGGTGATGCGTAGGAATTTCATAGGCATAACAGGAATGGAAGCATAAAAAAAGACCTTGAATAGGAGAAAAATCCTTTTGCACAGAGTAGATGTGCAAAAGTGACAGCAAATATGATTGCAGTAGACTTTTTACAGTCCATTACAGACCCGCGAGAGTCTTGTGCCTGTTTCATTCTGATTTAAGAAGCTAAAATTTCCTCAAATGCCCCCTGTCCCCCCCAATTTATAAAACTTCTCCAGAGAGTGGGAGTGTATTCCGGTAGAAACTAATTGCTCTGGATTAAAGGAACAAGCTTGCAGCCTCCACATATTGTATCGGCTCTCAGAACAGACACCAAAGTTTTTTATGAGAAGGAAATTACATTTGAAGTACTCTCAATATTCATAATCTCAGGCTTTCTCAAAACCTGGGTGCGGTGTTATTTTAATGGTGCACCGTGATTGGTTGTGTGGAGGAGGCAAAATTGGTTTGTCACAGATCCAGAGTGATAAAGCTGATTTTGAAATGGAGATTAAGGCCTTGTGGGGGGGAAATGACAATTTTCTTTAATAGAAGACATATTTATTGTGGTAATGCTAATTCATTTTAATGTGCTTGTTCTGTTCCAGCCAGGTGCATCAGAGGTCAAATGCTCTGAGACATAGTTTCTGAAGGATTTTTTTTCATGCTTATCTCAGAACAGAAAGTCCCTCTGTAAGTATGAACAAAATTCACAGATTCATGGATCTTCATAGTCAGTTTCAAATCTCCGATAGCCTATTATTTTGAACTGCTTGCAAAGTGTGAATGATTAGCCTCAAATCTAGGGAAGGAGCAGGAACAGATGTGAAATTCACAAATGGGTTCTGTAAATAATGGCCTAAAACACAGCATTGGACCTGTGCACGCGAATATACTATTCCTTTTTGGTTTGTTTTTATCTTACTTACTCCCCCCCAAAAAAACATATCTGTGCAAAGGACATTTGGACATTTCTGACCGTTTACAATCTGTATGAAAGTTCTCAGTGCAGTTAAAAGGAGGCATGTTGGCTGCTAAGTAAGAGAAATTCATCCACTGATTTCATACTATTTTTAAGATTAAGCAGTAAAATTCACTAGGTTTAGGGAAAAATAGGCAAAAATTTTCCCAGTGGAGTGAGGCCACAAAAACCCCATCTGATCATTTACTAAACATTATTTTTTTATTATTTTCTCTCCATTGCATCAGGCAAAAGTGATATGAGGCAATTAAAAAAATCTAGAATAAACAAAGACAATCCCACAGTATGAAAAGAAAACTTTCTCTAAAGGCATACACATGCAAAGACAGAGGAAAACGGAACTTCAGCTTTATCAGCCATATCAATATTTTACTGCAGTTACAAATTCACACAGATGCCAAGATATTTTATGTTGCCAAATGGTGCTTTTATTTTGCAGCACATGTTGTGCATTCTTTTTTAGAAGTGAACACATCTGCTGTGACTTCTCCCAATATCCATTTTTCCTTCCCTGCAATTTGGGCTGTGAAGATTACAAAGCCATAAATCAGAACCATAGCAAACGCGAGGGATCTGATTTACAAATGCGGTTAATCTTCGCCTTTGCAAATGCAACAAGCAGTGCAAGGAAGCTAGGGAACCCTCGGCTTTGTAGGATGGCATTTCCTAACCTTGGCAGGAGGGGCTTCTGCAGAGAGAAATGGAAAAAATGTAAGCCTATTTCCCAATGTTTTTGGTGGTTAGATGAGGGCAAAGTCTAAGAGCAGCTGCTGAACTCCGAATTCTGCTTATGAGGAGGACAATCAGGTGATCTGATGGGTGTGGGTTTTGTTGATATCCAGCTGGTCTCCATCGTTGTTTCTCATGGAGACTAATTCCTAACTTGCCACTAGTAGAATGTGAACAGAATCACTTTATACAGAACCCTCTACTTTGCAAAATACCCAAGCACTGCTTGACTCAGAATACCTTCTGTTATTTCTTTGCTGTTCCTTCAGGCAAAGCTTACTTCATACTGTTGAACCTTTGCTACAGTAGCACTTTTGAGGGACAGAGAGAAGATCCCTCTTGAAGGGGAGTGAGCAAGCTGGTGAAAGCTACGAGAAATAGACTGTGGCTTTTAGGGGTTTGCAGATACTAGTGGAAAAATTAACATTTATTTTTTCACTATGTTAATGTATAAGATGAATGGGGGTACTTGGGAACCTCAGAATGTTTTTGGAAGATCTACATTTGATTATAAGACAACTAATTCAGAATTCAATGCTACAGTGACACATGAAAGACTATTTAATTTGTTTAATATAATTTATGTAATGATATTTCCATCTTAATGGTAGGTCCACCTCTTTTGTGGGTTTAAGCTGAGATTCTCAATCTTACGTATTTCCTGGTCCATAAAATAAAGGTATCCCATATCACTCTCTGGTACATGTTAGAGACTGGCTTGAAGTGTAACATTTAGATTTGGGTTTCTAAAGACCCATTCTTCTTCCTTCTAGCACCTCATTAGCCTGTCTGCATGTTCTCCTGGCTTCCAGGAGATGGGGTTGTGGCTTTCAGGACTTTTGAGTAAATAAGAAGGGCTTTTTGCTTTTTCTTGTCATTGTCAGTACACCACCACCACTCCTCCCAATAACTGTACTCTTACAAAAAACTATTTTCTTCTGCTGTGGTGTAGAAAGCTATTTAAGCTCTATTCCTTCTTCCCTCTCTGTCTACTGTCTTGTGCAGTTGCAAAAAAAAAGGGCATGGTATTGGCCTAGCTAGTCCAAATGTGGTGGTAAAGCAGCTAATAAAAGTAAAATATTAACATCAAGCCTTTACATTTTCAGAAAAGAGTAACATCTATATAAAGGGCTGGAGCAGCTACTCACTGCTAAATACTAATGACCAGTAGCCACTGGCTATTTATATTTTAGCTGGTTGTTTACATTTGGCTCTTTACTGGTGAAATACGTTAGGAAATGGAGGGTTTTTCCCCATAATGCCTCAAGTTAGAATTAAAGTTGCAGCAGTATGAGCCAGAGTTAATTCATTCTGATATTAAGCCTTCAGTTACACTGAGGCTTTATCGTTCAGTGCTAATAAATGGTATTTATAGTTGGCATATACCTCCTGTAGCAACAATAACAAATGTGTTGCCTGAGATAACCTACTTTATATAGCTGTTTAAAGGTAGTTTTCATTCAAGTTTCACAATTTTAAAAATTCATTATAAACCTCTTGAATCCTCCAAAGACTGAAACAATACATGAAGCTGGATGTTTAAAGTGCAGACCAGATTTTGAAAAGGGCTCAGAAGAGCCCACAATAGAGATCTGATACTTAAGTATGCTAAGCACACAGCAGCTCCTAATGCGATACTTAGATCTAGATTCTCAAAAGAATTCAGAAGAACCTTGTGTGCTGAGAGCTTTTGAAACACTGGCCATGTCACAACAAGCGCTGCTGGGGACTTTACACTCCTCAAAATCTGATAAGTCTGGCTTTGATTTCTCTGGGTCTTAAGCACTTTCGAATGTCTGGACCTAAACAGAGATCTGTGCATTATGTGGGATTTATTTCCTTTTATCTAAGAATATCATTATTCCATCCTTTCCTATAATTAAATTTAAAAAACACATGGCATGATGTGAGATGCCTATAACCTTATGAGAACTGGGCAATATTCTTCTGACCGCTGTGTATCCTCACTTGTCTCAGAATACAGCCAGAACAGGGTTGCCATTTCTACCATGTAAGCACATCTGAGAATCCTGATTGAGCAGAATAAAAGTTGATAACTCGTGCCTTCCTTCTGGAAGTGTCTGCCTCTGTAGCCCTCAGTGCAGCTGAGGGTAAAAATAAGCATGTGCTGTGGCTTTGCAATGAGGTGGGAGACATTTCTATTCCAAAGGTGTCTGACACACTTCAGGTAGTTCTCACACCCTTCCATGTTGCCGGGTCTTGAGTCAGCTGTTCATGTGGGTGTTTTCCACCCAAGAAGACAAAGACCTTTTGGGCCAATCAGAGAAGTGAGCAAATGGGATGGAAACTTCTGAAAAGGCACAAAAGATGCAGAGAACTCACCAAAAAGTTAAATCCCTGACTATTCTGTGGGGAACCAAAACTGGATTAGTTAGCTACCATTTTTACAGCTCTAGGCCAGAAGAGCAGCAAGTGTAGGCAGCTGGGCCTTGCACATTGCGTGTCATTAGCATCATACTGTATGTGTCAGATAAAAAGCAAAGTCAGAAGTGTGGTGAAGAGAAAGAGCTCAAGTCCTTGTCTCTGCTCTTCCTGATAGTGAGGATTTCACTTGGATGATTCAGCTTACCACTTCCTACATTTGCTGTGAATCAGTATTGAAGTGTCATGTTGTAGGAGCTACCTATTGATGGAAACTTAAATTAGCATTAAGGAGCAGCCACAGACTTCGCAAGATAATCTGGCTTTATTTGTGCCTTCCCTTCCTGGCTTCCTTGTGTATATATCTTATTACTAGGGAAATTACTTTTCTTTGTGCTGCCCTTTAGAATTGTGAACAAATTACACCAATCCATTGAATGAACAGTAGCACAGAGATTAAACATGGGGGGTGTCAAACTGCTAAATTTAGTGTGCTAAACAACCAGAAAAAGCTTTGAAAGGGATGGCAGGGAAGAAGATACTGAATTAATCTTAGTATTGTATGTGACAGTGCAAGGAGTTTAATTTGGGGGAGATGCGTTCTGTCAGACCAGGGAAAGGGTCGTTTTGTACCCTTTAGAAGTGGTGCTGGAAAGTCACTTACTGGTGTGCAGAAGGAGACACCTCTTAATGTGGTGCTGATTCCAAATTCAAAGAAGCAGAACAAATATCCTGGAAGGAGTGATGAAATGCGTATGTGGGAGTATGGATAACTAAGCTCTAAAAATCCTATTTGATTAAATGCAATATATAGTGGTGTCAAGGATTAAGTCCATATATGTAGCTGCAGGATTGTGGTTTGCTTGTTACCTTTTTGTTTTTCAAAGCCCTTAAATACCTAGGGCCAGGTTAGCCTGTGGTGTAAACTGGGAAATTTCATTTCAGTTGAGAGCTACCTTAAGGTGGGGTGAGATAAGGGTTTGATTGCAGAGTCGTTTTCAGCTGGAACAATAAGATGGCTAACTTTTTTTGTTTGTTTGTTTACCCTGGCATCCACTGGCACTTTTGGAAAATGAAATGTGTTGTCCCTACATGCATCTGGACCCTTTGGGGTTTGGGAGTGAAGTGCTAATAGTATGCGGTTCCCTTTATACAGCAACCCTTTTTTTAAAGGGGCTGAGGCTGATGCTTTATGACTGCTGTGCTTGTAATTAACAAAGCACCACAGACGTTTTATACCAGTATCCTATAAACAGATGCGTTGTCATAAGCGGTATGCATTTGCAGCTGGCTCAACACAGTGACCAGTATTTGTCATCAAACTCCCATTTCAAGCCTTGATGTATGAGACAAAGCATTAGGGAAGTTTGATTGACTTGCTAGTCATTACTGAGATCAAAGGGTTTGTTTGTTTGTTTGTTTGTTTGATTTTTGCATCAGACTTCTTTATTCTACCACCTGGGCTGGGTTATTTATTGAAAGAACTGCATGCAGAGATGTTAAATTCCAGGGAAAATTCAGTGATCCAACATCATTCTCTATTAGGTAACGGTTGAATGCTCTGCCATTATAGGAACTTAAGTACAAGTTTATCTATTTTTCCTGAGGAAAAGATTTAGCTTTCTGGGTCATCCTTGTATGCAGGCAAATTGTGTTTCTGTCCTTTTGCAGTGGAACACTAGAGCTTTCTGAAGGGTGGGTGGGAAGTTCTACCAGTTTTAATAGCACCGTTCCAATCCTGATTCAGAGTGAATAGTCAGTGCCTTAATACTGTAACAGTTGTCAGTCGTTAGGGTGCTGATGAGTCCTTCGGGGTCCTGATGAATATGTATGGATTTTTAACGCAAAAAAAGAGAAATCTCATCTTTTCTGAGACTTATATCTCAGCCATTCCATTGAGATGGAATAGGTTTTTTGTTTTCAAAACTATTTTGAATTTATAAAGCAAAAGACAGTCTGTTAATTTGTATTTGCTGAATATATTTTGTGTCTTAAGTCAGTGCCTCTCCAAAATACATGACTGCTTATGGAGCTTCTAATAATATGTGGTGGTAATGGTAATAGTAGCGTATTTAGCTAGGCAGTATCTGTCAGATGGCTTCTTTTCTGAAACTGTGAGGTTACTTGGGCTTTGCAGCATACTGCAAAAAGGCCTGGGATGCAGTGTGATTAGCAGTTCTCAGAGTCTGAGAACTCCAACACTTCCATTTGGCTATGCTAATAATATTTGTTTCCTAGTATTATGTTTCCATACCAGAAAATCCCAGTAATTCCTACTCTACATATAGATGTTTCCAACATTACCTGAAACCAGTAATAGATTAGTAGTGCAGAGTGTTTGTGTTAGTATTGGAGCTGGGAAACCATTTAAAATTTTTGAAATGAAACATCGTCCTTTGGAAAAGCAGAAACCATATGTACTGATCTCACACATTGTCTCAATTGGTCTGTAAGTTCTTTTAAAAAAAATATACTTCTGAACTAAATTTAGCTGAACTTATATTGCAAGTGTGCAACCCAATCTGAATTAGCTGAATTTCAAACAAATGAAACTTATTTCAGTTGAAATAAAATACTGTGTCCAAAAGCTATTTCTGCATTTTTTTATTATGAGAAGTTATGGGATTTCATGTGAATTGGCTTCTGGCCAAACACTTTGCATTTTCTCAGCTATCCAAAATAAACTATAATGAGACAGCTGAGAGATGATCTCCTCAATGTATCACTATATCTTCAAATAGCAACTAATTGAAGATGCCCATTCAGAACACTTGCATGGATTCAGGAACCATCAGATGAGGTTTCAATACGGAGTATGTTACATATCCTAGCATTTAGCTGCTGCTAAGTGACTTTCAAACTGTTGTTTGAAATGTAGACTCACAATAAAGTGTCCCAAATCATTTAGCTGATGAATAAGCAATAATGAACTCCAGTATTTGTTTTCTCTGTGCTATTGCTCCACAGTGTAACAATAATGCACTTCTTTTTTTTGCAGAAAGGTTGCATTTTCGTTCTGAGAGAGGTAGAAGGCAACTCAGATTGCAGTTTGGGGTTTCTAAATTGTTTGACTGAAGGGTACCTTTGAAGAAGGGTCTGTCAGAATGCTTGGAAGCTGTATTAATGTACCTTTGTATTGTGTGCTTACATCTTTGCCTGTTTGGTTTATGCCTCTTGTCCTTACTACATGGAGTTAGTTTGTCCTTATTTACTTCAGGCACATGCATTTGATTTTCAGATAATCATTCTGTTGAAAAACATGAACCTGTGCCATTATAAGAGGATAAAAAGAATCACTTCCGTGGCAATTTGTTAGCAGGGCGTAATCTACCTTTTAATCCTACTACAGGTTTCTTTCCTTCGAAGTATTTGCTTTTCCTTTCCCCCAGTTTTATGGTGCGTTCCCCAGACCTTAATCTCACCACGATTAATTTTTATCCAGAATCCAAATCTATTACTTTTGAAGTTATGGGGATTTGTGTATCTTAATTAGACTGAAAATAAAGCAGTTATATTCTTCAGATCACAAAATAGAGGCCATCAGAGGTAAAGAGACAAAACCTGAGAAAAGCCATTAAGGACGAAATTATGCCTAACACTATGTGATCATAGGTAGACAGATGTTAGCAGCAAGGTTGCAGATGTCCTACTAGACAGCAATAAACACACTGGAGGCAAGTACAGGTTTCATGACATGAGATTAGAAAATAAGTTGAAGATGCAAAAGACATTCCTCCTCTTTGGTTTAGCAAAAAAGTAACCTTTATCCCTTGTGTGAGGATCCTGTATGGTGCAGATTTTCCAACACTATTCAGAAAATTAATGAGATTGAAGCGTTTTCTTCATATGTGAATTTTGCTATTTTTTTTAATTTTATTTTATGCTTTATGATCACGATTAAGTTTTAATGGTGCCCCTGTTGCAGATCAAATTCTACCTTGCTATAGAGTCAGCAAAACAAATAAAGCAAGTAGGGCTACAAGACCGGCAATGCCAATAAGGTTTTCATAGTAGATGGTCATTACACCAAGCCTCCTTCCATTACACTAGAGATATTTCACCTTCATGGGCACTGTTCCCTCTCCTGGGAGAAGGGAGCAAGGAGTGTTACCAATTTCAGTAGGTTTTGGATTTGCCCTGGTGAAATTAAGAAAATTGAAATATTAAGGAGAGGGAAAACCAGGAGAAATATTTCTGAAAGAATATGAGGTGATTATTTGCTATCTACAATGTAAACAGTGTCCAAGAAAAGGAAACCTTTTTTTGGTAACATACTGCTAACCAGCAGTTTTGAACAAAGGAATAAAAAGTTTCAAGTGATTAATTATTGGGTTTTTATAGGCCTACATAGTAGATCTGAATAAAAAACCTGATCAGCTTCCTTCCTGAGCAAAATCGTAACAGAATTCTGGTACTGCAGATCAGCACAGCTGAAATCCCGTTCTGTTACAGCCCAGAGTAGGCAAACAGACTGTCCAAAATCTGCTGGAGTAACATATATGTCTCACAGCCACTGTTACATCAAACAAACATCAGTTGTCACTTGTTAGGACCATTAACTAGACAAGTCCAAAATAAAACACAGACCAGAAAAGATACATCTTACATTCTATAAATTGTGTGGTCTGAGAATCTATTAAAGCTGACAGAGAAGGGGGCTCTGAATTGGTGAGCAGGCTGATTACACCTCGTTCTTTATTCCCTATTGACTTTGGGTATGCCATACCTTTCCATTTCCTAGAGAAATAAATTAAAAGTCAGAAGTAATTTGCCTGATGGAGGGTGCAGGTGGAATTTTGTTCAGACGAGCATTTGCACATTGTGAAATCCAATTTAACCCCTTGATGGGGTATAGCTTATTTTCTTTTGTTGACAGCTTTGTGGCAGCTAAAATAGGAACCTGATTAAATAGAGACAGTGAGAGATTGAGGTCTTGTTCTAACAGCAGGAGGATCAAGGCCTCTAATCTTATCTCCCCGAACACTGAGATGAGCTGAGGATGCTGGCAGCGAGATAAGCTTGGCTATTTTGAGCTATAAAAAGACCCCAAGAAAAGAGAAGAGGTGTGAGGTGGGAGGAGAGATTTTTTCACATACAAAAACAATACTGTGTTGTTTAAATATATTTGGGTCCAGTGCTTGGAATGTATAGGGTATTATAAAAGCAGTTATTTCATTTTACTGTATGGGCATACATCAAAGTACAAATAATAAGAGCTCGCTCCCACTTTGTAAAGAAAATACACGTCTGCAAATTTCTAAATACAATTCATAATTTATAATCTACCAGGAGCACAGTAATAAAAGTAAAGGCCAAGTGGGAGGAGACCACTTCTGGCAGAAGTGGAATTGCTTCTTCTTGCAGTCAAATTTTAAAAATATTTTGAATGAAGCTATAACATCAAATCACCGAGGAAAGCCTTTTATCAGGTTTAATGTAGGGCTGTCTGTACATGACCGTTTGTTTATTTTTTGCTTATTTGTTTGGAAGTAACCAAAGAAATGATACAAGCTCTGTTCCCCTTCTGTTCTACTATGGTGTGGGGTTTTTACATTTTCTTGTAATACTTTGTCCCATATCAATTTTCAGCACATTACATAAAAATGGTAAAGAATGAAGGAAAGGAATGAGACAGTAATGAGCTTCTCCATTGTTTACTGGAAGAAGAAAATGGAAAGTGTAGACACAAATGTAAGATACTACACCAAAGTTACTTTTAAAAAAATCAGTCAAAAGCTTCCACTTTTGCAATTGTCTTTAATTGACAAAAGTTTAAAATTACAGTTAAGTCAATTTAATTCAGCCATGGTCCTGTTTGCTTGTCTGCAGAGCTATGCTGCTGAAGACCTGCTGAGTACATAGCACCTAGAGTTTGATCATATACTTTCCTGAGCACATTTTTGAAACTCCATTGCCCTGAGTGGTTAAGGGTTAGTCTCCAGTGTTAGCAGCCTAAATGGGCTCCTGTTGCCCCAAAAGAAAGTACAGCCAACCCCTTATGTTCTACCTGGTAGGACCATTCTTCTCTGATCAAAATACTACTGATTCAGTTACACTCTTAACCAGCATGAATTTTGAACTTCAATTTATTTATTTTGTATGTGTGTGTGTGTAATATACTTTTTTACCATAATGCATAGTCAAGGCTCTCCATCACAATGTGCATTTTTATTCCTGGCATGTATTGCATAGGAGCTTGGTGTATTCAAAGTTATCTGTAATAAATACTTTTTTAAGGGGTTAACTCTGACTGAAATGTATATACCCTGCTTTGCTTATGGATTATCATGGATGATTCAGAGGCTCGGTTAATGTTACACACTAGAGCTCAGACCCAGTGGGTATTCCGAAGCCCAGGCTGAGCTGAAGGGTAGAATGGAAGGCAGGAGTGACTCTATCTAAGCCATGCTTTCCAGAGTCGATATATATAAGATACTGCACTATAGAAAAGTTTGCACATGCCTGCTGGTTAGCAATTTAGCTATAAGAGCAGATGCAGAAAAAGAAGAGTATCAGGAGCTTCCATTTTCACTAAATGAATTTTCTTGAGGCTAGAGGTTATTCTGGTTCTCACCCTGATGATACATTTCGCTTAAGGGAATTGAAGGGCTTTGGCTGACTTTTTGTAGGGATAAATAGACAGAAAACACCTTTTCCCTCCCTTTTAAGTATTTTTCAAATACACTGACATTAATTTGACCCTTAATTTGAAAGGCCAGGTATTAGGAAAGGTAGAAGGTAATACATGATTTGATAAGCGCCATTTAGTTTTAATTACTACTGGAATTGCTACATAGTAATCATATGACAGTTAAATATTATTAGGAGTCTGCTCATTATTATTGGAGTTTTGCCACAATCTTTAATGGAAAAAAGGACTAAATCTATTATTTTTGTAAGAAAATGTATGCATCAAGCCCTTGTTATTAATTCTGTGCTAGGTCTGAAAAGAGATTGTACCATTTAAGCGATAATTATGGGGTATGTGGATTAGTAAATCATCTTTGATGACTGAAGTTGCAATATTGTAGTGTCTTTGAAAAATAACCCATTTTAATAAGCAATGAGAGTGTACTTGAAGTAAAGACTGGGCTTTATTTTCTTTCTATTGAAACAAAAGTCAGAAGCAAAATGCTTGATCATTTTTCTTTGGGAAGGTTTTAATCTACTCTTTAAAGGATGTTACTGGTAATTTGTCTTAAATTATGGACGTCAATGCCTTATGTCTTTGGGGGGTTTTCTTTATTTTAGATTGTATAAATGACAGTCATTCTTAACAGACTTCAGAGAGGATGCTCAAGTAACAAGCAAAGTAGCTGGTTTGGCTACAGTGCCCTGTGGACAATCATCCTTGTGCCTGAACGGCAGCAAGTGGCTAGCATTTTCTTTACACACCCACCACTGACTACAGTGGTTTTGGGGTTTTGTTATTAAATTGTCCTTGATACACAAGCTGCTTTTTTACAGAGCACAGGAGTTCCACTACTATCACAATCAGTAGTGTCAACACTTTTCTGACAGACTTTGCTCTTCATTCACATGGAAATGGCATTATGGAAATGGCAGCCGTAATCGAAGATGATAACATCGATGCAATATCCATTCGAATCATAATTATTTATACAATGCAAACCGGCTTACAGGTGCTGTGAGAAACTGCGCTGTTCTATTTCGTGCTTTATTCTGAACGGTCTGCCTTGCTCTGTGAAGTTAATAATTTCCCCTAAAAGGGAAGAGAGTGTTTAAAGCAGGTATGATTATGCCAGCCGATTAGCATTAATTTCTCATTGTCACATCCCAAGAGAGGAATTTTTTACACTCCCTTTTTTCCCAACTTTTGTTTGCTCTATGTAGCAATGCCAACATCTTTTCAGCATCATCTCTCTTTCTGTCTCTCATTTTTTGAATGAATATATCTAAACATATCCCATCAGATATTTTGTGTTATATTTATTTAGCTGTGTATATGCCTACAGCCAAATACTCGCCTGCGTGTATACACGCATGTACAAATATGGAGACGAGCAAGAAGTGTGCTTGCCCTTAGAAGTATTGTAAAGAGACTCTGAAGTGGCTCCTAACCCATTTGAAGCACCCAATCACTGTTGACTGTTCTGGTTAAAGGCTAAAGTTAATTAAAAAGAGAGAAACAAACTAGTTAGGGGTGTGATCTCTAACTGTGTGATACATGCATGAGATCTGTGGAAGAGGGTCCTTACTGGCCTTGCTGCATCTCATTAAACTTTTATGTAATCTTCTGTGAGTGTGAAGGACACGCTGATGGTTGCTAGCATTTCTATATTCGTTCATCAATAAGTGTTTAAATAATTCTCCCTTAATTATAAAACCACAGATCACTGTATTCCTAACGATACTTTGCAAAGAGTGCCATTTTTATTCTGATTAAATTTTAATCTATGCAGTGCATACAGAAGGACCTTTTCCCCTTACAAGTAAACAAATATGTTACTTTAGAGAGTTCCTAAACCCTCAGTGCATGAGTCAGATTTGGAAGCAGATTTATAGCATAATAACAGATTGCCATTGTTTGTTTGCATTATAGCATCTTTTACCCATAGTGTCCTACAAAATAAAGCGTTCACTTGATAACAATAAAACTTCCAGCAAATTAATTGCTAGAAGCCTTTGAAAGATAACGAACATACAAGTGATGGCAGATGACTCTTTATCCCTCTCTTTAATTTGTTTTGGGCATTGATTATAGTGTTCGTAATCAGTGGAAGCACTGTTGAGAGTTGAATGGGCTGTGGGCAGGCGCTGTGGAAGAGTGATTTAACTGAATTCTATTGTGCAGGAGCCCAGATAGCCTGGTGTGGAGCTTTTATGAGAATAATTGAAAGCTCGCAACAGATCACTTCATAATGTGGTTTTGAAATTAATTCACCTCAATGTTGAGTTGACCCTGACCCCACTCCCTCTTTTCCGGTTGTAGTTCATGCTACATTTAAACTGGGATCTCTCCAAGTAAAATTGCTGTGCTGCAGTAAACGTCACTATAAACCATGCAATTTTCCATATCGAACCATTGATGGAGTGTTTATAATAGCTTGACAATTGAATAGGAATTCTCAAGTTTATGACTAGCTAACAAGATTGAAGAAAATGAACAGGGCTCTAAAGCTTGCATGTGTTTGCACACCACAGACATTTATTTTGAAATTGTTTTGATTTCCTCTCAGTGTTCATTGTTTGTGAATGGAGGATGCCCTTTATGTACTCCTCATCAAAATGATGAAGCCACTGGAGTCAAGGATGACAAATGTAGTTGGAGATGTATGAGTGAAGCTTTAGGAGTGTGATGATAAAGGCCAACCCTGCATATGACATGAACCTTCCTTTTGCATGATTCACAGCACAGCTCAGCACATGACCTGGCCTGTTGCTTCTCCTGTTGACTTCATGATAGGGCATGAACTTGTTCACCATCTGTAGCTTCCAAGCTTATTTTCAAACAATTATCTTGTGAAGTTATAGAAGAAAATTCTCTCTTCTTCGAACAGCCTGGTCCCTGTAGCTCTTTGTAAATGTGATAATTATGATCAGAGGGAGCACACTGGGATAGTAGACCTGTACTCGGATTTAATTACCTGCAGTTTCAAATCAAAGGACAGTTAAAAATGTTCCATGTGTGTTTTAGCTTTACAGGAAAAAATAATTCTAGGTTCAGTCATTTAATTTTAGTGATGAGGGTTAAAGCTGTAATATGTACAAGGTTTGTGTGTAGCTTGCTGCGTGCCACAGTGCACTAAGTGTAACCCGTGGGGTGGCTTCAGGCAGCTCCCCTGGCCTTTGAACTGAGCCATTGCACTGGCTGGCTTCCCTGTGTGTATGTGTACCAAAGTCTGCTCTATCCCTTCCTGTCATATGTCCCTGTAATGCCTGTCTCAATAAACAAGCTCCCCAGGTAAAAAACAGTCACAGGCTTGATTTGAAATATATGTGAACAGCTACAGTTCAAACAGGATCTATTTCTGGAGACAAGACTCTTGAAGCTACAGAGTTAACATGGAACTTTCCAAATAGATTTTAACTGTCTAGTAAGGCACTTACAATTGGGGAATTGCTACTAAGTCAAATCTTCCTGGAGCCTTGAAAGTATAGATTCTGGCTTCTACTTTACTTTTTTTTTTCTTTTTTTTTTTTCTTTTTTTTTTTAACTTATCAATTTGGAAATGCATGAAGTCTGTAGTGAGTAAGTTTGGACATGTTGAAAAAGATGAGTAAGATGGGCATGTTTCCAAAACAACTCGGGTCACTTGGCAAAGTAGGTGAAAACGGTTTGGTTTTCAATTCTGACCAGAAGCATTTCAATATGCTTTCAGTATGAGAGACTTCTGATTTAGAAAAAGTGGCTCTGAAAGTCTTGAAGATCATGCTACAAAATCAGTGCAACGTGTGCTCCCACTATGATCCTGGATCCTGTGCGCAACAGGGAGGTACAATGACCAGGGGGTTCTTGATAAGGATAAACAATGCTGTAATTGTGTTAAGCCTGTCAGACAACATTGAACTACAAAACCTAACTTCTTAGCACCTCATTTTCTAGTAGAACCTTTTGTTCTAAGCTTGATGCTTATTTTCACCCAGTGTGCAGTTGGGTTGCTCTTTCAGAAAGAGATTCACAGCATCCAAGCACTAAGTGGAGAGCTGTCTAACCTAGTCACTAGGAAGTCACGAGGATGAAGTAGGATTTATGTCTTTTTCCTTGCTGGTAAGATTTAAGTTTAATCTTGGTGTATATATTTTGTAGAAGGTGGAAATGTGGTTTTGAAATCACTTAGGCAGACAAAGGGAACCTACATCTGCTGCTTGTCAGGTGTGTGCTCAGACAAATGAAGGGGCAACAGGAGCACCACTCTCCTTTCTCTGCTCCACCTCTTAGTTTAAAAGAATGGCAACCATCACTGCATTCTCTGTGGGATTTGTCCTGTTCTTTTGGTAAGGAATGATTTACGAACCCTTTCAAAGCAAGGCCCGCTGGCAGTCTAGGTGAAGGAGTGCCTCGCTTTTGTGTCGAGGTTGGGCTTATGAGTTAGCTAGGGATCAAATTGTTTAATTCTGGAAATACAGAATGGTACGCTCTGGGCATCAGTGAAAGTAAATAGATAAGGTTTCTGTGGAGTAAGGGATTATTTCTGTATTACCAGTACGATGTTTCCAGTATTTAAGTGCCTAAATTTGATTTCACTCTCACTTTAGCAGCTAAATCCTTTCAAATTTTGGCCCTCTATTATTTCCGTCACTGACTACATTACTGGAATCCCTTGTTCTTCTCTGAGGTCTGAATTATTTTTGTTTAATTAAATCAAAGTATTAAGGGATTTGGTCAGAATCTTTAAGTATCTAGAAGGGGTAGTTGGCTCCTTACTCTAGGAGCCAAAGATACAAGAAGATACAATGGCTGTACACTGAAGCTCAACAAGTTTAGTTGAGAAACAAGGTGATTTTTTTTTTCAGTGAACGTAACTACCAGTTGGAGCAATTTGCCAATGGTTCATTGCATTCTCTGCCAGTTGGATTATTTGTGGTTTAGGGTTTTGGTTTGGTTTGGTTTATTTTTTAAGCTAAGATTGAACTTGTTTTAAGGATTTTGAAAATACAAATTTAAACAAGGATTAATTGAAGGATCCCTATTGTCAATCAGATGTTACCACATCAAGTCTGGGCTTTGTCATTCCTATATTTATAAGTGCCATTCGTTTTAATGGCTCAAGAACTGGGTTTTAAGGTCCTTGCCTTTTAAAATGTATAGGTACATGAATTGAGAGGGACCTCTCAGCCTGGGATTAAGTTGTTTAGCTGTTTGTATTTGTAACAATTAATACTGTTGAGCTGAAACTTGGTGTGTGTGTGTTAAGAGAGCGTCAGTATCAAGTTGGTGTAAATTAACTTGTAGCTGTTTATTAAAATGTTCTCCCTGAAGCATTATATTGGTTGCTGTTGGAGGTGGAAATCTGGACCAGATGGACTTTGGTCCGAGTATGACGGTACAGCGTTCAGTTCAGCTTTGCGGCATTCTGTCCAACACATCTGTCAGGCAACAATGTCAAAAGAGGGCTTGCATTATATGATTTATTTTTTGGTTTCATATCCACTCATTTTGCTTTGGTAGTAACCTTTTTCCTTGTTAGGAAAAAGATCTTACTTGTGTAAGAAATTGTCAGGTTAAAATAGTATTTGTAAAACAGCATTACATAGTCTGTTCAACACTTCTGAGAATGACTGGAATAATGAAAATCTTAATTTTGGTTTAGGGCATAACTAGGCAAATACTGTTCCTGTAAGCTATGTCACAGGTGTAGCTGAATAGATACTAGTGCCTTTTGGAAGTAACTTCAACTCTCAAATGTGAACTGACCAACCTTCCTTTCTGGAGAAGGAGTATTGAGGATTCTGTACCAGTGCTGTTTCTAATATGGAAACCTGTTTTTTCTTAATTTAATTTCTAGTAAGCCCATTTTATGGGACTCAGAAATTAACATTAAACCCGAACAGTTTCCAGTGAATGCAGATGTCTTTTTGAACGTTATTTCCTCCACTAGCCAGAAATGTTGGCAATTCTGGATCTTTTCTACAATCACTTGCCTGTAATTAGGCTTAACAGCATGTGAAATGTATAGGGTCAGTTTTGTTTTTTAAGTATAAATCAAGCAGTTTTGTCTCTGCAACATTTTAGAATCTGTAAAACAGTTTACAAGTTAGCTTTTACTTAGCTGAATTGCATTACTGGGCATTCTCCTTTACCCCACCCCATCATGCCTTCTTCCAGGAAAGCAGCCACCACAGGAAAAACAGCACCACAATCTTCATATTAACACTGCCACCACAGATTCCCAGGTGACCATTCAGCTGAATGGAGGTTGATAACTAAGCTGGCAACAAGCTCAGTGGTTGGAATAAAAACAGCATCAGCTTTTCAGATCATACCCTTCTCTAATGTAATTAAATTCTGAGTCATAGACCTGGAGTAAGGCATGCTTCCAACTGATGCTGCATTTCCTGAAGGTCAGCTGGAGAGCAGTATATTTCATCAAGTGCGATCTATAGAGTTGCAAGTTTCCTGATTAGGTTTGCATTTGAAGAGCTTCCCAAGGCCTAACTTAGTTGGGAAATTGCCCATTTAAGTAATAAAACATAATAACATATGACACTGCTGCTTAATGTTATCACATATGGGAGAGCGCATGTGAAATAGAAAGACAAACTGATTCTGGTTCTCCTTTTGCGAAGTTTTGTTAAGTACTAGCATCAGTTCTCTGGATTGTCCTACTGCTGTTCTAAGATGAGTTTGATGAATAGCATTCAAAATATGTTTGATTCATCTGCCCAAAATTATAGTTGTGGATTTACTATTAGATCTCACCAGCTTTCTTTTTTTGTTACGTTTTATGTTATGAGGTAATTTCCATCTCCTCCACCGGGTGAGATAACCCAACTGTTCATCAGAAGATGAAGAAAGCAAAAAAAGAAGCAGAAGTCTGCTAGTCATTCAAAGCAAACGCTGTCTCTTGTCCTCATGTGCTGCCCCATGATTATACTTGTATGACATACTAGCTCAGAAAAAGGCTGACAGGAAACTAACATTACATAAATTTGTAGTTATCTGATCTTCCTGACTAACCTGTGCAAATTGCTTCCCTTTACTGAATGCTTCAGGCATTTCCCTTCTGAAAGGTACTTTCATGATGAAATGCAAGAATGTCAACATCAGTATCCTTTTTTATGCTTGAGTACCAGAGAAAAGACTATACTTAAACTTAACTTGATATCTCAATAATAATCATAGAAATAAGAAGACTGCTGTCTCTAGTAGGCAGCAGGGAAGAGTAATGCTGCCTGAAGGTGGAGAATTGAGATGTTCTGAATTCTGAAATGTGGCCCCCTGTTCTCTTGTCCTCTGAAGAAAGCTTCCACCTTGACAGAAGCTCCTTCTAAGTAACACTTACAATAGACTACTGACATCATCTTTAATTTCCTTTTTTTTCTTTTCTTTTTTTCTTTTCCCTTCTTGGGAGAAGCTTCTCAGTTGCAACAACAGTTCCATTCTGGATTGTAAGTAGTTAAAAAAAAAAGATATAGCTAGAAATGTAATGAAGAAATATATCAGTTTGATGTTTGCCCATAAATATTCCAAGCAAGCAGTTAGGTGTTTACTTTTGCTGTAATAAAGGATGGAAACACTTCTGCTAATATTATTCAGACACAGCTCAGAACTGCCCTTTTGGACCATTTAATACAGGTCCCCTAAAACCTAATAGCTAAGAATTAGATCTTAGTGCAATTTGCAAGTTATCAACATTTAGTTTTGCCCTGAAATAGAGAAATTTACATTTTCTGAGCTAGAAATATTCTGAAAGATAGAGTAATAAATGTTATTTTGACACTTTTTTTTAAAATCAAACATTTTAGGATCACTGAAGTAGAAATAATTTCTTTTCACTGAAATGACATGGATTTTTAAAAATCGGTTCAATATTATACTGATGTCCTGAAGTGAAAAAACAGAGTTCATCTAAACAGCTGGTTTCAATTAGTCTTTAAGATCTTCTGGAGTTTCCTAGGAGTGGAAAAACCCTTTACACATTGTATTCCCAGAAAAAGAAAAATATTCCTTAGAATTATGGAGTGCTGTGGATGTGTTGAGAGGATGATCACATCAGAGGAGAGTAGGCAGAGATACAAGGAAAACACTGAAAAGAGTTGGGTACAAAGATACATATATCCTGTACTTAGAGAGAAAATGCTTAAGAAAAAAAGGACCAAACGGTTTGAGTCTTCAGTGCTAGAATCAACAGTATCATGCCCTGAAAATTAGTAGATATTTTGGAAGCTTGACCTGAAATCTACTTAAAACTAAGCTGACAGATATTTTACTTTGAAGCCAGTAAATGCTCTGAAACACCTTCACGATTGTCAAGTGGCTACTCATCAATACCCATGGGTTTGGTTTGGCTGGGAAGTTCAAATGGAGGTAAACCTCAGTTTAAGATAGTTTCCTTTTTTTATAATTTAAGTACATTATCATTTTGAAGAAAGAGAATTTTTTGGAAGTAGTTCTCTAACTTGGGAGAACAGTATGCATTGGTCAGAAAAAGAAAACTAAGTTTTCTAAAGTCCTAGTAGTGTGCCTCTCACACACCTCCACTCCATCCCTCTGAAAATAATGAAAGCAACTAGGAAATCATGTTGGGAATTCGAAGTAGGATTGGAGGAGGCATTTCAAAGGACACACTTGTAGATATTTATCTAATATACCCCAAGAATAATCACATAGAAGATTCACATAGCTCTAAACCTAAGCAGACTATTTTACAGTGGAGGAGTAGCTGTCCTCTGCCACAACTACAGAAATGTTTACTGTCTTACTATATTTTAAAACCAACATGATTATCTTAAAAGCAAACGTGAGGAATTTTAGAAGTTTCATTCAACAGACTCCTTTATTTTAGTCAAGGGAAGAATCACTAGATTGGGGAAAGAGTATTTTCCAGCAATAGGCAGTGAATCTGCTACTTACTTTACTTTGCAAAATATGATGGATGGAAGGTACTTCCTTACTGATGTTAAGTACTTTCAAGACTCAGAATGGAAAGGACAATCTCCATCACTTTAAGGAAATGAGTAGTTAACATAATGTCTTTCAAAATACTTAGCTTTACACCTACAAAATATTTAAATAATGAAGATACATAGACACTTACTTAAAGTACAAGGCACTTAGATATATCTGTTTGGGAGTTAATATACAAAGCCAATTAGAAAAAATAAGGTGTAAAATTTTTACTCTCTGTAACACTTGCCAGGAAGACCTGATGTGGTGAGAAAGCTAGGAAGGCTGTGAACTCTCCTGGCCTCCACAGTTGCTCAGTGATCACCATGAGGAGTAGATCTCCTCCCTTGAAGGTTTCTAATAAAAGTGCAAGTGGCTCAAAAGAATCTAAGGCTCAGCATGTCAAAGGCACATAGATAAGTGGAGATATTTTCAACAGTACATTTATGAAAAACTTATTTGGTTTCTAAATAAATGTGCTGATTCTTTGTAAATATTGGGTAATTGATAGCTTCTTGGGTGAGTCCTTAACAATGTGTATCATAACAGCAATCGTAAAAGCAGTAACTTCAGTATATGGATCATGGGGATTCCTGTAAAGTTAGATGGTCTGAGGGAACATACAGGAACAATGTGACTGTCTCTGCATAACAGATAAGACTGATGTTTGTGTCACTTGCAGGATGTGATTTTTTAGGTTGAAGAGAAAAAATTTGTAACAGCATCTGAGGAAGTTGCAGTCAGTCATTAAGAGCTATTTAGAAACCTGATGGTGAAGACTTTATTGTAATTTTTCAGAACTGCCTAACAGCCATATAAGTAATCTGGTTACCTCTGGCAATTGCCTGTTGTATCATCAGATAGATGTCTTAAATTAAATTAGACCTAGAGCCTCATACAGTTACTCATCTTGCAAAGTTCAGCTCAGCTTTCATGGATGTTGGGCCTTTATAGATGACACAGGCCATGACAATACAATTTTTCAAGCATCACTCCAGTGCAAACCTTTGAAAATCTCTGGCAGAAGTTCCTATGTGCTTACAGTCATTCTAATGTACCTTTGTTCAGGATAAGCTAGTGGTTTTTTTTTCCCAATTAACATCTCTAAGGAAGAGTTCACCAAATAACTTGTTCAGCATAGGCTAACCAGCGTGGTAGAAGTCTGCTGAGTACTTTAATTGATGTCCATTAAAAGTGCAAAGTTGTTCTGCTATGATCAGACACCCTGAGATGCACCTACAAAGAATCTTGATTCCATTAATTCAGTGGATGCTGCTTCATAGGTAATGAAAAATTAAGCAAGCTTTGACCAAGCCTTGGGAACATAACTCAGCAGTTAGCAATGGAAACCCAATTAAAACACTTTCCATGTAGTTGTTTTTAAATATTCATGCTATTGAACCGTTCCCACTTAATGCATAAATGACAACATAATATCCAACTGTAACAGTTGGTGGAAGCCATTTTAAGTAGCAGTTTAACAAACAGAGATGGATTTTAATTTGCAATGCCAGTTGAGCTGTAATAAAAACTAGTATTCCAGCTGTGAAAAAAAAATAAAACACAGCTTGGTTTAGAGTTATTTACAGATGTGTAGGGATTTTTTTTTTTCCTAAGCTATACAATGGAACCATTTGGTCATTTTTCCTTCACAGAAACATTTGTATCGGATGCTCTTCCTACCTGTAATTTCTGGAATCAAACTCTGAAGAAAACACACATTAAAATATTATGGCAATTCTTAAGTGTTCATTGATTTGAATTCAATTTCCTGTTGCAAATGTTACTGTTCGGTGTTAATATAGCTGTTTCCTTGTTTTTATGGACTGTGATGAGCTTCTGTTGACTTTGAGATAAATCCTATACTGCTGTCTTTGAAGGATTTCCACGTGTTGGCATTGTTGCTGTCTCCTGGAGCGTTACTTGGATTCTTGCAACTTTGATTTCTGTTTGTTCATCCTTCTCAAAATATCAGCTGCTGGAATCATGGTATTTTGTGAAAGTTTTAGTGCTTTAGCAATGAAATTCCCAGTTGCATGAGGGAAAAGTCTGCAAGTAAGGGCCAAGCACACCCTTAAAATCTCTTTAATAAACCCAAACCAAAAAAAACTCCAAGCTTTTCTTTTCTTAACATAAGGTTAGGGCAAGGAGAAGATAGGATCATGTATTCTAAAGCAAGTCTGGAGGAGGGGTTCTGGGTACATTCCACTAAGCAGAAGACATTGTCACTAACTAGCACAGTGACCTTTCTGCCCTGCTTTATGGCTTTATTTAATACATATGACATTATGGTCCCTGAAGATTCATTTGTAGCTAAACATGAACAAAAGGTTCATTGCCCTGGGAAGGGTTAGAGAAAATACTTTTATTATTTGGATTAAGGAATTTGGTCAGTAAAAGTTTTCTTGCTTTTTCAGTTTTGGTTGTTTTTAGTTTGGGGTTTTTTTTTCCCCCCTTTGTTTGTACCAGTATAGTCTTATTAGACACCAAATAATGGTAAAATGGACTATATTGTAAGCTAAGCTCTCAGGGACCTGAAAGTCTGCAAGCAGTAAGCATAGCAGCAAAGTTCCCAGGGAGGACGGTTTGTAGAACTCATAAGCCTGAAGTGCTTTAACTGAAGCAGTAAAGTTCAGAAAAGAAACGGGGACAACTTCAAAGATACTAAGAAGCTGTGATTAGAAATTTGCAATATACAGGAAAACAAGGGGGAGGAAAAAACAGGTATGGTGCACTCACACAGCAGGGCTGGAAATAAGGCTTTATTAGAGGATAGGAGAACGATGCACGGTAAGAAGAGGAAATAGCTCTTCTGACCTTGTGTAGGAAATCACGTTAATTGTGTCTATCTGAGATTCCAGCTTTCTTATTTTAACTACAATTTTTAGAATGGGCACAGGTTTCACTCTAAATAGCTCAAGTAACATGCAGGACTGTGAAAGATATTTCAGTGACAAATGGAGAAGCTGCAAGTAAATGTCTGAATTATAGCTTCCTTAATTGCTAATGACATCAGGAGAGTTTAACATGAGATGCTGTCATCTGAACTGCGTGTGCGTTAAACAGATGAAGAGCACAACAGTAACTTGGCGTACTCATTAATTGTTTGGGAGGAACGAGGAATATGGGGAAAGGTTGAATCGCAGTACAGTGTATGTAAAAACCAGAAATATTCCTGAACACTTCAGCTGACTGCAGTCAGCTTACTGCAGTAAAATTGATGGTGTATCTTGTGGTAGAGAAAAAGGTTAAAAAAAATCCCCTGAGAAAACAGTTTTGAGGAATACAGCTTTTATAAAGTGTGAAGGATTTCAGTTCCACCCCACAAGCAACTGTAAAAAGTAATTTGTTTTCGGAAGTGTTTTTCTTGTATTTCAATTTAATTGCCTTTCAAAAAATGGGTAACAAGGCATTTTGCATTAGTGCACATCAGGAAAGCAGACTCCTCAAATGCACCAAAATGTGTCAGAGTGTGTCCTGCTGTTCCGTACAAGCCTGAAGCCCATGGGACTTCGTCTGACAAGCAGGAAGCAGGGTCAACTGGTCCTTTCAGTCACTCAGCCCTGAACTGGTGGGAGAGGTGTGGGCTGGCACTGGATCTGAGGACTGATCAGAAGGTAGGTCACCATTCTTTATGCATAAGGTGAAAGGTCTGCTCTCCTGACACCCTCTTTTTGAAGTGCATCTAAATAATGATTCAGCAGAAAGGTTAAAGAGTAATGGCTACTGTCTGCAACCAGGATGAGAACTTCTTTGCCTCAGTTTCCTTTTCTTCCGAACCAATAGATGTCAGTGATGAGGGACCCTTTTGGGAAGAGACTGAGAGCAACTCTTGAACAGTAGGAAGAACAAATATGAGTGTGTAATATGAAACTTGACTTGCATGCCAAGAGAGAGGAAAGATGAAGAAAACATGAGGCCTAATTCCCTTCTGTCTTTCTGCAAGACGGTAGCACTGAATAGCCATCTACTTGGAAAGTACTTGCTCATGTACATTCTCTGAAAATGCTAACTTACCATCCATCACTATCACCTCTCTTGTTTCTGGCTTACACCTTTTGAGATTCCAGGAGAAACTTTCTAGATTTTAAGCTGTTTGCTTTTCTGCCTTCAGGGCTCGATTTCTGTCATACTTAGTTAAAAGCTGGTGGCATGGCATTTTTGCAGAGGGCAACAGTATTACTGCTATGCAGATCACTTAATTATTCTAAGTGTTATGAGTGCAAGTCTCTGTAGATGACAATATAATGTAGAGAAAGCTGAAATGAGAGGTAATGAAAGGTAATGAAAAAGTCAGAAGTAGACAAGATGATCCTGTGATGCGAGGTCAAACAAAACAAAACACTTAATAAAGGACTGTGGAGCTGGCATTAGCCAGTATTGCTGAATGGGCCACCAGTGTCACAAAAGTAATATACTCACTGGGAGTGGGGGAATGTAGATTGTCAATGCATTATAGTGCTAATGTCTTGCACTCCCTGGAGGCTGCTTAAAAGCTAACATTGCACCTACAGAAAAAGATTTATCCTGTATTCAGCTGCTATGTGTAAAAGAAAAGATGAAGCTTATTGAGGGAAGTGGCAAAACACGCAAACACAAAATGACTGTCACCTCCCAAAAAGAGCTGTCTCAAAATGATAGGCTTTCCTGAATGAAGGATGCAACCAGAGGCAGATACATCTCCAGGACGTCTTTTGCCCCACATGAAAATGTTGTCAGCATTTAGGAAAAAACTGTTACAGAAAATAAAATTTACCTGATCACTCAAAGCCAGGACGAAACTATTCATTACCAAAATTTCACTTAATGCCTGGGACTAGAGTATTGAGTTTACAGGGAAGAGACTATAGGAAACCCTACCAGACTGCCTTCATTCTGCACCTCCCTGCCAGGGAACTTGTTGGTGCAGATTATTGTATTTATCATTTAAATTAAGAAGAAGCTGCAGTATCTTTCTGACTTGGACCATGACCCTCCTGGGCTAGGTATTTTACACACAAAATTTCATAAAACACTCCCTGTCCTAAATCACTTTTAATCTTAAAACAGATAACAGATGGATACAGGCAGATGGCAGAGAAAAAAAAATTGTGACTAGGTCTGATCAAGAATGTTTTCTCATCAGAACCATGGTGATTGATAAGCTCTCCTTTAAAAAAATTGGATTTGTCAGTCTTGAAAAACTTTTGATGAAAAATAAAGGACAGAATTTCCTGTATAAGTGGGGTTGTCACTTAAGTGGGCTGTAGCAGATCAAAATTCAAGATTTTGCCTCAATTAGGTATGATTTAAATAAGGCTTACATACTTTCTATGTGAATACTACCCCTTAACTTCATCTTGAAGAAGGCCCTGCTTATTTTAAATATGCACACACACACTTATATGCATATGTATATATACGTGCATGCACACACATCGGCTAATGAAAAAGTCTCAGATTTGCCTCAAGTGTAGAAAAAGAGTCAAGTTTTCTTGAGGCAACCACTTCCATTTTATATGTAACCAAAGCTAGTACATGGAGAAAAAAGATGGAGACAAGGAAAGTATAGAAATAAATTACCGGAAAGGCAAATATTTAAGTTTCAATCACTGATTTGGCTTCAGCACTACTCTCACACTGGTGTAGTAGCTCATCCATCTACAATGGAGATGTTCCCATTTAAATCCTCAGGCATATGGTCTTGGGGTCCACACTTAAATTTCTTTTAAAACATTGAACAAGAAGGTAGACTTGTAGTGAACCCTTACATAGAAGTGAACTGTGAACTGTGTAAGTGACTCTCTTATGGGTCATGGGGCAGATCAGAACCGCAGAACACTTCCTTCCGAGTTCTCTTCCTTCAGTTCTTCATCTCAAAAGAACATTACATTTCCTATTCTGTAAAGGGGTCTTCAACAGATTTCAGCAGTGCCTCCTGAGTGTCCTCCATTCACAGCATTATAGTGGAAATACACCGAGGAGTTTCAACTGAGATGGTGAGAGGACAGCTTAGAAATGGGAAGAATGTTGTGTGCCATAGAAGAGATGATCTTTCTATTTAAAACTGTGTAATTTTGTAACCTTCAGAGGGTGAAATCTCATGATGAACCAGTATCAGACACTGAGTAAAAATGTTTAGCTTAATATGAAATAACCTCTGAAATAATAATAATAAACAACTTCATTTTTTTGTATGTGTGCCATACACTGCTAAGCATGGAAAAACAAACAGGCATCTCCCTGTCTCATCCCCAAAATTACCCAAAGATAAAGTTATTTTAAGGCAGATTTTAAGAAGGAAATTTCATTGACATATAAATGTACATCTTATTCAGCACGAAACTGACAATATCAAAGCTAATTGAGAGTAAGTACTGATTAGAAGTCTGATTTGCATAGTTTAACAGTGGAATAGTGTAAACAGATGTTGAGATGCAAAACATAACTTGAGTCTTAATTCAGTACTAGTATCCCTTTCATTTGTATATGATTACAATCAATGAGTATATTGATGTCCCTTCTGTTTTGACATATTGCAGTATTTTGTGTGAAATTAATTTTAATACATTGAAGCTCTCATAAAATAGTTTGATTCCTACTCATTGTGATTTTTTTTGAATGACATTAAAAAAAAAGGTTGGGGTTTTTTTTCCTAAAAAAATCATGTCTTAGATAGGCTATATTTCTTACATATTTACCATATTCAACATTTTATCTACTTTATTGACTTTGTGACCTAATGGGTCATTTCACCACGAACAGTCATTCACAAGGTTGTGAACATTTAATCCAAGCTTTGAATGACATTGTTTTGAACAAGAGAGTTTTGTTGCAAACCAGATCTACTTCTCTAAGGTAGAATAGAAATAGGAACAAGATTTAATCTTTGTTTTGTTTTATTTTGTTTTTGTCTTAACCACAATGGAACAGTGAGTAGTAGAAAGTGAAGCTTTCTTCCCTAGCAGAGTACAAATTATTCATTAAGATGTCATAGTTGGATGTTTTTGAGAAATCAATTTCTTATGTTTTTCAGGCTAAACATGGGTCAGAAAAAGAGATTTGGCTCATTGTACCTCTGTTTTTATTCAGTGTTTAAAGTGTTGTGTCTTAACTTATTTTAGTTCTTAAAAACTTATGATTCTATTTTATAAATTATATTTAAAAAATCTTGTTGCATTAAAAAAAAAACCCTCTTCCAGTCTTTATCTGAATTCAATTATCCCAGTAAGAAAAGCTTTAATTTTAACATTTTCTTTAAAGGATGGAAGTCTGTTTCTGTAATTTAGAAGTATGTCTTGTGAAGTAAATTAAAAATGCTGTCAGCACACATAAAGAGGCACATAATGGGGAACGTAGACATTTTTATTATAAATTTATTCTGTGATTTTTGAATTGTTACTAATTTCCTCCCTATAAGATTGGAAATGGGAATAGTATATTATTGTCTTTTCTCTAGGGCAGCTGTTTATATGTTGTTAGCAGGCTAAGTCATGTCTAAATACTTAACAGAAAGTAAAAGGAAAACATTTTGCTGAATAGAAGTAAAGATACTTAGTCTAGCATGAGAAAACACTTTAAAAGTAAATTTTAACTCCTGAAAAATAGAGGCTTTGGATTTTTGGAAGGAGCTAATAGTGGGAACTTAACTGTTCCCACTAAAAAGTGACCTGATTTTGTAAAGGAAGTCTTCATTGACCTGCTCCCTCTCCACGTTGTGGGGTCTGTCTTGCTTTCCCTCTTTGTCTGTTCAGTTTCCTGACGGCCCTAAACCATGCCTCTCTCTGTATGTATCCTGCCTACATTTTTTTTGAGACTTGAGATCCCTATAAGTTATCCCAGGTGACATTTAACTTACATATAATAGTCAAAATCAGGCAATATTAATAGCATTAATTCTTACTAAATAATATATTTTCTGCCTCCAGAGAAACTTCTACACAAGCTCTTCTTGAAGACAAATTGAGCTGGACTGGTGTCCTTAGTGTTCAGCTGATGTTCTTCCCTAATATCATCATTGCTGAGTGAAAGCCATGAAGTTTAATGACCCTCCATTGTCTTTGGTCTCGGACTTATATACACCCAGTCTTACATATGGTGGCATATTTTGTGGTACAGCAATTTATGACCTGTACATAAGAAAATTCCCTGAACTGTCACAGCAGCAATCCCTTTTCTATCACAGTTAAAAAGAAAAATAATAAAAATGCATTTCTATTAAAACTGAAGGCTTAGCTAGTATATTTGGAATAAAAACAAAATCACTATGATAGTTTTCCTTTGACTCTATGGCAGTATAAGAAGGATTAATACACTGTATGAGCATACTGGATGATAATAAAATAGAATAATTAAAATCACTTCAACACAGTGTAGATAAACCTTTGAAAATAAGTAAAAATTCAGTCTTAAGTATCAGAATAATTGGAATGTATGTGTCACTTTTCCTAAGAAAAGCAGCTACTTTTTAAAATGCTCATTATCAGGGTGTAACAGGAGCAAGCATTGCATTGCTAGAGATAACATGTACAGAGGGACAAGAAATTGAAAAGGTGGAGAAAGTCTACAGAAGGTTAAGGGCGGGGGGGGGGGGAAGATGATCCATCTATCATTTCTGCCACAATAAATCTTCATTTTTTGAGAGAATAGTGTGACCCCAGAACAATGAGAACAAAATTGCTCTGCTACGCTATTTCCACTGTCTTAGTATCACTGTGGAAGTCTTACTGATCATGAACAGATCATGTTTTCTAAGTTTTTTTTTGTTAAAAGAAAGTTGATTCCAGTGTTTTAGTACAGGGTACTGAACGTTCCTATTTCTGGCAAATAGCAAATCTCTAAAAAAAGGATTGTATTTAATACAAAATTAAATAATAAAATAAAAAAGTAAAATGAAAGATGCAGGATCATGTCTTTAGCCAGTAGGTTTCTAGTATTCATCAAATCAGAAGGTAAGTATTTTGTGTCATTTTTTCAAATACCAACAGCAGGAACCTAACAATGAAGAAACACCCAGGCACATTGTTGATGTAACCATGAAGATGGCAGTGCACTTTGAAAAACAGTATGCCATCTCAGTCTGGAGGTGACAGACTCTGATTGTATGAAAGAAAATGTGTTATGGTGATAGTACAAATGTGGGTAAAAGGCATGTATGGGTTTGTGTTTCTCCAAAGAACAGTATGGAAATTAAAGCACAATTTCTTTTTTAAAAATTATTTTCATAGAAAATGTAATAAACAGAGCAGCATCTTGTTTTGATGAGGAAAAAATATATATGTTGCACATAGTATATTAAAAGTCATAAATACCATCAATGGTGATCATAATTAATATTGAAAGACACAAACATATCTAAGAACTTGCATTAATCTCCTTTTCTAAATGCTGGAAGTTGCTCTGTGCTTAATTAAGTGGTAGGATAATCTTGTCTTTATGGCTAGGCTGGAACTGAGTAGGTATTCGATTCCCAAGTCATGATTCTGCCACATGCTTCTTTTATGATGTTAATCAGAATGCTTTTATCTCTATTTTTTATTTGAAAATTGGACATAACAGTTCCTTTCCTCATGAGCAAATATTATATCTTACACTAATTTTATACTGAACTTTTATGGAGTAAAGCAAATTAATTTCCACTCTATGTGGAGGTGGGGGGACAATGATTTTTGAATATTGGCCAATCTTAAAAAAGAAAAGAAAAAAGAAAAAAGAAGGTTGGAAAGATGAAATAAAAAGTGTAAAAGCTCAGCAAACAGTTGAAAAAGAAGCCTCTTCAAAAAACTGATAAAAAAGATCATAGCAGGGAAGGCAAGAAAAGGCCAAATTGTTTAACTTTTGAAAAGAGGAGACTTAGTTTTACCTTGTCTTGATGCCCAAGGTATTTCTGGTTGCTCTTTAATTTGTAAAAAAGGGATAAGCATATACAGTGAGTAAAAGCCAAAAATGGGCCAGTTCAGAGTGGAAATAAAGGGAACATTTTTAAAAGGCTGGAAAAGTAGTTGTCACAGACAGATTAGAATTTCTGTAATCTTTTAAAGAAGGCTAAACAATTTTCTGAAATATATTTTATAGCTCAGCAGAAGTGATGGACTTGATGCAAAAATTATTGGTCTGCATCACGAAGAAGGTCAGTCTAGGCTTTCCCAATAGTTCATTTTGGCCTTAAAATCCATAATCCAATGAATTAATGATTGTATCAGCCATGCTGATACCATAATGATGGAGGCCATAGAAGCATATAAGTTGTTAACTTACTACAGGTCTTGGAAAGATAAAGGAAGAGAGACCGCTTCCAGAAAGCAATCTAGGAACAGATCATAGCAATATTTTTCACAAGTTAATTCTGTGAAGGGCATCTTATGTTCTGTAATGACAAGTTCTTCTGCATGACTGTGGATCCATCTGCTTTCTTCTGTGGGTTAGCTGATGAGAGAAAATTGGATTTGTCAGTACAGGGGGTTAAGTCTTAGATGAGTGGTACAAAAATAGGTCAGAAAACTGAGAATAAGCTTGCTTTTTTTTAATTATTTTTTAAATCCCCCCCCCCCCCCCCCCCCCATTATTTATTTCCAAAGAACGATCTATGTAGGTTGCCTCCTCACAGATTTGGTCATGTTTACTAAATAATTTCAAAGGAAAGGAAAATTTCTTATCACTGATAGATGTCCTGGATGGAGATGTGGGAGAATGGCCTTTTTCCTAGTGTCCACAGCTCAGCTGTTACAGAATTCACCTGGAATATGGCAAGCCTGAGATCCTCCTGTCTGGAAGAATTTCAGTTCAAGTTTTTAACCTTCCAGGGAAATGACCTAACCAGCAGGTACCAGGATATTCTGGTAGTGCAGAGATGGAACCAGCTCCAGGTGACCTTTCTGATTATCTGGTTCTCAGTGTCTTGTTTTTGGTATTAATGAATATTTAGGAAAAGAACTGAAAGTCTTTGTTTAAGTATAGTTTTTGTGTTGGGAGCATTAGGAGGTAGGAGAAATGAATAGGTTTTTCTTCTAGCAGTAGAGCGAGCTACAGATTTCCTGTGCTCCTGTGTGCTTTAGCCATGCACCATTATATATAATTGGATAAGGAGCTTCTCTGGAAATGTTCCGAATCTTAGCCTCTTTCTTCTTTTTTTAAGCTTTTCTTAAGCTATTACTTCAACACTTTGTTTTAGAAATGGTATGTTGTATGTAGGGTGAAAATGATTTGCTGAATTACTTTGCTATCTCAATGAGAAAAAAGCAAATTATTTGAAATTTGTTTGATCCAAAAGAATATATTGTTTCTTTTTTTCAGGTCAGCAAATGAAGCAAAAAATGAAAATATTTTTATAGTTCTCTGGGTTTCCGGGCATGGTGAAGATGGAAATAGTCAAATAGTTGCTGTTAAATTACAGAATGTGAATAGTCCTCATGTCTATACAGACACTGACTTTACTGCTTAAGTATCTCACTAAATCAGAACAGAAGAGGCTGGAGTTGATTTTGGATTTGTGTTGTGCTGAGATAACCACTGATTTGGATGGAGTGTATCAGTGTAATGAATCACATCCATAACATATTTTAAAAGATTTTTTTTTTAAGGAAAGTCCATTGGACATTTATTTAGTAAAATGGCTCTTCATCTTGCCCCTATGAGAAGCAACAGTTTAACATACAGATGGGGAAAATCAATGCCTTTTTCTGAGTTTCTCCCTGTTTCAAGCCCTTGCACAATGAAGGTCACATGCACCTTCATTCATCCCTTATCTTCTGACATTTTTCAAGGCATACCTTGTGTTCAGTGTTAATGCCTGGAGCATTATATGTCCTTAGCACATCCTTCAGGACAATATACAACTCTCTTATCTTCCTGGATTCAGAGACATGCACTGCAGTTTGAGAGGAGGCTGAAAGCTCTGTAAAACAAAAGGACATATAAGGTTAGATACCTTTCTCATCCGTCTTTTCTCCTGACCTGGACTGCACATTTTCTTTTCTTGTTTCTCATCAGTGTATTACACACACGGAATTATTTTAAATCTTACTGTTTCTAGAAGCAAAAAATACAAAACATAACACAAGCATGTAAGCTAGAATACACTTTGCAAAAAGTTTGGATGGTTAATATTCCTCTGTAGAGCAGTACAAGTAACTGACTGTTGTTTGCAGTCTAAAAAGGAAAAAAAAATCAGTTCAAACACATTTGCTCCACTCTGAGTATTTAGTAACATTAACATTAATAATTGAAGTACAGTTTAAAACCAAAACATTGAAAGAAGTATAATTATTGAAAATATGTATAATATTTTCAGAGAAAGATATATTTTCTTCAACATATTTCACATAAGTTCAAGGAAAGTTTTGGTCTATATGAATCTGTATTTGCTTGGGTGGGCTGGCTTTGGTGTGGGTAGAAGGAAGATTGCATGTATGTGTTGCAGCAGGTCAACAGGAACTGAGCGTGTCAAATAAATTGATACCTAAAGTCACTTCAATTACTTTAAACAATATACCTCAAACTACAAAAATTGGAGACCCTGCTATTTTTAGGAAACAGATTTTCCCTGCAACTCTTATGTGTTCTTTTATTTATATTTTCTAACATACCCTCACTAACACATACAGATAGTTAATGTCCTTCTAGACTTCAGGATATGTTACTTTAAGCAGCCTATAACAGATGTAAAATCTAGGCAAGATACTGCATTATTCATTGCAGTCAGTTTGCGTTATTGATTATGGCTTTTTGAGGTATTCCTGCACTTGCATTTTTTTCCTCTCCCTCTTAGACTGATAATCTAGAAAATGAAAAATAACAGGGAAAAATAAGAACATAGTCTTGGTTCCATTTTCATTTCATTGTTAAATTCAATAGCACATTAATAAGGCCTTTGTTTTTCTTCATAGCATCACCATTTCCATATCTTGCACATGGTCATCCCTCAGAGAAGCCTGGCTGCATGCATTGTGTCAACCCTTGGCTTGATACAAAAGTGCAGAATTTTCATTTATAGAGGCATGGCATTTTTTTTTCCTTTATAAATGCCAAACTGAATGAAAAATACTCCTTAGAGAATTAGAAAATAATGAATGATTGGCATTTGGTGCACAATTTCTTATTCTAGTGAGATTTTGGCATGCCATTCACTGGAAATTCGGAGTTTTGAATGACATCCACATTTACCAGATGGGCTGTCAAGGCATACTATGTGTCAACACCTTTGCAGAATATCACTTGAAGCCTAATTTCTCTTATTTATGGGCATCTGATTTGGTATTTCTGAATAAGGTACTGTATGTTTTTTTTCCCCACTCTAAAGCTGTTCATGTTGCTAAAGCTATGGCTTGGTCTCCTCACCTACAGAGGGTATTTGTGTGTGGGGAAAAGGGTTAGGGAACTCTGTGGGAGCACACATGCACTGAGTAAGTGACAGTGTGCTTAATTCTAGGAGGTTCTTTTGTGCTATCTCACATGTTCGTACCTTAAGGCAATATGGATACTATGGCATCCAGTAACTAACACAAACTGGCTCAAAGTCCACTTAAAACTTGTGTTCCTCAGGAGTCGATACTAATAAATGGCAACTGTACAGTAATGACCTGTTTATTGGGGTGAACTCCTCAGCAAACTGAGTGGGTGACACCAAATGGGGTGGAACAGTTGATCTGCTTCATAACAGAACAGTGCTGCCACTCAAAAAGATATGAACAGGGTGAAGAAAAGGGCTGACAAAAACTTCCATGAGGTTCAGTAAAGACAAAAGCACTGTTATGCGCCTGGGATGTAACAACCCTAAGATGTGGTGCAGGAAGGGGGTCACAGAATCACAGCATGGTGGGGGTTGGAAGGGACCTCTGGAGATCATCTCATCCGACCCCCCTGCCTGAGCAGGCACACCCAGAGCAGGGGCACAGGGCCGCGTCCAGGTGGGGGGTGAATGTCTCCAGGGAAGGGACCCCACAGCCCCCCTGGGCAGCCTGTGCCCCTGCTCTGGCACCCGCACAGGGAAGGGGTTTTTTCTCATGTTTAGCTGGAATGTCCTGTGTTCCAACTTGTGCCCGTTGCCCCTTGTCCTGTCATTGGGCACCACTGAAAAGAGTCTGGCCCCATCCTCTTGGCACCCACCCTGTAGATATTTATAGGTATTGATGAAATCCCCACTCAGTCTTCTCTTTTCCAGGCTGAACAAACCCATGTCTCTCAGCCTTTCCTCATAAGGGAGATGTTCCAGTCCCCTGATCATCTTGGTAGCTCTCTGCTGGACTTACTCAAGCGGTTCCCTGTCCTTCTTAAACTCAGGAGCCCAAAACTGGACACAGCACTCCAAATGTGGTCTCACTAGGGCAGAGCAGAGGAGGAGGATGACCTCCCTCGACCTGCTGGCCACACTGCTTTTAATGCACCCCAGGATTCCATTGGCCTTCTTGACTGCAAGGACACAGGGTCAGGGTCACCTTGCTGTCCACCAGCACTCCCAGGTCCTTCTCAACAATTCTGCTTTCTATTAGTTCAGCTCCCACCCTGTACTGGTGCCTGGGGTTGTTCCTCCCCAGGGGCAGGACCTTGCACTTGTTCTTGTTGAATTCCACCAGGTTCCCCTCGGCCCAGCTCTCCAGCCTGTCCAGGTCTCGCTGAATGGCAGCACAACGTTCTGGTGTATCAGCCACTCCTCCCAGCTTGGTATCATCAGCGAACTGGCTGAGAGGACACTCTGTCCCTTTGCCCAGGTCATTGATGAACATGTTGAACAGGACTGGACCCAGCACAGACCCCTGGGGAACCGGGGGTTACTAGTTACCTGGGTGGCCTGGCTAGAGAACAGCTCTGCATGGATGCTTTGATAACATAGTCCCAAGTGTGTCTGAGAGAGATGGGTACTGAGTTTCTAGTACTTCTTACTTTGTGAATATCAGTGGCCACTAAGAGGTGATATTAAGTGCAGGTTGGTGTTTGAAATACATAAATAGCAATGAAGGTTTCATCGCACCAATAATTTCTAGCACATTGCAGTTCTGGAAAGAACCAGAAAAACCAAGTGCAACTAACTATGTTATTCCAAGTACGCAGTGTGTTCTGTGTTCATTACAATAGGAGAGGTCACAAATGAACCAGGTTCAACACTCTATGGTTACGCTTTCTGTTAGTTTTCTTTTCTGTCTAAGCAATACCTTATTTGTTGCAATGTAATCCCTCTGCTTGTTGTCCTATTCACCACAGCCTGGAGAGCAGATTGAATTCTCCATTTGATATCCTCCCCCCCGTCAGCTGTGTTTCTCAGTCTCTGATAATTTTTTTTCTCACTTCTGGATTCTTTCAAATTGGTTCATGTCTCTCCAAGTGAGTTGCCCAAAAGTGGACTTAAATTAACTGAGGACTTGTGAGTGCTGAGCTGAGCTGAGAGATTTCTTTCTGTATCCTGCAGGTCATAGTTTTGCTTATAATCCCAGTATGGTGTTTCCCTTTGTGCAACACCTAAGTGGTGATTCATGTTCAGCTTGCAATCCACTCCATCTCCCAAATCTCTTCGTATGAAACTGCTATCCAACCACTTCATGATGTGGTGATTTATCTAGATTTCTGAATAACAGAGTAGTAGAGTGGTGAAAGCAGCTTCCTGGAACAGGTTTCATTCTTGGCCACTGACCATCTAAACAAATATCTTTACAAGGTTGTACCAGCTGCTTGTTAGAGCAAATAGCCAAGAGCTGGGAAAATTCTGAGATCAAATCCTAATTAAACTGCTGACTTACTGCATGACCTTGGGTGGCTACACTCTTTGTGTAGCCGTGAGCCCCAAATCAAAACCTCTCAGCTGAACTTCTCTCTGAAGACAGATTAAAAAAAATGTACAAAACAGAACCTATGTACATCACAGACAGTAACATTCTGTTTGTATTAAACTTCTAACCTGACCTCTGACACTTAATGCAAAATACATCTGTGCCTTCCTATATTCTTTTTGTTCTTATTTTTTGATATGGGTTTGTAGCTGCATTATGATTAACATCGATACATCCACACAGGATTATCGAAAGCAGTTTTTTGCAGATCTGATTACCTGTTTTATCATACAGAAATGTGGAAAGCTTTTTTTGTGCAGCTTGTATAAGGTGATGCATTTTTGTGAGAAAGTGTATTGGCTATAGTGGTCTGTCTACAAGCTTCACACAGAAGTTTACTACTAGGCACTATGCTAATAAACACCAGGTTGTTAAGTCATGTTGGACTTAGGCTGTATGCAGAAGGCTAATGAGTTCAGGGGCATCAGGGAAGACAATGGGGATGAATGACCAATGTACTAACTGCCCGTGAAACTTGAGCTGTAGTAGAAAAACGAGGAGGATATGCAGTTACAAATGTGAAAAATCAAAGCACACATCTTTGCATATAGTTTGCCAGGGACCTTGTCTGGAATGTGCCTTAAATGCTAACCATTCATCCAAACAAAACTGTAATATGCCAGTTTGCACAAGCACCAGTTGATGTATTTGGCAGCTGAAAAGATAGAAAATCTCTGTGAAGTTTGCAGGATTCCCAGTCACAAGGGAGCACCAAATGGAGGCACATCTGCCTCACTGTAACTTTGCCCAACTGAAGCCCTGCAGTGTGACCCAGCTGATGAATGTATCTGGCTTGGTAGCGCTGAACTTCCCAGGCTTGAAGGAGATGTTTTGCTGTCATATGGTTGGAGAACTCACAGAGGTCCCCCAAATGGTAACCCGCCAATGTAGTTTTAAAGGTCAGACCATTCTCAAGAGCCAGGTCCTACCATGCTGGCTTTGTTGTGTGAGTGGTACCGTCTCACTGACTGTAATGCAGATAACTGTGAAAATAGGTGTGCACCACTGAAAGAGCACAAATTCAGCTAATTATTTACCACACTAGGGATTAAGAAGTAAATTAATAAACAAGATGTGCTGTTTTAATGAGATGTCTCAGATTATATAGAAACGCAGTGAAGGGAAATGAGATGAACAGAGGAGGGTCAGAGGACGATGGGTAGGAAGGCATGCACTGTTCTTTTCTTAGGTTTGCAGTTGGCTGAGGTGTTTGGTTGGCTGGTTAGTTTTTGGCAGGGGGAACATTTTTTGTGTTCATATGTTGAATGGTATCTAGTGGTTATTGTCATGATGCTGATAAAAGAAATAGGGTATTCAAATAATGCTTGGTATATCTTTACTAGATACTGCAAGGACTGGAAATACTCAAGCTAGCTGTAAACAACCTGTTTCTGTAGTGACAACCAAGGGTCCACTGGGCTAATTTATTCTCCAATTTCAATATATTTAGAGCTACTTGGGGAAATCTGTATACTGGCAGATTCTGTGTTATATAGATATTTGCTAGGTGGTTCAACAGCAGAGTCATACAGGGCTTTTTTTGAGTGTTAAATGTAAAAAGGAATCTTTGCTGATCTTCCTGGTAATTCTGCCACGGATATAATGTTGTACAAGTTTTTCTTCTAAGGTAGAAAGGAAGAACTGAATTATGAACTACACCTGCGTATCCTGCTGATCATGAGCTAGTGTGCTGGTTTTGGCTGAGAAAGGGTTAATTCTCTTCACTGTAGCGCCTGTGGTGGTCGGGGACCTTTCCAGCTTCCCGTGCTCTGCCGCGTGGCGGGGGGCTGGGAGGGGCGGGGCCATGGTGGGGGCGGCTGACCCCAACTGGCCAATGGCAGGTTCATTCCATACCACGTGACACCATGACCAGTATATTAAGGGGGGCAGTTGCGGCTCGGGAGCGGCGCGGCGTCGGGTCGGTGGGCAGTGAGCGGCTGTGTCGCGTGGGGTTTGTTTCGGCGGTTCGTTCCCTTCCCCCCTCCCTTCCCCCCTCCCCCGGGGTTTTGCGCATCTTCTTGTTCTCCTTTACATTGCATTTCTGTTGTTGTTACATTTTTGTTGTTTAATTTTAATTATTAATTCTTATCTCAACTGACGAGCGTTACCCTTCTGATTCTCTCCCCCGTCCCACCGGTGGGGGAGAGAGCGAGCGGCTGTGTGGGGCTGAGCTGCCGGCTAAACCACAACAGCTAGGAAAGCATAAGCAAAGTTTGTGCCGAGAGCAGGACTTCTGCTCAGGTGCTGATAGGAACGCTGTTATTATGGAACTTCACAATTAGAATATAGTTCAGTTAGTTACAATCATGAACACAAGCGGCATACTACCTAGAGTATTGCATCTGAGAGTTAAGAAGTAATAAAAAGGTAAGTGCTTATATTCTTTAATACTAAGCATGGGAGCGTTTGATCTGATTTCTTAGCGTGTGGATCCTTAGGAACTGCAGATGAGTTTCTCATCACCTCTACAGGACCTTCACTACCTTTTTTTGTCCTCTGGTACCTGAAACTCTACTTCTATCAGTCACAACCATGATCTAATCATTATTTCTCTTCCTGTTTCCCTATAGTTGTTCTCTTGTGTGCTGGAGAAAGGTGCCTCAGTGCGAGAATGCTCAGCCAGTCTTCCATATAGGGGGTACTACTGAGAGGTGGAAGTGGCTCTTTGAACAGCAAGGTTTATATAATGCTGAGTGTTGCTTTGTACGTTGGTTGTATAATGTAGTTCAGTGATCGCACTAGAAAATTATTGTTTGCCCCTTAGTCAAACAGCGGCTAGTTTCCCTAGTGTTTCTGTGATTGTTCTCTAAAATGATAGCTCCTAAGGTGTGGGCTAGAGAGAGCAGATTTGTACCTGGTTTGCCGATCAACTCAGAAATGTAGAATATAGCTTAGCTTTAATGTGGAAGAGTAGCTCTTGCTCACAGAGCTTATAATTTTACTTTAACTCTCTTCCAACATTCTATATACGTACATAACTACACGTTTGTGTGGAGATGCTGGGGAGGGGTATGTATATCTCCAAGTATAGACATTCTTGTTTTGAACAAAATCTTTCTTTGACTGATTCAGTGACCATTTTCATTAGCAAGCAGAAGTCACAGTGACCACCATAGCTAATTTAGGACAAATTTACAACAAGCGAAAAATAATTGAGCACAAGCATCTAACAAAGGAGTTACTGAATGGGGAAAGGTCAGTAAACAGACTCCTAAACTGACTAATTCCAAAATAATCTTTTTTTAATCCATTGAGTAAGGAGGCCATACAGAAGTCTACAGAAGCATGTACTATAAGCTGATTTCAGCATAATTTTTATGACAGCAGTTAAAGCTTGAAGGTAAAACATATTTTTAATGCTTATAGCAAAGTTGTACAGGTTTGCTAACAAAAAGTGATGTTTTTCTTTTGCATTGTATGAAGTCTGTGAAAATTTAAAATCTCCACTGACAATCTTTTTCACCATCTGACAGTGTGGACACTTTAGTAGTAACTGTATTTCTCATCCAGTTCAAGAATCTAATGCCGAGTTTTCCATGTTATTTAGATGAAAACACTTATTTATCAAAATGTTACTGTCATTGAATTGAATACTCAATTTAATTTATGGCAGTAAAATCTGAGGCAGTTGCTAACACTGCTACCATTCTTGGAGAATATTATCCTGTGTCTTAAAAAAACTACTGCAAATCTCAAGAGTAGCTAGTGGCATTATTTATTACTATCATTCTTTTCAGTGTGCACCATTGTACAGTTTTTGCTAATAGAGCCAGTTCCTTTACCAAGGCAGGATTAAGGCCTCAGGAAGCCTGTTGGCAAAACCACAACTTCTAAGGATAACTGTAATATGAATCAAGGTTAGAGCATGTGATAATATATCTCTAAGAGCAGGTATCATGCAAAATACTTTAATGGCAGCTGAAGAGTATAGATATACCATGCAAATAATGCTGAGATTCTAGACGGATAACAGCTTGGCACGAAATTATCCATGCTAAACCCTCAAAGGCAGCCTATCTGCAAATAATAGAGAATTTCTGGGCAAAATATGAACAAGACAGAATGTTTTCCCTCAGTACTTCACACAGTAAAAACAAGAATGGAAATATACTGAGGAATGAGCACATTTCATCAGGCAAGCTCATTCCCCCCCCCAAAATTGCTAATGCACACCCTTGTAAAGTCCACTTTTTTCACATAGTTTGCTTGCTTCTCTGTCCTGCTATTTACATCATTAGTTACAGCAAATCAATCAGAATAAAAGCATAGACTGCAGAGTCAGCTTACGTAGATTCAAATCTCTAAACTGGTTGAAGGATATAAAATGTCAAGGAAGTTGGAGTTTAGCATTTTATGCTTTCTGAATCCCAAGTTTCATGAATACTTTACAGGGAATTCTAGATACTGATAGTTATTCCAAACCCAGGAATAACTGTGAGTCTTGGCTTTTGGCTCTGTCTTCTATTTCACTTAGTAATTTTTTAGAACAAAAGTCCTAGTTTTTCATCTCTGTCTGAAAAAGAACCAACCTCCTTGAGCCTGTTTTCTGTGCTAGATGTATGAGACTTAGTAAGTAAAAATGTATTAACTGACTGTAGACAAATTCTTTTGCAGTATGAAAGAATCAGAATGCTTTCCAAGTTACCTACACAGTAGGAAATAATATGTTATTCAAGGCAATTACTTTCCCCTTGTTTCAAAAAACTGGCAATGAGGTTGATGTAAACAATATGTAAAGACAACTGAATCTTAAACATAGGCAGGTTTTCTGGAATGCCTATTTAAGCCACTATGCATAGCAATCACTCATCATCTCTCAGGATTTGACCCCTTATGCGAACTGTAAAGCTATAAAATACACAATACACACACACAAAGAAAACAGCAGGCCTCGTACAAAGTGGAAAAAGGACTGCACTTTGCTAATAGCGATGAAAGGAAGAATGTGCTTTCACTCCAGCTTATCTGTCTGAAATAGCAGTGACCCAATGTTTTCACTGATTCATCTGAATAATATTAAATTCTGAACTCCAGTGAATGCTCATTGCTCATTGTTTTCCCAAATAGCCACATATCGTTCTGTTTCATCCAACCCAAATGATCACAGATGTATTTTAGTTGAGATTTTCAAAACTGTTTATGTTTGCAGCAGCTGATAACTCTGAATAAAATGTGTCAAATTGCTTTCAGGACCAACCACTTCACTCAAATACAAAGGCAAACATTTGAGTCTATTTACAACTTGAAAATTTCCCCACAGAGCACAGCTGTCTTAAGTGCAGTTATCTATATGTAGATTTAGTGGCACTGAGGAGTACCCCTCTTTCCCTACCCTCAAAAGGCTTGAAAGCCGATGACCTAATTTTCTAGTCTTTACCCAGATATTTTATGTTCATCAGACCAATGTCTGGCCCATTAAAGTAAACAGGGCATTGCCCTTTAATAGAATCAAGATTACTTGAAAATCCTGTTGAAAACCATTGAGAGTAGTGGTTACTAACAATCTCTCAGCTTTTGACTGAATAAGAATTGGAAGAATATCAGATGAGTCTATTTAGAGAACAAGTAGAGACTAAAGCCACACCTAAATGCCATTGTATCTCTAGTCCAGGATACATAAATAGGACCTGTGTCCCTTTAATTCAGAATTCCTTCTTTGAGGCATCTTTTGAAGTAGGGTTTATGCTGTCTTGAGAGTTTAGTCCAGTGAAATTAAATTGGGAATGGAGCTAAGAAGGAAACTTCTCTTTAAACAAGGTCAAAAGTATAGATGGCATTTTATTTCATTCTCCTGAAGTGCATGGCTCAGCTCCAAAGACTTGGAGATGCTTAGAGCTAGGCAGATGTGGCAGCTCTGCTTTAATAAGTAACTAACTCTACTACTAAAACCCAAAAGGGTTTGGGTTTTTTGGTTTTTGTATTACTAAAGGAAGCTCAAATGAATTTTTTTAATAAACTTGTAATAATTTTTAGTGTCAGTACAAGTATTAAAGCCCCATTTGTTCCTTAGAAAATGGTGAAGAATGTACTTTCTTGAATCTTTTCAAGACAAATGGTTGATTTGCACATGTTTAGAGTATGTGAATTACTGTTCTGTCTCTGAGGGTCAGCCTAAACAGCAAGAGCAGCAGATCAGGAGAGAAGATGTATATAAAGTAACTTTTGCTTACAATCAGCCATGGTGCCACTCTGGAACATACACAGAACAGGCACTAATCACGACTGGTGTATTCAGAATTATTCTCATCTGATGGATAGCCCATAAAAAGCAAACATACACCTCAAAGACTGGCTTCAGATCATCAAATTAGCATAAAATAATATTTCAGAGGTGTCTTGTGTGCTCTTATAGCTGAGGTTAAAAAGGATTTAGCAATATAAACTCCATTTTCCGTGCAGTTTGAGTGAGACAACCTATGTTGTTCTGGGTGGAAAAATAGTCTGCCAGAATGATTGTGCTACATATTTCCCACTTTAAAATAAGGAAGAATTAGCATGTATCATGCATATGCAATTGTGTAAATATGGAGGATCAGACCTTCCACTGTTTACTAAAAGCACAGGTATAAGTTACATTTGCCCTCACGGTTTCATGTGTGTAATGGCAAATCCAACTGGAAACAGGCATTAGGTTACTTCTGGGGTGACTGTGTACATTTAATAGCCCCCACCCTGACTCCCCCTTTTGTTACAGTCCAAAAAACCACATATAGCCTTTGCATTTACTAATAGAGTTACACATATGTTTGCATCCCCGTCCTTAAGTAAGAGTCTTTTCTGACTCCTTGTATTCTTTTTCTACCCTGCTATTCTGATGGGTGTTGTGTGTTTGTTACAAGATGTTGAGTGCTTTCAAATCAAAGTTAATGGAAAGTAATAATTTTGGGCAAAGTCAAAAAGTGCATTTCAGACCAAGTCCAGGGCATGTTACTTGTCTTTTCCTGAAGGGTGGGTTTTTTTTTGTGTGTATGCCTGTTTAATATAAATGGTATACATCTTATATATCTTAAAGATGTATTTGCACAATAGCCCCGAACCAGTCCAGGAAGAACCATTACACTTTGGTGGTCTATAATATGGATTTTAAAGCATTTATAAATAGGTATTTAGCTATCAGACTAGAGCAGTTCCTTCAGAGACAGTCTACACATAATACACATTTGTAGAACTCCTGTTTAAATACATGATTTACCAGGGGAAGACAGGAAATCGTGTCTTCATACAAATTCCAGTCTCTCAGGCAGATATTACACACTCTAAGAAAAGTATAAACATATAATTTACCTTAAAAGCACCACTAAAATATTACTCAATTCTGCCTGAGCCATTTTCCTCCTGCAATTAAACCACAGTTAGGCTCTCATCTGGATTAGCTCCTGTGTTGAAATATAAGTGTGGCATCAACACTATCAGTGTGTTTTCTTTGAACGAGAATGAGCACATACGAAAGATACAATAAAAAAATAATTAACTGAGTGCTCACTCAGTTGACCAGTTTTAAGTTAACCATGACACTGTTTTTCTGAGATCTAAATTTCTAGCCAAATAGGGAAGCAAATTCTTCCACGGCGTTAATATACCTCAGCATTTGATAGTCAACACTTTAAAATGTTTTGCACATTTTGATGTGACTGCTGGTATGCCCACATTGTCTCTTTATGAATTGCTGAGCCCAGCCCTTCTGTAACAAGCAGGAAATGTGATAATCTTTTTCATACAGTTAAGATCCTCTCTTTTAAAACCACTGAAGACTATTTTTTAGGAGATAGGAAGTGTTAGCTATTACTGTAATACTATGTATTGTCTGTAAGTGACTGTTTTCCTGAATATATCATGTATTCAGAGATATTCTACATCAGAAATTTTTGACAAATCATTTTTCATCAGAAAATATCAGGTTGTCAGAAACAGAGCTTTGCTGGAATGCACAAGATTTGAAAGAAGCTCTTTTGGATTGGAAAAGCATTTTCTGGATTTGATTGCTGTGTGAAAATCAAAGCAGGGATTTGAACCCATCTCTTTCATATTCCAGAGCAGTGCTGTGATAAGAAGACTACAACTGGACAGTTTTCATGATGTTTCCTGGTTCAGTTCCTGTTTAATCGTTTCCTGCTCTTGATTTCCTTAGATTACTGTTTCAGTGCAGAATAGGAGGATTTTGAAATCTTACTGCTCTGTGAGACACTAAAATATATTTTCCCTTCAAATCTGTTTCTAGCAATATTTCTTCACTTGAATCACCCTCTGAGATGCCTCATATGTAAAACATTACAGTTCAGCTGAACACAGGATGTGGCTTAAATCTTCTGTGGGATTTTTAAAATGCCCGTCATGGTTAGTGAGAGGTAAACATGCTGGGATGGGGATAAAAAAAGCCAGAAAGCGTTTTGACTTGTGGAATTATCCCTGTCTCCGAGTAAAAACCTAGCAAATTACTTTCAGCCAATTTGTACTAATTAGCGCTTAATTATCTTCCTATGTGCAGCATCTCTTACTTCAGTTTGCATCTATGTAGTTTTCAGTTTGGTACTGTTACGCATTCACAGTAAAATTTAGAAGTGTATCACATTATCTTCCAAACCATTGAATTTTCCTTCTCCTTTGCCTAGTGGCACTACTGAAATAGATAGTTGAATTGGGTTCATTGAAAATAACCAGCTTTTTAGTTATTGCATGAGGTACCCATGATAGTTTTCTTCAGGTAGCTCACTTTTATGCCAACACAGGAGTTCTGGGACTGTGGCTGCAATTCTAGGGTTGTAGTGCTTATCTTAAAGGCAAGAGCTGGTGGTTTCACTGTAAAACACTGCCTCCCTGTAAAATCACTGCTAAATGTACAAATACTGCATAAAAATTTTATATAACATCTAGTTCCTGCACTATTCTTTTCCCCACTTCCACTGTGTTCACTGTCCTTAAACCACTTTCCAGTCCTGGCGTATGTCAAACCCCCTACCTTGCCCTTCTTTTTCCAGACCTTTCTTTTAATGAACACTGTACTCATCCTAATGGGCCTCTTAACCTGCTTTCAGCTTTCTTCAACTTCCCCCCTCATCCTCCTCTGCCTGATCTTTGTTCCTTTCTACCTGCTCTATTTATCTGTTACTCCCATACACATCTTCGTCTCTTTTTTTCACTTCAGCTATTGCTGTATGTCTGTCTGTTCTTGAAGCAGTCCTTCTCCTCTGCATTTGAACATCACACAGCAATTCTTAGAAAGGTAACTCTGTCTCATTGTAGTCACTATCTAGGAAAATAAATGCATCTAATTCTAAATGCAAGTGGACAGTTTGTTTTGACAGCAGTAATTATCTGTCATATTAATGTATAATAATTATTCGGTATTACTGAAATTAGGAATAAAGACCATGCATAGTAGTTCATACATGACCATCATGTAAAAGTACTGCTGTTAAATAGGTTTTTTAAATATTCCAGGAAAAAGGGGGAGCTCAGGATTTATTTTATACTAGCAGTTCTCCTTTTTCAGTACCTGTTAGGTTATCCGCAGATTCTGTTTTATTCCTGGATTATTTGGGATTAAAAGACCTTGAAAAATACCAAGAACCTTTATTCTCTTACATAACTGAACTGAGTGTATTTCAGCAGAGGGTTATAGTATGTGGACAATAATTGTATTGCTAAAGAAAATACCCCATGAAGAGAAAGAAGTGTCACTAATGCACTGGAATGTTTGAAAGCATATGAAGCACGATATTATCTTTAGATAAGATTCATCCAGCTGAGACAGATTTCAGTTTATTCATTAGCTTTAATCTTTGCCCAAATCTCCTTTCTTTGCAATTTAAATCTGGTATCTTATACTCGGGAAGTTTCACGTTTCATGAGCATCTGAACTAGCATTACCAATATGAAAAAGTGTTTCGTACATTAATAAAGGATTGTTTTACAACTCATTTCTACAGTATGGGTATTACATCTGCTGTGAGTGCACCATCAAGAAACTTTTTAATGTATTCCTATTAATATGGCTTTTTTTTCACCTAACAATCTATCAAAAAGAAAAAATCCTATCAGCATCACTAAATCCTTCTTTAAGGTTTCATTGATCGTAGCCTTAGAACAAGATTATAGAAACAGTCCTACACAGAGATAATGTCTAGAGGATTTTAGCTAATCTCAGCACTCATTTTAGATTAGATCTAGTCATATTCATACACATAGCTATTCTTGTAGATAACATATGCCTACCAGTGTTTACCCTTAATTAAGATGCAATAATTGCTTTTGTTTCCTTTGGTCGTAACAAGAGTAATGCCAAATATATTCATAGACCTTTGATGATAAATGTCTTGTACTCAGTGTATAGTGTTCCAGGCTCAGGATCGATTTTCCCTGATGAGGAATTCTTTCTAACGGTGAAAACTTGTGCAGTGAATAACGTAATCTTCATGCATCCTAATGTTTCAGGCTGTACTTAGGTATTCAGCTCGCTTCTTTATTCTTTAGTTTCCATTCTGCAGAAACTTGTATATATAAAGATTATTCAAATAGTTCTTTGTCAGTGAGTGAATTATTTTGGGAAGGACACCACATAAGAAAAATGTGGAAATTACCATAAAAGTTGAAGAAAATATTTCATTTTCACTGTATCAGTTTTCAGATATGTCAGGCTGTAAATAGATTCTAACAAAGACTAAGTTAGCAATATAAAGAAACCGGAATTTAGACCAGTGTTAAAACAATAATATTGATAATATTCTGTACATCAAATCTGTCATTTGGTTGCATAACTCTTCCTGGATTTTCAAGTTCAGCAAATCATCAGTTTTCAGGGTGCCTTTTTTTTATCCCACTTGTATGCATGTTTATCGGAACATCTAAATCTTCGCTTCCTTCTAAATAAAGTTGTATGCAGAGATATTTTGGGATATCTTTTATTATAAATATATAGCATTATCAAATGCACTGCTTTTCATAAGGGAAAACATAAGCCTCTGAGGGTGTAACATTTGTTTACAGCTGGCTCTTTTTCTCTGCGAGAACATTTTGCTTTGCATTATTAGTTAATAGCAAGGGAAAATGGAAAGCAAAATTACTGCTGCATAAACAAACCTGTTACACAAATGCCTTTGATATTCCAAATGATGATGCTAGAGATTGTATGATTACTTTTTTTTTTTCAGGGTCATTTTTGAGTAACACAGCAGTTGAGCTTACACAGTTTACCAGCCATAGTAATGGCAGGATTATTTAGGGCTCAGTTAAACACATTAAAGTTGATTATTAAAATCCCCTTGGCTTAAGCATTTGCACAATAAGTCCTAGACTGTCAAAGAAATTTGTGTTGTGTAGCTAAAAGGCTACCTTTTTTCAGCAACAAAACAAGTGGTGTCTTCCAGTAACAATTTCCGGTAGGAGACTGACAAAGTATCTTCCTGAAAATGCTCTCAAGTGTATGTTCCTAGTATGTCCTAACTTGCAGAAGGGCTCAAGGACATTATACGTGTATTTCTTACTCAGATAACATGATATAATTAACACGATATAAATGAAAGCTGCAGTAGCAACTGGAGCAGTTGCTCTCTTTCCATGTAAACGTTACAATGTAGTATTGTTCTGATAAACCAGCTAAAGTCATATCTTCATATGTTTCTGCTTAAATTAAAGAAACTTCGGTATAGTGCTTGTTGTCACTGTTTTGTATAATTACTTTATGTCTCAAAAGTCATTAATCCCCTATTTTAAAGCACCTGCTCTAAGTAACAGTGTGTGATGTTAGAAGACAGAAGATGAGGACAGGATGGGTTTTCTTCTGCTCATGTTACACAATTAATACACTGGAAACAGCACTAAGCCCAATAAATATTTGTATTATGCTATACTCAAATCTCAAATCACTGAGGTTTTCTCTGCTTTGCTTGATACCTTAGCTACTCCCTTCCCTTTTATTCTTATTCATTGAAGCACATCAATGTGTTTAACTTTTTGCATCTGCTTCAGACTCAGTGCCCAAGGATATCATTATAATTAAGTCTGTACTATATTCCTGTTTTGCATAAGCATGGCTGTGCATCAGTGGTTTTTCTTTTTTTTTTTTTTTTGTTTTCTTTTGTTAATCTGATATTATGTTTGGTATTGTCTCCAAGAAAGTTATCTCTTCATATCTTGTAAAAGATTGGTCATCTTCAGACTAAGTTGAGATAGTGGAGCTTAACTCCATTGCTGTAATAATTAATAGTGAAACTCCTAGTGACTTCAGACAGGTTCCTACCTCCATACCCATTTCTTTCCATTTCACATCCCTATCTATTTATTTGAGATATTTGAGTAACTTAATCACATTATCCTTTGGTGGGAATGGCTATACTTCATTTTAACATGGTTCATCTGAGGAATATAGAGATATTAATATTAAATAATCTGCTGTGTTTAGCAGATCATAAATTTTATAGTCAACGTATTGCTTAGTTAGCCATGAAATATCCAATGTGTATTCTCCTAATCAGGCTTGTTATATTCACTGAATTGTAGGGCAAGTTTGCAACGTACTTAGGACATAGTGGTTATTGGTTTTAAAAAGTCTGAGCCAAGGGGCCTTTCTGGTTTCTATGTGTGGCTCTGCTGTGTATGTGCTGTATAAGTTTGCACAAATCACGTAACCAGCACTAAAATTTAGTAACTGAAGTCAGGAGTGTGAGCAAATGGTCTTGTATTGTGGAGGGTCTAAGAAACCAGCAGCCACAGGTAGCCAAACCGTTAAGTTTTTCATCTCTATGTCCCCATCAATTCCATTTAACAGTCGATGGTTAAGCCTGAATGTGTTGGCAAAAACTGCAGTTTCTCCTTTGCTTCTCTGGAATGGGGACAATATCTGCACCTAACACGTGGCTGTAAAATGAAAAAAACAAAAGTCATTATGGGATTAGTATCTTGGTTTTGGTTTGGTTTGTGTTGGGAGTTTCCTAAAAAGATTATTTTAAATACATTTTTAAAAACTGCAGCATATCTACAAAGCACTAATGACAATTTCCTACTCTGAAGATATGTGGTATATTACACATGCAGTAAGACCAAATCTTTTGAGAAGTATGTGACTTTCTGTACATACTGTGCAGCTGCTTTCTACCTGCACTGACTGATGCTTTTGGGACACAGTGGACTCATTATACACTGCATAAGGTATAGCTCCTATAGCTGTTTCAGCTTCTTGTAATTACTGGCATAATGGTTCATACAGAATCCAGCCAGGAGCTTCACAGGCATGCATCAGCTATGTAAGATATGCACAATTTCCTCTGGAAAGCGAAGGGGATCAGAGACAGAAAATGTTTATATTTAGAAATTCACTTCTTTTCACTTTGTTTCTGGCATCTCTGGACATAGCATGGCAGGTCAAGAGAGGTTAATCTTTTAGGCCTATAATATGTTCGGAAATAGTATTAAAGTTTTCAGAACGTAACCAGTCCACATTTCCAAGCAAATATGTGAATTCATAGGAGCCCTCTTCAGCGTGCAGATGTAGCATTTCCCTGGTCATTTCTGTTGTAGCATGTAAAATATAAAGTAAAATTGGACACAGGAGTGGTTAGAAAATAACATTGCAATTGTGAAGGAAACTAAAAATCTAGGCTTTTCTGCACTTGAAAATTGCAAAGTCAAGTTTAGATACAGAAACCTTTCAATTAAATTACTAAGAAGTACCAAATGCTGGGCTGGTTAACATATTTAATTTTTTCAATCTAAGATTTCTATGGATAACCATTTGTGCATGCATTTGGATGCACAAGCGCCTAAATACACAGGCTACACAATATTGGCACACAACCTCTCCTCCCCAGTGGCTTTTTATTTGACGGTCTATTCTCTATATAGCTGTGAGCTGGTATATTCGTGCCAGACACCACACAAAGGGGATGAAAATCAGGACAGAAGTGTTAGCCTTGTTGTTTCCAGCAATACAGCCCAGCTACTGAAATAACCATCTGGAGTGCCTCTTCAGGAAAAGGTATCCAGGGCCTATCAGTGCTTATTGTGTTTGGAAAAGTTCAGAGGCTTGAGCAGCATAATGCTTAGTGATGTTTGCTACACTCTAAACATTTTATGTTTTTAGCACAAACTTAATTTATTGTTGACAGTGGCAGTCTATTTCACTGTGTAATCTTTGTCTGATTTCAAGTATGTCTGTAAATACTCATGCCATTTTGGCAAACAAGTTATTAGCTCTTTCAAAGGTAAAGACATGAGAGCTTGTCGAAAGGTTAAGTCTTCTGGAAAGCAAAGTGCCTCTTGAAGGCAGAGGCCACTTTTTCTTTCCTTTGAAGATAATCAAAATATGGAGAGTAGCTGGTCATGAACAAAATGATCATGGTGGCATAACTAAAGCTTATTGAATTTGTGCTGAGGATCCTGAAAATGGCAGTTCCATTTGTTCCACACAGTTTTATCCTCTAATTCCTAATCACAATGCTGTCTTATTGTGCGCAATGAAAAGACTAATTTGACTAAATCCATTCATAAATGACAAAATCAATAGTTCTCCTTTTGAAAGTCACTCAGCATATAGAATATGAGAATTTATGGTTAGTTTACTACTGTCATGGATGGGTCTCTCTCTCTCTGGTAGTAACTGATAAAGCAGCTTTTGAAGTCAGACTGTCTCAATAAAGTACTTAAATCCATCTTAACGTACCCCAGGGAAGCAAGTCTGAATTAACCTAGTACCTTAGTTTTGCAACAATAATAAGGTGAAAGGGAGTATGCGGCAGAAACTGATTATAATAAGTGATACAAAGGGAGACAGCAACAATGAGGCAGAAGTAGAACAGGAACTGGGATTAAGGGATCTCTCACCCAGCCATGTGCAAAAATGTTGAAAATTAATGTTGTATTGTTTAGCTAGCAGCTGTCAAGTCATTCAAGTCATTGTAATGTGTGGTATGCTTGCTTTCCTCTTCGTCTCACCAAAAGCATATTAGAAATCATATTCTCTTTCTTCTGAAGAATGACAGAGTTAATCCTTCCTTGCATTGCTTTTAAGAAAAACTCATAGTAAAGGCTGTCTCTTAAATTTGTCAGTTAGGATATTAACACAGCGTGAAACTTTGATGTTAAACTGGCATTTGATGAATGGGGTTAAAAATCACTTAGGGCTGTATTCTTCCTAGCTGTTGTGTTTGTGCATAGCAGATGATGCGAAGGATACAAATATGCCCTTGTATGTTTCTGGTGCTGTTGTAATCAGGGAGAACCCCATATTCATGACATCAGCAAAATACAAAGATACATTCTTCTGAGAACATACGACACCCTAAGGAAAGCAAGGAGGAATCCCAGGTTCCTTCTCTTCCATTAAAATAATGTTTTCCCTATAATCATAATGCAATAAAATTGAAAAAATAATAAGAAAAATGCCTGTCTTAAACAGACTTGAAAACCAATATTACCAGACATTCTTAACATCTAGTATCAGGCAAAGCCCATATCTCTCTTTTGGGACTTCTGTTATTATTTCTCCAATTCCAGTTACCCTGTTTCAGTGCTCTTATGTTATACATAAGTTGGACTACTAATAAGTTGTACTTGGGGTGGAAAGGATTTAGTAAATTTACTAAAATTTATTAAAAAGTGATGTTTAATATTAAAAATTAAAATTAATATTTTTTTGAGATACCTCGGTATTTCTAAAATTTTGGCCATGGTAGAAGAGGATTAGAAATCAAAAGAGTTGGCTGGGACATTTTTATCTCTTGTAGATGCGAACTTTGTCCTCAATCAGCAGAAGTTCCACAGGATGTCTGTTGCCCGTGGTGTTCCATGAAAGGTGGCGATAATGATAGATGTTTGGAGTGTTTGTTTAACACCAGGGAGAAATTGGTTTCATTCTTGGGTGTTCCTTTTGCCCTGATCCTCCCCTTTGTGAGATGGGGCAGCTGACCCAAATACCACGTGAACAATAGGCACCTTTTAAGGACATAAACCAGAACGTTTCTTTGCTTACATTTCTTTGATGTTTATCATCAAAATACGTCCACTATTAGATTGTGGTAGTTTTAATGTAGATAGAAAAAGAATAATTTAATTCAGATCAGAGTAATCTTGATTTTTAGCATATGACTTATGCCAGAAGTAAGAAGCACATGGAACTTGTAACAAGTGCCGATGCACTCGCACGTAACGGTCTTGACAATTGCTAGCACATATACTTCTGAGTCACTGCAAATCGATGCACTGTTGTCCCAGAGAAACTTGTGTTCTCTGAGAACACTGTGCAGCAATACATGCATAATGAAATACTACCCTGCATCGACACTTGATTTTAGAAGCATGCTTCCTCCATTTTGAGTGACTCCACTGAAAAAAAATAAATGCTGCAAATGCATTAACTGTTTGAATTCTTCACCATTCCAGACTTCCAGCAGTTAGGGAAAACTCATGATTGTGTGACAACCTTTTTTTTTAAATAACAAATAAAAATTTCAGAAATAATTTTATTACGAATTTGTTGTTATTCTGCACAAAAGTATGATGCAAGTCGGTACTTACTTAGGAAAGGGGTTTTGGATTTGCGTGGCAAGGTTTCGGTAGCGGTGCAGCTACAGGGGTGGCTTCTGTGAGAAGCTGCTAGAAGCTTCACCTATATCCGATAGAGCCAATGCCAGCCAGCTCCAAGATGGATCCACCTCTGGCCAAGGCTGACCAATGGCAATTACAGCCTGAGAGTGGGGTGAGAACATGTGAGAGAAACAACCCTGCAGACAGCAGGGTCAGTGAAGAAGGCGGGGGAGGAGGTGCTCCAGGTGCCGGAGCAGAGACTAGCCTGCAGCCCCTCGTGAAGACCATGGTGAGGCAGGCTGGGCTGTCCCCCTGCTGTCCATGGAGATGTCCAGATATTCACCTGCAGCCCATGGAGGACCCTGTGCCAGAGCGGATGCCCGAAGGAGGCTGTGACCCCATGGGAAGCCTGTGCTGTAGCAGGCTCCTGGCAGGACCTGTGGACCTGTGGAGAGAGAAGCTTGCACTGGAGCAGCTTTGCTGGCAGGACTTGTGACCCTGTGGGGGACCCACGCTGGAGCAGTCTGTTCCTGAAGGACTGCACCCTGTGGAAAGGACCCCTGCGGGAGCAGTTTGTGAAGAACTGTAGCCTGTGGGAAGGACTCACCTTCGAGAAGTTTGCGGAGGACTGTCTCCCACGGGAGGGACCCCATGCTGGAGCAGGGGAAGAGTGCGAGGAGTCCTCCCTGTGAGGAGGAAAGAGCGGCAGAGACAACGAGTGCTGAACTGACCCCAACCCCCATTCCCCATCCCCCTGCAGCACTGCGGGGGAGGAGGTAGAGAAATTGGGAGTGAAGCTAAGCCCAGGAAGAAGGGAGGGATGGGGGAAAGGTGTTTTTAAGATTTGGTTTTATTTCTCAGTATCCTACTCTGTTTTGATTTGTAATAAACTGTTTTCCCCAAGTCGTCTGTTTTGCCCGTGATGGTAATTGGTGAATGATTTCTTCCTGTCCTTCTCTCAACCCATGAGCCTTTCTTGATATTTTCTTTCTCTTGTCCAGTTGAGGAGGGGGGTGATAGAGCAGCTTTGGTGGGCACCTGGTGTCCAGCCAGGGTCAACCTACCACAAAAGCAAATTGAATATTTTGTTTCTGAAGTGAATCAAATAGTATCCCTTTACAACTTTGAGCAGCCTTTGAATCATGTGGTAGCTCAGCCCCAGCATTTGCTTCTTGGTGACCTAAGGATGTTTCCATGGTGATTTGCATTTGATGTTTACCCCAATGCTCAGCTTGGTATGACTAGAAATACTTCAGTGCTCTGAAATTAACCTCTTCAAAATTGAAATACTTATACCTTGTAATCTCTTAATATTCTCACTGCTACCACTCTTCTCTGCATGTCATTTCAAATCTGCTGTCCTTTCCTCAATATTCTTCTAAAAAATATTTTTTATGACACACCCTTCAAATGAGTACTACGTTGTTACACATCACTTAGCTACGGTCTCCTTCTACTCATTATGTCACCCCTTGTGGGTGATGCAACACCCGAATGTGGTGTCACAAAATATCAAAGATACTTGAAACAAGACACTTGGGAACATCAAAATTCAATGAAAAAAAAACAAAAATAATTTAAGAAAATGTTTTTATACCCAAATATGATTGACTTTTTATTGATTTTTTCCCAACAATGAAAACTGTTTTTAAAGCCCCCTGTTTACCATCATTTATCAATTCAGTTAAAGAACTACCAAGCTGAGTTATACCACATGAAGAGTTACTGCTGTGGGTATATTGCCTCTGAGCAGCAGGAACCATTTCATCACTTCATGCTGTGAGCTCTGTCTACTGAGCCTCTGCAGTACTGCCCCTGGAGGCTTGCTACGAGCAGTAGTCTTGCTTTTCTTGGAGTCTTGTTACTATACGATGGTCTTACAGTGAATCACTTCTCAATCCTAGTGGAAAAGACACAGAACTGTTCAATTATGCCCTTTGCTTTCATACTTTTCTAAGTTAAGAAAGTTCCTAGACCTTTATACTCCACAAACAAACCCCTCAGTATATGATGAGGTTGGATGAGCAAACGTCGCTAAGCCATAAATATTCACCTGCACCGATAATGGTCACAGTCTTCATATCAGCTGCCAGCTGGTCAGAGGCTAATCCACTGCAGCCTAGCTTTGACCCATTAAAATATTCTTCCTTCAGCCAAACTGTCTTAAGACTAGAACAGCTTATGTTAGGCTGTTTCCATTAGTGTCTAAACTCAAACCAGCCTTGACCCAGCCTTTCCACTCATTCCACAACCCTTCTTTTCCATGCTTTTGGCCTGCTAAAAAGTGTTTTTCTAATGATTACGAGGGAAAGATCAACTACAAGTAAATTGAAACAATACGTAAGGTGCAGATTCTATAAAGAAATACTATTTTTCTCTAACAAGTTATTTTCTCATCAATCTGTATTTTGTTCTTTCTTTTGGCTGAAGTGTGGTCACTCATTCCTGTTGTATTGCTAGCTGTGATTTTTTTAAAGTTGTTGTCATTACATAGCAATAATCTTGCAGTGTTGTTTTTGACAAGGCACTTTCACCTTTATCAGACACAATTTTCTTTCCTTAACAACTTATCTCTAATAATATACTTGCAGCTGTATTTTGGTACAACTATACCTGTTTGGTGGGAAGTTGGTAGTTGAAGAGCCAAATACTGAATTCTGCATACTCCATTCATTTCTACAGGAGCAGAAGTACAGGTCTTCGTTCTGTGGATGTAATTCTGACCCTTTTTTTTTTTTTTCCTGTGGTTACAAATTGTGACCCTTTTGGGGATTTTTTGTTTGTTTGTTTTTCTTTCTTTTTTTCTCCCCAAGCTTTCTCGGCTGAACATTTCAGCTGGCAGTTTAGGCTGACAGATTTGTTAGCAGACGGCAGAACAGGAGAAAGCCAGGCTGATGATGGGCCTGGAAGGTGAGCACAAAAAGCCTAAAAAGCTGGTACAGCCAGTGAATGAGAAATGAATGCCAGTGATAATAAGATAAGTATCATTGCCAAAAAGGCATTTTTTTAGCAACTGTTCATTAGGAGGACTGAAAATGATCAGTATCAGCTACTGGAGGTATTTTAAAGGAAACGTGATATACCAAAAGTCCACGCTGATTGTTTTAACATTTAAGACAAAGGTGCAGAAAGGAGCTGTTTAGACGATGACCTGGATACAGAAAGAAAATCCAAGAAGGATGGTAAATAACACAGAGACCACAGACACAAGCACTGAAGATATGCAGGATTTTCCAGTGATGATAAAAGGGAAAAAGCTTGTTCAGTGTAGCTGCAAGAGCTCAGTTTTCATTATCCAAGACTTTAAAAAATGAATAAACTTTTTCTCATGCCTCAGATTTAAAATCCACAGGAAGCAAGATAGGTAGATGCTAGAGGGTGGATATGCATTGATTTCTCAACTAGCTTTTTTATTTGAAAGCCTGTTAAATAAATGCATTTCAAAATGTGGATACTCTTTCTAAAACTTTCAGCAAATGCTGGTTTTATGCCACCATCTCTGTGAGATGTAAATTAATACAGTAGTGCATACTGGCTGCTCAGAATCAGGACATATTGAACTGGATTGTTTACAGATAGAGAAACAACAAAACCAACTTACTATTTAAGAGCATGGAAAAACTATGATTCTATGTGAATATGAAGGCTAACTGGGCCAGCTTAGATAAGATAGCTGGAAGGAGGTTTATCCTCTCAGAATAGAAAATAATATATATTTGTATATAATCTGTGGGGTTTTGCAGTCTGAAATAGAGGTATGTGCCAAGTCTGATCTCCTTCGCCTTCTAGAGCTTCAGTTAACAGAGTGTCAACCTCCACCCACAACACATTAGACATAAGTGCTCTATGTCTAAGGCCAGATTAATTCAACTTACGGATTTCCACTTGTGTTTAAAATTCAATTTTACATACATATATGGTTTTGTGAAAAATAACATCAGTATAAAAACTAGCTTAGCCAAAAAGTAAATAATATATATTTTCCTTACTGTTTTTACCATGTATCAATGTTTAAATAGTGGAGAAAGTAATTTTAAAAGCTTCCTGGGATTATTTTTTTTAAGGTACACTGTTTTAATTTATCATTTTAAATGTGCTGACAACAAGCACATTTTAAAACCTTATGGCACAATGCATCAGGTTACCTAATATTAATTTACTTTTTATAGTTTATTTAATATAGTATTGATTGCATTAGCATTTGGATTAATGACCTTTTAAATGCTCAAAGACTAAAGCAGTTGTCTAGTAAGATGAGAAGACAGTCATGAAGCTGAAATAGTTGGCCAATCAGCTTTTTTAAAATAAATTGAAGATTGTGTAAACCAAAGCAATGTTGAGAATTAGGGCTTTCTAATGAGATCATCAGTTCTAAATCAATACCAACAGGGTACACACTCTGTTTGATGTTCACTGTGTACTTGAGAGAATTTCAGTAATCAATCACTGGTAATCGGACTTGCAGATGCAAAGAAGTCCACCTCAGTGAAATGTTTGAGACTGCAAAGTAGAACTAAGCGCAAGTACGAGGAATGTAAATTGGACTGTATCCAAAATGGAATAGCTGAACTTTCGTAATCATATGTTAAACTCACTGAAAATCATGCAGTGGATTGAATTTGAAGCTGATCCTTTGTAAAAATAAGGGGATGCATAATTTGCCTAATCTAAACCTACTCATGAGAAGAATCTGAGCTGCCATTTTCTCTGCTGAACTCAATATAATTTAAGCAGATAAAAATGCAGTTGTGATGATGGCAGTGAATTCAGTAGAGAACAAATGGTAAAACCTGTCCCACTATAAGTATGGAACCTGACTCCAGTTCTGCTGTCTTCAATTGCTTTTGCCATATCTGCATATCCATTTCTTTTCATGGTTATTTCTCTGCCTTCATTTCTTTTTTCTTTCCCTTCCTCTCCCTGTCACTAAGAAGACTTTCCTGTACTGATTTACAAAGACCTGTGAGCAATTAAGAATATAGGATCAACAATGGGATAATCACTGCCCTTTGTTATTTCACTCTTTATTTTCCAGTATGTTGAATAACTGTTTGCACCTGTGCTCCTTAGAAATACATTCCTTTTTTTTCCTAACATACACCAGTTAAAGTACACAGTGAATCCCTTGCATACTTTCTAACTTTATCAGTGAGGAAGTCATGTTGTGACTGTGGGATTCTCTGATTGTATAAGACTGATGGATTTGCAGTCCATCCATAAAAGAGAAACAGGGAGGAATCATGCTATTGTGGTGCTGTGCCTCATGTAAATCCAGTTAGTGCAATCTGTGGGGTTTTCCTTTAGTTTTCTTGAAACAAGGCTCATTATTCTTCTATCCTCTGCTGGATAGGCCAAATAGCTTTTTTAGTGGAGTTATTGTTGTTATCCACAGACAAAACTGAAAATGTAATTTGTCCAAAGCACAAGAATTTGTAGAAAATTATTTCCTATTCTCTTAAGCACTGTGAGTGGAAGGGAATTATGTGCTGTACCTCCAGCTGGCAGCACGCTGCACAGAGGACAAGGTAGCTTTAAGCCACCTGTGCGCTGCCTGTGTGGGTGAGCCTATATAGCTTTAGCAATTATAGGGGTTTTTACCAAATACACCGAATGTAGAGAGGGCACAAATAAATGCTGTCTTCAGCAGATTAGCCATTCCTTTATGAAGTTTGTGCTGTGTTTGTGAAATTATGGGAAACAGTCTTTTGCTAAAACACCATTAATTTTTAAGTATGGTTTACAATATGAAATATTTTTATTTTGGCTATTCATTTTTAATGACTGCATAATGCAACTCAGCAAAACTATACAAAGCAAACCAAGAAAAAAAAAAGAAGCTATTAACATCAAATATTTGCATAAAAGCCATGAAATACTGAAGCAAAGACTTTGTAGGTAACTGGCAATTCATGCAATGAACACAAAATTTATAGAAAGTGCCATTAAAATATCAATTTATCAGAACAAACTTACAGTGCCACATTTATTGCATATCCTCTTCTGGCAGAAAAGTTATTCTTACTTTTAGTTTGGGGATGTAATAATGGAGGTTATTACTAATTTATTGTGTCTTGGAGCCACGTACATCATGTCCTTGTTGTGAATTCAGTGGATGCTCATACTGGTATCTTATAGCACACTATTGCCAGTAGCTATGGGTGATAGCATTCGGTGTGAGTTGGCTATCCTACCAAGCCCATCAGCTTTAAGTTACTCAAAGCAAATCTCTTGCATCTTGTATCTTAGCCAGGAAACCTCCGCCTTCAGAACATTTAAAAATGACCAATTTCACTTTATAACTTCTAAGTTATCAGTAAACACCATGAAAACGTAAAATAAGTCATTTTACTTGTACCGTGTGTTCATCAAGGCAAATGCATGACATTATGGAATATCTTTTCAGATGGTCAAAATATATGGTCAAAAATCATCGACATTTACATCCGTGGGAGCTGGATTATTTGAAGGATAGAAGCGTTACACGGATAGATTCCAAGAACTGGTGAAAGAGCAGAACAACTGTAGCCAAAGCATGAAAGGAAGTTAACAATCAATATAAACATGATTTACCACCTTGTTTTAGGGTACATTACAACATTTGTGGGGATTAAATATTTTAAATGATTTTTTAAAGATCTTTGAGATTTTGACAATTTCCTTTTCACCTTTCCCTAGGGCAACAGGACTCAGTAAGAAGAGGACATAACACAGAATTACATTAGAAAGGACTCACAATTGTTTACCCAACTAGTCAGGGAGGTCAGGAAACGTATTTATGTATGTGCGTTATATACATATACACATAATAGTAAAGTAGCATTTGAACATGTTTTCATAGAAGAACACATTTAACCATATAAATGTGAAATACGCAAACTGTGATTTTCCTTTACTGAAGTTGGCAGTTGTTCAGCGTGCCCTGAAGACCCTTAAAACCTAAGTGAAGGCAATGGTACAACGTAAAGTCAACTCCTAAGCTGCAAAATGAGGGATATATTCATAAATTAGTTTTGTATGTCTCAGACCTCTGAGTGAACTCTACAAGTGTCATATTATTTAGTGATACTGCTGGAAATCACTTGATATTTCACATGAACTGTACCATGAGAATATATTCATTCCAGGACCACAGTCGATTATGCTCGTGTTCCTTTGATCTTTACATTTAACTAATGTAGAAAGTTTAACATAAAAGTTTTGCAGTTGTTTTATAAAAAGAGAAAGAATTGGAAGCAGAAGGTGTATGTACACTGATAGACATAATAATCAGCAAGTGTATGTGTGTCTCTGCGTGGATATGTGTGCATAAATATATGTGTATGTAGATTGAGGATGTTTATTGTCATCAGCTGTTTAAGGGTCCATGGATAACGGTCAAACTTAAGTACTAATCTTCGATCTGTTTTTTCCCTTGTTGACACCAAGTGCACAGCCCTCATCGCCTTCAGGGGACCTACGATAGGCTAATCCTAAAGGCTTGTGAAATACAGACTTCCTAATGGTTCAAATGGGGCTCTGTGCACTAATTAACATTTTATTTTATGGCAGCCCTTTCTTCTGTCCTATGCCTGTATGCTCCCTTAGTGGAGAGAACAGATGTAGTCACACATCTCTTATGCTTGGCAGAAGATGGATGTCACTCTTTAGAATAAATGTACTTAGTCAACATCAACATCTGTCTGTATGGCTGCCTTCCATGAATGGGGTATGATAATGTCATCTGGAGAGATTTCTGAATTAGTCATTGCAGGACTTTGCTTACTTCTATGTTGTCCAGGCAGCAACTTCTTTGATCTTCATATTCTTTACTTAAGTTTGAAATGTGTAAAATATTTCAGCTTCTAGCTGTTAAAACATTTTTTTCAGAAATTATAATGCAGAATCATTCTGTGAGAGAATAGTACCAGAAGCTAAAATTTGTCCTATTATAACAACTGAATTTTCTGCTGTATAAAACTCAGTTATGTGAAAAAAAGACTCAATATTTTGCCTTCAAAATCTCAACCTTTGATGGTGTTATCTTCCTTAATTATAGTACACCAGTGTCTCTACCTTCACTTTTAAGTGACCTGAGAAGGTGCTATACACTTCTCATGAGAACTCATTGGGGAGATTTGTCACTACAGATGCATATTCAGGAAAAGAACGTGGGGCTTTTGTGTGACTCAAGGACATCACTCCATTTCTCTTCAATTGCTTCAGATGTATTTACTGAAGCTTTTGCACAATTGTTTCAAAATATTATCATATGTGTAATAATGGGTCTGTCATTAACGGGCTTTCTTTTTTCCCTACCATTTAAAAAGGGGACAGGCATGGGAGGAAACATGGCCCCGTGTGCTGGGACACACAGTTTTTCTGTTGTACATTTTACTTCTTTCAGCAGTTTTCTGCACACTCAGTCATCTAATCTGTGCTGCATTCTGTCAAAGTTCTCTTTCATTTTATTTGTTGTGTACGCATACATATGCATGCCAGCACATCTCTCTCCTCTCAGACAACCACACCCCCACATACTTCTAATTCTCATCTTAACCTTTCCAGTGAACCAAGGGGGCTTTGCCACTGAAAACTTGCAGAATGCATGTGTAATAAATAGGAAGAAAATAACAAGAAATGAGGCTAAGATCATCTTGTTTCTCCACAAAACAAGTCTACTAGGTGCTATTGCAAATTAAAATCCTCACGTAATGTTTCCCGTGTGTGACTCAGGGAGCAGTCCCCATAGGGTCAAGTGTGGCATTCAGTTTCTGCGCCCATTAAATCTTGGTTATTTGATAAACCTGTCAACATATATGTCCAGGAGTGACAGCTCTGACAGTATCCTTGTGATGTTGGCACCTGAACACTGGGAAGTAGAGTGAGACCATCAACTATTTCATGTAGGCCACAAAGTAACTTTCAGAATAGTAGAATTTTAACTAACAGTCATGCGAAAGAAAGACAGTAATGAGATTTCACATGAGATCAGGGCCTATACCTGCCTGTGTTAGATCATTAAATTGCCTTTTCCACCTGCTTTCTGGAAAGAAACTAATTAATGCTCTTTTCTTACATGGCTTCAGTCTGATATTAAGAAGCTCAACATTCCCATTGATGGCTAAAATTAAATAATCAGCCTCTCATAAAAAAGGATATGATTAATTAATAAACTTTGAAGAAAAGAATTCATTTTCACTTTTAGAAGGCATTTTACTGGTAGATATTATGAAGGCAAAGGACATGATGATACGTGCAATAAAATGCTGTTAAATTCCACTTCCTCATTTATCTTTTTCCCTCTCTTTTGTTCTCTTTGTAGTAAATTCCTCAAAGATCATTTAATTTAATTGAACTTGAGAAAAGTACCTAGTTCAAATAGGTAGGCTAGAGGAGCCTTCTCCTCCACTGTGAAATTCCGGTGTGAAACTGGTGTCAGTTGCCACCTTCCACTTTCAGAAAAAGTAGGAATGGTTTCTACCTGGGAGTTGCAAACTGTGTATTTATATTTCTGCATAACCAGGGTTTTTGTGTCACCCTTTACACAAATGCATGTGTATGTACACACATACGTGTAGATTATATAGTTCATTTGTATCATATATGGTCCTTTCCTTATATTAAAAATAGACCCATGGTGTTTGACCTGTACTGTAATGCTTGTTGGCAAACCTACCAAAAGAAATTGGCTTGTCTCTCTTAGGAAAAAAATATCTTCTTTCCTCCCACACTAGAAATGGTCCCCTTGACTTTAAAATCAATGCAGTAGGTAGTGCTGCAGTATATTTTGTACCAATTCTGTCACTCTAACATTTAGGCCTGTCGGTTGAGTACCATGCACAAATGCTAAATATGATGGATTTGTTTTCAAAACATTTTTAAAAATAAGGAAAAGATGGAGTGTGCTCTTCATGAAAGCTTCCCTGTGAATTTTAACACACTATGATGTAAATGTAATAAGCTTCTTTGCCAAAAGGCTAAATAGAAAGATGATGTCCTCAGTATAGGTTATTTACACTAAATATTCAGATTTTAAAATTCACTAAAACTATGATGATAGATAGAAAAATGTGAATTATGTGTGTATTTAATACATTTTACTATTCAACTTGTGGCTACAAGACTTTTTTTCAGTTGATCTCTTTCCACATGACATCAGTTGATCCAATACTCCACACTGTTTTTATCAGCTGTATTTCTTAAAGCATCTCTAACATTGGAAATAATTAAGCTTTTTTGATCTAGACTGTTACCTAAATCATGCGACCACTTCCATCAAAAATATAAGGATAGAAAATCACTGGATAAGTTGCAGAAAGATATTGGCAGTTGCAAAGGATTACAACACATTTGAATTGCTGCTTATAATATGTTTGCAACTTCTGGAACAGCTCTGACGTTCTGTGTGTATGCAATTACTTCTGACACTGAAGGGAGAACCTGCCCTTCATGAATTTTAATCCAGTAGCCTTTTGGATTCTCCTCAGCAGCTTTTTCCTGTCTTTTATTGTTAAAGCAATGCGGGCATATTTGAGAAGTGGTTTTCACAATACATTTTAAGAGAATGTACTGCTTGAAAAGTAGACTGGAAAATTCAATTTACATTTTGAAAGTTAAACAAAGAACAGTTAAAAAATTACTGCTGTAAATTGTACATGACGTGACAATGTCTCACTTTTGGTGGCAAGAGTCATTGGTCCACCATTCATTATTTTAAGTGAACCTATTTTAATAACACTAGTAAAAAATAAACAGTAAAACAGATCTTCAAAATGTTTTATGCCTATGGCTGAAGTTCTGGCAAGTAGAAAAGGGCTTAGTGCTGTAGCTAAGACACCGTGGCTTATGTGACTACTCATGTAGTCAAGCAAACAACTCCCACACTCCACCACTCATTTCACCAGCTGAAAGCAGCAGTGTCTAAGATTTGAGTTCTTATCTTGCTGCTCAGTTCAAAAAGAGTTACTGAGACATCCTCTAATCACGTATGAAAGTAAATAGCTGCTATGAGAAAGCACTATGATCAGTGTGTTGTGCAAAAAAGACATGTTGAGATAACCAAGACAATCAAAAATACTTTTATTTCAGGAAATAGGGAAGAAAACTTTCAGATATGTTATTTGAAGTGTTCAGCAGTCCAGAGGACATCTTTTATTATTGATATATATATATATTTTGCTGCATCACAAGGCTCATAATGTAAAATAAAAACCTTTGATATATTTGTTAAAGTAAAGGTGGTTGTGGGTAGTTTATTGAGCTTACCGTTCTGTTCCTTATGAACTGATCAGCAAATTTTTTCCTGGGAGTTAGTGCTGGATATTTCATTTTCTGCAGAGTACATCCTAGTTCTGTTTCCTGTCTCTGCAGGCAAGGGTACGCAGGTCGCGGCTGCTCTCACACCTTTCCCCCTACCTCATCCTGCCAAAGAGGTATGTGTCTCATTGCTGGAAATTCATAGCAATGTCTCTTAGGCCTCGTTCACTGTAATCCCTCCATCTCTCCTTGGTTAGCATTGGTAGAGAATGCCATAAAGTTGTTTACAACCCATGTGTAACAGGCCTGTCTTCCGCTGTTTCAGCACGATTTAAATTACACATTTTGGAAGAGTCTTTGTTACATCTTTGTAGCGTACATCTGTATTTCGTCATCTGTTTCTTCAGGGAGAACACAGATACTGTGAGGCTGACATATCATATGTGAGTGTATTTAAAATACTGTAAAACACCTGGCCACCACCATCTTGACATTCTTGACAGAAACCTCAGGCTTTAAATGCAACTTTTGGAGCCTTTAGTGTAAAACTCATATTAAAACAAAAGACCATCGTGTTCGTTAAAGGTGTTATGGTCAGTCTCCTAAAAGCATAAGCTTCATCAAGAAGATTCCTATTCCTTTTTTTCCTAGATTTGTTCCCCCTTTCAGTAGTAGTGGTCAGCTGAGTAGAATAGTCTAATTTCAAATTCTGAATAGAGTGTTACGATCCCCTAATGTCTGGTGCATCGTCTGAAGATACGGCCTAAATGTCATCACACATTTGGGCCCTACTCTGATTCTTTATGCAACAAAGATGAAGGTTAAATACGAAAAAGTTTCTTAAACCAGACTATAACAAGTTTAGCAGACACAGTCCTCTTTTTTTTTCATGTTTTAACAAGCATGTTTTTCCTGCACAAATTCAGAAACAAGCATTTAACCCCCACTGGTTTCAAAGCCATGGGAATTAAGCAGGTGCGTAAAGGTAACGAGGTACTTAATGGCTTTGAAGAACCAAGACGCACGGATGCATTGCAGGTACAATGAGAAACTGTCACTGATTTCCTTTCTGAGAGAGGAGAGTTTTAAGGATCAAGATCTCAGTTGCAGTTCATCTTTCTACCATTTATGCATAATCTGATGGTCAAAAATTGTAAGGTTCGGTTGCAGTCTGTGTGGATTCAGTTACAGTACCATTAAAACCATTCAAGCTTGATCCAAAAATTTTATAAATTTTCTAAATAGTATGACTGAAACCATGGAGGGCTGAGCAATGCCTTGGCATTTTATACCACAACTGTTTTAGCAAAATACAGTCCATGCCAAAACATACCAACCAAAAAGGTCTACAGCAGTGAGGTGAGTAGATCATAAGAACAGACTTTCATCTTGACAGATGGGTCATATTTACTCAGGGGAGTGGACCAAGGAGCAGGAAGAACACTGATGGCTAGAAACATTAGTATATTTTTATTGGAAGGAGGCATTTTTATCACAGAATATAACTTTACATCTGTAAATATTACACCAGATTTTAGCTCTCAATTGCATTGGTGAAAATCCATTGTTGGTACCCTGTGGCACAGCAAGTCATGCGCTGACCATTGTCGTTCCAGGTGAGAGAGGACTCAAGCAACCTTACCAGCTGTTCTGTTAGAGACAATACGATCAGATACAAAGCAGGGGAGTGTTTATTTCTGTCAGAAAATAACGTGGCTGTAGTTGTGGTTGGTCACTGTGTAAGTAGTACGAAAATTCACCTTGAATCATTAATATTGCATTTATGCACTAAATCTTACCCTAATGGAAATAATTTACTATACACATATGCTCTTTAATTAGCACGGCCGACATCTGTTACATTTTCCCCATCTTTAAAGCACAGAGTAATATTTTAGTCTCGCATGCTAATATTTGCTATGGCAGCAAAGAATCCACTTCAAGAGGAAAGGCAATTTTTACATTTGTGTCTCAGAGTAACTTTAAACCGTTTATGGTATTTCTATTTAGAGTAATTCCAGAGGTGTGTCTATTTATCTTCTGCATTAAAATTCAAGAAAAAGGTTTAGCTTTTGGCTTGCCTTCGGGGCTAAGCTGTGCAGCAGACATGCTTCTCTGAGATAATTTGTTTTCTAATTGCCATTCGTTTGCTGAAATACAATTAAAGTTATTGCTCTAATATTAACATCAACATCTTGATTGCCTTATCAGAATATGAATATGTATTTTTCTTACTCTGCTTAGAGACATCTTTCACTAACTTTCTCTGAACATGTAGCTCTTAATTAAAGAGAATTTTTAATTCACCCGTAACAGCACTTTTCCAGCAACTGTTGCCAGTTCGTTGGAGGGTCACACCTTACATCCGTGTCCAGGCTGACATCACATAGTGTCATTCCAGCAGGGCATGTGTTAACCTTGAATACCTGCACATTTGAATCATTTGATCAAACCATTTGATCTTTGTGTAAGTGGCAAAATGAAGTTTGAAAGCAGGCAAATCTAAGTCAAACACAGATTTCATTAAGAACTGGGATATGGCAAGCAGCTGTGTGAAAGCACTGACCAGCCACTTTAGATAAAGTGCACCAAATGAAATCGGCACTCAAGCTGCAAGATGAGAATGATATTACCCAGTTTACTAAAAATAATGAGGGAGTGTGTGGGCCCCTTATTTTGTTTGTGGTTTAGTGAACCATTTTCTTACTATAGTCGAAACAGAATTGCCAAAAGAAAATGAGCACAGTTTTATTTTTAAAATGGTCTTTATAAACTTCTTTACTTTAGCTTTCTTTTTAACACTACTTTACAAAGATGTTTAATGAACGGGATTCTTTCAATCAGTAAAAGCAGGAGAATGTTCCAAAATAGCTACATAAATGAACGAGTCACTCGGGATGGCAAAAAACAGAGATGTAGCGAAGAAGCAGTCCCATTTCGTGATGAAATTGTTCTTTTTACTGTAAGAGATCCTTTAAAAATCTTTCTTTCTCATTTAGTAATTTTCCTTTTATGATAGTGTATCTATTTCCCATACCTCATTAGTTTCTGACCACATATGAATATCCCACTGAGTTACATAGAAAATTATTTTTTTAATATGATAGAAATGCAAAATTGAATCCTAGTTTAAAAAAATAATAATGAAATTGACACTTATGCTCTAGTGAGTTGTTCTCTAAAATGAATTCAGTGTATAATAATCAGCAAAAATGAATTTGTAATTTATATCATGTAGGGGGTAATTGTTCCATGTTACGGAACTTTGTATTTTAAAACTGAAATAGCAGCCTTTACTGACCTTTCAACAGACCTCAGGTAGCAGGGATCAAGTGTATGTTTGTTTTCTCTGGGGGAAAACATTTTTACATATTATTACAGGTTTTTGAAAAATGCTGAGATCTTTGCTTTCCAGTCCTTTTGTTAGTGTAAGTAAAATTCATGGGTGTTCTGCATTGCCTTTTTTATGTGATGACGAAGGGGCATCTGGCTTTTTAGCCCTGATCATTCCAATTTTCTTCTGTCTTTGAGCATATTGCTATGAACTATCAGTAACTATTATCTGGACTGTTATTCATGTCAGAACTGACGATAATTATACGGTTGTGGTTGCACTACACATAATAAATTCAAACGTGAGAAGCCTGCCATGGATCGGGGGTGGGGGTGGTGGATCTGTAAATGTCTGAGGAAAGGGAAAAATAAGGAAAAGAAGACATTGCTGGGGTTCATTATACTTGAACGTGTCTGCAAAGAAGGGCAAACAGTTGACTAGGACTAGTTATTTGGTTTTTTCCCCAGATAGGAATTTACATGTTCATTTCAAACCAACATGTAGGTTTCACACTCTCTTCTATACCTTCATGAGACATTCATTCAGACCAGACCAGATTTGCTCTGCAGATTAGAGCATCCAGAAATTCTTAATCTATGGTGGTGGAGTTTTTTTTGTATTATTCCATGAATAATAACAATCAGAATTAATACAAGTTCAATAATTGTATCAGCAATTTTGCTTTTTGGTGAAGAATGGCTTCAAGTGACAGAGAAAATCAACCTACAGATGAAAACATGATATTTAAAAGATGTGCTTCCAGACCACACATCAATTGTGTGGTCTGGATTTGGATTTCTAAGCTCTAAATTTTGAGATTTAAGATTAATAAAGTTAGCCTATCATAGTAGGCTTCAGCTATGCTTTTATAAAAACAAGTCCATTTAGCAGTAGTTGTTGACTTCAAAAGAAGCTATGCTGATAGTCCTTGGAGAGATTTTTCAATTAAAAAAATATCAAAACTGCTAGAAATGCTCTGCTGTGATGAAACTCTTAGGATCACTACATGTCCTTATTAGTGCAGCGATCATGGAAGGTTTTTATATGATTCCCGCTATGATAAAATGTATAATACTTATTTAGAAGTTTACACAGAAGTAACTACAAGCCTTTTAGAGCGTACAGGCTCTTTCATGTTTCAAGAAACCAGTGTTTCCTATTGCGATGCTATCTCATGTTTGGAATTGCCTAAAGTGCCTTTTTAGTGCATAGATGCTGCATAAAAACCAACTTGCCTCATTGATTTCAATGAGCAGTTCCAAGGTCAAATGTTATTCAGCTGTAAAATTATCTATTAAATTTTTTTACTAAGGGAAACCATCTGAGTATTGAAGGACAAGATAATAGTCCATTTACAGAATACAAAAGAATGCATTTTGTTTGCTCAGCACATCATAACAATAGGGATGTTCTTTGTTTCTCAACTTTTATTTATAGCATTACAAACCTTAGGCTGATCACCAGTTGTGAACAACATATAGTTAGAAACAGAGGACCATAGAAATGTAGTTCTAGATATATCACAAGTGTATGCAGAATAATTATACCTGGGAAAAGGGAGGAAAGCTTAAGATTTCTTGAAAATTGCCTAAAACAAGAAATAAAATCAACCAACCAACAACAACAACAACAAAAGCCATTAAAAATATTGTGCGGCCAGAAGATAATTTTGGAAGTTGTTTTGGAGAGCACTGGATATGTATGTGGGGGAGAAAGAGTAAACTAAACTCCTTTGATTCGACCTAGAGATAACTGACGTTTTCCTGCAGATCATCTTTTTCAGGGGGATGTCTGAGCTGTTGCATTTTTATTTTTGAAATTATTTTTCAAAATAGCTTCTGTAGTTTGCTCGGGAGAAAAAAGAACATAAACTTTTTTTTTTTCCAAAATGTTTTAGCAAAAAGCCATTTTTGTTTGAATTTTTTAATTTTAGTTTAATATTAGATTTTTTTTTTTTTTTGCCAGGAAAAGTAAGTCAGTCCTACAGATAAAGCTGTGATCCTCCATGTACATGAGTTCATGCAGTAAAACCTTAAGCAGAGCATGCTACCTCCTGAAGCCAAGTGCTAGTAGCCTGTAAGCATGTTATGTTAACATATAAGAAAGGAGTAAGTTAAGTCCTTCTCCTGCTTCATAGCTGGGAGCCACAAGAAGACTGTTTAGTTCAGAGAGTGAGTCTGAGAGAGCAAAACCCTCCCAGGCAGATCAGCAGGGGGTAGAGAAAGCTCCTCACAGTCTAAAAAGTATTTGCCTGTATTACACTATCCACTTTTTCCAGAATCATGAATGATACCTTGCTTTCAACAGGAAAACCTCCTCTCCAAGTTCCTGTACAGTTGCCTTCCCTCATTAAGGGATGCTTGGCTTCTCTCAATCTCTCCCAGTCTTCATCAGAAGATTACGGTAATTTAGAGTACAACCTTGAGAAATCGTGTTGGATTTGAGTAGTCCTGATTCTGCAGTTGGTGTAGTCAGGCTCTAGCAGAGTCCAGCTGAGACAAGGTTAAGCATAAATCTCTTCTGCCTCCCCTGTGTACAAAGTCATGGTCAACATTAGGTAATTGACCTAAATATCTCAGAATTAGCTGCTCACAATGTCATTTTCTGGTGAAATCTTACCATCTTACATCAAATATGAACACTCCCATTTCCATTACTTACTTCATTTAGCTAGTTATCTAGCTAGATTTGCCAAAGAAATTCAACAGCAGTTACTGATATTCTGTGCACACACAGCAATCTCCATCTTTGAGATAATGCACTGAGATAACCATTTTCATGTGAGCAATTACTTGCTCACCTGGTGATTGTAAAAATGTTTCTGAACAAATTGTAACATATTCCCTTCTATTGCATGAGTATTTCCCATGGGACCATGCCGATAACACAGATGTGTCAGGATAACTGGCATTCTTTTATAATGTAGTAAAATAAATTGTGTTTTTATAGGATGGCCTTAATGTACAGTAACACAAAACTCTTTAGAGAGGCATCAACAGTAAACAAGTTAAAAGGGAAATTTTACAGAGGAATTACAAAAAGTCTGTTGAGTTTTCAGGGAATGAAGAGGTGTGTGACTGAACTCCCAATATAGGTTAGGACAAATGAAAGAGTAACTGATAATTATGAAGCATCTTAGCTAACTGAATGATTTTCATGCCCTTATTTCTGTGATTAAGATTTTATCCATTAGCATACAATTTGTCAGCCTAGACAGACCTAATAGAATAATAGTTACAGCTCTGTATGTTCAGTAAGATGTGGAGAATGGATGGTATCATTTATCTAGTTCTTTCTTGACAACAGCTTAACATTTATTATAGTGGTGTGCACTGCAATATTTCTATCTGACAGTAAAATTATGACTTCTGTAATTTTATCATAATTGTTCTTATCCCTTTCTCTGAGAAGTAATCAGCAGTACCCAATCAGAGCAGAAGTGAGGTAGGGAGAGAGAACTTTTATTAGCTTATCTGATTACTTCCAATAATAAACTATTACTTTTTTCCTATGACTTTATCATGCTTATATCCTTTGAGCAGCATGGCTACAGCAACTAACTGCAATTAGTAGTACAGCAGTCTCTAGGACAGATAGACAGATAAATAGGCTGTCTGTACATTCCTGTCCTCGGTATTTCCCTATTAGGTAGTTATAATCAGTTGTGTACTTTTGTCAGTGTGCTGGCTGAATGCCATTATAACACCATCTGAAAATTGGAATTTTAATATAACGTGATCTAATATCTGTGTTCCCTGTTGCTGTTGCAGACCATCGTTGCTCTGTCTGTATATAATTTCAGGCTTTTATGCATACAAAATCTTTGGTAATTAAAAAGCAAACTTATTTACAGAATTCTGGTGTAATGAAGAGCTTAAGTAGGCTTTTAATACAGCTGTGTTATCTACTATATTATGTGCAATGTGTCACCTAACCAGAGGAAGACATTTTCGAACAGTCTGTGTACTGAAAAGCTGATCAGTAATTTTGCTGACTGCTAACCCAAAAGAATATTGAATTATAATTTCACAAAGGAATTATTTTATAGGCTTCAGTGGAAACTTGGAAATTCTGTTTATGTTTAGTTACATATTTTTCTTACCTGCTTCTAATAGTGCCTCTCTGGTGACATTAGAGCTCTGGAGTTCTGCATTTGTCTACAGTTAATTATACTCATTATCAATGCTGTTATCTGGGGCTGTTGTTATAATTTTTTTCCCTAACTCAGGGAGGAGTTGCATACCACAATAAGGAACAGGTAAGAAATTCCCAAGCAGGTAATACTCCATTTGAAACAGACTTCTAGGAGAGAGGATGAGATTTACATAGTTGCTTACAAGTGCCAGACTAGGAAAACCAGTCTCAAAACTCAATGCAGTCTTTTTAAGGCTAAGTTAAGCATAGAGAGGAACACATTATCCATATAAGCTCGTGGGCAGTGGTCTAAGTACAGTGGTGAAAAGGTCAGCTTCAGGGCCTTAGATGGAGACAAATACCGTGGCTTCTTCCCACCATGTGCCTCTCACTCCAGTGTCAGAAGACAGCTGTCGATGAAGGCATTGAATTTGGTGAATTTCTTGGAGGGGACAGTCCAGAACTTGGAGCTGTAGGTGATGATTTCCTCCTCTCTGTCCTGGTTTTTGCCACTGGCAAGTTTTGCACAACTGGGTATCCTGTGTGGATTCCAGCCAGGGAACAGAGCTGGCTCAACTAAATTTTTCCTGTAATTCCTTTGCAGCCTACCATTTCATAGTCTGACTGCACAACTGTAACTGCATTTCAGCAACAAGTGCAGAACTGTTTACTTGGTGTTTGATTGGTGTTACTTGGTTTACTCTTACTTCTTCAGAGACCTTCTGGGTTTTGGTTGGTTATTTTTTCCTTTTTTGAAACCTTTGCAAGTAGTCTAGGCCTTTAGATGAAGAGCTGTCCTTCATAACTTTCAGTTAATATCTTTACTATTATTATGTGAAGAATGGAATGTTTTTACAGTTAAATCAATATGCCAGTAAGATCAGAACGTAGTGAGGACTCTAATGGCTGCAAAGATTTGGAAGTGGTTTTAATGAACACTCAGCAGGCAAGAAAATACGCTTTTATGTTCACTCCAAACAAAAATATACAAGCTGAGGAGAAAAAAGACAGGCTGTAGCCAACCTTATTAGATGAGAAGCGGCTGTGAAATTATTTATTTCATCTAAACTAAATAAGGCCAATTATTGGCTCTCCATATGAAACACAGAAGAAGTTTTCACTGTGCTTATGAAACAAGGACCTAGTTTGATAAAGAATTACATAGAGCCAGCTTACAATTAAGTCATGCTTTAAAAAAAAAAAAAAGCTATCATTTTCCTCAGAGGTAGACTAATTGCAAGCCATACCCATAACCTTAAAGGCTGAGATCCTGTTCTGTTTATATTTTAGTATCCGTATTTCTATAATGCTATAGAATATATATTATTTATAATAAATTTTTATACTATATTAATTATAGTGTATTATATTTCTTGATATTTACCCAAGTGTAGAACATTAGTAAGTGTCTTTACACTGAAGAAAATTTCTCCAGCTTGCATAGTGAATCAGGTCTCCCGGCTGCAGGAGGTGCAGCTGAAAATGTCCACCATATTCCCAGGAATACATTGTTTAGCTCTGTGAAGAGTCCAAAGAGAATGGAAAAACATCTTTGTTACACTTCTTCCGAAATCCATTTCTGGAATTTCATTTTTTTCTTTCTACTCCACTTTCCATGGGCCCTCTAAGAGGCTGAGTGTCTCGCAGGCTGGTATGTCAGGAATAGATGTATGCATAACGTGCCTTCTTAGATTAAGCTTTCTGTGAAGTCCCAGGTGATTTAAATGATTTAGTTGGCCTCACGCCCAGAAGGAAATGAGATGGACTACATGATGGAGTGGAGTCTGTGGTGGCGGGCAGGTGGCTGTGGAAGGGGGGCAACAGGGATGGCCAAGTAAGAGAAAGGACTGTGCAATACCTCGGGCAGAAGTTCAAGCCCTGTAATTTGAAAGGCGATTTCAAGTCCCTGTTCTGCTATACACTGTGTCTGAACTTCGACAAATCACTTAGTCCCTATGTGCTTCAGCTCTCTGTCTGTAAAATGGATATAATAGCATTTACCTACCCATGGGATTACTGTGAGGACAGCTTCATTAAAAGGTGTGAGCAACTCGCAAACTTTTACAATAGATGCACATAAGAAGAGCAGCACAAAGCTGAGGTCACCTCTGGACTCAGAAAAACAACCAGACAAGCATTTTAGGTGTGTTTTTGTTGTCTTGTTTTATTTTTTTTTTCTCTAGGAAAAATTGTGAAACTTTTGAACAAAAATAAACACATGAACATAGAAAAGAAGCTCTTAAACTATAGTCAGAAAAATAAATTCCAGACCAGTTCAGAAAGCCTAAACAAACACCGTGACATCTGTTTCCTGAGTTGTTGATGGAGTCTGTCATCAGGCTTATGTCTTCCAAAACTTTGTATCTTTCTGGGTGGTTTCAGAAGTCAGAAAAAAAACCTGGCTAGTTGTCATTCTGGAAAAAAGTATACCTTTTAACATGAAGCTTGTTTGTGGCCTAACTATAAAGCAAATAACAAGGAACCTGTATTATACTGTTCAAATGCTGCTAACCAAGTGGTAAAATTGCTTGTCTTGTTTATTAGCACTAGCAATAGCTTTTCCATACCTCCATTTACTGTAGCAGAAGAAAGATTTCAAACTGCTGTGATTTTAAATGGCAGAGACTGAAACTAAGGATTTAACAAGGGAGAAATGTTCATTGCTGTCAGTATTATTGCCTATAAGTAAGCAGGCACCAAGACTTACTGCTTGGGTCTGGTATAAACACATTAACTAACTAATCTATGCTTCTCACTAAGAGTTATTTTACTTACAGCAATCTTTATACTATCAGTCTATCACTTCCTAAAGCATGACTATCTCTCAGGTTGTCTGCAGCGGCCTGACGGCTAACATCTTACCCATAATATTAATTATCTGCAAATATTACTGTGCCATTGCTGAAGCCAGACACAGAGTTCCTTAAACACCAAAAAGGAAAAATGTAACACTCATCTTTCTTTCTCTCCTTAATCTGAGGAAAGTGGGGTAGAGGAAGGGGACCAAGTGCTACTTTCTTCTCTAAAAACAGTGTCTGGTATTTTTAAAGTTGCTTTAACTGGCAAATTCTGGTAAAAATTAAATTGAACTGGGTGGTAAATTCAAATTGATAGTGGGAAAAAGAAGCTGGAGCTTGGATGGATGTGGGTTCAAAGTCTCTGTTCTGTTCTAGCCTTTCTGTAATAATCTGGACAAATCAGTCAAGGCTAAATTCACCAAAGTCCAAACTTTAGATACTCAAAATTCTTACCTAAAGCCTAAGTCTGGAAGCACCTAACATCCAATGTGTCAAAGTTTCTAGTGGTGATGTTCTCTAGGGACCTTAGATTTTTAAAATGCTTACTAGGCAGGAGATGGTTGATACATCTTGGTATTCACAGACAAGCCAGTCTTTGTGAAATGAAAGCCAAAGCTCAGATCTTTCCTACCAGCTTAGGTCTCAGGCAAAATATATCAGGAGGAGGAATAGAAGGCTTTTTTTTTTTCCCCCCAGTAGGGCTTATATCTAACACTATAGAGGTTAAAGTATTCAAATGACATAGGAGAAAAATCTCTGCTCTGCTTCTATAGATTTGACTCTGTCATCTTCCATCCCTTATGCTCACCTTAGCAGAAGTTCTTCTGGTTTCTCTGTATTGAAGCTGCTCTACTTCATATTCCCAATCAAATACTAATGCACAGCCAAGGAGGAGGGTGTGTCCCCAGATGCACTGCTCATACAAAGGCAAGAATTGAACCCTTTGAAACCTGGTTTAAAAATAAAAAAACATACACACACACACACAAAAAACCAAACCCAAAAAAACCCCCCAAAAAACAGAGTTAACAATCTGGAAACACTTCTAAAAGGCTAATTTTGATGTGGACCAAAGTCCTGAAAAAGCTGTGAAACACTGCTTTTTGTCCCCCAATAAAAGATGCAATTTCAAAATATGTTCTAGTGTTTCCTTGTGTCCCTTAGTGTCTCCTTGTGTCAGATACACAACCCAATCTGATTATATTGAATACTACTAATGTTAGCTGTCAGCTGCTTTATACCTTCTGAGTGCTCTGAGCTTGGTGACAGGATAAAAAGATTTTCCTATAACGGCAAAAGAGAGAATTGTAATCATTTGGGAGCTGCAGCCTGTTCCTTCAGCAAAAGACTGGATGCTCAATTTAATTGGTTGTGCTTCACTAGAAAAAATAGTGCACTCATTAAAAATCAAAACTCTAAGTTCCAAGATCTGCTTCTTTTTTTGAGTTGCAGAATGTGTAGAATATGAGATTTGATAATATTTCACCCTGATTATACTTTTGTAACCACCATTTATTATTTGCAGACAATCTGTGGGGGACAGGGAAGCTCTGGGTATTATTGATTTACACTGTTGAGATCAATGTTATAAGCATATTTGCATTTGTAAAATAGATGGTATAGCTTTATTCTTCTCCCTGAAGTCCTAAATCAATGTGAAGCTTGTTTTCTTCTTTGCTTCTTTTTTTGCTCTTTATTACAAAAATTGAAAAACTCAAAATATTAAGATTTGCATATAGCCTAGTCTGCCATTGCTTAAGCTGTACTGTGAGTAAGAAACGCCATACAGGTATTTCATTTCAGCAATATATTTATAATCACATCCTCTGTAGGACAATATCCCAGAGTGTTATATGACAAATCATAAAATATTACAAAGACAATGACTGCAGTGGGGGAGGGAGGGTTATTTAGAGAAGCAAAGACTTCATTTTGTTTTCCAAAGCATTCTGTTGTACTGTAAATTAAATATCAGATGCAAGAGTTTCATACGGCTGTCATAATACCCTCCCATGCCCTCACACACCACAGAAGGTGAAGAAAAGTGCTTATATAGCATGGACACAAGCCAAGGAGCCATCACTGTAATAAGCATATAGAGATTTTTCACCGTTAATTCTTCCTTTTCAAAATACAACCATTTTGTTATTAAGGACATCTAAAGTTTGCTCTTCTTTTTTTATTAGCCACAACAACAGGCGCTGTTTGTGTGCAGTACTGTGTTCAACGCAGAACTTTGTTTTGTCTTCGAGGGCCCTGCTCGGGCAACTCTGAGGGCACAGGTGTTTATACCCAAGCTGCGTCTGGATACTCATGTTTTCAGTACTCTCCGCTGATGACCAGTGTTCCCATGTCGGATTTGTTGGCTTCCAAGTACCCTGCTTTCTAATTGGTTTTGAGATTTAATTGGAAGGTCTGTTGTGTAATTACAGATCTGGTTTCACGGTGGAGCATTCTTGCAGTTGTCTTGACTCACTGTGTCCTCACTGCTTTTTATGCTTCTTATGATTTAGTCCCTCACATTGTAGGAACTCTGAAGGCTATTTGTAACATTTAGGGAAAGAACGATAAGAAACCAGTGAGATGGCTTATCTGCCCAGATTTTTGTTTTTTTCTCTGTCATGTTCTCCTCTTCCCTATTTCTGTGCTTTCCAGCAGGCAACTGGATAAAAAATTGATCTGACCATGTCATATTAGTCTCATAGCAAAATAATTTTGTAAGAAAGACTGGCAATAATCACAAATACATGCACACTCCTGACTACACGCCTTTACAGCTCTTTGGTCTCTCTTAATATGCAGCGATTTGGAGAGATGTAGAATCGCTCTTCTCTCTCATGTTTGCTAAGGTTCCATTGAAGAGTCCAAGAATTCATGAAATTCTTTTTCCCCTTTATTGCAAGAAGTTCATTTAGAACTTAGCAATGATTAACAGATGCTTAAATAATTCTTTCCAATACTGTGTCATAGAACTTTGCCTTGTGTGATGTGCCTTCACTCAGCTTTGCATAATCACCCTCCTGAAATTGTCTTCTCGTCTTGTACATCCTTAGACATCGTGTTGTCTGCAAATTTTATCTCCTCACTGTTCATCTCATTTAGCAGTTGTTCTGAGTCCTATTATGAGAGTTTGGGAACTCTAATTGTTAATCTTGAAATCTTAAATACTGCAAGGGACTTGCAAAGATCCTCCATGCAGGAGTGAATTTCACCAGACTCTCTCTTAGAATATAGATATCGGGTTCCTTATAATTATTTCCTAAAGCAGTTTCATCTGTGCATGTCTCTGAGAGGCTTACCTGACCGACTGTCATTTTATTTGGAATTCTGGGACAGCTCTCAGCTCACTCTAAAGCTGTGTCAATCTTCAGGTACTGTTATTTCTTGATCCTCTTTTATATGAAACTGATTCCCTTTGATACCTATCTGGCATTTTTTTTATATGGTTTTATTTTCTTTTGGTGTCATTCCCTGGCAAAAAATATTTTATGTTCTATATCTCTTTTCCCCACTATAGAACTCCTTGCAGCCCTTACAAACCTTTTGTCTTTTTTTATGCATATTATAAAAACAATCTCATATACAATTTCAGCCTATCCCTTTTATCATTGCTACAGTCTTTTAACTTCATTTACTCCTATGTACTGCTGCGTTTGTGACTTTTTTCGCTCCTTAACCTTAGATTACTTTTTGCAGTTAGACATTTTATTATGGTATTTGCTGCTGGATTTCATGCTATGTACTACCCTCTAGGACATAACATTAATGTCCAGAAGCAATTTTTCTTCTATATCTTCCTCCTTCATTTCTTTATCCCATTTCCTTTTACCCAACACTTACATGACTTTTCTAAAGCTCCAGTTCAATGTCCTCATTTAGAGCTCTTCCACTTTTCAGATTAAAAAAATGAAAATTATAGGGCTATTTTTGACCTAGCAACTTCATCACATCTGGCTTTCTGCCAAATTTCATTGATTCTCTTTTAGTTTTTCTTTTTTATTACACTGTGTGCAAATTCTACTTATAATACTCTGCCATACTTGAGTGGTTCCTACCTCTTCAGAAATTATATCAAATGGGCTGAGAACTGTGATCACTAACTGTACTTTCACATCTATGCTGTTTGGTTATGATTAACATTTGGTCAAACGTTTCTTTCAAATCATTGGTTCTTCCTGCCAAATTTTTCCTTCATTACCTTTAATTCTGTATTTTAGTTGTATCTCCATAATGCACATAGTGCTAGACATGAGCTGGTGTACATTTCAGATGTAAACCTTTTCCTTTGCATCTTACAATGTTCTCATGTAATGCCTTAAGATTTGTACAACACTCTGCTATCTTCAGAACATAGCACCAGTGTCTTTATTCCAGGTGTGAAGGCAACACTGCATCAGGTACATTTTTGGCTGAATCACAGTAAGTAATAAGATTTCTTACAGTCAGTAAAAGAAAAAAATGCTGAAAAAATTTTGCCTGGTATCTTGAAAACTTATTAACTTATTGATGCAAGGCTGAGTGTCACTGAACTAATGCCCATTAGTGCGTTTGGTGCATGGTTAAATGTCCGGTCACGTAGGTTGAAATCATGAATGTTAACTATGTTTTTGTTTTGTTTCAAGTGGTGATGTCCAGATTAAGCTGGATTTCTTCTGCATTACATAAGAAATGTTTTATCAGCTCTGACTGCTGAATTTTGCCTTAAGGTCTTTGATCAACAGGAATTAAAAAATCTAGGAAGGATTCTCTTGAAAAAAATTTTAACAAATGGTAAATTTGTATGTGTGTTAACAGAGTCTTTGATGGCAGTTCAGCAATCTGGAAGTTAAAATCCTCTAACAAGAGCTTCTAAGTAAGCACCATATTTTGCATTTGGTAAGGGACTGGCTGACATCTCTCCTTGTGTACTGTTGTTCTTCTAGTATTTTTTGCCACAACTTTAAAAAGCAAGCAGGCCGAGAGGATAAGCAACATTTGCAAAGAGTTTTATGAGATTATATAAGGTGTAGGTATGTATCTGCATGTTCCACACGTTGACCCCTAGGAAACCGGAGATCTCCTTAACCTCTAGCCTTATGTGAAGCTTTCCGAACACAGCTAAGAAAAACATCAGGTTACTGTGTGAAAGAGACTTATGTTTGTTATAAATCTGTTCAGGAGATTAAAAATTCTGAAACAAAACCTCTTCATTTAAAAAATTTTCTGTGGGAAAGTAGTAGGGAATAAAGAACACTTTGTGAGAAAGGATAATAAAGGCAAATTTATATTTGTCATCCTATTTAAAAGTAGGTTGTGAAACAATCCAGAAAAGAACTATCATTAAAAATAAAATAGAATTGAAAAGTTAAATTATGTTAATAGGCTGCTGATAAATTAAAAATAAAATACTATACATCTATCTGCATTTTGTATTTAGGTGAAATGATGTCCCATTAAGTCCATGAGCAAAGCATGCAGTCATTTTGAATTCTCAAGGTTGATAAATATTTTAGCGATATAATATTCCTACTGACTTAAAACATCAACATTTACCTTTTATGCATTAACTACTCTCAATTTCATTGACAAAGTGATGTAAGTTTTCAATGCAGTCATAGCTACAGGAATTATGATTCAAAAAGTCTACATTGGCAAGGTATGACAGTCAGTTACTAGTTAAATCCTACATTCAAATACAGGAAAAAAAACACCTACCTTGTTTCTTAGACTTAGATGCTTTGGAGTAATTGGTGTCAGAACATGAGCATTTTAGGGGATGCTAATTACTACTGCATACAGATGACATCGTGTGGTACCCTGCATCTTGTAGAAGACTGCAAGAAAGCATAATCAATATTTTTCTGATACTTGCAAAGGAAGTAAGGTGAGCTATTGTCTTGTGTGGGGCTCACCTTTACAGGTGATCACTCATTTAAAGATTAATTCTGTGTCCTGGACTAAGCCGATGTTCGTAATTTTGTGAAAGGTCTTACTAAGGTAGCATTGAATGATTCCTCTAAATTTTAATAGGGTCAACCCAAAGGGATTTTTGGTTTTTGTTTGTTTGTTTGTTTGTTTGTTTGTTTGTTTGTGTTTTTTTCCTTAGGATCCCTTGGATGGTAGGATGGAGGCCCAAGACAGAGACTAAAACTGCTACTGAAGAGTGACCAAATGGTCACTCCTGTGATACTTGTCTTGTCCCAAAAAAGTTTGATTTTTATAGCTATGAGGTTATTTTGCTCTTAATTCCAAGCTTGTTCACAGCATGCCTGGCATGCAAACTTTACTTTCATGGTAGCATATGGGAATTCTTTCCTGTCATAAGCACACACAATTATCAACAGGTATCAGTTTCAGATGATAATCTCGGTCTAGCAGTTGGGAGGCAGCTTCATAAACTGCCAGTGCGTTCATCCTCAGGACAGGCTTTGCTTGGACAATCCTCAGAGCCTCATGAGGCTCATGCACAGTCAAAGCCATGGTCTTGTTCTGGTCCCTCCAATTTGCTGCTTTATGTGAGTTGTGTTTCAAGTGAGATGCACATTAGAACTATTTCCATGCAGATGTCGTGTTTATCAGAATGAGAGGAAACCATCTATGCATGCTGGCATCACTCTAATTGTACTCAGAAGCAACAGGTGCTTTGGCTTTTTTATGAGACTGAGTGCTGATGGCAGAGTGCCAGCAAATGGAGAAGAGGCAAACAGCTATCCACTTCATTAGCTCATGGCAGCGGACTCTACCCCCTCCCTATCCGTTTTGCTCATTATCGAATATACCAGGAAAGGAGGATCTGGTTAATCAAAGGAGAAAGAGCTGCTCAGGCTCCTGCCAATCCAGAGCGATCACTTCTCTTTGTTATTTACAGCATGTGGAGTCCCTGCTTGTCCTGCCCACGTTCTCATTTCATTTGAAATGAGTTTCAAACAGCCACTGCAAGTATCAGGGTAAAAAAAGTGGGGGAGAGAGAGAAAAAAGAAGAGAGATCTTAACAGTGACAGAGGGGGTGGAGGTATGGAAAGCTAATAGGTTCTAGGGAGCCAAGCATTCATGATGGTGTGGGGAAGTTGAAGGAAAAGAGGTCCGCTGGCCTTGCAGAGAAGGTAGAACAACAGTGGAGCATTCTTTTGGCTTGCTGTTGAAAACAGAAAGAACCAGCAGCCCCAGTGATGTCAAATATTAGTGATTCAAGTGTTGTTGCTATAGTAATGTGCTTGGAGGAAGCAACCTGATATGCATGTTTGAGATTTGCTGTAGGATACAATCTATCAATGTTGACCGATGAAAACAAATAAACTGGCTGAAAATCCAGTCTTGCCTAAATCTGCGAATCCACACAGAACTATTGTTTCTTGTATGAGTGTGTATAGCTTACCATTCATCCACGTTCTCAGAGGAGAGGTAAGAAGTAGGAGGGACATAGACACAGGCCTTGGAGAAACTCACTCCTCTTCTGTTTGTAGCACCAGTAACATACATTGTTTTCACCCTGTTCCTCTCTTGCCATCCTCTCTATTGTGCATTCTCACTGCTATCAGCCTGTTATTCTCCAGCCTGCCTTCTAACCCTCTGATTCACTGAGTGTTTCTTACCTTTTGATAGCAGTGATGGCCCTCTTTGCCATGGAGCCGCTTTTATTGCACCCTTTATTCTAATCAACCCCTCTATTTTTCACAGGCTTACCCACATTTTTCTAAATTTCATTTTTCCTACTGATTGACTCCCTCTTTCCCCTCCAACTAATTGTTTCACTTTTTTCCTTTGCTACGAAGAACACATTGCCAAAATGTCAACTCTAATCTTGTTTCCCATTTCTAGCATGTAATTTATTAATCCTCTCTCTCTTTTTCCCTTTTATTGAGCAGCCTACATGCTAATACAGCTCAAGTTTTATTTTCAGATTGTCAAATAAATAATTTCACAAATCTTAAGAGTAGGGGAAAAATAAAAGAGAGCTTTGAAATAATCATCACCCCATCTTTCTGCTGAGGCATTTTCTTTTAGATCTACACAAATCACTTTATTCAGGGATGATATAGCTGTCCTATATCAGTTAAATTAATTATTGGATAGGGTATTTAAGGAGCTAAGGTGAAAAAGCAGCCTTTATCTGATTGATAAAGAACCACTACATAAACCATATTACTATAACTCTGGTCTCTTAAAAATCATATTCCTCCCCCCACCCCTTTAAACCTGTATTGTTATTGGAGGGGACTTTTTTGGGGGCTTCGCCCTCCCCCCCGAGACGTTGGTTTTAATAAGAGTTTTGATTTGCAACTTGCAATGGTAAGCTGATAGCCTGTTTTTGCTAGCTCTTGTGAACACTTTCACTGTATCTCTAAGTCAAAAGGGAAGAGAAAACTCTCATTTCTTTTTGAGCAGAGGTGAATGACCATAAAATACAAGCACAGTTTCATCTTGGTGCCAGGTCCGCCTTAAAGTGTAATATTTACTGATAGATTTTTTTACTATTGCTGTCTTCAATGGGAAAAGAATCATTACTCCTCAGTTTGATAACTACACTGTCCTCACAGAGCCTAAGGCATTGTGTATGCCCTTCTTATTTTTTAGCATGTTTCCGGTGACTTTTAGTCTTTCTATCAGAGGTGCTAACTTTCTACAGGTGATCAAGAAGTATGTGGAGAAGATGCATTGTGACCTTTTTCAAATTAGATATCTAGTGTAGCCTTCCATGACTATAGGGGACTTATACTACATCAACCTGGTAATATAAATGCAAGTATTTAGTCATTAGTCAAATATTTAATGTAATTTTCTATAATGAATGTAGGTCTACGCTAAGATATTCTAAGCATTACCCATCCCTAAACCTGGTTCCTTCCCTGAAAGCGCAGTTTTAATCTTCCAAGATAGGTATTCATGTTCCAAAAAACGTATAGATTCATAATACACAGGGAAGGCCTGTTCAGGAGACTTCGCATTTTCTACACTAGCCTAGTGTGTAATGAGAGGACAGGCAGGCAGAGCTGCAGCTCTGTGGTCAGAGATGGATGTCATCTTGTCCCCTAGGATTATCAGTGCTAAACCTTGCCATGGAGTTCGGCACTCAGTCAGGATTAACTGCTTTTTTAACGCGGGTTGTGTTAGTTTCCATGGAATAGATGGGTCTAGAAAGCATATGGTGTAAATGACTCTATCACTGAGACAATTAAGCAGCTACACATTTTGTATCTGTTACTGTCCAGCTTTTGCAGAAGCATTAATACCACTGATGGGCAGCTGAGCATCTGCACGTGCAATAGCCATAGGTACAGGAAAATACCATGCCAGGCAGGTAAGTCCCATATTTAACTACCTTTGAGAGTGTAAAGGTCTTTCCTGGTTGCTGATTAACTCTGTAGGCACTTAAATTCTTGAAATGTTTGTACACAATCCTCTGCACACAGATTCGAGCTTACTCTGCCTTCATTCAAGACAGCCTGTGTAGCTTCAGTTAGACAGTGCCAAGGTGAGCTACCAGGCTTGAGAAAGGGCTTACTGGCTCAGGTTCAACTCTGCACTGGTGTGACTACATTACATCTGGCAGCCTTTGAGTGAGGGCAGAGCAGGCTTGTCTCTGCAAGGATGTAACTGTATAGATGCAGACTCTCCCTCCACTCATTACACTCTCCAGATATCCAATTCTGCTTCTAAGCACATCCAAAGATATTTAATTTTTGACAATGCTAAATTTCTGAGTATTTTGCTCTTGTTTAATCCTGTTAACAGTTTGTACTGCCTGTTTTACCTCACTTGTGTGGGCCTTACTGGACTGTGAGTCTTGGAAGGAACCTGCAACGTCAGTGTATTGGTCTGACACAAAAGAGGCAGGCTGGCTGATCAGTAGGAGAAGCAGTTTTTGCCACCCAGCCTAGAACATTTGTTGTTTTGGAGACTGCGGTTCTAGGACTGGGATTAGAGTGGGAGTAGGTTAACTTGGTATCACCGACGAGAGTGCCTGAAACATCAGGTATAGCACATTTTGGGGCAGGACTTCCTCTGCCCAAACTGTTTAAACTACATTACATTTACTGTATTTACCTTATTACATTCACATAAGCTATAAAGCATTTAAAAATTAACTGGGGAAGCAAACGTGAGCTAACATCTCCCTTACTCAGGTTAGTGCTCTGCTCATTAGCATCAGTGACTAGCTGTGCTCTTGCCACTGATTCAGTGCTCGGGTAAGTACTTCCTACAAAGAGCTTCAACAGGAGCCACCAAGATGCAGTTTGGCGCTCTAAGTGTGTGGGAGAAGAGGAAGGGAAGCAGGGGAAGCTCCATGTTTTATGTACAACCCGATATAGCAGACATGGTCTTAGAATGATGCCTCCCTTGGTGCTGCACGTGAGAGACGAAGTACCCAACTGGTGCTTCCTAGCATGCTGAGACGTGAGCTGTGAGCCTAGTTACTTGATATTTGCAATATTTAGGCAAACATTTTCAAAAACAGTCAGTTTGCAAAGGACTGGATGAAAACCTAAAGGATTTAGCTGCTTCCTGGTGATCGCAGGTTTTAGTTTACAATTTTGTGGCTAAAATGCCAAGGTCTTTTTATAGCTCCGCTGCAGGTGTTCCACAGGGTACAGTTCAGGCCATGTTTTCACTCCTTGGGATTTCCAAGTGACAGTGCCAGTTCACGCCCAAGTCTGGTGGCTTAGATATGTCATACCTTTTTCATTTCAGTGGGCTGGAAGCCTGAGTGCCCTACTCAGAACTGTAGTTTGCACTAGACAGCAGGTCACTTGGGAATTAAGCACTAATTATTAAAGTCTTTCTGCCTTCCTAAAGTAATTTGTTTTTTCACCCCACATGTGGGTGGAGATGCAGTGTGAAATTTTTCAGACTAAACAGATTCTAAAGTAATCCCTCCTGGAGTATGACAGATCACATGGAGCTGGGAAATGACTGCGGATCATAGACATACGACATATTTAAATACAAGCAATCAGAAATTCATGGACACAGCTATAGATGTTCTGCTTTGGGGAACAACAGTAAGGAAGACTGCTACTTAAAGTAAACGCAAGTGTTCTCCAGTGCCAGAAAAGTAAAAATCAACAAACATCACAACCTGGTATATCTATCTGCTGCATTACTGACATGTACAAATAACGAAGAGCTCAAATGCTCACTACCAATATCTGTTACCTCCTTGCAAATGTGACAGTTTCCTCTGCCAGTGTTTGTCAAGCTACCATGAGTTGCATTCATATTCCATATGGATATGTATTTTTTCTTTGTTTTCCTTTGACATTAATGCTCTGGCAGAGCTTTCTAAGTAGTAAAGCAAGGAAATTAACTTACATTTGCTGGCTTGCTAAAGTAAATTAGCTACACTTTTGACTTTCTGTGGTTTTACTCTGAATGGGAGAAGCAATAAAAATGAAATAAGGCTAATCACTGTTGTTCTATGGTTTTCTCTGTGGTGTGTTAAGAGGAGAAGAACCCATAACAAAAACCCATGAGTTCATATCTGCTTGAAACAGGTCTCTAATTAGCTTCTATAATCGATCTCCCTGCTGTAGCAGGTGAACCAGGTAATTATCTTGTTTATTCTGTAGGTGAGTCACAAAATGCTAGATAGCTTTCCCTGTATCTTTAAAAGATAATGCATTGTAACAAGTTTTCCCAATATGAATGAACCACTGTCATAACCCACACCATCTGTTTTGCACACAGCAATGTGAGATCTCGTTTTATTCTTTGTTACAAAGAGTTCCAGACATCAAAGAACTGTCCCTTTGACCACTGTCTCAATCAAAGGATTTTCCCTATACAAATCTTTCCTTCCCATTACAATTTCAGTGCTGCAGAATATCAGGTGTTTCCTGGTATGAAGAGGAGGAATCGAGTCACTGGTGCTTTTTCTAAGAGCCAAATCTTGTCACTGTTCACTTCCCGTGGGCCTTTTGAGTAGCACAGAAACTCCAAACTCAGCAGTTAATTAGAGGTTAGTTACTTAGGGCCTAAGGCTTTGCAGCCAGACTGTGGTGCGCTGCACAATGTATGTCTTTTATTCAATATGATTTGTCTATCTGTTACCTTCCAGAAGGTGAAGGAGAGATATTTTGGCTAAATGCATGGTTAGGATTAAATTGATGTATACAGAGCACTATCTCAGGATGTTTAATTACTTGTAGAAAAATCTTAAATCTGACATATTTTTGAGTCTTCTTTATTCTCATGTTACTCAGTCTGCACTTTATTTACATAATACAGATATTTCTTTTTCTTGCAGGTCATCTCATAGTAAGCTCTACAAAGGAATAATCCCTTTTGACAACCTTTAAAGGGTCACAGCCGTATTTGAAGCCTATGACCAGCAGCACTAATAATGGTGTATTTGCAAAGAGAGGACACACGGTGCAGTTCTTCCTAGTATAATATGGAAGTGTTTAATCTTTTTTTTGTACTAGAGAAGAGGCTTCTTGCTTGTGGTGAATAGCTGAAATATGAGACTACATGTTTTCCGTAATCACTAAAACAATAGTGTACCAGCTTCTCCTCTAGCTAAAAATAATCCTGTCGTGGGTATGCCCCTTTTCCTCTTCCCCTTGATAACAGACTTCAAAATTCCCATAAAGAAGGTCTTTTTTACTTTTCATTTTTTCATAGACTTGTCCCTAGCAAATTTAGTTTCAAGGTCTTTTATTTCTGTTTCTAAAGTAATTATCCTCTGGGCCTCTTCCTTTCTTCCTGGTATGATGCTAGACTAATTATTCTTCTCCTAATGAATGCCTAAAATGGATCCCATATGGTGGCATATGTGCCTTCAGATGGAAGCTTCGTTTGAATAAAATAAGAAAATTCTTCTCTTGGGGCTTTCTTAAATTTTTCATTCTGTAACAATGATGAGTGAAATCTCTGTCTTGGGGATAGATGCAGCCAACTTGCTTTCTATTACAGTTCAAGCTTTCTCTGAACTGGAGATTTCCATGTGTCTCTCTCTCTTGCTATGGCCATCCCCAGCTCTTGCTCCACATTGTCACAAAGACTACTTGACTGAGTCAAAGCAGCTTTACATTGGATCTGAAAGCCATTTTTGTTTCCTTAAAAAATACTATGTATACTGTTATTTCTCTTAGAGTTGTCATCTTTCTCTAGACCTACCCAACAGCACGCAGTGCCCTTTTTTATTGCCTCTAGCGTTCAGTCCACACAGTGACTTCCTTATACAACTACCTAAGAAATAAGAGACTAATCCCAGTTTATTTTTTTGCATTCAATGACTTGAGCGCACAGTTCCCAGCACAATGCTTTATCTACCAGATTGCTGAGCATTCTGTGGTGCATGGCAGTCTTTGTATCTGTATGTGAACAAGTCCATTAAATGCATAAATGTAAAATGAAGGTCTTCAGGACTCAGCATTGTAAGCACTGCACTGGCAGTGACAGCACCGGAAGGAATGGCTGCTCCCTATTTTTGGAAGTGCAGCGTAAATCTAGACTGCTCTTGGTTCCCAATCACTTTTCAGAATTATTAGTAAAACATCCAATGAAACCTAGTGCTGCCTCTTTACCTTTCTCTAATGTGATGGGAAAGTTATAATTACAAATTATAATTTATATTGTGGTAGACTATAGAAGTCCTTGTCATGGACAGGTAAAACCTTGTGTTGAAAGTTGTGCAATGGAGAGCATTTCCACCAACTTTAAAATCAGGTAAAACTAATGTCAGGATACTATTTTCTGCATGCACGTATAAGTAAAACAAGTCACACTAATACATTAAGCTTACATCAAACAAATGAAAATATGTGAGACGTTCCAACTCTGCCATCCAAACTGTTAAAAAATTCAGGCTTTTTATTGCTTAAGATCCATAATTTTTCTGTAGATTTAACTTTAATTTTGTTGTTTTCTGTATGACTTAGTGTTTTATTATGGAAATCTCTGATACGTTATTTTGTTCTCACACACAAAACGTTTTTGTGCATACTAATCGCTGAAGTAGGCATGGGGAAATTTGTGTTCTGAACTGTCATCTACCACAACACATCATTGTGCTTGAGTCCAGTAAGCGATACTGTAGTGAATGAATAAGATTGCATCTTCTAATTATGGAGGTGATGCTAATGGCCTGGATCATTCTGAAGCAGGGTTGTGATTTGATACCACTGCATAAAAGATAGGCCAAAATGGAAATATTTGTAGACAAAAGAAAGTGAAATGCTGTTTTAAAAAACACTGATTCTGCATAAATTTATTTTAGTAGTGGATCACCTGAATCATGCTAATCACTTGTGAAACATAATCTTTTTAACTGATGTATGTATTTGTTCTTGCTTTCAGAGGCACAATTGGGAAATATTCTATTGATTTGCATTAGAGTGTTTGATCCCAAGTTGATAAACAAAAGGACAGTAACTAACTGTGCCACTATTAATACTGAGCTCTACTTGGATTTAAAAAAGACCTTCAGAAGTGTGTGAATCTGCAGTCAGGGAGAATGTTGGAATAGGAAAAAATGCCTGATTTTAAGAAGTGCTATAAGGCCTTAGTTTCTGTTTAAATGGAAAGAGTGTTTGCCTCTGGGTGCTCTCAGCCTGAGAATATCAAGCCAACAGCTTTGCAAAATACATACTGTACTTTTGTGAATAAGCTTATTATTTACTTCCTGGCAGTTTCTTGTTTTGTTTTCTCTTCTGTGAATGAGTAATTGTTAGCAATCCAATAACCCAGCTCAGGCTTTAAAATAACAAACCACCAGACAGATTTTAGCTCCTTTAACAATCTTCAAGCTTGCACATTCTTGTAAGGCATAATCTGTGATTTGGATTTGTTCTATTTTGCTCCATTTTGTCCTATTCTGTACAAATTTTTCTGATATACTTGTGAAGATTTTTAACAGACCAAACCTGGAAGAGTCCCCAGTGATCTGCTCAATAGCTTGTGTCCTCTACCTGACTTTCAATCACTTGCTACAAATAACCAAGGGAACATAAACCATTTTAGGGGATAATATTTTATCTTTTGCAGAACAATTGGTTTCTTTTCTTTCACTGACTCAATGCAGTGACCATACAGAATGCTTAATTCATAGTTCAGACAGCAGTTTCTTGTTCAGCTTTCTTATTGAAGTCACAGTGTCATTTTCTGACAGGGCAGTATTTGCATATATAAGCTTGATGAAAGGCCAGTAGCCAAGAGGGCTAGGGGAAGGGGTAAATTCTTATCCATATCTCAATACTGGTTGTTTCTCCTGCTGGAAGTTCATTCTGAACACTCTCTTTCACAAGATATTCTGCTGAAGGTAATAAATAACTCTAAGAATCTAGGCAGCAGTAGGTTTTCTTAGAAAACCAATGCTTTCAATGTTGGCTACTTAAAGTTAGGCCCCTAAATTCATTGTTAAGTACCCAAAACAAATTGCTGCAATGATGAAAAATGCCACTTGGCCACAAATCAGATTTTGGCAATGTGAGTTGTGACTACTCAGAGCTTTGTAGAAGCAGACCACTTTGATCTGCGTAATCAGATTTGGCATTTTTGTCTCTACTTAGATCTATCTCAGAGCAATGTTTCAGGAATTTTGTTCAGGCAATATCAAGTGCAGGACACTGTCATTTTCTTGATGAGGTTAGAAACTTTCTGTTCTCTTCCCAAGTTGGAGTTATTTTCACTCGTTGAGCCCTAGAGCGAGGAATTTCAGTAGCTTGCTGTATCAAGAGGACAGGCACAAACTCAGCAATAGTCACATGTTTCATGGTACCAGATCTGACCCAACATTTTGTGGCTAGAATTAGGGAACTATGATGACATTCGCAGTGCACATAGAGTCTGGTGTTATCTACAGAATTACTTGAGCAGAATGTAAACTGGGGAGTAGGATTCCACTGCCTTTCAACTGGACTGAATTGCCTAGTCTGCTCTCTCCATTTTGAAAATGCTGTGGCGGCAAGAATCAGAAGAGAAACTGGTATTCATCATACTTTTGATACATCTGACATTGCAGGTGTAATTTTCAAAAAGCAATCAAGTTCTCTTGAAAACTAGGTACCAGTTTTACCCACTCTACTGCCAGGAACCCACATTAGTTAAATAAATTTCTTCCTGTGGAATTGGTATAACATTGCTGCTGGATAGAAACCTTCTACCATCCAGGCTAAATTTATTTCTTAGCACTTGAGCAGGGTCTATCTGCATGATTATGTGCCTAAATCCTTTCAGGAATCTTGACCTTTGTGTTTTCTATCATAAAAACCCAACAGACTACATACTGGAGTTGCTGTGTGTACTACAGGTGTGGCATGTCACTGAGGGACAATGTAATCACCTGCATCAAATAAAAATTCACTGTGGTATGATAAAGGAAAACAGAAAATCTGTTCATGTGCTGGGTGTTACAAGCCCAGGAAGAGAATGAAATGGAGAGGGTCCTACCGCTTACCAATCCGACTTCATTTAATAGCAATCTAACGTAGTGACATAATTATACCACACTAATAAGTCTGAAAAGTCATGAGCTCTTCCACAGCTCCGTAGGTACAATATAGTCTTCAAAATTTTACTGTTTCTTTGCTGTAACTGGTCATCTGCTGTGTGTTGTCACTTGGTAAGAAGACAATAAATACAAAGAAGCAAAAGAATTTGAAAAGCTCCAAGCAATACTCTCAAGTACCCTTGCACATTTTCTTTGTCTGACACTTTATATTTAAAAATTAAGCCAGAGTACCCCCACAAAAAATAATCTATTTTACTTGTTTAACAAAATGGAGTATTGATTTGCCAAAGCCTAAACAAAGCAGCCTACATGATTCATTGATCAAGAATTTGGGCTCAGTCCATGTGATCATTAACTTCTTTGTCAGATGCATTCATTTATTCATAAGCTTTGTTTATGGCAGGCCCTTTTCACTGGCTCATTTCAAAATAAAAAACCCAAATGCCTTCTCTACCTTCCATTTCACTGAATACAGAAGACAAACCAGAAGGTGCTATTAACTTCAAAGATTTTATGAGCCTTTTGAAGAATCTAGGAACTCTGGAGTCTTTCATCTAAGTCCAGGCTTCAGTATTATTTTGGAACTGTGCATCATGAGTATAAAATTCCCCAGAGAAAGCAACCCCTTGTGCTGCTGTGTGGGGAACCTAACCAAATTTGAGAAAGTCAGTAGCTAAACTATTGGGAGCTTCATATACCTTTGTACCGTTGTTCAGGAAACACTGGTTGCGTGATGTAAAGCCATTCTTTTGATGGGCTGTTGTTGCAATAAAATACGTTTGTTGGAAACTTCTGATGCACAGGTTAAAGGATTATAAAACAGGATGTGGTTAAAACCCATGTCTTAATAACAAATCAAAACCTTTTAGCTTTTTTTCCATACAGTCTCTGTGGTTTAATGCAAAGCCACAAGAAGCAAGAGTTCTGAATTCTGTTTTTTTGGACATGGTACTGTTTTAAATTCCTGACTTTACTGTGCTGTGTAGCTTAATAGTAGACAGGAGATACTAACAATGAAAAATGAGTCCTTATAATCAATATCTGAGTATTTGCTGCACTCCATTAATCCTGTATCAAAAAGTAACATCACAGTCATGAAGAAGTTATTATAGGGTAAAGTAGGGTATGATCTCATGTTGAGTTAAACAGCTAGTGATAACAGACAGGGTTCAGCATCCTTGCTGAAGCACAGGCACGTCAGGTAACGCCTCAGTGGAAGCTCGATAAGCTCTGCTGCTTTTCCCTTGAGGTGCTGTGGGTTAAAGGCATACTCAGACACAGCTACCTCAAAAGAGCTGGCATGTTCACTCACCTACCTTGTCGTAATTCCACTGCAAGCCTATCTCCTTAGTGTGCAGCTGTCAACCTTTTAACATCAAAAATGAAAATAGTGGGAAAAGAAGATGAAACAGTTCGTGATTTTTTTTGGTCTTGTTTAAAGAATGAATAAAGTAGTCTCACTCTCAGGAATTTATACAACTGAAGTCTAATTTGCATGCTGGATGGGCTACAATGCAAACTATGGAATACAGTCTGACTTCGGGAGCCTGCATACCTCTGTGGATGTGAAATTGAGTCTTTCTGTGTATCTATTAATTCTTGCAAAGATGGTAATGGAAATCCCTCTATACGAATTAGAATATTACCAAATAAATAGCATGAAGTACTGCCAAACAGTGGGGATACCTTGGTCATAACTCCTGAGTAATAAGAAGTGAGTTGAGTGCACCTCCATGCTGGGTAGCCATTTGAAACCTCAGTGACACATTGTCTCTTGGAAAATTTTGGGGCCCACTCTTAAAAATGGTGACTTTTTAAACATCTCATGCTGAATTCAAACACTCTTTAGACTGATTTTAGACTTAACTCTGGGGTAACTGCTGATTTTGTGCCAACAATGGAACAGAAAACAGAATCACACTTTGCCCGAGGCAAAGTTCTCACACAGCCTGTTCCATTATCAATACAAGTCACAAACCTTCTCTGCAGCGAGATCTCATTACAAATGTTTCTATGCTCTGCAACATTCATTTGACTTAACTTTTGTTCTTAAAGTTAAACTATTTACACTTGGACAAAGACAGTCCTGTATTATGAGCAATAAAAAAATGAGACATCAAGATGTACGGTATATTCTGTGTATACAAAATGTATACACACACACATATGTATTAATTGCTCAAGCAGGCTCAGAGAACAAAGAAATTAAAACATTTTCTTAACACTAATGCTATATATGTATATATACATTTTTCTGGTAGCAACATATTTGCATTATGCTTTCTTTCAGTTAAAGATTGACTATGTGCCTCAAGAAATAGGCCTTAAATGGATGCACAATAGCTGGCTACAGTGGGTAATTTCATTTAGGCACAGAATTACAAAGTAGCCATTTTTAACTTCAACTAGATTACACATTTACTAAACCTTCCATAAATTCATCATTTGGCTGAGTCACATTGAGAATTGTTTTATATAAATCTATGTGAAAATTAAATTTAAGTTGAAAAGCAGCAGGAAAAAGACGTATAGTAAGTACTTCATTTGTTGTAATAGCACTGTTTGGAAGGAATACAAATGCACTTCAAATTGTAAAGAGCATAATTATTTTTCTCCAGAAGCTGAATGAAATAGAGCAGCTTCTGCCTATATAATTTTTGATATGAATTATCCTCATAAAATTCAAGTTGTATTTTTAAAATTAAGTGTTTTCTTGGTGTATAGGAAATTTCCAAATGCGTTCTCCATTTCTTTGTTTTATTAAAATGGCCAAAAAGAACATAGGAATTGTCTTAGCTGGTCAGACCTGTAGTTCGGCTTCTGCATTATATTACCTTTGGCAGTGGACACTAACAGATGCTTCACAGAAATTTCAAAAATCCCTTTATTATAGAAACAAGGGTGGGGATGATGGGGACGGATGGGACATGAAAGGCATGGGCAAACCCCTAATCCTGAAAGGGCCTTAAAGAGGTCACCGAGTCCATCATAGCCCTGGTAATCCACTGAGAGGCAAAATTTCATTCCAACCCCTGGCAGTGCATCTTGGCTTTGGGGTCTCTTTCCCTTTCTCTCATATCTAACAAAACTGCAAATGTGCATATTATCCATATAAAGTCTAAGCCTTTTCAAATACTATATGGGGTTAGTGAATTGCAGATGACTACCAAAGATTTGGAGTGCTGTGTAATAATTTATTGCTAATGGATGATTACTGGGATTCTGAGACATTTTGTATCACTTGGGTTTGGTTGGGAATATCAGCAGGAAGGATATCGTTCCAGACAGCCATCCATCAAGTGACACTTAGGAGCTGTTAAGAAACAACATCAGAACCGTTAGATTTAATGACTCTACCTCCTTTTCCAGACAGCCTACTAAACATGTCCTGACAAGAAATGATTAAGGACTCTCCCCCAAAAAAACTGAACAACAAACAAAGCAAGAAAAAAGTGGCAAGATTTAAAGTAGGAGTTTTTTAACAAGAAAGAGGGCCAGTCTTTGCTGCACAGTGGAGCACTGAGCAACTAGGCAGGAGCTGCTTCCAGAACTTAAAGCAGTATGTTTACATCAACATGGTGCTGGGCTGCCTAATGTGTGACGCTGAGAGGCAGATGGTCTTAGCTCAGAGCTAGCTCTGTGCTACGACAGCAATAATCCGTTTGGAGTTTGAACTAGTAGCCTCCACAGTGCAACACAGTGCTGTATGAAAGTACCAGCTCAGGTTAATGTTTCTTCATCTGCCTGTCGGCTCTCCTTGTGAAGCCTGCTGCAGGGGAACCAGGATAATGAACTTAGGGTATCTGAAAAAGCTACCCCTACTTAGTCTACCTACTCCCTACCAGTGCTTGAGCCAGCGTTTTAAAATCTCCCCTCCAATTTTCTATTCTTTTTTTTTCTTTGTCTTTAGAGATTTATGCCCACAGCCAAAAGCCAAATAAAGAATACTTTTATTCTAAAAAAATGTTATTCTGGCACTGACCCCCCTCCATGCATAGACTTCCTTGTGGAGTTCAGCCTCTGGGGTAAGAATGATTGATATCCTGAGTATCGTAGCTCAGGGCCTGGTCTAAAAATGAAAAAATTGTAATTTCCCCTCGAAGGAGCCCTATGAGCAAGGGCTATGCACTGGACAGGGGAGACATGGCTGTAGCTAACTGTTTAACCAAGACACTATATCATGAATGACACAGACAGTTACACTGTGCGTTGATAAACTGTTACCTTTTGTGGGTTTGAAATGCACTGCCTTTGCCACCATTAAAAAGTTTAAACAAGAATTTTTGCTTTACCGTGTCTCTGTCACCCATAATTTTGTATACTTCCATCATCTTCACTTTCTTTTATCACAATTATGTTATTTACCCTTTTTGAGACAGTTCTGATCTCTACTGTGTGTGTGGATGATGACATTTCTCTTGTTTGATACAGTATTAATTAAATACTATTTGGGTTCTTTTCTTAAGAGAGACAACACTAAACTCTTTAGAGACTTTGGCTTAAAAATAAAATCATGCCAAAGAAACTGCATGCATTAAATGCCTACTTTATAAAATAAGTAACTGCCTTTGGAAAAGAAACAAATGCAAATTCTAGTTACTGTGCTTGAAAGAGGTGACAAGAAGAAGTGCCAGCATCTTGGCTCCTGTTGCCGCTTTATTGTCACAAATTGTTAGTTACATTTGAAAATTATGGATCTGTCTCATTGTGAAGGTTGTCTCTGCCAGTTGGTGCCTGTACACTAGAGTGGGTTTACCCAATTAGCAGACTTTCCCATGCAGGACCCAGAATAGCTGTGCATGGATCCTAAACGTTATCACAGCTGAGGCTCATCCTGGGACTCTGGTGGTCTGAAAGCAACTGATTTACCAGGTGAGCCCAATGCAGAAGAAGCTGCACAAAGCGTGTCTCATTGGAAGTCAGCCCTGGCACAACTAAGCTAGCTGTATTTGTCTGTAGTTCTCTCTCTGACAGATATAATCTGTCCCAATGGCAAACACACTGTGCAGCAGACAGAACAATATTTTTAACCCCAGTGCACTCATGAAATGAAACAGGTCATGGAAACAATGACATTTAAGTGCTACTTATAATCTTCATCATGGGCCATCTCAAGCTATTTGCATCTCTATTCTGGCACTCAACCACGTGAAACTCACCCTCTGCAGAGCTGTGTACTATTCAAGCCACATCTAAGGCTCATACTAAGATGATGGGAGTGCCATCAGGTAACTGCTTTATGGGAAAAACATCTGAGGAGCTTAAGAGATTGTTTTCATGTAAGAGTTCAAAGTAAAAGAGGAGGCATGAGTGGAGAAATAGCAGTCCTGAGAAAACATGAGCTTAACTGCAGTTCTTCACCTGCAGTGGACTGAATTGCATGTTTCCTATTTCAGGTTTCATTACACGGTGGAGTCCTGGTAATGCAAAGTATCCCATCAATAATGCAGGGCTGTGGACCTTTCCCTATCTTTTTCCTTTGTTGCTGTATATAGATTTCTGCACTTTTCTAGTGTAGGTAAGTACATATGCCACATTTCCAACTGAGTTGCAGCCTAGAGGTTACACTGGACTTCAACTAAAAGTTATTATGATAGAACACATTATAGAATAATATATAATGATGGACTATAACAAAACCATGAAGTATCTGCCACTTTTATAAGTAGCTGGACAGAATGTAATAATTTAAAAAAGGTGGGGGGGTGGGGAAGAAAAACTTCCCCCTAACTATAGTTAGCAATTCACATCTTTCCCCTTCCTTTAAATAGTAAGTATGTTTTGTAGGTAAATTTTTGTTTCTCTAGTAGGCAGTGGAAATGATCACTTCTTAATACAGAGAAACAAAGTCGCTATAGCCCTCTTAATCAGTGTTTTGATGATCTACAGATCATGGCAGGCACTGCTTTATTGATTGATCCCAAGTTAACAAAACCTGCTTTGTTCACAGAGCCATTCCAATAATAAGTAAGGTGCTGGGAAAATGCTAAACTTATCAATAGCCACCAATCTTGTTTTAACGGCTTGAGGAGCATCCAAATATATCTAGATTAATTTGAAAAAAATGTGGCAAATTTTATTTTACTTGATCTTAACCACTACAAGGCAGTCATGTTCTAAATATTTAATAACTCTGTTTTTTTTAATATTTTGTCTTTCATTAAAATTCACTTCTAATTCATCAATGGGTGTAGTATGGTGTAAGTCCTACCCTGTAATGATCATCTTAATGCTAAGCAGTAAAAAATGTTAATATAGTCTACTTAGAAATAAGGTATTTTGTATTGTGCGTATCTCTTCAAAATTTCTTTTTATTTTCTTCTTTAAAAATATATCTAGCTCATTCTGATATTTGGGTTCCTAGAAACTGCTAAGTATACTTTTTCCTTTAAAAAATAGACACAATAGAAAAACTGTTTTAATGGGGATAAATATAAAATAGGATATAAAACATTTTGATTGAACACTATGACATATAATCTAATTATTATGTAATTTATTAAGGTATTCTGGGAGGAGGGTAAAGGTTTTTCTGCTCAAAACCTTTCTCTTTTGTACTTCCCTAAACAGTGCTTTAATTTTTCTCTTGAATGTTTTTGTGGTTAAGATACCAAACCAAGCCATTCATTATTCATCCACATCTAGATATAGATGCTCTGGATGCAAGCTGGGACCCCCAGTTTAAACAGATCTTAATTGTTCTATACTTTTAATTATTGATCAGTTACATTCATTATGTTTTGAAGAGTCACTGTTACCTTTTACATGCCCCACATCTCATTTTATGAGGTTAAATGTGGGCTCTAAATGAGCACTTCCATTTGTAGCATCTGTTGTGTTTCCCTCTCCAGCCACCCTGTATGTCCCTCCTGCTGGGAGAACCTGAGCTGACACAGTTGCTGCTGGCAGTGTCACTGTCTGCTTTTCATCCAGAAAAATGAGTTCTGTGTCTTAAACACCCTAAAGGAGGCTGAATTGGATGCTTTATGTCATTCTGCATTTTAGTCAAGCAGCAAAGGTTACTTCTTCTCTATTCCCTTCATACTAGCGAGCATGTTACTTAATAGCAGTATTTCAGAAAGGCTCTCATGGGAAACGGGGTGAATGAGATCAATGCAAAATTGCAAAACCCTGGGATCCAGCATTCTAGAAGCATTGATTTTACAAGGAAAACTGTAAACTGAGTTACATGTCATTTTCAGCATCAAGGATCCTCTTTGCTGTTGTAAACCTTCTCATTTTCAAGGATGTAAGATAAAAAAGGCTTCTTTCATTTGGGTATATAAGAAAACAAGACAGATTTAAGTACAGATCTCAGCAAAACAACAATTACCTGCACTTCTTGGAGACACACAAACCTTTATTGTGGCCAGTCACTACTGACAAAAATCCAGAGTATCAGAGATTTTATGTTGTCCTCCTTCACGCACAGCGTGAATCTGAGGATCCATGGTTCCACTTGAATTTTAAAAGCACCTTTGCTTTATGAAAGAAATCAGTGAGCTGTCTGACCATCATTTGTTCAGCAGTATGTGGTACACTTCCCACCTTCTCTGAGTCTGTGAAAGGATGGTAGTGATAAGTGTATTAACCACTTGGTAATTTAAGCTTAATGAATTACTTCCCGTCAGCTGAGCTGCCATAATAGGACAGTTCATGTGGGTACTCTAGTCTGCTCCCCTCCCCAAGTAAAATGCAACAGCCTGGTACTCTGAGCTCTTCCAGAAGCTGTATTAGCTCACAAGCAGGGAAGGCTATTAGTGAGCACATGAGCTGTTACTAACAGCTATGAGATTCAGCCGGTGCACAGTAACTTCTTAGACCAACGTGGTTCAGTCAAATGTCTGAATCCTGTGTCTTATTTTGGAAACATACATCTTTCTTACTTTGGAAACCTGCTTTCCCCTCAACAGAAAAAACCTCCTAACAACCTAAAACAGATTAAAGAAACTTTCCTGTTTCTCAAACCTATTACATGCTGTTGTTCTCAGCTTTTTCAAATTAATGTGTGGCAGCTTGGCACATTTAAATGGAACAAAATGTGGTTGGAGGTTCGAGCCCTGATACACTTGACATATTTTGCTATGATAAGGAGGTTTTGCTTTACAGAAGTTTAATTGCCCCTCATGCAACAGTGAGGATAGACTTTCTAGGTCAAGGTCAAGATTCATAGGTGGCAAACAAAAGAGCCTTTCTCTGAACTAGTTCTTGCCCTAAAGTCAATAAAAGATATTTCTGGAGCTCACATGGGAATGCTACTTGGAAAGACCATATTCTATTTTCTCCATTACTACTAAAGAACAAAACTGTTCCAGCGCAAAAATGCTCATTTTTAATTTCACGAGAACTTTAAAATTTCATGAGAACTTTAAAATGTAGTATTAGAAGAATACAAAAGTGATAATAAGTGGTAACTCTTTATATTCAGTTCTCAGAACACAGCAGACTGCAGGTCTGTTTTGAATTACCTCCCATGGTTTAGGGAATCTGAATGTACATTTTTCCTCCCTCCCAGGGAAGTGTCCTAACCATAACATTAGACCGTAAAGGAGTGCATCTGCTCCCTAATTAGTGTGTCATGCAAAACAAACTGCTTCCCCCAAAAACCTGAGAAAAACACTCTTTCACATACTTAAGATATACACATGGTGCAACATACAGTGGTGATGAAGCACTCTCCAGAAAGACAGATAAGGATTTAAATTTGAATTTCAATTCCCTGGATAGAAGAAGCTGTGAACTGAAGTACCCTGCCTCTTCAGTGAGTAGTTTAGATACTGGGATTAATGACAGTAGAAGAGGAAACATCTACTTTTTAGCCACCTGTCTAAAAGAAGGAAATTTTCCTTGTTTTTTCAAAAGAAACCCTGAACGAAGGTTAGCAATTCCTCCTACCTTAAGCCCACAGAAGGAGATGTTATTTAAAACCTGATCCTTCAGGTTTCCAAATGGGTACTTTAAATGACCCTCTGTCCATGCTTGCTTTTGGATGCCAGTTCTCTATTCCCATCATAAAAGCTAGACTGAAAAGCAAAAAGCAAAAGAAAAAAAATCTAAGAGTTTTGGTTCATAATTCTTCATGACAAAAGTTTAGGTTCGACCAATACTAGGTGTCTGGAAAGAAGGTGGCTCAAAGCCCTTTGAACATTAAGTACTGGCTACCGCCAGTGAAAGGACAGAGGTGCTGGCTGATTCAGGAGGAAACTTCATTTCCATATTAGGGTCTAAATTCTAAAATTTTGTGAATTTTGATGTTGTCCTGCACCTGCAGAGACCCCCAGTTCCAGGGTCTCTATGCATATGGGATTACCCACATAAGACTATGTAGTATATTTATTCATTGTTTTTCCTCTTGCACAGCAAATTTGTATAACACGTAAGACCAAATAAGAATTTTTTTTCTTCTCTGAGTGTAATGCCTTAAAATATCTGCATTCACAATATTCATTTTTTATTATATTTGTGTAAAATATTGTGTCATTGTCACAGTACAAAAATATCAAATAAAGTAATTGCATAACCTTTGCACAAGGCTTGCTGTTTTGTCATATCATTTAGTGTTACTAACTGTTCATTCTCCTTAGCTAGAAGCAGAAGGTAAATTCTTATGAAGCCCTAATACAATCTTACTGAAAAAAAGCACTTCCTCTCAGGCTGATAGTGTTAATTTTCCTGTTAAAAAGTCATGTAATTCTGTAAAAAGAACTTGTATTTTGGCTGGATTTGCCGAAACTGCTTTCCTGAACAATCTAAGATAACATCACCTTTCTAAGTACCTTTAGTCCTCCTAGAAAGGTAGTGGGGTGTACAGAGCTGGAAGTCATCCGTCATGGCTGGAAGGTCCCTGCGATCCTACTGACCTCAGCACTTGTGACTCTCAGTTCCAAACGGAAACCTAAAGGATAAGCGACAAATGCATTCTCTCACTGTTGGTTGAACTTGTTACTTGCTGGAAAATCCACCCCCAAACAAATCATGCTACTTTTTGGTTTTTTTCAAAGCACCATGTAAATACCATTTAGAAATATTTCCAACACTAACCTTAGTTACAGATGGAGAATCTTACGCACTTTACAGAAACAGCACAGCTGTGACTTGCCATCAGTTCAGCCAGCAGTCAAGCAAGGAATGGCGCTCAGTTCTCAAAGGTTATCTAGTAATGTATCTGATGGATTGGTCTGCTTCTGAATAAGAAGCCTGTCTTGGTTTTCTTACTAATATTTGGCCTGGGACCAACAAGCAACTGCAAGAGTTTCCAGGAGGTAATTTTTTGATGAGATTAGAGTCAGTGACTTACAAATGAGAACTTTTTTATTCCATAGTAGAACAAAAGGCATTGTTTCCTGGGAGCTGCAATCTGCCCATTATCTATTTTGTGTGTTTATTTGGGTTTTGTATTTAGATAGAAAAGTCATTTCAATTTTATGGCATATCTGTTGCATGTTATGTTGAACTCTTGGAAATTATTTAATCATTTGCTAGTTGTCCTTTGTGTCTGGACAAGTTTTAATAATTTATAACTAAAGAACAAAAATTAAGTTAATATTGATAGTTTCTTGGTACCATAAGGTCTCTACCTATTGCAGAAACATTTTGAATATTCAGTGGAATCTCAATAACTTGCCCTAATGGTTGGAAGATTTACAGAAAATCTAAGTTCTAAATATCACTGAGAAAAAGCTGTTTACTTGGGAAGAAATTTTCGAAGATACAAATTGGGATATTGGTATCTTTTTTCTTCTTCTCTCTCCCATTGTCTTAATGAACAGATAATCTCAGATGGACTTTGTATGATAGCATTTCAGTTACAGTGATGATTACTTGACATAAGCCAGGAAAGTAACTAAGTCTGTACTGGGCTTTTTTATTTTGCTGAGAAGTAGGTAAGCACAGACTTTCTGTGTGCATGTTCATAGGGATTATGCAAAAATAGTATTAGCGGGCTTCCTTTCAGTGTTTTAGTAAATGCTGTACAGCAGCTACTGGAATAGTCAAATTAGACCAGATGCCATAATGCCAAACGCTCATCCCAGCAGAGCACAACGTTAAAAATTTTTTTTTACTTTTGTTTTTAATTGACTACTCTATGGATGAGAGAAGTCCCATCTGCTTGCTTTATTTTTAAATGAAAACATAAATGTTGTCCTGTGGTGACATTAGGCTAGATATTGCATAGAGACAGAGACCCCAAGCAGCTAAAATTTACATCTAACAAGTATGTTTTCTTACATACAACCATCTGCATGATAAAAGCAATGAGTAAGTTTGTGAAGCTAGTGTAAACAGGATTCAAAGTGTGACCCATTTTTGTGCCACTGTGGGAATAAGAATTACAGAATTTTAGGAAAGCCGGAACCATAATTTGTCCTATGGGAGAAGTCTGGTCACACAGGATAAAGGGAAAATCAACTGCTGGAAAGATTAGATCAGAAGACAGCAGCAATTCAGCACGGCTAAAAGCATAGAGCTTTTGAAGGATTTCTCAGCACTTCAGAACCACCTCTAAAATCTTAAGCCTCTCTCTGATCCTGTGTCAGTGGGAGTCCTGGTTTCACAACCCACTGTTGTAAAAGAGTAGCTGAACACAACAGAGAAATGAAGAGATGTACGCTTTTCAGTTTGAAAGGAAAGGGGAAAAGATGATGGGGATATGAGAACGTTCTTTCCCTCACAAGCACAGTTCTTTGATTGGCAATGGAAGAAAATAAAAATGAGCATGTCAGAATGGTTTTCTGGGATTACTATTAATGAAAGCATCCATTTTCTTCTGTGGGAAAGTAGTCCAGCATGGACAGTTTTGCTAACTTGCTAATCACTTGTTTAACTTTTCAGAAAAATGTGTTCATGATTCAAAGAGTAAAATTTCAGAGAACAATTTGATTTTGCATTTTTTTTTTCCCACTGGAACTACCTTTCTAATACTGAACTTTATGGCTTCCAGCCTGTAACTTCCTTCAAATCAAGCCTGATGAGATCTGGTGTAAGAACTGGCATTAGTGGTAAATTCTGCCTGAGTAGGAGCTTCAGGAGTTGAATTGCTCTGTCTCCCTTTACAGACACACGGAGAGTGTTTCAGTGTTTTATTTGCCAGTGATACTGTACACACTTGCCAGGATGAACAGGCTTTTTTATGGTCTAAGGTTTTTGGGTGTTGGTGTTTTCTTCTCTTTAGATCCACTGCCAGGTTCAGCTGAAGGTGCTCAACATTTTTTCCTTCTTTTCCAACATAAAATTAGATTAAAATCAACTCATGCTTTCTATGTGCTTTGTGTCATAGAATCATAGAATTGTTTAGGTTGGAAAAGACCTTTAAGATCATTGAGTCCAAACACCTAACACTGCCTAGTCCACCACTAAACCATGTCCCTAAGCACCATATCTACACATCTATTAATAACCTCCAGGGATGATATCAGGTCTGTAGAGACCCTGCATGTCAGATACTTCTGGTTTTGCGTCCACATACAAACTTCATCAGGCATATAAGTCAAAAGCATCATTTTATATTCCTCATTGGTTTGCAACTTTTCCATCCCAACTGGCGGGAGCTGCCTGCATTCCATGTGTTCGGCTCTGGGTGGGCACCTTCAGAGGTTGTCTACAAGGCCTGAGATAAGGGAACTGCAGCAGTTACCTGAACCAGGCTCTGGCAGAACCTGTCCTGCCTCTGTCAGCCTGCTGTACATCTGCCTGCCCAGGGAGTCTGATGAAGAGCAGAGTAAGATTCATCGCCTGCTGAACTGATGCTTGGCTATCATGGAAATGTTTAAAAGTAGGAAAAAAAAAAAAAGACACTAGTATAAGATACTGGATTAAGATTGGCATGAGAGTCCAGTTAACTCAAGTGGATTCTGACACATTTCATTCAGGAGTGCAGACAAGAATTTAGGTATAAATCTGCCTTTTAAATTTGCCTTTGGAACTGAGTATTAAATTAATGACTTGAGAACGGATTGACTGCAGCGGTATTTGAAGATATCACACATCTGGGCTGAAAACTAACATCTGATACACTGAACTATTTTGTAAAATCTTGTGTTTAAAATGTAAAATGGAAAATGAGCAAGATCAACAATCAGATCCAAGCAAGAGGAAGGACCTGTTGAAAAAGGAGAGTATCTGAAAGTAGAGCTCTCTAGTTACATTCTACTGCTCAGGTATTGCGGCCAGGCTAGAAAAAGCCATGGAGGAAGACTTGGCAATTCAGGAGACTTAGTGCAATTCCAAAGCATTCAAATGATACCTCACTAAGGAATAATTTAACAAGTCATTTCTTCAATCTCCATCAGTACTTTTACAACCTTCCGCCCATGTATGAAACAGCAGCTTACATAAAGAAGCACAGAAAAGCAAAAACACCCATAGCTAATGAACTTATTACTTCTACAGTTTGAGGAGAAGAAAAAGAGAATTATTATCTTTCTTCACATACTTAAGTAAAAGAAAGAAATGATGCCATTGCAAGATAAAGGTAAATGTAATTTAAAATAGAAAGTACTTGATGGGGCTGAGGTTTCAGCTCTTGGTGAGTGACTGTACTCTCTAAAGCACTTCTGAAATGCGTTTCACATTTGAGAAAGTTTCTTCAAGGTTCCTACTGTAGAGAAAAATAAGAAAAGATAATTATTTACTTCCACACTGAATTATTTTTAAGTCATTCTGACTTTTCAGAGTGTGAGAGCACAACTGCCAGTCACACTATTTTTATCAGAGCCAATCTGAATGGAAGCCTTTTTGTTTTCAGTGAGCTTTTAGCAGATACCTAGAGAGTAGGAGTCAGGGATTTGCAACATATAATATGGCTGTGACTAGTTCCGGCTGTGGCTTTAGCAGGTCGTCTCAACTTTCTGATTCAGTAAATTTAATAGGGATTTTGCTATTTACCTTCTGGGCATATAGTAAAAATTAATTCTTTGATGCCCCTTGTAGATGGACAGAACTATAACTACTGATTATTAATATCCTTAGATTCAGCAAATATTCAAAGACTCCCTTTCATAGAGCTATAGATTTCAAGGCCAGGAGGGCCTTGATCTTGTTGCTGATTAGCTCAATTAGTCTGCTTCCTTTTATTTCATTTTCAGAGCTTTTAATTGCAGTTATACATTGTTGTGAAACATTATAAAATAATGTACATTAGTGTATATGCATATTTTTTCATATATATGTATGTATATATTGGTAAACGAATGCAATCACTAGTTTAGTGATTTAGCAATAAATTAGTGAAATCGCTAGTATTTTTTGTGATTCATAGTGTACATTGCAAAACACAGATTAAATGACTTGGCAGAAGTCTTGCTCTCTCATACCCTTCCACTTCCCATTTCCATTGTCCTTGGAGATTGTCATAATGCAGCTCTATGCATTTTCAGCTAGACTTTGCCAGATGTCTACTTCTTGCATATATTTGGAAGAAGCTAAGCTTAATTTAATTGTGCCCCAATTCAAGAGTGTCCCTATGCTGGCAAGTTGATTAAGCATGGTGGTAATTTTAATTATCTTCTTATCTCTCACTGGAGTGCAGTTAGTGGAGCTGATAAAGATGACCCCATAGATAAATACCCTTATTTAACTGGGGCCTTAGGCAAGAAGGATAAAACTTTCTTTTCTTCATCAAAAATTAGCCTTCACCTGTCTGAAGCCAGTTCTTCTCCACTTCTCTATCCATCTGCAGATGACTTCCTCAAGAGAGCCTGACATTACATTTGCATCACCTTTATTACTGGCTTTTTTTCTCCTGATAGTGTTGCATTTGCCTGTGATTCATTGCTGTCTTTTACCTGTTGCTAAGTTGGCTGCTCATGCCCTTTTTTTTTCCCTTGCCAGTTGTTCCCTTCTCCACATGACTAATTCTATTGTGTGGGTTCGACTGGAATGGCACAAGGCCAGCAGTTAAAGGATGCAGGTTAGTGCATTGAAGATTTGAGGAGATGTAGTGTCAGTTTTACACGTCACATTCATGGTAAAATCGTTGAGATACACAGGGCTAACATTTCAGTTGAGAATCGAACACATTAAGGTACCATTTTCAAGCACTGCATTTAAGTGCCTTGTAACTCATTTAATTTTCTTTCTGAAAATACCCTGTCAGAACACCATAGGAGAAACAGCAGCGTAATTTAAATGTCACTTTGCTTCCCAATAACTAATTTCATATTCAGTCAGTCTACTCCAGCGACAAAGCTCGCATCTCTGCTAGCATGTTTCTGGTCATTTGGCCCCGTTTTCAGCTGGGTGTGCACAAAAGCTTGAGTGCACTTTTGTATACTTAATTGTCTGGCTTTTAATTAACACAGAAGAACAATAGCTCGGAGAGAAGAACAAAACGGGACTCCATAAATGAGAAGGTCATTCACAAAACAAAGGCAAAAGGTCCCTACTGTAATGGAATTGTAACATCCCAGGATGCAGCATCTGAACTTTTCTTATGTTTTATGAATATCAAGCCATTTGCAGACTTCCTGTGCATCTCAGATTATTAATAAATACAAGAGGATTCCTACTTGCCTTATAAATACACACACTCAGCATTTGGCTGCAGAGGCATTCAACTTGCCCTGGATGTCCAACCCGGCAAAACATCTGAGAACAGTTCAATTTAAGGGGTTACAAAAAATAGCCCCTGAGAGATATATATATCTCATATATATATATATATATATATATATATATATACACACGCATATATTTACATCGTCCCTCATGCCCTGAGAAACAGAAAGCTGGCTGTGGTGGTCCAGCAGCATAATCCTGACTCATTTTCTTAGAAAGCTATCGAATGGTCACACGAAAGCTCTGTTCGTTCAAATCCAAGAACAGTGTGGGAGAGAGCAAAATGCTCTGCATACAGTTATAGGACTTGAAACTGCTCATTTCACCCCAAAACACACTTTAAACCAAACTATAATTCAGGCTTACCTAGGGTGACACACAGCCTTCTGCTTAAACAGTGTAAGCAAACCACATACACCAGCTAAGGGGGGGGTAAAGGAAAGCGTTTCTGCCAATGGCAGTTTAGGCAGGAAGGCGATCATTACTGACAGCACAATCTCACCTCTGGGATCAAACTCACAGTCCTGCCCAGCACTGAAATGGCTGCATGAATTTCCTGAATTCCTCCATTTTGCATCTCATTTGCAGAAAGCTACCTCTAGTTATACAAAGACACAAACACACTCTGAGAGGCTGCATCAGGCCTGTGAAAGATTTGTTCTAGCTATTGATTCCTCGTTAAAATTTCTGCAGCCCCTGAGATATCCTTTGAGATCTAACATTAGAGTACTGGCCAGGCCAAATCTTCCTTCAGTTATAAGAGCTGATGCGTTTACATCTTAAGGGGATATCGATCTACTGCAAATAATCATTTCTTGTTTCAAGCAAGCTGAAACTCCAGAGGAGAAAGACAGGACAGCAAAACCCTTTGCCAGTGCTTATGAAAAACATCAGAATAGAATAATATTGCTTTGAAAACTTGCAAAATGAATCCAAAACTTGATGGCAACTGCAATACAGAGGGGAAGCTCACACACGAAAAATGCAATTTATATATGGCACGTCTCAAGTAAACTTGATCAATGTCTGGCACAACTAACCCTTTAAAATACCATCGCTGTTTATTTGTTTACAAAGGACTTAAGAGGCTGGAAAAGAAAGGGGAGATGCTAAAGGATAAGCCCACTGAAAACCATCTTCCCCCTCTTGCTGGTAAAGAACGCAGAGCAGGTGTTGTCAGCCTGTGACTGCTGTGATCAGCCAATATCAAAGCAGTTGGCAATGCTCTCACCGTGCAAAAATTCCAGTCAGAGTTCTCAGTATATTCTAATTACTGTAGTGACACTTGTTGTGGGCCTAAATGACTACCTTATCATGGCAGACAGGTCTGCCTTCTATTTAGGGTTTACTGGCTGTTAACTTTCTGCTTCCTCTAATTGCACATCTATCTTACCAAACAAATTTAGAAGTCCACATTTATTCTTCACCACCTCATGCTTTAATCCTCTGCATGTTAAAGGTTATGCTGTCATCTCTCACCTACATTGTGATTATGTCCACCCCAGCTTCACCCCAAAAAAGCAAACTTGCTTTTCCTTTCTGCACACATTATCACTTTGCCAAGATATTCAGCCAAATAGTGCCTTGTTCTGCTGGCTATGCTGATGGTACCCACATATCAGTACTTATCAGGAGCTCTAGCACAGAAATGTCACTTCTAAAATCCCGTCTCTTTGCTATTGTGCCCCATATGAAAAAGAAGTTTTTGCATATAAAACAGCTAAGGATTGTATATGCCTGATTGTACCACCCTGAAGTTTGTCATTTCATCCATACCTATCAGAAGCAACTGGCAATCACTTTGCAAAGGTGCCGCCAAGAGCTAACTGTGGCGCAGTTAATTGACACATGTTACTTCACTCAGAAACACTGAATGTATCACTTATTTTCCTGATCTGGACCCGTTTCAAATAAGCTGGAGAGCGATACAAACTTCTGATTTCAGCAGATATTGGATCATGTCCATAAAATGCATATTATTGCTGCTGAGAAACAAGGGTTTATATACAGCAAGGTATGCATAAAAGCAAACTACATTTTGCTTTCACAAGGACCATGGCCAAGATGAGAAAATGAATAAATTTAGGAAACTATAAAAAGTGGGAGTATATTACTTAATTTCCATTCCTCATATTGCTGTGCCCCGGTTCAATTTCACTCCAAATATTTTAATCATTTGCGGATCGAGCCATGGATTACCTTTCCAAATTAATCCCAATGTACCTCTGTGCTCACACGGTCCAGTCGATGCAGAACCGCTCTCTGCAATGGTACCTAACTTAACACAAGCATCCTTTTCACACTATGAACCTGAAATCCTGAAGTTTTCCACATTGCTTGGTCACGATAGAAATCTGATGCTCTGGTAGACATTGTAGCTCAAGCTTTAGCTAATCTCAGTTTCATTAAGTTAACCATGTATACTGATTTTGGTAAGTTCAAATTCAGTTAAATTCTATTAGTGCGAAACTGAGTTTCAGGGTGCCTTGAAAGTTACCATAAAGACACTGTGAAACTATGGGAGTTCCAGAACTGAGGTTGTGCATCAAGAAAAAACACACACACACACAAAGACCTTTTGAAAAATTCTGACAGCAACAGGATCATTGATTTTTGTCCTCCATAAATAGAGCACTCTTCCAGAGTATGAAACCTCTAGTTGCAAATTCCAGTAATTTAAACATGAGATTGACTATAAGTAAACATAAAGGTTGAGTCATTGTCATCATCCAAGCTGAGAAAACTGCAGAAACTGAGAAAACAAACAGTAAGGGGCGGGTTATAAATTTATCTTACAAATATAATCTACATTATTATGATGCTTATAGGGAAAAAATTTGTTCCCACTCTGATTTTAAAGTTTACCTCACTCCTTCAGTCAATTTTCTGTTATATAATTAAGCATTTATACTTTTTAAAAAAAGAAACTGGTAAGTTGCACTTCCTTGTTCCTAGAGATAAAAGTAAATCTACAATCACAATGCATGATCACTTCTGAAGGAGAAGAGTTTATGTTTTGGACCACAGACGGAGAAAGCATTAATTGCTTAATGATATTCTACACAGTTAGAAGAATGTATCGCTTTTCTATCTCTTTATTCACAAAACAATCTCTTCTGTCACAATATTGAAAATATTTTCCACTTATGATACTCATTTGTGCCACTGAGTGAAGTCTCTTTGTAGGATTGCTTTTCTATATGCTCAGCTACTCTCTTTCATCTCATGCTGACTTAATGACAGCCCCAACACTAATATTACAGTTGAGCTTACTGGCCAATAATTTTACTATGAATTATAAGTTGAAACAAGTAGATGATGCAGGCTGCATCCCGCGTACCACCAGATCTGCACAAAAAAAAATTATATAGAATTATATGAGGTATCATGTAGCTTCTGTGCTCTGGGATCTTTTAACCATGAGTTCAAAAGGGGATAGTAATTGAAATAATTACTACTACAATTTGAGACAGGGAAGCAGAAGAAAAGAAACTACAAATTATTTAAAACACACATTGTACGTTGCAGTTGTGTCACTTCAGTTACGCTTGAGACTTCTTGGTTATTAATAATATCAGTGTTGATCATCACTAAAGCTGCCATTTCCTTTTGGATTTTTATGACTTTTCTCCCACATAAATTTTTAATTTATTTGTTGTGATGGCCACGCAACTACAGTTCTAGTTGTGGAAATTATCATGCAGACACTTAAACTGGGGGACCTACGACTGCTTTCCAGAATAAAGTTAACCAGCCCTGTCTGCAGCCTGACTGTGTTGAAATCAGACCCAGAGCACGTCACTCTGGCCTAGCTGCCAGTGGCAAGAAAGCCTCAGGCCGATGAGGAGGAGCTCCACCACATCCCTTGGTTTGGGTGACTGGTAGCCAGAACCATAACACACATTTTGGAGCACGCTGTCTTGTAATTTAGGCACAAATATTAAGTGCCAAATAGAATTTTGCATCAATCCTTTGCCAATTAAGAATAAGATTAAATTAAAAAATGAATGCTATCAAACATATTACAGTTTGGAAGAAAGACAAGTTTCCATAGCAGAAGCAAGACTACAATTCTGCCTATTATCAACTTTATTTTCAGATGTCCAGACTGAATTTAATTGAAGCTATCTAAGCTCTCAAAGTAAAGAATTCAGAGGAGGTTTTTTTATAGACTCATACACAAAGTACAATTGCTCCCCTGGAACAGGATTTTTTTTAATTTTTTTTTTTTTTTTAATCTTTAGGGTTACCCAGCTGTTTAAATCATTCCAGGCTGGTTTCTTTTCGATTGTTACTCATTTTGACGTTGCCTCTGAATTGAACACTGGATTCTGGTGATCATCAGCATGGAGTGCTATTGTTATACACTGGAGCAGAGGCTGGACTTCCTGCTGAAAGAATGGCCATGGCAGTTACACATGCTGATCCAAAACATATTCACATGCACATACAACACACAATAGCCCAAGAAAGGAAAAAAAAAAAAAAGACCTCTTTAAGCACATAAAGAAATGATGTCTATAAAATTACCACGTTACAAAAAAGGCCAGCTGCTTAAATGACTGCATTACACAAGGAGCAAACAGGTGTGTATCTTCTGCATACAGCATTTTCATTTGCAACTTTAGCATGACTTTTCTTTTTTTTCATGCTGCTTTGGCCACGTACACAGCTGCTTTTTTCCTTTTTGTTAAGGTTGACTATGCCACAGCTATATGATTGTATAATGCTTTTTCTTTCTAATTTATTTTGTTACCTATGTGGATAAAATTAATAGTAAATGCTGACTTATTTCATAAACTTTATTAAGCCTTTGGGGAAACTTCAGTGTGCTTATATGGAGAGGCAATACAGAACGTATCCACTGTATCATGACACAGAAATTACAACTGTAAGCTAGAAATAAATGACGGCCCAGAAAAAGCAGAAGGAACAACATTTAAGGAGTTAATAATGAACCACTTGTCTTCATTTTCAGATCCTTTAATCCTGCTATTGTGCAGTTTTCACACAGTGCTAAATTGAATTACTGCATCATTTTTTACAATTTCTTCGTACAGTTGACCCAGTTTATAGCAGGTTTGAAAGCATTATTATTGCTTAAGGTTCAAAGATGCTGCAGTGTATTGCATTACAAGTCAATCAGTGCAGAAGTATTTTGATGTAATTTTGCTTTCGGATATAGAAGAACAGATATCCAAATGAAAGATGGTATTTCATTTAGTCATAACAATGTCACATAATACAGCATGCCTTTTTTATACAACATTTATACCATATAAAGTCTCATTTTTATTATACTTCTTTCTCTATGTTTCTGATCCTAATAAAGTGAATCCTTGGTTTATGCCTTCTAATGTTTTTATTAACTTGTGTGAGAAGAAAATTGAAAAAAGTTCTAATGTATACCTTTTTACTGTTGTGTAGCAGATATGACACTATATATCACTAAAAAACCCTCAAAATAAATGCAGTGTTTCTAAACATTCTGCCACTTCAAAATGCTCCAAGTGAGAAATTCTTTTTTTGAGATTTTCCTATTCTGAAGGGCAGTGCTTTCTACAGCTTTTCTAGCACATGAACATACTGCTCAGTTTAAATACTTTTTAAGCAGTGTGTATTAGGTATATAGCATTTCATTCTGTCAAGGTCATTCTTTATGCTTCAGGTGTTAATTTGTGTTGCTCTTGAAGTATTCTTATTATTGATAGTAGAGTCCTTGGTATATGTTATATTGAAATATTGCTAATGTATGAAGTGTAACATTAAATTTTTAATCTAATCAATCAAATGGCATGCATATGCAGTAGATGCTTGGCTTTTACTAAGATTAATTACCATGTGCTGTGAAAATGAACTCCATAAGGTGAAATATTGCATGCACACAGACACACACAATGAGAAGAAAAGAAAAGAAAGCGATTGTGCAAAGGGATGAGCACTGTAATAAGTTAATGACTACTTCTGTCATTCAAAACATATGCATAGCCTTTAAGACAACACAAAACAAAGTTTAAATGCATGTTAAATCAACTATCTATTAAAGCATTTAGAGCTTTTCTCCAGATTCTACATGAAAATTCTGCAATCTGTTGCAAAACTAAACACTTGTCTCCCAGATGGTGCTCAGAGCCTGTCTGAGCAAACACCCCTTCCATGCTCTGTGTAACAAATTGTGCGTATTTGTTGTTCACTGCGCTTCATTTTATGCATTTGAGGACATTTACACTGAACACGTTATGCAGAGATTACTAAATTTGCATTGTAAAACCGAGTGATGTTGTATTTATATATCTGATTGCAGTCATGAAGTGGAAGATACTTCATCATGCAAAATGGCAGTATCTCCCTTTTCACTGGCTGGAAGTTACAAACTTACTATGCTTACTGCTGATTCTGATCTGGTATGTAACTCTCACCGGTTGTTGATAGTCGTCCTTAAATACTAGGTAGCTAATTGGGTTTTTTTGAACTGTATTGCAAAGTTAAGCTTCTATGACAGTGTTTTGAAGGAGTGTTTTACCATGCCAGAAATAGTTATGATTGAAATGGGAATAAGATTGAAGCTGCATTAATACTTTTTAATGTTATTAAATGCACTAGAAACATGGGGATTACCATTCTAGCTGAGACTATGGTCCAGCTAAAAACCTACAAAAAGGTACTAAAGCATGAGGAAGTCATAGAATCATAAAGTCCTGGGTTGGAAGGGACCCAGAGGATCATCAAGTCCAACTCCTGTCCCTGCACAGGACAAGCCCAAATTCACACCAGGTCTCTGAGGGCATTGTCCAAGTGTCTCTTGAATATCGCCAGGCTGGTGCCATGAGTGACTGCCTCCCTGGGGAGCCTGTTCCAGGGCTCCACCACCCTCTGGGGGAAGAATCTGTCTGCAGAGAGTCTGTCCAGATCTCTCTGCAGGGCCTCTCTGCCCTCAGCAGTGTCAACAGCTCCTCTCAATTTGGTGTCATCAGCAAACCTAATTAGTATTTGTTCCAGTCCTGCATCCAAGTCATTTACGATCAACATTGAAGAGTACCAGCCCTAAGACAGATCCCTGCAGAACCCCGCTAGTGACTGGCCACCAGCCCGATGTAACCCCATTTACTACGACCCTTTGAGCCCGACCCATCAGCCAGTTGCTCCCCCATTGCATTACGTGTTTATCCAGCTGCATGCTGGACATTTTGTCCAGGAAGACACTGTGAGACAGTAACAAAATCCTTACTGAAATCCAAAACGATTCCACTGACTGGCTTCCCTTGGTCAGCTAGGTGGGCAACCTTGTCATAGAAAGAAATTAAGTTTGTTAGGCAGGACTTTCGCCTTGTGAACTTGTGCTGGCTGCAACAAATGACTGCATTGTCTTTCAGGTGTTTTTCAATAACTCCCAAAATAATCTTCTCCATAATTTTGCCAGGCACAGAAATGAGACTGGCGGGCCTGTAGTTACTGGGGTCATCACTGTTGCCCTTCTTGAAGACTGGGACAACGTTTGTCAGCTTCCACTCAACTGGGACCTCTCCAGATTCCCAAGAGCAGTGAAAAATCATTCAGAGAGCACCCACGAGACCCTCTCTTTTAATAAGCAACAAATTGAGGAAGACCTCTTTCTCTGGTCAGTTCCCTTTCTACTTGTACCAAGAAGTTGTCATCCAGATGGTTTAGGAATCTTCCAGGACTGTTTGTCCCAGATGTGTGCTATTCCCAGCTGACATCTGCAAGGGCAGATGGCTTAGAGGCATCCCTTATTTCCTTAAAGAATAACCCGTCAGCATCATCATCCTGGCTGGTGGCCTATAGTAGACCTGCATGACAACATTGGCTTTATTTATCTGCCCCTTAATCCTTACCCAGGGTGTCTCAACTGTGCCATTGCCAACTGCAATCTCTATGTATTCCAGCTCCTCTACTACATACAATACCACACACACACCGCCTCACCTGCCCTGCCTATCCCTCCTGAAGAGCTTGTAACCATCCATCATGGCGTACCAGTCACAGGGCTCATCCCACCAGGTTTCACTTAAGCCAGTGATGTCACATCTCTGGGACTGGGCCAAGGATTCCATCTCCTCTTGCTTGCTCCTCATGCTGCGCAGCACATTTGTGTAGAAACACTTCAAGTGCGGCTCATTGTGGCCATTGCCACGTGGAGCGGTTTGAAGAATCTCACTAGCACGCAGCTCCTCGAACTTTGGCGTGCCACCCATTGCTTGTCACTGACTAGCCTGGTAGTGTCCCTTTCCCCCTCCTAATCTAGGTTAAAGCTCTGTCAATCGGCCCTGCTAGCTCCTGAGCGTCACCTTCAGGTGAAGAGGCTGCTATTCAGGTTTTTTTGTTCTTGCCACATTTTTTAGTATTTCCTCTTGGTTTCTACTTGTAAAATTGAGATAAAAGAAGGTCCCTGTTTCATAAGAGTGAAGATTAATACACTGCTGTTAGTGAATTACTCAGATATGTGGTAGGGGACTAAATATGTACCTGATAGTAGCAGACATTCCTTTTGTAGAGAAGCCCAGAATGATTATTATTTCTAAACAGTTTCGCCAACCTTAACCTGCAGGCACAGCAAAGTAGTTTTCATTTTGAGATTTAGTCGGCCATCTGGTTTACAAAAAGCCAAAAATACAGGAATATTTGTTTAGTCTTAGTATCATTAGATGTCACATGTAAGTCTGCATGTGTGAAGAGGCAAAGGTACTAAATTGCATAAACTGAATCTAAAGCCTAAGCAATGGGGGGAACTTGAAATATATTTCCCTGATTAAGTACCCTGCAATATGTCTTTCTTTTGCCCTGTTCATTGTGTCTTAAGTGAAAGGAGAACTAAAAAATTGAAGTAAAATAATCTCTTTTTAGTTCATTTCTATAACTCTTCAATAGAGAAGTAATTGTCTCTGTTAATCAGCATAACTTTTGTTAAATCTATGGGGCTTTAGAGACACTTTAATATAACTTCTATATTTTGGGAGGATGAAAATAATAAAGTTCAAAAGTTGGATGCACGAAAATTAGAGATATATAATGCAGCAAAACTGCAGGGGAAGAATTTAGCTGGCAAATCCTCCAAAGCATAATTTCTCATGCCTTCAGAATGCCAAGGGAGACGGAGACAAACAGAACACCAGATAGTAAAACTCCATATTTTCCATCAGAGCAGGGTCCACTTCGATGTTAGATCAGGGCTTTATCCAGTCAGATCCAAGTATCATCAAGGATAGTTATTCCACAGTCTCCCTGGACAATCTGATCTACTGCTTTAACCACCTGCACTGTGGGGAAGCTTTCCTTGTGTCTATGGAACTTCTCTTGCTACATCTGGTATCTGTTGCTTCTTGCCATTTTGCTATACATTTTGAGAGGAATATGGATCCATCTCCTTTATAGTTCCCCTTTAGGTAGTTGAAGACAGCAGTTAGGTCCACCCTTAGCCATCTCTTCTCCACAATGAACAAACAACATCCCTTCAGCCTGCCCTTAAATGTCAGGTGCCCCAGTTCCCAAACCATGTTGTAGCTTTTGCCTAGACTTGCTGCAGTGTTCTCTCTCTTGCAAAAGAGGACACAGTTCTCTCAGTGACGCTTCATCAGTACTGAGTAGAGAAGCGTAACCACTTCCCTGGCTATGTTCTTTGCAGCAGCACTGTGCTCCTACTTGCAGCCCAATGCAGTTAGCTGTTGCTGCCACAACGATGTAATGCTGGCTTGTGGTCACCCTTTTGTCCACCAGGACCACAATTCCTTTTCTGCAGAGCTAACTTCTAGATAGTTGGCCCCTTGTCTTTATCATTGACTGCTCTGTTCCAAGCTCAGAATTATGCTTTTGCTCACTTGTTTTTTTGTCAACTTTCCAGCCTGGTAACACGTCTCTGAATGACAGGTCTGCCCTCCAGAGTAGCATATAAGCTGGTCCGTCCAGTTTGGTGTTACCCATGAACTTGCTGAGGATGTATTCCATGCCATGAGCAATTGCTGTTGCTTATACAATTAGTAAAGGAACATCATCCGCAGTATCAACCTCCAGCATACATCATTTACAACTGGTTGGTAGTTGGACTTTGAACCATTGACACATCCACTTAGAACGACTGTCTCTTTGAATCCAGCAATGCTGTCAGCTTTCACCCTCGTAGCTGTCCTATCTACTTCATACCTTCTCAATTTGGCTACGAAGACACTAGAGGACACTTCTGAAGACCTGGCTGAAGTCTAGGTTAAGGGACATCCACTGCTTTACCCTTAGCCACAAAGCCAGTCATTTCATTATAGGAACCAACCGGGTTCGTCATGCACAGCTTTGCCCTGGTAAATTCCTACTGGCTGATACCAATCACCTTCTCGTACTTCATCTTCCTGGAAATTATTTCTAGGAGGCCTTGCTCGGGATTGAATTGAGGCTTTAGAGCCAGCAGGTCCTCAGACCCTCCTTGCCCTTTTTGAAGATGGGCAGAACATTTCCTTTTTCTAGTCCCTGGTTGTTGTGACTTTCCAAAGATGACAGCAACCCTCCAATGACACGCGCATCTTTGGATGCATCTTGTCCAGCACCATGGACTTTGAGGCTTTCAAAATGAGACTGGACAAAGCCCCGAGCAACCTGCTCTTGTTCACCCTGCTTTGAGGGGGAAGGCCAGACTAGATGATCTCCAGAGGCTCCCTTCAGCCTCAACTATTCTATGACTCTGAGTATATATGCAGCTTATTTAAGTAGTCCCTTTCTATTAAATCTACACTGCACTTGTTTAAGTAGATTTTGCATTGCAAAGCCAATTGTCCAGTTTCCTGAATAGAGCAGTCTAACACTTTATAATCTCTGCAATATGATATGCCTTTTTTAAATTTATGAAGCTGTAAACCAATTTCCTGTACTAATAAACACCTCTTTTTTCATTCCTATTTATCCTTTTAAAATTACTGCACTGCCTTGCTCTCTTGCTCTTGTCCTTGTCTTGTAAGAAGGAAAAAGGATGGTGGGAGGGGGGAGACAGGGAGGGAGGAAAAACAACCCAACCCAGCAACAAAAAACCCAGCAGCTCATAGAAAAAAGTGATACTTGGGGAGAATCCAAGATCAACAGACCAGCAAGCCCACTCATTGTGCTTTATAGTTTTGGCTTTCTTCCAGCCCCTCTAGGTTTCTGTCTCTTTCCAAACTGTTTTCTGCATTCTCACATATGTTATAGAAAGTACTATGATTTCAGAGAAGCACTTTAATTTTATAACAGCTTGATCTGCAAAAGAAGTTGTCCAGTTTTTAAAGGAGGAGACCAGGGGAGCTTGTTGCTCTGTCTCTCCCTAATGTATGTGTGTAAACTTGATTATTCTTAGCAGAATATCCATATGTGTGTAGTGTCACTGAAGGAAAAATGGGTTCCTTTTGCATAAAATTAGTGGGCATAATTATCTGTGAAACTGTTTGGTTTTGGATTGCTCTGGCAGTACAATAAATATTTCAAATCCAGCACACATCAGACCTGCCAACATCCTTACAATGAGAAGCATAATAGTTCAGCTTTGCATTTTGTCACAAAAATGATCCATTTTACTAGTGCAGCAGAAAGACTGTAGGGTGCTGCTACAGAAAGGCATTGATGAGAATGATTTTATCTGTGTTTTTAATAGATTCTTTCCAAATGTAATATATTTTGAAATTTACTGATAAGATCTGCATAGTTACTAGAATATTTCAACCCTTCTGATTTATGGGGCTACAGGTTGGAAACAAGTCTGTAACTTAAGAGCTTAAGCCATAAAAGCTTAATTAATGTAATAATTATTGGAATAATTCTCCAAGTTTAAAACAAAAATGCCAAACTCTCTCTTTGACACTATAGCTTTCCAAGCATCTACCTAATGTACCTCTTTGCACAGCACTACCTGCTGTGTGTCTTGTCGAAACAAGAAACTACATAATTTGGCACAGACTGTGCTCTGCCAGGGCTTCCTTTCATGCCACTGGATGTGGCCTGAATGTACAAGGACATTTTCAAGGGGAAGTTGCAGTCAGTCTACAACTACTCAGGTCTACTAGTAAAGCTGGAGTGATAGGGACATCACAGGAAACATTACCACCGTTGTGAGAACAGCCTGAGAGCCTCCTCATCCCATTTAGAGGGAGCCTGAAAAGGAACGGCTCTTGATGCTGCTGCTTTACCTGCTCCTGACCTGTTCCTACAGAATTTCCACAATTTCAATAAGGTTTTGTGGAAATCACATTTCAGAGCTGGAAAAGGGCCTGGGCATTGCAGACATACACCTGGCTGTCTCTCATTATCAGAGAACTGTAAGTAACCAATGAATGCAGGTCAGGACCTCCAGGTGAACTGGGTACCATTTCATACGTGGTATTTTCCTTACAAAATGTGAGAGTGACAGCCGACTCCAGGCTGATGGGGGTGGACGGGATACAGGGGGGACGGGAGGTATGGGGACCAGCCTTACAGTAATGTTGCCTGGGAAAGCCTGTTACATTTGGATTATTCAAGGAACTTTCAGCCTGGGGTCAGGCTCTGAGAGAATGCAGACATATACTGTGACATGAATATAGATAACCATGGATTTTTCAAGACAAAATGTTCTTTTCCTTTTTGCTTTCCTAGTTAAGCTGAAGGAAACTGGCCATTGAAATGAAAACTGCATAGTCCAAGAGATTACCTAAGTGTTTAAAGATAGGTGGAAATGTTTACGTTCAAAACAATTTGAAAAATCTGAATCTTAAAACTTTTTTGGATATTGTACTTGAAATCATTAAACATTTTTTTCTTATTATTGACAACATTGCTCAAACACGAAATGTGAGAGGTAAGTCCTGGTTATTCTTAAATGTGTTGCAAGGCATGCATCTTCAAGTAAAGAGGGAAGGTGGTTAGCAAACCCTGATTGTGGTCTGCAAATCCAGCACTGTATTCCAGGGACTATGAATGGGGGAAAAAACCATTCATACTGAGCCTGAGAGAGGCTGATTTAGACCAGCTCCAACAGAGACAAACCAACTCAACTGAGCATATCACTACAACAGCTAAATAAATAAGTAATGTTTAAAGCTCCTGTATACCCCCTGCTACCCCAACTCTTTCAGGACTTTTCCATCTGTAGGTGCAAGAAGCTTTCATAGAGATGTATAGTCAAATTCGCCCTTTGGCTCCTACTATGCATTGCTTTTACTGCATCCCTAACAACAACAATCAGATAAAGTTGCTCATTTGACTTTCAGAGTCAGTGCTCAGTAGGGTTGGAAATGTGCAGGGTTTGGATGCAGTCTGCCTTTCAATGCCAGAAAGTGTCTATCACCATTATTAATTAAGCATGACATTTACTCTCTTCAGTGGTTCTAACCATGCCCACCATGACCTCTGTGGCATATAAATATTGAAATGGGCAAAGAACAGATTTACAGTTTTAAGATTTATATCGGTTGCAGTTGCTCAGTGAAAATTTTGGCTTTTGCAGGGTTTGTTTTGGGGTTGTTTATTCATTCTGTGAAAAAGCAGTTCTGCCTGCTGACCACTTCAGATATACAGCTATAGAGCTGTGCAAGTAAGTCTAGCAAAAATGAGAATTAGTTGACCTGGCACATCCATAAGCTCTGGTCAGGTGTTTCTGTGGCAGGTGACTAAAGAAAGTTTCCTCTATGATGAGTCTTTGTTTCTTACCAATGCTGTAATAATTTGGTTACACAAATCTATACACTTATATACATACTTATATAAAATATGGTGGAAGGAAGAGATATTTATAAAAGTAATCCAGCAATATGTTGTCTTGCTAGTTACCCAACTGGATCATAATTTGCCATGCCTTTGAATGGTGTGAATTACAAAGAGGCCACAGTGTGCTTGGAATTCTGCTGGCAGTTCAGTAGCTAAAGTCAGAGAAAATGTGAAGCAAGTAGCTTGAGGGACTTTCAAAAGGGAGGGATTTGTAAAGCCTGATTGTTGGTACAGATTGCTACATGTGATAAGCCTAGTTTTATGTCTCTATTTACATATTAATTGTAATTCATCTATGGCATAATTAAAGAGGCTCAATACAGGGTTTTATCCAAACATCAGTTGCATCAACAATCAGCTGAAGACTTTTGAGGATTGGCACTGGGTTCACTTAAAGTGCTGTGATGGCACTGATTGCTTGGGTTTTGTGACAGGTAACTTTCTTGTTTAAGGACTCTCACTACAGCTTTTCAGAGACTGATTTACAGCAATTTATTAAATAGAAATGCCCATTTAAATGAGCATAAAATGAACAACCTAGACTACCACATTATTATTACTATTCTTGCTACTTGTGCAATTACTATGAAGCATATGTAATGCCACAAATATGTCTCCTGAAGAGCTAGCTGTATAAAAGACGACAAGCATATAATGAAAGGAAAGGGCGGCAAAGAGAGACAGACCGTCCCTCATAAAAGCTGTTACGTCTATGTTGTATTGCAGGCCTGGAAGTAATTTTGCTGGCTTCAGTCAGGTTTTTGGAGCCGATCCACAGAGCAAAACTATACAAATACTATTTCCTACCCAGTCACTAATAGTCACAGAAGAAATAGCTAAGGTTTGAAGGAGAACAAAAGGAAATTATGTAAACAGGACACCAGAGAAGGCATAACAGGCATTTAAGGGAGAGGTGAAAGGCATGGTCAGTGGGGCAGACAAAGCGATAGGAGTCAGCCAGAAAGGGCACGCTAAGACACCAGAGGACAAAATAACATTGAACTCTACTATAGCAACATCATGCAAATCACAAATGATAGCAATTCTGTCTATGATACAAGGAACCTATCACACCTCAAGGTGCTGATCCCATACACATGTGCACAGGTCCATGCCCTTTTACATTTCAAATGGAATTTATTCTGGCTATTTTTAATTTCACCCTTAAAAAAATTATGGTTCTGTTCTTAGACAAATATCTAACCTCTTTCTGTAGTCCATCTGCTTCAGACATTTATCTTGCAATAGAATGTAATAGAATGGAGTAGAACAGAAAAGAATGATCATTCTCTATGATCTATTTATCTTAGCAATGGATGAAGGGATCTTTTCTTTCCATAGCTTTAGGAGGCTACTATAGTTCGTGATAGTCAGTATGAATTCCCTTAATTACTATTCCAAAAATACATTTATAATAAGTTCCACATGCAAAATCAAACCTGAATGCTATGGGGAGGAGCAAGGTTAGCAGAACAAGAGTATCACTGCAATGCTATACCCTTTTCCTGCTCTGAACTCCCTCCATGTTCCAAGAGTATAATCTGTGATACTGCACTTCAGAATTTTTTTTCCTCCTGCTTTCGTGTCATTATCTTTCTCTAAATGTACACATTTTGATCCCTTTCTTGGTCCTCTAGTCATAGAATCATAGAATGTCCTGAGTTGGAAGGGACCCAGAGGATCATCAAGTCCAACTCCTGTCCCTGCACAGGACAAGCCCAAATTCACACCAGGTCTCTGAGGGCACTGTCCAAGTGCTTCTTGAATATCGCCAGGCTGGTGCCATGAGTGACTGCCTCCCTGGGGAGCCTGTTCCAGGGCTCCACCACCCTCTGGGGGAAGAATCTGTCTGCAGAGAGTCTGTCCAGATCTCTCTGCAGGGCCTCTCTGCCCTCAGCAGTGTCAACAGCTCCTCTCAATTTGGTGTCATCGGCAAACCTAATTAGTATTCGTTCCAGTCCTGCATCCAAGTCATTTACGATCAACATTGAAGAGTACCAGCCCTAAGACAGATCCCTGCAGAACCCCGCTAGTGACTGGCCACCAGCCCGATGTAACCCCATTTACTACGACCCTTTGAGCCCGACCCATCAGCCAGTTGCTCCCCCATTGCATTACGTGTTTATCCAGCTGCATGCTGGACATTTTGTCCAGGAAGACACTGTGAGACAGTAACAAAATCCTTACTGAAATCCAAAACGATTCCACTGACTGGCTTCCCTTGGTCAGCTAGGTGGGCAACCTTGTCATAGAAAGAAATTAAGTTTGTTAGGCAGGACTTTCGCCTTGTGAACTCGTGCTGGCTGTGACGAATGACTGCGTTGTCTTTCAGGTGTTTTTCAATAACTCCCAAAATAATCTTCTCCATAATTTTGCCAGGCACAGAAATGAGACTGGCGGGCCTGTAGTTACTGGGGTCATCACTGTTGCCCTTCTTGAAGACTGGGACAACGTTTGTCAGCTTCCACTCAACTGGGACCTCTCCAGATTCCCAAGAGCAGTGAAAAATCATTCAGAGAGGTCTTGACATAGGTCAGCCAGCTCTTTAAGTACCCTTGGATAAATCCCATCAGACTCCATCAAATTACCTGGATCCAGCTGGAGCAGCAAGTCCCGCACAACTTCGTCATTGATTGGGAGTTTATCATTCCTACAGTCATGGTTCTCTAGCCCAGGGTTCTGGGGGTCTGAGAGCTCATCATCGGTGTTGAAGACCAAGGCAAAAAAACCATTATCTCTGCTTTGTCTATGTCCCTGTTTGTGAGGTGAGTATGCTCCTTCAGTAACAGGCCAATGTAATTTCTGGCCTGCCTTTTGCCATTAACATATTTTTTAAAAGCCCTTTTTGTTGTCCCTCATGGTACTGGCCAGCTTCAACTCTAACTGAGCTTTGGCTGAATGTATTTCCTCCCTGTAGTGGTGAACAGCATCCCTATAGTCCTCCCATATCACCTGACCTTGCTTCCACTGGCCATATAGTTTCTTCTTTCACCTTATTTCTGAAGATCCCTGCTTAGCCAAGGCAGCCTTCTGCCTTGTCTACTTGACTTGCTACACTTTGGGATTGCCTGCTCCTGTTCTCTTAGGAGGTGGTACTTAAAAAGTGATCAGCATTGATGGACCCCAGCACCTTCAAAGGCTTTTCCCCAGGGGACCTTACAAAGCAGTTCCCTGAGCAATCTGAATCTGCTCTCCTCATGTCCAGAGTTGGTCTTTCTGGCAGTTTTCTTCCTGTTACTGTAGATTTTAAATTTGACTGCTTCATGGTCGCTGTGGCCAAGGCAGCCACCAATTGCCACTTCACCCATGAGACTCCATCTGTTAATAAGCAACACATTGAAGAAGGCCCCTTTCCTGGTCGGTTCCCTTAGTACCTGTACAAAGAAGTCATGGTCCAGATGGTTTAGGAACCTTCTGGACCTGTTTGTCCCAGCAGTGTGGTACTCCCAGTTGACATCTGGCAAGTTGAAGTCCCCCATAAGGACAAGGGCAGATGACTTGGAGGCATCCCTTAATTCCTTAATGAATAACTCACCAGTGTCAATGAGACATTACATGCTTTTAAACATTAGTCTCTTTCTCACACTCACACACTGTCGCACACTAATCATCCAAACTTTGTTGTCAGTTCCTGGTTCAGCAGTAATAAATATAAATTAGGATTTTTGTTGTTATTTACAAAATCAGCTATATGTATACAAGGCTCTGTTTGTATGAATAGATGGATGTGTGTTATATCCAGAGGTGGTGTAAACGCAAAGCTTCCTTATCTGTGGGTTTTTTTAAAACAGAAAAGATTGAACTATGTATAATAAAATACTGGTACAGAAATGAAGGTCAATAATTAATATAAAAAAATCTATTCGGAAGCATACAATGATTTACATTCAAACCCTGAATATTTAAAAATTAATAGAAAATATTAGCATGTTAATAATTGAAATCACAGGAATGTATAATGAGATTGCACTTACTACAGTATATTAACCATTATCTGCAGCTTGGTAGGAAAATGTTTAACCTCAGAATAAATAGGATGTGCATTCTATAAGCCCCTAAGGCTTTGTTACTATTAAGCCAACGTGATCCTTGAAAACACGTACATGTGTACATCTTGTGGAACCAGAAGTACAACGTGTACTCTCACGGCATTTTTCTTTGTCTGAGAATAGTCCTTTTGTCCGTAAATCTGGGAGGGAAAAAAGAAAGCACTGAAGAGTGACTTCACTACAAAAGAATGCAATAAAATTAGCACTACATGAGTGTCATTCTTCTGAATTTTCACTGTTTCACATACTGTTTCCTCTATCTTTCAAGAAATTTTGGTGTATCAGCTCAGCAAGGTGGCACCAGAAACAACATAATGATTTTTTTTGGTCAAATGGTTTATGACTTCACACCTATCCTGAGAATTTTAACCTCCATCCATATTTATATTTGTCCTCTATTTATTCAATTCAAATGTCCTTTCAGAGAAGATTGGTTTCATGCAGAGAGAAGATAAAAATCAGAACCCTTGCCTCACATGCAATAAATTCGTCATATTTATTCATCCCCAATACTGGTGAGTTAGAGAAAAAAATCTCACATTCTAGTACCTAAAATTTAATTCATATTCTTCCTAGAGCTAAAACTATAAAAAGGAACTGGGGGGAAGAAGGGGATGTATTTTTTTTTCTTCCAGTCTGTATGTTATTCAGCACTACAAATGTTGAAATATTAATTTTAAAAGATTACTAAATTGCTGTGGCCCAGAATCATGAGAAAATGTCTGACAGCACGATTATAAAGGGTCTGCTGCAACTGTGCAGCAGACAGTTTGTGCTACTATTGTTTAAACAGGGATTCTAGTAAAAAAATAAAGTAACCCATGTCCTTAGCTATAGACACTGTCCAGTCATGAACACAATGGCTTCAGAGCTTCTGTTTATTGCTGCAAACTGAAATGAGGTGAGATGGACTGCAGCAAAGCCTTCTGAACAATTGGTGAAGATGCATAAATTACTGTGAAATGCAAGTCAAAAGAAATTGGCATTCAGGAAGGCCAGACAGCACAGACAGTCCATTATCCCTTTAACCACATAACTGACTCAGACACAACTGCTTGATCAATCTGGAGGCAGATGCTACAGCTAGGAAACTATTTTAACAGCTTGGCATCTGGGTGCTGTGATTGCTCAAAGAAAGAGGACTGGTGCAATCCGATGAGGTGAACTGCAGCCTGCTGTGGACTTCGGATCGTAATTAAATACGCTTCCTTCACAGTAAAAAAACAGGTAAAGGAACAAATGCAATTAGAAAATGCAACTTATGTTTTTCAACTAAAAATAAGCTGTGTGGCATAGAAAGCAGATAGCGTAGTGAGTTTTGCCCACTAACCCCTAGTAGAAGTATTAATAATAGTTTACAAAGGCATTTAGCACTAAGCCCTGATTCAGCCAAGAATTTCTCAAGCACGTGAGCTCAAAGAAGTCCTACAGCCAAAGGCAGTACTCCTGTGCCTTGCTGAATCGGAGACTGTAACTGTACCACACATTAAGAATATTAAGTAATACTAATGTCATGTTATCTGGCTTATTTTAATAATTTGTTCTCATCTTCTCTATGCATAGCAATGTCTGCACATGATTTCAAGTTCTGAGCAAACTACGTATGGGAAAATCTGAGGCAAAATTGGTCTATAGACCACAAGTGCTATAAATGCTTTATGGGTTCAGTATGGATTTATTCTAGTTGAAGGTCTGACCCTTTTATGAAAGATTTACATGGAGAAGTAAGTTAAGTATAATCAATTTCAATGATATGGAATTACACAGCCTACATAAAATACTTGTTTATTGCTTTGTTGATGTTTATGTGAGAAAATAAAAGATTTTCCCTGAAATATTAATGTGGAACGATAGAAAGGGGCAAAGATATACCTGTTTCATGCTGTTATATGTTAAAATTAAATGCTGCCTAAAATGCCCGTGTCTTTTGTCAGTGCTGGAAACGAAATACCTCTGCCCTTTATTGCCCCACTGCCTCTCTCGTCTCAGCAGCACTGTAGGGTTCGGTGTAACGTAAGGTCACTGTTGTATGCAGCTCAGTATCTTGGCTTCCGAAAGGACTGAAGAAATCCTGGTGTTGTAGACAATCTGATTCCTGCTATACGTGAATCCCTCTTAATTTCTGACAAGCATTGCTAAAATTAACATACTCTTCTAAATCATGTTGACTGCTGTATTTCTCTGTTGTGCCAAACTCATTTTTCTGCTTTTAGATGAAAGCAGACTAGATTTTGCTGTCATTAAACATCAGTGCCATTACTAAGACTTAGAGACTTTTCTTTCATCCTGTTACACCTAATGTGCTTCAGCGTGTATGTGACCAGAGGAAAAACACAAGCTGAAGCTGTCTACAGAACCTGCCAGTGTAAGAAAAAGAGTGACTGATGTTCTTTGGTCCCTGCACTTCAGTAAAAGTGTAATGCTGTTAAATCATAAAATGGCTGAGCTGGACCATTTAGTTTCCTAAAGGTGCGTATTCTCTTTTCCTCTTCCTCTGCCAATTAACTAAAGTTACCTACTAGTTGTAAGTACTTTTTCTGTTACTAACCTCCGGACTTCCTCTTTTCAATGCTTTTTATTCGTTGAGGTGGTTTTCCTGAAAATTGGAGAGCATGAGTCTTGTTCTCCCCTCATTTGCATCCTCAGTGAGGATATATACTTCCTAGAACCCCTACTCTGTCAAAAATCCAGCAATTATTAGCCTAAAAGCATTTACAATAAGTTCTTTAAGTAAAAGGGTAAAATTAAACCAGTTAGATGTCAAAATGTAACGGAAAAAATATTAATACAGAAGAAATGCTTAATATGCCCTGCACCTACACCAAGGACCAAACAGTCATTTGAGATGGCTGGAAACCCTGCAGAAGGATGTGAGGGAACAGTGAGAGAGGTGTGAATGCATAGGGTAGCTGAATGTGGAAACAGGATGCTGCACGGGTAACTGAAGGCAGGTCCTAAAGGTTACCCATACTTAGCTGTATGGCAGCCAAAGTGAGGACTGAAGATAACTGGATGTATCTGACTGTAGTTAATCTAATACAATCAGATCAGAGATATATCTGAAGTATTTTCAAATGGCACAGCACAAGAATGGGGACATTAGATTCTTAAAAAGCCAGACATTCAAGGAATTAGAACTTAAAGACGATTGACTGGAATCAGCTATTATGCAAGAAAACTATTGTGGAGAAGTAAATGATACTTAATGGGTAGGTGGTAAAGAAATATCACTAAAGTGAAATCTGAATTCCAGTAATAAACCTGAAAATAGTGTGATTATTAATAATCAGAAAAATAAGAAAGAACAGGTGTACATGAACAATAGGAAAGGGAGATTGGTGGCTCTGGGATTTTTTAAAGTTATATAATTTAGAAAAATTTATTAGGGAGAATAGCATCAGATAGCCAAGCTGCATCATACATCCATAGCAAGAATAAAAGAGCTGTATAAAACATTTGCACACAGTAGGGCAATGCGATGGGAAAAAAGGTCCAGGAAAATTAGTCACGATTCTGTAACAAAAAGGGCTAAGTTTTATTGTAAGAGCTGGTCCTGAAACCTAGATTACATCGCTACCTGAACTTTAAAGCGAAGAGGGTTGTTCAGGTTTTTAGGACAAGGACTGTCATTACAAACACTCATGAGCACAATAATGACACTTTTACTGGATACAGGAGGCTAAATAAATTAAATGGCAACCTAGATCTAATTCTGAATTTTGCAAGAAAACAAAAATGGGGGATGTAATGATCCTAGCGTTGGTGTTCAAGACTGGCGTCCAAATGCTGCTGCATTTATTTACTGGTAAGTTAATATTGGAAAAGGGGTTGGTGTACACCAGTCAATTTATATACACTTGTATTTTCAAAAACCACAGAACTGGCCTACCCATTTAATTGAACTGTTTTAATTAAAACCAGCATATAAACATGTACTTCTGTGCAAATCCCTATAAAAACACCCTCAGATTTAATTGCTTATCTTATCTCAGATTATTGCCAGGTTTTGCTAAGTTGGTACAAATGGATCTAGGAGCATTTACAGAGAGATTACAGTGGTTCAGTTAAGGCAGCGAAGCCAGTGTACGTGTAAATGCTTATATATGCATTTATCAATGTAGTTGTGTATATATCAATGTGTAGTGACCTTTCTGTATGAGACACTTCATACTGTTAGTTGTGATTTTACTATTAAATACTCCCTGTCATAATTTTTCAGCATTCAGTAATTTCTTGTTTGATAGAAACAGCCAAAAAAGAGACAAAAATTTTGTCAAAAATTCTTTGTGGTCTTCTATTAGCTATCAAATAATTTGACAGTCAACCATTTAATCACACTTCTAAATTAGAAAGAGAAACATTAAAATATTCCTTAGCATTTTCCTTATTTTGCAGAACTTAACTCCAGGTTCTCAAGGGAAGATAGCTCACATTTGAGAGAATTACTACTCCAAATCTTTTAGATAGGAACATGACCACCTTTCAGTGTTGTGATTCAGAATCTTTGATTTTATTCCAGTCTTATTGTTTCAATTATATTGAATTATGGACGTAATGTCCTTAATGCACCTATGCCCCAGGTATCTTGAACCTCCACCCCTTCTCATCTGGAAAATGACTAGCAATTATAAGAAGCCATGGGCTTAGTTTTTGTCCCTGACCTAGATCAATGAAGACCTCAATTATGGAAAATTCCAAACCTCGGTGCTCCAAAAATTAACTTTTTTTCAAGTGCCTACATCAAAATTACAGAAACTGAAGCATCCATGAGAATTAGTTACTTTTGAAATGGCAGCCTTCCTCTTGTGTCTGAAAAGCTGTATTTCTACTGATAATCACAGACATTAGCCAACCAGCACATATGCCAGCAATAACGGTTCAGTATTAATGAAGTGGCGTTTTTTTCTGCTGGTAATGAAATTCATTCTTGGCATTAGAGCTCTGCCTTACATTGTGAAAGTAAATAGAAGATGAACAGAAATGGCATTTATTCATTAAAATTGCAAAATAGCAATTAAATCTTCTCCTCCTCTCTTTCTGAATAATCTGTTCCAAAGTATCTAAATATCAGGTAGTGGGAAGCAGTTGTGGGTGAGGCTGATCAGATAACAACTCCATTTTGTGTCAGCCCTCGAGTTTTTGAAACTTGTTTATATTTGAACATGTTCGTTTTCAAAAAACAAAACCCTTCAAACAAATCTATACTGAAGACTAATCTGCAGAAGGCAGGAAGTCACACCAGGGACAGATGAAGCCTCTGCATCTCAGCAGCCAGATTGGGACCCCACAGTATTCAACACAAGTTTAAATGGTTTTTCTGTCCAAAAGGAAGAGGCTTTTCGTCTCAGTCATTACAAATCAAGACAGGTACTGAGCTAGGGATCTGCCTACCTAGACAATAGATCTCTGTTCCAAACCCAAATTATCCCTCAGTGGAAATTTTAAGGAAACTGGGAGGTCTCCAGGAAACATTTCAACCAGTCAGAAGGCAGCATTTGCTCTGAGCAACCATGGGCCGATAAAGTAGAATAGTTTGCTAGCAGTCCTCATCCACCTAATATTTAATGTTACTCTAACACTTCAGCTAAAAGTGCTTGTCAATGGGAGTTAAATATCATCATCCTCATAACACAATACATAAGTGCAAAAAAGTAAAAGCATCTTGGAGATCACTCAGCTCTGATAAAGCTCTGCCAGGACACAGGCTCGTTTGAGTGAATGTTTCATTAACAACATCTGTTCTTTTTGACATGCTATTTTCTACACTTCCTTCCACTTTTCTCATAGTGACATGGATCCGGCACAGCCACTTTGGTCTGCACTTTAAACCTTCCCTGTAATAAGGAATGTCTTTTTTATTCCCTAATAGACGCTCAGATGGTAAAAGGGGCATACAGGACAACAACAACAAATTGGTTCCCATAAGTAACTGCTGGTATCCTGCAGCGATTCTGTCTGAGCTAGATGAATTAAAAAGCCCAAGGTGAAATCCCTCTATCTCTTCCCCCACCATCATTTGCTATCATTCCATATGTTCCGTCCTCTTCAGAAAAGGTAAATGTCAGCCTAAAATAATTAAGAATTTATCTCCTTTCTGGGAAAGACAAACACACCTGAAGAAGACGAGGAGCTCACAATGTGGCAAGGATTAATTATCTCATTACTCGTGTATCAATCATACAACAGGTTAAAGCAAAGGCATGAATGACAGATCACAGGTGTGGCTTTAAGCAGGATACTGACAGAATTAAACTTATTACCTAGTAATACAAACCCAGCTTCCAGTGCAGTCGCATGGGCTACAACATTTAAAAAACCCCAAACAAACAGCAGAATTGAATGATATTACTGTTGCCCAGTAAATCATTATAAGGTACACTAGTCATAACATCCTGAAGTCTTTCTTTTTTACCAGAATAATAACTCTGAGATTGGTTTAATAGTTTATTTCTGAAGCACTAACTGAATTAAAATATTCTAGGAGCTTGACTGCAGTAATGCAGCATGGATTTATTTCTACATTCTGCCTGGGGTCTCAGTGAAATTGCATCAGACGTACCATGTGTGTGGCAATCTAAATCTCCAAATTTAAATGCTGGATAAGAAATGCTGAAGCTAACCAATTTCTCATCACATCAATCAAAATATTGCATGATAGCATCAGCCTTTTGAAATGGGAGATCTGAAAACTTCAGTTTTGGTTTTTAAATAAGAAATTGGTTAAGATCCACTGCTCCTCAAATAATGCTTTGATTTTGATTGATTTTGATTTCTTCCTTTTGTTTCTCTCTTTTTCTATTTAAATAAATTTTACCAAGAAATTCCCAATCAGGGATGGACCAACATCTGCTCCCTCTAATGTCCATTTTCTCAGCGCCGACGCATACAGAAAAGCACAGCAGATATGTATTGGAGGTATATGAAGTCAGGGAGCTAGCCATTTCAATGAAGAGCACTGCAACATCAGAGAAAGCCATTACAATGCTTAAATGGGAGCTGGGGCACTGTTTTTCTAAAGGCACAGGTGCACGGTGAACATAGAATTTGGAAGACCTGCCTATGAGCAGCTACCTGAAAATCCTGACTTTGTGTAATATTTATTAGTGGGTGTTAAATGGCGGTAAGGCAAGGAAAGCTATCTTTGCCTTTCTTGGCACCCCTAAAGGCTCAGCAGCAGCACTCATCTGTGTTAGTGGCCAATACAAACCCTACTGAATTACCCAGAAGCCTTGGATCAGGCCCTGGTATTAAAAGTGCTTTATATTTTTGAAATTGCTAGTTAATAAATAAGGGGCCAGCAGATGCTACAAGAAAACAAAGCGGTATAGTTCCTCGGATTTATTGACCAATAAAACTTGTTGTTATTGTGAACTGCAAATGGTTTCCTCTGTGCAGCTCTTTACATCAGTTTTTAACAGCTCCTATAGAGAAGAAATCTTTTTTCATTACATTAGTAGTGTACCTGGGCCCAGATAAATGGACAGAGAAATGTGGTACAATCAGGGAGCATTTAAAACAATAAGCCCCAGAGAGCAAAGGAAGAGTGCGCGAGGAAGTGCAAACAAACAAGACAGGGAACAGTCTGATCAGAATAGAAAATCTGGCACTTGTTACAGAAACAAACCTCAAAAGCTTTTTCAGCCTTATATTTGGCTGCTAGAGAATAAGATAAACAGGCTGGTGGGAGGTGAGCTGAGCGAATACAATGTGAATCAAAGCAGGCAGCGTTACTGCTTTGCAAGGCGATGGTTAGACTTCACGTAGAGTTGTATATCTAGCATTTGTCATTCTTTCTTAGATAAGATATAATTTCTCTTGAAGGAATGTGGAACTGAGTAACTTAAATGGTGCCAGACCTCAAAGATTTAAAATGTGAAGTTGGATTGAGAAAAGTTAATGCACAGCCAGCCTCATAAAATCAAGGATGATAAATTTCTCTTCAGATTGCAAGAGATTTAGGAATTAGAATTATGTGTCTCAGTCATTTTTCCTACTTTGCTTTTTTTCATTCCTCTTATTATCACATTAAATACTGCCACTCCAGGCAAATGGCACAGTGGCAAAAGTTTTGGAGGGATGATCTTGCGTAGTAAAATTGTATACAGAACAGTCATCACACATTCATGGGCACTTTTGATGTGTAAAATATTCTTACCCAAGAATGGGATTAAAAGTCAAAATTGCGTTCCCAAAAATCTGAAAAAAAAGGCAGAAAAGTGAAACATTGTTTCAAGTATTTCAAGAATGTATTGGGTTGTTTTGCCTTTTAAGTCTTTCACCTATATGTTATTTATATTTCAAAACAAAGTGTATTTTGTTTTCATTAGGAAAAGTTAACACATCAGCAGCTCGAAACCATTTTTTCCGTATTTTTCCTGAAGCAAGAAGTTCACAAACACTGTTTTTTTCCTAAGTGTTAACATTTTCCAAGGGAGAAAAAAATTTTCAAAAGGTCTATTTCAGAGCCATCCCATGCAGCCTGGCACAGCTTGATCCAAAGGCCACTGAAGTTAATGAAATGACTTTTGTTGTTTTCAGTAGGCTTTCGGTCAAGCCATTCAATGACCAGAAGGGGACTAAAAGTCCTAATGTAGTACCCCACCCTGAAAACTGAGTACTAGCAAAAGAGGAGTAGAGATGCTCCATAACTCAGAACATCACTGATTGGTTAGCACAGTGAAAAAGCAGGTTTGTGAAATTAAAGCGTGGATGACAGGGGCTCAGCAATTGCTTCTAAGCTACATGTTCCAATCTGACAAAACCCACATGAGAATCATTGCAATTCTGCTGATGTGCAGGGGCAGAGGTTCACAGCCTCTAGGCAGAATATTACTATGCTGCTGAATGGTACCCAAGCATAAAAAGGTGGGATGGAGGGGGAGGGAGAGAGGGCCTAAAGGATCTGGGCTATGAATGAGAAGACCTAGAAATCTTGACTGATTAAGCACTTAGCATCTCTTGAGTGCCACTTTTAAATTATGGCATGGAAATGTTTTGAGCTAGTAACTTATTAATCTATTCTTGCTGTGACCACCTCTTCTAAAAGAAATTCCTTTTGTACAGACTGTCATCACCTGCCAGCTAGGCAGCAATAACAGTATTCTTCCTTGGCAAAATGCACAAAAGAATTTACAAAGTGGGGAAAGAAAACTATTCTCTGTCTCTTCCTGAAATGGCAGTCAAAGCTGTCCCTCCGAAGCTTGTGGAACATCACAAACAAATGGGCCTTCTGTCCCTGGTGGGTCTGCCTTTGTGCAAAGCTCATTCTTCCAAGGAGACAATTTTCTCATCATACCTTAAAACATGGGGAAAGCTCAAAGTAAGTAGCAGCTAAACACCTGGTTTTACGTCCCTGCATGTCCTGAGACAAAAATGGCAATGAATAAACTAAGCGAATACACAACTCCTGGTCAATTAGCCTAGAACTACGGCTGTGTGAAAGTTCACTAGTAAAAATTCCATATCTGGTGAAAAGTGCCTGGTTTCTAATTTTGTCACTTAGCTCAGACTTGTCAGCGAAGCTTAGATCAATTTTCAGCTTTGGATGGAAACCAAATAAAATCAGGAAGAATTATTGTGGTGATTACCAAGGCTTTGTGTTTGGTAATTCCATGTATTAGATTGTCAGCTTGTAGAAACTGTATAGCTTCACTGAGCTTGGTGAAATGATACTAATTTACACCAGGTTAAAACCAGGCCCGGAATGTATCAGCCTACATGAGCAAAAACAAAAGGGTTTTATAATCAAGAGTTTGCAAAACAAACAGAAGACCTTCTGCCTTGCACAAAGAACTTGAGATTTGAATTATCCATGCAAAGTAAATATAGTTGGCTGCACAGCAACTGAAGCCTGTAATTTTGGCTTGCCGAACTCGGAAGGCTTAAAGACCTGTGAAAGGAATCACTCCTAATAGTTCTCAGAATAGGTCCAACTCTTATTTTGAATAAAACTAGCACTGGGAGAAAGGCATGCAAAAATCGGCTGTGGCTCATTCATTACTTGCATTCATAGAATTATTAAAGCATAAAAAAGGGGAAAAAACACTCAGCCATCAACAGACCAATGGGGAATTGTTATCATCTTACTAGAAGCCAATACCTCAAGAATAGCAGGATTTAGGGAATAATGAGGGCTTTTTAAAAAGGAAAATTGCATATCTGGTAAGCAGACGGTTTTCAAGACAATGAATAAAGGCAGCTGGAGGATGTTACAAGACTGTGCAATCTATGCTATAGTGCACAGATTGAACAAAACAAAAAATAATAAACTGAAAGACGATAGCCAAATTAGCATATGTGAGGGCCAGTTACATCTAGCTGGTGCCTATACACAGGGTCAGAAAAATGCACAAAGATGTTTCAGCCTTTTTGTTCCCTGCATTGTCCACATCCAACTGATTTCAGAATGCTTTACGGCCAATTTTGTGTGATGTGCCATTTTCCAAAGAGAGAGAGAGAAGGATCTTTCCAGTAACAAAAAATCAAGAGCCCAGCTATGTCATCCTCAGTGGTAAATTGTAACGCCCACTTTCTCCCCACGTGCTCACTAAGAGCAGACCTCCTGCCTCTCCCAGAGCATCCCCCTGGCTGCTACTGCTCCCCATTGGCCCTGGCACTAACTCCACTCCCATGGCACAGAATGACTTAAAGTGAGAATTTCAGAATGTATACTAGAAACTGACTCTGCTGATTTTAAGAGTCCATGTTAGCAAAATCCATGCAAAAACTGTTTTATGTTAGACCTACAGTCACAGACTGCACAAGATGATTTTCATGCACGTGCCTGCATGGGAAAATGCTTGTATTATGAAAATCAAAGCCCCAGGCGGCAGATTCTCAAAGGCCTGTGCAATGAGTGAAATGTATAAAAAATACACGTAATAGGGACTATGTATATTGGAGTGATATGCCAATATATAGGACTTTTGAAAACTTGGTTTCATGTGTCAAAATTCAATCTCTTTTAATCTACCTTCAAAAAAAATGGTTGGATTCTTAACATTAGACTTAGAAGCCTGTGATTTCTGGCTGGATGGGCAGCAGTATTCTACCAGCAATTGAGTCAATTCTTGTTAAAAGTCCTGACTGTTTGCATAAATAGAAATGACAGTTCATAGGTAAATCCTACCCAGTATTATGCTGTACTGGGTTTGTGTGGCAAGGTTTTGATAGCCAGGGGGCTACAGGGGTGGCTTCTGTGAGAAGCTGCTAGAAGCTGTCCCTGTGTCTAAATAGGGCCAATGCCAGCCGGCTCCAAGATGGACCTGCCGCTGGCCAAGGCTGAGTCTATCAGTGACAGTGGTAGTGCCTCTGGGGTAATGTATTTAAGAAGGGGGCAAAAAAACCCACAAAACCAGCTGAGGAATTGCAGCCAAAGAAAGGAGTGAGACTATGTGAAAGGAGCAACAGACAGCACGGTCAGTGAAGAAGGAGGGGGAGGACATGCTCCAGGCACGGGAGCAGAGATTCCCCTGCAGCCCCTGGTGAAGACCATGGTGAGGGAGGCTGTCTCCCTGCAGCCCGTGGAGGTTAATGATGGAGCAGACACCACCTGCAGCCCATGGAAGACCCCACGCTGGAGCAGGTGGATGTGTCGGAAGGAGGCTGTGACTCCTTGGGAAGCCCATGCTGGAGCAGGCTCCTGCCAGGGCCTGTGGACCTGTTGAGGGAGGAGGCCACGCTGGAGCAGGTTTGCTGGCAGGACTTGTGACCCTGTGGAAGGGACTCATGCTGGAAAAGTTTGCAGAGGGCTGTCTCCCACGGGAGGGACCCCATGCTGGAGCAGGGGAAGAGTGCGAGGAGTCCTCCCTGTGAGGAGGAAAGAGCGGCAGAGACAACGAGTGCTGAACTGACCCCAACCCCCATTCCCCATCCCCCTGCAGCACTGCGCGGGAGGAGGTAGAGAAATTGGGAGTGAAGCTAAGCCCAGGAAGAAGGGAGGGATGGGGGGAAGGTGTTTTAAGATTTAGTTTTTATTTCTCACTATCCTGCTCTGTTTTGATTGGTAATATATTGAGCTAATTTCCCAAGTTGAGTCTGTTTTGCCCACGGCGGTAATTGGTGAATGATTTCTCCCTGTCCTCATCTCAACCCATGAGCCTTTCATTAATTTTCTCTCTCTTGTCCAGTTGAGGAGGGGGGTGATAGAGCAGCTTGGTGGGCACCTGGTGTCCAGCCAGGGTTAACCCACCACATATGCTCAAAAGGCCACAGCAGCATAATAATGTGAAGGCAGGCATGAAGCCTCCAATAAAACTGCACCCGCTGGGTCAGTGCCATTGCATAGCATGCTCTGGATATTTACAGAATGATTATACACTGAGTGGTCAATCAAAGCTCAGTCTATCTGTCATAAATATTAGACCCAAAGGCCACAGGTGTGGATTTTACAGATCTGTTTCTTGTCTCCACTCTCATAGGATATAATACCTTTATAAAGAATTTGCTCTTATTCACTCAAGCCTTTCTTAAAGTGACTCCTCTGCACACTGCATCCAGTATGTTAGTTTATTAAGGATGCTCCCGTGATGCTCATATCTCCTGGCAGAACTGTACAGTAATTTTTTCATCTCTCCTGTGGACATGCAGACAATGAACTAGGAAGTCTGTTGCTTACATATTTTCACTTACACTGTCTTATCAGTTGATGGCAGATGGTTTGGGGGAGTCTTAGGGAGAAAAGAGCCACTGCTAATGTCACCGCCATATCTTGAACTTTAGTCTTTTCCACTGCATGTTATTTGTTAGCAAAACATGGACACCAGAGCAACAGAGCAGCCTGTCTGAACAGTGAGAGCAGCTTTTCTTACCAAGAGACACAAACTACAAATAACTCTGTTCTGTATATCAGATGGCAAAAAAACCCAAACAACAATAACCCAAACACCTAGAAACACTCCATGAGAGTAGTTCTGCAAATGTCAGGTGTTAAATGCTTTGCTGTACACAAAACACAATAACAGAATTTCAATATAAAATAATGGTTTTTACAGAAAGGGGTCAATAAAACCAAAAAGGAAGAGCAGGAAAGTTGTGGGATACAAAAACAAGGGGAGCAGAGCATGCACAGGGTCTCCACAGAACAGGCAGAATTGCTAAGGGTCAAACAACACGAAAAGGCATAACTATAACACAGCATAGCTGCAAAGATGGCCAGTATGGAGAACCATAAGGAAGCATCAGCCTGTGCTGGTCCACCTACTGTTTTGCCTCCACAGTAGAACAGCGCGCTCAGTCTATCTTGAGCTTTGGAACCCTCTCAGCTGTGTTAGTGCAGAGCTCTTCCAGACTGATTAAGAATCAAGCATCAGATACACAGAACTACACAGGTATGGTACCAGATGGGTGCTGCTGTAGTCTTCCAGGGCATGAGCAGTGCCGCCTACATGTGATGAAGCCCACTGCCACACAGGCATACCAGTTCAGCCCTAGGTAGGGGATTATGGTAATCTGCAGCTTTGCAGTTTATGGACAGGTCTAGGTTTCTGCTTTGTGGGTAGCTTTTTTTTTTTTTTTTATGGTTGGGTTTTTGACACTCAGCAACATCTTAAGCAAAACACATTAATGGCAAGGAACTGCCTTAAACAATATATCTCATCTATGCTACAAAAGCTTCTGAATTTAATTACACTATTTCTGTGTTCCCCTGTGATTTAAATTCCATCTTAATGGTTTAAGAACGATGCTGAGGGCTCCACAAACCTAAGAGTTGTGCATAATTCTTGAGCATATTTAGACCACACCTCCAAAGCAAGCAAAGTCATACTTAAATATGTAGGAGTACAACTGAACTGCGCTGGTCTCCCAGCAGAGAACTTGAAAGAGACACAAGCAACATTACCATTAAGCTATAGAACTCTGCTATGTATTCAATCCAATTTTGTAAACTCAAACTGCTCCTCTCAGAATTATTTTAGCCCAGACAAAATCAACACTATTCACAATAACAACTCATGGTTTCATATGTACAGAGAACACACTACTTTTGGCATTACTCTACATTATGCTTTGAGTTCCTTCCTGTGAATCCTGGGGGAATTTATCTTGACTAGACTAAAATGTACTGCATTAGCCTCTGTCCTAAGCAGAAAGCAGTTGTGTAGGACAACAATGAATTTCACTTCGTAAATTCTCTTTGCCCAGCCACTGCCAAAAACCTGTACTTTGTGTTTTAGGCAGGACTGGATTTAGCAATGTTTGGACTCCCTGAACAGCCTGTCCTAAAAACATGTCCAGGCAATCCAAACCATTTTCTAAGTATCACCGGAGGGCTGCAGGGATTCTTTGCAGTGTTGTGGCAGGACACCAGCACCAATCCTATATGCTCATTTTCCTGTATGAGGACTGAGGCTGAGTTTTGTCTGTGACATTCAGGAAGCAAATCATAGCCTGTGCAGTTTTGTACAGGAACAAAAGACTATTTTCATATAGAATTAGCCAATTGTCAAATTTTAGCTAGAGGCTCAGAGATTCTTTTTACATGGCCAAGAGGAGATTATTTTTGCAGTCAATTTTTTCATGACATTGTGAAACATGCATCATCAATATTTAATGTGAATAAAACTATAACTGTTTGATCCTAAAATTCACATATATAGATCAGCACTAAAGGAGACTCTTCTGCCTCTTGAAGGATTTTAAAAATGCAGTATCAGAGTACTAGTCACTTCTGCTAAGGGTTTTAAAATTGGAAGTAAATATTTATTGCAGGATACTAATAATCTGTTTACACATAGTAAATGTTTCAAAGAACTGTCAGATACTTCTTCCAGAAAAGAAGGCATTTTATGTCCATAAATACAGATGCAAAAAGTATTGCCAAAAATAGGGCGTACATTGCTATGATTTAAGATAAGGCATATCCCTGTTAAAAATGGGAAAAAACTTGCATTGCTTACAAAAGAAAAAAAAAAACTCACAGAAGTGTATGCATGCCCATTTACCAGATCTTAAGTATTATCACAGATACAAGAGCACTGGAAATAGTACTGGAGTCAGCATAAACGTACAGTACTCACTGACAACCAGTCTAAACACACCCAGATCTCTCAGCCTTTCCTCATAAGAGGTGCAGGCTCCAGTCCCCTCATCATATTCGTAGCTCTCTGCTGGACTGTCTCCAGTAGTTCCCTGTCTTTCTTGAAGTGGGGAAGCCAATACTGGACACAGCACTCCAGATGTGTCCTCACTAGGGCAGAGCAGAAGTGGAGGATGACCTCCCTCGACCTGCTGGCCACACTCCTTTTAATGCATCCCAGGATACCATTGGCCTTCTTGGCCACAAGGGCACAGTGCTGGCTCAGGGTCAACTTGCTGTCCACCAGCACTCCCAGGGCCTTCTCAGCAGAGCTGCTTTCCAGTAGTTCAGCCCCCAACCTCTACTGGTGCGTGGGGTTGTTCCTCCCCAGGGGCAGGGCCTTGCACTTGCTCTTGTTGAATTCCATCAGGTTCCCCTTGGCCCAGCTCTCCAGCCTGTCCAGGTCTCGCTGGATGGCAGCACAGCCTTCTGGTGCATCAGCCACTCCTCCCAGCTTGGTATCGTCAGTGAACTTGCTGAGGGGACACTCTGTCCCTTTGCCCAGGTCATTGATGAGTATGTTGAACAGGACTGGACCCAGCACAGACCCCTGGGGAGCACCCCTAGTGACAGGCCTCCAACCAGACTCTGCCCCATTGATCACAATCCTCAGAGATCTGCCATTCAGCCAGTTCTCAATCCACCTCACTGTCCACTCCTCCAACCCACACTTCCTAAGCTTGTCTGGGAGGATGTTATGGGAGAGAGTGTCAAAAGCCTTGCTGAAGTCGAGGGAAACAACATCCACTGCTCTCCCTTCATCTACCCAGCCAGTCAGGCCATCATAGAGGGCTACCAGGTTGCTCAAGCATGATCTTCCTTCGTGAATCCATATTGACTGTTTCTGATAACCTTCTTGTCCTCTGCATGCCTGGAGGTGACCTCCAGGATGAACTGTTCCATCACCTTTCTAGTGATGGAGGTGAGCCTGACTAGCCTACAGTTTCCTGGGTCCTCCTTCTTGTCCTTTTTGTAGATTGGAGTCACACCGGCTGCCTTCCAGTCCTCGGGCACCTCTCCTGTGTTCCATGGCCCTTCAGAGATGATGGAGAGTGGCTTAGTGACAGCATTGGCCAGCTCCTTCAGCACTCATGGGTGCATCCCATCCGGGGCCCATGGATCTGTGAGGATCCAGTTTGCCTAAATGATCTCTGACCCAATCCCCCTCAGCCAAAGGGAAGTCTTCCTTTCTCCAGATTTTCTCTCTCTCCTCTGGGGGCTGGGATGCCTGAGGGCCAGCCGTAGCAGGCAAAGACTGAAGCAAAGGCAGCATTCAGTAACTCTGCCTTCTCTGCATCCTGCGTCGCTGTGGCCCCTTCCTTGTTCAGCAGTGGACCCACTGTATCCCCAGTCTTCCTTTTACTACTGATGTATTTGTAGAAGCCCTTCTTGTTTCCTTGACATCCCTCGCCAGGTTGAGTTCCAAGTGGGCCTTGGCCTTCCTCGTTGCATCACTGCATACCCTGACAACATTCCTATACTCCTCCCTCTTTTTTCCCCTTGAGTTTGTCTAGAAGCTTTTTGCTCATCCATGATAGTCTCCTGTCTCCTCCACTTCCTCACAGCGATGCAACACCAAACAAATACATTTAAAAATAAGCCTCAGTCTTGGCTGGCAACAACAAGGGTCGTAACTGAAGCTTTGCCTGTCAGTATTTGCAATAGTTTGATGATGATGAATTACAGGTCGAGGAAGGTGATTATTCCCCTCTGTCTGGCACTAGTGAGACCACACCTAGAACACTATGCCCAGTGCTGGGCTCCCTAGTAAAAGAAAGACACAGACATACTGCAGAGAGTCCAGAGAAGGTCCACAGAGACGATTAATGACTTGGAGCATCTGACACATGAGGAGAGGCTGAGAGGGCTGGGATTGCTTAGTCTGTAATGATTTCTGATGGGAGGGAATAAGGAAGATGGAAGCAGACTCTCCCCAGGAGTGCCCAGTGACAGGACAAGAAGCAATGGGCACAAGCTGAAACACACGAAATGCCATTTCAACATAGGAAAAAAATTCCCTGTAGAGATGGTCAAACACTGGAACAGGGCAACCAGGGAGGTCACTGTGCCTTGCAGCTGTTCAGATTCTGACTGGACATAGCCTGAACAACCTGCTTTGAGCAGAGTTGGGCAGATGGCTTCCGGAGCTCCCTTCCAACTTCAGCTATTCTGTCATTTTGTAATTATGAGGAAAAGAGACTTTCTTCTACACTGTCAGGAAACCCAAGATATTAATTCTACTCCAAAAGCTCATAATGTTTGGGGTTTTTTTTTTATAATCTCAAATCAGAATAAAAACAAAGTTATTAAATATTTCATTTTGATCATCAAAATGTTTCAGACTAACAAAATATGCTGCATTGTACTCTTACAGAACATGATATATTGATCTTACTAAATATTTCAGTACATTCTCACTTAAAGCTCTGATGAAAGTAGCGTGTCCCATGCAACAATATTGTCTTCCTACATAAAACTTTCAGCTGTTTTTAAAGCCTGGTTCAGGCCACTCATTTTCAGACACTACACTCATGGCATGTCACTGATATTGCTCAATATTTTTGCCTATAAATGTCTAATAACTAATGACGCTTATCACTAATATACAAAATACGTACAACATACATAAAAGGCCCTATCTGAAGCATAGGAAGATTGCAATACACAACAATGCATTAAAGCTTTAAAGCTTCTTCACATTTTGCAAGTAGTTTTATTTGTTTTCTCTTTTTGCTGTTGCTTTGGGTTTTTGTAGGTTTTTTTGTTTGTTTTGGGGTTGGTTTGTTTTTTAATCTTGGAGATACTTACATACTTCCTGGTTCAGAAAAGAAACAATAAAACAGAGGAAAAATTGCTGGCAGAAGCAAACAAAATAAAACGGATAGCAGAGCACACAGCATAGGTCTCCTAGGTAAGTAGGCTTTCTTAACTAAATCTTTTTTCTCTGCAGCTTCCAGTACCAAGGGAAAGAACCCTGGGCCAGTTTTGCAACAGCATTTCCGAGTGTTGTCGGTCTGCAGCATTATGATGGAAAGGTTTGTTGCAAGCTGCCAAATTAGGGACCATGATAATTACCTGAACCAAGGACTCTGAAGAATAGCTTCTGGGTAATGGAATTTGATAATACATGCTGTTCCTTTCATGCTGTGTGAGAGCATATTATCCTAGAACTGTTGGAACAGTGGTAACAACTCCATGAAGCCTTCCTTCCGTGTGCAGATCAGCCATGTCGTCATGCAGAGCAATGCCCATTCAGTGCATTTCTGTTATAGAACTTTTTGTGTCAAATAGCCTGCAGTAAAGCTTGGTGTTATTTGTCTTTCTCAGTTATCAGAGACCACTGCGTGCAATAATCCTTTTATATGTTCTTTTAATTAGGTTGTAAAATGTGACTGGTTCCTTTCTGAAATATATATTTATCCAATTAAGAAGTATCTAACAACTAGTATTTATCATTAATTATTATTTCACAGATATAAGGTAGGCATTTGCATTTCATTATATGCCATTAATAAGTCAAGAAAATGCAGAGTCAAGTTAATCTCTGTGCAATTACTAAAGCTGCACCTAGCCTAAAATCTGACTCACGCTAGTCACCCACAATTAAATAAATGTATGTTAAATGATACTAGGTGAGTCCATGACAAATTCTTTAGCACATGTTTAGATTGTCAGACTGTTACAGGGAAACATCATCAAATGCATCATACATGAAGTTATTGTGCACTGGTGACCATGTACAGCAGTGCTCATTTCCCACTTCCATCTGTATCTAAAGTGTGATCTCAAATTTCAAAGATCATAGTCAGACTAAAGCTAGATATACATGTTTTCCACTGAACAATGTCAGCTAGGAGTATTTTTGTAGTAGCAAAAGCCCTGGGGTAGGCATAGTCACACTGAGAAAAAGCACAGCTTATTTCATTCAGGGAAGTGGCATAAGCAGTTCTGACAAAAGCACTCTTCTACTGTTATAAGTTGCACCCAGACCAGGAGGATTTTCAAGTAGAGTAGCCTGTCTCTTTGGTGAATGTCTGAATGACTGGGATTCAGTGAATTCCATCTGCTGTTTTAATCATCAATTTTCCCAGTAAAGACCAGGTACTGACAGGGGACATGATAAGAACACTGATTTATTGTTCCCCTCTACAGCTCTACCAATATATATAGCAGAAAACTTTGCTATAAGGACTAGCTAAAAGGACTGAATAAACCCAGTGTTAAGAAGTTAAGGCCTTGTCTACACACAACAGTTCAATTTATTGAATTATATTGTAAACTGTCTTGATAAAAAAATGTTCCTTTGCTGCTATAATACACATACAAATATTTAATATGCTCAGCTGCTCTGAGGTACCGTCACAGTGGTATAACTAAAAATGTACTAAATGAAAAATTATATGATTACATTATATAAGTGGACCACACTAAATTAAGGTCTTGCAGTGAAAGTTTACCAGTTAAAACAAACAGGGAAGAGAAATTGTCCTGCAGGAGGTAGTGTAAATAGACAAAAATTAATTTTTGATATTCAAGAGGGAAAGGCAGGTAGGAACAGGTACTACAACACACAGACTAACCTAAACAATGGAGTACCATGCACAAAGCATTCTCTTGTTTGGAAGACAGACAAACCCACAAAAGCACTCAAAGATTTGCCTCTTGGTCCTTGGAAAGCAAAGAAGCCATCCAGCAGTATGCTTTTTAGGCTCAGACCCTAAGCAGTGACAGTCAGAGCTGTTTTAACCTCAGCTTCTTAACAAAGATAGACAAGAAGAGAAAAAGAGCATTGGTCCAGTAAACTATGGCCACTGTAGGTTGCAAGATAATATAGTAAAAGTTGAAATACATAACATAACTGTTCTCCCACTGTAATTCAGCAAAACAGCTATGCAGCTTGCTTGAGAACTCAGTCAAGTGCCAGATGAGAATAATAAATTTGTAACACAGACATTCAAAATCTTTTTTCTCTTTTCAAAAACATGGTTTATCAACCTCTTTCAGAAAAAAATCAGTCAAAACTACAGGGCAAAGAGCCTGTCATGACACATGAGGTTGTGTATGCCAGTCTGGACACAGTCCTATTATTAAGTCAAAGAATCACATGATTTCCCTTCAAGACTCAGTACTTGGGATGCATGGATTCAGGTAAATCAGAAATGGGACCAAACACTGACCCTTTCTTCCTAATTACGATATTTGCTGTGCCATAAATCAAAAAGAAAGAATAGAAACAGTGTTTGATATCATGGCTATTTACTAAAACCATTAGTCACAGACAACAGGCACTCTGAAGAGAAGAGTCCTGATTTATACCGGGTAACAGTATACACTTGTCAGATATTTGCTCTTACAGTGGTATTAACAGTGCTCTTGCAAAATAAAGCAATACACAAGTAAGACTGTATTTGATAATGTGCTCCTAGAGAATATAACATGATAAAATTCTTGGATGGCTCCTCAGCTGGCAGAACCTCATTGGAGTCCTGCCATTTCCACCAACTGAGGATATGGCTGATTACCAAATTTTTACCCTAGGCAATGAAAAGTGTGTTTTGCAATGTGTCAGCTACACTTCACATGCAAGCAGAGATCCATAATCATTCACGAATGGCAGTTAATTCTTCTTGTACACACTGGCAGGAATGATTAGTGGCTAAACTAATGAATGGAGCTCTACACCAGCACTCAGACAAGTGAGGTGGGATCTCATCTTGTTAGTCAACTTCAGTGAACTTCTGACTTCAATGGCAGTTTAGCAGTGCTCGTATTAGTAGCAACCCCCTGAGTCCCCACAGGATGCCTTTGCACTAGTGAACAACATTCATAGACTATTCAGTCAGTATCATGATACTTTCAAATGAATTATTGGACTCTTCATTTTTATTATTTACCCAGTGCTAATAACATTGCCATGCCTTGGCATTAGATCTAATGTTTAACAACAGTGGTTCAATAAAAGAATTGTCCAGCTGGGACTCCAAACCTGACAAGGTAAATCAAAGTAGTTCTAAGAAAATATGTCCCAATGACAATGCAATAAATATCCAAAAAAACTTTAGGAAGGGAAATGAATCTTAAAAGGCTACAAAACTGACAGAAGTGGATGGCAGGATTTGGTTAGAGATGGGAAGTAGCGCAAATATTTGAAAAATGCCCCAATAAAGAAAAATATGTTGTCTTAAAACGTCGGAAAATGAGTTTTAACAGCTAATGATGACAAATGCAGAACAGAGGAATAAAAAGGAGACATTTCTTGTGCTGGCTTATAAGAACAGTAACATCAGTACTTGCATTTTATATCTAAAAGGTGTTTTTCAGTCACTTTCCACTTAAGCCAGAGTTACTCCTTGCCTGCAACTTAGACCAAAATTTTGCAAAATTCTAATTCACTACTTTGGGTTCACTTCTTATTAAAAGAAACCAAAACCCACACAAGTCTTTCTGAGGGCATATTTGGGGAAAATAAATATTGCCATGACTAGACTTTCATACACATTCCCCCTCCAACAAATCTTGAAAACAAAATACATGTCTCAGGAAAGCAAAGGGGATTGATCCCTTCTTCCTTCCTCCCTGAACAGTAAGGGAGTTACTCTCTCCTGAGAGACAACATCAGGCTTTAGGTGCTGTGTTTGAGGTTCCGACTCCTACCTTGACTCCTACAATGGGAGATAAGCAGAATTTAGGCACCCATGTTAAAAAAGAATCAGCAGGATTAGTAAAAGCCACCTGAATCTAGAGGGTATCTAAAACACAGTAGGTAGCTCTCTGGCCAAAACCTTTGAGCTGGAACATGTACAGACCAAAATGTCCTGATATGGGAAAAAGAGTACCTAACTCAGCCTAAGAAACTTTGTGAAATAGACATTCATTTCTGCCTCTGGTTTTGGAGACCCCAATTAATTAAGCATAGTATATGTACACTTAACATGCAGAGACTGTGCTTCCTGAAAAAGGGAGCCACAAAGCAGCCAAAACTGAAGAAACACCAGGACTCATTAAAAGCATTAGTATACAGTTTATTGGCCAAGGTACTGAAAAATGCTAGTATTCTGTTTTTGAGACTGTTGTATTAATTAGAATTGATTCAAATACTCCATACTGCTGACTAGCTTAATATCCTTTGACTTTTTGGCTGCACAGTGGTCCAGTTTCAAAAAGAATATTTTAGATTCCAGTAGTTAGTGTCTCCCAGGTACCTGTTACTTCCTTTATTCTTTCACTCCCTCCTTCCCCCACCTCCCTACCCCAACCTTTCCCCAGTGCTCCTAAGTGCACAATTGAGTCTCAGGACCTGTAGCTTAGAGCTAGACTTTCAAAGAGTAGGAGCAAGGTTTAGAAAGAGTGCACAAGAGAAGCAGGATGAGAGTAACACCCCTCTCCTCAGCTGTTTCAGCTAATTTTCAGAGCTTTCCCTTGTCTCAGTGTACAGCCTGTCTGAAACACATTCCAAGGCAGCAAACTTTTATCTCCTCATACAGAATGTTATTGCCTGAATTTATCTATGCATTCTACTCCTGAATTATAGGTGATCTAGCCTGTGCAACACGGTCAAGTCTCTTTTTTTGATCAGGCCATTGGTGCATAAAATATAAGCTTTATGGTGCGTAAGTTTTGGGGTCTGTCTTTCATCAGATTCATGCAGTCCTCAGGTGGTGTGGCACATGGTTGATAATGTTCCTATTGCAAACAAAATAAAAACCAATAAGCAATAAAGGCCTCTAAAGATTTGGACCTTGGACTATCCAATGGTGAATAGAGCCCATCAAAACCCATTAACTTAAGTAATGTGAGTCTTAGTGCCACATTCCACCACATCTGACACTACCTACCTCATCAGCTATCAGACATGTGCAAAAGAAATGGTGAAAGACTGTAAAGTGCTTGGGTACACTTCAAAGCAAACTATCGGCATATATGCTCTGTGGAGATATTTATTTTCTCTTTCTCCGCTATTTTAAGAAGAATACAGCTGTTAAAATTTGGCGCACTCTTCTGTGTCTGAGGTAAAGAGTTATGAGTGGCTTTCTACTTCTCATTAAATTTTCAATATTAATTTTTTAACTATCATAGCTGTAGCTAGTGTCAAAGTTTCTATGAAGAAATAGTGGTGCAGACTGAGATGCTGGCTCATTTCTGATGAGACTAGTGAACTTACAGGGTTTTCTATTCTCTCTTTTATCCCCAAACCACTGCTGTGTATTTAACCATTCACACTGAATTTAATTCTATTCCACTTTGAGCTAACACTTTTCTGTAAGTTTTAATGCCCCATCAATATTTATTGTTTCTGAAGTAAAAATCTGCAAGAAGAGTGGGCACAACAGTAAGAATTACACAGAGGAAAGCATGTTAAAACCTATCAATCAAGAGTATTCCTTTATACAGTCATCAGAATCTGAGGACATGACCTTACTTGTCAAATAAGCAACAGCTTAGGTCTGTTTGTACTTAGATGAGAAACCTTTCATATCTCTGGTAACGCAATCTGAGGTTCTGAAAAGCATAGTGTTGCTGGTACACAAAATGGTGCTCTTCCTTTTAATTGTTATCTAAATCAGTGTTACATGGGTCTTAACACACGTATCAGAAGCAAAGTGGTTTAGTGAAGTGATCCTTTGGCTGAGAGCCAAAAAATTCTAAGTGCTATTCTTAGAAAAGCATTGTATCAATGGGTGCTTTTAGGCAAATCACTGATCCAAACCACATCGCACACCGTATTTGCAAAACTGGAAGGTAAAGACACTTCCGTGTTTTTGCAGAGTTCTTTGAAATCCATTCCTTGAAAGGTTCATAAAAGTATTTGATATTAATGATTACTGTTGTTACTTAAGTCATAGGAAAACTGAGATCAGCCACTAGTTAATATTTAAAAGGCAGTATGAATTGTGTTTATCTCCAGGGTGTGAGTTAAAGGGTGTCTTTGACCTCCTCTCTTTGCTTGCTATGGAGGAGAATAGTTCACATAATATGTGGCAGAAAGGAGTTGTGTCCTGGCCATTTTCCAGTGTAAACCCTTGCATTTTGCTTACTTAAAATTCAGTGAATTGTGTATATGATTCTTCAGTATGTGCTCCATATTATTGTGGGATGTTATTGAAAAATGCTTACAATTGATATTCTTAATATCTGTTATTTACATTTGATAGTCGTGTGTGGTCAAATTCTGCTCTCGGTGCCCATGTGAACCTAGGAACGTGATGCAAGCACAGGAAAATCAGTGGAGCTTCCTGGTTGTAATCAAAGTCATAATTTCTTAAATTGAAATTAAACTCTATGATCTTCCCAGATAAAAAAAAAAGGTATAAAAGCAGAAGGGAGCACAGTCCTGAAGATTGACCAATAACACATACTGAATGCTAAGCTGTTACCATGAGGCCCTTTTGACATGCTCCTAGTGCAACACTGCAAAACCAAAATGCTTCTGAAAATTTCAGCCAGGCCTTTATCACAAGCCAATAAGGGACTTGGATATGGGCAGACATAGCTAAAAGCAGAAATTCACCAAATGACCATAAAGTAGCCTTAGGTTTACGACAGCAGTCATACACCTAGCATACAACTTCCTACAAGTTCACCACAGAGGTAATGGAAGATAGTTATGGAGCTGCTACAGAGGTATGCTTTTTGTTCTGGCTCATTGTGACTGGCTTAAAGACATTTGTAGTTAAATACTGGACCAGCCTTACTACAGCACAAGAACCACACTGACGAAACTAGCATGCGACATGCTTACAGTTTAGCTTACGTTGGCAGGGACAATAGGCAGTACTTGTGCAGATAACGTTATACAATGACCCTCTTAAAAAAATAATTGTCTGATCATCTTTGAAAACTATGATTTTAGTAATAACATCACACATTGCCTTTAAAAAGGAATGTTTGGAGATAAGCAGGATTTACCCACTTATTTTGCCTTTGCAGCATGGAGGACGCAATGGAAGCAATATAAGCTGCAGAGATATGTGTTTTATCACACAGGAAGCCATCAAGAAACTCTTCTAGAAGGAGAGACCATATGCGGACTACGACAGCATGATGTATGAGTCACATTGCTGAAATCAACTCTTGGATTCAACAGTGCCATTTGAAGGGACAAAAGCATTATTTTCTTTAGCCATTCAGGAAAGGGAAACATGCTAACTCAATTGCCAGCACAGCTACCAGAAGGAAATTGTGTATTCCTTTTAGTATTCAAGACATTGCTCTGTTACCTTATTCATATGAAATTCAGCATCTCTTTTGAAAGCAGCAAAACAATGACTTTGTCTCCATTTTAATTTGGAAGGAGTCCAAATTAAGCTATTATGAGAGATAAATGATATAATGAGAGCTGCATGCAATTTACTGTAAAAAATGAAGAGGCAAAATGACCTCTCAAATGTTTGCATTTTTCTTTTTTGAACTTACTGAAATTTTAATGTTCTAGGTAGCGAAGTCAAGTTTCATATTCAGCTTTCCTGTTAATGTCAACATGCACACGACAGGTTCCAACTAAGCAGAAAAACAGGACATTAGGATGCCAACCTAGCATTCCGTTATTATCAAGAATAAATGAACTCAGCTTACACAGAGGTCCTATATTAACTGTTTCCAGAATACACTCCTATGTACAATACTGTCTCATAGGAATTTGTCTGACTGGCAAATATTGGATGTCCTGGCAGTGAAAAGAAACTCTGAGAGCCTTTATTATTCTGAGGCTATAATTGTGAACAAAAATATACTGGAAGCACTGGTGAAAACACGGGCTCCTGGACTTTATGATCATAAACCTTTTGAGTATTAAAGTCTGCCAGCTCATAGCAAAGGTCATCTTCAGTTTTGCAGCTTCAGGCTTTTAATCCTAAGGAAGCCAATCAGATCCATATTAAGTGATGAACATATTATGTTAATGAGCATAATTATGCTAATGAACATCCCTTCAAGGAATCTTCATTCTTGATTCATTAGTTAGATATTATCATCTGAAACCAATGGAAAATGTTTTGAAAAACTCAATTAACCCCTTTGGGGCAATCACAGACCTCAACAGATTGGTTTTCAATACTACTTCTCCTGTTTATTCCCAGACTTACACCTGTCTATGGTCATCATTTCACTGGGAGTTCTCTGCCTTTTTCAAACTCTTAATTTTCGTTCTGACAAGGACTTCAACCCTGCCTGGAAAAAAAACCCAAACCAACCACCCAGAGAAAAAAACCCTATAACCACATTTTATTTCTGAAGCCCTCTTTGCAAGAACTAATATCTTGATTCAATGGTTGGTGTTCTTGGTTCTGCAGACTGCCCCAGTGGTATCACCTCCTGAACAAGAATGGGAAAACACTAAACCAGCAGAAAAGTTGTCTGAGCCTGTCTGCACAGGACTGAACTAGTGTGACTAGGCAGGGACAAGCCAGGTACTGGCATTATCCTGGCCAGTATATACGCTGTATTCTGTAGTAAAAGCAGTACTTGCTAGAGATGGTACGTCCTGTTTTCTATCATACAGCTCCAGTTTCACAGTCCTGATTCAACATGATTACATGCATTTCTAAGGTTACGCTTACACTCCAGTGCATTAAGGCACACCCAGTATCATGCGCAAAACACAAGTTTTCAAAAGGCCAGCAAGCTCTTTGGCCACATGCATGTGAGGCATTTAAGTACTATTCCATCCATGTGCTGGTATTAATAGCATCTACACGTGTAAAATTTTTGTCAGTGGATACAAACCATCATCACTCCGGTAAATTAAAGGCCACATGTCAGCTCAGTGTCAGCTTAGCAGCTGGCACTACAGGATTTAAAAAGATACACTTAAGATACACTTTTCTAATGACGAAATACAGGAATGTGTCTGTTGACGGTTATACTTTCTCCACAATAAGCCTCTCTGTGCTGTGCGGTTAGGCTAGTTTACACTCCATAATCAGCAGTGCCCCACCAGTGTGTTTTTAGTATGCTTTATTAGCTTAATATGCCTGAACATTGCACTTGCGTGTAGAAAGGCCAGGGGATTGTCAACCCTGGATTCAGCTGCAGTGAGAACAGAGCTTTGCAGCCCTGAAGACCCGACTGTATGAGGGAGTGCGCACATGGCATCTGACTGGGCTAACGGGCCTGAGAAGTTACAGGTCTTGTAACTCTCCTCTTGCCATTGTGTCATTACTTCACTCCATCAAAACTGAAAAATAAAACATGTGAATCACTCTGCAGTGACCTGCGTAATCTCGCAGAGGTCACCGCAGAGACTGATTTATGATGATTGACAACTGCCTATGATTATGAAAATTGGTAGCTAGTATAGTGTATATTACTCATGCCTGCAGAACAGGGCACAGAGAAATAATTTTCCCTTTTAGTATTCCTAAAGGTTTACTGTTTCAGCTTTATTCAAAAAAACTGAAGGCCCCAGGAAAACGATGCAGCATATATAAACAGGGCAAACATTATGTCAAGCTATTTTAAAAATGTCAGTCTGTTAGTTGATGTAAGGTTCTGATGTAATGTGTAAGAGAAGACAAATGAGTCTGAAAATCTATGTTTACTAGTTTAAAAAATGGGATCTGAGATTGCTTTAAACAAGGTCATAAAGACCTCTCAACCTTTCCTTTTATTTATTTTTTTGCAAATATATTGATGTGGTTTGATGGTGCACCACAGAAAAATAGCTACATGCTTCACATAATGAAACAGTGTCATTACTTTACCTGGACAAACTCCCAGTGTAATTGGAACCAAAGTAAAACATCTCTGAGGCTGCAAAGATGCCTCAAAACAAGAAATAGAATAGCATAGACCTGAGATGTTTTCCATTTGCAGACCTTCATACAGGTGTCTTTTTTTCATACTTTTAGCTGTATATTGGAAAGCATAATTTGATGATAGACGTGAAACTGTGTATTAGTTTTTATTTTGACAAATTCATTAAACATCACATAGCTTGAAAAATGAACCAGGAGGCACTAAGCCAGCCTGGGAAGATTGTACTTCATAAACTGAATTGCTCACATGGGCAACATTTTGGTGGAAGTTATAGATTTTCTAGCATATCCCTGATAGATAGCACTAATATAACTTCAATAAAAACTCTGGATATGTCAATATAAAATTTTTTCTAGCATCGAAAGATGTAAGATACTTCAGCTAATAAATTGGAAGACTCCCTATTCCTCACGGTACGGTAACTTACACATCGGATTATAACAAGTATTGGAACCATCTAAGGTACAGCAGACAGCTGTAGGTTTGCTGCTTATAAAAGTTACACTAAATTAAGTTATCAATGTACTATAGGCAATAATTGGAATTTAAGATCTAGAAAAGCATTTCTGTAAAATGTCAGCTTTCTTCTATTTTTAACTGTTATATAACATATTACTTTTCAAAATTGACAGATGAATGAAAAAGATAAACAGTATTTGCTGCATACAATTGATGTTCTTTCTCTTTGTTCCCAACATATGACCTTTCACTTACCTGCCTAAGATTTACTGACTTTTTAAAATTGCTACCACTTCCAGATTGATTTGGTATGAGGAGTGCAAACAGGTATCTGAAAGAGGAACAGATAAAGGACTTAGCAGGCTGCCAGTACATGAGGACAGGATAGCATATATATATACACACACACATGCACACATATATGTGCATATGTGTATGCACACAAACACAAACATACAGCCTTAGATTTTGTCCAGGTTTAAATTATACATCTATTTCTCCATCCTACAATGACCTACCACAATAGGATGCACACTCACAAAATAAGACTGGAAATAGCTCCCTCGGTTTTTTTACACCTTCAATTACCAGTGAATATAAACAGAAAGAAGACAGAGAAATGCACAAATGTTTGAATTACAACAGTCTTTAAAACTGAAAAAAGATGCCATGGAAGAAGGTTACCGAGTTTGAAGTAGAACGCTGGCAGGAATTTGAGACACTAACTTGGACGTGGCTACAAAAAGTCTTCAACCTTTGATACAAAAATTTATTGGGGAAAGGGTGAAATGGATAGCATGTACCATACTTAGATGGCCACAGATGGCTTCCTCAGGCATACTAACCATTCCATGCTTTTGCAAGGTTCAAGAGAGACTTCCTAGCTAATGTTACAAACAGGCTGTACAGACTTTGTGATTATACAGTACTTTCAAAATAATTACTGCACTATAAACCAAAAACTATGTTGAAATGTGACTAAATAAGTTATGTTAATGCACTTCTAATACTACAGCAGTAAGTACGCAAAAGTCAGTGCATCTGAACAAGGCATGAGCAGTGTGATGCCATTCCTTAATTGTATGATCTCAGGTTAATAAAATGCTCTTTAAAGTCCCAAAACACTGCAATGCATCTGACTGAGAGAAAACAGTGTTCGTTGCTAGCTTTCATGTTCTTGACTTGCAGATTCCTATACTTTAATATTAGCACCAGCACAACAAAGGGGATTTTTTTTTCTAGCACAGACACTTTTTATACTTCTACCATGTATTTGCCTCTACTCCAGCACAGTAACATGATAATCTATCATGAAAGATTTTTTCATTTGAGTTAAAAACAGAGGAAAATACATTAATTCTCTTCAGCTGGTGAAATCACCAAATTTTCAGTGATTTGCAGACAGCTGTTCTGTGTTCAGGGAAGGGGGATGCTCCATATTAATGAGAAATGTTTCTCAGAATACTCTTTATCCTTACTCAGGAGCCTTAATATTCAGGTTTCTGAATACTAATGGATAACATTAAACTGGTCAATCGGACCTGAAGACATCACCACCTAATACAGGCATACAGTTCTGCTATACTTGTATGCAACTTCTAGCATAAAATGCTGTTCTCTAAGACGTACTACCGGCAGCGGTCAGCTGCAGCTAAGTACTTCCAAGTACACAGTACTAGGAAGAAAGAGATGCAGTTTCTGAGTGGTCTGACTGCCAGGGAAAGCAAGATATGTCTTTTGTACCGTTTCTTTAGAAGAATGCACTGTGACTCCTTGTACACTCACACTGCAGCACAGGGTTGAAGCTTTCTTTACCTATGTCTTCGGGTCCCTGGCAAAGAAACTGCTTTCCTTCTTCCTCAATTTATGCAGGCTGTGATGTTTCCGGAGTACCAAAGTGATCCATTGCATAAACCACAGTAGCCTTTTCTAATATCTATTTCCAGGCTAACTAGTAAAAAAAAACCATGACAATAAATTTGGACGCTTTTAAAATTGTTATTATTATTATTGCCATATATCTTCACTGCTTTCAAATAACCAAATATTAACATGATTCAAAATTCAATTTCTTGACTCTCAAAAACTACACTACATAATTGGGAAAAAATATTGATTGTTTCAGATAAGAAAATGGTTTATTTTATTCTTCCTAAAAAAATACCCACAAACTGCCTCTCTTTTTGCTCTCTAAACCAAAGAAATGAACAGATATAGAAAACCTTTTGTTTTTGTTCTTGGTCAAGCACAACAGAAGGGGAAGAGGGTGTTATATTCACAAGATGGTTGAATACAGTACTGATAAATACTTCAGTGAGATTTTTTCTTCTGTGAACAAATGCAATAATTTGCAAATTTTTTTCATTAAATGTAGAAATGTACAGGGCATAAACTCCTTTCTGTTTTTTCTCTTAACAAGTACAAAAATGATCAAGCTAATATCTGTACTGCATATCTTCCAGAATGATTATTTAATTTCTGAAAAGTGATGAATTCAGAAGACAAAAATCAGCAGATTATATCAACACTACACTGGTTTCCAGACAAATATCTGTGTAAGAGCAGAATTCCCACATTAAAAGAAGCAGAATTTAAACTGAATTACTGAAGTACCTATAGACATTTTCTCTATAAGAAGGTTAGATTGGAGGAAATACCATCCTGTACAGAAATATTAACTTGCACACTAAGTTAGTGCTACAGAGTTCTCACCAGAAGTCGGAAAATCAAAACCATTTTAGTCCAAAAATCATTACTCCATAAAACATGTTTTTACATGCTCTGTATGTTTCTTGTTTATTTTCAAGAAGAGACTTAATTCCAAAGCTAAAGGCTCTTTTGAAGGTGAAGTATTTGTCAAAAGCAGGGGTATGCAGCCTGGAATGTTTAGAAGGAAATTCTGGTAGCAAAGTTGCTAAGGACATACAGCATTTTGCCTTGGTTAGTCCTCCTGACCAGAGAAGAAAGCCGGATCCCTCTTTTCTTCCATCAGTCTTGTTTCTAAGAGCAAAGCCGTTTATTGCTGTTCTACTCACATTGCTTGCAAGCCATAATGCACAGGAAGAGTAAAGGAGGTAATAGTAGAGGTTAATAAAATTTGAAATGCTTAGAGATTTGACTAGGCAGAGGAAAGCTCTTCAAATTCGTGAATCTCCTTACATTACTGGTACATTCTGGCAGAGCATTCCCCACCTGTTAAGAGGAAGCAATTAAGGTAAGCTGAACAGACTGCATGAATGACCTGAACCTTGTTCACAACAACGAGAAAATATGACATATTCCTCAAATGTCTGGAAGATCTTTAAAGCTGGTGGAAAGGAAACATCAATGAAAGTGGGGAGATTGATGGCTGGGCTGTGGGTAGGTCTATGAGTCCATAAAAGCACTAAGAGTAGGACTTACTGTATAGACATGCTTGAAATGGCATTCCATAAGACCAGCAACTTAAATGAGATATGTTTTATAGTAAACATATGTGTGTGCATATATATATATACATAAAAAAATACACATATACATCCCATATCACCAGAGATGAATAAAAAGTAGGTACTCATGTATTTGAGCATATGCATGCTGGCAAAGCTGTACCTGACAAAACAGGCACAAGTTTTATGGGGTATCTTTTAGCAGGCTAAACCTTAGCATCTTGTACTGTGAAGGAAGTTGGCATCAATTTAAAATTTAGTTTCAAATTGATTCAAAGATAGTCCAATTCAGACTTAAAGGGCAGCACTCAGAAATTAAATTTATTGCAGTAGCTGGCAAAGCCATATTATGATTGAACATATTTCCTAGCTTTAAAAAATATACAAATTATTTTTGACACCACAACTGTTAAAAATTTATGCAGACATAGAAAAGGAATAATGTTGCTGAATGTTTAATGCTATTCCTTTCCCAGCACTGCCTAGGAGTAAACAGGAATGACACGTTCCTTTCTGATTATGGGCTGTGAGTAAGATCAGCCGGCTTCTTCATGCTGATTTCTCTGTCCTCTGTGTTTCTCTCATAAACCTTTACATCTGCCGTAGCCTTGCTGCCTGCTAGCATATGGTGGTTTGTGTGTGAATGTACTTGTGCAAAACAAGAATAAAGTGGTTTTTTATTTGATACATTTCTTTTACCAGAAGTGGAAGCCATTCCTTTCACATTGTACTAGACATCTAATGATCACTAATTGCCTTGAAGCTTTCCCTTCTTGATATTAGTTATGTGTGATTTCTTTCTTATCATATTTCCTGTTCTCATCACAATAAAAATATCTACGAAAAATATATAAAAAAGGAGACTTCAGTTTTCATCCATACAGAAATGTATTTTTTGGGCTGTGTGAATCAGACTTGTGAATATCATCCTGGGATTGCTTTACCGGTGTATCTTTACTTACTCAGCTAAGTAATTATTATTCAATTGTCAAATCCAATGCAAAATATATATATATCCTGAAGTTAATAATATTATTATCTATTTTAGATTTACAGAAAACCAAGGGTGACTATATGAATAGGGCCTTACTAATGTGTTTTAATGCCCACTCAGGCATTCCTCAAAATGATGGTCAACATGTTGATTATGACTAAACGAAACTGAAAATCAGATCTTCTCAATGTATCACATCAGCATATACATCTGCTGATCAGTGTTAATTAGTCCTATATTTACCGATTTGTAATCTGTGTATCTTTTACGGGCATGTAAGTAGTAACACATTAGCATATATCACAGAATCACAGAACGGCAGGGGTTGGAAGTGACCTCTGGAGATCATCTTGTCCAACCCCCCTGCTTGAGCCGTACACCTAGAGCAGGGTGCGGGTAAAACAAGGCTGGAACAAAAAAGATTTTAATTCTTTTGGTGCAGCCAGGACAACATGGTACAAAGCCCTGCTTCAACTGTCAAAGACACTGCAAGATTCTCCCACTGTTATTAGATCTTTGGCCTCAGAAGCAAGAAAAGGTTCTTTATCTATCTACCACCTCACTTCAACTGACAGCATGGATTACAGATTTTTGGTAGAAATTGAAAGATCCTATCGTGGCCATTCTCCTAGGGAATCTGCCCTAAGGAGTTGCAGATCTCCAGTTTTTACTATATATTTTGTGCATTGTCGTTTATATCACAGTGAAATAAAGCACATATGCAAAAACTGCTTTGTCCATTTCCATTATATATATTGTAGCCTCTTTCAGTTACCCCCCAATTAAAAAAATGCACCCCAGGATACCATTGGCCTTCTTGGCCACAAGGGCACAGTGCTGGCTCATGGTCAGCTTGTTGTCCACCTGCACTCCCAGGGCCTTCTCAGCAGAGCTGCTTTCCAGTAGTTCAGCCCCCAAACTGTGCTGGTGCATGAGGTTGTTCCTCCTCAGGGGCAGGACCTTGCACTTGCTCTTGTTGAATTTCATCAAGTTGAACAGGACTAGACCCAGCACAGACCCCTGGGGAGCACCCCTAGTGACAGGCCTCCAACCAGACTCTGCCCCATTGATCACAATCCTCAGAGATCTGCCATTCAGCCAGTTCTCAATCCACCTCACTGTCCACTCCTCCAACCCACACTTCCTAAGCTTGTCTGGGAGGATGTTATGGGAGAGAGTGTCAAAAGCCTTGCTGAAGTCGAGGGAAACAACATCCACTGCTCTCCCTTCATCTACCCAGCCAGTCAGGCCATCATAGAGGGCTACCAGGTTGCTCAAGCATGATCTTCCTTCGTGAATCCATATTGACTGTTTCTGATAACCTTCTTGTCCTCTGCATGCCTGGAGGTGACCTCCAGGATGAACTGTTCCATCACCTTTCTAGTGATGGAGGTGAGCCTGACTAGCCTACAGTTTCCTGGGTCCTCCTTCTTGTCCTTTTTGTAGATTGGAGTCACACCGGCTGCCTTCCAGTCCTCGGGCACCTCTCCTGTGTTCCATGGCCCTTCAGAGATGATGGAGAGTGGCTTAGTGACAGCATTGGCCAGCTCCTTCAGCACTCATGGGTGCATCCCATCCGGGGCCCATGGATCTGTGAGGATCCAGTTTGCCTAAATGATCTCTGACCCAATCCCCCTCAGCCAAAGGGAAGTCTTCCTTTCTCCAGATTTTCTCTCTCTCCTCTGGGGGCTGGGATGCCTGAGGGCCAGCCGTAGCAGGCAAAGACTGAAGCAAAGGCAGCATTCAGTAACTCTGCCTTCTCTGCATCCTGCGTCACCAGGGCACCTACATCATTCAGCATAATCACTCTTTGGAAAGCTTCAGCTGAGCAAGTGACCAATAAATTGCTGTTAATGTAAACAATAATCAAATTGAATGCCAGTATGGAGAAGTCTCTACTTTAGACAGAAAATCACCTTTCTACCATGTATCCTACTGTTGAACTGTAATTAAGACAGACCATGGTCTTTTCTGAATATTCGATGACAAAAAAATATATTTCATGTGGCATGTTTTAAGCCACATTGAAGAGCTAACTGCTTCACCATTAGCGAGTGTGCATGCCAGTCAGTCCTCAATGGTGAATTAAATTTCCATCCATTGGGTGAAGGAATAAAAAAAAGAGTGAGAGGGGAATGAATTTGCATAAATTAGTATGAAACTATTTAATCTGAGAAAGAAGAGGTCAGCGTATAATGCCACAAAGTGATGAATACTTCACAGAATTTAATGACCTATATTTGGCCTAAACAAGCTATTGTATGACCATAAATGTACCATTACTGTGAACAAATGAGGATTGCAGTTACAGTAGGTAAATCATAATAAATATATAAAATACAATCTGTTGTCAGAGAAAGCATTGGAATTACATAATGATGCTGTAATAACATTCTTCATTTTATTCGCCCTTCAAAATTTCTCATGTTCTTATGGGACTTCTTGTTCCTCAAAAAACCCCAACCACTGAAACAAGTGAAACCAAATCGGAGTCTATTTATGAATTTTTCAAGGTGTGACTATACACATATACAAATTGGACTGAACATTTCTACACAAGGAATTTTAAGTTTGGCCAAGAAAATGAAGAATTTGTGAATAGCTCACAAAGGGGCCAACTGGAACACTAGAAGTTCTCAGATTCCGTGCAAATACAGATAAAATAGGTTATCTAAAATAAGAAAAAGCATTAAGCCAAAGAAGTGAGATGACTTAAAACTTAGTTATCTATTAATCTTACATATATTCCTTTTTTTAACTACAGTGAGGTGTACACAGAAATCTGCTCATTCAGAAATATTCTTCTAAAGCTAACTGAAATAGAAATACCTTCAGTCACACGTTTCTACATAATTAGAGGGACACAGACCACAAAATAGAAGCGATCATTCTGAGGAAACCTAGAGGACCGTGATGATGTGCCAAAGGAGACAGGAAGCTAATTGATGAACTGAAGAAAGGCAGGAGGGAATTCTAGACAAGACATGGTAGGGAGTGCATTAGTGGTTGAGGGGACAAACCCTAGTGCTCTGCTAAGTGCTGACAACCATCAAGACTCACTTATGTCAATAGAAACTGAAAAGGCACAATGTTTCATAGCAACGTGACTTCAGAGAAGGTAAAAAAGGACAGAAATAGCGTGTGAATTTATGCAAACTTTAAGCTGAAAGCAAAACAGCAGAGATGAGGTCTTAAAAAAAAGTAGATTATTTGTCTGAGCCTGGAAGTCTCAGCCTACCAGGCCTACACAGTCAATCAGAGGAATGTAAAATGGAGGTCTGGGGTTCAGTTTTCTTCCTTTTAACTTCTTGTTTGCTTTCTAGATAAGGAAAGACGGGGAGGCTGTTTAGTGAGAATTATTTTGCGGTTATTATTATATTTCTTTACGAAAAAGTACCATTGTTCAAGCAGACCTTACACTACAAAAAACATGCAATGCTTTTGCAAGAACATGCAAAGGTATGAGGCAGTTTTCCTCACTGCTAAGGAGTGACAGAAATACTTTTGGAAGGAGATGAATGCTAATAAAGAATGGCTGCCTTTTGTAAGAAAACAGGTGGTTCGTTTCTTCACTGGGTTTCTAAGTAGGTTGGTCTCCTGAATAGAGTAGCCATTTGATTTTATACTGGTTTTTATATTCCCTTTTAATGTTTTTTGTGAAGTTTATTTTGACTGATATTTGTTTAATTGCAGTAATAACAACCAAAAAAATCCTAAAATACAATGATCTTTTAAATTGGCATTATTTACTGTAAAGAAAGAGGAAACAGTGTTTCCCTCTGCAGTAAAAACAGTAAAAGCTCAGGAGGTTTTGGTACTGTTTTTAGTACAATCACAAAGACTTCATGGGAAGGTAAGTATAATTACCATCAAGTACAGCTTCGAGCTTAACACATACCTCAAAGGACAATTAGGTTCAGCTCTGAAGGGTTTTATCTTTAAGCCTCTTGCTGAATAAAACCACTTTCTTTCTATAGTCCCGACTTCATTACATGCCAAACATAGTATTTGTGGCTGTGATAGAGCATCAGATATTTAATGATCTGGTTGTTATAGCATATGCATAATTATCTACGGATCATGCAAACTTCTTAAGTTTACCTCTACTGAATCCCTTCTAGTATATCTTTAAAGACATTTGTGGTCTTATTTTTTATTTCTTTTACATAGTGCTTGCACCCATTGTGGATAAACATGAATAAAACTTTAGCAGGTTTTCAGAACAGTTATCTACATGGAGATTTGGTTACCTTTCAGTAACACACAATACACATCCTACCAAACATGCAAGTCATGGAGCTCTGATCAGGCCTGAGCAACATAAAATTAGGCCTGAGCAGCAAACTCCATTTTTTTTAAAGGAACTATTTGATCAAGCTGTGAATTTACATGCAACTTCTGAAAAAAATTAATAAAAGAAAAAATTTGCAAACTGAAAGACCATGCTCTCAAAAGAAGAAAAGTATGAAATGAAAATTGCCGTGTATTCATCCCCTGTTAACAAATTGCTCTCCAGCATATCTTAAGTAAACTAGCCTGAGGCATGTCCTGTGGACACAGCATCAAATACACGCACGCTGCATGTGTTCATGAATAGTAAGCGGGTATGAAATTGTGTGATCAGTAAAGAGGAACCATGCTGCCTCACACAAGTAGGCCTGAACAAAATGAAGAGTTCATCGCAGTGTGCCCAAGGACCTGTGAGCCCAAGCCAGCAGCAAGGACAAAGTACTGATGAGGTAGATGAGGTGTGTTTGTGCAGGGTTCAACAGTGGGTGTTTTGCTTTTTACAGCTAAAATTATAAGTCTTTTAAGGAAAGGGCTTTTCAGTACAAGTCAGAAAACATGATATTCACTTTGTTCCTTTCACAGGAAAAGGAGAATTTTAAGAGTCAGAAGAATACCCAGAGCTATGGCAGAGCACTATATCATAACGTGGAAAGTCCATGCTTCCAGTGCCTGAGTTTGTCCTCTGAAAAGGCACCAAGCTCCTAAGAATCAAGCTTTTTTGTTTCCTCTATGCCTAATGTTCTTAATTCATTCAATGAGGCTAATATAACCTTTGTTCTGAGAATAAAAACATTAAAAACTGAGTATTACGGTAACAGACAACATTTCATAAGCAAGACAGAAGAACCGCTTCTCTAGGCCCATTACAGCAGGGATGAGATAGGCCTAATTCAAATTAAAAAAAGGCTTTCCAAAACAGTTTATATTTTTGGGACTTCTTCAGGATTTTTTTACCCAAAATTTTTCCCATGACTTTTTTCCCTCTAAACCTTCCCCTCCACCAATGAATAAAGCATATTTCTTTTGAAGCACTTACTTTCATTCTTTCCATATTTTATGTGACAATTATTGTCTACAAAAAGACAGTTAGAAGATGGTTATTTTCTCAAAAAAAAAAAAAAATAAGTTTTGGTCATTGCACTGTGAATCAAGTACTTGACCCACATAACTTTCTTCATGACTATGAAAAGCTTCAACTCTCCTTACACACAAAATGCACTCGTTTCCTTTGGATGTCTTTTGAATCTGCCACAATGCAAGTCTTCATTATCACTTGTGTTCTCACCCTTGATCCATTTGGAAGTTTTTTATAACTACAGAAGTTTGGGATCTGCCAAAAAATGAAAAGCAAGGACATGAAAACTTGATAGAAAGACTTTTCTCAATGGATTTTGAGAAAAATTTGTTGTTTCAGGAAGGTAAAGCAGCATTTTATGAATCAAAAGTCAAGGCATATGGGTACCTAATTGTCTTCTGAAGTAATAAGATTTAAGTGTCTAAATATTTCTGCAAACCTAGGCCTTGGACAAAGATGAATGATCACATAATGTGAATTGAGATGTGTTTAAAAGACATGTAGATGTGGTGCTTAGGGATGTGGTTTAGCGGTGGATTTGGCAGTGCTAGCTTAACAATTAGACTTGATGGTCTTCTCCAATCTAAACGATTCCATATTCTATTCTATTTTTTCCTTATCATTTAAATTTTTCCCAGTTATTCCTTATTCTCTCCTTCCCCCATTCCCTTCATTATTTTTACAGTTCCTGTGCTAGTAAGGAAACAGTTTAGTCTTCCAATTCCTTGACTGCAGTGCACTACAAATCAGCCTAAGGACTATACAGTTTTACAGATGTAAAAGAGAATGAATAGCAACATAGGTGGCATAAACAAGATGAAGCAACTATCTCCTGACTAATTCATGGGTTCAGGAAGCTAATGGCCACTGGCTGCATAAGTCAACTCAAAAGACACACACACACAATGCAGAGAGTAGTGTGACACACTATTGCTATATCTACGGTAGGAGGCAGTAGAGGATGGGGCCAGAACCAGCTGTTACTGGGGACTTGATGCCCACACCACACACGTTTAGGAGGATTTATTCTGGCCTAACTTTAGGCAGGTACATTAGGGTTTGAAAGAGATCTGCTGGTTTAAGTTAAACTGAATGGAATCCAGTTCATGTGCTCTGAGATTACACTTGATACAAAACAAAGCACAGCAATGGAAAATGATCAGATGAACTTTAAAGTTCCCTCCTGTTACAAATCTGAACACTAATGTAAGTGCATCCTATGTCATTTAAAATTCTCTTGATTTCACAAGGATCGTATGTAATTTTCTCAATCAATTTTGGGGAAATGGGCCTAAATGGAAATTGACTTTTAAATAGGAATTGATGTTGTCTTGGTCAGAGAAATTAGTAATTTGCATTGTAATAGGAAGTTTGTGTGTCTTGTTCCAGACTGTCTGGATGGACGGGAAGAATATGTGCAGAAGAGATGTTACAGTCTAGGATACCTATAAATGTAAAGGTTAAAAAAGCCTACAAAAATACCTCTTGAAGTTTAAAATAGTTTTTATGAAAGGAATCTTTTTAAACCTTTTAGAGCAACCACTAGTGACATTTTATCCTTTAAGAATGAGAAAAATAGTCTGAAACATAAAAATAACGAGATTTTTTTTTCCCCTCCAAATTTGGAGCACGCTCAGGTGAAGCTGAAACTGAATTCCCGGCTAGAACTCTGCTGCAGCTTGCAAAGCTACCTAAACCAAAGTGACAGTCCAACCAGGAACTGAGAAATATGTCACAACAAATTCCTTTAAAATATAAAATAATTTCACATGCTCTCCAGACCATTACCATTTTGTAATTGTAAAGAGAGATGAAGATTGCACAAGGATATTTCAGGTGTTCTTTACTCTTATCCATACCCAAATTTTTAGTAATTGCAACTCTCTTATTCTATTGCTATGTTTATTTCAAAGGTGCTTTGTGTAGAACATCTTCTAGGCCTATAATCTTAAGGAAATTTTTCTTTACATTGTGTCATTTGCATTTTTTCATTATTTTTTTCTATGAGTAAGCTGTGTAATTTATTCCATGAAAAGATTTTTTTCTTTCAAGAAATTAGACCTAGTTTTTGGATCATTAAGTAGTGCATAATCTTCAAATGGGACATTAAAAACCATAATCAGTGACATCACCATGACAACCGATTAAGAAATGTCTAGAGAAGCTTCTGAAAATGTAATTTTTTAATATAATACATTTAAATGAGTTCATCAGAACAAAGCACCCTAAGTAGAGTTATTGTGAACTGAATATCTAGAAATAATTTGGCTATATAACTACCACTAAAAATCTTCTCAATGTGACTTCAATAGATTGGAGAGGGGCATCAAAAATTCTCCCTCTGACTTTGATAGATTTAGCGGGGGGGAGCATAAAAAGAAAAATTTGGTTTTCTTGCACTAAGAGACAAACTTTCCCTTCAGTACATGAGTTAAGAAGTATGGGTACTGATCCTGCCGCCACTTTGCACAACAGCACTGCTTTTATTCACATGGCAGCTCTAGCAGAGAAAGGTGCTGCCTCTGAGCACAGAGGCAGATCTGATCTTTATGATAAACGCCACCAAAGACATTATCTGATTCCTGTTTTCAGTATGCAAAGGTCCAAAAGCCAGTTCTTCAGAACCCCTGCACAGAAGTTACCTGACTTTAAAAGCTCTAAAGTTCCTCAGTACAGAGGTTTGTATCCTTCAGGATGAATGTACTTCAGTTGGAGGCATTAAACAAATTAGCTCCTTAAACACCAATGAGATTTACAACCCATCTTTTCCAAGTCTTTTGGTCTTGCTACATCACACATGGCATTTCATTAATTGTTTTTTTGGTGTACACTTCTTCCTATATCATTTATAAAGTCTACTAACTTGTAGCTACATACAACACCAGGTGAGGTCCTCTAAGAATTAGGCATTGCTGAAATCCCTATTGTGCTTTAGCCCCTAGTTATTTTATAGACACCTTGCCCACCATCCTGCCTGCTCTAATGAGTGAAATTGGAAGCAGCAGAAACATTATTATAGCACACAACAACAGTAAACTATAAATAAAACGTGCCATAAAATACCTACCTGCAATATATTGTGTTACAAGGTTATATAAATTATATACTCAGTAGTTGAGGAAAAGGCACTCATGAGAGTAAAAACCTATCAAAATAATATATTTAAATGTATCAACAAGAACTTAAAAAGAAAAAAAAGTGCTTTTATAGATAATCTGTTTGCAGAGATTAGTTATACTTCACAAGAGTAAACTACCCAGTACGTTTGCTGTAAAATTCCTGGCTTATCCTCAAAAGAGCTAAAATACTATTGGAATTTCTTCCTCGCATCTTCCATTTTCCAATCTGCCCAAGTTACAGCTTGTTTTTGTCTTTATGGTTATGTTTCCTGCTTCTGCCAGCTGTGTTTATTATGCCCTTTTCCAGACTAGATCTTGTGTTACGTCTGTGGCAAGCAGAATGCATGTTTAAAATAAAGCATTCCCAAAATACTGTATTGCGGTAAGCGTTGTGGTTGCATGATTGGGGGGTGGAGGAGTAGGTGTTAGCTTTCCACATAACATCCAGCTTGCCCTTAGAGTGACATATCCTTTTCCTACTGCAAGGAGTTCATGGTAGGGGCAGTATCTCAGCTACTGTAAACTGGCACTGCTCTGTCTACCTTGTCTGGGTCTGTGATATTTTATATCAGCTGCAAATCTGCCCCTTAAACCATGCTGTTGCCTCCTAGAATACTGCAAACCTAGGTGGGTTTTAGTTAAGAATTTTGTCTAAGACTGATAAAAAAGTCCACTGAATTTGGGATGCTCACCCTCAAAACGCTTTGAAGGAGTTACAGGAAAAGGTTTCAAATGCCTTATGAAAATATGGTGTTTTGAATTGGTATCAAAACTATAGGCATTCCCAAATCACCAATCCCTTTTGAAAACCCGGGCCATTATACTTACAAAACACTGACTCTCAATTAAACTCCTTGTTATTCTTATACTAATGAGACACTTTACCAGCCTGTCATCACCCGCTGTGATTAATTCTCTACTTGTAAAATTTGAGCTCTCTCTCTGCTGCTGCTGTTAATGTGCTTTGTACCAAATAAAAATGAAGTTGATGTTTACAAATCCTGTCTGGAGGTTGCTTTAAAGAAGCTCTTTGGCTTACATTAATGAGGCCAAGTGTACTGATTTCTGTTCAAAATTGTTCTGGGTAATTAAACACTGTAACAGACTACCATGGAAGGTGTGAAACTCACCATTTTTAAAAGAGCTTTATAATACTGCATCTTTTAAAGTATATGCTTTGTTATTACCTGCTTATGTTCATATACACAGGAATTCAGATTTGAAGACTGTATGCATTCTTTTAATCTTAGTAAGATTTGTGAATCTAGGAATAAGCATGAGCAAACATTTCTAAAATCCAGCATCTATCTATTCATATAGTCATCTTGAATGAAAACGGATACCAGCACAGAATCTTGCACAGTGGAATGCACAGAGCATTACTAGGAACAGTGAGAAATTTATCTCAAGCAGATCAGGAAACAAGAACTATAGGGAATAGAAACCTGCAATTCTGTGCTGTGTCACCCCTTCTCTTTTGAGCTGTACAGTTCACCGGGAAAGTACTTTTGTTAGGGTGTTATCTAAAAATATAAGTCAACATGCAGTTGTTGACTTCTATAATGATGAGCATACCCCTTCCCCCCAATTCTGCATATTCTGAACCCAATCCAGCTCACAGTCCAAGACTGTGTAAAGCCTTCCGTAATGCATGTAAAATGAAGGAGATGCTACTACTGTTAAGTACATCTAGAAGATTTTTTTTTTATTTCTAAGTAGATCTTTTGGAGGGTCTAGGACATTAATAGGCAACATGAGTGAAAAATAGTTCTGAACTAGTCTTTCACTGATACATAGTAATGCACTTGCAATTCAAGGCTGGATTCCTGAGCATCCTCCTGTATTATAAGAGCTTCAGAAGCTATTCTGCCTCACAATTTATAAGGAATGAAGGAAGACAATGTCTAATTCATCTAAAAAGCACAGTGGCAGTGTTCAGATTGCAGGCCTCTCAGGAACTAACGTATTTAAAGAGCTTTTATGCTGGAGACAGTTAGCTTTCTCCCTTTTTCATACTAAATACATTTTATTAAATTAAATAGGATGAAGCCATCTGCTTTAAGTCTTCTAATCTTAAAATCTTCTAATGCCTTGCAAATCTCAAACGTCCAAACGTCATACAGTAGATGGGTCTTGCAGGAATGCAGATTTCTCATTATATTCATGCTTCAGTTTACTGAGATACACATATTTACCAAAAAAATATACACAATTTGGATTTTAGTGCTGTGATTTTATATGTTTTTGTCTACTATCTTCCCAGAGCTGGAGGAGGATTCCTATTGCTATCCTGGAAAAATGCTTCACTTTCAGAAATTTAAAACACAGTAAAAAGAAACAGATAGATGAAACTTCATATTTATTATAAAACTAAAGAAAATGTGGCAGAAATACCTCTAGTATACAATAAACAGATGTGTATAAATTACTGTCACTTTACTGAGAGACAGTGGAAGCCAGATTATAATGAAATCTGAACACACGAATATTGGAAGCCATTATAAGAGAAAAATGGACCATTGAATCTCAAGGCTTGCATTTTTCTTCCTTAAAGTATGGAATGAAAGCCAGCAAAATCTCAAACCATCTCCTTCCACTTGAAATCTGAAGCAATCTTCAGAATCAGAGAACTGCAGAACAGCGTTTTAAGCTATGTTGTTAGAACATTTATTAATCAGAACCATAATGAGAATTAACAGAAAGATATGAACATTTTTTTTGTCTTTAACAGAGGAGAATGATCTCTTCTGAAAACAGGGCACCCACAATTTTAAATCTTTTTCAGGATAGTTTTTTATATAGTCTGAAATGCCAGATAAGACTTATATATGGCAGTGAGATACATATTTATAAAAAAGGATATGTATTATATTCACTTCTTTTTCTGCTGTGTCAGTTTGGGTGCAAGATGTGACAGTTCTGGCACTGGTGGACACCTATCCATGGGAGACTAAACTGAGCTCAGCAGAGTATTTCACAGGAACCGATGAAGAGTGGGATCCTTCCTTCATTTCTTTCTTAAGATCTAAGCTGAAAATCTAGGGTATGTCTACATGGATGGGTACAGACAAACACGAGTTCTCTCTGCCAGCTCCCAGATGTATGAATTCAAATAATATCCACTCAAAATGTCATGTAGGTTTGTTAGTGCTTAGTCAAGCTAGTAACACCCCACCATGTGGCACAGTACAGATAAACCTATGTAAGTGCAAACTCCTAAGTCCCACTGTGTCACCTTGCCACTCATACTTAGTTTAAAAGTACCGTTTCAGGATTCCATCATTTGGAGTCATATATGGAAAGCATTTAAAAGCGTATCTTTATGTACTATACCTGTTACAACCTACCGCCCAGACCTGAAATGAGTACAGAGAAGCGTCATTATGCATCATCACTGAATCCAGTACTGCAAGTCTAGAATATTAATCAATATCAGCCACAGTGCTACCTAAGTTATTTGCAATTGTACTGAGTGCATCAGTAGAAAGCAGTTATTGGCCTGACCATATTCCTCGTGAAGTCAGTTTAAAAGTGCCCATTAACTTCTATGAGAAAAGCCAGCCATTGAAATGCCAATTGTTCAATTCTGTTTGCTTATTTTTCTGTCGCTGCATTTTCATTAAAATTATTTATCTTTCCTTACTAGGAACCTGCCACATTGATACTAATGAATAATCGATGTGGATACTCCGCCAGTAGTTTTTTAATGTGCATTTAAAAAAAGGAAGCCAAACACTTCTCTGTTATTTTGCTACTTAACAAAACCAAAATTATTATTTACTACAAGGGCATACCTTAAATAATTTGCTGTAATCAAACTGTTACCAACATACAACAAATAAGCAAATACTTAAGAAAGCTTTCAACTGAGATTTTACTCCTTTTAAAGCATTTAAAGCCATGCATTTTGTGGCCAAAAAATGAGAAAGGAGCATGGCAATCAGGTTCAGAAAAGTTATCTGTTCAGTTGTGTTCACCGTGAAATGCTAAAAGTTAAGCCTTATATTTGAGTCTCTATTGGATTAGGTACATTACACCTTTTCAGCTCTCTACAGGGCAGCCTCCAGCAGTGCAATCAGCCCCTGAGTGTCTCTCACATCTGTGCACTCCCACTGAACTTGGTGGGAGTCCATGTGGGTGCAGGGAGTCCCTCCGACTGTCTGCACTGCAGGATTAGGTCAGGGCTGCTTAGCATTTTTTAAGTCTCTTTCTCTATTACACTGGTCCAGACAGTGATACAGTGAACAGCATTAATGTTTTAAAAAGGTAAATAGCAAATATCAGTATCACTATAAACTAAGATGACAATTTTGGAAAAATGGGTAATGAGTCCAGGCATTGCTTTCTTAAGTTAAATCATTGCAAGTAGTTCCACTGTATAACATATGAGAGAGACATGTATAAATAATATTAAAATACATTACTACAGGATGTTATCCATTATTTCGTAGCACTTATGCATTATAATGTGTATTAGTTCTTACTGTCCTACTCAACACTTCCCTAAATAACTAAGGGGAAAAATGTGTATTAATCATTTACTGATTACTAATATATTATTTATAAGTGGCCATAAATTAAAAGTGTAATTTTTACAATAAAAATGTGTTCCTTAAGGCACAGACACAATGAACTTAATGTAGGTTCTATATATTTATCTGTTTAACAACATTTATATATAGTTTAAGGTTAAGAATGTGGAAGAACCTTGTATGAGTGAAAGCGATATATACTAATGAAGTGCTACTGCCCTAAAAAGAACTATACGACATACTGCAGTCTGCAACACTAGAGGCCAAGTTTTATTTTCCTCCCATAGTTTACTCATCTTCAAACTACAGATCCCATTAAAGTCAATGGAAAAAAAAGTTTCAAATTACTTAACTCACAGTTGATTGGGCCATTTGATACATCTGAAAGAATATTCAGTGTAGAAATGTCTTCTCTTGCTGAAGATATACGCAGGAACAAAATATGTTAGCAAAGATATAAATGTCAGGAATGTCAATAGGATTTAGAGATAGATTATATATGCTGCAATTTTCAAGATATCCAGAATGGTTTTGGACCATCTTTAATGACAGGCAAAATGCAGAGCTTATCTGAGGACTGACAGGGACGTTGGCTCACCTGTGATTTACCTGCATGTGTAAGATGAAAGCTGTATTTCTGCTACTGCAGAATCAAATCAGGAACCTGGTTAAGAGTTGTCCCATAGTCTCCCTGTACTCCTGGTATGGAAAATATAATCTAAGCACTTTACTTGGGGCACTCTGCCAGTTCTAACTTTTTTTACCAACTCACCTGCACTGAGGCGGGACAATGTCAGAGACTCATCCGCTGCGTGGCTACTGGGACAGGAAAGGAAATGCTCAGGCCTATCACCTACAGCAGTAATCCCAACAGTCAGCACACAGGAAATTGAAATCTTGCCTCCTATCTATGGAACAGATTGTCCATGAGTAATAGGATGCTGACATAAAATAAGTCTGAGTTCTGTAAACTTGTAATTTTTGAAAAAAATTTTTGTGTTTACTATAGCAATTTGGAGGAAGATGATGCAACCAGCACTAAAATACCATCAGCAGTATTTTTATCAACTGCAGAACCAGATATTAAATCCTCCCCATGCCCCCTGCACACTACTTGATACTCTGGATAGCCCGTCTGACGTGTGTGTGGAGCTACCTTCTAAAGTAAATGAAGCTCCAAAGTGTTTCTTCTACAGCCATTTTAGTCATGCAAGTTTGGGGTGTTGACTGAGAAGTTTCTCATTCTATTGATTACAGAAAGCCTTTCCAGTGAAAAGACTGTACATACCGTTACCACCTATCTTAGACACAGAACTCCTGGGATGCTAGGGAAAAATGTCTTTTTTTAGGCCAAATATGAGTTTCTTTTTCACAGGTAAGTTTTCTACAATTTTTTTCTTCATTTTCTTTTTCTTTATGCTCAAAATGATTTTTAGACAAAAAGCACCCTTTGGTGAACAGCATCTGTTCAGCACACTAGTTCAGCTAAATATTGCCTGATAACTAATGAAGCTCATATGTTTTCTACAGGTTTTTCTTGAAGCAAACTTTGCTGTTACTTGCATTTGAATTTTCTAAGAGTATTTCTCTTCCAGGGAAGCATTCTGAAACAAAAAAGAAGACAGTATCTACACCACATTTCAGTGGCCTGAAAGTCTTATTACAACCAAAAATCTAAAAGATATCCCTTTTATTTTTAATCTAATAATAGATAGTCTAACTAGGTTGCAATAACACTTAGCATTTTGCATGCCAGACAAAATACTCAAATATAAACTAATCAGTTTTTAAAATCTTATCCCACTGAGCATTGCTATCCCCAGTTTCTAGTTAGGGAACTGAGGCAAGAAGGAAGGTGACTTTGCTGAGGGCTACCCATTTAGACTTTGCTTTTTCTTTGGTCTGTTATGCTTTTGCAACCCCTGTTGGTGACGTAAGCAGGGTCAGAACTCAGATTAAAGACAGGTACCTGCAGCTCTTTTAATAGCATAAAACAAAACCGTGCAGCAGTACCAGATGGTATGCAGTTTTTTACATTCAAGTAAATCTTTAAGTATTTTTATTCACACGTCCCACAGATTCTAGAAACTATTTCTTACTGATAGAAAGCTACTGAAAGCAATAAAGACCTCATACATGAAAAGGAACCTGTTAAAAAACATGAACAAGTTTCTCAAGTAGGTGAAGGGACTGTGTGGCTCAGGGGAATGGTTATTGAATTTTAGAAAACTTTAAATCTAAGACACCTTTTGAATCCATCCCAGATTCACTGTGAATGAAAACCATTACCATTAAATATGCACTGAGGTGTGTGAGATGAATTTGGTGTCTCAATCTAGTGTCTTTTGAGCAGTCATTCGGATCACAAAGTCTCTATGACATCTTTCAGTAACTGGCATCCCTATTGATGGAATCAATAGGATTTAATGGCCACAGAGACTGAACTACCTTCACTCACGCTTCAGGCATATTGATGAGGCAGAGGGGATGTTTGTGCTGTCATTGACTATACTACTGCAGCCTGAAGATAAACAGAGGGATTTCAGATTTCAAGGCTGTCAATCTGGCATTTTCCACAAGAAGGAAACGCACTAAAAACAAAGTGTGGAGAAGTCCACCTCCAAATGACACTAATAATGATTAATATTTTGGAAGACCATACTTAATACCATTCATCTTTGTTTAAAACAAAAGGCACATGCCAAGTTTTCAGCATCCTAAGTCTCAGTCCTTTTTAAAAGAACCGGCTATATATGGAAAGAGAAGGAAAAGACAGCACAAATGTATGCTGTAGCACTGTATTGAAATGATACCGTACTGAAATGATAGAAACTCTTTGCATATAGCAGCTGGAAACCCAAATGTAACATATTTCTGTATTTCAAGCAGCTCAGGCACAACAAGCATCTAAACAGAATGCATGAGGAGTAAAAGTACTTCCACAGAGTGATAGCTTCAGTAAAATTAGTCATTATGGTTGGGAAACACATTAATTTTTTATTTTTTCTTCACAACAAGATTCCTGACTGTTGACAAGTTTATCAGGAAACTCTGTGAGATTTATTATAACATTTCATTGTAACTCCACTCTATAGGAAAAATTCAAATGGCTGCCAACATTTTGAGGAAGAAAAAAAAAAGTACTTTTATAGTAACAACTGCTGGGTGAATCTCAAAATTTGGAGACTTGCATTCTTCTAATGAGAAAGCATCAGAAAGTGAGGGCTTTCCTTTGAATGGATAAGAACTTAAGCAGACTGCTTTAATAATTGAAATGGAAATGGAAGAAAATTCTTTAAGTGCTTGCTTTTCAGCAAGAAAATACTTAAGATTTTTCTCTTGAAGCAAAGAGATTAACCACTGAAAAATGATTTTTTGAAAAAATTTGCTGAGATAGATGCCAGGGATTTCATAGGAAGTTATGAGATGGAAGGAAGGGGAAAGAACAACCAACCACTTCATTTTCTTCACAGCTCACTAGAACAGGCAGTCTCAAAATATTTTCCGTTGCAATGCTGGTACAACCATTGAAAACAGCCATGCAGAAGGTTTCTAAGGGAATCTTTTCTTCCTATTATTACTGGCTTACTTAGAAAACAACATACCAGAAATATCGAAGGAGGACATTTTTCAAGATTAATGCTACAACCCTATTTTCAAACCCAAGAAGTTTATATCTTTTGTATGAGTTTCAAGTAGGCTATACAATTCTGCATGCTTACTGAATGAACTGCTGAACCTTTTGGTATGTTCCCAACATTTCAAACAAAGTCTTACTTCATTCAGTCATTTCACCTCTCCGTTTGTGACACTACTGATAGCTATATATGTCACCTATACCTGACGAATCCATAGCCTGAAGTAAGTAAGAAGACATATGGTTTCTATCACAACTAATATGTATTCTAGCAGTCAATGAATGTGTTACATATCTATAAGGATACGTAGGACAGTTTGTCAGTAAGATGACCTTTCTGTCACCCACTCATTGAGCTGCTGAATTTATCAGCCTGGAGGCTACAAACCAGAGACTGCAACAATTCTTTCATTGCATGAAGGCAGCCTAAGAGAAGTAGTTGCCTTTTATAAGCGGAGTGATAAAACACCATTGTAACAGAAGCATATGTGAACGCATTTGCTTGCCAGTCTCACCTTTTCAATGCTCAGCCTTTGGTTCTTTTTTACTTTTCCTTGAGTTTAGTTTTTGCATTTTTTTTTTAACCTGCAACACTCATTTCAGACACTAGTTGTAGCTTCTCTTTAGGAAACACTAATTAATTATAAAACAGAATCTTCTGAAATTTATCACATTTTAATCTGTCAACAGAATTAAGAAAATTTACTCCCTCTCTGCATTTTAATTGGTTCCACAATAACCAGCATAATTTCTGAGTAAGGGAAAACTTAAGTTTTGCCCATATTAAGCAGGAATTATTAGCACACCTGTGTGAGTTACAGGATTAAATTCCACAGAGTTTTCATGGTGCTCTAAAGAATAAAAATACATTAGTAGAAATCAATGGATACCACAGCGCCAAATGATGCACTTTTTAAAAGGTCATTTTACAGTAGGGAGTAAAACCTGGATTTCATCACTTAGTTATCCTCTGCTATATGTCCTCCTTCTGGAGGCCTCTTGTCAGAGGAAAACAAACAGAAACAAGCTCAGAGCTGTTACTGACAGTAAGAACCAGTCAAAAGTTTAGATTTTGGTCCAAGTTCACTCCCTAAAGACAAACAAAGTCAAAATATCCACTGTAGCTATGGCCTTGGGTTTTGATCCACAGTAGTGAGGAAACTTTCCCCTTTTCTGGAATTCACTTCATAAGGCATTATGTTTATCTGTAGCAAACGTATATGTTAGGAATACATATATACATGTATGTATATATATTCTCACTGCTGCCTTGCTACTCACTGTTCATCGCTATAGGACAGCCTTCATCAGAAATCCATAGTTTTAGATATTATACCAATTTATCTTCTCTCTAACAAACATCATCTCTCAAATGTTCCCTGAATCCAGCATAGAGTTTGAAACCAGACTGACCAGTGCATAAAATACTGACAAAGAGGCTTACAAGTAGTCCTTTTTTTTGTTTTTCAAGGACAAATTAGTCATATCTGAAGCAAAAATGCAAAACCTGTGTTTCAGTTGGCTGCCTTCAGAAACTGCTACAGTAATTGCACATAAGTAAATTAGGGCTTCTAATGTAAACATTAATAAAATCTATACCATATTTGTGCTGACAAAGTGCTGTAACAGAGCACAATACCTACCTTTCCAGATTGCCAGTATTTAAAAACTGATAACCATATGTTACCCTGGTTGGTTGTTCTCCAGAGATAAAGTTAAGAACTCATTCTTGTAACACTGCAGAGGGTAGAAAATATTTCTGTTTAATGATAAATATCTGTACATTCTTGTCTAAATAAAGTAAAACAACCCAAACCAGTGTACATACATATACAACATCCATGAAAATGAAGGATAATTGTACACTTAAACAGAATGACCGGGGTCTAGATCACGGTGAGTCGCTGAGGATGTCAATAATATTTTGGAGGCACTGCTAGGCTTTAAATGGGTGTCTAATTAGGAATCACATTATTTAATGGAGGGCTGGCAACATGGACACATGTAGCAAGATCCAAAGTCTTTGGCCTGTACTCCAAGACGATAGAACACAACACAAAGCAGCCTTCAGCCAAATAAATAAGCCCAAATATGCATTAGGCAGCTGAAAAGCAAGGCATAGTCATTGGGTGGAACACTACGTAAAATCAGATACAAAGTTTCCTTCTTACACTATCTCACATACACTACACTGGAAAAAGGACAAGACACTAGAATCTTTTCCACCCATTTTTATGACTACCAGGACTGTAAGCTACCATAACACAGTAACTGAGAACAACATTCCCACACAAACATTGCACTTACATAGAAAACTCTTCAAAAGGACTATACAAAAGCAAAAAAGGGGCAAAATAAAAAGGAAATTGGGCAGACTTACCTGTTTAATGAAATTTAGCAGGGCTAAAAAATCCCACAACCCGCATCCCTTAATTTACTATACCCTATTTGCTTAACACTTGTTCTTACTTCAACTCTGCATAAATAAATACATTTTTTTTTTTCCAAATCAAGAAAACTGCATATAACAATCCAGGAACATTTACTATGCCTTTGGTAATCTCTGCTCTGTGTTTCCTCTTGAATGGTCACTGGATTAACAGCTTTTATCTCAAGTTTACTGGCTTTTTAGTTTAGCATTTTGCTTTATTGGATTATACTTGTATAACGTTTCAACTAAGGCACTATAAGGCTATTAGATATGTGATGCCAAGAAATGGAAGTCATTCACCAGCATTAAGAAATGCCACACCATTTGGATTTCCTTTTTGCCTAATTTTAGGACACATTATGTGTTAAATCTATGCTTAATATACAGAACATGTTTCTTCACTATTTATCTGCCACTGCACTGTGTAAACCAGTTTTCATCTCCAGAACAATAAATAGCTCTTAATCCTGTCTTTTGTCTCTGTCTTAGGGAAGCCACACCTTTGCATGAGCTTTCAAGCTGGTTCAACAAAAATCAGTCTGTAGAAAATAGTCTCACTGATATTCTTTACTTCAGTATTTACATTTTCCTGTAAGGACATTTTTCCTACATATATTCTCTGTCTGTAGCTCTACATGCTCATCTGTAAACTGCACAGCTAAAACCAGTGTTGCACAAGGTCTGTGAGTGTTCTCTATTTCAGTGCATATTATTAGTGTATTCTGTGTAGCTAGGAAACCTTAGGCAATGAATTCTACCCATGCTGGATTCAATGCTGAATTCTGAATTTAAATGACCAAAACACTATAGGGTGTAGTTTCATATCTATGCTTCCTATGTGGGAATCACAAAGAATATTATATCTAAAACTATCCAGCAGAGATTTTTATTGAAATGAATGTGATCCTTATTGGTACAAGCATTCCAGCCTTGTACTTGTACTTCCTTGCATTCATACTTCAGCTTATGGCTGCGATCAATTAAGCACACAACATGGCAGAATACCATCCTAATATAGTTATTCTTTTTTACATAGAGTCCACTAAATACACACGACCTGGTGAAATCAGAGCTGTCTGGTATTAAATGAGTGTCTCAGGGACTCTGGGATTACAGATCAAGAACTAGGACCTTCACTAAACTACCTCCTTTGTCATAGACAGTATTGGATCTCTGAGAAAAATCCATTGCAAAGTATTCAATGCAAGCAAACATAACCCATGGAGTGAAAGAATGACACTGTAGCCGGCTCATTAGCACTGTGACCATTGCTTCAGATGTCTACATTCACAGACCGACCTCCACCCTAAAAACAAATCAATTTCCTGAGTACATAAAGGAACTTCATTAGTCCACTGTCTGCAGTATTATCCAATAATAAACTTTTACATCTTCCCCACAAAAAAATTTAAGTATTACTTACTTTTATATCCCGGTTTAAGCTTCCACTCATCCTATATGCTTTTAACCTGACCACACACATCTGTGCACAGGACAGTTACACAGCCTGAGGAGTAATTGCTTCTTTCTCACTATATATAAATTTACATACACTCAGTGGTATGGTGCAAGTTTTAAGTTCATCATCTGTGGAACAATGAAGGTTAACAGGTAGGGAATAAAAAACAGGTAGGGAATAAAAAACTACAGATTTGGAAGGAAAAATAATTGTGCGATGACCCTCTTGTGTACAAGACCAGATACTGTTTTAAAAAAAGAAAAAAAAAAGTGTATTTCTGTTGTACCAACTGAGAATGTGAGTAATATCAATCAGCAAAGTAAAGGAGAAACTCTGAAGGTACCAGCATGTTTCACTCACCACAGAAGAGGCATAATGTATACGGTTAATGAGCTACATGGTGGAACCGTTATTTAGCCAGCTGAACACAGCGGCACCATCACTCTGCTGGATTCTATAGCTCCTACTTAGCCACTACTCCTCAATGCTCTCACATCAGGAATCAGCATGGCAGAAGGTCTAAATCAACACAACAAAACCATCCTAAATGGATGTGAAATAATATATAATGCCTGAGATCCAACACTGAATCTGGACTGAATTTAACCACTTGGGAGGCAAAGCCAAGCCCAATGATATTTTACAAGATTGTTGTCCTGACTTTGCTGTTAAACACCTCAGTGAATGCATCCATTTATGTTTGCTGTTTTGATGCAATAAAGCACTGAAAATTGGAATCTTGGGCAAAAGAAAAAAGAAAAAATAATAAATTGCAAGCCTCTGGGATGTCCCAGAGGACTGGAGGAAGGCAAATGTTACCCCTATCTACAAGAAAGTCTCGAGGGAGGATCCGGGTAACTATAGGCCCATCAGCCTTACTTCAATACCTGGGAAAGTTATGGAACGAATCCTCCTGGGGGCCATCACAAGTCAACTGAAGCACGTGATTGGGAAAAGCCAACATGGCTTCACTAAAGGCAAATCGTGCTTGACAAACCTGGTGGCCTTCTATGACAAAGTGACTTGCCTGGTTGACATGGGGCGGGCGGTGGACGTTGTCTACCTGGACTTCTCCAAGGCCTTTGATACGGTCCCCCACAGTCTCCTCCTGGAGAAATTGATGTGTTGTAGCCTGAACAAGTGGTCTGTGCAGTGGGTGGGGAACTGGCTGAGAGGCCGCACCCAAAGGGTGGTGGTAAATAGCTCTTTCTCAAAGTGGCAACCTGTCACTAGTGGAGTCCCCCAGGGATCGATATTGGGCCCAATGTTATTCAACACCTTTATAAGTGATCTGGATAATGGGATCAAGTGTAGCCTGATGAAGTTTACTGATGACACTAAGTTGAGTGGGGAAGTAGACACTCCAGAAGGGAGAGCTGCTCTGCAAGGAGATCTGGATAGGCTGGAGGAGTGGGCCAGCAAGAACCTTATGAAGTTCAACAAGGACAAGTGTAAGGTCTTGCACCTGGGAGAACATAATCCAGGAGTGCAGCACAGACTGGGATCCACCTGGCGGGAGAGCAGCTCTGTGGAAAGGGACCTGGGGGTCCTGGTGGACAGAAAGCTCAACATGAGCAAACAGTGGCTGCTGTGGCCAAGAAGGCCAAGAGGATGCTGCGTTGCATCAAAAAGGGCACCACCAGCAGAGGTAAAGAAGTCATCATCCCGCTCTTCTCAGCGCTTGTCAGGCCACACCTGGAGTACTGTGTACAGTTCTGGTCCCTGCTGTACAAAAAGGATGTGGACAGGCTGGAAGGGGTCCAGAGAAGGGCCACCAAGATGATCAAAGGGCTGGGAAGCTGCCATATGATAGGCTGGGAGAGCTGGGTTTGTTCAGCCTCGAGAAAAGGAGGCTCAGAGGGGATCTCATCTCCATGTACCAGTACTTTAGGGGTAACTACAAAGAAGATGGAGACTCCCTTTTTACAAGGAGTCACATGGAGAGGACAAGGGGGGATGGACACAAGTTGCTCTTGGGAAGATTCCAGTTGGACACGAGAGGGAAATTTTTCACAGTGAGGACAGTCACCACTGGAATAATCTCCCCAGGGAAGTGGTTGACTCGGCCACGTTGGACACCTTCAAGAGTCGCCTGGACAGGGAGCTGGGCCATCTTGTCTAGACTGTGCTCTTCCTAGAAGGGTTGGACTAGATGATCCCTGAGGTCCCTTCCAACCTGTGATTCTGTGACTTACATAAATTGAAAAATTATCTGAATTAAACCAACATGTTTTTTCTTTATAGTTGCTAACATTCTGTATGTCTAAAAACTTTATGCTTGAAGTGGTTTACCAGAAATAGACATTTCTGAAGGTCCCTCAAGGCAGATAAGTGCACTTCTAGAGAATTAGACACAGCATTGTTTGAAAGCGTCCTAAATTTCTTTAATTTCAATGAAAGAAAAATTGTCAAGTAATATGTAACATCAGCTTTGCACTTATCATCTATGATGGAGTCTGTCTGTAATACACATTCTTAATTCAAAGTAAATTAATTTTATTTTCCTTCTCCTAAAGCAGGATATCCATCTAAATTTTACTGCTTACAGAGATTATAAAATAAGTAGCAGAGAAAACAGGTGGACTGTTTATCCATAGGCAATCACATAGCCTTACAAAATCATTTTGGTAAGCGGCTCTATAGACAGCTGTCTCCAATATGAACACAAATTACAATCTCTAAGGTTAAAGGTTATAAGATTTCTTCACATACAAGTCCATCTCTTCCAACCTGGTCCTTCATTTTTTTCTGGCAGAGTGAAAATTCTATATTTAAAGCCTTTTTTAAATTAATTACCATTGCAAAGAAACCGATTTAAGGTTTTTAAACCATTTATGTAGACAGTTGCAGGCAGCTCCCAGTGAAATTTCTGCTCTCACATCGGTATATAATGGAGTAGCTGTACTGACATCAGTGAAGATACTCTAGAAATCCATCATTGTAACATAGGGCAGGTAGTGGTCCCTGGGCTCTGTAAGATGTTGACCTATTCAGAGAAAGGTCAGTTTGCTGTAGAAGACAGTTTATAAGCAGAAAAGAACCTAACATATACTGATGTTAAATGTTTTTGATCTGACCAGGAATGTTTTGCACACACATGAACTAACAGAAACATAGGTATCTTGAAGTATGTGAAAGCTCATCTCATGTTGTGTGAGATTTTTGCAGCCTCAGACACATGTCATTGAAAGAATTTAATTTAGCCTCCTCTTCATGAGACTTGAGCAAAAACTACCAGTTTTTTAAAGCAGAACTTTCCATTCCCTAACATGTGCATGCTTTTGCATGCTTACCTCAGTCAGTGGTTTACAGAGGTTCAGTGAATTTTGCAAACATGTAAATGGGCTCCTAACATTCAGACCTTGATTTAAAAAACAAAGCAATACAAAAAAAACCCCACAACACCCAAACAGAAAAGAACTGTGATGAGACACAAGGAAAACAATAATGATTATTAACTTCTCTACACAAAATCCTATCCATGATGAATTGTCCAAGGTCTGGAGCTCTGTTGTTCCCCTCAGCCTTTTATCAATTTCATATGCAAAATTAGTCACCGAGATTCATTCTGCTTCGGATAAACCATTGTGAAATTTGGATATTTATTTCACATTTTTATGAAGCTGAAATGAACAAGCTGCCAGCATAACTCATGCCATATTGATTAAATTCCAGTGCTAGTTAATGGAGAAGCCGATCCTCACTGAAATTATGACCTACTGATATCCCAAGGCAGTTTTTGTTTCAAATACCTCCAAAGACACTGAATTATTTATAGCGCAAAAACGTTACAAATGCTTGGTATGTCTGCAATATCTATGCCTATGTATATAGGTACAAATATCTATCAACACCTTTGTAAATATACCTATGCACTGAAATTTGGCTGAACACACCACCACCACCACCACATTGCTTTAATAAATTTATAAATTGAAGCTAAAAAAAAAACTATGTAAGAATGCAGAAACACTGAGGCAATTTAGGTATTTAGCAATGTGCTATCTTTAAGGAAGATATGGATGTTTAAGCACGTCATAAATTTCTGCTGTGCAAGGTCCATTTGATTTCACACAATACAGATTGGAACTCAGAAACTTGTCATAGAACATCACTGTTAAAATACACAGTAACCGTATGTCCTTCAGTCTCTCAGAAGACGTTACTTGCAGATTCATTAGGCCAAATAATTTCAACTGTAATTTGATTAACTGTAATGGAGTTACACTAGTGACAAATTCGGTCATTGTTAGTCTGTTGCCCTAAGGATGCAATTTACTGACCCTTTTCATGTCATTAACCACTATCTTTGAAGGAGTACACTATGGTATATAGTATTTGGCTGCAGATAAGTGGTCTAATTTTTTCTGCAAAGTATGAAATCTAAGTCTTCCTTAGATACTCAAATAAAGCTTTAAAAGCATCGGCCATGACATTTTTTATAAATATTTTCCAACTGCCCCATGGATATTGGCATGTATGCGTTCCAACGTTAAGAAATGATAAGAGACTTAAGAACAGATATACTGTGAGAAGATACCTTCTTAAATTCTTCATTCAATCAGGTGTGAAACAGTATAATATCTTAAAAGGACACATTTGGTAGCATGAAAGACAAGTGCAGTGAGGCTTGAGCTTGCTAAATTCATTGCATTCTTCAACCTTAGAGCTGCAAATAGATTATTTTTTAACCTATCAAGAGGATGGCAGGTATTCTGCAAGAAACTCGCATTGTGAAGCAATTTAAATAGTCTCTATTTGTCAGCTGGTTTAGTGATTGCTAAACTCTATGGGTTAAGTTTCTTATAGGCTTTTTGCTTTTTTTTTATTTCACTCAGTTACTTCTAGGCTAATAGCTTGCATCTCCAAGCCTGACGCAAACAATGCATCCACTGCTCAAAATGGATTTGAAGGCACAGCTTTAGGAAAGCTGGAAGCTTGGCTTTTGAAGCAGGGTTTGCAGGGTAGGTTAAAATGTGTCTATGGTAAAATACAGACATAGCTTTTGCTTTGTGAACTGCAGACCTGCCAAACTACTCTGAAATTATTTGCTTAGTCTCTGGGTAATTACTGCTGTTATCTGACCAAGTCCATCCTAGACTATTATGACAACAAAATATCCTTTGCCCATCTCTCGTGTTTTCCTGATCTCTTGAAACAAGGAGAGCTAGAAGCATTATTCAGCCTCAGAGGTTTTTATTAATTACATTTATGAAATGGTTTTAATTTATTTTGAAAACTGTATAAACTTGTTTATTATTTCAATCTGGCAACACCTTACTTTTAAAAAGTTATTGAAATTTGCTGAAGTCCTAAACTTCGCCTGCATTTTTAATTGATGTATATCACTTATCTTCCTTTGAAACTTGCACTTAGTACACAGACAGATGGATGCACTGAAGCATGATATTAATCAAAAAGAAATCCAAAAATATGCCGTAGCATACGGGCGTCTTAGGCCATCCACGTACTTGAGTGCGCATTTCCAATCTGGGCAGAGAGTTAGGAATCCCCTTGGTTTTGCATAGAAAACTACACACATTTTCATGCAGATAGAACACTTTACATGATATTTATCAACAAGGAAGCATCCTTCATCTAGTCTACTAATGTGGCTTGTTCTGATGCTGCAGCTTCTGATGCCCAAAAGGCTGTTGCCTCCATATGCTCACTTGTAACTGCCATGACAAAATCTCTGCTATAAAGAGACAGAAAGGGAGCACAATCTCAAGCTTCACACATGAAGAGGAACAAAGTTGTCACTGTGTAAAAGATGGAAAGACTGGTTCAGGAGGTCACTGTATGGCACTTGCAACCAATCTTTGACTCTGGTAAATAATGGCAATTCTAAAAATGCAAATAATACATATACTGGGACACGTTCAGTGGCGTGCTGTTCTATGCATAATATTTTCCAAAAATATTAGGAAGTCCTTTGCATTGCCTAGAGTGTAATTCTCCTTGTAGTTTCTTTCTTCATTATACCAGAAGGAAAATACAAAGCATGTACTGAAATTGTATGTATGTGCTTTAGGATTCACACATCTTTTATAACAAATTAATCGCACAGATTTCTATACATACACATTTTTCTATACTTACAGTTAATACTAATGCAATCTACCTCGGCCAATCAATATGGTATAAAAATGCAATTGTTAATATAGTCTACTTGAGAGCACAGTGCATTTTAAATGCTACTGCCTCCTGCATGGTTCTATGACCCAAATCACACCTGACTATACCTTCCTTTTAGTGCTCCTTAGTTAGGCAGCAGATCCAACCAATAACTGCCTGGTTGCTAGTACTAAAGGGATTTGTTATTGTGTGTGGTTTTCACCTCACAGACCGGGTAAATAATTTAATTATGATCCCTCTGACATTTTATGACATGAGAATTTCAAGCAAGCTGTATTTTTAACAGGAGTATTTTACTACCAAGGAAGTAATGGACAGGTGAGTATGAAACTGTAACTGTCCTAACAGAGACCAGCAGAATTAAGAGACACTCAGATTAATGGGAGGGTAAGACTGCTTCTTTCCTTGTGCAATGTCTAGAAGAACTCAACCTCATCAGAAACAGATGAAAAATAAATTATATTCCCTGTGAAATTAGGTGTTCCTGATCAGTCAGATTTTTCTAGGCGAGAAGCAAAAGGTTCAGTTCTTTGCTTTACTAAGACCTGTCTTACAAGACTGTTCACTATGTCTGCTTTTGGTTTGAACTCATCTTTGCAAAGTCTTCCTAAAGTCCTTTTTCTTTTCCCACAGATGTTTCAGGAGGCCATTTTTCTGAAGGCCAAGAGGGTATGCAGACATAAACAACTGCATTTGGATGTATCTGTTTAAACACATCTCTCTCTACCCTGGAACTGGTTAGCCCACCTCCCTGTGCATAGTAGGAGAAGTAGGTTCTGCGTTTTGAATGTGTAAGGAACAGGTTATGAAACTGAACTTAATCCAAAACCTGACAAAAACCACAGCACTGTCTCCGTTCACTCTACATTTTTGTAACCAGATGGTTACCCAGAAGCTTAGCACAGAAAGCGAAATCCTTTATTATTATTGTTTGCCACACAGAGACAGAATAAAGATAATGGGCCTGGTAGTGCCACACTGAAAAATTAACAACAGTATAAGTTCCTTCACACATTGTACTTTTAGGACTGTTTTAAAGTTCTTAGACAAAAGTGTTCTTAAAGTTTTATGTTTGAGTATGCTATTTGTGTTTCAGTCTATTATTATACATGACCAAGGGTTTTTAAATGTGTATTTCTCTGACAGTATGAATTGCGATAGATTTTAGCATTCATATCTTACAGTCTAGCTTCAAGCTTTTCTCACACTTGATTTGTATCTTGTGTCTTAGTGGATAACAAAAAAGCGCTTGTATATGAGCTATGAATTTTACACAGATTCTTTTTACACTGAACCCCATATTCAAAATCAAAATTACTTATAAACAGTATTTGCCAAGCAGTAAAATAAATGTCCAAATAATAACTAAACCCCCCTATATTTTCAAGAATAAGAGACAAATTAATATAAAGAGCATTACGAATCCTTTGAAGCACAACAAAAGGAGCCATGGTTAAAATTTTAACAAGTTAGAATCATTAGCTAAACAAATTCTGACAGCCTAGCTTTGCACTTCCAGTCACACATGCTCAGAACAAAGGCTTGATATGTGAGGCAGCTTTAATAGGTCCCTCTGCATATGACTAATTTCTCCTCAAACAGTCATTTTTTATTTCGTATTTTACTCTGGATCCTGAAATGCCACATTTTATTAATCTGTGTCACTCATATGGATTGTTAAAAGAACAGACTAGCATTGAAGGAAGTGCATCTCATCATTACCATGCATATGTGGGATGACAAAGGAATGTGTTAACATTTGGAAGAGTAACAATTAAAAGTAGAACAAACTAGAACAGAATATAACCTGTTTTTCTCTAAACCACATTCCAAACTGCTCATAGACAGACAAAGGGCAATGGCAAGAATTTGCCCAGAAAAGTCCTATTTGGCATTTGCACCCTCAGTAAACAATAAAATGGGGACACAGTCACTGGTGTTTGCACCATCTATTGTACAGATAAGTTGATCTCACTGAAGAACCAAATATGCTAATACTGGGCATTTACTTTTATTCCTTTTAGCTAACTCTCCCTGTTTGTGTGAAACAGTACCATCCTGTTGACAACATTTTAATGTATTCAGTAGAACTGGGCAAAAGCAGCAGAAACAATACATTTTGAGTAAACTGACTCTCCCCTTGGATAATACCGACTGAGGTAAGCCAAGACTCAAAACACCAATGCAGAATTCAACATAAATGCATTGTATATTAATGAAAGTATAGTATGCACCTGGGACAGAAAAGGGGATGAGAAAGACATTAAGGCTTATCTGAGAGCAGAAATCTGTTCTAAAGTTGATACACACACAATGAAATTCTTGTAATGGTGCATTTTAACAGCATATCCTTTCTCTTAATAACAAAATTGAATTGTAAATAATTTCTATTAACAGACAAGGGAGGAGTGGAAAGAAGAAGCAGTAGAAAAAATATAGAAATGTGAAGAATAAAATACACAAAAAATCTTAATATAAAGTTGTCTAGAAGATAGCATTTCCAATACCAAAACATTTGCCTGAGGAACAGGCATACAAACTCAGTTACACAGACTATCCCAAGGAGGAAATAAAACCAAACAAACTACTGAAGTAATTATCACAGCTCAGTTGTTTACCAACCTGCTCAAATCAAAACAAAATATTATCACAAAAATAAAATAGCCACAGAGCACTGACAAAACCAATGGGTGGCAGGGAGAGGGTCATAGAGAGATGCTTAACTGTTTACATCCACTTGATGCAAATATATATAAATTTTTATTTGATACTGTGAAAGCGATTGTTGGGTAATGATCTCAGCTAACAGCCTGCATCTATACTGCAGCTTTGCTGCCTGTGCTTTGCAGAATTATCTGTTTCTAATTCCCAGCTTTACTTCGTGAATTTTGAGGACCAGTTAAAGTCTGAGGAGTGGCTGGATTAAATAAGACAGGAATCCTTTTCCTCTCACATAGTGCAAAGGTGCAGATGAGCACTGAAAATGCAACTGACAGCTTTCCTTTTAATTGATTTAAATTAGGAGTCTCTCCAACTTTCAAACTGTTACCTAATGAAGTGCTATACAAATGATGGCCCTGAATGTAGATGTTTGATAGCTGAACGATTCAAAACAGTAATGTAGCAGAAAATTATCTGATTTTAAGATACTGAAATAGTGATGGGATGAAAATCCATACAGGTCAAAGAAATACTTGTAATGAAGACAAACTAAGCCTAACTCGTGCTGCATGATAACATATGGTTGTCTTTTATATTGCTGTCACTTCCTATGATGTTTCCATTAAGCTCATGTTTTAAGTGTCTGCTGTGGAGATAAGCCTTAGGATTTTGAGCTTGCCCAGATACTCTTGTTTTCCAGAGACCCCATACTATTGCAGTGTCCTTACTTCCCACTCATCTTCCCTGCCACCTCCCCAAACCCCACTTACTCTGTCCAATCTGTAGTCAAGAATGGTCTACCTTGTTACCCATGGGCTACTACAGAACCAGAAAAAACTTGGACCATCTGTTCTTTTTTTCTCCTGTCTAGAGAAACAGTTCTAAAAGCCACTGAAAGAATCCAGTGGAAGATATCCTACCTTTAAGAAAGATGACATCAGGCAGTGTAGCTTTTGTGCCTAACACACAACCAAAATTCTTAAGAATTATTCACACCTGCACCTTTAAAATTACAATATATAGACTTGTACAGCTATTGGATAGCAAAGACTTTGCTAAATACTGCAACAGAGTTAGCATATAACATAAAATGACATTTGACCCTAACTCTGTTAGATCTGCTCCCCTGACTACTTGTTTGGGCATCTGCCTAAGAAGAAAACATGATAACAGATGGATACAGACAGAGATGGAGATCTACAAAAAATAAGCAGACAATGTTTGTTCTGGTATCACTACACCATGTTTAAATAACTAGGCTTAAAAGATGAAAACATAATTTCAATAGCATGCATATTTTGCTGGTCGTCACATGAGACACAAAAGAGTAAGTGCTATATAGATGCCAGGGTAATATGTTAGGATCCAAAAACCTGCTCTCACCTTTCTCTGAAGAAGACAGAGAGGAAAAAAATGGGAGACTTTTAAGCCAATCTAACACTTTATGGTTTTTTTTCTGCTGAAAAAACTAATTGTGAAAGTTGAAAAGCATTCAAAACAAAGTAATTGTGTATTCACCTAGGTTTACTGAAGTGGAGGAAGAGAAGAGAGTGTAAATTTAATTGAAGGCTATACAAACACGCAAAATCACAACAATTCCTAACCTTGGCTGAATACGTGCACAGCAATTTGGCAATTATTCAGCTACATCCGCATTCATGTCACACCCTGGAATACCCTAGTGCTTACCTGCAAAAAGTTCTGATTAGTGACGTATTGCTTCAAACTTCCTTGTAAGTAGTCTTCTGAAGAAAGTTGTGGTTTTCCTCCAGAGGCAGATTGTTAGAGAATTCAAAAAGTGTCTTTCTTACCTTCCTCTCGTTCTTCACATGGCAAGCAAGACTCCCCAGAGAGGAGGAGCAAAGAAAAACATTAGACACTCCCAAACGAATACAGTGATTTCTGTCCCCACAGACTGGATGATAAAAGCAAAGAAGAAAAGCTGTCCCTAAATTCTGAAATATTTTTACGGACAAAATTTGCACAAATCATATAGTGCAATTATATTTAAATGACCCTTACAAATCATCCATTACCCCATCAATTTGGTTGGGGAAGAATGATTTCCCAGACGCAAATCTGGCAAAAAATATAATCCTGAGATTGTGAGTAGGACATACAAACCAGGCCTCCCAGAAATGAGACATTATGACAAGTATAAAGGCTATTAAGTCAATCAACAGCAAATGCCTTGAAGCCTATGACTTCTAAACTGGGATTAGAAAAGAACAATTATTTTAAGTTCAAGCTGTATTTGGATCTGGCAGACATTTAGTTCTGGCCCACTTCGTGCTTTTTCCTTTGGCAGGCCTGAAGATGGGAGAATTACTTTCAAACCAGGCTCTATTGCTTGCATAGCAATCTTCCATTTATTAAGAAATATAGATTTTTTTAAAAATTACATTTTCTGCAAAAAGTAACATTTTAAATTAAAGTTCAGTCTTTCTGACCTCACCTTGGAGGCTCTACATAACTCTACTCCTCCCTTCTCATTTAATTTAGTCTCTTCTCTCATTGCCCTTCACCTATACCACTCCAAAAGCAATTTAACATAATCAAGTGGCCACCTCTCCTACTTTCACATTCTTACCTTCCCCTTCTTCAAAAGAAATCATTTCATGAGCTAGTTTACGAGTACTATTGTCCCCTCCACATTCAACCTGAAGGCTCCATATGTTGCATTCACTCTTCAGAGTTACCTTACAACTTGTTTAGAAGCCTCCATTTCATCTATTTATCTAATTTATTTTAAATTTAATTAAGCTAGGCATTGTTTTCACTCATGCACAGTCAGGTTGCTTTGATCACAGGAAAATTGCCTCAGGGAAGCAATTTCTATTTTCACTTGATACTGTATCTTACCTTTAAAAACAATAAGAAGATAGATTGGGAGTTAAGATAAATGATTGATTTGCTCATATTTTATAAAAGCTAGTTTACTTAATACTAATATTGAAGAGGCATTGACAATTTAGGCAACAATTTATAAGAGTAAAAGCAGAATGAAATCACTATGAGTTATTCTAGTGATGTTCTGTGTCTGTATTTCTGGAAGTTACAGGTAAGAAGTCTGTACCAAAGAAATGGAAAATACAACCTGATTGTGTTAGCATTTCCAGGACTAAAATATTGTTTGTAGATCTACTGTTATCTGGAGATAATAGCGTACTACTGTGACTGAAAGCGTGTCCCACAGATACTGCTAAACGTATGTCGGCATAGCTTCCCTACCCAGGGCTCAGTGAGTAACCCCAATCTGAAATAACTTAATCTTCACCACCTCCACCACTTAATCAACTCTTGTTGGAGTCTCTTTAAGGAACTCCGCAGTATAGAATCTAGATGTTTTAAACAAAACCTAAAGTTTACCATTTTACTCTGAATGAACCACTGCTCCTCCACTGTTTGGTGAAAAATCTTTTCAAGATGTTGCATCAAATAGCTGACAGTAATTACATTTACACCATTTTCTTTATCCCATTTTCTCACTGTAGGCATCCGTGTGCATGCAGCTTCAAGAGGCAAACAGAAAAAAGCTCTGCAACCTCTTTGACAAAGAATGTTTTTGGCAAACACACTGCACTAACATGATGTGTCAGGATATCAAAGACTCCCTGAGGAGTTCAGCAAACATATCTAAAGAAATCCAAAGGAGTGATGATGAGTCCTTTTCAAGACTGCTAGACCCTTCTTTAAAAAACTGCAGTCTGAATAAAGAGTCAGTTGCTTATCCTGAATGACCTTCCTGATAAGGTAGAAAAAGGGGAATGAGGAATAAAAGATGTTGAGGTTAAAAATAATTCTGTCCAATCTGGGATAATATTTCCATGTGTAATTAGTATTTAACCATATAGTAGTTTGTTAAGATACTTAACTATTTCATAAATACATTTAGGAAATACAAATGCTCCTTCACGACCCAGGCATATGTGTAATAGTGAAATGTAAATCAAATGATACCTTGATATTAAGATTTCTCTATAAGATAAATATGAATGTTTTAAAATTCATATAATTATATGGAAATCCAAAACCATCAATAATCTGAATATCTCTAAGAGGTATAGATGACCTATTAAAAACCTGTCTGAGTCTGCCTTATGTTTAGTAGCACCTGAATTGGTTTTGCTTAACTAGTATTAGCACAACATGGAGAAACACCAAAAACATTTTCATATTTATACTGAGTGCTATCACCAGATACCATTTTGATGCTTTCTACTCTAAAACGGAAATGTAGTTACCACTACACATCAGCAGGCTATGTGCTGTGAAACCTGGCTACCTGCTGAATGACAACTACTCTGTTCCAATGGGCAGTTACTACACAAGAACAAAGGTGAACAAAAGTCTACCCATCTTGGCCAGTATTCTGACTTCTCCCTCCACATTCAGCACATCCTCCTTTTCTGCAAACATTTTCTTCTCAGAAACCCCTCCTCGTTGCTCAGATATAATAGTTTGCAAGTTTTGGTGGCCCCATTTTTTACCTTTCATTCCATGATGGTTACTTCCCAGTTAATATGAGACTCTTCCCAAGAAACTTAACCTCTTTTAAGACCTTAAAAAAAGTTTGTGGATTGTTTCCAACTTATCTGAAGAGTGCCAATTTTCCCAAAGGCTAGTTTTAGGAAAGGGAGTCAATCCAAATTCACTCCCTAGAGAACTGAGTGTATTATCTACAATGAACACAACTTCAGGAAACAAAATGATATCATTCACCCCACTCTGATGCAGGTAGAATTTTTCCTGGAATTCCACTCGTGTTCCTGAACCTTCAGCCCTTTGCATGGCTGGACAGTGCAAGCCAGTCACAGGTAAGTTTTAACCTTAGGGAGACTGACATCTTTTTTCATATGAGCTGAGAAAGCCATTTTCTTTTACTTTTCAATAACTAAAACTGTATTCAGCTGTGCTATATAAAGTAAGCCTACTCACTTAGCAGGGACTGGAACAGTACAAAAGATTCAGAAAAAGAAAATTATTAAACTAAGGAAAAAACCTCCTTCAAATTTGACCAATTACCAGTTGGTGATAGCAATAAAACCTCCCAGTACTTTAACTATTAAAGAATGTGCTAACTAAATATACACAAAAAAAGAGCTCATCAGTATATTCAGAGAGAAAAAGAACTGCTACCATCTCATTTAGCAAGCACAAGGGCACATCCTCAGCTTTTTATAATTACACGTCACTCAGTGAGACTGCACATCCCAGCTTGTTCTTCTGTGACAGCAGTAAACACGGTTTGATGAAAACCACTAATTTAGAAATTAGGCACCAAAAATAGAATCTTAATCTGCCACTCCAGCAAGTATGACAACATAAGGGATAGATTAATCTGAACTCTCCTACAGCAGACAATCTGGTCTCAACAAGGGGTGTGTGACAGGCAGGTTATGGATGATGATCTTAAGGAACCACTATTTCGCCATGTAGTTCTAGTAACATTCTTTAACTTTATGCTGTTTCAACTAACTTAAGTAAAAGTAACAAAAATGTCCATTCAATCTGATGCATTTAAGCTGAATATTTCTTCTCTTTTGGTGAAAATCTGTTTGCTGTCTATCTTGTAGGTCAGTGATAGATACTTCCATGATTAGCAGTAGACCTGGAGCTTTGTGTGGTACTTTGTACAGCCCTACCCCAGTAACAGAAAGAAAAAAATAAACGTTGTCCCTTTGTTACTAATTATTTAATACTGAAAGAGATCTGTAATTTTGGATTTCTGCATTGCAGTAATTTTAACAAGAATGGGCTCCAACCCACGGACAGGGCTGCACAAAGAATCACCTTTCTGCTGTAGCAGAGCCTTATTGCAGTAATTCCAGGCAATAAATTCAAGGAATACTAAGAACGAGTGGCCCTAAAATGTATGCATTCTTTTACTTAAACATGTCCTTGTTCAGTGAGGTGATGCTGTATTTTAGTGTCAGTGACTGCTTACTTCAGGAAAAAAATAAGCACACACCCTGTTTTGGTAAAACTGAGAACACCCTCCTATAGCAAGCAATAACTAACATATAAACTATATTAATTTTATTACTAAATTAATTTTAAACTAATTAACATTGAAGGCACTGGTCAATAAAACTAAGCAGTTCCTTTGCTGTTATTAACATAACAGTGTATATAGTCCATCTATTAAAAAATATGTGTCTATGCATGTGTGTGTGTATAAATACATATTGTAATGTTTTTATAGATATATATTAAAAATACATAACAGTATTTCAAAGTGATGACTGTATTATATTGCTTCCTGTGTTTCTGAGGAAGGATGAAGGAACAGTCGTCTTCCTCACCTGGGGATGAATAATTCTCCTCTGAGTCAATGAGTCAAAAACAATGAAACATCTGCAGTTTCACATTGTTTCTCCTCTATAGTATGAAAAACTTGCATGGAAATCATTCTTTGTGATATCTGAGAGATACAGATTCCTGAAACACACAGAAAATTGATTCACAAGAAGATACATCCATACAACACAAGTGACAATATCTTGTTTCTGTACACCCTGAGCCACAAACCATGACTGCTGCAGACATCCAAAATGGGGATGGAACCCCATCCACTTCTAACCCTCTAGCATAGCCACACAGGCTTATAAATGTTAGAACAGAGTTAATTGCAACCCAACACTATACACAGTGTTTTTCTTACAATCTCTCTGCAGGTTTAGCCTAAATTCAATATGTTTCTACTGTAGGCTATGTTTACTGAAATAAAGCTACATTCAACTATGGGCAACCTGTCTTTGAACATATGCTGTAGGCAGCAATCTAGCAGAGAAATGGGCAACAAGCTGTGAGACTAAACTTTTATCATCGTCTCTATAAATCAAGATGAAAGCTATAGACTTCCTCCTGTGGACCTCATACAGCCTTGAGAAAAAAAAAGTTAAAATATTTAGATTGAAAGAACAAAATAATATAAAGAAAAAAAGAACTTAAAATTAAAATTAGTTGAAGCACTTGTCCAGTACTAAGTGCTGATCCAGTTCCCAAGAACGTGTATTTTTATTTACTTTTAAAAGATATACTTGATATCAATGACTAATTAGTAAGATTAATGATGGCTGTCCCATCCAGAAGTGTTCTTTCTTCAGTTCCATTCATGTTGCTAGCACAGACTACAACTAAGAATGAATTTCCACTAAACCAACTGTACGGCAAGTTGTAACAGCACAGCTGTAGTGCAGCAAGTGAGAGAAACCACTTGGTAATTCTCATCTGTCAGCTAATTAACCTATTTATAGTATGTCATATAGGCAGGTAATATCACCTTAAAGCCCTGAAATATGAAATCCATATAGATTCCATTAGGTTTCCAACACATATAAGATTATTGAGGTGAATGGGTTTTGCACTGATGTTTTTATAATAGTAATGAATTACAAAACCACTGTCCTTTGTGCTTTCTTTGGAGGATCTCAAAATTCTTCAATATATAGTTAAGAGACTGCAATTCTATTGTGGTCATGCTTGTATTTCGTAGTGGAAATATTAAGGCACAAAGATGTTTAGGAACTCACCAAAAGTCAGAATTAATGTGAACTAGAAGCCACACCTAGTGAACTGTATTGGAAACACTTCACTCCTTGCTTTCTGGAAAGAAAGTAAAACTGAATGAACAGCTACTACCCTTCAGCTGTCACCTGCCTTTGTGCCATAAGTTGTCACCTTTCCAACACAGTCAACAGAGAACAACATTGTGTTTGACTTAACTCAGTTTAAAATCAGACAGATTAGCTTAACCCCCTAATGAAGAGGAACTGGAGTAGTGGGCGTCTGCTCTGTTCTGCTGCCCTTATCCTGTAGATAGGGACCTCTTGTAGAAACATAATGAGACAGACAGAGGCTGTTAATGACTTAAACACCTTTTTCCTTAGTGAATGCAAGTTAAACTGTACTGTAGGCTGCAGAATACCAAGAATAGAATCCCTTCTTTCATATATACACTACTGTGATACAAAAATATAGAAGAATCATCTCAGTCACACAAGAATTTAGAGTTCTTTTCTGCACTCGTTGTTTTCCACATTTCCTCCCTTGTTCTAGGAACTACTTACTTTTGCACCTACATTAAAGGATAGCCACCCCTTTTCCAGGATATTATATTTATCCAAATACTGTACCCTGTAGCTAAATGTGACAATTGGTCTGACTCAGGAGAAAGAATGGGGCACAAATAAGGTTGTACAGTTATCTTTTAGGAACTGTTTTCTGAGCTAGCCCTTGCCTTGCTTCTCTCCTGTCCTTTTGGCTGGGTTCGAGCTCTATACATAGGCACTGACAGCTCACTTCTGCCCTCCTCCGCTGGATCCATACCTAGCTACTTGCCTGCTTTGGAGGAGTAGGAGGAATTTTCCTATAAAAGTTGGGTTAACCAAAACTGAGCAGACTTTTCTGCCTTCGTCACAACATCAAAGATAGGGCTGGAAATGTGGATTTATTTGTCATGTGCTTGTCTCAGCTGGAGTATGGCTGGTACAGTCAAGTACCACTACTTCAACAGCAGAACTTCTGTGCCAGTCAGACACACAAAGGAGGCAGAGACCCAAAGATTCTGACGGACCTGGGTTTTCTCCTTTATTCCCCTTTGGGGAATGTCTAAATGCACAAACGTGTCTGAACATATCAATGCCCATGTGTATACACAATGGGCTGTGTCTCGATAGAGAATAATTTGTATAAAGTTTTGGCCTACTGTTTAAGCTATACGTCCCTGCGCTGGCATCACTTTTTTGGTATCAGAGGGATAAAAGAAATACCCTTACACCATGCACTACCATCAAATGTAGAAGCTACATGTAAAGATAGGGTCAACACTGTAAAACAAACAAAAAAAAACCCAACAAAATGAAACATACCTAGGACAGAGATGTCCTCTGAAATCTGCAGACCAAAGATCACCTCTAATACACTGTTCTTATCCTGCATGCAGAAGTCCCATTGATCGCCCTGGCTGATCCACTCAAAGTGAGAGCTGCGTATTAGAGTTGAGCTTCGATGTGCAAATCTAAGAGGGACGTTTTGTCCTTCAGAGAGAACTATGGTCAAGACATAAATTTAGGCAAAAAGGAAACAGGAACACATAGACAACTACTGTACTTGCGAAGTGGGTAGCAAGATAGCCAATATGAGTGTCCTGAAATGACCTTTACCTCACTGCATAGGCAAAACTGCAGAGAAATGCAATGCAAGGCCAAAAGATACTCTTTTTGTACAAAAGGCATATATTAAATTACGAAGTTCGTTACAACATGTAGCAGAAAGAGAAATTACTAAAATAGTTTTTCCCTTATTTTTTACCTACTAGTTGTCATGTTCTCTTCTATCTCTCCAGTATTCTACATGTTCCAGCCTTTTGTTTAATCCTCTGTCTTGGAAATAGTGAACCACAAAAAATCACCAGTAACCTTCATACTTATCATATTGTCTTATAATGGCATCAAATAAAAAAAGAGCTGTAGTATCTTCCTGACTATTTATCATAACCATTGCAGACTAATAGCAATATGCTGAAGAGCTAAGTACGAAGTACCTTAATATTAATCTTTCTGCCTTTCAGAAGCATTGTGCAAGATCTCCTGATTTGATGTGGGAAATGACCAGTACATGCCAAAGTATTCCTACTATATAGGAAGGCAAATTTTCCTTATTTCATTTCAAGACATTTTCAAATTAAAATTAATATGCATGCATATTATATTTTCTAATACACAAATCTATGCAAGATGCAATTTAGGGTGTGCCATTTTTCCTACCCATAAATTCTTCTAACACAAGTTAAAAGAGATTTATTGTCATATTCCCATTTTATCTTCTAACTTTTGCCTAATGGGAAAGCATAAAGGAGACAGTGACCCCATTTGGGGGTTTGGATCAGTACTTACTAAATCCCTGGGTCAAAGCCTACTGAAGAAACAACTTTCTTATTTCTGTTTTGGTTTGACACCACGTTTAGAACTACAGAAGGTCAACTGACCTACATAAAATTTTAGGAAAAAAGCATGCATTTGCAAAACCCACCCTACATATTTGGGTTTTTATTTTAAAAATTCTGTCTTAAAATAAAATATTTAGATATCTTGCTAATTCTAATGCACAGTATGATGCTGAGGCCAAGAATGCAGAGATACCAGACGACGGGGATTTTTGTGAACAAAGATATCTAGAACCAGACTATTTAACACTAAAGAAAGCATTAGCAGACACAGAAATTCAAACTTGCATCTTCAAATAACCAGACTCTAAATATTGGAGATGCAGTAACAGGATGCTCTACTTGATGGCCCCTCTACTACCCCACACTGTGAGGTTTCTGCTTCTGTTACATGGTGACCATGACCATTGTAACAATTTAACAGGTTTTGAGATCAAGTGCCAGTGCCTGGGAGTGTTCTACAGCACTGTTCAATTTATTACTACAGATAGTCTCTACCTTATCTCAGAGAAGGACTTTTGAGAAAACTTCCTGGGAAATCAAAGGACATCAAGGATAAGTGCAGGAGTGAGGTCACAAAGCTCTGGAGGGGGTTCTGCTGTACTTCCTTTCATCACCGTAAAACTAATACCCTTGGCAAGTACAGCTCTACCCTATCTTTGCCAGCTGACATTTAAAAACAAACAAACATAAAAAGATAGACCCTAGCTCCTACTGATGTTTCCCAGCTGTCATGCAGCTGGAAGAATCCTGCCTTCTCAAAATAAATTCAATAAAGCACTGGTTTTGGTGGCCTTGATAAAATGCCTGTGTTGGCTCTGCTTCTGTTTAGGCCACTGGGAGATGGAAATGCAGGACTCTCTGATAGCCTTGTGGTTACAGAATGGCTCCGGGTCTATTACTTCAGTGGAGAAAAGAAGGTGAGGAGAGGACCAAATTGTGGCCACAGACTGAATGGGTGACGCTGTTGCAGGAGCGGGGCTGGGGTGCGTTACTGCAGAAAGTGTGAGAATAGTGAAGATACCTAGTGAAGTCCAAAGTTGTTTATTTACCTTGAATCATCCAGGCTGAAGCAGTACAAATCCTACAACAGATTTGAGAATCTCTGATTTTCAAAGCAAATCTCAGTAAATCTCTGATATACCACCGTACATACAAAGAGCAAATCTCTGTTATAGCTACATAGTAAAATGTAAATAGTAAATGGCATAGTAAAATGTCATCATGAATCATTTTGGTGAAGAGAAGTATTTTTAGTCTGTAGTTTTGGAAATTATAAACTTCATCCCTTTGTATTCTAAGGAATGGAAAGAAAAGCAGATTTCACTGCAAACAAAGGCAAGATAACACCTGCTGTTAGGTCCCCAATTTCTTGAGAGAAAGATGATGCTACATTAGAGACAAAGAAACATTGACTATGCAGGTCTTGTGACTGCTACGAATGCACAAGAATTATGTAGCACAATTACAGCAGCAGGAGAAAAAAAACCCTGTTATTTTATTTAATACATAATGTATTATTTATTAAAATAAAGACCTTTATTATTTTAATAAACAACACATTATTTGTTATTGCCTTTCTTTCAAATTATTTTCTTTCTAGACTTACAGCTTTACGTTTCTCTAACACTTTTGAAATGGATGATTTATGAAACACGGAGTCCCAGATGGAGGAAAAGAAAGTAACAGAACAGAAAACAGTTTCAGGCAGAACAAGAGATACAAAACCTGAAATCTGAACCAAGTTCTCATATCCACCACTCAGGCTAATGGATCTAGATACTAGATTGAACTCCTGGACTCCACATTCATCTGCTTCGGCCCTTACCAGGATACGTTAATATTTGCCTGTGATGACATTAAAATGGAAGTTTGAATATTTTCCAGCTTGGACAAGAAACATTCTTAAAGTTACACAGTGCATTTAACAAATATTACTTTGCTGAAATTATGTTACTCTGGTGGATATTGATGAAAGGATGGGCCCTACTGACATGGTTTCATCAACCCCATAAAACATCTTTTTTCTTTACCCTTTATCTCCATCATGTGCAGTTATGCACACCTGCACCATCCACCAATAAGTTATTCCCTCCACCCTAGTCCTGACTCTCTCACCCACCTGAAATGCACATCATCACATACACATTCTTTCACAAGAATTTCTACTATAAAAGACAGGGCTTTTGTTGCCACTGTAATTCTGAATAATTATAGTAGTTATTGTATATTATGATATAGTAAGGTACTAGATGCCATGTTGTCCTTAGTATTCTGGCTTCTATCCCAGCTTTTTGAATTACAATCCATGTGGCAGATGAAGGCTATGGCTTATTCCTGCTGTAACTACTTCACCAGAGATCTGCATCAGCTGGGCCTGTGAGGAAGGTGATCTGGTGGAAGTAGGTACCAAAACCTGCATCCAACAGCTCTTCCTACTCACCACTGCCACCGCACTGTCTTTTCTCATGACTCAGTCCCTGGCAGCCTGTGTGTTAGCATTGCCCTGCCGGGGAGTTGTCAACCACGCTTTCCAGTACCTCAGGTGTGATCTGTCCTCTCCTGAGACAACCCAGAAACTGAGTTAATTATTTTGCTGTTTTGATGACATTTGAATCTTTACTTTGGCAGCCATTAAATACAGTAAGCAGCAGCTAGTATGTTTATAAAATATATTCCTGTTATACACAAAAGCACTGAGACAAAGGCAGCCTTTCCTCTTGAACAGTGACAAATCTCTTTAAAAATTAACCTCTTCTCTTCACACAAACCACAGAAAACCCAGACCATAAAAAAATACTTTAAAATCAAATGTAGAGCCAACATGAATAATCCACTGTGCACTGCAAAAATGAACCCAGGATATCAAATAATAATAGTCCTTTCAATTACCACAATGAGGAAAACCTTTTTTTTTTCTTTTTTTTTGTTTTTTTTTGTTTTGTTCCCAATAATAGAAAAATACATATGTTAAGCACTCTCCCTAGAGATGTTAAGGAAAAACTAGCAATGCAGAAAGGCTCCTCCTATTAGCAATATGATTAAAGAAGTATAGGTTTAAAACTTCTTGAGGAGTAGATACATGACAAGGAGGCTACTAGAAAACAGGAGAGAATAGCATGATAAATAATACCCACAGTACATGTGACCGTCTAAAGACAGCAGGCACTGTTGCTCTTCACAGCCAACTTCCTGCTGGACAGACTTCAGCACAGACTATATTACGCTGCTGAAAAGCAGACGTGTGCCTGCACTGTGGGTATATGCTGGGTTAATTCTTCTTTAAGACTGCTGGTGAAGAATAAGGTTCTAATGGACACAACTATTATCCACCCTACTGGGTATCATACCAGCTTGTAGTTCTCCTTTTCCTCTTCTGCCCTTTATTTCAGGGGAATAAAGCAATACACTTAAGCATGCAAGCAATTTCATTCACTCTGAGTAGACTGCTAAAACATGCAAAAGAGCTTTCCAACACAGACACATTCTTCCCCACAAACTACCAAATCACAGGCTGTGGAGAATAGTTTTGACTGTATTCTGATTGCTCTTCTCTTCATGCACAAACAGCTTCCTGTGAAAACACACTGTAGTTATTATATCTTCTCTCATAAAAAAAAGCCAACTTATCTACAGATGGACCTGTATGGGTTATTCTATTATACGTATATTTATGAATTTTAAAACTACGTGCAGTGCATAGGTCAGGCTCAGTAACGGCTTGGCTGCAGAGTAACAACAGCGGGACCCTCACTGGGGCTCTAATTGCTAGCAGAACTCCTCAGCTTTCTTTCGTATGTGTAATGTGTTTATGTTTTCTTGGTTAAATGCTGTCTTGCCTTTTGATCCTGTTCCTGCTGATGTTGCTGAGTGATAATGATCTACTCATCTGGCCTATTGATATATATACAAAAATTAATAGTACAGGTAAAGCCAGTTGGGAACTCTTATTTATTCTGACCTAAATTAATAGAACAACAGAAATTTCAATGTGACTAAAAGGTAAGAAATTTAAACCCAGTTTAAAAAATTTCCTACAATTAATTTTTCAAGCTTCAAAATCTATTGAAACAGACTAGTAAGATTTAAAATAACACCAGGCATACAGCTCACCTCCAATAAGAGCTCTTCCAGTTATACCCATTATGGTACTGCTACAAACTTTTCTGGTTGTAGCATGACTGTCTCTCCCCTGGCTTAAGGCAAATGCTTGTATTTTGCTGAATTTGTCTTAGACCACCAATAAAACCAACACAGAAAATCTACTGCATGGGCCATTATTTTTCTGCAATTAATTCTCTCTATTCCCTCCTACTCAGACCTTTACTAAATGCTGAATAGCTAACTGAAAGTTAAATAAAACACTGGATTTGAGCCACTGTAGAAAATATAAAAGAGAAAATCCCTGAGACACAAGTTAGACATAAGGATGAAAAAAGATGAGTCAGGAAAAAGTGGCAGAAAGGTCACTTTCACATTTGATTATACATTTTATTGAATTCTGTATGCAGGAAGGACTGACATTATATTAGAGGACATATTAGATCATCACATGACTTTATCTGCAAATCGATTACAAAAAACTCAATAAATGTGATTACAGGAAAACTTACAAATATCTAACTCTTCACAGCACAATATTATTTTGCAATCAAAAAAGTCCTGATAAAATCAGGTTTGTACAAGTATAATCTATACTGACAAAATTGTACAAATTGTACAAGCATAAAATCCTTGGAATAAATTAATGCTAACCTGGAGAATTTCATGTTGGCAAAAGGAAGAAGGTCCTCACATAAGAAGAATTTTATGAACCACAAGTAAGCAAGTAATGGATAACAATCTGGTTAATTCAGTTCCACACTTAGAAACCACTGGAAACTAGAAAGACTATGATTCTATTCCAAGACAGCTTGATTTAAGCACAAATCAATGAAAACAGAGAACTTATTTAAAATGCACATAATCTCATCACTTTATTAAGTGAATTATTCCATTGGTTTAAAGTTTGATAGTATTATCTACCAAGATTGATATTATTACAACAGATTACCCCTTCCAGTGAGACTGCAGACATAACAGTGATGCTATAGAAGTATAATACCACATTTAATCAAAGTTCTTAGAAATAATAGTTCGATTATATTAGCATTTGAACAGCTTTTCAATGAACCAACAGGCAGTGTGTCTTCATCTTTTATTTCTAATCAGCTAATAAATCTACAAGTTGCCAAAACCATTCCGAAATGTTGGCGTGCATTCTCATTCATCATAATTTGACTTTAGTAACGTGCAGTCCACTTTATGACTTCTGCACACAATGTCTAGAGGAAATAAAAGCACATTTTTACAATTACCTTTCTGTAATTGGCCAGTCAAGCTGCCACCCTAGTATTTCATTTATTGACTGAACATCATAGTTTAGAGCCTCTTATAGAATAAATCAGAAATGAAAGCACAGTGGTATGTTGGGATTTCCTAGGGGTAGAAATGAAGGGAGGGAAAGGCATAGCTTCTAAACTCTAGAACAAAAAAATATAGGAAAACAGTGCAAGTATTTTAAATCTAAAAAAAAAAAAAAGATGTTACAAGGTTAAGACTAATTGTCTGTGAGTACTTTAGAGACAAATAGAGAAGTGAAGATAAAATCATGCCAGAAATTGAGAATGGGGAATAATAAATTGCTGCACCAGTTAAAAAAAAAAAAGTTCTTACAAACCTAGGAGAAGTTTATCAGGTCAGTCCAAAGATTCCTCCAGCCTGCTTCCTCCAACTGTTTTTGACAGCAAGCACTATCTAGAAGAATATAACAGAACTACAAGCATATAATGATACCGCCTCAGAATGCCTCCCCTCCCCTAATGAACTATATAGCTCTAGTACTCTACAAGCCTGAGTGATTCCTCTGTATTTCAAAACCCTTCATCACAAGCGGGGTTCCCCAGGGCTCAGTGTTGGGGCCAGTTCTGTTTAATATCTTTATCAATGATCTGGATGAGGGGGTCAAGTGCACCCTCAGTAAGTTTGCAGACAACACCACATTGGGCAGGAGTGTTGATCTGCTTGAGGGTAGGAAGGCTCTGCAGAGGGACCTGGACAGGCTGGATCAATGGGCTGAGAGCAACTGTATGAGGTTCAAATACTCTTAAGCTCCTACAACAATCTGTTGAACATTTATTCCAGCAAGAGTTAAGCAGGGGCTTAATTACATAGTTTTGAAGATAGGATTTTGATTGCTTGCTTGTGTTGGGGAGGTTGGGGTTCTTTTTGTTGTTGGGTTTTTTTTTGTGGTTTTTTTGGGGGGGGGCTTTGGTTTGGTTGTTGGTTTTTTTTTTTTTGGGGGGGGGAGGTTTGGGGGACGGGGTCGTCCCACCTGCTGGTTGAATTTAGCTCTGTACTGGAAAAGGCGGAAAATAAATATTCCAAGTTCACCTTCTACATGCCATCCACAATTGAACAGATCTCTACTATATCCCCCTAAAGTAATCTGTTTCCCAGGCTCAAGAGTCCTATTCTATTTAAGGTTCCACATACAGAATCTGTCCCGTATTTAAATATCCCTGGTGCACTTCTGGGAAAAACTGAAATGCTTGTAACACACAGACATGCTACTGAAAAAATCCTAGGGATAGTACTATATCTGTCAACTGAATATATCTTAAAATTAGACCTGAGCTATTTTAAGCCAAATGACTTGGCTGTGGATAGCAGTGCAGTCACAACAGCCTAGACAGAACAAATGGGAATGTGGTCAGAGTAGCCTATCCTGACTTCCTTCAAGTTTTTCAGAACGCAATGCAGGCTCTCTAGTCCACCCTGAATGCCAAGCCACTGCTATTACAAACTGTGTAGTAGATAAATCCTACCAGCTAAGCGCAGAAAAAATGACATATCAGAACTGTTAAGCTCCACAGCTGCGAGAATGGTGCTTTAAAAATGAAGTACATAAACTATACTAGAGAGGTGCTTGATAATGATCCCACAGTTACAATCCAAAAGCCTCTCTGCTCAACAGAACCTTTCAGGGACTTGCATAATGCTTTCACTAGCTTTAGGGTCCCAGTTAGGCACAGGTTTATAGCTGCTCAGGCCAAGATAATTCTGGCTATGTGATGAAAGCAGAAAGGCAGGCACTTGAAAAAACTTTATGTTAAAAATGAAGGCTATCAGCAATAGACAAGTTTTCAAGTAAAAAATAACCTTTAAATTGCAATTTCAGATTTAAGCATCTGAACCCTGATTGTGTCTTGTGAAAAGCCGTATGCGCTGGTTTGTAATCCTTGTCTATTGGTCTATTGGTCTGACCTGATGGTTCAAATCATGTAAAGAAGATTAATCTATTTGGAAGGATGATTGATATCAGCCTTTTAAATAGACCCATCATCTGCTTAGGAATTGAAATAAAAACAAATGAAAGCTTGATGGTGAACTGCCTATTCATCTACCCATACTTATTTTTCCTGAAAGGTCAGATAATTGAAAAGTGCAATTCACTTTGCTTGGGAAAAAACAGAACAAAGCTGAAGCTGTGATACAGACTTCCTAATAGTGTAGTCAAGACACGTAATTACACTTTGCTTACCTCATCTGCATTGTTTTAATTTACTTAATTTCAATTAGATTGCAAATTATACAGGGATTAAGGTGTTTCTACTGTGTGACCCATTCAATTTTGCAGTCAATTGATTTCTACTTATATAGTAACTGTTTGGACATTAGCTGCCTTAGCAGTTAGAATTATACTTGAAGTCAACTTTCCAACACAGCAAAATGCTCACAACTTGAGTTCCTCATGAACATGATAGAGGAAATAGTAAGTTGCAGGAAAAGAACTGGGTGACTTAAGTCACCAATGGCATAATTAGACAAAAGCAAACACTATAGTAGGACGTGCTAACAGAAGCAGTTTGTGGGACACTTGAAGTTACCCTTCCATGCCACCAAGGTCTTCAGCTGAAGATGTGTCTTCAGTTTCAGCATTTTTCTTCACAAAATACTGATGGGAAAACACTAGTGAGGCAGAGTTTCAGAGAGAACAATGAAAAATGTTAGCTACCCAAACAAAGAAGGGGAAGAGAAAAGGAGAAGGCTGAATCAGAGTTGTTCAAGCTAAAGAAGGAAATGCTAGGGGGAGGGGAGACAGGATGGACATAACAACAGTCTTCAAAATGTAGTATGCTGCTGCATACAAGAACAGTGATTATTTATGCCTCTGGTCGATACAACAGCAACAAGATAAAGCTGCAGCAATGAAGGTTTGGGTTAGACATGAAGAAAAATGTTCAAACTACTGAAGGACTGAAGAAGTTCACTGAAAGAGTTTAGTCTCTGTCAGCAGAGATCTTCAGAAGTCAGACATACAACTGTCAGAAATGATAGAGAGTTCATCTTGATTTTCATGAGGGACAGAAATGTGACCTTTTGAGGTTCTTTCTAATCATAAGAGAATCTACACAATATTAATCTACACAATATTCACCTTCTCTGCCATGCTAATAAATTCCTGAAAACACTTAGGGTAACTCCTTTCTTAGGTGAGGGATTTTACGAAAGTGATCTAGAAAGATTCTAACATTCTAAAGACTAGATTTAGTGAAAACAGACTCCCTGCTGGCAAGCCAGTCACCTTAAAATATTATTGGCACAGATGTCATAAGTTAATAGGGTGATACTGAGACAGATGCAATCATTAAGCGCTCCCCTTCTCCTTGCATGTTATCACATTGGCAGGCCAAGTTTTTTCTGACTCTTCGCTACATCAAAGATTAGAAGCTGATAATGTCATTAAGATACTAATAAGGCAGTTAAGAGGTATCCTGGATATTCTGATGAAACGTTTAGAGCTTTCAGTGGAACACTGGTGTCTAGCAAGTAACAGGTATTTACAGATGTGAGAAGGGAGAAGGTGTTTCAAGATCTGCTGTCAGGCTTAGTGCTGTGCTGACAGAGTATAACTAAAGGAAGTACAGCTATACCATTACTCAAGAGCAATTACACCTGTCTCACACAGAAAGCAAGATCAGCTTTTACTTCAACTGCTTGCATGTTGTTATAAGAATAACTGTGCTTGACCTCTAACATTGAAAGGGAAAGAAAACCTGACAGCCCCTCACCTCTTGCGCCCCTGCAATTGCAGTTTTCAATGTACTTCGTCCAGGAATTTTGGTAATGGCAACTGCATTCCTTGCGTCCTCCTCTCAGAGCAGTGACCACACAGAATGAGCATTTAGTACGGGATACACTATCTACTGTAAGTCTAGCACATGAAAGCACAGGGGAATACAACCAAGACTAATTCAACCACCTAAAATGCAGTATATACAGAACTTGCCAGGTCTTTCCCAAAAGTGTATTACAAAGTTAAGGTTTTTTTGTCCAAGTAGAAATTGCCCTATTTTGTATGGAGTTCAAACCTTCTTTTACCCAGTCCATCTGTCCCACTGAGAACTATTACGTTACCCTTCGCTAAAAGCCTATCAAGATGACGCTGGCAACTGAAAGCACTATTTTTTAAGTTAATATTTCTGCTTGCTGATCATGTTTTAAGTTAACTCAATTTGCATTGCTCTTGTTTCGCCTTGCTGTTTAGGGGGTTTTTCTAACCTGCTTTGAAGATTGAGTGGATGTGTTTGCCACAAAGTGTTCCAAGAAAAATTGCTCCAGATTAGTATTCTGGGCAACAGCTTTAGTTGTATTTATTTTTTTCCTTACTGGGTTTGCAAAGCATAGAAATAGCAATCCTCCACCGTTTCCATCATGTTTACTTTCTCATCACTTGTGTTTACTCTGTTTTAGTTTTTTTTTCTTTAGAAGCTTGTTTTATTTTTAAGAGCCAGAGCACAGTTACTTAAGAGAAAAGCAATCAAATGGGCACAGATATGGCTCAGTAGATTTACAGATAATGAATAGTATGTTTGTATGAAAGATATTCATGTGCCTCATCCTAAAAAACACTGATGTCAATAACAATACATTCAGCTTGTACTTAGCAGAAAAGGGATCTGAAAGAAGAGAGATGATTCCACTGTATTTATTAGGTGCCATAAGTGATCTAAAGGAATTATGAGAAATTTAGTCATGAAATACCAGAATGCAGTACTACTACCATAAAGTGAGCATTTATGAAGGAAAAAACCCAGAATGATTTAACAAGAAGGTCTCTGAGAACAGCATTGAAAGAAAAATCATAATTAAATCAAGTAGCTACCATGTAACAAGCAGCAGAGAAGAAAGGAAGACAGTGAAGAACCTAAAAAAATATTCAAGAAATCATCGACACCCTCTTCTCCCTCAAGCCTTGTTCTATGATGTATATACCCAGCGTTCTTCCAACTAGGAAATCACTCTTTGGATGTAGACCAGGAAGTGCAATGAGTCAAACAGAAACAGTAAGGAAGGAGAAAAAATGCTGAAAAATACAGTGGCTTTGCATAATGCATATACCCAGTCAGCAATGTGGTCTACCATTACCACATTGATTTCTAAACCAGAAGCTAAATATAAATAAATAAAAATCTAAAACGGTTTTGCTTACTCAAAGGCAAGTTATATCTGAAAAGAATAAATATACTATTACTACTATTCTGACTTGAAGTAACCAGAAATAATAAAGGAACTTCAATGATTTTTTCCCCATTATAACTAGAACATGAAACACGGCAATGGATCCATAAAACTAGAGATCTACTGGACTCTGCCCAGTAATGCCAGCAATACTTATTAGCGCACAGTGATCTCGGCTCTTTGGGTGGCAATTGAGGCACATTATCCAGGCTGGATTCCCAAGCGCTTCCCACATCCGTGTTGCCTCTCCACACATCACACCCCTTTGCGTTATACAGGAGAAGGGGTCATATACCAAGACAAAAAACACTTTCAGACATTTATACTTTAGAAGGCTGTGCTCTCTAATTCTAAAGGCCTGAGATGGAAGCAAGTGCTTCAACCTGCTAAAGCCAATGTCAAGTTTCTCACAGTCAATGAAAGGCAAGCACCTTGCTTACATCCTTCGCTCACCCACAATCAGAAAATTCTATGCAAGACTGGGCTCTTAGAAACTAACTGCAGTTCTGTACCTTCTAATGCGCACTGGCTTTGTGCGCTGAATAGACACTGTTCTTGTAGGAAGACTGATTGCCCCTCCAATGCAGCTGGAGGCTTAGCTGCAGCATGAGAACACATGCTCAAGTCACCTACAATCCCGTAAATTTAGATACAAGTAGCTAAAAATAGAAGAGTGAAAGACTTCAGCAGAAGTATACAAGTTCCTGGCAGTGATTCATGCAGCTTGTGCCAATATGCAGGTATGGCACAGCCCCTATGCATAGGTCATCTATTTGGAAATCAGAGGTATGACTGGAACATGGACAGGCATATTAAATCTAGCTTTCATCTAGTGAACGCAAATACCAGCAACAGTGTGACTGGAGACACGGGCTTCACCTAAAGCAGCTGTCCTGAAACCTACCTACTCCAAACGTCACTTCTATCAGTGGCTCAGACCATCTATATCAAAGCCAACAGACATATGCCTGTACCTGCTGTGATCACACTAGCAGTGCAATGGAGACATTATTGCTTCACCTGCTGTTTGAAGACTGTTTTCCAGAGTGCACAGAACAGACAGGCTGCTGCTAGCAGGCTCTTATTTCTTTGTTATCTAACATTTCAAAAAAAATAACTTTACTTGTTAAACACAAGTTTTCTGCACCTTAATAAAATCAGTGCAGCTTGCAAGGAAGGCAGGGTAGTTCCTTACCATATGGCCCCACAACTGGAAGAAACACACCCCAATGAAAGCAAACAGTTAAATGGTCCATGGACAATTCTGAGCACTTCAGAAGATAGCATGAACATTGGTGTCTGCATCAGAAATTCACTGTAGGCCATTCGGTCCTAAACTCATCCTAGCAAGATAATCCTTGAACTTAGCAAATATGTATCTTTTGGTTCAAATGACACAGGAATTTTATACATCATGAATTCTAAGAATTTCACATGACTTCCAGTAGCTTTATCAGCTTTGTTGCTGTTATATATGTGTGCTTTTACTATTAATATTATCTTGTTTGTCATTATGTGTGGTTTTGTTTGCAACATGTTTTCTTATAAACCAACTAAAAAAATTGTAATAAAAAATGACCTTTTTGCATTCTACTCTCATTTCACAATTTATATAAATGAAACTGCAAAATAGAACTCAACTCATATAACACCAAGACTATTGGTATCCTCCCATTAGAAATAAAAAAAAAAAATCAAAACCAGAGGAATTATTCAATGACTTAAGGAGACTGTGCTTCATTAAAAAAATGCATTAACTATATGCAAAACAAAAAACAAATAATATGCTCAGAGCTGAAGATATATATCTAATTTAAAATAACATATCTAATGCATGAAAAATATCAACACATCATCCTATTTTGCCCATATGAACATTTCACAACTAAAGCTGGTTTGATAAATATTAATATTCAATTTCCTTTCACTTAATAAAATTTCAAAAACCCACAGGACAGCAGTTTTGTTGAAAGTGCATTTACTCCATAAGAAGATAATATTTCCTCATACAGAGAAATCTGAAAATTATATTGCATAATGCTTCTTTAAACAAAAAGGTAAATCTGAAGTATAGTAACTACAGATTTATTTCTAATTTTTATACAGAAAGGATTAATAAGTTGTCCAACAACTAAAGATGTGTAAGTATGATTTCAAGTTAAAAAACCCAAAGAAATAGTTTTAATAATTATTATGTATTTCTATGCTCTGGGTAAGAAAAGGACTTTTCTTCCCATGTAGTAGCTTTATCACTTTTACCTGGAAAATCCCATGTTAAAAGGATAATTTTCTATCTTGGGATTCTGCCTCTCAGTTTTTTGAAAAATGAGCTGAAAGGAAATCAGAATGATAGGTTTTAAGTGAAGCCACAGCAATTTGACTTGCATCACTGGATCATTTTTTTTCCACATGACTCTAGTCCTCACACACTGCTATTGAAAGGAAGCAGGAAAAAGCTGCTAATACTATTTTTCAAAGTAAAGATCTGTGTAAATGCCAATTGTTGACCTTTATGGCCTCTTACCCACCAACACGTTTTTTCTCACAGCCATTATTTGATTTGTTGATGTTGACATGAGCCTGTCTAAAAACCCTACAAGTCAGCTTGCAGTTTTAAGCCACGTAGAGCTTCGTCTTCTTCAGGAGAGACTGCAGAATCCACAGATGGGCTTAAACTCTACAGCCAGGTAAATGATCTAGCACTTAACAGTTTTATTTTTCTTGTTTAACAAAAATGATCCCTGACTAGTGTAGCATGAATAACCTTCCTCGGGATACTTTAAAAACATACTGTAATAAAGTATGCATCCTACTGCAATGATTACAATGTCATCTATCCAATTTCTGCATGAACAGCCTAAATCGTAAGTTATTGCAGTATTGCTTGCAATTTACTACTATTTTTTTTTAAACCATGAAAACTCATATGCTCACGGGCTAGACGCTGTGAAAGACTGCAGTGTAGAGGTCAGTTAGGACAAAACCATGCCGCAACTGCATTTTTAGCATTTCAGCACAGCCGTCTTTATGTACAGTCTAGCTCTCCAGAAGGCTTGAAGACACCTTCTTGTCAATCAACTTTTTTAAAAAAATATTTTATTTATTTATATTTTAAATATATTTATATATTAAATAACATACATTTATTTAAATATTTTAAAATATTCTAAGTAATTTACACTTTAAAGTTAAAATGTGTTTTTAATGTGTAATATTATACACTGATAAAAAGCAATCTCAAATGAAAAATCCAGTGCTCCATTCAAAATCTTCTAAAATGAGGTGCTATAAAGTACTGGAATAGTTTTCATCCTTTCTTCTGGAAGACTCTTCCAAAACTCTTGATCAGCACCCATTGTAATGTTTTCATTGCCGTGTCCAGAAGGGGACTGAGAAGCCAAAGAGTCTGTAGATCTCCAAACAGAATTCTATGAGAGAGCAGAGAATTGAGCCAACGGCTCTCAGCGCAGTCTAATATTTACTCACACAGATTTGTTGTCCTCCTGCTTCCTTCTCCCTGCATACTTTAACATGTCAATCCTATTCACTAAATGTCCAAGAATTACATGGTTCCCCACTGTGCAACCTTTCAATTAAACAGAATTAAGACTCAAAATGGAGTTAAGTGCCGAGTCACTTTATTTGGCCAACAACAAGTATGCAAGAGAAAAGGAGAGAAAGAGAAAAAAGTGAGAAAGGGAGAGAGTTGTGATAACTACCACCACAGATCCATGGCATCCTATTAGCCTGATGTATCTTTGAAACCGATGAGGAAAATGTTCCAGAATGCTCCTCATGATCTCCTCTAGTTTCCCCCTTTATCGGGTTATCCTACTGCATAGTCAGTAACTGTTCTGTATACCCCTGCCTCCCACTCGGCAGTGGGGTGCGTGCCCAGCACTGTCACCAGAGGGTGCTCGAAAGTTCTAGAGGGTCTAAGCCCCCCATATGTTATCAGTCGACCCTGGGCCCGGGCGCATGCGGAGAGGACGTGCGCCAAGACAAAAGGACGCAGACATTCCTGTCGATAGAACTCAGTGGGCTGCCTTGGTGATTAAACTGTCCCGCTCAGTCGCCATGGTGATCAGGCTTTGGTAGTTAAACTGTCCTGCCAAAAATGTTGATTCAAGTTTCTAGTCCCTTACAAGATGACGATACAGAAACTGTGAGACAGAACTCTGATTAGAAAGACCTCTTTACAAGGAAGCATTTTAGCTATTTTCTCCAGCTAAATCACAAAGTTTTTCTGGTAAGGACCATATATTAAGAAGGAATGGTTAAATCCAGAAGGCATATATGAAAACAGTTGCCTAAGTAAGGCAGTCCAGAGGTTTGTGGGAGAATTGGTTTTAAGTTTCCCTTTACTATGAAAAGTGAAAAATTATCCAAGAAGAAATAGTGTGAACAAAACAAAGCAGTGGTCTAGTGCCATGTGATTTAATTCTAGACAGCCTCAAGCTCAACCTCTTAACTGAAATGTTTATTCCTCACGGGGACATAGGGAGAATCTTTCTAAACCATTTCATAAAGCATGCCCTGCCCCCAGCCACTACACCCTCATGAAGAGGAGAAACCAAGCAAAAGTAATTTTTGAAAAGTGTACACTGACTGAAAAGTGTGTGCTGGTGGAATGATGAATTTCGAGACTGCCTCAACATCACTAAAGTGGCAGTTACTGTCAAGAGACAGTATGGACTCAAAACACTGCAAATAAATTCTATAGTGGGGACCATGCCACAGATATCAGGCTGCCCAGGGAGGTTGTGGAGTCTCCTTCCCGGGAGACATTCAAACCCCACCTGGACACGTTCCTGTGCCCCCTGCTCTGGGTGTGCCTGCTCAGGCAGGGGGGTTGGATGGGATGATCTCGAGAGGTCCCTTCCAACCCCTACCGTTCTGTGATTCTGTGATGAGCAAGTTAGAGTGTTTAAAGACAGTATTCTTGAGAAAAAGAGAAAACACCATTTCAGGATCCTATTTCTGTCTCAGATCCAACCTGACTGATGGCCCTTATCAGAACTAATTTGAATACTAATTTTGTGAACTTTGGGGCAAAGGTAATTTCATTATGTACAGGTTCAAAAAAATAGTAAATGAACTATACACTTACATGAGAGCTAATATCTGTTTATTATTTCAAATAGACAAGCTCTTTCTTAAACAGTCACTAATCTTAAGACTAAAGACTTCAGAACTAGAATAAAACAACAAAGAAACCATTCTATAAATGAAAGCAGAACAGAAGCTAGTTCAGCCTGCCAACAAAGGAGAGAGAAAGGAGAGATTTTTGAGCTGTTAAGTGTAGAAAATATCATCATATTGCCAAACTGGTGGTAACTCTCACATAAGGGTGTGCTTATGGTGCATTTGCCCAGGCATGTACCCTCCGGTCTAAACTGTCATTCAAGAGGCTGGGAATCCAGAATCTATAGGAAGGTTTCACTTGGCACTGATATTTGACTGTATGTTATGTCCAAGTCGCTAGGAAGCATACAGACAAAGCAAAGATTAAAAAGCTTAAGAAGATGAAGTATGGCTTTGGTTCAAAATGGAAACAGTTGTTCTTTAAGAAAGAGACTAGATCCTTATGTGTAGCTGTACACTTATGGTGTTAAACACAATCTCATGAGTCTAGGCAGATGGATGAATGGGAGAGGTGCATGAAGAGCTGTAGAAACACTGATGACAAAAGAAAATCAGATACGTTTACACAAAGGAGAATTGCTGAAGATATTCTTTAGAGAATTAAAAATTAAATGGACATTTACAATAGCAATTAAAAGTCCCATGACTGAGGATGTATATAAAGGAATAGTGCAAGCAAATTTTGGTGCAACACTACGTACCACTAAAAGATTACGGAAGCCCAAAAGGAGTACAAACATCATACAAATTTACTTCCCATCCAAAAAGTAAAAAGGAGAGAATTATAATTATCAGCTATCCCAACTTCAATTGCTCAACAGAGTCTGGAAAAAAATTATTAAACAATCAATTAATAATCATCTAGAGGATAAAAAAGTGATGAAAATACCAAAACAGATTTGTCAAGAGCAACCTGTGCCAAACCAATTAAATTTCCTTCCTTTAGAGGTAACTGTTTAATTGATAAGGTAGAAGCAGTAGATGTAATACAGCCTCAATTTAATAAAGCTTTAAAGACTGCTAGATATGGAATCTCCATAGACAAGCTACAGATATATTACCTGATGAAAAAAACCTTGAGGTAAATCCTTAATTAATTTAAAAGATATGTTCAAGGAGCAATTATCAATATTCTGATTTTGAACTGAAAAAATGCATTAAGATGGAAATTCACAGGAGTCCACTGTGCTGGTTTTGGCTGGGGTACAATTAATTTTCTTCACCATAGCTAGTACAGGCCTGTGTTTTGGATTTGTGCTGGAAACGGTGTTGATAATACAGGGATGTTTTAGTTGCTGCTGAGCAGGGCTTACACAGAGTCAAGGCCTTTTCTGCCCTTCACTCCACCCCACCAGCTAGTAGCTGGGGGTGCACGAGGGGTTGGGAGGGGACACAGCTGGGACAGCTGATCCCAGCTGACCCAGGGATGTCCCACACCACGTGGCATCATGCTCAGCATATAGAGCTGGGGGAAGAAGGAGGAAGGGGGGCATGTTTGGAGTGATGGTGTTTGTCTTCCCAAGTCACTGTTACATGTGATGGAGCTCTGCTTTCCTGGGGATGGCTGAGCACCTGCCTGCCTGTGGGAAGGAGTGGATGAATTCCTTGTTTTGCTCTACTTGTGTACATGGGGTTTGCTTTAATTATTAAACTGCCTTTATCTCAACCCAGGAGTTTTCTCACTTTTAATCTTCTGATTCTCTCCCCCACCCCAGCAGGGAGGAGTGAGTTGCCGGCTGGTGTTAAACCATGACTTCCACCCAGGCAATATATAAATTATCCTCCAGTGAAGATGGTCAGGGGAAAAGCACAGGTGAAAGAAGGCAGGAGGACATGCAAGGACTTTGGATCTTTGTGATCCAAAATGATCTTTACAAATTGGAAACAAAATCAATAAACACCTCTAGGATGAAATCTGGTAAAGGCAGATTCAAAACTCTGCATGTGGGAATAAGCCTTGAAATGTACCAAAACCAAATAAGGATTAAAGGGCCTGACAGCAAAACTGAAGAAGAGAATAGAGGGCCTGGAACATAAACAGTATTAAAAAAAAAAAAAGACTAACTGACTCTAGGGGTACTAGCAGGACTGCAAAATACAGATAGGCAATTATTCTTGGCACTGATAGTATGAACTAGGTACTGAGACTCCAAAATAGATGCTGTCAAATTGCAGACTCTACATGAGAAAAGCAATAAAAACAATAGATTTTAAAACACGACATATAAAGACGAGCTGAGGGAACTTGATGTATTTGATTTACAAAAGAAAACATTAAAGCAAGATTCATGAGAGACGACTTATGCAAAAATCTGCAAAATGACATTCATCCTGTGCAGGGCAGGAAAAAACAAAAGACAGGCGTTATAATTTGCTTCAAAGATGTACTTTAGATATTAGGAAAAGCTTTCTGACTAAAAGAGGTACTAAGTCTCAGAGATTTCTAGAAAGGCTGCAGAAACCCTTTTGCTTTGTGGTGCTATAAACACATTAGACAAACAGCTATTTTGTTGCAAAGGGATGCATGATTTCTTACAGACCTCCTAACCTCAAATTCCTATAGCTAATGGATTATCTTGTTACAGCTGAGCACCTCTTGACCAACAAAAGTCTCAGCAAACTTAAATTATTTCTATTTGCTTAAGAATAGTTAATCTCACCAATTTTTAGTGAAAGTCACTATAATACAGACGATAAAATAGATATTCAATTCTAAATGCGGTTGAAACTCATCATAGGTGGCAAATGCTAATATGTTGTATATTTTTATTGATTTTACTTTATTGAGAGAAAACTTTTTTTTTGCCCCAATAACAATTCGTTACTACAGATCAGGTTACTTAATGGCAAGGACAGCTGAGCTTACATTGTTCATTGGGGTTCAAACCTTGCATTCAAAGACTAACTGCAACTAAGAAAAATGTGAGAACTTAGTACTTTTGGCAAAATACTTTTAAAAACAGCTCCTTCAGATGGAAAAAATGAGCCCCTTTGACATTCAGGACAAGAACTTAATGAACTGTAAACCATCACATATGGTGACAGCATCCCTGCTGTTGAAAGAGAGGGACAGAAAAATGAATGGAAGAAAACCACCTATTCTTAGTCACTTTATCAAATTACTCTAATTAAAAATCTGAGTACAACCAAAGTGCCAGCCTCAGAAATAAAAATTTTCACATTATGAGTACAGTTGACCATTTACACGTTTTGATCAACACAGAAAGATATCCAGTGATTGCTTTGTACAAATGACTTACCACCCAATGCAAATCCTGTCTTTTTCTAAACACTAATGAGTTAGATTAGGCATGGCCTCAGGAGTGAGATTTTCAGCCCTATGGAGAGGGTGCTTAGAACATATCTCATATAGTAAACCCATCTGTTTCCCTAATACGGCTCCACTGGCTGATTTATTAGTGGCTGCCAAGAAATCACACTGCTCGTTTATTTTCAGTGCTTGTTTTATTTTTTTTTAACCTGTTGGGTTTTAATATGGATGTTTAATTAATACCTTTTGTTTATTAAGAGAGCTATTGCTTTTGTAAATATGAGCAAACAGCCAAGTAATCAATGTGAAGTTCAAGCAGTATGAAAGGTGGAATATTGGCATGAGAACAGAAATAACCTCAAGATCTGTATAACAGAGAATTGACCATCTATTTAAAAATGGTACTTATTTTTTTCTCTTTTGCAGTCTATCAAGAGAAATTTATAGGCTTTAGGAAATGTTTTCAAACATACAAGCAGTTTAAACTTGGATTTTGCAGTCAAAAACTGTTCGTGTTGTTATTACCTGACCATATGCTGACCAATTTTTGTGCTGCTGTGATATCCTGTTGATAAAACTGAATGCATTCATACAAAACCAGAAACAAAACAAATTCTATTGCTTTCCTGGCTAATAGACTAGCAGGCATATAACAAATAAGTAATGTAATGAACATACTATGTGGTAGTCCTATTTATTGATAATTATCTTTTACATATCTGAGTAAGCTTATGTTCCTGAAGGTGTAGGGATGCCCTAGAGGAATAAAAGCAAGAATTAACACTCTAGTGCACATGCTAATCAGGATTTAATTAGGGAATTTAAAAAATGCAGAGTGCGTGTTTTCAGCAAATGCATAATTACCAACTTACTGCTTGTAGGGTTTTTTCCCCTGTATTTTTTTCATTGTAAATATTATAATTGTCATTTTATGTAAAACTCAAGAAATTCAAATTCTGTTTCAGTTTTCAGGAAGAAATATTTTTCCTCTGGCACATTTTCATCCATTATAATTCTTTAACACTCCATCCTGATTTATAATATTTTTCTACATTACTAATTTAGCATGAAAGATATTAAATTGCTTTTCTTTATGCTTTTACAATGTACACAGGATGTTTCCTACAAATTACACCATAACATTTTCCTTCTGCCTCTGCTGTTAATCTGAATAATGGTTCTGAACTATGGGTTAATATAACTACCTCCTCCAAAGAAGGTGCAGGCCTTTCTAGAATTATTTTTTCCAAGAAAGAGAACATCATAGAACCATAGAATGTCCTGAGTTGGAAGGGACCCACAAGGATCATCGAGTCCAACTCCTGTCCCTGCACAGGGCAAGCCCAAATTCACACCAGGTCTCTGAGGGCACTGTCCAAGTGCTTCTTGAATATCGCCAGCCTTGGTGCCGTGATGCCTCCCTGGGGAGCGTGTTCCAGGGCTCCACCACCCTCTGGGTGGAGGATCTTTTCCTAATATCCAACCTAACCCTCCCCTGGCACATCTTCCTGCCATTCCCTTGGGTCCTGTCATCGGTCACCAGAGAGAAGAGATCAATGCTTGCCCCTCCTCCTCCCCCTGTGAAGAAGCTGCAGACCGCGATGAGGTCAGCCCTCAGCCTCCTCTTCTCCAGGCTGAACAAACTGAGTGACTTTAGCTGCTCCTTGTACGATTTCTTCTCTAATTTTTCCACCAACTTCATGGCCCTCCTCTGGACACTCTCTAGTAGCTTTATATCCTTAATGTCCTGTGGTGCCCAAAACTGCTCATGGCACTCTAGGTGAGGCAGCACCAGCACAGAGCAGAGCAGGACAATCCCCTCCCTTGACTGGCTGCAATGCAGGGCTTGATGCACCTCATGGAAAAGTCCAGTTCTATTTCAACATAACAGTACTCCCCCTACACCTTCCTCCTGCTCCCATCTTTCTCTACCAACTGGATGTCCCACTTCATTTGGAGGCTGATGGGATCCTGACATCAATAGTCCATGAATTTTGAATGCGATCTAAAACTGCACAATGCTAACGGGAATTCTTCCAATCATTTCTGTGCATTTGGGAATTCTCTACGTCTGCTCACTGGGAAATCCACACAGGAGAGAAATAAACTTGCAATAAAGGCAAATTTTAAAGATCTCTCTAGCTGGGCTTTGAAAGGAACTTTTGACTAGGGACTTTCTAATGTAAGGGAATTAACAAGATGATTAAAGCTTTAAGAAAATTTGATTTGCATCAGTATTTTAATTCTTTCAAAACAGACTCTTTAAACATAAGGTAATCTTGTCAAATACCTTTCCTCCTTAATTATTAATGCTAATTGCTGTTCTTCATTATTTTCTTTTCAAGATCAAAATTTTTTCAATAAGCTTCCTTTGCTATTTCTTGACTTCTATTTTTACAGCCACAGTGATCACTAAACTCTTAGGCTATGCACAGTGCATCATTTGCTTTACTGGAAGACCATCACACTAATAGTTCCCTGAGACTTCCCACTTTTCCACCTCAATCCTTGGACATCTTTAGAACCTACGATCAGACTCTAGCATGGTTAAAAACCTTAAAAGTGAGTATACACTTTCATTCACTCAGAACATGATTGTATAGAAAGAAAAGTTAAATGTTGAACTTCAGAAGAACCTATTGGATAGAATATCAGTGAGAGCATTGATGGTATAGCCTGTCAGACACTTCAGAAAGCCACGGCAGGACTTTATATGGCACAGAAAAACACATATGAACCAACAGTACAGTACTTATCTGGGTTAGCAGTCACTACTGCTAACACTGTGGAGTAGTGGTAAATCAGCTTGTGAGTGTAGGTATTTGAATGTTTGCGTTTACTTTCTTTGTTCTCATATGGTGCATTTTTATTAATTTGCAAAACCAAGATATGAAAGAATGATCATGAAATCAAAACCAAGGGAAAAAAAACCACCTACCAAAGAAATGAGTGAAAGATCCTCTAATAAAAGGGAGTCCTGACACTATGCTTAGTTGCATGAGTGATTTTTCCTGCTGCTATTTAATTTGGGCAATTTGGATTCTGGTTCACTGAAGCCACCGGGGTATTACTGGTGGTGGAAGGGGGAGAGAGCCACCCTTTGAACACACAAGCACTCAACACAATTGGATTAGTCAGAGAGAAAATACTACTTAGGATGTTAAGTGAGAAATGTTGGTGATATGCATTTATGTTAAAAATTAATTCACCTAACTTCAGACAAATACTTTCTCTTAAAAAGAAAATAAAACTCTGAATTCCTCTTTTGTTGTAAAAAATGTTGAATCACTTGAAAACGATCTAGAGTTATTCCTTTAATGCTAGTACTCTAGCTCATTAGGAGCAACTAAAATGTTACAGGAAACAAATTAGGAGGAAAGATTTCTGGCATTCAGTAGTCACCAGTTCCAAGTTAAGAACAAAATCCATTGCTTCCAAGGATCATGCCCCATCTAATAAACAAATGAAGTATTTCCTTAAATACATGTGCATTTGATTGTCTCAGTGAATTTTTTTTTAAAAAATAATAAGAGCTTAAGTAACTTTACTGCAGTATGTCTATATTGTTAGAATATATAGACCATCAAAGAACCAAGACTTCATATTCTATTTAGCCTTCCCTTTGCTTTCATTCAGCATACAGGTTCACTCACACTCAGACAGACTAGATTATAACATAATACTAGGCAATAGCTAATAAATTTGTGCTCTCAGTACATCACTCAACTGCCTTTGATATCACAATATTTAAATGATCAATCACAGCATGAAACATTTCAGCTAAGTCTTTGTAACAATTACAAATCAAATCCTTTAAAAACATTTTTATAACCCATTTTCTTTGAAACAGTTTTTCTTCCAGTAGCTGTACTGAAATTCAAGACATCATATTGGATTATGTTAAACCCAAAAAGGCAAAGCTTTTATTAAAATCATATTAAAAGAGAGGTGCATGAAAGATTTCAGACTGGATGAAATTTAGCAGATATTTTGTAGATAATTACTAGATTACTTAAAGTAGTATTTACTTTTCAACTACTTACTACATGTACAATCAAACAGGTGTTTTCTTACTAGCACTGTTTAAAGAAAGGTCCTAGATAGATTTTATTTTGTAGAAATTAAATTTGTCCTACTGAAATAGAGATGTTTTCAACAGAAATACTTCATAATTTAAGATGTAAGTTTTTACAGAAATATTGAAAACATTTGAAAACATCAGACCAAGAAATTAAACAGCTGATAATGCATTCTGCTCTTTTTTCTCTAGACCTACAATGATTTCAGTAACATCAACATCTAGCATGCCACTGTACAGCTGAATGTATTTGTGTTACACAGTTTCAGCCACCTCTGTACATCTGCAACAAAACAAATGGAGACAAACAACTTCAGAAAATAAGCATACTCTCAGTCACTTTCTGGAGAAACTCATCTCTCCTTAGTAACTACTAGAGGAAGCCTCACAAGCCTAGGTTTATGTTTAACTTGTAGGCTGTGGGAGAAAGATGGCACTTCTTGTCAGAACCAGAGGCACTTTCGCTCCACTGCCAAGGAAGAAAGTTAAGCATTTCATCAGGGGAGAACTCAAGTGCATTCCCACCAGAGCCCCAGTCTGCATGACCATGAGACCATCAGTAAAACTTGTTTTATTTATAGATCTCCAGCTAGCAATGGGATGTAAGTTGTTGAATAACATGCCGGTTGTTATTACAGCTGAACACAGAAATCACAGCCCTACATGAGCAATTCTGTCTCAAGAGACCACTCTTGCCAGAGAGACAGAATCCAGAGGAAACTCTCATACCATGGCATAGCTTGACATGCACAAAATCTTTATCCACAAAGTCTAGTACAGTCAAATACAGGGAATCTACCTAAAAATTGACACTCAACAATACTTACTTTATCAAAATTAACACAAATAACATCATCACAATGTAAGTATTTTTGTGCAAAGTTATATACCTGGGAGGGTTTAGGTAGAATTTCAGCTGCTTAAGGCAAGTCTGCAGACTAAAATGTGACAGAGATATATCAAAGTTGGTTTACATACAACAGAATTTTAGATACTGGATTTTTCGAACTGCAGCTAGAACACATTTTCTGTTGTGGAAGTTAATAAAATAAGATGTATTTGGCTCAACAAGGCTGCTTCTACCATCCAAGTCATCTCCCCTAGGTGCCCCTATGTCACATTATAATCTAGAATCTGCCTCAAACAGCATTGAGTAGTAGGAATAACTGCTATAACCACAAGCACTGGCATGCTTGGAATTCCATTCCATGGAATTCATGGGTTTATATCTATTAAATTATAATTTGGTTCTTTAAACTAACTTTATGATTTTTAAAAACATAAAGCTGTGGAGAATTTTCCACAAGGGATATTTTGTTGGTATGAACAAAGTAAAGACATAGAATTCTAAATACAGAAGATATAAAGTTCCTGATTCAGCCTCCATTAAAAACAGTAACTACTGTTTCACTGACTTCAGGTGGAGTGGGTGGCCTGTTCCAAGACTGTACAAGTGTGGTAGAAATACGCACTGGAAAATACAAGATAGGAGCTTCTGGGCTGGCAGGAAGAGGAGACACCAGAATGAAACTAATTTTAATTTCTGCAGAGAAAGTAGCCACAGCTAAGATCCAAACTTAACAGTTTGGATCTTAACAAAATATAAGATACAGCATATAAAATTGGAGTTTTTAAATCCAGAAAGATTAGTAGTATTTATGCTGTTTCTCATACCTAATTGACTATGCTATCATTCTAGCAGTACACATTATGAAATAAGAGTAATGAAGAGAACCCTCTAAGAATTGATATCTCTTTTGCTTTTCATTCTACTCATCTGTCTCTATAGCTGTTTTACTGTTTTCCAACACTACTTGTTACTTCACTTTCTCAAGGCCAACTATCTACTGTGTTGGATCTGTAGATCGACATTTAGTTGGAAAAAAAATCTCACATAGGTACCTCCTCGTACACATTCACAGCTCCACAATTCCAGACTTTGCTTGCATCACAAGACACTCCACAGAACCCAAATCTACACTGTGCTTCTAGGTCAAGACTGCTGGACTAAGAAGGCAAAAGGAGTTTGCATACTGACACGGGTCCAGATGGACTTCATTGAAGAAGATGATTGTTCACTTCTTAATGTAGAAGTTGCCAGAGCCTTTTGTGGAGGTATGATTCTAGGGCAGTTTGCTGCAAACTAAATTCCATTGTATTCCATTCTACTAGCATAGGAGCTTATTAGAACAAGAGAGGAAACCACCTCCAAGACTTCAGTATTCAGCTGAATAGCTTTTGCTTATAGTTCTGCTCCAGTTAGAGGGATGAGGACAGATGATCTTTCATGACTAAGAAATATTTCTGCTTAGGTAATGGAAGAACTGAAATGCTATTCACAAACAGAAACTAGTGAATGGCTTCTGCCCCAGTTCACCTATTCCAATTTTAGTACAGAGGGAGAAATGAGAACAGTTACTATTTTAGTCATGTGCCTCACACTTAAAGAGCAAAGATGTGAGTCCCAGTAAAGATAAGGCAAATTCCTTATTCACAGTGCATCCTAATGAGAACTCACATCAATTTCCGATAATTTATTCAGTAGGCCTTTTAAATCAATCCTTTTCCTCATCACTGCCTCCTCCATCTCTTCTTTCTTCCTTCCTGATGCTGCAATTAAGTCATAATGCTGAACTTGGGATATCAACATCCTGGCTTTCCATAACATAAAGCCCACTGAATGGATCAGTTCCCCACTTAAGAAGCTTTAATGTACAATGTGGCTTTGGCCAAAAGTGGAGAGAGCAGCACGTGCTTCCCTTCATGGGTTTTGATACATTGTTATAACGCAGTCAGTGAGCACACTGATGGACAGCTAACAACTAACCTTATAAAAAGGATTTCAGTTTGCCTGCAAATTCAAAAAGAAGAGCCTGTCAATGTTGTTGGGAGCTCTCAGATGAACAAAAGAGAGCTCTACTGCTAGATATGTAGCAGAGAAGTTTATGAAAAATATTCCACTTCTCATTTGGTTGAAATTCTTATGCATTCGCTTATGATATGTCTACAGTGTTGCACACAACACAAAGAACCTGCCTTACAGCTACAACATGACTTTAGTTAGCATGCATTAAGCATATACACCCCATTAACATAATACAACTCTCCTGGTATTGATTAAACATACAAATATACATTGTGACAACCAGTCTGTCATAAAATACCACACCTTGGTACTTCAGGTAACAACAACTTTTGGCTTTAACTTCCTTTTAGTTACATCTATTTCCCTTCCAGTTATATCTATTCTATTTTATTCTAACATCATCATCATCATCAGCTCAAGGCTTACTCCCATTAGTATAAGTCAATTATTATTTTTAAAAACAGCAATAATAGCAAAAATTTCAAACCTAAATTCTTCATATCTCTGTAAGTGACATGTAGCTTGTCTTTGCGTCCACTATATCTGTGCTTGCAAATTTTCAAATTAAACTAGGAAAAAGTGTCATTTTTTTGGGGGGTGGGGTGGGGAAGTTAACTTAGAAAAAAAGGAGACAGTTTTGTTTGATTGCTTATCGGGTGGTCTTGCATATGAGTGGCTGACTGCACAACACCAATACTGACTGACGAATACCAAAAGCAAACAGTACAGGGTAAAAGCTTTCAGAATCTGCAGGTTAAACATGTAACTCTTGTAATAGTTAATATTAGTATTACTAATAACAAACAACAAGAACAATAAAAGGTATCAGTTGTTTGTGCTAAAAGACTCAAGGCTGCTTCTGAAACAAGGCACCATTGTTTTAAAGAGCTATATATGCAAGAAATATTATACCTGTAACAAGGTAAATGTGATGCTTTTACAGCCACTGAGGTTCTAGGTCCTTAATTCTTTATTCTTTAATTCTACTACTTTTAGATCATTTTCTTAGTTTCCTAAAACATACCAGTTCTTTCTAAGAGCCTGTAACTTTTTAACAAGGCCTTAAGGGTATCATATTTGCAATATGCTATGTAACCACTATGATGGGATGGCACATGGGCTTCTAACCCGTAACTGTGAAAACCAGCACTACTCACTCTTGCTTCCTCCCTTCTGGCTAGCCACCACTGTAAACTCGTGATAAAAGCTTCATATTGTGCCTAACCACCACGCACACTTTCTATGTAATTAGAATCAAAACAATAATGCTTTTAACTGCTTTGATAGTCTCTCCAGAGATCTGAAATAACCTAAAACTGAAAACAGGAAACGTGCCAACATGCTGCAAAATTTATTCTGTGCAGACATTTCTCAAAGGACGCATGCTGCTCACAGCTGTACCAGAGGTACTGTGGCACTCAGGGAGATTCAGGAAGGGCAACAACTCTGAAAACACTATTAGACCTCATGATCTGAGGAAGCATTTGAGCCTTCACTGAAAGAAGAGAAGATTAGGAAGGGCACTTGCTGGAACCATTTCATACATAGACTTACATGCAAGGAGGCAATTACCTTTGGAGCTCATTCTGACCAGAGATTTCATGCATTTGCTAGAACAAATGATGATGTGCATAATAGAGGTGAGGATTAGCCACTGCACAGCTGATTCGTACTGAAGCGAATCTGTTTAAGATGACAGGTAATTATCTTTGATTCAAGCTTGACTGCAGTTTATCTGAAGGCAAGATATTGTATGAGCTTTTCCAGTATGGAACACCTCAAGGTCCTCACAACATATATCAAGCTGGGATGGTACTGACTCACCTTTGACAGAGATATGAATTCTCCTGCTCCCAAGAGATTTTACTTTCAGTTTTTGTTCACTGTAAATGCGGCAGTGGGACTTTAGACCTTTACTGCAGTTCAAATTCATAGTGCTCTTACCTAGTATAAATACCATAACATACACCTTTCAAATATATTTGTAATTTACACATCATTGAAATACCATTTTGTCTATAGTTTAGACATGCATTTGAGCTCTCTTGCTCATGATCACACATTACAAACATTCTTTATCACTGTTTTCAGCTTTTTGGTGTTTCCTACCTACATAGAACTACAGTTTAACAGGGTCTGCACAGGCTTCCCACACACAGCCATGCTGCCAGTACTCTGAGCTGCCTGGAAGCAAGGCAGGAACTTCAGCATGTACCTGAACCTGCTGTAGAAGCAGTTGACAGCCCTCCAAAAGAGCTATGGCTAGAGTATGTCTTATATACAGACCTGATGTAGAGTTTTGAAAGAAGACAAACATTTTTCTGGCAATAATATATATCTCAATAGTTCTGCAATGACAAGAAATAAGTAGTATATTCCTGAAGGTCTTTTACTCCTGCCTATCTCTCTCTGTTTCACAAGCATCTGCTAGCACTTGTGACACGTTCCCTCTCATTTTTGAGCCCCTTTAATATTAAGCCTGAATGTGGAAGAACCCTTTCCTCAGGTCCACAGCGCATAGAAAAATATACAAATACACAAAATTCTCCTTTGTACTGTAACATCTATGTGCGAAAGTTTTTGCTTCATCACCCATTGTTTCATCCCCTTTGAAGATATTTAGTGAGCAACCAAGCTGAATGTGTTTCCACACTGGCATACTAACGTGGCTTTATGTAAGTGGAGGCAGATTTCTTGCAGTACAAACAGGTTTGTATCCCCATGAACTTACCTATTCTTTCAAAATGAATGACACTAAAGATTCTGTAAAAGAAAAAGGTGAGGTGCAGCTGACAAGCTATTAGGTCAAGAGAAAGGTGAAAGATTTGAAAGACAAAAAAAAAAAAAGTGTTTGTATGCTTCTAATGGCATTTCTTCTAGTACATTGGGGAGGAAAAAAACGCCACCACAAGGTGATGTAAAGGGTAAGATGGGGAGAATTTCTGTTGCAGGAGGAAGAAAAAAAGGCAGACAAATCCTGCAAGGACATCTCAGAAACCCACAGTGCTGCTGTGCAAGAACAAAATAGAAAGTTGAGAAGAATTTTTTGTGAATGTTGGAGAACTTTAAAAATGTATCAGGGCATACAGAATTCTGCTAATAAAGAAGATTAGAGGAATCAAACTAAAATGCAGCTTCTTACTCCATTCAAAATTGAAATCTACAGACTGGGTGATTATTGATCTAAAAGGTTACGGTCCAGGGGTTGGATCTGGCCATCCAGCATCCTTTTATCTTAGCTTCTGCCCTTTCCTAAAGAAGCTGAGAAACATGGAAGTCTGGACAGTGAATACCTATCCCAGTGCCGATAATTTTTCCTCGCATTATCTTGGCCATGAAGAACTGCTGTTGCTCTGCCACCTAAGAAGAGCAGATAAGCCTGTAGGCATATATTTCACTGCACAGTGTGGCTCAACGTAGAATCAGCAATACTTGTTACTGCAACTGCAATTCAGTTTGGGTTCAAACATCCACAGCTTCTGAAATGGTATCGTTGCCCCCCAAAAAATTATGTTGTTTCCTCCAGACATACTTCTTTACCACAGTTCCATGACCAGCTACTGCTGTGTTGACTTGACAAGTGGCAGAACACATACCAGCATAATACAAGGAGCACAGACTAATGAAAATGATTTTGTATTGTCTGAAGTATTTGTTGAATCAGGTGTGTTTGGGAGACAGAAATAAATGGCTGGTTATCAGAGAAAAAAGCTCAGGTTATATTAGAGCAAATTAATATTACCTCATCCCTTTAATCTGCATCACATTCTTCCTTTAGCTTGCTATTTTCTGCTGTAGCAAGAGTTTGTCCTCTGCCAGTGAGTTGTAGTAAATGTCAGGCCAACAAAGAAATTCAGTGAAGCTTCTCAGTCAAAGCTCTCCATAGTCAATGGTAGCAATCAAATTTTGCTCTGGAAAACTCAGTAAAACTTATTATTTTTTAAAATTAAAATCTATTTGCCAGAATTAAGTTACATTCAATGCTACCAGCCAAAAGTGCCATGCACAAACATGTTTGCCTATTCCTTCCAGATTCTTTAGCAGTTTTCAGAATTCTGTTAGATTACACAGAGATTTAAAAGGGCTAAGTAATTTCAGTTAGCAGTATCTCAAATTTGTTTCTGCTTTTAGCTGCATGCATACAACTGAGTTGTATTTGTAAGATTTAGCTCGACTTCTAAATAACATGTGAGTTCCAGCATGGATCTACTGCACATTAAGGCCTATTCAATTTGCAGAATAAGAATTAACACAGTTTTCTTTAACACTGTAAAAATTTTGAAAACAAACAGATCACGGCAAGTACCAACTCATCTCATTTCAGCTGACACATTCACACCTTTGCTGATAGCATCTTTTGGCTAGAGAGAGCCTTCTGTGAGGTTGGGTTAACAATGCACCAGAGTTCATGTTTACATAGTGAGAGCTGTATCCTGGAAACTGAAGAACACAATTTCTTGAGCAATTCAAAAATATAATGTAGCATTGTATATTCTATCTTATTTTTCAGGTTTTTGTTTTCCTAGTTTGCTTTTGCCCCCCCCCCCCTTTTTTTTTTTACATGCCTAATGCTGTTTCTGATAATAAAACACTGATATTTTGGAAATTCCATTGAATTAACTGTGGCATAAGCCAAGCAGAACTGGTCCAACAACAGTTCTACCTATAGCCAGTCAATAAATTAAGTTAAAGAAATTCTACTGGTTTCCTTAGTAAACAAGATCAGGCCTACCCTGCAACAGTCTAAATTTTATTCAAATCCATTTCAAGTTCAGGGACAATCTTTCTATTGGACATTTGAGCATTCTCCAACAAAAAACACACTTCTAGGAATGAGCACTATACTCATAAATACATATGTTAGAACAAAAGTGAAGAAAACAGTTATTATGTACTGGGTTTTTAATTAATCTTTACTATAAGGTCATTAGTATCCTCAAAAGGAAATTGAAAAATTAATCATGTATTTTTCTTCAAATTTGCTGAGAAACACTTTAGCACAACTACCCACATACACAATTCTATATTTTCAAGCACAGAAATTATTCATCCTCCCCTTACCCCCCACGTTTAATTTGAGGCTACCTATAAGCCATCACAACAAGTATTTCCTACTTAGCCTCTTCAGACAAAGACCAGTTACTTTAAGCAAGGCTGGAGATCTTTGGTTCATATCCTCACAACCCAAAGGGTAGCATTTTTTTCCCAGTGAATATTACAGAAGAAAGCTTAAATTACTGACATCCCAAATGATGAAGTTGTACAATCTCATACTAGAAAGAGCAAAACCACTGTTTCCCCATCTTGGGTCATACAAATAGCTTCACAAAAGGTTCTGCTTGCAAGAAAGAAATATGCAGAAATGTCTTGACTTGTTTCAGTTCACTTCATTTGGGTTTTTTTGACCTTCAAGTGCCATCACGGGGAGCAAGCAGAAAACACAGAACACTAATTAGGACACTCCAACCACTCTTAATAACTTAATAAGCAGTCTTCCTGTACTGTATGAATCAGCACCACTGTATGAAAAAATTCTTCAGTTTTCAGGCAATATTCCATCACATTATGCACATTTCTCACAAATGCCCTTGCCAACAAAAAAGTTACTGTCACCTCTGCTGAAACTCAAAACACTGTTAGGGTTACTTTTAGTTACTTAAAATAAGATAAATGAGGTACTCACTTTAGTTTATTTCTTACTCATTAACAGTTTATTCAACTTTAATATAGCCCAAATCAACAATTATGGGATCTCTGTTGTTTGCTTTTAATGCTTTAGGCACTATCAGGATTTACTGTTCACATTTGAAAAAATGCAAAGGTGTTCTGGATAATTTTTCCTCTGGAAATGTACATTTACAATTAAAATTAATTGCAATGATTAAACACAAACACTTTGCCTCAATTATCTGAGCACTCACATTTGAAAAGAGAAACAGTAAAATATTTATTCGCAGGAATTAGAGAACATTACTTTTGGCCTTAGTGAAGTCTAAAATGCTCATTAAAGGTGTGAATGAGCTTTGGAATACTCAATTTCCCTTTAAAGCTAACATATTGGCTACAGCACACACAATTCTTCTTCTGAGCTCACCTACAACTCTGAATCAATTCCTGAATTGTATGATACTTTGAAGCAAGTGGCTTTTTGAAAATATCAGAATACTATGAGCATCAATACTTTGAATGAAAGTATTTACCTCTTTTGCCCTTTCCTGATTCATAATATTTTTTTAAAGGGAAAAGAGCAGAAAAAAATCCCCCAAACATCCTTACCAGTTAAAGTTTTATGCCAGCACACATAAGTTTAACACCTCACTGATTTGTAAAAGGTTTTTTTTTTTAATATAAGGGTCCAGTGCTGTGAAATTCAGTGACATTTCTCAACTACTTGGGTAAGTATTCTGCACGACATACATGGAACACATTGAACTGCAACTTCAACATATTTATACATGCTGTTCATTAGAAAACCCATAAATTGACTCTAACTCTGTATTTTGATATGTCCTTGCTAAAAGGTCTTGGGATATTGATGATAGCTTCCCAAAACTGGCCATCACCCATTTTCAACAGTGTCAGTGGTAGCTACTTGAACTGTACAAAGCAAATCTACTAAAACTAAACAGAAAGATCAGAAGTATTTAATAGCATGGTTTTGGACTCATGTGTGTCACGGGACCTCTCTAGATGGTCCACTCTTGTTTTTCAGAGACACAGTAAGATTCCAAGATCATCTTGGGTATAAAAAGTGAGTTCAAAATTGTATCACAATTTTAGATCTTTTGCAGTTTAGCATTTGCAGAACCAAACTAGGCATTGAAATTTCCCTGGCTCTCCTACCTCTAAAGTTGAATCCAGTGAATCCAGTCTGGCTGATACATCTTTTTTTTTCCTTTGGGTTATACTAATATCCCAGTGTTCATATTAACTCTACTTTCACTTATATCAGTGATAAAAATACATTACTCCAAAGAAGAAAACATAAGTAATTAAGTAACTTTCCAGCCTAAGACAATTTCTTAATTTTGGCTGTGCCCATTTCTGCTGTCTCAAATGGGATATAGAACAAAATTAATCTACGGAGTTTTCAAGAAACAAATTAAAGCGAGAAATATCTCTGGTTTGTAATCCTGGTAAAATTTTATTTAATTGTGATGGGCCTGAATTAATTCATACTTTTCCCAATAAAACATTATGTTGTATTGACCAAACACAAGCAACCAACTTAAATATGTAGGTCTACTGATTTCACATCTCCTGATGAATGCAACTTATTTCCTCTACTGCATTAATGCCAAATAAGCAAACACCTTATTGCACATTAATAATGAGATCTATACAGCACCGCTATACAACAGTACCACCACTATTATTATGAGGTTTCAAAATAGTCAAACTCGGTCATTAAAAAAGGTTGGTGTAGAATTAATTGAAAAAAAGAGCTACAATTCACCTCAAAATTACTTGGCTATGATAAGAGAAAAAGCTAAATACTGTATACAATCATATTCTTAAATAAGCATGAATCAACCTAGCACTGAGGTTGTTGAGTTTCATCCTTTTGGTTGACAGACTTGGGAAACATTATATATTATTCATATGGCTGGCTAATTTCTAATTAGGAACCCATTAGCAGTTCTAACAACTGTAGATTTTGATGGATTTGCAGTCAACCTGGCCAAAACAAAAAAAGACCCAAACCCTTACTAGGTGACCCCTTGCATGGGATTCCTCCATCTGCCCATTATCATTTAATGCCACTCGAATCTGCATTAAAAATGCAGAAAATACATTTTTGTTCTGACCTAATTTCCTAGGTGCAGAGTGAACTCTTACTTTCTTCTGTGGACTTTCTGTCAGAGGACCATGTTATTTTCTCTTCATTCAAACTGTTTTCTCTTAATTAAGAAGAAAAAAGCAAGATATTTCCTGGCTTACTAGAATTCACTCATATATCTAAGTTTGAATGTGTACCCTAACAGAAAAGCATATATTAAATCATATGCATACAGTCTATTTGTAAGATGGAAGAATAATAATTTACATTAGTGGGATCTGAGTTCAGACAAGAAGACAAAACAGTTTCATTGAATATGCAATGGAGCTCACAGAAAACAAATGCATTTCACATAAGGTGATGTGAGGCTACAAGAAGGCAGACAAACTGACATGAAATATGAAGAAGCTGCTCAAGGCCTTGTTCACTGAGATATACAATAACAGCATCACTCTTCCAGAGAAATGGATTATTGAGTTAAACAGTATTTAGTTTTTTTCTTTTTGATGTTTAGGCTCATGAAAGCCAAATGAGCCTGGCAGTCCTGAATAAGTCTTAATTGGATTTGTTGATACCACCAAGTCAGAATACGAATTCAACACAGGTGGTGGTTTCTTTTCTGAAAAAGATATAACATAAGAGTAACAGTGCAGCATTTGCAAAAGAAAGTTTGCAAACATTTCTAAAGTTCAGTTTGCCCTGTGCTGAAAGATAGCAGAACATTAAGTAAAGGAAGATGAGCAACTTAAAAACCCAGAAGCATTTTATGTAATAAATGGAGAGTCTAACTGGAATGTCTCCAGGTTCAGTAAGACTGAAGAGATGCTTTGACATATCCATGTACTGCTAAAGAAGACAGTCTCAAGTATGTAGGTGCATATTTCTAAGGATTTGAAGGCTTTTTAAAACTTCACTGCTCATCAACAAACTGCTGCTTCTTTAATAAGTCTTATTCAAGATACTCTAGCTTCTAAGTACACTGAGGCACAATTTCCATCACATTACTGTTGTCACTTTTGTGAGTTGGTATGAAATTCTGTTTTGTAGTAGAAATAACTAAGTACAGGAAGAAGTTCTAAACTTTCATAGAACAGGATGCAACAGACTGATCATAATCATCTGTCCCCAGATGCATAAAGCATACATCAAATACGCAAACTAGATGTACTGGGAAGAATAATGCTAACCTGGCAAAGAATAACCACCTACAAAAATTGATCTAGTGCTTTGTGTCTCAAGCCTTTGGATATTCACTGGAATCAAATAGACTAAGTGGCAGCACAGCTTTCAGGTAGGTCAAAGACAGCTTTTTGTAGATAATAATTGGATGCCAAGTCACTAAAAAGGCATGTTTTAATCAAAGAAGAAAATTTCTCATGAGATTTCACTTCTGAAATTAAGCAAGAAGTTAATGTATTCTCCTGTATTTGCAAGCTGTACTCTGTGAACCTGTAATCCCACTCAAAGTAGCAAAGGAAAGGTCTCTCATTGCTTCCCCCCACCCCTCTCTGGTATACACAAATCCCCTTTTCTTCCCCTCCTCTTCCAAAATACCAAAATCAGGCTTGTTTTGTTTGGTTTTGTTTAAGAGTGATTAAACCTGAATCAGATTTAAAAAAAAACACCAAACAACACCCCCCCCAAAAAAACCCCCCACTACTCCCGACAAACCCCAAACCAAAAAAACAAACTAAACTAAAAAACCCCCAAGAACTATTATTAATTTATGTATTGATTATTGGAAAAGCTCATTGCACTAATATTAACTAATCAGAGAATCTGACTTTATTCTACATTTCATTAATAGGAAGAATTAATTCAGGTTTTATCTACTACCCTATAATGAAGTTTTCAAGTAAAGTATACATTATAAGCACTGAAGATGGCTACTCTGTATTAGCCAGCAAGTGAGGTACTCCTAAGATTCTCTTCACTAAAACAAAAGTGAGGCTGTAGACAGCCCTGCTTCTAGAACATACTATGACGTACTATATTTTATCACTGATTCCTTTAAAGATCTGAGACTCGCAATGAGAAGTGCAAAAGTAGTAATTTACAATTAAGTTAAAAAACCCTATAAAAGTACACATTATATGCAAATCATAACTCATGTATACATTTGGGTCGTCTTTGGAAAAGATGAGAAATGTTTGGAAAAAACAAGCACAACTGAAAATTAAGAGCCAAAGCAGCATTGTTAATTGAATTTCTCAGTGTTGCACTGTCTGCCTGTCTTGAGACATTTCCAAGTCATTTAACAACTTGACTTCTATGTTACTACCCCAGTTTAATTTTTGCAGCAGGACCGTCTAGATTTCAGGAGCAATCATAGTGTTTAGTATCCATGATCGTTCCCAGTCACTAGCATTTGAAAATTTGGTCAGTAGCTTGTTGAAACACAAGAGAATTGAAAATAAATTACTATATGCCCTTCTACCAGTTTTACTATCTTTTCTATAAAATGAAAACACTAAGTAATTTAATAAATCATTATTAGCATGTAACTGATGGACATCAGTTGCCACGGATAGCAGATTTATATACAGCTCTAGCCTGTAATGCACATGAAAGACCCTCCTTCCCTTCCTGATGAAATAAAACTTTCTTCTGCTGCAACTTCAATTTGAAGTTGATTTTGAATACACCTTTTCATATTTAATTACTTTGATATGTTTATTTTTAATTCCAAGCACTGCCTCCCATAGATGATTAATTATTGCTTAGTGCAGCTGTAATATAATTTTTTTAAAAAAAACAACCCACACCAACAATGTCAGTCTCCTGTCTGATTCTGAGGCCACACTTTCTCTAATGACTTGGGCACTTGATTGCTCTTCTCAGACCTCCTTTTTAGCTCTTGCACGAATATAGGCAACATCTCCGTACCTTTGTTTTTCTAGTTCAGAGAATAAGCTGATACACTTCAGTTTCAAGGAATAGTCCTGTATTGAGGAATTTGTAATAAATTGCCCTTTCCTTCCTTTAAGGAGACTGAGTGCTATGGTAATCATTACTTTAGAAGATATTTTACCTTCAGTCAAGGTATACAAACATAGAAGTGGTATGAGATCATATGTGAAAACTTCCTTTTCCACTCTCTTTGCTGAATCATTGTCAGGAAGAACAACGTGCTCTTAAACACTACTGAAGAATATATACTTCAGAAAACCCAGCCACTGTTCACTTTCTGTCTTAAGAAACCATTGTGGAGAAGCCTAAGTAAAAACAGTAATAGAAAAAGACCTTAAAGCTGACAGGCTGAGAAATATGAAGTTTGTTCCTGTAGAAAAATCAATTGCTAGAAAGCCAAGAAATCTGAAAAGATAGCAGACTGATGAGAGAAAGGAAAATTAGGATCTTATTGCTAGGCAATAGTGTTCTCACTGACAGCTCTTCTCTAAAGATGATAAAGATGGGGTACATAATATATATTTTGAAAACACATTTCCCCTTTTATCTCAGATTGCCTAAACCCACATAATTCACTCTGATTTAAAAATCCATATTGTACTTCAAGTTTAAGGATGAAGGAGGTACCATCTAGAGCCACTACTGCCACTTACAGACTAACTCCTCTTCCTCTGAAACTGAAGTTACAATATTGAGTTGCAAGTCCCATAAGTGTACAAGAGATATTTTAGATATATTCTGTATGGAGACTAGTGACAGAATCTCCAACATCCTGAATAGCACTCTAACAGCTAAGTGCGTAAGTAAGAAAGAGATATATATTAACGTATAGGTATGTATACTTTTTCAAAAGCAAGACACACAAAATTAATAATACATCATAATTTAAAGTGTGACAGAGCTTCAAGGTTAAAAGAAAAAGTACTGTTGTTATTGAACTGGTTGCCAAACAAGTAAGACAACAGTACTCTAACTATTTGCCTGATTTTTTTTACCTTAAAAGAACTAACAATGGGACATACCACAAAGCAATACCAGATACTGTTGCCACTCCCACTTACAAATATTAGCCTTTGCCTCAGATTTATGAGGGAACATCTCCCTGCCTCTCAAATAGTCATTACAGCTTTAAGAAAGCTGTGCTGGTTTTGGCTGGGATAGAGTTAATTTTCTTCACAGCAGCTGGTATGGGGCTGTGGTTTGGATTTGTGCCGGAAACGGTGTTGATAATACAGGGATGTTTTAGTTGCTGCTGAGCAGGGCTTACACAGGGTCAAGGCATTTCTGCCTCTCACCCCACCCTGCCAGTGAGTGGTCTGGGGGGGCACAAGGGGTTGGGAGGGGACACAGCTGGCACAGCTGACCCCAGCGATGTCCCACACCATCTGGCATCAGGCTCAGCACATAGAGGTGGGGGAAGAAGGGGGGCACATTTGGAGTGATGGATTTTTTCTTCCCAAACCACCTTTATGTGTGAAGGAGGTCTGCTTTCCTGGGCATGGCTGAACACCTGCCTGCCCATGGGAAGGAGTGAATGGACTCCTTGTTTTGTGTTACTTATTAAACTGTCTTTATCTCAACCCACGAGTTTTCTCACTTTTAATCTTCTGATTCTCTCCCCCATCCCAGCGGGGGCTGGGGAGTGAGCAAGTGGCTGTGTGGGGCTTAGCTGCTGGCTGGGGTTAAACCACAACAGAAGGTTTCCACATCTTGGCCTCAACACTTCTGCTTTCTCTGATGGGTGTTAGCAACAAAATGCATTTATGCTCCCAAGGCCACATGCACATGAGGTAGTAAAGAAACCGAAGAAAACTATTTCTACCTTCATTTTGCCCAAATTAGTTTGTTTAAAACAGAGATTTGTGGAAAGTCATGCTCAGGTGTTAGTTTTATTTCAGTTCCTATATGCTGTAGGATTTACCATATATGGGGAGAAATCAAGTTTAAACCTTCCTAGAGGTAGACATGAATAATATGATCTTAACCTTCAGTTCTCCACTTAGGCTTCTCTCTGATTCTCACCTGCACCTTTGCATTTTTATATGTACACATATATATATGTCTAAACTAAATACATTCTATACATATGAAAACTAGGTATGTATATAACTACTACATATGAATATGATAGGTTCATATGAATGAGACAGAAAGATTGCTGATAACACTATTACTAACCACTACTATGATAAAGTTAAAAAGCTGGAATCAATGAAGGTGAACTGGTGGATTACCCTGCCCTGTTTATAGAAAGGCTATTTAGAGTTGTGGCTGAAAACCAAGATCAAAAAGAAGATTAGCTCTTCACTTTCTAGGGTTTGGTTTCCCTCCCCTGCTGCCCCTCCCTACAGCAGAGCTTTTATTGTCAGCACGTGAGTCATGGTTCACAACAAGGGTCATGACACAAATCACCACCTGGAATAGGAAGCTTTTTAGAGACACTGCCACAAGATCCCCCCTGGGCCACATAGAGCATCTTTGTGGCCCTAAAACATTAGTACTTTGTGTGCTTTATTCAGTGCACAGAATCTGAAATAATGTGATGGATATATTACAGACCACAAGAATGGTATTGTGACCAAGGTAAGCTGAAGGAAGTGCTGCATGCATCCGTGGGTATCTGGGAGTGCACGGCCTGATGGGACAGTGTTAGAGGACTGCTTATGGAGGGAGAGGCTTAACCTGACGAGAAGACTGTTTATACTGCCTTTCTGGAGTATCCCAGGAGTAAGCTATTCCTAAACTGAACCTTTTAACTGAAAAGGCAGACATAGTAGTCCAAAAAGGACCTAACAGTCAAACAGCGACAGGCTCACCTCCTGGCTGTCTTTGTTTCGGTGTTTATAGATGGGAACTGTGTTGCTTGCTGTGAGGTAGGCTGCACATGAAGTCCAACAGCAACTGGTCTTAAAACAGATACTTCAAGGGCTACTGTATTTCATCACAAGCCTCTAAAGAGCTAGTCACCCTGACAGTCTGTAAGAGGAGGAAACATGAAATTACTTTCAGACAAGAGTATTTACTTTTCTTTTTTACATTTGCCTTTTCTCCTACCACTGTTTGCAGATTTGCAAAACCATCAGAAAGGATCAGTTGGTGTGGGGGCCAGAAACTTGTTTCTTTTCATTCACAGGGTCTAAGTCTTTCAAATCCACGAAAACAAAGATACAATAGAAGTCTAGGGTGCTGGAGTATCTATAAAACTTGGGAAAATCTTTTCTACAGCTGAAGATTGTGTTTATTCCTTTAATGATACACTTAGTCACAAGGGCTTTTCAAACATGTATGAAACCTAAAACAGTAATATATATCTAAAAAACACCTGTTTTAAAGGCTGAGCATACACAGCCCTCAAGCTAAATATCCAATCACTTGTTTGGGCTATAAGGACTTTCAAATAAATTGAATTTTTGCTGGGTTTTGTTCTCATTAACACTGAGAAATATCAGCTCCATGGCATAAGAGGGAACTAGTGAAAAAATATAAAGATAGCTTTAGAGAGGAAAAGTAAATCTGTGATACAGGGTCTGGTACTGCACATAGAAATATGAGACATGCCCATCTAAATGCCATCAATTTTGTGGTGAGGTTCTTGAATAAAATAATAGAATTATGCCTGTTATCAGTGCTTTGATTTTTTTTTTTTCTTTAGAGCTTTCCACTTTCGCATGTGCTTGATTTTTCTGCACTAACTATATTGGTTTAATAGATCCTAGACAAAAAGCACATCTAGTTAACAGAATGTAAAATACCCACCCATGCATCAGTGTCTCACTATCATCTTATACATAAATAAAACTAGAAAATTTTGAGCATTCTGGAGAAGAACAGGATGGCCCAAACAGGTGAAGTGCAGCAACGCAGGGGTTCAACTAAAACAAACAAATCCCCCCAGGTCCTCTGGAATTTTGTTTGCAAACAAGATCAGCAGAGAATATGAAAAAGTATAGACTCTACTGATCTCTCTTCCATCCCACACATCTATAAGACTTTTAAATTGTTTTTATTTTTTTACTATTACATTATTTTCTTATTTTTACACAGTGTATCAGATGCTCAGATCATGTGGTCCAAGTTTACAACAACTGCCTATCTGATTCACAGCACTGACATCATCAGTAAAGTCTGTTCAGGTTGCTATAATTTGCATTACTTGTCAGGAGATTATATTCTAAAATCATTCATATAAAAATTTGAAAAAAGATGCAAGAAAACTGTTCCCATGCTCAACATCTTATATTTGCCAAGAACAAAGACATAGTCTAGAACAAAGTCTGTTTGAATTACTATCTTCACTCACAAGCAAAAATAAGTTTGTAGTAAAAATACTCTAAAAAGTATGGTTTCAAAGCTAAGCCCACACAATACTTTTTTGTGTCTTTTGGGAAAGGACCCCCTTTTGATGCAGGATTTTTAACACAATGTAGTCCCAATGGCTGCTTTAATGATAGCACCTTCACAGAAGTCAGCATCTTATCAATCTTGTAGAATTATCTAATCTACTCCCCAGGAGTTATTAGTTAAAAGAAAATATAAATATCATACAATATCTTACCCATTCCTCCCCCAAAAGCAAGGTTTTTTTTACTGTCTAGACCACAAAGAACACAGTTCTCTGATTTTAAAAAATCTGCATCTTTGAGAAAAGGTTTATAGAAATACTTCGCACTTACTTTTAAAAATTATTACAATTGAGGAACAGATGTGGGACAGACTGGTAAGGGAAGAAAGCAGTGGACCTTTATATACTTGTCACTCTAAATTACAGCCTTATGACACGAGCTCCCAAGCACTAAGTTACAGTGGTCATAGTTTAATGTAAAAGCATATACCCTGATTTTTCTCTGTGTGTGCATGCTCTGCACACAAAGGAAGGTACTTTTTAACTGGAGTATTCCCACAAGAACTACTTCCCTCTGATGAAGACATATTATTGAAGAGAGTAGTGCTTATTTCCTGCAACACAAAGAAGAAATTTTAATATTAGTCCATATACATGGCTGTGTGCACATACACATTACATAAATCTAGCAGATGTGCTAAATGACTTTGTGATTAAAATTCTTTTGTTGACTTACTTCATGCTGTTATCGCTATAGCAAAAATTGTGACCAAAAGTAACCAGGGTCAGGCTAAATCCCATGTTCTTAACCGGTTATCTTAAGCAAAATGTGACACAACCTTTTAATCTTTGATCTGTCTTGGACACAAAGTTTATGTTGTTTAGGTTCACAGAAGAGTTATTGATTCTCCTGCAGACATAAATTAAACCTATAAACACACTTATCTTAAAAAGAGGCTAAATAATATTCATCATCTACAAGACGGTGAATAGCTGAATCTCTCTAATTGAATAAGATGTGTTTCTTAAAACCTTGCCTATAATTTCTAGTTTGCAATGTTTCCTGCAAATGGAATCTCTGTAATATTAATTATTTAGAGAAAGCTGGGTTGAGGACCCTTTTTTCAGGATAAGCTTCACAATATATAATATGTAGCGTTAGGCGATTCAAAATTAATTTGGATACTTAAAATGCAGGTTTATATGAACAAAGTGTTAACATCCAATGTGCCTCAAGCTTTTAGTACAAAGTAAGATTAAACTGGTACATTACTACAATGCAAAGCATTGATGCTGAACCTGCTCTATGAGAAGCCAAAATTCTAGTGAAGCTCATGGGTATGTAAACTATCATTTTGTTTGCTATATATAATAAGTTTCTTTAAGATTGAAGGCAATTGAAATAACTAGTTACTGCCAAAACACTAGGATCGCCAACAGCAATTGCAAAGTGTTCCCAAAAAGTGAAAAGGAAGAAGTGGGTTTGGAACAGACACACAGTCCCAAGGCACTTAAAAGATTTTAGCCTCAGCAGCCCATTATGCCGAACTAAAATCATAAGCCATGAATTTAGAGTGTCTGCAATCTTTGTGCCAGTGCAGCACGATGGCTCAGGGACAACACACTGATTGTTAGACAATATCTGGGCTGGACAAGCCAGGACTGAGCGTGAATTTTTCCATCCCTACCAAGTCCTAGTGGTATGCTAATGAAAGAATGTGCACGGTTACAATTTGCAGAAGTAGCAAGAAGCAAGCTTTCCAGAGGAAAGGAAGGATATGTGGTTGCCACAAAGTCTCATTGAGGAAGAGATGGATTAAAATTGCTTATGATCCATAACAAGAATCGCCTACCTAGAAGTTACAGAAGCTGGTACCACATTTTACATTGTAGCTCCACCATGTGTAAGCTCCATCAGGCAGAGTGTGCCTTCCAACAACGGGAACTGCAACAACCTTGAGATTTTCGTGTTTATCATCCCTTTTCTCCTGCATGTTATGGATCTGTTGAGACCTATAGCAGCCACAGGACTAGCAGTTTCACTATTTCTGGTTGGAACCAAAACACAGTTTGCGTTCTGTAAAGCCTTTTAATTTGCTCAGAAGCTGGGAAACATGATTCTCATAATCTTTCCACACGGCTTCCCTCCCTTTCTCTGCATAAAACTAGAAAAAATCCTTCACTGTGCCAAAGGCAAGAAGAGAAGCAACTGACCAACAGGGAATGTCAATCCTCCCTTCCTCTCTCCGTCTTTCTTGCAGATCTGGGTTCAGTATAATTACAACAGTTTCACACTTGTAATTTTGTCTAATAATGATGAAGATGGCATTAGTGCTATAAAACTAATGCTATCACGGTAGGCTGACCTCTGTACCTCTCTGGAGAAAAGAACTTTAATATACTTCTTCCTCTTAAGCCACAGCTCATCTTTGAACTTCTTACACTGCATTAGTTTACAGCACATTGTGCACATTCCAACCAATATTCAATGCCACTTCTTGATGAGGATTAGTATTTACGCATGACATAGCAATTAGATTCAGGTGCAAACAGAACTGAGATAAAGAAATACTCTGCTCGGACAGTAAATACATAAAATTCAGTCACCCTGTATCAACATATGCTAGCACATAGGATGTAACCAGAGCCAACAAATCACCTTAAATCCCATGTACTTTTTAAAGATTTATGATAAAGCAATCCACACTGGCTGCCTCGTACTGAATGTCATCAAGCAGAATGCATTCTCCAGTATATAGCATACAATTTACAAAGGTAATTGAATTATACTAAGTCCAATATAAAGAGACATTAACTATGACAAAATACAAGTCTTTAAAGGACACTGAGCCTATTTTCAATTTTTGTTTCTTAAAAAGCTACAACTGTCCAATTACCAGAACAAAACTCCTACCAGATTCTGAAAAACTGAGCAGAATTTTAAGGAAAAGAAAACCTCTTTGTTGCACATTAGTGTTCGGGTGCTCTAAACATTAAACATGCATCACTTTCTCAACAGCTCAAATGCGAACATTTACAGTTTTATATACTTTCAGGCTACCTGGATCTTCCCTGTTTAATTGCCTTAGAACACACATCAAACATGATTGAATGAGAAAGATAAGCCTTTCTTTTTTTGAGGAGAGATTAGTTCTCAATTCTATGGAACAGGAAACTAAACCAATATGAAATGTTTCCCTTCACATCCCGATCAAGGTATCAACAACACTGAGCAAACAGATTGTGTTTTATCACCTGTTTATTTTCTCTTTGTGTACAAGCACCATTGTTATCAGCTGGGCACATTCCTCAAGTCTCTGCAACATCACGTCCCCACAACCATTTGATCTACAGGTATAAATATGACAAAACATGATAACGTTGATATATTTGTCAGGCAGAGAGGGAATGTGGGGGGAAAAAAAAAAACCAAACTGAAAAAAGTGGAAAATGATCACAGAATCACAGGTTGGAAGGGATCTCAGGGATCATCTAGTCCAACCCTTCTAGGAAGAGCACAGTCTAGACAAGATGGCCCAGCTCCCTGTCCAGGCGACTCTTGAAGGTGTCCAACGGGGCCGAGTCAACCACTTCCCTGGGGAGATTATTCCAGTGGTGACTGTCCTCACTGTGAAAAATTTCCCTCTCGTGTCCAACTGGAATCTCCCCAAGAGCAACTTGTGTCCATCCCCCCTTGTCCTCTCCATGTGACTCCCTGTAAAAAGGGAGTCTCCATCTTCTTTGTAGTTACCCCTTAAGTACTGGTACATGGAGATGAGATCCCCTCTGAGCCTCCTTTTCTCAAGGCTGAACAAACCCAGCTCTCCCAGCCTATTCTCGTATGGCAGCTTCCCAGCCCTTTGATCATCTTGGTGGCCCTTCTCTGGACCCCTTCCAGCCTGTCCACATCCTTTTTGTACAGCGGGGACCAGAACTGTACACAGTACTCCAGGTGTGGCCTGACAAGCGCTGAGTAGAGCGGGATGATGACTTCTTTACCTCTGCTGGTGGTGCCCTTTTTGATGCAACGCAGCATCCTCTTGGCCTTCTTGGCCGCAGCAGCCACTGTTTGCTCATGTTGAGCTTCCCATCCACCAGGACCCCCACGTCCCTTTCCACAGAGCTGCTCTCCCACCAGGTGGATCCCAGTCTGTGCTGCACTCCTGGATTATGTTTTCCCAGGTGCAAGACCTTACACTTCTCCCTGTTGAACTTCATAAGGTTCTTGCTGGCCCACTCCTCCAGCCTATCCAGATCTCCCTGCAGAGCAATTCTCCCTTCTGGAGTGCCTACTTCCCCACTCAACTTAGTGTCATCAGTAAACTTCATCAGGCTACACTTGATCCCATTATCCAGATCACTTATAAAGATGTTGAATAACATTGGGCCCAATATTGAACCCTGGGGGACTCCACTAGTGACAGGTTGCCACTTTGAGAAAGAGCTATTTACCACCACCCTTTGGGTGCGGCCTCTCAGCCAGTTCCCCACCCACTGCACAGACCACTTGTCTAGGCCATAACACATCAATTTCTCCAGGAGGAGACTGTGGGGGACCGTATCAAAGGCCTTGGAGAAGTCCAGGTAGACAACGTCCACCGCCCGCCCCATGTCAACCAGGCAAGTCACTTTGTCATAGAAGGCCACCAGGTTTGTCAAGCACGATCTGCCTTTAGTGAAGCCATGTTGGCTTTTCCCAATCACGTGCTTCAGTTGACTTGTGATGGCCCCCAGGAGGATTCGTTCCATAACTTTCCCAGGTATTGAAGTAAGGCTGATGGGCCTATTGTTACCTGGATCCTCCCCTCGAGCCCTTCTTGTAGATAGGAGTAACACTTGCCTTCCTCCAGTCCTCTGGGACATCCCCCGTTCTCCATGACTTCTCAAAGATTATGGAGAGTGGCCTTGCAATGATGACAGCCAGCTCTCTCAACACCCTCGGGTGGATGTTGCCAGGGCCCATTCATTTGTAGGGGTCAAGCTCCTGTAATAATTCATATACTAACTCTCCCTTCACTGATGGTGATAAAATATCACTGTCTTCTATATTTATCCTTACGTTTTAATCCTTCCAAGCAAATAACTTTATTATATTCCATTTACTGAAAGTAGAGTTGCAATTTCTATACATACATAGCAACCTCTAATATAAAATAAGATTTTATTATCCCTTGAAATTGAGAGAGAGATATTTTGGATTTTACTCTAAACTAGATACATTTAATGTATCTGCACTGAACAATATTATTTGCCATAAATACTAAAAATTAGTTTTTATCCACTCTGAAAAATGTCAGGTAAATGATTTGCTAAGCAGACCAAGAGGTTAAGAAAGTCTGTCTTATACCTGGATGACAAAAGCAAGAAACATTTCTTCATGCATTTCCCCAAATTAATACATGCCCAAACACAAAAATTTAGAGGAGGAAAATTTACAAGAGACTTTCTTTTAAGAGGCTACATCTATAATCCACTAACCAGAATGAGAATTTCTCCACTGAGATAAGAGGACTCTAAATCTAGCACAATGCATTAAAAAGCCCTGATATATATAACTTCAGTTCTCTGCAAGAAGCATACAGAAAAACCTCTTTCAATTATTAGAAGTGAATATGCCTACTTCTAGTTATTACCATGCCAATAATATGGGGTTTTTTTATTATTTTGGACAGACTGGTCTTCAATAAGATTGACCCAGAAAATGGTATAGTAATTTTTCTGAATTAATATATAAGTGTACAGAATATCTGCTATAGCAAATATTTCATAACTATCACATGTACTTGTATTAATGACAAAGATGAAAATGCATCAAACAGAATCTAAGCTCAGTCAGGGAGTCAATCAGAAAAAGCTTATGCTAGGACTAAAAAAAAATTGCAAAAGGAATCTGCAATAAAGTAGAGCATTTTTATTTGTTTCTGTGCTTCCACACAATATTGTTCTTCTTTCTTACTCATAATAATGAATTCTGATACAGAGTTTTTTTGAAAAGTGCATGTGCCCCATCTTCCATTGCTGTGTTTTGTTGCACATGGCCATAGTGCATTTCGTTCTTAAGAGAAATTCTTCCTGAATAAAATGAATGAGAATAGGATCCTCTGCACAGAAAGCACTTTACATGAAAGTGCAATATTGCACTTCTACTGACAGTTGTTTCATTCTGATACCAGCTTCGTATTTATTGCTTGTCTTAAAGAACAGAGCCATATAATTTTTATAGTTTACTTTTAAACCTTGTATTGATGTACAAATAATATTAAATATAGTTGATTCAACTTATCAAAAGTGCAATTCTCTTAACAGCTGGTTTGGCTTTTTCTATACTCTGATGTTTAGTAAAGAGAAGCTTTAGGGTCTAAATTAATCTAAGTGGAATTGATCTGTAGGCACCAGTAAATGTAAAGGCATGGGAAACACTTCTGCCATTCATTCTTTAAAGATAAAATATTTGCCTAGGCAGAATCTTGCAACAAACTTAATTCTGAGCACATGCACTGAATGAAAAATCATTAAATGTAGAAGCAGGTACAAGAAGATATCTTGTTTCAAACATCTGATCTTCTATCTTTAAAGTTCTATGGTACCGGGTTCTAGCTTTTATGAGGAAGATAAATTAAGAGTTATGAAAATTGCAGCCACTTAGGCAACGTGAGAGGAAAGCCTAGTAAGTAATAACATTTACTTCACGGAACCTCCCGCTTCTGGAGACACATATCACTACCACACAGTTAGACCAGCTAACACATTCATAATCGTTGCTATTACACACACATGCACACACTCACATATATATATGTGCATGTATATTTATATATAACATACTTATATGCAAAACAAGCTTAGCACTCTTAGATTGTGCACTATTTAATTTTCTGCTGTAAAGGTCAAAATAATAAAAGTTTGTGATTGCAGAAGCAATACCACTATCCTCTATTTTTTACCTGTTGTTTACACTGGGAAAATTATTTTATTTAGGTAACTGTTTCCTGATTCTCTCTCTTTTTTTCTTTTTTTTTTTTAAATCCCAAATGGTGTATATTACTCCTGAAAGGCACATGTTATGGGAATGTATCTAGCTTCGCAATACATTTAGGTTTTATTCCCCATGCAAATTTTTCCTTACTGTAGAAGACCAAGAATGAAAATGGCTTCCCTTGGAAGGCACTTCCAATTTTCTAGTTTATTTCAGTGTATGAGGAATATTGAATATAAAAGGAGTTCACTTTCCCCAAAGGCACAAAACACTACAGTTATAATTGTTACATAATTTTACCATTCTCTGACCTCTTCTCAGGGTAATAAATGGAGATGAGGAGTGGCCCACAGAGCATCAGCTCTTTAGTTTCCACTTTGTTTCAAAAGGACAAAGACATTCCTAGAGTTTCAGCTGCCCATCACAGTCATGTTAATCACTCAAGTGTAGAGCGTTACCTCCTTGTGGCCAGACAACAGTCAGAGCCTAAATATGAATCACAAGCATGCTCTTGACTCCTTGAACCTGAAATTTTGTAATGTACTGTTGTCTTGAGAATAAGAATCATAAAATGACTTACTGGATAATTATGGCTTGAGAAGAAATGTGTTAAAAGCACAAGCTGTTTAAAGACAAAAAACCTACTTGAATTCACAAATAACTTATTTACTGTAAATGTTTCTGCTCTAATCAGTAAGCATATTAGAAATCAATGTTGGAACACTGGAAATATTTTACTCAAGATAAGGAAATTTATTGGGACAGCTCGAGACTGCAGAATAAATCTTTCAACTAACAAAGGACCATCACAAATCTTTGTATATTTCACTTAGTCTTTCAAGAAACATCTGTTGATACTGCCGCAAGCAGCAAGTATGGGACTGTGGAAACATATGTGCTTCTTGTAAACCCTCTTGCAAAGCAGAATTTGTCTATGGAGTTATCCTGATTACCATTTTACCAGTAAGCTGGTGTATATTTATTTTTCCACAAATTCATCCCATACGAAACAACAATTCAGAACAAAGTAATTTGCCTCAACACGCTTCTCTCCTAAAGAACAAACTCCATGGCAGTTGTTAATCGTGTTGCTTAATGTACCTGTAAAGCAAAAAACAGGGAGGTACTACAGGAAGAATCTGAAAACTGACAGTCACCCGATCACAGACTTTTCAAAACAAAACAGGAGCTTAACCCCCCTGAGGAAGTTTGAAGGAAGTGCTACATTACTGGTACCTGTAATATAACGAATCTTCTCTAAACAGAAGATGTTAGGCAACAGAGCTGAAATGCAGCATTTTTCTTAAGCACCAGTTTTACTGTGCCATTTGGAATACATAGTTTAGCAAATACACAGATAATACCACAAACAATGATGGAAAAATAATATTGTATAGGTAGGATGCTAACAGTTTTATACACTGTTTCCACCATGCTAACAAATGCATAATGCAGCTGTTCATATTCATTTTAGGATATTCAAATACAGAACACTAAGTCAGAGAATACGTGATTTTTCTTCATTACATGGAGTTTTTAATGAGAAACTTTCACTGCATTTTTAGGGACATTCTTCGAGACTAAACTATTTCTTTCTCTAAAATTCAGATATTCTTGGTGTGGATTTGTAAAACCCAAAGTCTTTCTGCAGTATGAGACCTTAAAAAAATGGTTAAAAAGTCTGATGAAAATTAAGTGTATCTGTGGAAAAATGACTGTATTTCTAAAGAACACTGCCAACACTCCCAGTGCACCTCCTTTCCACATAAAATTCATTTGGGAATAAACCAGTTCTGCTTTTGCTTTCATGAATAGCAACCAAAATTTTAAGTAAATTCTTTGAAGTATCTCCATTATAAAACAGATATATGAGTTGATGGAAATTGTTCGGTACTTTTACTCAAAAATATGAACACTTTTGCATTTCTTTGCTACATTTTTTGTGTTACATCCTTCAGTTCAGAATCCATGCATTAGGAAGATCAATAACTATACATTGCCTTATTTGGAACAGTCTTAACTGTGGATGTAGCTTTCAGTACAGCTAAACAAGGTTTTCCTTTCTGAACAAATGTATCCCTTTGAACTCCCTATCACAGGTACAAAATGAACTGAACAGTAAAACTTAATATACTTTACCAACACACTGCTAAGTTTAGCAGCTTAATGGAAATTTTCATTAAACTTCTAGTCATTTAGTAAATTTAGTGGAAGTATACGGAACAGATTCATGTGTGCTTTTGAAAATCTGACAGTGACAGACCATGTAAAAGAACAAAAAATTTCTTTAACTTATTTTGTTAAACGTTGCTTGTATATCTACATCCTCTGCTGCACAACGCATATGAAATCTTTTGGATAAATAGCTACGTAATTTGTAAGCATAACAAATTTACTGCATACAGCAATAAAATAAGTACCTGGGGAAGTACCTAGCAGGACTCCATTTTTCAGAGCTGTTCCGAAATTAAACTTTTAGCATTTACATCAGTAATGGTACTCAGTATTGAACTAGATTCCCATGCAATAATTAGCTTTAAAAAAAGGGCTAATGTTTCTAAATATCTGCTAGCTTGGATGATGTGAAATCCTGGGTGATATTATTTAGAATACGTACATACCACAAACATAGCTTTTTTTTTTTCCCTCTCTCCATCTCTCCAGTGATTGACATTCACGAAACCACTATTGTCAAATTGATTGCTGGTAACTCCCTCCTCAATTAGTAAAACAGGTTTTTCAGCTCTGTTTGGAGTAGCCAGGATTCTGGCAGTGAATGATGACTAGTACAGATATTTTATGCATCTGTCTTAATGAACAGCCAAGACAGGAAGATTACAACTTTTAAGAAGGATGCCAAATAGCAATTTGTTTATACACTTCCTAGATGCTTCTAGTGCTTTCACTTATGATGGAGCAACTTTTCCATTTTTTGTGCAATACACTGCGGAAACAAACATTGGAGGTGGATTGAAAGATGTAGAGCATACCAAAGAGATAAAGTGAAATAAGACAACAGCTTTAACAATTCCAGAGAACAAAGAGATGAAGTATTGACTAGATAGGTTACAGAGAGATGCCACTGTCCAAGTTAATTATGTTTTGCACATCAGATTTACGGCCGGATAACAAAGTCCTGGTTATGTTTATGTATTTTGGCTCCAAGATTTGAAACAAGTAAAAGGATGAAGGAAATCACCAGTGCTGTCATTTTTTCCCCCTGCCACTAATGCAAGAGAAAAAGAGAAGATGTTTATACGGTGTGACTGACATAAGACTTAAGCTGTAAGGGAGCATAACCATTTATCCTTGTTTACAGCAAAAGAGAAGGATAAGGAACTGTTTTGCGATAACAGAGGCAGAGCTTTCATTATCAAACAGTTTTCCCAGAAACTAAAACATATGTATTTTAGAAGCAAACAAACCAACTCCCCAAAAACAAAACAAAACAAAAAAATTGGGTAAGATACTTCAAGAAACTAAGACAGTAGATACACAATTACTCAGATCCAAAAGAGCTAAACTGTAGCAGTAACACTAGTTACGCCACACGAATATGGAGGACACAAAAGTGGTTTAAGCTGCAGTATTTGAATCAGTGGTTGCACCCTTTGTATTCCACATAGATCCTGAGAAAAGGTAATCTGCTTCATGATGCTTCTGTGAAAGTCAAGAAGCTGACTCTATGATAAGGAAAGGTCCCATTACAATTCACCAATCCAAATTCAATTTCAGGTAGTCATGAAATTTGCCTTCCCAGAAAGACCTTATTTTATTTTAATAAAACGGAATTTGTCATTATTTCCTTAATCTCCCATATTACACTGGAAGTAATCTACCTGTGTTAGCTGAAAACTGTGACAAAAATACAAATCCAATCTACATATGAATCTACAACTTCCTACTCCCCAGTAGGCTGGCTCTAAACGCGCAGGCTGCTATGAAGAAGATACCTTGGCAGCTCAAGTTCCCTAGAAAAATGTATTTCTGATTCTATATCTTAGCAGTTGGACAGATGCACAGCATCTTGGGAATATGATACCTGCACTTCAATGCAGGCTAGCCGAGGTGGCCTCAGTCAGAATGGCTTGACTGCCCTGTTTCCACACATATACAAAGAGACTGCAGAGGTGAGCAGCTTTGCTCTTCTGTACTGGCGTCTGGCCAGCAGTGTGCAAGTACACATGGTCAAGGTGAAATAAAGTGGGAAAGGACCTCAACCTTGACTCTAGGGTTCACTTCTGAGGGTCAGTCTTCTCCTTGCCTATGTGATCACAGGCGCTCTGTTTGGGCAGGCAGGAAGATTAGAACTCCAGCAGAACCTACTTGCACTGAGAAGGATCCAAACTCTGCACACACTGTTCAAATACACAAAGAAAGGCAGCTTCAAAGATTCCAAGAATACACAGCATGAGTTTTTAAATATTACAGAATTTGTAACAATATTAATAATTGTTCTCTGTCACTTGAACATGTAATTTAAAAATACACATATTACTTCATCCTCTGTGCTTCAAATACAACCAGTGAACTGTATTTCTACCAGAAAGCAGACTTTTCTGCAGCAAGACGCCACTGCTGTGGTATCAGTTATTTATATTTGCATGACAAACCATTACTGGCTCTTTGCCTAAAGCGTTGGTGTTGGAACATTTGGTCCAAACAGCGCGTCTGCCAGCTACGAACTGCGCTGAATCTGTCAGAAGGCGTTAGATAAATGTGTCACCCTTGACAGCCTGCATGTGTATAATTTGAACTACAATAAGTGCAAGCTATTGACCACAATGCAGTCTGTACTAGGATTGCACACACTTCCCACACAGACATAAATAGTGATTGCAGCTATAGACCCATTTCTATTTTCTGACTGAGGGTGTTGTACTGTTGCCCACCACTTCCAATACTATTTCAATATCATGCAAGCAACAGAAGTGGGCCAAACCAGCCTCTACAGTCAAAAAAATCACAAACAAAATAAACAGAAAAAAATATACACACTCCTATCCCTGGGACTCAAAATCTGTTGCATACATTAGGATATTAAATACCAGAAGCAAGTTCTCAACCCACCTTCCTCTTGGATTCTACCATGTTCACAATGTGTCACTACAGAATACTTATTCCCCTAGTCAAGATATGCAAAGTGAGCAGCTTGGGCAATCAAATCCTCCAATCAACAAAATGAGCCACCAGAACTTTCACCAGTCATTCTTTTGCATATCTTTTGCTATATGATGCCAGATGGACTCAAATCCACTTGTTTAGCCAGTGCTGAGATTGCAGTAATAACTCAGAGGCAGAGCCTGGCCATTCTGTGAAGGCTATTCTCTGTTTCACTGAGGCTCTGACCCTACTCACTTTGAACTCAGTAGGGGCTGGCTTTCAAAGAAAAAAGGAGTAAGCCCAAAGGTACCCACAGTACAGGCAGTATCAGACAAATACTCTTCCGGTGGGATTCCATTCATTTTAAGGAAAACTTAATTTCAGTGCCTCACTCAAACGCAGAAAAGCATTCTTTACAAAGCAAATAGAATGAATTGTAATAATTGAAAACAGCGTGAGCCCTCACTGTTAATTTGGGGAAAGGGATCTTGAAAACTGAACAGTTACCATCTGAAGCAATGATAAAGAACTTACCAGTAATTTGTATAAATACCAACCAAATGTAATAGGAATTTAACTGAACAGCAGATGGAAACTAAAAAAGTTGTCTATGCTTTTGCAGAACTGCTTACCGTAAATGAAGCCAGCAGGGTATCTACTGAGTGACATCATGCTTAGATAATAAATAGATCTCCCCTGGCAAAATTATGACCCAAAAATATAACACACTTTTTGAAAGCTTAAAAAAATACATACTGTGTACAATTTTTATTTGTCCTGTTCTCTGGAATACTAAGAAGTGACTGACAAAATCCTATCTTTGTATCTTTATGCTATATTATGGACACTCATTCTGTCAATTTTTAATACTTTGTTCCTCAACTTTAAACAAGAATTAACTCTATTATGCTTTTTTATTGTAATTTTGTTTCCTTTTGGGATTCTGAGCATTTAAGTCAATAAAAACAAGGGACTGTCCTTATCGAAATGGAAGACTTAACCTTGCTTGGAGGTTTTTGAAGGATGATTTCTACTTTCAATATGCTCATGATTACTGCAGTCATCATTATACCTCACCTTATTGCAGTCAATTATGGCAAAACTCTGTCTGCACATATTTTGTCCTCATCTTCAACATAAATGTGCTTAAGCATAGGAATTAACCTACTGAACCATACTTAATTAAATCCATCGGAAGCAAAGTACAGTTCAGAGACTGTCCTTAAGACCAGATTCACATCTCATGCAAACAACAGGCCTGCCTGAGAACTCTGGTGTGGCCTGAGCAAATTCTAGATAGGTTAGTACAACCACACAACCAAGTGACTGCTTTTGCAGGAGACAGGCAAAGACAGAGCTCCCCAGGTCATCAGCCACAACAGAGACTCTTCTGTCAAACAGATGAGGACACAAGTTTTCTTACAGACCCAGACGTGTGAGACAAAAAGCTGTTGCCAAGTTCTTTATGACTGTCCCTACTTTCTCTTCCCAGAGCTACTTTTGTGAATGCCATCCTCACTTGCTTTCAGTCAGAATGAGCAGGACAGCTTTAGCCAATTTCTAGAGCAAGTCTCTCTGAATCTAGCTTTCTGACTGAAATGGGTCAGGGAGCTTTCAAAAGAGCAATTGTGCTGGCAGGGGAGAAGACCCTACAGGAGAGAACAGCAGGGAGGAAGGCATCACTTACAGATGATAATTGCTTCCATAGGCAAAACTAGATGCAGAAGAGGACATCTGTCGCTAGCCTGTGACTGTTTATGAGCTCCTAGTTAAGCACATGCACAGCTGACTGAAGACTGCAATTACCACAATCCCTCCATGACCCTAACACAGCTACACAGGAGTGTGACACACGTGTCCTTTCCTCTCCCACACCAACCTAAACCTCAATTTATTTTTCACTGGGTCTGTCCGTGTGGAAATCACTCTGCAATAAACCCAAGTCAAAGAATTGTTAAATATTTTACTGATCTTTTCAGCTATATTTTAATGATTTTACTTTCCATACAATTTTAAAGTACTTTTCTGAGAATCCTTTGAATTATTTATCTATCATACTGTAAGGCCAACCTAGAACACCAATAAATATTATGTAGATACTGAATGTGAATGTGCTTTGTCTATTTGCCATTGGGTTATTTGTACAGAATTCTTGAATAACAAGAATATATGACTACCAGCAATAAAATTAATCTTTCCTGGTATTTGAGGGTTCACACACTCTTTGAAAATGCACGATGCTCAGTGTTATGCTAGTAAGATTATACTTTGCCTCTCAAACTAACAAGCATTTCCATTAAACATAGCATTCCCAGCAAGGTGTTTTCTCAATAGTGAATACTTTGATTGACAAAGGATTAAATTACTGCTAGCCATTTGTTATTTATGGCTCTTAACACCTGTTAGGTGTTAAACTTACCTTTTCACATCTTTACTGTGCAAGGTATCTTCTCCCACTTCATTAACATCTTGTGTTTTATGCCACTGATGACATTTCAACATACAATGGAATAAAACTGATGCCTTTTTGAGTATAATACTAAGGGGTTTTTTTTCAAATTTATATTTAATGATTTCATAGACTATTTTTTTCTCCCAGAATGTATTTAAAAGACAGACTTTTAGAAGACAAGCAATGACGAATTTGGTGTTCTTCTTGTTGCCCCTTCCAATCTGACATGACAAAATAAAGATTATTTTTTTTTTTGTACTGTCTAACAAAGTGTCTACAGACACTGCTGTTTCTTTGAATAGCAATGGCCAATGGTAATGGACATAACACATAAATGCCTTGCAACTGTCAAGAAAGGATTCCCTTAAGTACTACGAATAATAAACTAAAATGCACTCAATATATCTGTGCAAATATAGCATAAAATTAAACAGAAATGTATAGCTATCACCTGAATTCTCTCTTATACCAAAGAAAATCATGATACTGTTGCAGTAGTACAGTTAAAAACCATTGAGACTATCAGAGCATCACACTGTATTTGTAGAGGCAAGAAGTGTTCAAATGTTTTAATAAGGTGCTGTGCAGTAATAACTTCAGTGTGTTCCCAAATCACAGAATTAATTTACAGTCCTTTTATAAAATGAAATGGATTTAATAAAGCCTGATCATAAATTAACACTAACAATTGATGTAAATTGCACTGTTAGTGAGATTTACTTCAGTTATGTTACTGTTTACGGTATTATAAACCAGACTTTTAACATATTACAGGCTCATGGGCAATCTGCTTAATATGGGAAACAGATTTGAGGCAGGGAGGTGACCTGTTTGCAGAATTCTCCTAAATCCCAGGACAATTATTAGAGAAGCACTTTATGTATAATCTTGACAAAAGCAGTGGAATGTGGCACTGTAGCAATGTGCTTTCTTGAGAGATCTTTTAATTAAACACATGCAAAGGAAAAGGTTAAGTGAAAAATAAACAGTTCCTAAACAAGCATGATGATCAGAGCTTAACCCACATAAAAGTGGCAGAAGATGGCTGTAGTATTAAATAGGACCTCCACAGCTAGGCTGGCCAGAAGAAGCCTCAGAGTCTTTTATGAAGTGCACATCTGTATGACTCATTCTATTCACGGTCACATTGAGCATATTCAGAGTCTCAATATAACAGGTATGCAATTATTCAACTCCATATTAGCAAATCAAGTTGCTGCGTGTATTTGCTGCTTTTGAAAAATGTTTCCATCAGAACATTTTAAAGCCAACTCCAATCCACTGCTTCAAGATTCCAGTCTACCACTCTTGTAACTGGAAGAACTGCAAAAAGCCTACAGGAAACACAGGCAAAACTTGGATTAGTTGGTTAATTTTTGTGAGTTTTCTGTTCTCTTTTGATGATATTTCATTCAGTGAGTTAGTTGAAGAAGTGGGATCTATTTTTCAGATGTTAAACAAAGAGGTGGGCAACAGATCAAAACTGTATGATCAACTTTCCCAAACAGCACATAATTCTGTTTGCTTTTGAGGAGGAGGAGCTCTCCGCCAGCTACAGATGAAGGTGGTGTGCATACTTCCTCGAGGTGAAAACTGGTACTTCACTAAGGGCTTTGGAAAGTTACTCAAAAGACAACAGGAGAGTCTATTCTTTCAAATGTATTTATAAGAGAACACACAAAACAACTAAAATGTAGTGAAGAGTAAGAGTCTTTGGGAAGACAATATCTCAGAAAATTGACAGCCGCATGCTTATGTTTGAGTCAGGTGACTCAGAGGAGTCCAGAGAGGACATGCATCTGCAGTCAGTATTTCCTGCTATTTCAACCACCATTATGTACAACTAGTGCCTCATCTTCCTAAGATGCATACCATTGCTTCTTTAAATCCTACTGGGAACACACTCTGATTTTTCAAATGTGAAAAACCTTAACTGGAAACACCAAATGTGCCTTTCTAAATCTCATCCCAGTAGATAAGAGATCATACAGATTCAAAATCAGATATATGCACCAGAAGTAAGATTTAACTGGAATTTACAAGCTTTAATCCACAAAAGTAACACTAAAAATCCTTGTCTACTCCCTACAAACACATACATTTTCACCAGTAATATTTCAGGTGTTACAGACATGCTTTTCTGCACATGCCCAGAAGGATCACAGTCTTATCAGAGCTGAGCAGGTTGGTATCATCTCACACAGACTCCCTGCAGAATCTTCAGCGTAGATGCTCTCCTGCTATGTTCCCCAAAGGGAACATTTGGGAAGGTATGACAGCATAAAACACAGCACCAGATGCTGCTTTCATTCAAAAACACAGCTTGGAGTGGAAAGAGGCAGGGTTCCACATTTATCTATAAACTGGTCAGATCAGATCTGAGTTAGAATAAGCATGCCTTTCTGTTTGGTCTCTACATCAGCAGTACTTGTCTTCACCACTAAACTAGAGAACGAGCATTCTTTCTCTCCTTCTGGCCCAGTCAACTTGTCCATTATTCTTCTTCACGTCCAATTCTATAGGACCTAAACACATTAACAGTTTACATGCTGCTGTGGAGCTCATCTTCTGCTCCCTCATTTATCTACCAATTTTTGTTTTCCATTCAACCTTGCTCCTGACCACAATCTTCATGTGGACAGGCTGCAGCTTGTCTGATCCCTTGATGCGGTATTTCAACATGCCAACCCAGAACAAACATTTTTCTAGAGAAGATGGGGATTGGGCTTGTTTTGTCTGGATCAGCTAGTTGAATTAGCTCAGTAAATGATCAGCCAAGCACCAGACTCCAGACCGGCACAAGCAACCACGCAGATGGAAGCAGAACTGCTCTATGAAAGAGTGGGTCACTCCACTATCTTTTCTTCTGGAAGGTGCAGTGTTACAGAAAAGAGAGAGCTCGGCTGTTTTTGATGAAAGTGTTTGGGACTTATCACAAACAGGGTTTCTGAGATGTGAATCTCAGTATGAAGATAGGTGTTTTCTGCTCCAAAGGCAAGCAACAAACACCTCACAGAGCTATGACAGAACCTGAAAAGGAGTATTTTGATATTTCTGTTAACGACTATATCAAATGTGCAATACCAAATTCTTTTCTATTCATTCCCTAAGCTTTTGATACCAGCTTCCCAGGTTTCTTCTTCATCTGAGTACCCTGTGGATATTCTTTTCCAAATCCAACTAATCAATTCAGTGAATAATGCTAACTGTATTTATAACGTATGGACTCTTCCATGCAAAATCAGATAAAAGATAGAAAAAGGAACAATAATTAGTTTTGTTACCTGTTTTTCTGTGAGGAAAGAATTGATCAAGCTAAGATAAAAAATAGTCCCCTTAAAAGCTAAATATTATTCTCTAAAATAATTGGTTTGGTACATTTTCAAACTGTATGAAAATAGGAAATAATATTGTTAATGAAAACGTCTAAACAGCCTAAGGTATTTGACCTTTCACAAAGCTCACTATAAATAGCTTCCAATACTGTGACTTACACTCTGCAACTGCAACAGATTGATAAGGGACAATGGGAGGAAAACAGATTATGAAATGCTATCCACTATTTCAGATACTACGATGTAAAACATTCCTGTTAATACACTGTGAATACCAGGGTTACGTGGTTGAATTCAGTCACGTGATGAACTACTGAAAAGGATACCAGAAATAAAGGAAAACAAGGAGGAAGAATGACTCTTATGTCTGTAACCTGTTTCTTTTAATAATTCCCTAAATAACCTGTGACTGAGTTATGTGACTATAGGCAGCATCTTAAGTAATACAACTCTCAGTGAAAAAGAAATTAGGGTGGAATAATGTTTTAATTCTCTCAAAACACACTATTCCATATTGCTGTGAAGCAATCTTTTCCATAATAAATCCATCTTTAGAATGAATTTATTTCCACTGGTTGGAAAAAACCCACATAACTCTACATCAAGTCTAGTATAGGGTGGGGGTTTATTTGTTACAGGCAACTATTTTCTGTCTGTTGTATGTAAAAATAATGCAAAAAGCATGCTATAAACACAGGTAAACAGTCCTGTTAGCTAGGTTAAGCCCTTCCACAGCACTTCAGTATTCATAATATTGCCCCCAAAATTAACATGTCAAATTTACACAACTAGGACCTTATTTACTCACCAATGTTTTCCTTTCCAGAATTCATTAGACACTGACAAGACTCATTTAATAACCAAAACACCAGATCCTATACACATTCACTGCGAGCCTTGGGGTACACGATTGTTAGCCCCATATTTCCATCACAAAATGTTTCCTGTGCAGTTGCAATTTTTTGCATATGAAGATCAACATCTTAAACATACAATAGTATCTGAATACTAATTTCTTGTGAGTAACCACTAGTAGTGTAAGAATCATCAGTCCCTGTTGAAGTATTAAGTGTGTTAAAGTCACAATTATTCATTTATAAATGCCAATAAACTACCTTAGTTCCCACAAGTCTGTCGTAATTCATGCATGAGATTATCCCGTTTTACTAATCTGGAGTACATTCTGAATACAATTCTTGTTACATTTCTTTTGGGAAAAAGGAGAGGCTACTATTTCAAACTGCTTCATCAAAAATATTTCATAATTAACTCAATGTTAATTATGTGCTACAACACAAACATAATGTTATTAAATTAATATTTAATTATAAAAGAATCACTGTGCAATATAAAGGGTAAAAACGAATTACAGAATTATTATAGGATAATTAAATATTTATCATTGGAACACAAGAGTGACAGTTTGTGACCATAATGTGCTGAGAAAAATTTTGTCCATAGCAAACTGCTGTGAACCACAGTCAATCTGTTTACTTATCTTTTACACTCAGAGTACTATGTCAGCCTTTATCACATTTTGAAAGAGTAACCATGGGTTTTTACCAGATATGTTATCCCACATCAGTAAATACCTACTTATTAATGCAAATGAGACTATTCACTCAATAGGAGTAAGTCAGTTACTTTTTATAACTGTTCATTAACAATACTATAATTTACAAATGGGGTTTTCTTTCCTCATCTAGATTTGTAAAAATAGAGGAAAATTAGATGTCTGAAAATTTCTGAGGCATTTAAGGGATTGAGACAAGAACTCCTCCATAGTCAGGTAATATCTAATCTAAAAACTCTTGGGTTCAGCCTAACCCACTTTTTATATTCTAAACTTACAGTGAAAAACAGAGCCACAGGAATACTCATAGCTGCACTGACACTAATTCTCTCCCCCTTAGCCACAGATATCAGCCTCAGGTACAAACATTTCCATATGCAGAACACTTACTTCTTTCAACCTAAAAATCTGGTCTCGAAGATCAGCAGTGCTGGAACACTCTGCACCGCATGATGGGAAAGAACATTAAAGTTTTCTTTAAGGAAGTTTTCTCCCAGAAACTACTACTTTTGGAAACAGAGAAAAGCAGACAGTGAGAAAGCAAGTATGTTCCTTCTCTGATAAAGCAGCTTCCCTTGAAACTTTCACTGTATGATGACCTAAAGGGAAGGGATGATCCTTAGAGCATGACAACCAAATTTTAACCATTAGCAGTATCATCTCTCTACGTATGGTAGGAAAATAAAAATGGTCCGGAAAAAGAAGATGTTAAATTTACCATAGGTCTAATACATGATATATGGGATAAGGCTAAAAGCATTTACTGCCACTGCTATACACCTAGCAGCTTATTCTGTGCCTGATGACGACACTTTTTGTTCTGCAAGCACAGATAGCACCAGTGGTGGCACAGAGGAGAAAAGATGTCAATAGTCTGCTTTATCCTCTGTGTACACGAAACCTAGCGGCAAAGGTAGATATTCCCAGTGAATTTCTGTTGTGAAGCCTGCCATTAGGTGCAGAAGACCCTTGCTTTGCCTATTCTCCCCCTCCGTTTATCGGCACAAAGTCTAATTTGCTTGGGAAATTGTGGAAAATTATCAGGATAGCTCTGATTACATCCCTGCAGAATGGCAAAAAACTAATTCTCTTACAGCATTTACATTTCCAAATTGAGAATTTTTGCATTCTTGTAAGGTATTTTACTGTGAGAAGTGTAAATGAGCACAAGAAAGCTCAGGAGAAAGAAAAATCACACTTGGGAAAGGTAAACTTCTTCAAAGAATTCTCCACAGCAGGTTATTATCAACAGGATCTAATGCAACTTCCTAGGAAGATCAGTTGCTAAGTGTATTGCTAAAGGAACTAATTACCGAACAGTAAAAATACAGCACATAGTGCTGAAGAGGTCTGAAGTTCTCGATACAGTTGACCTGCTTGTTACTTAAATGAACGAACTAGATAAGAAACTTCAAGCCAATAAAAAGGACAAAGAGGTGAAAAAGTATTTTCTTGAAATGAAATGGAAGAGAACAATGTAAATCAGGAAACAAAAATCAAGCCTCGGCTAACTTCAAATCATAGACGTTGTCAAAGGGATCAATTGATTTGACTGTGCTAGAACGGTTCCTCCACCCATAGATATTGAAAAATTTCATGTGAATGAGTTCTGAACTGAAATAATTAAACTACACAAACCTTTTCTGTGGAGATTCTTAGAAAGAAGTAAAACTTCCCTAGCTTAGTTAAGTGTAAACATTGCTAGACAGCAACAAGCTTAAGACAGCTAAGTCCTCCACTGTAAATTCATACCTTACCATTAATACCGTTAGTAAGACTGACAAAAAAAATAAATCAAACAAGAGGTTGCAAATATACATTTGATATAACATCAATATCAATAGTAACTAAAACTTTCCTGGCACAATCTCTGCTTAGTCATTTAAAAAATTAGCTAAGCTAAGGCAGAACTACCCGATGCAGAGTAAGAAAACTTTAAAAACTTTGCAATCTGAAAAATAACAGATAGACAAAGATAAAAACCAGGCCCCTGTTTAGTGAGCTAACCATGTATAGAATTTTATTAAAGTGTGTACTTCTCAAGCAGAAATCTTAAATTTTATTTTCCTGAGAGCTTTAATGCTATTGTGGTATCTGTAGGGAAATGTCAGGAAACAGAAAAAAGAAAATAAGGTCTGTATACATTTATTACTCTCACTAGTAGCACAAATCGATCACAAAGTCCAATACATATAGTCTTTTTAGTGTTCATTATATATGCCCACCTGTATGATGGCCCCAAATTATCAGCAAACTAGTTTTTTGGGGTTTACAATCGGGGCTTATTTTTCAGGGTGTTGGGGTGTTTTTGACTTTGGGTTTTGTGGTTTGGGGTTTTTTTTGTTGTTGTTTGGTTCGTCGTCTGGGTTGTGTTGGGGTTTTTTTAAATGTATTAACCCAATCTCATTTTCACAAATGCACTATATGCCCAGAGAGAAGGTTAACATAGAGGCCAATGACAGAGAAGCACAAAAAGTTTCTTGCTATTCCCATTATTTCTCACTTTCACTGATGCTGCAAAGAAAATAATGATTAAAGCATTTGAAGGCTTGTAGGGAGAAGTTGCATATTTTATTTGACAAACACAGAAAAAGTGGACAAGGTCTCAGCTGCAAAAAGTCCTTCTTTGGGTCTGAAATAGAACTTTCCTCCACTTGTCATTTGTAATAGCTTTAAAACCTTCTCTATAAAATATGTATTTTGGGGGAAGTAATTCCACAAAGAATTTGAATTTAAAACTTTATTTAAAAGATTTTGCTATTGAGAAGAAAAAATTTAAGCACAATGCCCCACCAACACAAGTTGAATGATAAACGATCTCATTCTTAATGGATTTTTTGAGAGATTTCTGGGGGAAAAAAATGGAAGTAACAAAGCTATTACATGAAAGCTGTTTGTAGGTTATACGAAGACAGCAAAATAGGCATATGAAAACAAGCAGAACTGCTGCGGTGGTTAAAAGAGCTAAAACTAGAAGACATATTTAACAAGCATGTAACTTCAGAGACTTTTTTTTCTGTATGACAACATAACTAGAAGGATGTATCTTTGCATGATCGGGGATTTCAGAAGACAGTACAATCTTATTTAATGTCTCAGTCTCACTGTCACGGCCTTGTTCTGCCCATATGGAAGCCCTTACAGACTTGTATTTAAATACATGATTAACTATAAACTCACATGTTACCTGATTGACTTGAGCAGGATTAGTCATTTATTCAGATACACTTGCATGCTGAAGCACCAATAGGGCACTAAACATCTTTACTTACGCCAGCACAAACACAGAAATCTTGCTTTGCTTCATCATGAGAGAGGAATGCAAAATTTAACACCTATTACAAACTGGCTCTTCCTTTAGCTGTTGCCAAATAATAAGGTATTATTTGTTACTTCCTTGGTATCTTGGTGATTAATGAAGTTTAAGAAGGGCACCTTCACTAATAATATGTGCCTCACATTGATCATGTTTCCAGCAATCATTAGTATTCATTAGCAGCAGTCAACTTCTTAATTCCTTTTTGCTTAAATCCAAATTATTTTAAGTTATTTACTACACCCTGTAGGAAAGAACAAGGTTCTCACAAATCTTAATGGCTTATTCCCAGATCTTCATATACGAGCACTTCTGGGAAATACATGCACACTACAAAAATATCCTAGCTGCTAGTTCACAGAATTAACTGCACATAGAACTCTCCATACAGAGTAAGCAAAAGATAAACTTGCATTGGGCACATGGCAGAAATACAAGATACAGGAAGGCAAAGTAAATTTCTCTTTCACATCTCACCTTCTCCTGTAAATTCAGTTTTGGACCCTTCTCCTTCTCCAGGCTGACTGATGCAGTCTCTTTGGACTGTAGGTATTTTCTTACAGGATCATTTTGTCATACAATTTGTCAATATAATTTCATCGGTAAGTTCCCATGCCAGTCTCATACTAGAAGCTTGTCTGACATGCCTATCAATTTAAAATACACAAAGCCACCTTTTCTCTTTTTTTTTTTTTCCTACTCCCCTAATCACCCCTGTGCTGGATTTACCTGAAGAGGTGCTGGCCAGGGGGGGAGCTGCAGGGGCCTCTGTAAGGGGAAGCTGGGACTGCCCTGTGCCTGGCACAGCTGATTCCAGCCAGCTTGGCAATGGTCAAGCCACAGGGCACAGCTGAGGCCCTCAGAGATGCTGGTGGAGCCTCTGTGAGAGCATATTTAAGAACAGGCAGAGGAGGAAGGAGAAAGAAAAGTACTGAAAACCAGTAGTGTGAAAATCAGGGTGAGAAAAGTAGGATGAGGTGCTCCAGGCACCAGAACGGAGATTCCCCTGCAGCCTGTGGGACAAACCACGAGGGACCAGGTGATAACTGAGAAATGGAAGGAGCAGTGAAGAGAAACAGCTGCATATTGGCCATACCTGCCATCCCCAGAGCCACTCAGGGAGGGGAGAGGAGTCTAGAGGGAAGGAGTGAGGGTAAGCATGGGAAAAGGGGAAGGAAGGATGTTGTTTTAATTTTTGTCTTTTTGTTTCTTACTACCTGAATATTTTTTATGTGAGAATAAAAATTAATTTTCCCCAAGTTGAGTCTTTCTTGCCTGTGACAGTAATAGGTAAGGAATTTCCCTCTCTTTATCTCAACCCCAAAGCTTTCTCATCCTATTTTCTCCCCCTGCCCTGCAGAGGAGGGGGAGTAAGTGAACAGATGGGTGGGCGTTTGGCTGTTAGCCAAAGTTAAGCCACCACAACCACAGAAATGGGGCAAAGATACACCACAGTATCTGCCTATATGTTTACACAAACAAATCTAGCAAGTGGTGAAATTATTTCCCCATTTTTCACCTGGCTATGTCAACACACTTGTTAACACTAAGACTGATGGGCAGAATGCCTTAATGAGCTTAGTTGCAACAGCCGAGGACAAGACCTAGCTCAAGCTCTACAAGCTTGGATCGCAGAAGTCATGCACCTGTATTCACACACATCCACTTTGTAGTACTTTTAAAGAATGTTTGAATAAATACATTTCACCTTAGATAAGCACTAACAATGTACTACATGCAGGAATGTTAAATCCTCACGTTACTGTAGTTTACACTGAAGACCAACCATTGCCTGACTGCTACAAAAGAGTATGTGCTCAACTTGTAACTTCCCCTCCCTTACCTTTAACTAGCTCTTTATTTAAGTGAGAAAGGGAACATAGGTGCATTTCAAAGACTTCTTATTCACAATGAAATCATCCTATTATTTCAAAACCTACTTTGGGATATTGCTAGGCTTTTCCAATCAGGTTCTCCACTTTACACTCTGTGTATAAAAAGTATTCCAAATAATATCCATACATCCTCCTTATCACTTTTCTCTTTTGATTAAAATATTCAAATGCTACAATACAAAGCATCAGAGTTATAAGATTTATGAATACACATCCCACCTGGCATTGGTTGCCACGGTCTGCAGTTCCTAACTGCACACAGATGAGTAAATCTGAAATTATAATTCCTTCAAAGACCATCAGGATGACATAGGTTTGCTAAAACCTGTAACACTACATCAAATACACTAGAAACATTGCATGCCTCAAGATGCAGTGTGTACATATCCCCTAACTGGAGTTAAAATACAGGAAAACAAGTTAAGTCTATGAAAATTTTTGCACTGAGGGATATAAATAAAATATAATACCATAACACAGAGACCATCTTTTGGAGGGTTAGTTTCTAATCCCACTACTGAATTTAAATGAAACTGAAATATAGTGATTCACAACTGTAGAGCACAAATGTACAGGAAAAACACACGACCTCAGGTCAGGAGAAGTCCGTTGAAGAAGAGAGCGTTCACTGCATTTGCAATTACCAGAGATTTCTGCAGGCACTGCATTCAGGAGAGACAGCTTCTTTCTTCCTAAAGTGAACTTACCATGTAATAGGAGAACTAAACCAAAACCACTGTCAAAGTTCTACGAACCCAGTGTGCCAATACTCATATTGTCGTTATTTATAGTCTTGCACTTCTTGTGCCTAATGGAGCTTTCTGGAGCCATCTCATTTATATTCAAACCTGCTGAGCTAGCCCTAGGCCCACCCACACAAATGGAGTTCCATAATGTACTCCTATACCAAGGAGTTTATTGTCTTTTCCAGCCTAGGCTCTCTCTTCTCCTATCTTTTCACATCAGTGGAATAATAGTGAAGGAATGGGGAGAGCAAGAAGGTAAAATCTGGATGTAGATTTCGATATGCAAGGCTGAAAACTTTTCCATGCTGTGGTCTGTGGAGCTCAACCCTGGCAATCACTGTTGTGAGGACTTTCTGCACCCAACGAGGTGGCCAGTAACTGCCAAAACTGATTTCTCTCTATGATCCAAGGAATGTACTGTGCTGCAATATGATATGCTTTCTGATGTAGAAACTTGACTTTGATGAACACTTCTGTGCCATAAAAAGAAATAACTAACATATCTTCCTTTTCTTAAGGGCTAATTTGAACACCTGACAGCTAATAACATATGCACACTTGTACACACACACCAAGCAGCAGCAGCAGATATTAATGAACCATTCCAGTTAGTAGGGTTTTCCTGTCAACTTTTCAGGCCTGAGAAAAGAGTAGGCAAACTCAGACTTGTCCATATGAATGATCATGGAGGGATTTGTCATTCACAGACCCAGTTTCATCCATGGGTTAACTATCGATTCACCTGTGTGGATAGGTATGTGGCATACAGCCAAAAAACAAAGCAGCACTTCAGCCTTCAGCTATAGAGAAGACAGTGAGACTTCGTAAATACCCTGACCTAGCCAAATGGTTAAGCAGCTAAGGCATTCATTTTCCAATGGATTTCTTTGTAGCAAAGAAACAGCTGAATAAATAATAAAACAGATTTTAGAGAAAAGCTTGAAAAATTAATGGAAATCTGAGTGATCAAGCCTGGAAAAGCCTGATGTGAAGCTAGCTGCATAGCTCTGATCAAATCAGAATAGTCAGGGAACTGTTTCACATCAATGCAGACATCTCTGGGAATACTTTTATAGTGACACCACTTCAGCACACTTTATTAAACTTGCTAAGATACATTACAATCATATCTGACAAATTAGTAAATTTGGATCTATTCCAAAATGTATCTACATATCACTATAGTTAATTTACATGCTGGCTTAAAAGTATGAAATTATGCGGTAGACATAATTGCCTCCTGAAAGCAAAAGTATAAAAGAAAAATAAATAAATCAACCAAAAAAATAATTTGCTTTTCAGATGATACAACTCTTAAACCTCCTCTGAACCCTGACAAAACAAAACAGCTCATGATGGAGGCAGAGTTGAGCAATTCCACTTCAATTCCACCCAGCAGTTCCTATTGCTGGGTTCCGAAAGCTGGAGCAAATTAAGGATGTGAACTCATAGCAGAAAGCTTTATTCTCACTACTAATTAAATAGGCAAAATAAAAGCAAGGATTATTTTGTGGTGTTATTCAGGGAACTCAGGGTGGCACCGAATACTGTTCTTTCTTCAACATTCTGCTTTTTCTGGCTCAAACTTTAGCCAAGTGTGTTGACATTTCCTACACCCGCCCTCCCTTCCTCCTTCCCTCCCTCCCTCTCTCTGCTTTTGTTTTTCTTTTTTGATACTTTCATCCTGATCAGCTCAGCCATTTCTGACATTGGCAGTGGGAGAGAAGAATTTTGCACATGTAAAATAGTTCCCGGACTTTTTTTGTTTTGAAGTCTGCTAGCATTTCCACACTTCCCACACATGTAAGCAGGCACTCAAAGATTAACAAGCAAAAGAATCTGTTTGCAGTGACTGAAGTGGAACCTCTCACAGCTCAAACTGTTGGATTTTGCTGACCAAACTTTACAAGCATTGTATTTCTGTAGGAAAGTGGCTATTAAATGCTGTTTGTAAGTACACAGTGCATGTTCCAATACTATGGACTGACTAAGGTCGTCCTGTTCTTTGGTAAAAAGGGTGGAGAAGGGTTTTAATAATTGGTGCTACAAGATGAAATAAAGTATTTGTATTGAAGGAAGAGATCTTTTGTCTCCATGCACTCTTCTGTCATCCTAGCACCACTGAATCAGAAGCTACAGAAAGAAAGGAAAGGAGCAGTCTGAAACTGCAGAGGAAGTGCCAAAAAGTGGACTTGTCAAAAGAAAAGGAAGCTGATGGTGAGGAAGTAAACAGGATTAGTTAGTATTAATCAAGGATAAAGAGCTGAAGCTTGGGAGAGCAGCATCAACCAGGAGCTGATTAAGGAAGCTTAGGTTTTATAGTCAGTACCTTCTTGCTGGGGAAGAGCACATGATCATAATGTAGTTGCAAGAAGGGGCTAAATGCCAACAATCTCATACTTCTTAACTTTTAAAGACATGTACAATTTAGTTTCACTTCTATTTTGTATAAGTTTGGTGGAACATACACATGCTGAGAACAGGTGCAGAAATAAAATTTCAGTTTCTGGGAAATTTTTATTTTTGAGAAAAATAAGACTGAATCAGGACAATAAACCAAAACTTGAAATGTGTACTTATTGCCAAACTATGGCATTTCTAGAATGAAATATCCACTCCAAGGTACCAATCTACCTGCTAAACTAGAACAGGACATCCAAGCAGCTTGGGCAGCTCTAGATAGATATGGATAAACTATCTGTCAGTTCCATAGCTATTCATCTCTGACTAGCACAACAGATTTTTATTCTGGATATGGATCTTAATTTCAGTCTGCACCTGCCACAAATTCTATCACAGCTCATTAGGGATCTCCCACAGTCAGGAAATCTGGAGACCAGATGCCAAGCAAGTTGGCCAGCCTAGACATCTAGTCTAGAAGCCATGGCTTATGAAAGCGCATGGCAAGTGATCCCAAGTACGTGACCCCAAGAAGCCTTGGGGGCTTGGCAATCCATTTGCATTCATCTAGAGCCAGATGAGCCATTTAAGAGAAAATTAAGTTTCATTATGAGCTCATAAAAAATGTAACCACTTATGTGAAATATTTCCAATCAGACAATTTGGCAAATTCAACAATTGAAAAAGTCCCAAAATACAAGACCTATGCCTCGTACAACCATCTGGTAAATGAATGCAAGGGAAAAGTCTGATTTTCATGTTGTTCTCCTCCTTCACTAGGTCATATTCTCATAAATTCCTGAAAACTCTATCAAAAGAATATAAACATCCATTCCCTCCTATGGGAAAACACTGTATTGTAAAAGCAGCACTTATTACAATTTATAGTTTGCTACCATGCTACACGATGCACATACAGCATGTTACTGTAATGTATGTAATATCAGTGTCACAGTTTTTTAAAATCATACAAAAAATGGATATTTATTGAGACGAAATCTGAACCTCTAACAATGCATAGTTGTTTGGGATGATAGAGAAAATCATATAATATATTTCACTCTGGGACTTAGGAGTAAATGCTTCAAATAGAATGTACTTTCTGGATGACGAAGAACACACAGACCACAGCCACACAGAGAACTAATGACACCGGAATACAATTACAATTACAACTGATCCAAAGACTGCTCTCCAAAAGCAAACATTTTTTAGAACTGCTTTGGGATCTATGTGGCAATTTAAGGTGGCTTCTTTAATGATAGAACTCTTACAACAATGGGAAAAGCTCTGTACCATAAACTTGAAAAATGCTTACTTCTCCTTTCCCATATAACACACAAGCATTTTGATTACCACTCTACACTAAAAGGATGTTTCAATTTAAAGCTCTTCAATAGGCTGCCAGGAATGCTCTGCTCAATGATAAGTCTATTGTACAAGACAAGTGAGGAGAACATTACCTTTCTAAGTGGCCAGGAAAGTATGTTATTTACAGCCAAGTGACAAAACAAAAAGAAATGTGGAAAATGTCAAAGCAAATACAAGACCACAAACATTAACAAATACCCTGAAAAACCACACAATTTTTTTTTTCCTCTCCCCATCCTCCATCAATCTTTATATACTTTGGAGTTTAAAAGTGATACAAAATCTTCTAATGGAAGACTCAAAGCAAAAAACGTCTCAAGATGATTTCTAGTCAAACAATTACAATCACCCAATGAACTATTTCAGGATAATGCAGAGGAGGATGGTTAAAGATTACCTACAACAAATTTGACACCTCTCAGTGATAACGGTGTGCAGTAACATTGACCAAGGGTGCTTTGTGATGTGTTACATCTATTGATATGTAAATGGACTCCGATGTACAACTCCACAAGCAGTTGCACAGGCATGATCTCACTGGCACATCTCAGAGTGGAGTGCTACAAGAAATATGGGCTCTTGAGGAAGGACAGGAGGTGAAGGTAAGGAAGAGGGCCAAAGAGCAGCTTAGACACATGTAGATTTGCTGCAGAACTGGTGACAAGCTAGTTTAGAGCTTATGGGTAAGGACCAGAGAACAGACAATCATGGGTGGTTCTCTTTGAGAATGTGGAAGTCAATGACAGCCTTGGCTGCAAAGACCACACGATGGAGTTTAAAGATCCTGAGAGAAGTGAGAAAAACATACAGTGGAATTACAACCCCGGATCTCAGGAAAGCAGATTTCAGCTTGCTCAGGGATTTGCTTAGCAGATCACAACAGTAGAGTGCCCTAAAGTACAAAGAGGCCTGCGAGAGCTGGCTTATCTAGAAGCAGGGGCTGGGAGAGTACAGCATTTCAACAGAGGAAGGTTAAACTAGAGATCGCTTCAGCAAATAGTCCATGCAACTTGAGGGTGCCAAGGGACTTTGTCAGTGGCATCAGGAGGCCATCCCCTATCATCTCTGAAACACTAGAGGAGCCAGAAGAACTGCCCAAGGGACAGACCCTGAGCAATTTGTTTGAAGTCTTCACCACTTTAGCAGGGCGGGGCTAGATCTGATGGTCTCTAGAGGTGCCTTCCAAACTATGTCAGTCTATGTTTTTACAATTAAACTGAAGATATTTTGGCAAAATACAGGGTTATTTAGAATATCAAGGCCAATTTTGAAAACAAAAATAAGAACTCACGTGTATGAATTCATATTGCTTTAATCTTTTTTCCTAATGCTGTACATAAACTATGATAAATATAAAATACAAATATAATGCATTTGAAAAAGAGCGAGCATATAAACAAATGTAATACATCTGCTAATAAAAACACATTTCTTGGTACAAAAATTTAAATGAAAATGCTTTGTATTAAAAATTGTTTCTTTCCTTTGTTAAATATCTTGTGCAATGCTTGCTATTGCATTTATAACAATTTACCTCTGGCAACAGATTACAGGCCTAAACCCCACTGTATAGAATAAAATCTCTTTCACAAATATTTTGTGAAATACTAGCCTCCTCTTTTTCATTACGGTTCTTTCATGCAAAAATCTAAGCATTAGCTGAAGGCCTGTAAAATGCATCTAGATTATTTCAATGTCTTTATTGTAAATTGGATCAGACGCAAAGAACAGGAATGGTAACTGAGAACTGACTAATCCCTCAGCGCAAGTAATGAAAAGGAATCCTTATAAATTAGTAATTTTAAGAATGCCTTACCTCACCTTCTCCAGGCTTTGTGGTGGCTAAACTCCATGAAAGACTGAGGAGAGACAGAAGTTTATTCATGACCTGAAAAAAAAAAATATCTAAGTTGTTTGGAGAATATTTACAAATAGTTTACCCACAGGAAATTTGTGTCAGTCCATCAGGAACCTACCTAAGTTTTTCAGGGTTTGTCTTTACTGTATGTTTTGCTTACACCTGAGTGTAACGCTCTGGTTTGGTGAGCCACCTGACCCACTGTCACTGTGTTCACAATAATACACACTGTTAATTCCCACAAGCAAGTCAGCAAATAACAAACATGACTTCTCAGGTGGCCCTGACTTTGGAAGGAAGATATACAACTGACAACTGCCAATTATTTCATCTTTTGTGCACTTTTCCCTCTGGGACACAAACACTATCCACTGCAGAACATTAGTAAGCTCAAAATGTCTTCATTGTTTTGAAGCATATGCTGCCCAAGGAATTTAATTACAGGGTTTTTTTTGAATGATTTACATTTGTAAGCATCAAACAGACAGGAGAGATGAGAAAGAAAAGAAAAATAAATGTTAATGTTGGTAACAAGAAAGTAGACATGATGCATAGCCTTTATAATAACAAATAAATATTGCCCGTTTTGTTTAAAAATTGCAATACTTCATCATGACAAATAATCATCTGTCTTTGTAAAGTGACCAGAACAATAGCTCAGGGGTATTCTGAGCATTTACTATGGCCTCAGTCAAACATGGCATGTAAGCATGAGCTCAATTTTAAGAACCTGTACAACCCTGGTGACTTCAAAAAGATATAAAAATGGACAAAATATATGTTTTCACTGACGACAGTGACATTAGTCACTTGTTTAGGAACTTATCTGCATATAGAGATGTCTAAGTAAAGCATGCTTTTCAAACCCACTGTAAGGAACACTGTTTTGAAGTACAAATTTGTATTTTGGAAACCCCAGTAACCACATCATTGTTATTAAAAATCTGCTTGTTAATTTTATCATGCTAGCTTGTGACAGTAATATCATCCTAGTTAAAAAAAAAAAAAAAAAAGGGGAGTTAAAAGGGAGTTACTAACGAGTCCAATCAAAACATTCACAAACAGTATTTTTAAATCCCAGGACACCTCTTTTATTTTCTAAGCAGTTGCCGTAGCTCACAAGATGGGGGTGAGGGCGCTCTGCAGATTTGTAATGACAAATTCCATTTTACCAGTCAGGAAAAAGTTCATAAACTAGTACCAGAGAAATAAAGGTATAGTTGGATTTTAAAGCAAAAATCCCTTTAGCTCAAGTTTATTATTTACTATTGCATTCAACTACAAGTACCAACACCCTTGGTTTGCTACAAAACTACATCTTCTCTTCAAGAGAAAGAAAATGCTAGATAAACACTTCCAGGTATTTTATGCTTCTTCAGAAGACTTATCTACTGAAGTAAGAAGTTCCAAAAATGTTGATTCAAGTTTGAGAGAAACAGCACAAAATGAAGCTCTGTTAGATTAACCATTAAGAAAATGCTTAAATTTTGGTAGTCTAGTATCTCAAGGATAGTTTCAGACACTTGCTTAGAGTAAGTATGCACTTATGCACTCTTCAAAACAAAGCCTTATACTGGTTTTGTTCAGATATTGCCTATTTTAAATAAACACAACAGTTAAAGGGTCTCACTGTAAATCCATCAAACAATTGCTCTGCTGCAGTTTTTTGCAATAGTTATGCATGTGAACTGCAATATGGACAGTATTGTTGATGATAAGTGTTGGCACAGCAGGAACTCCATAATAAGCCACAGAGACAGTAAGCTATTGCAGCAATTCACCACAGAGACAGAGTTCTTGCCATGAAGTCATCTGTCTACACAAATCTAGGAAAAGCAGTGAAAATTACATCTTCACTGAGGCAAATAATGTTCCAAACATACCAAACCATGTAAATCATTCCAGGAGAGCACATGTTCATCTTCACAAACAGGCTAAGCACTGACAGGTAGATCATTCACAGCACTGGCAGGCATGTTAGAAGTTCTTTTATGCTTACTTCACTATGCTTATGTCATACGGATGAGTTTGAAAGAGTAAAATAATCCAGCAACAATAACTGCTACCACAGAGATTCTTCTTGTATTACATACTCAACATATTAATTTTTTTATATTAACTAGACTAAAACTTCCAGAAAGAGCTTTTGATACTAACAACTGGGGGATAAAGTCCCATGTCAGTTAAGTCCAAAGCAATTCATGCCAAAGAGAGAGAGTTGACAACCATACATTCAGAAATGATGACTGAACCAAACTAACGTAATTCAGAAAAGTGATCTTTAAGCCACTATGGCCAGCTCTCTGAAAAAAATATAACCCAGGTTATTATTACATTGTACCCAGGGATTCTCCTGGATTTAAATCCATGGAAAAATGGCATCTCAGGCTGCAGCCATTCCGGCCTTTCATGTCAAAAAAACAAATGAGAGAATTCAAAAAAGTACAGAGAAGGGGAATAAGGAGATTAGGGAAAAGAACACCATGAAAGGACAGACTAGGAGACTCTTCAATGAGAAAGAGAGGCAAAAGAATACTACAAAGATGTATAAAATCATGAACAATAGTAAGGAAAATAATTGCAGAATGAATGCTCACTGTTTCTTACAGTACAGGAACTGAGAAACCTTGAATGCAATTATTAGGTAACATTAAAAGTCACAGAAGAAAGCAATGCTTAAAGTAATTTTTAACACAATACATAATTAAATTGTGAAATTCATTGCCACAAGACATGGTGGAACTTAAGAATATTGCAAAAAAGTATGAGCTATAAACCCTAGAAGATTCTCCACTAGTCACAATCAAATGCAATGAATGCTTTTCGACGCAACTTCCAACTCAATAAATCCCTGTCATTGTCTGCCAGAAGTTTGAAGAATAAAGAGGGGAACGATCACTCTGCACCTCCACCATTCCTAATACTTTTTTCTGCAAACATCTAGTGAAAAATCTGCAGCTCCAAGTGTTAGAAACAAGATAGTGTGTATGAGACCTCTAAAATTCATTTGATCTTCTTAAGAATCCTGAAGGAAATCACAATTAGAGTGCACTATATTAAGGGGTTTTTCTTTACATAGGTGAATTAATCAGCTAATTAATCCAAGCTTAAAAGCAGAAGTGCTGAAAACTGAAAGATTAACAGAATCTACCCCTTTCATTGATTGCTGTGTTTTCAGCACTGTGTATAACAATATTAGTTTCTAACAAGGGCAGACAAATATGACTAATTAACAAGATGCAGACATTTTTATGAAGTAATTTCTCAAAACTACTGAAGTCTCAAACTCACTAAGCTTGCTGATGAACTAAACTTCTTTGGTTTTACACAGTGTTCTCCAAATATTCACAAATTCCTATGCTATTTTACCATGTATACAGTCATCTTATGAGCAATGACCACACTGTGGAATAATATATAGAAGAATACTATTCTGCTCCTATATTGACTTTGAAACTGAATGAATGGAAAGATCTATAGTTACCAATGTTACAATCCTATCAGTTACAATTTTATGAAAACTGAAGGGTTGGCATCAATTAAGATTCCAGTAAGAGGTCAGTGTTCAAAAGGCATTTGGCTGTGGAAATCCAAATATAGAATATCTCTGCCGTGAATTATTTCTCATTTAAAACTTGTGAAATAAAATTTAATAATTTGAGCTATATTTAAATTACAAGAGTGCCAAAAAAAGGAGTCCTGAATGCCTAGAGAACTGAAGCACTGATGTAGTCCTTTTGATCCTAGGATCACAAGCTCACTGAAAACACTTTCAGATACTTTATAAGCTGCAAATACCTCTGTAAATGAAATGCTGCTTTGAAGAAAACAAACCACAAACTAATTCAATCTTCAACAACAGCAGCTCTTAGCTAATATGGTCATAAATGTCATTTCCATGTGAAGTTCTGGTCTGCAGCAATCTAATGTTGCTCCAGAATGAGTATGTGTCATATCAAAACAGAAAAAGAAGTTTGTTGGGCTGATATAGTCTGTTGTGCAGAGAACAACCACAGGTATTTCCACCCACCCTTACAATGCAAATGATAGTGCAATGGACTTAGTACCTATCAAAAGTTCACCTATTGGATTAAAAAATGTTTAATTTATTGGAGAAACCTTCAGTAAATATAGCAAGTTTTAAGATCTTAATGCAGTCTTAAAACCATAGATCATTATCCTAATAAAAATCTTATTAAGATCTGAATTTGGGGTTGAACACAACTGAATTAACTAGGCTGAGATCAGACCTACAACAAATTTCTCTAAAAAATGCAAGAACATAAAGTTCTTTCAAGTTTCAAGTAGGAAACTGGCTGCTCCTTTGGAGTGCTTTGAAAAAAAAAAAACCAAAAAATTCAAAGATCTTACTCTAACTGTACAAAAACCACCCTTTTACATTTTTCAGGTTTGTAGTGAAGAACATGCATGTCCGTAAACACCTAGGAGACTAAAATGCACTGACAAAAAAGTTAAATGTGTGGTATAGTTCACCCACCACAAAATTTGTGAATGAACTTTTATATTTATTGACAACAATAATCTGCAGTCCTCTGCCTAAGAGTGGTACACTTTACAAGGAAATGTAACAAGACAACTCCCCACAAGCCACACAAAAATTTACATTCAAAATTACATACAGCATTTCACTTTCTAATTAAATGTTTGCTACATTCTGGATTTGATAAGGTGCAGCCACTCACAAATAATACTTGTAATGTATGTTTCTTGTAATGTTCGGTCATTTGTTTCTTCAAAACCAAATGCATAAGTAGTTGAAATGGTTGTGACAGAAAAAATCCACCAAAAAACTACCCCAAATCAGTATGAAGCTCCTTCATTCTCTATTCTCTAAGATTTGAAGTGAGAAAGTGAAGAATTATTAAATATATTCATTCTATGCTTGGCTGTATGCAAAACTTGATGTCAATGGATGTTCAGGCAGCAAATGAATATAAACTCATAGAAAAGATCTGCAGTGTAGATAAGAGAGCTGCAGTGAGGACCGGAGAAGAGAATTTTGCCTCAGGACAGCATAGAAAAGAAAATATCTGTCAAGTTCAGAACAGATGTTAGAAAGCTTATCAGGAGATTAAGCTGGTGAAATGGCCTGAAACACAATACATTCCTACACCTTGTAAGATGCTTAGCAAGACACATCAACACCAACCAAGTACGTGCAAGAAGAAAAGGGAAATCTTTTGTTGTTTCCATTTCCTGCATATTCCTTAACCTATCCTGAATCTGTGCTATTGCTTCTTAATAAAGAAGCTACCTCTCAAAGCATATCAGCTGGCTCTCTATCTCCCTCCCCTGTGTAATTCTGTCTTCCTCCTAGGGACTGCACACTACTGTAGCACTAGCTATAGATTTCGCTCTCCTCGGTGATAAATGATCTAGTCTGGACTATTACTTTTTTTTTCTGGAAGAATTCCACGAAATATTGCAAGGTACAGGCTATCTGTACAACATCAGACCGAAGAGAACAAGAGTATGACAGCTTGCAAGACAGTGTGAGCCCATAAGAAGAGCTTGCAGCTCCTTCTTGAACAGCCTGTTCCTGGAAGCTCCAAAAACCACAATGGTGGGACAATGAATTTTCATCTTTTCCCTATTTTCTACACTGATTGTAGAATTTGGGATTTCACATGACTTTCAGGCACCATGTTAACCACATAAGAATACAGAACAATGCTTCTGTTTACTTACATAATTCTAAAATTAATTGTCATTCCTACTTTACTAAACTTTCATTAACCAATTTAATTTCTCTTCCTTGGTAACCTAAGAAAAGCTAGTATTGATTACACCAGATCATTTCAAGTGGTGGACAGGTGTGCTTAATACACTATTTTTCAAAACACATAGATTAAAAATTATCTTTTAAAAAAAATCTTCATTCTCCAGTGTCGTGGTTTAACCCCAGACAGCATGGGAAGCTGGAAAAGTCCTTGACTGGTGTAAGCGCTGCTCAGCAACGACTAAAACATCTCTGTGTTAGGAAAATTATTCTCATACTAAATCCAAAACACAGCACTGACCAGCTACTAGGAAGAAAATTAACTATCCCAGCCAAAACCAGGACAACAGCTAATTTCAATTTAAAGTTTTTGCACTGCATTTTCAACTTTTGTTTGTCTTCTTCACACTTAACCCATCACTTCCATGCTTGCTCAAGTAAGTATAATCAAAATTAAAATTTTTTGAGAGCAGAATCTCTAATTAAGTCTGCATAATTTAGACAAAATAATGCAGAGACTATCTTTTTTGAAGACTGAGAATCAAAGATGCATAAATGAATGTATAGAGTAAAATCAATTAGTACACAATTCTGCAGCTTTTATAATTTAATATTAAAAGCTACTGTTGTAACATTGTAGACCTGCTTCTTCAAGAGATTAGTGAATTGGCCAATAAGAAATCCCATCCAAAAACTCAGATTCTTTTTCATCAAATGATCTTAAAACACATTTTCATATCGTACCCTGAAATCCTTGTGTATCAGCATTTTTACTATTCTCCTTAACCTAAAAGGAAAGTGACAAAGATAACCATTTTGTCAATCAACAAAGCAATACAATCCTTTTATTATGCTAAAAAATATATATATATATATATATTTTTTTTTTTTACCATAGAGATTATTTGCATTATTTTCCTGGTTTTTGAAGGTCAGGTGGTCAAGTCAGTTCAGGAGCACTCTTAGCTTCTTGGGTAATGCTAAGCTCACCACAGGTACGAGCAATTCCACCTTGGCTGGGATTTGCTCATGATTTCATCACTTCCCAGCTGAACTACGTAATGTGATATACTAGACCATGACAAAGTGAGTCTTTCTTTGTCAGGGAATGTATCTAACACTTAACAGTGTAGCGTTAAGTGTTATGGAAGTGTACCAGATGTGTCCAGATATCCACTTTTAAAAAACAAAAACACACCACAAAACCCAGAGGCTCCCTAATTGTCATATTCATTATTTTTTTTCTTCTGTGTTAAAGTGCTCTGTCATCTAGTCCAAGGTGTCTAAAAGACTTTGTCCTGATGTCCAGGACAAAGACCATGGTCAACAACTTCTCACAGAGCTAAGATCTCTGTAACAAATTCAACTGCATGTGGGACAAAACTTACGAGGTAACTCTCCCAGGAAATAGACACAACCCCAAATCTCACCATGCTTTGCTCCAAGTGCACAGAATATATCTTTGCCAGACGAAAATACTTTAACTTCAATAAGAGACAAATAAAAAAACCAATAAAAACAAGAACAAAATATCTCATGCAGAACAAAACAAGTAATTTCACTATACAAATTTCTCTCTCACCAGTCAGTATAAAAGATCAACCAACCCATGGCAGACCACTCATTGTTTAATGTACCTGCTGGCACTTCAGTACATCACTACTGTAATATGAAGATTCTGTTCAGACCTAGAGATGATGTTTAGAATCACAGAATAACCAACATTGAATGTGACCCTCTGGATACCCAAAGGCATTTTAGCAATCTTAAGATTTTTCTGTGACCTTTACTCTCTAAAACTGAATTAACAGAATTTTATCAATAGAAACTCATAAAGGAAAAGATGAGAATATCCATGGAAGGGCACACCATGTTGCAGTGCCACCAAAACCAAGCTGTCCTTCTCTACAGAACAGAATGCACAAAGCATTTACCAATCAGATAAAAATGTCTCTTCCCTGTAATCTCCAATAAACTACCTTCTAATTGCTACTGTTTGTCACAAATGTCAATACAAATGGCAAAAGAGAAAAAGCAAGGTTCATTCATTTATTTAATTACTCTTCCTTAACACATTTGTCCCTAGCCTGGGAACCATGCAAAGTACACCAGAAAGAAATAGTGAGAAAGGGTGAAGCAGCCCGAGCACTGACATACACTTTGTCTGGATTTTAACTGGCACAATAAGATGATTGGCCATTAGCCCCAAATTTTCCTTCTGTTGCCTTCACAACCCCTTGGTGTTTATTTTACTCTTCCATTCTTACCTGCCCTTATTCACTTCATTCTACTCTCTTATTTCTCACAAGCTAGAATCATAGAATCAGAGACCTTTAGAGACCATCTAGTCCAACTCCCCTGCAGTGAACAGGGACATCTTAAATGAGATCAGGCTGCTCAGAGCCCCGTCCAACCTGACCTTGAGTGTTTCCAGGGATGGGGCATCGACCACCTCTCTGGGCAACCTGGGCCAGTGTTTCACCACCCTCATAGTAAAAATTTTTTTCCTTATATCCAGTCTAAATCTACCCCCCTTTAGTTTGCAACCATTACCCCTTGTCCTGTCACAACAGGCCTTGCTAAAGAGATTGCCCCCATCCTTCCTATAATTCCCCCTTTAAGTATTGGAAGTAGAGGGGCAGAATTACATCCCTCAACCTGCTGGCCACGCTTCTTTTGATGCAGCCCAGGATATGGTTGGCCCTCTGGGCTGCAAGCGCACATTGTTGGCTCATGTCCAGCTTTTCATCCACCAGTACCCCCAAGACCCTCTCCACAGGGCTGCTCTCAATCCCTTCATCCCCCAGCCTGTATTGATACTGGGGGTTGCCCCGACCCAGATGCAGGACCTTGCACTTGGCCCTGTTGAATCTCATGAGGTTCTCACAGGCCCACCTCCCCAGCTTGTCTAGGTCTCTTTGGATGACATCCCATCCTTCTGGTATGTCAACTGCGTCACTCAGCTTGGTGTCATCTGCAAACTTGCTGAGGGTGCACTCGATCCCACTGCCTAACCATTGATGAAGAGTAGACAGTGCTGGTCCCAGTATGGACCCTTGAGGGACACCACTCATCACTGGTTTCCATCTGGACATCGAATCATTGACCACTACCCTCTGGATGTGACCATTAATTAAACCATTATCCTTCACAGCAAATTCTACTCCTCTTCCCCCAAAAACAAAGTAGTTCTAGAAAAAAATACAGTATCTTACCATCATATTATTTGCTCCTAGGTACATTATTTCTTTCATTTTATTATCAATTTTCATTGCAAACTGTTTGATAAAAGGATTACCTGTTGATCTCTGTACCATGTCTTCTGTAATGGGTATCCGGTAAAGCTGTTTCCTTAGCATTAACGTAGCACATAACTTGCAGGAAACAGTAAGTTCCACAGTATTTCAGTCTGACCCACACCTCCAGAATTAAAGCCTTACTTGTGATTCACTCTACAAGACATATCTATTTCCCCCCATCTACCACAAATATAGAGTTTAGTTTTAAAAGCTTGTCAGTAGTATACAACTATACTGTCTTACCTACCTTATTTTAGTGGATGTTGTTTGTAAGAACTTGTTACACTCATGCACCTCACAAAAAGCAAAATTTATACCTTCACTCATACCTCTAAAGAAGAAAGTTTATCTTAGATTGTTTAACTGCCTTCATGGAATCTTACAGCAATTTTATTGTGAAATAAAACTGTTCCTACATAAGCCAGAAGGACACTCTACATTCTAAGATTTGAGTTCTGCTTAATAATTGACCTTTTCTATTCAGTTGTTTGTTGAAAACTCAAGTTTTGGATACCAAAGAACTCAGTTTTGTATTAAAACAGGATCCCTGGAGAATTTAATAGCATACTTCCCATAATTTAGAGTTTCTGAACAACTCAGCTTTTATCAGCAATAATTGAAGTTGCCAAATTCAAGAACAGAACTGATGTGGCTACACACTGTGAAACCATTTAGTGACAGCACAAATACAGTACACTGTAATTAGTTAGCTAACTGTTGTTACAAAAAAATTGTGCAGTGTACTGCCATCTCTACATAAATTCCAAAGAAGTTCTTATGTTTGTACGTTATTTGTAGAGTCACCAAAATTAAGTGCTTCGGTTTGCCCATCTGTATTTGTAGTTGATTCATAACTTTATGTAACTGAACAGAGATATCTGAAATGTATTGATCATTATTCAAAATCTACAACGGTACCACCATTTGAAATTTCAGATTTTCATTTACTTTGACTTGTGAAAAAACACTCTAATGACCATCTAAAGAATTCTTCAAAAGTAATTTTAGTTCCCATCAAGTACATGGTGTTGCTTGCCTTAAGCTATTTTAGAGCCATTCTCATTTAGTGAACATTTTTTACTTCAAAGATCTGAGGTTTACAAGAGGTCTCCCCCTCAGTGCAACTTCACAGCTGCAAAGGTGGAGAAAAATGAGTGCTACCAAAAAGAAGAAAAACAAAACATGATTTCACAGAAAACTCTCAAAAAAGAAGGCTATTAATATACTTTTTGACTTTTGACTTACATTTTATATATACTACTTGACTTAAACATCAATCTAGCCTTTCTCCTGCCCATGAAATTCAAAATATGCAGAGGACACATGCATACACACAGAAAACCGCAATAAATATACAACTTTTTTGCTGATTCAGAAATTTAGCCATGATCACAAAGCAGTTTATTGCTTTACATGTAGCGGTATTGCTCAAAACTTTAACCTTTAGCAGTCAAACCTGGAAGACATAAGGGACATTATATTATACAAGAAATTTTCATCAGTCCAAATTCTTCAAATGCAGCATAGCAGTGTGTATCAAGGAAATTTATGAGGAAAAAAGAAGTGATAGGGAACTTCTTTGATGAAGTTCCATAGTTGTGCAAGTTATTTAATACTTCAATTTATTTATTTTACAACTTTAGATGTCCTAATTTACAAATTAAGGTAACTAGTTTGTAGTACACAAATTCAGAGCATCTTAATTAGTATCTTGCTTGCCTGGTTCTTTCCATCTCTCATTTGCACAGGTATCAGATTATGATTCACTTAGCCAGTTTGAAGACAGACTGCCAGTTGTTCCTGTTAGGACAATTTGAAGGAGTTTGTTACTTCTTGGACACACTCATTTTAACTTTAAAAAGTAGATTCCCCACACAGAGTAGGAAACAAATGATGAGGCACAGCATCTTTGTTCATCTCTCCAACCCTCTCCTCCATCAGCTCCTCATGCTAAAACTCACATTCTGAGCTTTATGTTGGTCCACACTTCATGAGATTGTTTAGGTGGGGGCTGGGGTTTCATACCAGACTCCTTCACTAAGTATTCCTGGTCTCGTGTACCTTGCTTTCACAAGCATGAAAATCTTCAAAAGAAACAGACAATTTCTAAAGGTGCTGACATTTTTGTGCCTTTTCTTGACCTAAAGACTTGCTGCAGTTTCAACTCCGCTTCTGTGATGCATCTGAAATACTCCTCAGATTCTGAAGTGAATGGCAGCAATTACACTCAATCCACAACTGGACTACTGGATATGAGTTTGGGCACATGCACTGGAGAGCGTGCAGCTATCAAAATCAACTTTAGGGATGCCTCAAGACTTGCTGTGTTTGTGTAGACTGTATATGCAACAGTTATTTATCCCAGGTTCCTGGACACCAGGAAGCTGAGCAGAGACCCAGAGAGCTGCCTGGCATACAGAATTAGTGAACAAAAGACCAAATACTGCATGTAAAGAAGGATACAAAGAAGAGATGAATTTAACAAGTAAATTCATACTTGAAATGGATTGAGAAGTGCATTCCCCTATGGCAATTAAGCATGGATATTAGCAGAGAAGCTCTGCATCCTAATACCTTTTATCGGTGCAAATTAATATTTTAAAAAAACTGAAGAATTTTGGAGGCAAGGAACACATTCCTTTATTTTGTACAATACTAACACCAACAAGATTTGATATGGCTTCAGGTAATCCTAGAAATCAACACTTTAAAAAACTGGTGAACCTAGAACCCTTCTCCTGTGTAGTTTCATATACTTGATCATTATATTTGTTCACTTCATTCACTACACAAACAGAAGGCAAGTCCAATCTCTTTGGAAGAAACTTTCCATGAAATTTCAGAATGGCACTGCATATGTGCACCATATATACTCATATTTCTGGAGGGAAGTTAACATGGGGTTGAAATGCAGTAAATACACACTACAGCGTGGAAAAATGACTGCAGGACAAGCCTTATGTACACTTGCTTTTACTTTACCCCAGTTAGGGGTAAATAATTCAACTATTAGAAACCTCTCTAATAACAAACAATGACGGAAAATGCAGACTTGGTGCAGAAATGTAATTTATGCTGATTACTTATGACCACAGCCAAAAAGCTTTGCTATCAAAATAGACAAAAAATTCCACTTCACTTTCAATCACTTCCAGCTCCAAAGACCAAGCATTTTTTAAAAAAGATAAAAAAAACCTTAAGCCATTTAGTGACCATCCAAACACAGTAGCTGTAAAATAATGTTGTTTAGAACTCTCCATTGGAAATGTCATTTGAAATGGGCAGACCATCAAGAAACCTCTTCTTTGTACTATTGTTGTAGCCTGAGATAATTTGTTCAACAAAACAAAGCAAAAAAAAGGCAGAAATTATTTATACTTACACAGTATCCATTTGTACTGAAGAGTAACCAAATTAAACTCTTCACACATTAGTGGGACATTTCTCATACGCCTATATACATGCTTTCTCACACAAATAATCTGAAATATTTTTTATAAATTCAGCCGGAGAATGGCATTATAGTGTACTAACTAAAATGTAGCCAGCTAACTACACATGATTGCCTGTATTTATTACTACGGTTTAGCTTATAGAGGAACAGATGGTTTCCATGTGCTCCCAATCAAATACTCTCAACTGCTTATTTAATCATCTGCACTAGGTTTTTTTGATTTAAATAATTGAGCTTTAACATTCTGTACTTCTTAAATTTGACCTGCTTCTTGCAGCTCTTTTGACTTGTGGCAATTGCTGTTGGCTGACGGCCAGCAGCCTTTTCCTCAGACTTTGGGTATAGTTAATTCAGTAGTGAATTAAAAACAGACGCTCTGTATTCCTTAGGATAACATAGTCTAAATTCTGTTCTCCAAATAATCCCTATAGATGCATGCAAGCACAATTAATAATTCAACCATTAACCAAAAATGAGAGACTTGTTTAATCTCATTTAACACTGTACAGTCTTATGACACATAAATGAGTGGCTTCAACCTACTGTTTATATAATTATTTAAAGAGCAAAATCATTTAAAATACAAATACATAATTTACACAGAGGCAGATAGCATTTAAAATCTACCTTCTATTTCTCTTGTCCATTTGTTTTAGAGCCAAGATTTGTCGTAAAATCATTCTATTATGCTTTGCATGTTAGGTTATTTAAATGCAGAAAATATATTTACATTAATGTGTTCTTTAAGTATTTTTCATTGCAAAAAAGCAGCACATAGTTTTATTTTGGGTTTAGTTTGCTACTTCCCTTGAAGTTGGATGTTATAACAATATAAAATAAAATAAATTCTTTTGCCTAGAAAGGGCAAGTAAATAAGCATGCTAGTATTGTCTGATTACTGAATGATGGAAATGTAGGTTTTAAACTACCTGAAACAGAAACTGGCATATGCTCCCTTTTGGGAGAGTTTTCCTTTAAACAAAAGGGTTAAACATCAGAGTAATCTTTAGCATAAAGCAGGGTTAACTTCAACATTATAATCAATCAAAAAAAAAAAAAGAAAAGAAGGAGGGACAGTGCGAGAAAGAGCACATGAGAGAAAGAAAGCCAGCACAAAAAGTAAATGTATTAACATAAATCTTAGTTCCTTATAAATATGTATTGAAGCATCTTCTGCAAATGTAAACATATAACTGCACAAATGCATGCTTGCCTAATAGTGGAATCTTCTATGTAATTTAGAATATTAAAATGCTAAGTTTGAGTTGTTCTAATTTGGTCTATAAAGCTGAGGCCTAAAGAAATTTCTATTATGTTGCTCACTGGCTATATAATACTCTAACATCTAAAACCTCTGAGAGCTAACTCAGGTCAATTAATTTCTTAGAACAGAATAAAAACTACTAGGTTGTTTTTCTTCTCTCTGTGTGTGTGTGAGGGCAGTGAAACAAAAAAATACAGATAAGGATACGAAGGACTGGTGAGTTGGTTCATTGCTCCTATTCTCCCAGAGTTACATAGGCAAATTCTTGACTGTTGTATGCCAGCAAAATATCTTCAGAGCCAAGCAAAGAAAGTAAAATAATCAGGCGTTTTTGTTTTAAAGTGCTTGTAAATGTAAAGATGATGCCTGATTGAGACAATAAAATATTTTTAATTTGGAGGAGAGAGAAAGAAATACAGTGAGAAGCAATGGGTCCAGACAAAAGATGGATGCACTCTAACCCCACATTGTTCCAGATTCTAGGTGGTCAAAGAGCAGAAGGTTACAGCACATAAAACAGGAGTTTCTGCAAGGGGAAGAGTAAATAATAGTAAAAAGGGCAGTACCACCAGCGCTGCCAAAAGCAGCAGCACAATCAAGGAGGAGGAGGAGGATTCCATATGCCAGAAGGATGTAGAGCCAGATTTTCAAAGATACTTCAGTACCTAACAAATGTTACTGAGTGCTTAGCTGCAAGACATGTTAACAGTTGATTACTCTCAATGATTAAAGAGCTATGCAGTAGTTAAGTCTCTAAATTCCTCAGGGACCGAATAAAGTATTTTCAGTCGCACACATTTTTTCAGCTATTTGCCACCTAACCGCATCTAGTATCTCCAGGTTTTGGCTACTCATTCAGTCCTGACCAGACCCTCAAATTTTCCTAAATGTTGCAATATTTGGGTTTAGGAATGCCTACTCAGAAGGTGTCTTAAGAGTTTGTGAAATTTTAAAAACCCCAGAGAGCACTGGCGGAAAAATTATTTTATTCCTTCCAGTTTCATCTGCCAAAAGTCTCTACATTTGGTTTTACTATTTGCCTATATTTTCTGTTAATTAAAATAAGATAATGAGAGTCCATGGGGCCAGATGGAATCCACCCGAGGATACTGAGGGAGCTGGCAGAGGAGCTCGCCAAGCCACTCTCCTCATGTATCAGCAGTCCTGGTCAACCAGGGAGGTCCCAGATGACTGGAAGCTAGCAAATGTGATGACCCTCTACAAAAAGGGTCAGAAGGAGGATGCGGGGAACTACAGAGCTGTCAGCCTGACTTCGGTGCCAGGAAAGGTCATGGAGCAGATCATCTTGAATGCCATTACGCAGCACATGCGGGACACCCAGGGGATCAGGCTCAGCCAGCATGGGCTTATGAAAGGGAAGTCCTGCCTCACTAACCTGGCCTCCTTCTATGATAAGGTGACCCACATAGTGGATGAGGGGAAGGCTGTGGACGTTGTCTACTTGGACTTTAGTAAGGCCTTTGACACTGTCTCCCACAGCATTCTCCTGGAGAAGCTGACTGCTCACGGCTTGGACAAGTGCACTCTGCGCTGGGTTAAAAACTGGATGGATGGCCGAGCCTAGAGAGTGGTGGTGAATGGAGTCAAACCCAGTTGGCAGCAGGTCACGAGTGGTGTTCCCCAGGGCTCGGTGTTGGGGCTGGTCCTGTTCAATACCTTCACTGATGATCTGGATGAGGGGGTTGCGTGCACCCTCAGTAGGTTTGCAGATGACACCAAGTTGGGTGGAAGTGTTGATCTGCTGGAGGGCAGGAAGGCCCTACAGAGGGACCTGGACAGGCTGGATCGTTGGGCCAGAGCCAACGGTATGAGATTCAACAAGGCTAAGTGCTGGGTCCTGCACTTGGGTCACAACAACCGCATGCAACACTACAGGCTTGGGGAGGAGTGGCTGGAGAGCTGCCTGGAGGAAAGGGACCTGGGGGTGTTGGTTGACAGCCAGCTGAATGTGAGCCAGCAGTGTGCTCAGGTGGCCAAGAAGGCCAATGGCATCTTGGCTTGTATCAGGAATAGTGTTGCCAGCAGGAGCAGGGAGGTGATAGTGCCCCTGTACCGGGCACTGGTGAGGCCGCACCTCGAGTCCTGTGTTCAGTTTTGGGCCCCTCACTACAGGAAGGACATTGAGGTGCTGGAGCATGTCCAAAGAAGGGCAATAAAGCTGGTGAAGAGTCTAGAGAACAAGTCTTACGAGGAGCGGCTGAGGGAGCTGGGGTTGTTTAGTCTGGAGAAGAGGAGGCTGAGGGGAGACCTTATTGCTCTCTGCAACTACCTTTTCAGGAGGCTGGGTGGGGGTCAGTCTCTTCTCCCTAGTAACAAGTGATAGGATGAGAGGAAATGGCCTCCAGCTGCGCCAGGGGAAGTTTAGGTTGGATATTAGGAAAAACTTCTTTACCAAAAGGGTTGTCAAGCACTGGAATGGGCTGCCCAGGGAGGTGGTAGAGTCTCCATCCCTGGAGGTATTTAAAAGAAGGGTAGATGTGGTGCTTGAGGATATGGTTTAGTGGTAGACTTGGCAGTGATAGGTTAGTGGTTGGACTCGATGATCTTAAGGGTCTTTTCCAACCTTAACGATTCTGTGATTCTATGATTCTATGAATAATTACTTAAAAGAACTGGAATAAAGCGCTCTAGATGATCTGAAGTAGGATAGGAAAGCAAATCCCTACTCCAACTTTTTTAGAGCAGGATGTTGAGTATATTATCCCAAGCCCTATTTTCCAGGCTATGGAACATTGTAGGGCTGCTCTCATTCAAAGTTTTCTTATTTCAGTTACTTCAGACTGTAAAATAGTAAACTAGTTGCTAAGCAAAAAACCCAGAAGAGACATCTATAGTGGTAAAGTGTTCTACAATGGTCAAACGGAAAGAACACCTGTCTGCTCAATACAAAATGAGCAAAATCATACAGCAATACTGTACTTAAATGTACTTGATTTCAAGTACGCTTGACAAATTGGCACCAGCACCAATAGAAATTTCAGTATGAAGGACTTAGGAGGCCTTAAGTTGTGAGAGTTTGGATATGTATCCTTTGACTCACGCACTATGTCTTCCAGTCTTTTGCATTCCTCCAAAGTGGGCCATCAGTTTCACTCAGCCCTCAGGACATTAGGAGCTCAAAGTACCACAGATACCATGACCACTTTTCTGTCTCCAGACAGTGATATGAGGTAGGACTTCAGTCTGTTCATAGGTGCTTTGGAAAGTGTGTACCACAACATTTTGGCCTGGAGCGAGGCAGAGCTACTAAACTGGCAAACTCTTCGCTGCTATTGAAGACCAGGGAATAAAGATCAGATAGAATATCAGTAAACACCTTAACACAAACTGTTTCAATTCAGCAAAGACCAAAACAAGCTGAAGAGCACAGGAGTGAAGTTCAAGGGAAGGTAAATTGCAGAAGGAACACTGAATAAAAATAGAAGGAAAAGAGTACAGCTGCTTGCTGGAGAAACAAAAGGGGCTTGGAGGTCTTTGCTGGTTCATTTTTCAAGGTAATTAAAATATGTTGCTTATGTAAGAAATTCCTACTAACTTCAAAAGTATGCATATGCTTGAAGTGCTCTACAAGACCAAAGCCTAACAATATGGAGAAAATAAACACCTTGATCATTACCAGAAAGAATTTGTGTATTCGGTGTTACTTAATTTCATAAATACTTAATCATAATTAAAGTCACTGGATGACTTTTTAAAAGTAGTTAGTTGTTAAGATGATTGGCAGTTTTCCTTGCTGTTGATAACACCTAATGATACATTGCAGATGGAAAGCTACATTAAGAAATCCAAAAATACCTTCTCTGTACTCACCACATTAGATAATTCTAAGTTTTACTCTCCACAGACATTTTATTGGTACTTACCACTTAAAGAAGGCTTATGGATGTCAAAGGCTCTCTAAGGATACTTTTCAGATAATTTATTCAATGGTTTCTTCAAAAGATTTTCATGTGTTGGTTGTTGCTTTTTTGCCCCCAACTCTATAGCTCCAACAAACAGTCAGCAAGCTTCAAGAAGCCAGCCAAATTACTTCAGAATTTCATTAATTTATATCTGTCTCTAAATAAGAAACACAATTACTATGTACAGCATTTAAATGCAAATCTTAGATTATGATAAACTGGTGGTACATTAAAAAGTATCTTCACTTGTTTGTGCTACAGAAAGAACATCTACAGAGATACTGAGGACACCAAAACTGGAAGAGAAAAATGGAGTCAGCCTCATGTAAGAGAATTCAGTATACATACATTAGATTCAAAATCTGATTTACATTGTTACCATTCACACCTCTGATAGCCACACTGCAGACTTGCAGCCAGCCCAAAATAGGGATGCAGAGCTCAGCTTCCAGATATTATCTTTTTTGCTTTTCTTACTAGTGTTTATGCCTTGATCCTACAACATTGAGCATATATACTTTAAAGCGAACAAGAAAAGTTCCTTACTGCTGTGCTCTATTTTGTATTAATTTTAAATGCAGAATTTAGTTGCATTTAATTATTCCTATTTTGCGTGACAAAGTAATCACAAACATAATTAATTCTTAATAGTAGAAAAAAGAATATAATATTTTGTCTGGATTTCTACTTCATTTTATTCCTTCTGGTCTGCAGCATCACTGGTCAGTTTCCCCTCATTACGAAGGAAAGGAAAAAAATTAAAAATTCTCAAAGGTGATTACCAACGTTTGTTATTTGTCTTGGAAGGCTCTCATTAATTCCAATGAGAACTTCACTTTAAGTTATACATAATTTATTATTTCCAGTCTGTACAAATACAGCATAACAATAGAACAAAACAGTTACTGGCTAAAAGTTTTAAGCCTCATTTTTCCTGGATTTGTAAAGAAATGCCCAGTTTCTATGAAAGCTGAGATTCCATTTGCTCACAGTACCTTCAGTAAACAATGACAGGGCTAAGCACTTAAAATTCAGGCTACTTTTAGTTCTCAAAAAAACATATATAGAAGCCAGACCTTGAACACTTTTTCCTCTAGAGAAAATTCCTACAGAAGTACATCATTTTACACATTAAAAATACAGTAAGAAGAATAAACATGAGAGTTCTTCATGAATGGCACTTCAGCTACTCCACTGTAATTGGTTACAATAAACAGGCTGACTAGCCTGTAGTTCCTTGGATCCTCCATCTTCCTGTCATTTTTGAACAGAAAAATGACATTTTCTTTCTGCCAATCCTCAGGCACCTTTGCCAGTCTCTATGATTGTTCCAAGGTTATTGAGAGCAGCCTCACGACGACATCGGTCAGCAGCCTTCCTCAGCACATGTGCATGCACTCCATCAGGGCCCACAGACTTTTGTATGTCCAGTTGCTTAAACGTTCCCTAACCTCATCCCCTTCCACCACAGGAAAGACTTCCTTGCTCCAGACTTTCCACCTGGTCTCCAGGGCCCTGGATTTCTGAAGGCCAGCCTTGCTAGTAAGGACTGACATGAAGAAGGCATTCAGTACCTCGGCCTTTTCCAGATCCTGTGCCACCAGGGCCCCTGCCCAATTCAGCAGTAGGCCCACATTTTCCCTAGTCTTCCTTTTGCTGCTTATGTACTTACAGAAGCCCTCCTTGTTGCCTTTGACAACCCCCACCAGATTTAACTTCATATGGGGTTTGGCTTTCCTAACCCTATCTCTGCACGCTCAGACAGCCAGCCTCACTGTATTCCTCCAGGAATACCTGTCTTTGCTTCTACCTTCTGTATATTCCCTTTTCATGTTTGGGTTTTGCCAGGAGCAACTTGTTCATCCATGAAGGCCTACTGGCTAGACTTCCTGGTCATTGGAGCAGACCACTTTTTAGCTTGCAGGATGTGATCTTGAACATCAACCAGCTTTCCTGCAATCCTCTTGCCCCTAGGGCCCTATCCCTTTCCATGATGGCCCTATCTATGTTCCCTGGGAGCAAATTCCTGAAGAGGCTGAAGTCTGGTCTCCCAAACAGGTCTTGGGGGCTTCTTATCTTTGGCAAGGAGGTGATTCCATAAGTGTGGGATTTCCCACCACGTAACCTCTCCTCCCCCTGATGCTTAACATCCAAGGGCTATACGCCTAGCAAATAATGTTACATCAGTAACACTTCAAGATGTGAACCACCTAAAATATAATTGCTTTCTCACTGAAGCCAGGTTTACCATAAACTTTGACAAGATCAATGTTGCACCGCTGTTCCATGGAGGTCTCTTGATACCTACACAAATGATTAAGACTTGCTTTTCTTGAACAGTTGAATGACACCAATAAACATCTTTGGACTAAGGGCTAAAATTAGCATCCCAACTACATCAGTGGTTGTCCTTTCAGTCACCTCTGAAGAAGCAGACTTCATGCCTACCTTTACTTGTAAAAATTTAAGACATGACAGAACTAATCCGGAACCTACATGCAGGTTGTCCATTAGGTGCTATTACACACAATGATTTAAGTGCAATTTCGGACTCAGAAATATAAAATACTGGTGACTAGCACTATCTGGGAGGCCATGCAAGATGAAGGTATGTAGTAGAATGAAGGTATAGTAATTACCTTGGTAGTGTTAGGTTGGCGGTTGGACTCAGTGATCTTAAAGATTTTTTCCAGCTTAAATGATTATGTGATACTATGATTATACAGAACCTCTATTACCTATATGCTTCCCTAAGCACCTTATATTGCCTACAGTTAAAAGACAGGATAATCTGAATAAACTGATGTTTGTCCTCACCAAGTAAGAAATCCCTAAGTTCAGATGAGAGATGAAAGTGACTCTTAACAAGGTATGTTGAAATCGTTGCTAAAACCCAGGCAGAGTGCTGAGACATGTCTGTCTAAGGGGATGGGACTGTGTGCTGCCCACCCCAAGACCAGCCTGGTGCCTTAACAGGAAGAGTTTTCTTCCAAGCTAGGCTTAGTGCTATTAGACCCCACATTGGACAGCAGAACTATAACCCATCCTTGCAGCTCTCAAGACTAGATAGACATCTACAAAGTCCTCAATGTTACAGTGTATTAATGTTTTTGTTAGCACTAAATAAGCTAACTGAGTCTACCTGAGCAAAACCGAGCTGAGAAACCTAAAAAGTTTCTGTGGCTAAACAGATTCCCATGCTGGATCTCAGGCATACAAAGCTAGTGAAGCCTGCAGTCGGAAAATGACCCACAGCTTAACCAATGCCATCCTCTGTAACGTGCCAAAAAAATGTAACATATGTATAAAATAGGAGTGAACTTGATGCCACTGAGCTTAACTCATGCTACATAGTATTTAAAAAAAAATAAAATCTGATCTGTAATATGACATCAGTCTTCCTACTGCAATTTTTTTTAACCATACTAAAAGAAGAGCCGCGCCTTGTTCTTAAAATAAACGAAGTATTTTGCTTTTTCTGTAACCTCTGACAGCACAAAGTAAAATGATTCATTAAATGACTACTTTATGGTTATTTATGAGATGCTAACTAGGTGTATGATGTGCTAATTATTAAGAAGGCACACATTTGGAACATCTCCAGGTGTCTTTCCAAATCTTTTTCCCCAGGTGCAGTTGTTTTTCAATTTCTTTCTGTTTGAATGAGCATTACAGCATACACATTTTCTTCACTTAGTTTCATTGTTTCATAGACTTTAACATCAGTGGAAATCCAAAGCACCAGATCATCAGCCATTTTACTTCATCTGGACACTTCTACTACCAAATCCAGAAAATAATTTAAGCCAAAGAACCCCACTGTAAAACAGACAAGAGAGAAGACTAAGAGGCTGCTAACATCTGAAGCCCCTGCAAGGGGTAGGGAAGCAAATACGTTAAATGCTTCCAGGAGCAAAGGTTAAAAATCTCCCCAAATTCATCCCAGTCTAATTTAGGAATGCATTCCTTTCTAATGCCAATCATATAAGTCAGAATAAGCTATGCAAGCATCTAGAAAAACAAGAGAACCGCCCCACTCCATGCTATGTACCATTTCCGGAGCTGACTGAACTGTTATTCTCTAAAGGAATCCAACCAGTGAAATGGGGCATCTGGGTTACTGGAGCAGGAAAAGACTGAGCTGTGTTGAGTTTCAGATGCACAGCAGGTACTATGGCAAGTGAGAGGACACCAAAGGAGTGAATCTCACACCGAAGTTAAATCACTTGGCAACTCTTACTATGCTGGAACACACAATTTGAGGAGATCAATACACACACCATTTCATGGACTATTTAATAATCTGACAGTATGACTGTGTCAAGGCTAAATGAAAATATATTTTAAAAGGATTCACTTACATGGACATCACTGTCACTGATTACGTTGATGTGGACATGCCTGAAAAGATGTTTAAGTAGCAGTAGAATTCAGAATTAATCAGTTTTGACACATGTTCAAGTGCAAAATACATGGATCCGTAGCACAGAACTGGGAAAATAAACACAAGAGAAAATCTACAACCTTTGCTATCTCACCCTTAACATTTTCCATAGTATTTTATTAAGGTTATTTTAACATTAAATTGGATGTTTACACATAGTATGATCATATCTTTCTGCTTCAAATAGCATTAACTAAAAACTGAGTTTCAGGTTACAGCACACTGAAGGATGGAAAAGGAAGATATTTTTCTGACAAGAAAATTGAAATTAAGACAACAGTAAGTAACAGCAGGTAGCATATGTGTGCCAAGCCATGGTATTATAGATAAGGCACAAAGTATTCTGTGTGCACCAAATAATTACTTTAAGTTGAATTTTAAACATTTCTTAATATAAAAAAATATTTTAAAATTTTAGATTGTGTCGTGGTTTAACCCCAGCCAGCAACTAAGCCCCACACAGCCGTTCATTCCCCTGCACTGGGATCAGGGAGAAAACTGGAAGGGTAAAAGTGAGAAAACTCGTGGGTTGTGATAAAGACCGTTTAATAAGTAAAGCAAAAGCCGTGCACACAAGCAAAGCAAAACAAGGAATCCATTCCCTCCTTCCCACGGGCAGGCAGGTGCTCAGCCATCTCCAGGAAAGCAGGGCTCCATCATGCCTAACGGTGACTTGGGAAGACAAAAGCCATCACTCCAAATGTCCCCCCTTTCCTCCTTCTCCCCCCAGCTTTGTATGCTAAGCATGACGTCATATGGTGTGGGACATCCCTGGGGTCAGCTGGAGTCAGCTGTCCCAGCCGTGTCCCCTCCCAACCCCTTCTGCACCCCCAGCCCCTCGCTGGTGGGGTGGGGTGAGAGGCAGAAAAAGCCTTGGCTCTGTGTAAGCAATAACAAAAACATAAGTGTATTATGAACACTGTTTCCAGCAGAAAAGCAAACCACAACACCACACTAGCTACTATGAAGAAAATGAACTCTACCCCAGCCAAAACCAGCACAGATTGCAAATAAGAAGTCCATTCACCTTGGAGTAATGGGAAAAAAATAATATTTCACTTATTATTTTGCCAAGTCTAAATCCCCCGTCTTACCACAGAACAGGCTTTTTCATTTGTTTCTCACTTCTTAAGGATGCCTGCATAAATCTGGGAAGTTAAAGTTTATAGATTTGCTTACAGCCTGCATTTTTATTGTTTTATTAACTAATTTGTTCTGCTCCACATTCTAAAGAAATTATTTACAGGCAACAAAGTACTTGGACTGTGTTACAAGTGGCATATAGTGAGATAAAACAAAATAATTTCATTATATTTACCCTTTAAATTACGCAAAGGTTGGGAAAAAAAAGGTTAAAGTTCAAACTGAAGGTAGAAGTTTTGTGAAAACCTGAGGTTGTCAATATTAGAAAAAAAAAATTCTAAAGCATTTTACGAAACTGAGAACATATTTTCCCTTTTCTAAGCAGAATACAATTTTGCTTGGTTTACAACAAACATTAAGGCAATGTTGAAGGCAACAAAGAAGAAATATTTTAATCCAGAAAAGAACATCAGCTCGTTGCTGATATAGATAATAGTGGCCTCAAGTTTGTGTTTTATTCATATGGACATTATTTAGCCCCCTCTCTTCTGTCCTACCCTGAAGGTGTTAATGCAGATCTCCATGATCATGGCACTCCCATTTAAAAAAATCCGGTCAACAGATGCTTGATAAATGCATACTTAACCTACCTAACAGTCTGGAAAACAAAAACAGGACAGACTTAACAGAAGGCGGCCTATAAGAAAGTTCTGGGTATTTTTTCCTAGAAAATATAGTATAGTTTGTTTTCTTTTCACCCACACTTTGTTAAACTTAAGTAATTTTCATGAGATTTTTTTTTTTTCCACTTCAGATCATTCATTCAAAATACAAGATCAAGGTAAACGTGAAACTAGCTTTGAGGCTTTGTAATCTCATTATTGTTCTGAAAATGACAAAGAAAGTAGCAGATGAATCTGCAGTAAAGGCTTAGGATGCTGACCTGGCCCAAAATTGCAAACTATTTTTTTACCTTCATACCTGATTCTGCAAGGAACGATTCTTTGCAAGTAATTTAATACTAATGGGAAAAGCCCTAAGGTTTCAATAAGTAAGAAGAAGGACCAGACCCATCATTTAAATGCTCAGAATATCAAAGAGCAATCAGTGGTCAAGCTGAATAACAAAATAAGTAAAAAATAAAAATCAGTACACTAAACTCCTTTCTTTAGAGTGTCTGAGTCCCTGGGATGATGACCTTAGGTAGAGTTGGACTTGTTCCACCTTTCACTAGAAATGCTTTTGCTGTTCACTCCTATCAGATACAACACACAGACCTTCAAATCATTCAGCCAGAACCTGTTCCATCATGCACAATGTCGCTGATTCCAAAGTCTCAGATCACACATGTTTTCTGAGCATCACGCTGAACCTGTGCTGGGAGTCCTTTGTTCAGCACATTGCAACAGACAAACGAGGAGATTCATTAATGCCAGGAAACCTGAAGTACTGTAGGACTGTTTCTGTAAGTTTGCACACCACTCGTTATGGAAAACAGGCAGAGTCTTTCAATACTCCTTGCTTGCTAAGGCCCCCACATTGATCTTGCCAACTTTGAACCCACCTGATTTTTCCATAAATGTCATAGCAAACCCCCCACGTAACTTCACAGAATGTAACAACCATTGAAATTACACAATCAAGATAAGACGACTCAGGCTAGCCAAATATCTGACTACTCAGAGCTTGCTCTTCATTGACACTTCCAACTCATATAAACTCAGAGGTTTCTCTCCATAATAATTTTACCTAAATTAGGCACCCGAACACAGCAGTTCTTTTTTCAAACAGAACATAGATAAGAAAGTCTTGCTAGATTTTTTTTAACCAAAACAACAATGGCTATAGCACTTGGTTTGCTGATACAAATACCAATTTTCAGTCCCTCCAAAGCCTCCGCCAGTCTCATTACAGAATCCATTGCAACTTCTGTGACCAGTACTACAGAGACCTGAAAAGGATTCTTTTAAATCTTGTAAAAGCAGTGAAGTTACACTGATGTAGGCATTTTGCTGGTGAAAATAACAAAAAAAATCCTCACAGAACAATGCGCAGCTTTTTAAAAGATCTAAGTATTTTATAGCTAACGCAGTTTCAAATATTCCACAAAAGAAACTGATTTAGCTTTGTTGGTTTTGTTTTTTTTTTTGTTTGGGTCCCACCCCACCCCCCACCCCACCCCTGAATGTTTGCTGTGTTGTTTCACATGTTTTTAGCACTGTTTAAAAAAAAAAAAAAATTTCAGCTGAAATAAAAATTTCTAATGAGCATTAAATGTTTGCTGAAAGATAAGTCATTAAAAATAAATTCAAATAGAAGTTGATCTTAATCCAGCAAGTATTTGTATGCTTGCTTAATATAAAATATGGACATGTTTTTCATGAGGATACTGCATTACTCATGTGTGAAACTGTTCTGGATCAAGATTGTAGTGAATTCCTAAGCAAACAAAGTAACAAGATGAGAAAAAAGAGCTTTACAACTATAAACAAATTAACTGAATTTTACAAAATAAGTTGGGAATTGAGATGGTTAAGCTAAAGCAAGAGCTCTAAAACACTTAACAATTATTTTAGAAAGGCAGTATTCAAATGTGGCCAAGGTGGGCAAAAAAGAATACCCATCTGTGATCAACCAGAATCCAGATATTGTATCATTTCAGTGCAATACAACAGAAAAGGCTTATAGGTGACATTAAATCTTATTACAATTTTCCTCATTCTACTGGTAATTTTCATTAATATGAAAAATAAAAAGGCACATTACTATGACAGTGACATGATGTGAGCAATTTTATTGAAGTAGAAAGCTAAGAATGATAATATGCAATAATTATTTTATTGATGCACAGGAAATGAATTATTCATAGTTACAAAGTATCTGTGGATAATTCTAATTACCTGCTTTTAAAGTATATGAGATCCACAGAAAATACATTAACAACTTTGATTGAACACCTGCTATCCTGTGGAAGATAACAAACACCAGATTCAAAACTTTTCTGACATTGAAGCCAATGGCATTAGGCCTTCCAAGTGTGTATTACTAAAAGATCATGGAGAATTTTGCTCTATTCTGTGTTTCAGTGCCCTGCAATAACTTTTTATATAACCAGGAAAACAGTAATAGCTTACGTTCATGTCTTGTTTCATATTTTTAGTTTATGGTTTGTTTTCTTTTTTTTTTTTTTTTTGCTAATGCAAGGTTATTAATGAAACCAAAGTCTGTGTCTGTGAAGCATGTCCTCTGTGTTAACTTACTGTCTAAATCCTCTAATTTACATAATTCTTAATGCTAGCATGTAATGATATATATTGTGATTCTAGATATTAAATTAACTTGCTAATTGTTTAATGCATCTGGTCTTCGGTTGTGCAGTTTTTGATATGTGGCTAGGCAAACTTAAAAATTTTGAATCTCTGAAGTCCAAATTCTGTCACTTTACTCTGAGCATTACCTTTACACTAACAAAAATCCAGTATTTCTACTATCAATTGCTCAAGTAGAAGCTAAGTGTAACAGGGTAGAGATTAAACTTCAATATAAACTTCAGTAAGATAAAGCACTAAAGGGAAGGTGGAATTCCTCACACCACTTGCCATAAAGTCCTTTCCAAAAGTGTTTTGCACCTTCAGTCCTGTTGTTACTTATCTTGCTTTTAAAAACAGACAGAAAGCTCACAGACTATTTCACTAATTTTAACAGAATTTAAATTTTAACGGAATGCCACCTTCTTCAAAGCAGTAGCAATATTTTTTTAACAAAAAGACCCCTTCTATTCTGTTTTGCAGGACAAAATATGGACTACGCAACATATTTCTGAAAAATTCCTAAGAATGCTTTATTAGTTATCTGGACATAGACTGATCTGTTGCCTCAGAGTTAATCAAGTTACTTACAGAAGAATGAAACATACCTTTATACGATACTGTAATTTTTAAAGATTCCATCCCTATACATTCTGCTGAACTACAACACATATTCCAGAAGACACCATATAATCTTTCCCCCACCATCCTCCTACAAAAGCATTTATTTCCTCGGTATTCTACACCTTTCAGTACAGACTCCACACTAAATAAAACATCTATTAATAAGATTTCATAAAAGATGAAATACACTGGGCATGCGGTAAGTCAAGCTACGCAATATTTACTGTTCATACAGTGTGTTTGGTCTCTACTAACCCAAATAATTTTCAATTTACAAGCAATCATTCCATTGTTAGCTTTATTTTGTCTGACTAAATGTTGACTTTGCTTGTGAAACTACTTATAAACGTGTTTGCTAGGGTAGATGTAATAGCTCAAAGTAAAGGAAATGTCAAGAGAAAATAAAGTGTTGGAAGTGAAGGTCAGCTAATTTTTCCTGTGTAATTTTGTTAAGCTCAATAATTATTTATCCTTTTTCATTTACTTAAATATTTAATCAAGCAGATGTAACAGAATTATGAAACGAGTAAATACATCACAATCATTTTGCTGCAGACTTGATAAAATTGGAATGGCAGGTTTTGTTGGCTTGAATTACTCCAAATCAATCTGGTGTTTGCAGCTGCCAATGACATTCTTAAAAAACTTCTCTAGGTCTTCTGCTACTCAGTAGTAGCTCAAGCATCCCTTTAGCTATGATGCTGCAAGGCTCACAAAAGCACCTTAAGAGGTTGAAAAATGGTTCCACTTTCATACCTAGTTCTGTTTTCCAGCTGCCACATAAAGGTGTGCATTAGCGTGAAGTGTGATGGAAAGGATTTTTGTGCAGTTATTATTTATCTATAAGAAAGAGAAGAAATGGCCATCCGGATATGATTTTATCACTGCATATCACACTGTTGGAGTTCAGCTGATGTCCCATAGTTGAAAGATTACTCACCTTATTATCAACCTATGTGTATGCCATCTGCTACTATTTTCTGACAACACTGGTTTTTTAGGAGGTTATTGATAAACACACCCACTTACTAAAGAATAATTTCTTCATATTTTACTAAACATAAAACTTAAAAGAGATTCCAATTTTTATGTAATGCAGGCAGTGAGACACTCCCCTTCTCTATAACAACACCTATACCAAAAAGCATGCACTGATCTTCATGGAATTCTTAACATATCAAACAAATTTGTGCTGAGAGTGGGTCAGACAGTAGAGGAAGAGTGACATTAAAAAATGTTAACAAGCCCTCCTGACACTAAATAATAATGGAGCATTATATTATATATCATATATATATTATATATAATAATATATACAATTTTATATATATATTATATTATTTGTCAAAATAACAAATCTTTACTGGATCTGTGCAAGCCATAAGCTCTGTTAGTTCAGAGCCTGCTGCAAGATGAGGCGTTAATTTGTTCGTTCAGCATTCCAGTGTTTAGAGGTTAAAAAAATACAAGCAGCAATGTGTTTATTACCAATAACCAATAACACATCTGCATAAGATCATTGATTCTTTTGATGTACTAAAAGATAAAGGGAAAGCATACCTTCCCACACTAGAGCTGAAAGTTACCAACAGCTAACTCAGCTGATTAAGATAATATTCTGCATTTTGGAATATGAGAGGATTTATCACCTCATACAGGTGAAATTCCTAGCAAAGACATGAAAAAAACAAGCTTACACATACACATAAATTGCATGGCTAAAGAATTACAACTTTGTTTTTATCATAATTTAAAATGTATACATAACAAAGTGAGATGAGTTCAGGGATCTGTGGGCTGTGAAAGGATTGTGATTCTTGGTTTACTTTATATAAGCAAAAGGAAATTAAATTACAGAAAGTATAGAGCTTAGATATGCCAATTAACCTCTATCAGTTATTTGCTTAGGATAACCCACATATTGGTGTAACTCACTGAAAATTAAATCTAAATAGCATGAAATGTGAGAGAAATATACTATAGCTGCCTACTCAAAACCTCTTTTTTAGTTGGTTGTTGGCTCTAAACTCTATTTCTAAATCCACTGCTATCTTCCATAAAATTCTCACAGTTCAGTTAATATAAAAATATAAACATTTACTCATTTATGAGCTTCAGAATCAAACAAGTTTCCAAATGTAATATATGAACATTATGGAGGAAGCAGCACGTCTAGAAATGACTGATCAAGGCAACAGGAAAAGAGCACAGCCTGCCCTTGAATTCACATTCAAATGCTTTGCTTGCACTTAGAAAAGATACACACGTAAGATGTAAGGTACAACAAACATAGTTTTTGCAGTATCCATCTAACTCATCCACATTTTGATTTGCACATATCTTATTTATTATTAAAAATGGTGACTTATTTTCAAAGCTTTTATGGCTAACAAGAGAACAGAAATGTTATAATCAGCAGAAACTAGGTATAGCTTTGTTAGGAAATTAAGACCTGTATCAATTTCTGTCTCTGAATGAAAAATAAGTCATAGCTGAACTGTAATTGTTCAGAAAACATGAAGCAATTTCATATGGCTAAGTTCAAAGGAAGTGGTTACGTACTTGTGAAATGGCAAAGATATCCTTAATGAGGTAAATATAAATGGACTTATTTTTTAGAAAAATGAATATTCTATATGTGTGAACCAGGTAGTTGGAGAACTAATGAATCACTGGAAGACATGTTAACTATTAGCAGATTTAGCATTCAAGGTTTAATTTTTAGTATTACATCAGCACATCCTCTAACAACAGTGAAGCAGTTCAGCCTTTCCTGGAGCATTCTGAAAATGACAAGATGATCTCCCAGGGGAAAAAAATATCCATTGGAATTGCAAAACAATTCCTTCTCAGCCTAAATCCTGGAAAAAAACACAATGAAACCAGAAATACAACACTTATTTTTCAACAAAGCTGAATTAAGAGCTATACTGTTAATGTATTCCTTCTTAAAATATTTTAGGCTTTAAATAAGAGTTTCAATATAGTAAAAGGGAACGATGCCAACAGATAGACACTCTTCTGACCATAGGTTTCTGTGAAACTTGCCATCATGCAGTGACCACAGAGTCAACTATTTGACCACAGAGTGAAATATTTAAAGTACTGCCATTTTTTAAGAGTCCAGAGTTTGACACGAGATTTGTCATACCATTATTCCTTGAACAAAAGCTAAAAGTCAGAAGGTTCCACTGTGCCTTCTGTGGTGAACAGGATGTGCTTCATTTATGCCCAGCCAATGCACCCGAATTGCTGCCTCAAACATGTGTGTGTGTGTATATATATGTATTCTTCCTGCATGAAATGGAATAGTGCAGGAGTTATAAATAGTTAAGAAAGGATCACAGTTAGGAGTGGCAACTAACACCTGAGAACTTTAATAATGCTTGGGCCAGGTAGGAGGGTATTAGCAATAAATGCCTCGTTGACAAGAACCTCCTAAAAGAATACAAATCAGTAGAACTTCAAGGTCTGACAGGGGAAACATCCTGCTACAAAGAAGGTTGTGAAGGCCACGAATCAGTCAGTGGTGATAAAAGGGAACATCTTGGCCCAGAAGGAGCTCAAGCATGGAAACTGGGGGGAAGGTAATTCTGGCAAGGGGGAGATTGCAACCACCGACTGAATTGATGGACGGAAGGAATACCCCCCGACTCCTCTTGAGCATGCGCAGTGAATTAAAATCACACTGAAGCTTTAAACTAAGTGGAGAAGATACAGACCAATGGAAGAAGGGGATGCCTAGTCAGGTCAATGGTTCTGTGTTAGATAGGCGTGGTGTGTTAACTTCCATGTATAAATGTCAAAAATGAACTCCAGTAGGCATGCACGCCAGGAGGAATTATCCCCGGTGCATCCAGCGCTGTAATACAAGAATGCCTGCTTCCTAAAACTCCAAAATTGAGTCTTAGAGAGTGCTTTTAACTGGCTTTTGTGAGATCACCATGACACAAATATTGCTTCATTGTCAGCTAATGGATATTTTCTTTTGGCTTACACTGGACAGACTTTCCATATTCTTGGAGTAGAAATTTAATTCTCCTATAAAAATGAAGTTATTTTAATGTAAAAAAAACATTCTGGACCTTAAGACAACATGAAAAATCTGATCACCAGAACATAAATGTATGCCTCTAACACATTATTTATTATTGACCAAATTCACTTTTATCATTTATTTGTATGAGACTATTATATATGACCTTGTGCCTTTCAATGCAGTGTGTTCAATTAGTATGAATTGCCAAGTCATTCTCTGCATGAAATCCATGTAAACTCCCTTATACAGATAGCAGCCTAGTGTTCTTGAACATGCAACACAATTTTTTAAGTGACATAAGTATCAAACAGGTAACTCTAAGTTGCCAAGTTGCCTTTGTACGAACTATAAAAATATATTAAAACATCTTTATACATAATAGATGTATGATAAATTCAGAGGTTATTAATAAAGAGTCAGGTAGGATTCAGATTAATAACTTTTTAAAAAAGGTCATTTTTAAGCTAGAGAAAATTAGCTGAACATTGTTTTCTGAGGGTTCATGTCTGCGTTAAAGGTAGCAAAGAGAGAAGCTGATAAAGGAAACAGCAAGGAAGCATCTAATATGGTCTGAACAACCACTGAGGAGGAGTAAAGTATATAGAGACCTTTGAAGTAGTTAATCAAAATAGAATTTGAACTACAGGCAAGTAGTGCTGTATTCAGGGATCCAGAGCTTCATATATGTCCTAGAAACAAACAGTAGTGCAACAAAATGAGAAAACCCTATGCCTCACAGGAGGAATAAAGTGCAGAACCATGAATTTGGCACTCTACTCCAGTGACCAAATGTGCCAAAGGAGCAAAAATATCCAGAAGCATAGCATCTTTTATGATTAGACACCTTCATAATTACCATAACTATTCATATTAAAATCTCCTACTAAAAATGGTATCTTATCACCTACCACTGACTGAAACCGTGAGCCAATAACTTCTACAGAATGTCTCTGATTAATTGACGGACATCAGATAGGCCTTTGTAGGTAAGATTAATGCCCCTTTCACAGTGTCTCACCTCTAGGTGAATGAGACTAGCCAGTGAATCAACACACCAGCTAGACTAGAAGAATCTGTCTAAAAAGGAAAGGACTACGTTTTTGATGAATGTTAGATTTAGAAAATAATTTGAAGTTCACAAGTTTCTTTATATCAACAGGAATAAACCCAATATTTTTAATGCATTTTCCTTGTCATGTTAAAGCATGTGAATTACACACATGGCAACACTTCCCTTTCCCCACATGCTCTTCTTTTATGTATATTCTCCAAGGTACAAGTTGGAATTAAAGTCTTACTTTAAAAAATATGATCCTTAACAAGCTCCAACTTTTATTTATATATATATCTTTTACATATTTTACATACATGTATACATGTATTATACATATCTACATTAAAATATCTGAAAGGGGAAGAGTATTTTTCAAAATTGGAACTGTATTTCATTCTGAAGAATGTACCGTTACCTTAATTTTGAGAATTAACTTAGGAAAATCCAATTTATATAAGCAGATTTAGAATCCTTTTATGCAGCTGCCTCCCCCAAAGGATTTTTTGATGTCTGTCTCTTTTGCTAGAAGCATTACCAATTACTGTTTTCTGAAAATATCTGAAAGGGGTAATATTATCAAATGCATAGAAGGTAAAAACATTTTAAATTAAATGAAATTTATTTACACAAAATGAAGAGATAGTCTAAACCCCTTCTTCCAGATCAGTATCAGTGCAATTTTTGAATTAATACATACTCCATGGCTGTAGTTGCTGCTTTTCAAAATATGAGTTTCTATGAAACCAGAAATAGACAATATAACTCTAAACACATGTGCATCTTTCCTGTCTAATACATGCCTGAGGTTGCACTTCCAGTTTCAGATTTATTTTTTTTTTAATATATGAAATCATCCTGAAGACTACCACCTCTTACACAGGAACTAGAGAAAACAAATGTGTTAAATCAGAAAATGGCACATGGTGCATCCAATATGTGTTGTCATCAGCCCTCCCGTGCCAGTGCAACACTCTTCACATCACCACCTCTCCCATTTGGCTCCCACACTACACATACACAACAGCGTGGATAAATGTCGTACAGCAGACATCTGAAATTTCATCCACAATAGTAAGCCTATCTACTCCATACAAAAAACCCCAGCAACACATGAGGATAACTGGGACAGCTTATTGCCCAAAAGAAGCTTTAAGTCACACACTGGTAGATCATAATGGTAAAAAGAATAGTAGTGATATCCCGTAGAAAATGGAATTTTTTGAATTCTCCACTAAGCCATCACAGTGAACTATGTGAGCTTGGCAAAACAGAATTTGACGGCCAGAGATGGGAACTGAGAGACAGAGAAGCACTTGTTTTATGACTATATCCCTGAGGAGAGCTGAGAGACTGATTAAAGCAAACATCCCCTCTCAGAAGACACTGAGAAGGGGGTTGTAAAGTGTACAGTCAAGGAGAACAACTAATTGGGATGTTGATTTAACTGTATAAATGCCTTGTTGTTTCTCGGTGCGGGGTGCTAGCTTTGTGAGTTACCAGCTGGCACCAACCATTGCACTAAAATTAATTAAGTAAATACCTACACTCGGTGTGTAGTGCGGAGTTTTGCACACTGGGCAAATGAACCCGTTTTTCAGGAGAACAGTAGTAGGGAAGAAATCCCATTTTTCCCTATGTAGTTTATGGTATCGTCACCCAAATCACTGGGGTCAGGGGTATATGAGTCTTTCAAAAGTTACTGCAGCTCAGTTCCTATGTCTTTTCCAGCCAGTTTCCAGACAAATATTAATAATACTAATTAACTTTAAGCTCACATCCCTACTCTTGCTTTCACAAATCCCCTCTATTTTTGGTAGGGGTTCCTACAGGGAAGCTAGTAATAAGCTCTATTCCCCTTCCAGAACCCCAGTTATCAAGTAAAAAGACCCCATATTTTTCAGAATCTATATATTTGTATTCTAATACAGTAACCAAAATACCAAAACTACTTATTTGTATTCCTATTTGCCATATAAAAACTAGGGTCACTTTGAAAGAAGAATTTATAGCCCTGGCAAGCAATACCACTGGAAAATGTCATATCATAATCATGATAGATTATTTTGTTTAAAAGATGATACGGAGAATTATTACTAGTCCGGTAGTTCTGTATCTCGCAATACTTCATTTCCTTCAGTACCAATTATAACAGAAATTGAAAAAGCATGGAGCATTTCTTGATTCTCTGTGTACAGCTCATGAATCTATATTTATTAAGATTGTATTTTGTATTCAGATAGTTTGAATATTTTTACAGTATTTGTGACACCATTACATTATCAATATTCCCAATAAGCAAATAAATAAATGAATGGTCATAAACATATACCTTTGTTATATATTTTCCTAGATAACAGCTTTTCATTATAGAAAATCATTAGTATCAATCTTAAGAATCAGTAGACAGCTTATCAATTTTTTCACTAAATTTCAATCAATTTTAGTAATTCTCAACTAAATCTCAATTAAACCCAACTTCTTCTCATTAATTGAATTACTTTTGCTCTCTATCAATAGCTTTTGTTAATTTCAATTACTTTCAATAAACCTTCAATTAAATCCTTTTACCTCTAATTCATTTCCATAAATTTGTTTCCTTTGAACTCATTTGATAGCTTTAAAACCAATGCTACTGATATAATGTCTGACAGATTTTTTACTTGAAACATCATATATTTAAACTCAAAAATAGTAATTAAAAAGTATATATATTTTGGTAAAAATTAATGCAAGAGAAGGTTTATATAAATCTGATAATTTTCAAATTGCCTATAGATTTTAATTGTGAATACTCTAACAAAATAATGAAAAATCTTAGCTTTTCCATCTATTTATAAACACACAGCCATGAATAATTTTTCACAGAGGCACTGTGGTGTACTGTCCTTTCCAGGATATCTTATTCTGATACAAAAGCCTCCTCAAAGACACTTCAACAGACTGTATTTAGAGATCTGTGTTGAGAAAGAAACAAGACTAGGGGTTTGAGAGAAGAGCGAATAGACAACTATTTTTGGACTGAGTAAACATGACACCTCTCCATTTCTGGTCCTGTAATGAAAGAGGATGCTACACAGCCTCTACTCTGGTGGCAGTCACCTATCAATAGCTATCATAGCCTGGTAAATTTTTGAGTCCAAACTAGCAGGTTGCAGAATTCAGGGCAGAGCATCATGTACACATAGTACAGTCTCCTGTGGGTCTGAATGAAAGGCACAGGGAACAAGCATGCACTTCCAGGGAAGCATCACTGTTCTGATATAACTGAGTCAACAGTGAATGATGTTATGATCACTTTTAATTGGAACTGGTCATTATGCCTTCCCAAGATTAGTCTGAATCTTTATTTCCTCCTTAGCTAAAACTTTATCTATGATGCACAAGACAAAATTAAAAAATGCTTAATGATGATCATCAACTCAGTCCCTTCAAAAACAGTTTTCACAGCTAGGTCAGTGCTGTGGATGGTTGCTTCTAATCTTCCCATTCTTCCTCTATACCTAACTATTGGGCCTAAAGCTTTTTAAAGATGCAAACTGACCAACTACAATCTGCCTTCTCTTAATTCCAGAACCTGTGCAAATCCTTAGCTGCTCAAGCTAAGGCCATCATCGTACACCCATTAGACAACAGTTTGCTATTTAGCTAGGCACCCACTTCACGAAGGGGAAGCAGATTCCACAGTGGAGGCATTTCCTTCCCACTAGATCAGCCAGGATGCAATTCAAGTGAGAACATCAATATTCCTATCTCCTGAAGCTTAAATTTCCCGGTTTCACCAGACAGTGAATCTTCCTACCGAATCTTACTAAATCCCATGAAAACAACCCCCACTGTGTCAGAAAAGATACTGTTTCTTAGTAAATGTTGCAGAAAGTCCACATGAAGGTGGTTTATCCCCTTTGAGTCCTTGAGGAAAACACATACATACATCTCTAGCAAACAAGAGTAAGACAATATCACTTTTTGTTTAAGGAAATACACCTTGAGTACCTGTTTTCATGTGTCTGTGTCAAGCCCCCTCCCAATCTAAGTATTTCTTTTAAATGACTGAAAAAGTCTTTCACAATTTTTATAGAAATATATCAAATGCTGATAAAAAGTTACATTCCTATTATAGAGCAATAACAGAAAAATAAATACACTGAACTTCTAGAAAAAGGTCTTAATTTTCAAAGAAAATGTGTATGTTTTAAGGCCATTCCTGTAATAAACCTCCTGATTTCCCCTCATTAAAGAGCATTCAATAAGCACTCTCAATGCTTAGAGATAATTAGACCATGAGGGATTCTTTCCACAGCGGTTTGGATCAGGACCCGACTGCCCTAAGGCCAAACTCCATCTTGTGGAATGGAGGCAAGTGAAACAAAGCTTGACTGGTTTTGTTTCTTTAAACAATTTTTAAAGCTTCATTTTTTCAACATGAGATTTGGTTTTGGTTTCTTTCAACATCTCGGGCATTTAATATAGAATGATAACCTGACTCAAAGCATTCTGAACCAGGAAAAAAAAAAAAAAACACAAAAAGAAAAAGGAAATGTAATCAATAGAGTAGTTTACTTTCTTCACTCTACAGATTTTCCTTAGTTAAACTAAAAATGAAAAAAAAGAGGAAAAAAACCACCAAAAATCCAAACCACCAAAAAAACCTGGACAAAAAACACTCCTTATGCTTTTAGAATATTTTTATATAGTATTCAGCTTGTCTCTCCACTACAGATTTAAAAATTACTTTCCCCAGGCAGTTATTTGTAGTTTAGTTTATGAAACTTTTATTACTTAGCTAGGAGTTTATAAAAAAAATAGTCTGAATTCCAAAACCTAAACTGAAATGTTAACATTATGCCAGTTACCCCACTCTGTTGTATGATGACCTTCTGAAGTCAGCTCAATTAAATTTTCATCTTCAGCAACCTATAGCTGATAAATTGTAATTTCACAAACATATTTTTGTACTTTAAACGTCCACTAAGAAGTAGAGAAGGAACATATAAACTAGACTTCTGGAAATCCCATATAATAATCACTAATCTGCAGAAAAAAACTTTGTGAGTGCTGAGGTATACTTACAAAATATATTAAAAAAAATAAATCAAGTGATAATGGGTTAAACTCACTACAATTTAAGGTCTAAAATTCCTTTAAAAACCCACCTGAAGTTGTCAATACATGCAAGCAAATAAATAAATAAATTAATATCCCCCCTCCCCGCTTCACCACCAGATGCAGACTTGAAATAGAGTTCAGGTTTAAATGAGATGCAACTTCAAAATGGAACATTTCTGATAAAATTAGCATCTCTCACAAGCTATTTGGCACAGAAATCACATATGCCATGGATATAAAAACAGTACAAAGAAGCCATCCCGTATGTACTGACATACGAAACAGCCATTATGGTTGATCTCCACTGACAGCCAAGCACTGTTGTCTTTAGGCCATTGCTTTTCAACAGCTGATCATGGAAAGATTTTCTTTTTAAAAAGTCTATTACTTTACAAGCAACTTCATTAGAAGTTCATTGATTGGCTTTAAAAGTTAAAATGCAGCTTTACACTTACACTGTCTGTAACAGCCATACAGTGTTTTCTTCAACTACAAGGCACTGAGCTCAATAGAGGACTTCAAATTCTTGTCTGTGTCTCTGTTCTTTGTCTCCCTTTTCCTCATTGTCCAAACCTTATAAAGATAACACAGCAATTACTTGCTCTGTCCCTACTGCAATGTACTTCAGATTTTGTCAGCATTTCTACTTAAATGTATTATTCTTTCATGCCCTACTTTGAGGTTTCTAAGTAGCTTGAAGGTGTCTTCCCAATAGAAAAATCTTTGTGTAAATATGTCTATTTCTGAATGTTTATGATTAACATGATAATATTGTAGGCAACTAGCAGAGAACATATCTTGTAATTAAAAACAATTCTTTTAGGGCTTATGCATGTTACTTCTAAACTGAATATTCTAGCACCTCTGTATCCTCTTCATCTATTAAAATATAATTTTATTCTGTGACCGTCATAGTATTTATCTGTTTTACAGTGTGTGTATTTTGAACTTCATACATGAGTTCTTAAACCACTTCCATTTTTCCAAATATCGTTAGCTCTAAAATAAATACTAAACAAAGCACAGCCAAATTTCAGCAGGTATGTTAAGGATAGGGTCTATTTAAGGAAAATTGTTTTTTTGCTAATCATGTATCATTCTACCTTCTCAATAGTGTAAGTAGCTCTGGTCTCTACAGAATACTTGTCAAGGCATACAAAAAGCTGTAGGTTTACACATGCCTGGAATTGTCAGGGCACTGGGTAGAAACACAAGCATGATACCCCCAGAAGTCATCTTTGTGCCTGATAACTGAACAGTTCAAATATTTTCCATTACCAGAAAAAATGAATTCATATTGATCTTCATCCTCTCTAGAGCATCCTTTGGAAAAATTATATATATGTATAGATGAGGCACTGTTCACTTCAGTACCATAACGATTGGTTTCAAGTGAAAAATGAGGACAGCAACTCATTATACAGTACACATGGGGCAATGTCTTTGTTTCCTTTTCATTTCTTTTTTTGCCAGAGTAATGTTATTATTTAAAACCTCATCACCAAAAATGCCTGTGTCTAAATCACAGCATAAGGAGGCTTCACTCAGTTCAGACACACATTCCTTAAAAAAAAAAAAAAAGGGTGGGAGAGAGAAAGCGAGAGTAGAGAGACAGAGCACATTCCATACTACTGCTATTGTACATGGCATACATCACTAGCCGTGTTTATGGAACACAATCTATTATAATTTCTTATTTCTCTATCATCATTTTATCACGTGTTCCATAAACAGTGATGAAAGAAGCTAAATTATCTCAATAAGGTAATCAGATAGGGTTTTCTAGGTTTTTTAAAAAACCCAACAACAATAACAAAAAAAAAACAACCAAAAGACTCACAAGTTCAGAGAAAAAAAAGATCGGGGTTTCCTGCCAGGTACTGGCAGTCTAGACAGTCCTCTAAATTTATGAGCCTACTGATTTAACTTGCTTTAGAGCTTCCTGTTACCATCCCTAAACTAGTAATATGACTACACAAAGCTGAAATTAGCGTACCTGTTCCATGCATCCTTTTGTAGACCAGAAATTTCCATTGCTGCCTTGAAAGTAGCTTTACTACCATTGGAAATAATTTTTACAATATATTGCCTGTTAATTTTTATATCAAAACTGTCATATTCTCAAATATTCCCATTCCACTCCAAAAAAATACTGAAATAATGGGGAAAAGACTTAAAAAACAGAACAAAACAAAACTAAAAAACAGTTGCCAGCTACTATTCTAGGTATGAAAAAAGAACACACAAAACCAGTTTTGAAAACAGTTTTCAGGTACTGAAAAGTTTGTGCTCAGAAACCAATTACAGACATTCATTTATGTATAAAAACCATTCTGCAAAAAGAAGGGGTCCCTTTTTTAGAACATGACTGTTACTAAACAAACAAGAAATTCCAAAACAGACTGGTGAACTCTTAGGTATCCATCTCTTTATAAACGAGAATCTCAATGCAAGTCACATGGAAAAGATACTCATTTGCCAGTAAATGCCAGAGTCACACTTCCTCAACTGAAAAGTCTCAGTTCTTTGACCTTGCACAACAGAACTGAAGCACTGCAGCATTTTTTCTATGGATATTTACAGGGACACAAGAGTACTCACAAAGGAACAGTATGTGGCATAACTTATTAGTTCATGTGCAGCTTTAAAGAAACAAAGATCCTGAAATAAACCAGGATTTGTAAGTTAGCCAGCTCTGTCTAACCATAAAATGCTCCATCAGGCTGACTGAGCTATGTTAACGTTCCCTAATATCAGAAGGTCTCTTCCTGCCTCAAGGAGAGCAAAGCAGTCAGGCAAATGCTGATTGCCATCTCCACGAAACAAACAAGTGAGAGATGGGCCCAAAGCATTCATATCTGTTTCTGCATGTATGCCATTTGACAATTAATACTGAAACATGGAGAATTCTCTCCATGGCACAAAATTCAGAGACTGAGCTCTTCCTTTCAGTGGAATGTGGAAGATCTTACCACCTGAAAGTTCAAAAGCCAGTAATTAAGTATCTGCATGAGAGGAAAGAAACTTGTGGAGAAATTTGAGAGAGACAAAACAGTAGGAAAATCAGTGCCAAAACAAATTTTTAATGAACCACAAGACCGCTTTTTCTTTTTTCAAATTCTCTGCATCCAAATGGAGGCAGTGTCCAAACCACCTCTTAAGGAAAGGGTTATATTTTTGCATTCTAGCTCTAAAAACTGCAACAGAGAAGCAACAACAACAGGTGTTAATTTTGCTTATTATTAAACTCCTATATAGTGACTCTTGTCCAAAGAATCTCCATAAAGGAGATTAACTGAGAAAACATGGAGCAGTGAAAAATGAAAATACTTCTAACCAATTATCCATACACCAAGATATCCCTTGAAGATTTCTGTGCTTGCCTCACTTCCATATCTAAGGACAGAAGTTTTGGTTGGTATGAAAAAAGGAGGAAATGAGAACAGTCAACCATTGGAATAATCTCCCCAGGGAAGTGGTTGACTCGGCCACATTGGACGCTCTCCAAGAGTCATCTGGACAGGGAGCTGGGCCATCTTGTTTAGACTCTGCTCTTCCTAGAAAGGTTGGACTAGATGATCCCTGAGGTCCCTCCCAACCTGGGATTCTGTGATAAAAGTATCCCATCAATATTTTCCCTTCGTAGGAACAAAAAAGACATAGCATTCTACAGCTGAACTCCTTAAAGGATTGTCCTTTGTTTGCATACAGTAATTTTTTCTCCACTCCAGATCAGCAAAGGAAGCTGCATCAAATAACAGGATTTCTGTTTACCTTGTGGGGAAAGATATTTCTCAGGCTTATAGATAACCAGAAAATTTCTCAAAGGTCCAAGCCTACAGTCACTGCATCACTAATTTCAGAAGCGGCTAAACACTAAAAGACATATATCACTGTGAGTTGCAATATTGTTAGATGTTTGGTACTTTCAACTTTGGGGAAACCTGATAAACCCATTTGTACTTGATCCAATCAGTAGCAGAGACCACTAATAATGGCAAGACAGAGTCACATCCAAACAGGCACTACTGTGCTTTAAATATGCTGTAACTAGATTAGACTTTTAAAACAAAGTAGAATAATTTATGAGGAGCATATGAGGGGTTAAGAAGGTGAAAGAAATTCTGTGCAGAGAGGTCCTGGAATAAAAGCTACAAAATGTAGCTGTGTAATCAGTAAAACATTTTATTTGCATTGCAGTGTTTGGGTTTCTTTTTAATCACAAGCAGCAAAGTCAAAGTGGGACTCTGATCATCTCACTGCATTTTACCAATCAGGATTATATGCCAATGTGTAATGAAGTGGAACTACATGATGTGACAAAATATGATGTGACAAGTAAATTTTAAAGGAGAACCCACTAATTTGGAAACAGTAATTGCTACAATTCAAGCAGCCCCATTACTTATATACTGAATTTTCAAAGCTGAATTTGTGGCATATTTTTAACTGGATTAGGTGTCAACTTCAACGGAGCAATTAACATTTTTAAAAAATATTTCTCATCAACAGAGTACTATTTATCACCTGGCAGGTAATAATTTCTTATTCCTACCTTTAGTACTACTGAATATTTTGTCTCAAATAATATATTCAATCAAAAGAACACAACATTTTATGCTAATGTAATCTTTGTACAGCTTTTGCTAAAATCTCAAGTGCTGATAATTACAAAAAAGTCTGTGATGGGATTCTAGAAAACTGGCATGTTATTTATTTATTTTTATGGGGACAAGAATTCAACAAATTCTTGAACAGTGTTCAATAGCACAAACTGCAAGTATTATCTTTGCACGCCTTTTATTACTAGCCTAGGTATTGAAAATAGCTCTGGAAAAGAGCAGACAGCACAGTGCATAGCTTCTGGAGAACTTTGCCATCTACAAACAACACACACTGCTTTGGAAAGGTGACACTTCAACATTTCAGTCTGTCAGATAATTAATAATTAAAAAGTCCAGGTTCTAGATAGAGTGGCACTCTGGTACAGAGTCACAGTATTGTAGGATCACAAAAGTTACTCGGTGAAAGTTAATATAAAATATCAAATAGTCCACTGGGCACCACCCCAATATTTCCATAGGTGGAGATTTTGAATGATGTAGAAGCATTTATAAAAAATAACAGGTAGCATAAAACATGACAGTAATTTTAAATACAAGATCCTAAAAGAAGGACTGGCAGAGAAGACTGCAAACGTGTACATCATAAGTCTCTTCATCTTTCTAGTTAAGACCTTAAAATTTATGAACTAACGTTCTTCAGCATGCAGTAACAGTTAATCAACCTTCACATACAAACCAAAAAAGCTACATACATATCTCCCAAAATAATGTCAGACCACACCTGGTATCACTAAGAATAAACAACTAATTTGTCTATCCTAATAACAAAATTACATAAATAGTCGATCTCTTCAGGAACAGAAGGCACTGAAAAATCATAACTGTCTATTTCTTAAACAAACGACATAACTAGTTCACAAGATGTAACAAAAACTATGCCTTCTTCTTGACAACAGTTTTGGAAAGGAGCAATGGCTTTCTATCTTTGATTGGTATTGTTTTTGCTTATAGTGCAAAACATCTCAACATCTCTTACATATCAAGCCTGCATATTGAATCAAATAAATTCTTAACTGGTCAGAATTCTATTTAAAGCGTTGGTTTAAAACCTTCTAACTAGGGAAAACACCCAACTTTTCCTCATAGATGCATCCATTTGTAAAGATTTGTAACATATTGAATGCAATTAACACACATGTAGATGACTAACATTGCTTGCAGTAGTTATTGCAGACATACTAGAGGAGGCTGGTGACTGAGATGACACAGATCTATACCAAGAAGTTGCAAGTGTCTCATCTTGGGCTCAACAGGAATACCAAACATAATGTATGCACAGCTGGTAATCTGAAAAGTTATTAAAAAAAAAAAAAAATCTCATATATATTATAGATATTGATTAATTGATTTCGTAGTCAATGGACAACTCAAGGAGATATTTAGAAGGAGACTCACAAAAACAGTAGTTAACAGACACATGTTTTTACATCTTTGTCAAATTGTTACAGCAGTTTAAATTGGAAAGAACATAGCTGCAAGCCAGTTGAAAGCAGCTGGCATTTAGCCATCTCCCTCCCAATTAAAATTGTAAAAGGTTCCTACTTCAATGGTAGGGTGTGTTGTATGTTCTGATAAAACAGGTATTTTTGTTTTTCTTTCATACCTACACACTGGTAATATACTATCCTAAACAATTCCACTCCCAAATTTTAACAAAGGTGGACTTCAGCAAACACATTTTTTATTTTTTTTAACCTGTACTTTGGAACACTCATCAGATACGGACAGCTGGTCCCTGGATGCTAAAAAAACCATTTTAAGAATTGTGTCCAAGGTAAGGCATTAAACCAAATGTAAATTATTTTACACTTTGACTATTACTGAGTTATTAAGCTGCTTCAAGGAATATATAGCAGCATTAACGCAGAACCTCCTCAGATCTCTGAAGTTCTGTTTATCACCACTTAATTTTCTGATTTTATTAAGCTTGCTTTACTACCTTAAAATAGGGGGTGGATGGAAAGAGATAGCCAACCTTGTTTCAACTCCTAAAATAGGCTTACTTATCAAAATCATCCACTGACAGAAGATGTTTTTGGAAAGATACTTGTATCGAAAGAACTGATGTGCATATGCATTTTGCCCACTTACCACAAACCACTACTTCATCCTAGCAAAGCTCTGTTGCGTAAGAATACATTTAATCAATGTTAGCAAACATTCACACGCTTGTGGTTTTGGGTCACTAATATGCCATTGTGACTGTGCCTGTGTTCGTGGAAGAGCACATTTACGTTTCAATACATGGGACGTAAGCACAAAGTCTTGCTAAAGGTTTCCAGACATCAGCCTCTATGCACAGTAAACTGCCTGTTTCTGGTTCTTTTTTTAACCACTTCATATATTTTTCTTGCACCTAAATGGTTTTCTCTCTAGAGATTTCATAAAATGATTCAGCACAGTTCAAGCTTGTGCACAACTTAAATACCTTCAATGCCAATACCATCTGACTCTGAATAGTAGACAGACTGAAATTTTTATTTGTGTGTGTGTAACTGTCTTGGAACATTTTTAAAGCTAACAAAGTACTAGAAACCCTCAACACTCACTTCAACTTTATCAGGTTTCTTCACATTATCAGCTTTATTTTGCAGAAAATTATACAGTATCTTTCAATTCTTTGGGTGAGGTACCAATATTATCATGTATTAAACAGTTCTGTGAAGTACATAATCATTTCTAATCTCGCATACCTTTAGGTTTGTCATAGTCAATACCCATAATGTTTGTTTCAATATTAATTGCACAAATATCAGGCAGGATTAAGCAGTGTATAAAGAACAATAAATAAATAAAATTGGAGAAACTAGAAAGAAGAGGTTTCTTAAGCTCTTTCAGCAGCTTAGAAGTAAATCATAAAATGTCAAGCTACAAAAATTGGCTCAGATAAATACGATTTTTCGAGAATTAGTTCACTAATCTTTTATCCTTCCTGAACACTTTCAAATCAATCCTGGATGGTGTGCTTACCTTAATACTGAACAGTTATGCTACAACACATACATAAGATTGAACATACAAGTTATTCTCAAAGTGAAAGGGTTTGTCTGTCTTCATTTAAATAAGGAAAATAAGGAATTTATTTGACAATGGAAGGAAAAGCAAAAGTTATTAAGATAACTTTTAGGTATTTTTCTTCCATTAAGTTAAGGGCTTCCACTGGATGCTATCTTCTGTTATACCCATGATAGACTTCAAAACTTCATACCCTGGCTGGACACCAGGTGCCCACCAAGCTGCTCTATCACCCCCCTCCTCAACTGGACAAAAGAGAGAAAATTAATGAAAGGCTCATGGGTCAAGATGAGGACAGGGAGAAATCATTCACCAATTACCGCCGTGGGCAAAACAGACTCAACCTGGAAAATTAGCTCAATATATTACCAATCAAAACAGAGCAGGATAGTGAGAAATAAAAACTAAATCTTAAAACACCTTCCCCCCATCCCTCCCTTCTTCCTGGGCTTAGCTTCACTCCCAATTTCTCTACCTCCTCCCGCGCAGTGCTGCAGGGGGATGGGGAATGGGGGTTGGGGTCAGTTCAGCACTCGTTGTCTCTGCCGCTCTTTCCTCCTCACAGGGAGGACTCCTCGCACTCTTCCCCTGCTCCAGCATGGGGTCCCTCCCGTGGGAGACAGCCCTCTGCAAACTTTTCCAGCATGAGTCCCTTCCACAGGGTCACAAGTCCTGCCAGCAAACCTGCTCCAGCGTGGCCTCCTCCCTCAACAGGTCCACAGGCCCTGGCAGGAGCCTGCTCCAGCATGGGCTTCCCAAGGAGTCACAGCCTCCTTCCGACACATCCACCTGCTCCAGCGTGGGGTCTTCCATGGGCTGCAGGTCGTATCTGCTCCGTCGTTAACCTCCATGGGCTGCAGGGAGACAGCCTCCCTCACCATGGTCTTCACCAGGGGCTGCAGGGGAATCTCTGCTCCCGTGCCTGGAGCATGTCCTCCCCCTCCTTCTTCACTGACCGTGCTGTCTGTTGGTCCTTTCTTCAGCTGCTGTTGCTTAGGTTTTTTTCCCCTCCTTCTTAAATACGTTATCCCAGAGGTGCTACCACCGCTGCTGATAGACTCAGCCTTGGCCAGAGGTGGGTCCATCTTGGACCCGGTTGGCATTGGCTCTATTGGACATAGGGGAAGCTTCTAGCAGCTTCTCACATAAGCCACCCCTGTATCCCCCACCACCAACAAAACCTTGCCATGCAAACTCAATACAATACCTTAAATCTTGGAGGTATTTAGTTACATATAGACACATTTGAACAATAACATAGTTATGTCTGCTGTAATTACACTGTCATAATTAAACCATCATATTTTCAAGTGTTTAAAGCTTTAAAAATTGCAAAGAGGCTGTCATCTCATATTCCACAGGGTTTTTATTCTTTTTCTGTGACCTATGATAAATCCTGTTAATACTAAGTTATACACTATATATGGACGTATATGGACATATACAGAGTATACTATTTAGGCAACATATCCTCAGTTTTGGATACAAAGCCCAGAATGTATGGGAGGAAGTGTTATAAATGTACTCATAGAAACATAAAATTGTTAAGGTTGGAAAAGACCCTTAAGATCATCGAGTCCAACCACTAACCTATCACTGCCAAGTCTACCACTAAACCATATCCTCAAGCACCACATCTACCCTTCTTTTAAATACCTCCAGGGATGGAGACTCTACCACCTCCCTGGGCAGCCCATTCCAGTGCTTGACAACCCTTTTGGTAAAGAAGTTTTTCCTAATATCCAACCTAAACTTCCCCTGGCGCAGCTGGAGGCCATTTCCTCTCATCCTATCACTTGTTACTAGGGAGAAGAGACTGACCCCCACCCAGCCTCCTGAAAAGGTAGTTGCAGAGAGCAATAAGGTCTCCCCTCAGCCTCCTCTTCTCCAGTCTAAACAACCCCAGCTCCCTCAGCCGCTCCTCGTAAGACTTGTTCTCTAGACTCTTCACCAGCTTTATTGCCCTTCTTTGGACATGCTCCAGCACCTCAATGTCCTTCCTGTAGTGAGGGGCCCAAAACTGAACACAGGACTCGAGGTGCGGCCTCACCAGTGCCCGGTACAGGGGCACTATCACCTCCCTGCTCCTGCTGGCAACACTATTCCTGATACAAGCCAAGATGCCATTGGCCTTCTTGGCCACCTGAGCACACTGCTGGCTCATGTTCAGCTGGCTGTCAACCAACACCCCCAGGTCCCTTTCCTCCAGGCAGCTCTCCAGCCACTCCTCCCCAAGCCTGTAGTGTTGCATGCGGTTGTTGTGACCCAAGTGCAGGACCCAGCACTTAGCCTTGTTGAATCTCATACCGTTGGCTCTGGCCCAACGATCCAGCCTGTCCAGGTCCCTCTGTAGGGCCTTCCTGCCCTCCAGCAGATCAACACTTCCACCCAACTTGGTGTCATCTGCAAACCTACTGAGGGTGCACGCAACCCCCTCATCCAGATCATCAGTGAAGGTATTGAACAGGACCAGCCCCAACACCGAGCCCTGGGGAACACCACTCGTGACCTGCTGCCAACTGGGTTTGACTCCATTCACCACCACTCTCTAGGCTCGGCCATCCAGCCAGTTTTTAACCCAGCGCAGAGTGCACTTGTCCAAGCCGTGAGCAGCCAGCTTCTCCAGGAGAATGCTGTGGGAGACAGTGTCAAAGGCCTTACTAAAGTCCAAGTAGACAACACCTACAGCCTTCACCATATCCACTATGTGGGTCACCTTATCATAGAAGGAGGCCAGGTTAGTGAGGCAGGACTTCCCTTTCATAAGCCCATGCTGGCTGAGCCTGATCCCCTGGGTGTCCTGCATGTGCTGCGTAATGGCATTCAAGATGATCTGCTCCATGACCTTTCCTGGCACCGAGGTCAGGCTGACAGGTCTGTAGCTCCCCGCATCCTCCTTCCGACCCTTTTTGTAGAGGGTCATCACATTTGCTAGCTTCCAGTCATCTGGGACCTCCCTGGTTGACCAGGACTGCTGATAAATGAGGAGAGTGGCTTGGCGAGCTCCTCTGCCAGCGCCCTCAGTATCCTCGGGTGGATCCCATCCGGCCCCATGGACTTGTGAACATCCAGGTGGAAGAGCATGTCAGTGAGTGCCACCTCTTCAACAACTGGGACTTCATTCTGCATACTATCTCCATCTCCCAGCACAGGGGCCTGACAACCCCAAGGATGACCAGTCTGACTAATAAAGACTGAGGCAAAGAAAGCGTTAAGTACCTCAGCCGCTTCTTCATCTTCTGTGGCGAGGTTACCTTCCTATTTTAAAACAGTGATTATGTAAAATTGAAATTCTAAGCCTGAAAATAAGACCTTCTCAAATTTTTTTTTCGGCATGCCAATTTAAAAAAAAATAATGCATTTTTAAAATGGCTACAATATTAATGAAATAAGTAAGCTGCAAATTCCAATGGACTTTTGTATTCAACTGGTTTTGGCTACACACATCAAGTTTAAAGGTTCTACTTATTTTCCCCCCAGACAAATGCCAACACCTTAGAAACCTCTCCAATAACTGAGATTAACTTTGTTCTTGTCCCTAAACCTGTAAGAATTTTTACAGATGTAGATTACTCAGGCCATGAAGAGTGTTGTCAGAGAGCCTTTGATTGTGGCCTTAATAGATAAGACATGATTCTATCAGCACTGACATATGTTCCTTCCTCTCAGGAAAAGGCCACTAAGGATAAAAGTTGCTATCCGCATATTGAGAAGATTAATTTGCATTTGAAGCCCTATATCCATTCCCCAGAATCTCCATCACTAAGAAAAATCAGGCCTGCACTTCCTTCACAGTACTGGCCTCTCAACATGAACACACAGGTTTTCAGTTATATTTACCTGCTGTTGTGGTTTAACCCCAGCCAGCAGCAAAGCCCCACACAGCCACTCACTCACCTCCCCCCCACTGGGATGGGGAAGAGAATCAGAAGAGTAAAAGTGAGAAAACCCATGGATTAAGAGAAAGACAATTTAACAGGTAAAGCAAAAGCCACATGCACAAGCAAAGCAAAACAAGGAGTCCATTCACTCCTTCCCATGGGCAGGCAGGTGTTCAGCCATCCCGAGGAAAGCACGGCTCCATCACGCGTAAAGGTGACTTGGGAAGACAAACAGCATCACTCCAAACGTGCCCCACTTCCTCCTTCTTCTCCATCTTCCCCAGCTCTATATGCTGAGCCTGACGCCATGTGGTGTGGGATGTCCCTGGGGTCAGCTGGGGTCATCTGTCCAGCTGCGTCCCCTCCCAACTCCTTGTGCATCCGGCAGAGCATGGGAAGTTGAAAAGTCCTTGACTAGTGTAAGCCCTGCTCAGCAAAAACTAAAACATCTCTGTGTTATGAGCATCATTCTCATACTAAATCCAAAACACAGCACTCTATCCCAGCTGAAACCAGGACATCTGCTTCCAGTGACTATCATTGGGTATGTAGTATTGCGTTTACTACCATAAATACTGCCTTCTAAACAGTTGGCTTACCTCCTCCTGATGTGAAGTGAAGCATGAGAGAGTATTTTTTTCAGGGAGATACACCTGTGCATAAGTATATTTGAGAGGAAATAGATGTAAAAGAAAAAGACCAACTTTGGTGTGTGCCTGGAAGTTTATACAAAAGTAATTATTGTGTATATATCCACCTTATACATGAAACCACCCATAAATGACCTGCAAAGAATTACTTTAATCAATAGCACATTAAAAAAAGACTAATATTAAGACTAATAAATGGATTAATATTAAAATCCTCTCCAATGCATGTATAAATATATTTGCAGTGCAAGTCGAACACACATATAACATAGCATAAGTTATCATTCATCTAACATTAAATGGATCTCCAGTTAAGAAAAATATAGTGTATTTCCTCTGAGATTAAAGATGTCCTAGGGCAAAATAACATGGCAGATTAACAACACAAAACAGGGAATAAAATCTGTAGTACACAAAGTAGAGGGTTTTCAATCCATCTGATATGCCTGAACCTGCTGAGAGATGGTGGTCAGATGCAGTACAACAGCCATTCTTAGATATAAACCAAAGGATATCAAACTTCAGCACACAGCAATGGTCAAACTCCTCTTCCTCGGGGCAAATTCAAGGCTTGTAAATAAACACAAATATACTTTATGTATTTAACATACTGCACTTAATAATTTATAATTAAGCAAAATCCATGGGTACAAACTGCAATTAAATGTAAAGAAAATACAAGATTGCTGTAGCCCTTTTCTTTTTTGTATGATTTTGTGAATTACTGGTAAATGGATCCCCTTCATGATTCTTAGAAATGTTAATATTCTGTACTGTTTTTGAAAACATTTGGTAAATGTGCCAACATGTAAATTAAATGCACTACAGACTATGGATATAACATATTAATTTTCCTTTTTCAACACTAGTTTTCATCTTAAAAATAGATACATTCACACAAACATATATTAACATAAATAATACATGCAGGAATACAGCCTGTTAAGTGTCAACAAGCAATCAAAAGATGCTTATATAATGTCAGTGGAGGTCAAGGAGTTTTTCAGTACATCAGTAATTTTAAACCAGTCTCAAGGGAAAAATGCATCTAACAAGCAGGTCCCTTTAATTAAACAGAATATTTTGCCTTCTAACTATAAAAGATTAAATCAAAAGCAGGAAAAAAATAAACCTTGGATTGGAGAGCAATTATTTTTTTAAGGTACTGAAAGTAATTCCTGTAGCTGTCCTTTAACAGCAATATAAGCTTCACTAGCAATTCTTTCGGAAACTGATAAAGAACATGAAATACATTTGGGATTAAAAGTTATTCCAGTGTCCATTTTTAATACAGTAAACTTACATGTTTATAACATCTTTGCCATTAACTGTAAGATACTTAATGAATCAGTCCACTCAACAACTGTTTAAAGTGCAACTCCAAACTCTCTGTAATGATTTCCTGAATCAGTACAATTTTATGATGGAAATATCCTGAAGTTCTTCATTAAAAATAAAGTTTGAAAACTAACATTTCTGGGTTTAGTGCACCTGAATAATATCCCAGTGGAGTGGGTGGGTAAGTGAAGAGAACAGTAAGATAACCTTTACACAGCTACCACTGAATCAGCCTATTCAGTGATCAAACACAACAGAACGCAAGTTCTTCATTACATGCTGTAACAACTGTAAAAAGCTGTAAACAATGAAGAAACCATCTTTTCCATAAAACAACATCTAAGGAACATCTGTCTCCTAAACACCTTGATATGGGGCAAAAATATTTGTTTTCTTTGTTCCTAGAAAATCAGATAACTTGTGGGTAATGAGGCCGAAATAACCACTTCCTGAGGACAACCATGAATATGCCTGTAACAATCAGAGGCTGAGGAAGACTAATAATAAAAGAAAAAAACTGTAGTTTAAAAAAAATAAAAAAAGGAGAAAGAACCATTCCATAAAACTATGAGGATTAAAAAAGTCAGTTTAGAAATACAAGCATATTTTGGCACAGATGTATTAAAGACTTGACTTTCACTAGCACCGCATTAACAGCAGCACTGTGATCCCACTAATAAAACTGGAGTCAGTAGACTTAGCAAGAAAAGTAGTCTTTTAAGGAAGAAATTGCTCCAGTTCCTCCAAGTCACTTACAAAGGCTTGTTATCCATTAAAATGCCAAAGAAAGAAGGAAATCTGAATACCATCTACTAGAAAATATGAACAATATTGTGACCATCTCTAAACTTAATAGATTCGGTGACAGTTCAACTACTATCTATTCTTGTCCAGTTGCCACAAAGCACTTTCTCAACCCCAAAATAGTGAATGCTGATTTCTTCTTTTAACATGAAACACAGACCTCTACATCTTTAATTAAATTATTAGGAGAGGACTAATTATGAATACAAAATATTTTTTGTATTAAAACTGTCTACATTCTTCATCTTGAAGATAAAGACTAGAATAAAAACTTAATTAGCTATGTGAATTTAAATTGTGAATAAAATTATGCACCTCCTTAATATATAAATACAAACAACATAATTTGAAATGAGATTACTAATTAAAATTTCATTGAAAAATTACATATAAATATATATCATTAAATAAGCCTTCCAATATTTCTATGACTTCAAGTAAATTGTATTATTGCTATTTCTAACCAGAAAATAATTGACATGTATGTATATTTAATCCAAGTTTTAACTAAATCTGTGACAGAGTAGAGAACATAAAGAGAAATACTAAATCTTGTTTTCTTTTTCTAATTACTTACTGAAATCACCCACCACATTTCAGGCACGGGAGTGCCATAAACAGCCATTGTGGTCTGATCCAATTCCTGTTCAAGTCAATGGAAATCTTTTATAGTCATTAGGCTAGATCACTGCATGAATCAAAAAACCCACTACATTTATGCCTGTTCCTCTTCTGCTTTTCAGCTACTCCTTTCCTTCACAGGCCCCAAAACTCCAGGGAATCTATTTAAATTCTTTTTTTCCTTCAGAAAGTGACTTAGGAAGGACACTACATTTTCAGGTATTTCTGAATTCTCTATGTCTAATGGAAAGACTTTGAAAATATCATTGAGAAGAGTCCAATAAAGCATCTGTAAATATTTTCATTTTGTATATCAATCCATATTGTCCTTCTAAACATAATCTGAACCCTTTTATCCCCCCCTCTGCTTTTTTCACACTATATAATAGAAATAAAACAGGCACTTTGCTTTTCAAGTACAACTAAGCCAATTAAGGGATCCAAATTACTGGATAATTGATCGCATTTTGACCTTTGAGAACCAATCTAGGGAATAAAATGGCAGATCATTAACAGCTCAAGAAAAACAATTACTGTCTACAAGTTATATTAATCCTTCATACAAAATAAGTATAAAAATGTCTATGTAGTTTACTTATCAGCATTTTTGTGCACTTTTCATCTCATTTACATTAAAAAAGATTAAATCTAATGTTTTGTTTGTTTTTAAGTGTATTTTAATCTCAGGTTTATCCTCTATGGT